>NC_136615.1:1863879-3117883 GCF_933228915.1 Telmatherina bonti
TGAACAACGTTGTACGAGGCAGCGTCTACCTATATTATGTCTATGAGACGAGGCGACGTTTACGTATATTATGTCTATGTGGAAGCCAACAACTTCATTCGTCACTTCCGCAACCAAGATGGCGGCAGCCTGTTGGCGTTTGGTGCGCGGAGCTCCGCGCGCCTTTTGCAGGTACAGAAACGTCCATCTGAACGTCTGAAAATAAAGTTGCTCAGAAAAACACTCGCAGAGCTCAAACGTCCGCCAAGGCCTTTAGAAAGTTCCTGTTCTGTATAAATTAAAGTGTATTGGATTTTGAAAGGGTTTATTTGTATTATTATGGCTTTATTGTTATCTTAGTTGAAATGGTCTCAAAATGACAACAATAATCACTTGGCTTAATATTACTTATCTATCGCAATAATTTCTGAGACTCGCATGGCAGAATTTGTTACTGTGACAGGCCTAGTTTTGGGTCATGTGATGAGATCATTAACTCTGATTGGTTCCTGACCAGCTGTTTGTGTTTCAGAGTTTTATTGCAAAACTTCAGCCAGCAGCGCAGCCTGACCACCGGTGAGTCCCTGGACTCCGTCTGGAACTCGGATTTTGTCATTAAGCTTCCAGACCAATCAGCTTTCTCTGCCCTCCCAGGTCGTGGCCTTGTGCCCCGCCCCCGCCCCCTCCCCTTCCTGTTGGTGACAGGAGGTGGTTACCTTGGTTACCAGCTTTACTGGAAAAAGGACTATTCAGATGACGAGGCACCACCGCATTTGGCCTCACCCACCCAGGTAAGCAGTTTTCTGTTTGTTACTAATGGACCTGGGTCCAGAACTGGGTCTGTAATCAGGTCTAAACCCAGTTTCAGGACCCGGTAAAGACCCGATTCTGTACAGTGTGCAGAACTCAGTCTACACCTTGTTCTATCTCCGGTCCCCAGAACCAAGTCTATAACTGGTCCCCTACTGGTTTCAGAGCCTGATCTATCTCTGGTTCCCAAAACCAGGTCTATAACTGGTCCCCTACTGGTTTCAGAGCCTGATCTATCTCTGGTTCCCAAAACCAGGTCTATAACTGGTCCCCAACTGGATCCAGAACCTGATCTATTTCCGGTTCCCAAAACCAGGTCAATAACTGGTCCATACTGGTTCCAGAACCTGATCTATCAACAGTACCCAGAACCAGGTTTATAACTGGTCCATACTGGATCCAGAACCTGATCAATTTCCGGTTCCCAAAACCTGGTCAATAACTGGTCCCATCCTGGTTTCAGAGCCCGATCTACTGCTGGTTCCCAGAACCAGGTCAATAACTGGTCCCCTTCTGGTTCCAGAACCTGATCCATCGCCAGTTCCCAGAACCAGGTCTATAACTGGTCCCCTCCTGGTTTCAGAACCTGGTCTACTGCCAGTTCCCAGAACCAGGTCTATAACTGGTCCCCTCCTGGTTTCAGAACCTGGTCTACTGCCAGTTCCCAGAACCAGGTCTATAACTGGTCCCCTCCTGGTTTCAGAACCTGGTCTACTGCCAGTTCCCAGAACCAGGTCTATAACTGGTCCCCTCCTGGTTTCAGAACCTGGTCTACTGCCAGTTCCCAGAACCAGGTCTATAACTGGTCTCCTACTTGTTTCAGAGCCTGATCTATCTCTGGTTCCCAAAACCAGGTCTATAACTGGTCCCCTACTGGTTTCAGAGCCTGATCTATCTCTGGTTCCCAAAACCAGGTCTATAACTGGTCCCCAACTGGATCCAGAACCTGATCTATTTCCGGTTCCCAAAACCAGGTCAATAACTGGTCCATACTGGTTCCAGAACCTGATCTATCAACAGTACCCAGAACCAGGTTTATAACTGGTCCATACTGGATCCAGAACCTGATCAATTTCCGGTTCCCAAAACCTGGTCAATAACTGGTCCCATCCTGGTTTCAGAGCCCGATCTACTGCTGGTTCCCAGAACCAGGTCAATAACTGGTCCCCTTCTGGTTCCAGAACCTGATCCATCGCCAGTTCCCAGAACCAGGTCTATAACTGGTCCCCTCCTGGTTTCAGAACCTGGTCTACTGCCAGTTCCCAGAACCAGGTCTATAACTGGTCCCCTCCTGGTTTCAGAACCTGGTCTACTGCCAGTTCCCAGAACCAGGTCTATAACTGGTCCCCTCCTGGTTTCAGAACCTGGTCTACTGCCAGTTCCCAGAACCAGGTCTATAACTGGTCCCCTCCTGGTTTCAGAACCTGGTCTACTGCCAGTTCCCAGAACCAGGTCTATAACTGGTCCCCTCCTGGTTTCAGAACCTGGTCTACTGCCAGTTCCCAGAACCAGGTCTATAACTGGTCCCCTCCTGGTTTCAGAACCTGGTCTACTGCCAGTTCCCAGAACCAGGTCTATAACTGGTCTCCTACTTGTTTCAGAGCTCAAATAAAGTTGTTCAAAAATAATTTTTTTCCCAACATTTTCTTTATTGATTTTTCATCAACCTCCCAATAACATACAGAAATATGAGTGCTTTCACATCAAGGGAAACATTATAGGTATCTTAGTTATTTTCCTCTTACATCTCCAATATTCAAATCAGGGACATTCTAAGTTGAAAGCACAGAATATATAAAAAGAACACAAAAAAAAGTCTTACCAAAAAAAAAAAACAAAAAAAAAAAAAGAGAAGCAAGAATAAAGAAAACTGCATAAGGATACTCTTTTAAGTAAACGTTAACTCAAGCTATTTTACTGTTGTTCAAAGATGCAAGCATGACAGTACCTATCATACAAAGTAAAAAGTTGACATTTCCAGAGATAAAACTGGAGGACCCTGCAGACTACGCTTCATCCACTTCCCTCTCCACTTCTCCTAGATCCACATTCTCCACATATTCCATAGAAAGACCCCAGATGTTCTGAAACAGTGCTGCTTTCCCCTTTACACTATAGGTAATCTTCTCCATAGGTAAGGTTATGGACATTTCCTTGATCCATTTCATGAATTTTGGTTTCTTAGAACTCCAGCAGAGTGCTATGACTCTCTTTGCAAGCAATAACCTTAAATCTAGGGCAGTAATAATTTTCCTCGACATATGTTTATTATGGTAGAAACCTAGAAGATATCATTTAGGATTGAGAGCTAATTTTGTACCTAATATGGTCTCTAAAGCTTGTTTAATCTCCTGCCAAAATTGTTGAACTTTATTGCATGTCCAGACAGTGAAAGAAAGTCCCTCTCTCCTCTCCACACCTGGTACACAGGTCTGGGATGCTACCATTGTAGCTTTTCTGGAGTCACATAGGTTCTCATTAGCCAATTATATTGAAGTACTTTTAGTCGTGTATTGGTAGTGTGTGTTTGTGCTTCAGCACATGCTTTTTCCCAGTCCTCGAAGGACAAATCCTCCTGGAAGTCGTCCATCCAGGCACTAAGTTTCTGCAAGGAAAAATCAGAAGAACTATTTTCCAACAAGCTATATAACTTGGAGATAATTCCCTTCCCAAAACCTTTATCTTTCATTTCCCTTTCCAAAATTGATAATGGAGGAATTGACACATGCTGATTTTGAAAAAATCTAATAAAGTTTCTCACCTGTAGATATTTAAAGTAATATTTTCTTGGAATATTGTATCTGATAATCAGCTCCTCAAAAGACATCAGAACCAAATCCTCTGGTCCCATGAGGTCCCCAACTGTCTCGACACCTTTTTCAGCCCACTTCCTAAAACATGGATCTGCTTTGGAGTAAAGAATTGGTTACTCCAGATAGGGCTGAAGCAGGACAAAGAGGAGGATTCTCCTAAATAATTCCTAACCTGATGCCAAATCGTAATCATATTTCTAACTAGTGGATACTGGGTAGGGGGGAGTGGCACTGTGCTTGTTACAATATTCATCCAAGAAGGCAGGGATTTATCTGTAAAGTAATATATCATTGTCCTCAACTGAGCAGCCCAATCGTGCCAGAGTGGATTGGAGCACCTGAGGCCTCCTCTGTCGTATGGTAAATACAAGAGAGATAGGCGTAGCCTGGGTCGTCTATTGTTCCACAAAAAGCTTCTTCGGGAGGGAAAATAAACTATATGGAATATTCTGAAACAGATACAAAAGTTTGGGCATTACATTCATTTGAAGAGCATTAATTCTTGCAATAATCGACAAAGGCAAAGAGTTCCATCTATCTGAAGAGGTGGTAATTGAGTCTATCATGGGAGTGTAGTTAACCTTAACAGTGTCATTTATACACGGTACTATTCTATTTCCCAGGTATGTAAAAGAATCAACTTTTTTTTATATTGGAAAGAGTTTCCTGGGTGGTTTCTTTCTGCTGAATTTAGTAACATCAAAGATTTGTTTGTGTTCACTTTCTATCCTGATGTCCTTCCAAATGTTTCTATTAGATCTAACACAGCTGGGATAGAATTTAGCTGTTTTCGCTAAAAAGAGAATGACATCATCAGCAAATGAAGCAATTCTGTGTTCTTGCTGGGTTACAGACAAACCAGTAATGTTTTCATGAGACCTCACTGCAATAGCGAGCGGTTCGATTGCTAGAGTAAACAGCAAAGGGGACAGCGGACACCCCTGCCTACATCCTGTTTAATCTCAAATGGTTTGGACATAACCCCATTTGTTAGTATTTCAGCATAGAGTTTGTTATATAGAAGCTTAACCCAACGACAAAATTGGTCTCCACAGTCAAATATTTTTACAATTTCAAATAAGTAGGGCCATCCAACTCTATCAAAGGCCTTTTCGGCATCCAATGATAGCAAAGCGGTGTCTGGTTTATCTTCCAGACTATAAAGAATATTCATCACTCTTCTCACATTATGGAATCTCTGTCTACCTACAATAAATCCATTCTGGTCACTAGCTATTATTTCGAGCAATATTTTCTCCAGTCTTCGAGCCAGAAAGTATCTTCAGATCCACATTGAGAAGACTTATTGGTCTTGGGTTTCACATTTATTGCAAGGTTTGCCAGGTTTGGGTAATAAAGTTATCATACCTCTTCTTGGCGAGATGGGAAGAATTCCCTTTTCAAATGAATCTGAGAACATGTTAAAGAGGGGTAGCAATAACTTGGCTTTAAACATTTTATAAATTTCAATTGACAGCCCATCTGGACCTGGGGCTTTACCTGTCTTCAAGTGATCTATGACTAAGGAGATTTCCTCCTTGGTTATAGCTGCACCAAGATCTGCACCGATGGATTCTGAAATGTTTGTCATTTGGAGGGCATCTAGGAAGAAATTTTGCTCTTGCTCACTATGTATTGTGTCTGAGCTATATAATGTTTCAAAGAAGACTCTAAAGTTTTCATTAATTTCTAAAGAGTCAACAATTGTTTTTCCATCACAATTTTTTATTGAAGTTATATTTTTATCATTTTGCAGTTGTCGGAGACGCCAGGCTAGTAATTTCCCAGATTTTTCCCCCTGGTCATAGAATGTCTGTTTAAGATGTAAGAGTTGTGAGGCTGCTTTAGAGGCAGAAAGTTTATTATACTGAGTTCTTAGTAAAATGAGTTTTCTATGAGTATTTGGACATTGTGTTTGAAACTACTCCCTCTCGATCAATCCGATTTCTGTCTCCAACTCTTTTGTTTTTTGATAAGTTTGTTTTTCCTTATTGCTGGTAAAGCTAATTATCTGACCTCGAATGTAAGCCTTACAGGCTTCCCATCTTGAGAAAGGTGGGGTTTTATCTGTTAGTTTCAAAAGATATTAATTAGATTGGTTATCTATAAAAGGTACAAATTCGGAGTCTAGGAGCCATTTTTGTTGGAGTCTCCAGCAAGGAGGATCCCTCCTTAGTCTTAATTCTTCATATAGTAATGAGTTTGGTGCATGATCAGACACTAAAATATTGTCATAGTGACAGTCCCTTATTTTATTTATTTATTTATTTAATTTCTGAAATTAAAAAATAATCAATATGTGAATATGATTTGTGTGCATTTGAGTAACAGGAGTAGCTTAAACCTTTAGGGTTCATATCTCTCCAGATATCCATCAAGTCAAGTTCTTTCATAAAATAATGAATTCTTTGTCTACTCTTACAATGTGAGTTATCAGATCCTGAGCTTCGGTCCAGGTCTGGATTCAGTGTACAATTAAACTCCCCTGCTATAATATAGCTATCAGGCAGGGATGAGATTGTGAAAAAACTTTGGATCATCGATGTTTGGTGCATAGATGTTTACAAGGTTTATTTTTTCTGTCATAAGTATGCCTTGTAAAATAATAAACCTCCCATTTTTATCTTTAATAACCTTTGTTACCTGAAGTGGTATAGACCTTTTAATCAGAATCATAACACCTCTTGTCTAAGAAGTGAAGGGTGCTGTATATATGCAGCCCTGCCACCTCCTCCTAATCCTCCCCTCCTGACTAGATATCAGATGGGTTTCTTGAAATAACATAATATCAGAGTGTAGAGATTTCACCCTAAACATAACCTGCTTCACTTTCCCAGTCTTTGTAATCCTCTGCCGTTCCAAGATGACACTTTAATTTTTAATCCACCAGACATAGTATTGGATATAAAATGGGGTTTCCAGTGCATTTAAAATATTTAGAAGAATAGAGTAACCTCAATGAAAAACTAAAAAATTGGATGTTTAAAACAACATCAAAAATAAAGAACAGAACAATGAACCCCTCTTAACTTCGTTTTGTTAGCCACCCGCTCCCCTTTTGTGTTGTGGATACCTGTCTAATAGCTACAGGTTGTTCCACCCAGAAGTGAGGATCAACCAACTACGCCTGAATGTCTTATTCTTTAAGCCCACCCCGCTACATCAAATCTCATTATTAATGCCTTCAAAACATCAGATTATTGACAATGACTGTAGTTCTCTAGGCTGACAAACTGAATATACTTTGCTAGCTTTCATTTGTCTTCTCTTTTTTTCTTTAATATTACACATCTTATAGCCATACCCACTCATTACCACATGGTGATGTTTACATTTTCTTACCATGGTCCACTTTCTGCTTTCAGAGTTCTTACAAAGCTCTCTGCTTCAGATGGTTGGTTAAAGATAGGGGACTGGCCGTTGCAGGTCACCAGCAGCCGTGCGGGAGGTATCATGCCGTATTGAATGCCCATAGCCAGAAGCTGCTGTCTCACACCATCAAACTCCTTATGTTTTTTGTGTCCCCCGTCTGTGAGATCTTCGTGAAATCTCACTGGATGATTCTTGAATAGAATTTGTCCCTTCGCTCTGGCAGCTCTTATCATGGTTGCTTTATCCTTGTAGTTTAGAAACTTCATAATAAGAGCCCTTGGTGCAGCAGCGTTTGAAGTATTATTTTGACCGATCCCATGTGCCCTCTCAAGTTTCAGAGCGGTGCATATTGGCGCCAGGCTGTTAAGTTTAAACCCTTAACATAATTATTATTAAATAAGCAGGGAGACCAGACGAGACGATCTTGTTTAACTTGCAAGGAGGCTCATCTCAAAAGCCTGAGCTTAAAAAAAAAAAACCTCAAGCCATTTATTGAAAGATGCCATGTGACATTCATACAAGTTGATAAAATACAATGTGTATTTAGGTGCACGACTGTGCATGTATGTGTGCAACTTCAGTCCATGTGAATGTGTTTGCACAATCCGTGTGTGTGTGTGTGTTTTCTTGGTTCAGTAGTCCAATGCGTATGTGTGCTCTTCTTCCCCTTAGCCATCCTGAAAGGAACCAAATGTTCATCAAGTTTGGTCAGACCAGTGTTAATTTTGACATGAGATTTTGAATTTAGTTTTTGTCATAATTAAGTCATCATAATTCCCTTAGTTATAGTTCAGTTTTAGTCGACTAAATATCATAATATAGTTGATTAAACTACAGTAGATTGAGTTGACTAAAATAAAAATGAAAATGTAAAATGATTTTTCAAAACTTCCATGAAGTGCTTGAAGTTTGTCTAAATACTGACTTTCAAATTTGACCATTTAATACAAACACAGATTTTACTTAAGTGTTTTTTTTTTTTTTTTTAACTTTGCCTTTCTCTTTTCTCAAAATAAAATAGGAACATTTGATCTGCTCTCCTCAAAAAACAGGCATTGTTCATGGAAGAAAAACAAACAAACATGGAGACTCCAGGTATTTTTCACATCAATACTGTGAAAGAGACAGAGAACTAGTTTGGATGCAAAAAACAGGTAAAGCACCACATTTTGTTTTCATTTCTGATTATATCATAAACTGAAACTTCTGATAACCTTCAAAGAAAAAGTGTAATACACTTGTCATCAGGCCTTCACTCCCTGGACAATTATTCCAACATATTAAACTAGAAATATGTCACTTCTGCCATTTAAAACAAAGTATTTAATCCAAGGTGTATTTATGTATAGCAAAGAAAAAAAAAGACTTATTTCCAACAGGTTATTAAAACCAATAACAAATAAAACAGTTTTCAAAAAGTGGTGCAGTCAGTGCAATCCTTATAACATTTTCACCATTATAACATCATCCATCAATGAATGGACATAAAAAAAACAGTTACTGGCAAAGAGAACAGCTCTAAATGCCCCCAAAACAAAAATAAATCTAACTTTAAATCAAAAGCATTTTTTTACTAAGTACTGCAAATATAAGATTTATTTGTTTTGATTCATTTTAAGGAAAGCACTTTGTGCCAAAGTGACCTTTGCTCTGTTGCGTTTCCCTCCTGTGAGGTCTCCTGTTACACTAAACGCCGTCTCTGCAGAGGCTGGAGAAGCTGGCAAAGCCAAGAGGTCGAATGCAGACGGTTTCAGGCTGGGAAGAAGAGAATCACTCTTTTCCAGCCAAAACTGTGTTCCTGTGTCACATGTGACTGGTTGTGAAAGCTCTTCCGTGTATTTTCTGATTTGCTGCCTGACAGTGTTTGTGGAGGTCCTCTGTCGAGGTTTTGTGCAGCATTTAGAGAGAAACCTGAAGATTGGTTTCTTTGATGTGGCTGGTACCACTTCTGGTTCCTTCCTGTTTTCTTCTCCATGATCTTCAGACTCATCCCCATGTTGCAAGTGTGTCTGTGTGGACTGGACCACACACTCCTCTGCCTGTTTGAGCAGTTCCTGAATATTTACAGGGTTTCACACACATTAGGGTTGACAAAGCAGGCAGCTGCTGCAAGTGCTGAGAACCAGTGGGCAAACCGAAGATTTATACTTCCTTTCATTTTCTCTGCAAGAGTAGCAAGATCCCGATAGCTGGTGTTCTCTTCAACGTCAGCGAGGTGGCTGAGCAGGTCCAACAGTGCGGGACAACCAGGGACATGGACAAGGGTTTGGGGATGTTCTGCAAAAGGCAGTAGCTCATGCAAGGACTTCACCTTCTGCCGTTCACTAGGGAGCAAGCTGTCCCAACTCACGTCATTTGCTGTTTGGCAGACTGAGTCTTTTACTTTGAGGAGACGTGCAATCATGCTAAATGTGCTCGACCATCGCGTGGGGCAGTCATAACAACGAGGCCACACTCATCCAAGATCCTTTGTGTTGCAACAGAAGACCTCCGAAAGAGTTTCACCACCGACTTGCTTCATCCAGGAGTCTCTTGCCTCCTTCTGCATGAGGTGGACCACAAGCCGTGGGGAGGGCACCACACATGGCATCCGTTCCATGTTGACATTGTGGTACCTTAGTTACAAAAAAGGAAACAAATGAACAAAAATATTAAAATGGTTTATATTCAACCCTATTATAATATAAATATTATCAGTTCATAGATGGAGATCATAAAGAAATTATAAAGATGCAATTCTAGAAATAACACAATAACACTCTTGATCTGGTTCTAACATCTGGTATTGAGACTGATAAGCTCAAAGTATTTCCTCAAAACCCTGTCTTGTCCGATCACTTCTTATTAACCTTTGAATTCACTTTATTTGATTCCTCACTGACCAAAAATAAATTCTACTATAGTAGATGTTTATCAGACAATAATAATACAAAATTTAAACAATCAATTGAATCAGTTTTTTCACATCTACCATGTGTTAGCATGACCGAGAGTCCCCCTTTAAGCTTTACTCCTGCTCAGATTGATCAACATGCTGATACTATAACAGCTTCAATGCGTACAACCTTGGATAATGTTGCTCCCCTAAAGAAGAAGAAATTAGGTAAGATTATGAAGGCTCCCTGGTTTAATTCCCAGCTTCGAGCTCTAAAACAGGCATCAAGGCGTTTGGAAAACAGATGGCGATCATCAGGACTAGAGGAGTCTCACTTAACCTGGAAAGAAAGTTTAATCGTATACAAAAAAGCCTTACGTACGGCAAGAACAGCTTATTATTCATCATTGATAGAGGAAAACAAAAACAACCCTCGGTTTCTTTTCAGCACTGTAGCCAGGCTTACTAGGAGCCGGAGCGCTGTGGAGCCATGTATTCCTTTCTCACTTAGCTGTGATGATTTCATGTATTTTTTCAGGAATAAAATTGACACTATTAGAGATCAAATTCACAATATTCTTCCTTCTACCTATAATGTTGAGCCTGTTGTGGTCTCCGAAGCATCCTTAGAACCAGGATCTGACTTGTGTCTAAATAGTTTCTGTCCTGTCCAACCCTCTGAATGAACTAAAATAATAGCTTCATCTAAACCATCCACCTGTATCTTAGACCCTCTCCCAACGAGCCTCTTTAAGGACATTTTCCCTTTAATTAATACATCACTACTAAGTCTTATCAATATGTCTTTAGTGACAGGATATGTACCACAATCATTTAAAACTGCTGTAATCAAGCCTTTACTTAAAAAGCAATCTCTGGATCCAGAGGTGATAGCAAATTATAGACCTATATCTAACCTCCCGTTTATGTCCAAAATTCTGGAGAAAATAGTTTCAGCTCAGCTACATGCCCACCTGAGCAGAAATAATTTATGCGAGGAGTTTCAGTCAGGATTTAGAGCTCATCATAGCACTGAGACGGCATTGGTGAAAGTTACTAATGACCTTCTTATGGCCTCAGACAAAGGACTTGTGTCCGTACTTATCTTGCTTGATCTTAGTGCTGCATTTGATACAGTCGATCATAACATTCTGTTACAGAGACTAGAACAGGTGATTGGAATTACAGGTACAGCGTTAAGCTGGTTTAAATCATATTTATCTGATAGACTTCAGTTCGTTCATGTAAATGACAAGTCCTCCTCACAAACTACAGTAAGTCATGGAGTTCCTCAAGGTTCTGTACTTGGACCAATACTCTTCACGCTATATATGCTCCCTTTAGGCAAAATTATTAGACAGCATGGAATAAACTTTCATTGTTATGCAGATGATACTCAACTATACTTATCCTTTAAACCAGATGAAACAAATCAGCCCGACAGGTTACAAAATTGTCTCATAGACATAAAGACTTGGATGTCTAGAAATTTTCTCCTCTTAAACTCAGATAAGACTGAAGTAATTCTTGTTGGATCTGAAAAACTCAGAGCTAAATTTTCCAGTTTTGTAATGAACCTGGATGGCATTACTTTAGCTTCCAGTGCTACAGTGAGAAACCTTGGAGTAATATTTGACCCTGACCTGTCCTTTGGCCCACATATTAAGCAGGTTACTAAAACAGCCTTCTTTCATTTACGTAATAAAGCCAAAATTAGGGACATTCTGTCTCAGAGTGATGCAGAAAAACTGGTTCACGCTTTTGTTACTTCGAGACTAGATTACTGTAACTCTCTATTACTGGGCTGTCCTAAATATGCCCTGAAAAGCCTTCAGCTGATCCAGAATTCTGCAGCCAGAGTCCTGACCAGAACCAGCAGGAGAGATCATATTTCTCCAGTTTTAGCCTCTCTTCATTGGCTGCCTGTTGAATCTAGAATAGAATTTAAAATCCTTCTCCTTACATATAAAGCCCTCCACAACCAGGCACCACTATATATCAAAGACCTCATAGTTCCTTATATACCAAGCAGAGTACTTCGTTCGCAGACTGCAGGCTTACTTGTGGTTCCTAGAGTCTCAAAGAGCCGAGCAGGAGGCAGAGCCTTTGGTTATCAGGCCCCTCTCTTATGGAATAAGCTCCCAGTTAGTGTTAGGGAAGCAGACACCCTCCCCACCTTTAAGACTAGGCTGAAGACTTATCTTTTTGATAAGTCATATAGCTAGGGATGGTTAGCATCCCTTAGTTATGCTGCTATAGGTTTAGACTGCTGAGGGACATTTCCTGATACACTGAGCTTCTTTCTCTTTATCTCTCTCTTTTATCCCCCCCCCATAACAGTGTTGCATCATTAACATGTATGTCTCCTGTCTCAGCAGGTCTCCCTGGCCGGGAGTAGCAGTTCCTGTTGTCTGTTGTCTTTCTGTCCTCTTCCCCCCACACAGCAGAGGCAGATGGCTGCCTGTCCTGAGCCGGGTTCTGCCGGAGGTTTCCTTCCTGTTAAAAGGGAGTTTTTTCCTTCCCACTGTCGCCAGTGTGCTTGCTCAGGATGGGAGATTGAGTTGGACTCAACTCAATCTGTTGGTTTCCTTATATAGGCTGTTATGAATTGGCTTTCATGATGTTTTCCCCTCTGTCTGTAAAGCGTCTTGAGATGGCATTGCCGTGATTTGACGCTTTATAAATAAAGTTGAATTGAATTGAATTGAACATACAGCTCCAGCTTTAGTCGTGCAAAACAAGTTATCATGTAAAACAAACTTCAAGAAATGGCTCACCGTATTTCATCCGCTTCCAGTTCAGGGTCACTCTCCATCATGGGGTATTCTTCTGAATCCTCGGAGGTGACTTCTTCCCCCTCTGATGGGGTTTGTTTAAACGCTGCCACCATATTACTCCCATTGTCTGTAATCACTGGAATGATCTTCTCATTTGGTACATCCCACTCTTGCATACATTTATCCACACATGCTTTTATTGACAATGCAGTGTGTGGATGGGCTACTTGTTCCAGAGCCAATAATATGTGCTCAGGTTTATTTTGTTCAACACAAAAGTAGCATGAACTATTAGCCAGGAAAGAAGCAGTCAATCCCTTTTAGTTCCACAAGTCAATCCCAACAGATCCTCTCCGAGCAGCAGCCAATCTTGTCCTGAATTTTTGTTTTTCATCTTCATAGTGTTTGTCTATCAGGTTTCTTATTTTAGTTTTCTTTGGAACAGTCAGCTTTCTATCAACAGCCTCCATCGTGAGAAGGAAGTCCTCATCTTCAATAGTAGTGACTGGTAGTCCTGTTCACCCTATCCATTTAGCAATTGCTTTCTCAACGTTCACTTGTTCTTTAGAGTCTATAGAAAAACTTTGAAATGCAGCTGAGATATTCTGTTGGGTAGCTGTGGCTTTCTTTGCAGCTGGTGCCCCGCTGTCGTCACATGAAGGTTTCAGTAACTGTTGGAAAAATAGAGATTATAGAAGTTTAATTTTTTCTTTACAAACTCTAACATTTTAGAATTATTCATGCAATTTTTGATTAATCACATCAACTACATAAGTAATTACTTGATCCAAAAGTAACTAACTCTTTGCAAGAGTACACCATATAAAGCTCAACGTAGCGTTAGCATGCTTACCTTCGCATGGATTTCTGGATGACTGGTCTGCAAATGTTGCTTCAAGTTTGTTGTGTTTTTGCCGGTAATAGTCGCTCCACATGGTTTACATCGCGTCTTGTTTTCGGGTGCATCATACGTGAAATTTGTCCATACATCAGCTCTTCTTTTTCTCACTGGAGTGGACGTTGTTTTAAGATCTCATCACGAAACGCAGGTGAACTGTTTATAGCATCTTAAGGTAACTGTTTGGTTGCTGCCTCGCTATGCCTGAGCGTGAGTTCTGATTGGATGGCTTTTCCATTTCTCCCACCTTTACACACATTAGCCCGTGTTTTGATTGGATGTCGTTGTTTTCATGTATTTGTTGTCTAATTTTTATTCGTTGCTGAAACTGTCAGTATATTTCGTTATAGTTTTCATCCATGCGCGCTGGGGTTTATGAAGTTGTCGTTTTGTTCTTGTCTGAAAAAATAAGTCGTTGACAAAGATGAATATATTTCATCAATAAAATTAACACTGGCTCAGACCACTCTGACCTTTGCATGTAGCTGGAATGTCCTGTTTATTCAAACAGCAAGCAGAGCAAAACTTTTAACTTGTACATGAAGGTAAATGAAGAATATACCAATATAAGATTAATAACAGATTATCATAATATGAACTGAAAATAATATAACAAGCTGAAATTCCCAACACAGGCCAAGAGCCTCCGGTAGCCAGCCTTCCAGAAAGGCGCACGCACCTTCTCCCTCAGCGCCATCGGGTAGATTAACAAGTCTCAGGTTAGATCGTCGTGACCTGGTCTCCAAATCCAGCAGCTTTTCCTCGAGCTCTTTATTTCTTTTTTCAAGTGCCTGAAAGTTTACTGGCAGGTTGGTGACGTTGTCCTCTGCTGCAGACTTCGGGATCTCCGCCTCACCGACCCGTTCAGCACATTCGTTAACCTCTTTCTTCACATTCTCGATTGCTGACAAAATACCGTCTAGTTTGGAGGAAAAGTCGGATTTAAAATTTGCAATTGCAGCAAGTATTGTGTCTGAGTTTGCTCCAGTTGTATTTTCCCTCTCATTTGATTTGCAGTTTTCCGTGTTCATTACATCACTTGTTTGTGTTAGCTTCGTGGCAGCTAGTTCCATTGCTTCGACTGGGTCGGCTTGGTGGTACTTTTACTTGGTTTCTTTTGCGAATAAGGCATCATTGCTTTTCCTTTCCCTGCGGGGCAGGAAGGGGAGGAGGGGGAAGAGGAGGAGGAGGCGGGGCTCTTTTTCATTAATGCTGCGTAATCTGTCATTTCCTCCTCCTCCTCTCTGTCCTGACCAAACACGCTGTCCGTCGTCTCCGGAACCCTCCTTCTCCTCCTGATGTTAGCGGCTTCGCCGTTGTCTACCTCATGGTGAGGTTCTTCTGTCACCGCCGTGGCAACAATGGTGGCGAGCGGCGGGGGCGTGGCCTGCTGCGGCAGGTGAGGCCACAGCGAGCAGGCGACGGAGACCGAGCTGTAGCCGGAAGAGGACTGAAGTTGAGACCCAGCGCCAGATTCAGGTGGGAGGAGAGACGAGGTTTTTATGTCACCACACGGTCCTACTGGTTCTGGATCTGCTAGAAAACCCCAAACAGAACCAGAACACCTGGACCCTAGAGCTTCCTGTCCATTTCCAAGGAGACGCTATTAGTTGTTTGGATCAACAAACAAGCACTGATCCAGGGTCCTGGTGAGACGAGAGGGTTCGTGGGTCCTGGTAAAGTGACATTAGCCGAGAGAGAGTGAGTCAGCAGACATTAGATTACACTGTTGGGAGAGAGAGAGAGTTGTTAGATTAGATTATAATAGGAGGGGGGGGTACACTCTAAATATGATTTGTGTGTGTGTGTGTGTGTGTGTGTGTGTAGGCAAATGCTGCCTGAGCAGGTTAGCTGTTTGAACCTTAGCTAAGCTTAGTGACCCTCAGCAGCTAATCCTCTGCTAACCTGCTAACCCAGTTACTTAACAGCTAACACACACAACTCATCTGATTGGTTGACGAATCATCAACTGATTGCAACCGTTTGCAGAATTAGAACCAGAACCAGAACCTCCTGTCCAAGAGAATGACATGGTTCTGGTCTTGTTATTGGTAAAAAACGTCCATCAGGTCATTAGTCAGCTGGTTAGTAGGTAAGAGTAAACAAACGTAAGTAAATAATGACAAGTAAACAAACATCAGTAGACGAACATTAGTCAGCTGATGAGTAGGTAACGAGTACATAGATGTGAGTAAATACAAGTAAACAAACGGAACACGAGTTGTTGGCGTACAAAACACAAATACACAAGCGCGAATTAACAAACGAGTAAATGAAGACAAGTGACGACAAAAAGAGAAGTAGAATTGGCTACTCTAGCTATTACTAGAGTAATACAAGTAAACAATAAATAAGTAAGAAACATGAGGCAACAAATGCAAATTGAAAACATGAGTAAATAACTTGAGTAAATGAACATTCGTAATGGTGAGTATTCCAACGTGCCTATAAACCCCAGACTGTATAGAAAAGATGGGCGGAGCCTCCGTGACGTCACCCGTAGGTTTCTGAAGAGCTGAATTGAAGCTCGGTGGGCGGTTCCTACCATCGCCATCTTGGCAGGGGCATGTGTGTCGTCTCGTCCCGGAAAATACAAATATGGGCAAAGAGGTGGAGCTGAGAGGGGGGCTGTGAGCGTCATGGTGGATGATTGACATCCAGCGAACTCCGAGCTTTCTGTAGCTAAAAGCTAACCGAGCTAACCTGGAGATAACAGGAGCTAACCAGCTAATGTGAGTAAGTAATCATGAGTAAACTAGCATGAGTAAATAATGATTAACCAAATGTGAGCATTAATCACGAGTAACCCAATGTACGTAAATAAATACGAGTAAACTAATGTGAGTTAATACAAGTAAATAATACACAGACTTTTTGTGATTATGTTTGCTTATTCTTAGCATGTTAGCTTTTTGCTGCTGTTAGTACCTTATTCCTCCTGTACAAGCCCCGGCCCCTGCACACCTGTGGTTTCGTGTCACTTCTGTTTCTATGGCGATTTGGCGTGATTTGACATGTTTACTTCTCATGTGGCATAGCTACAGCTTAATTCATCGCTGATTCTTTTTCCTCCTCCTTTGGTCTTGTTAAATCTCGTTTAATCTTATAATCAGACTCCAGGTACCTCGTTTGGCTCTCCGTCACCGTCTGAGCACACTCGGTAATGGCGTCTGTCGGCCCGCTCCATGGCGCCGCCGGCCAATCGCCTTCCTTGGCTTCATCTTGTCTGTCAATGCTCTTCGGCCTTTGGCCAATCGGGTAAGGATGGCTGGCCCTCTGATTGGCCGAACGGTGACCATATTCCTGCAGCTCTCGACCTGTTGAGCTCCGTTTTCTGTCTTTAATTTTAAGAAGTCAAGATGACAAAACGTCACCTCAGATAGTTTGGACTGGGCTGCGACAGCCTAATCATTAATAATATTGTTGATCTCTGGCCTCCCTCACATGCATGTGTTTGCTGCTGCAGGTGGCTTTTTACCGCTCATTCCCAACCCGCCTTTTGTCCCGAGCCTGGGGTCGTCTGAACGGCGTGAACCTGCCCACCTGGCTCCGAAAGCCTGTCTTCTCCCTCTACATCTGGACCTTTGGGGTCAACATGCAGGTATGTTCTCTGGTGTCCCAACATCCTGATGTTCGCTTGTTCAGTTTTCTGTCTGGTTCTGATTCTGTTTGTTCGTCAGGAAGCAGCGGTGGAAGATTTACATCAATACAGAAACCTCGGTGAATTTTTCCGCCGACGTCTCAAACCTGCAGTACGACCAGTTTGTGCCTCATCCTGCCTGGTGAGCAGGTCTATACCTGATCTATAACTTAGAGTCTGATGTAGAACTAGATCTATAACTTAGTGTCTGATGTAGAACTAGATCTATAACTTAGTCTGATGTAGAACTAGATCTATAACTTAGTGTCTGATGTAGAACTAGATCTATAACTTAGAGTCTGATGTAGAACTAGATCTATAACTTAGTCTGATGTAGAACTAGATCTATAACTTAGTCTGATGTAGAACTAGATCTATAACTTAGTCTGATGTAGAACTAGATCTATAATTTAGAGTCTGATGTAGAACTAGATCTATAACTTATTCTGATGTAGAACTAGATCTATAACTTAGAGTCTGATGTAGAACTAGATCTATAACTTAGAGTCTGATGTAGAACTAGATCTATAACTTATTCTGATGTAGAACTAGATCTATAACTTAGAGTCTGATGTAGAACTAGATCTATAACTTAGAGTCTGATGTAGAACTAGATCTATAACTTAGAGTCTGATGTAGAACTAGATCTATAACTTAGTGTCTGATGTAGAACTAGATCTATAACTTAGAGTCTGATGTAGAACTAGATCTATAACTTAGCGTCTGATGTAGAACTAGATCTATAACTTAGAGTCTGATGTAGAACTAGATCTATAACTTAGAGTCTGATGTAGAACTAGATCTATAACTTATTCTGATGTAGAACTAGATCTATAACTTAGAGTCTGATGTAGAACTAGATCTATAACTTCGAGTCTGATGTAGAACTAGATCTATAACTTATTCTGATGTAGAACTAGATCTATAACTTAGTCTATAACTAGATCTATAACTTAGTCTGATGTAGAACTAGATCTATAACTTAGTCTATAACTAGATCTATAACTTAGTCTGATGTAGAACTAGATCTATAACTTAGAGTCTGATGTAGAACTAGATCTATAACTTAGAGTCTGATGTAGAACTAGATCTATAACTTAGTCTGATGTAGAACTAGATCTATAACTTAGTCTGATGTAGAACTAGATCTATAACTTAGTCTGATGTAGAACTAGATCTATAACTTAGAGTCTGATGTAGAACTAGATCTATAACTTATTCTGATGTAGAACTAGATCTATAACTTAGTGTCTGATGTAGAACTAGATCTATAACTTAGTCTATAACTAGATCTATAACTTAGTCTGATGTAGAACTAGATCTATAACTTAGTCTGATGTAGAACTAGATCTATAACTTAGTCTGATGTAGAACTAGATCTATAACTTAGAGTCTGATGTAGAACTAGATCTATAACTTAGTCTGATGTAGAACTAGATCTATAACTTATTCTGATGTAGAACTAGATCTACAACTTAGTCTGATGTAGAACTAGATCTATAACTTAGCGTCTGATGTAGAACTAGATCTATAACTTAGAGTCTGATGTAGAACTAGATCAATAACTTAGTCTGATGTAGAACTAGATCTATAACTTAAGAGTCCGATGTAGAACTAGATCTATAACTTAGTCTGATGTAGAACTAGATCTATAACTTAGCGTCTGATGTAGAACTAGGTCTATAACTTAGTCTGATGTAGAACTAGATCTATAACTTATTCTGATGTAGAACTAGATCTATAACTTAGTCTGATGTAGAACTAGATCTATAACTTAGTCTGATGTAGAACTCGATCTATAACTTAGAGTCTGATGTAGAACTAGATCTATAACTTAGTCTGATGTAGAACTAGATCTATAAGTTAGAGTCTGATGTAGAACTAGCTCTATAACTTAGTCTGATGTAGAACTAGATCTATAACTTATTCTGATGTAGAACTAGATCTATAACTTAGAGTCTGATGTAGAACTAGATCTATAACTTCGAGTCTGATGTAGAACTAGATCTATAACTTATTCTGATGTAGAACTAGATCTATAACTTAGTCTATAACTAGATCTATAACTTAGTCTGATGTAGAACTAGATCTATAACTTAGTCTGATGTAGAACTAGATCTATAACTTAGTCTGATGTAGAACTAGATCTATAACTTAGAGTCTGATGTAGAACTAGATCTATAACTTAGTCTGATGTAGAACTAGATCTATAACTTAGTCTGATGTAGAACTAGATCTATAACTTAGTCTGATGTAGAACTAGATCTATAACTTAGTCTGATGTAGAACTAGATCTATAACTTAGTCTGATGTAGAACTAGATCTATAACTTAGTCTGATGTAGAACTAGATCTATAACTTAGAGTCTGATGTAGAACTAGATCTATAACTTAGTCTGATGTAGAACTAGATCTATAACTTAGTCTGATGTAGAACTAGATCTATAACTTAGTCTGATGTAGAACTAGATCTATAACTTATTCTGATGTAGAACTAGATCTATAACTTAGAGTCCGATGTAGAACTAGATCTATAACTTAGTCTGATGTAGAACTAGATCTATAACTTAGTCTGATGTAGAACTAGATCTATAACTTATTCTGATGTAGAACTAGATCTATAACTTAGAGTCTGATGTAGAACTAGATCTATAACTTATTCTGATGTAGAACTAGATCTATAACTTAGTCTGATGTAGAACTAGATCTATAACTTATTCTGATGTAGAACTAGATCTATAACTTAGAGTCTGATGTAGAACTAGATCTATAACTTAGAGTCTGATGTAGAACTAGATCTATAACTTAGAGTCTGATGTAGAACTAGATCTATAAGTTAGTCTGATGTAGAACTAGATCTATAACTTAGTGTCTGATGTAGAACTAGATCTATAACTTAGTCTGATGTAGAACTAGATCTTTAACTTAGTCTGATGTAGAACTAGATCTATAACTTAGTCTGATGTAGAACTAGATCTATAACTTAGTCTGATGTAGAACTAGATCTATAACTTAGTCTGATGTAGAACTAGATCTATAACTTATTCTGATGTAGAACTAGATCTACAACTTAGTCTGATGTAGAACTAGATCTATAACTTAGAGTCTGATGTAGAACTAGATCTATAACTTAGAGTCTGATGTAGAACTAGATCAATAACTTAGTCTGATGTAGAACTAGATCTATAACTTAAGAGTCCGATGTAGAACTAGATCTATAACTTAGTCTGATGTAGAACTAGATCTATAACTTAGCGTCTGATGTAGAACTAGGTCTATAACTTAGTCTGATGTAGAACTAGATCTATAACTTATTCTGATGTAGAACTAGATCTATAACTTATTCTGATGTAGAACTAGATCTACAACTTAGTCTGATGTAGAACTAGATCTATAACTTAGTCTGATGTAGAACTAGATCTATAACTTAGAGTCTGATGTAGAACTAGATCAATAACTTAGTCTGATGTAGAACTAGATCTATAACTTAAGAGTCCGATGTAGAACTAGATCTATAACTTATTCTGATGTAGAACTAGATCTATAACTTAGCGTCTGATGTAGAACTAGGTCTATAACTTAGTCTGATGTAGAACTAGATCTATAACTTATTCTGATGTAGAACTAGATCTATAACTTAGTCTGATGTAGAACTAGATCTATAACTTAGTCTGATGTAGAACTCGATCTATAACTTAGAGTCTGATGTAGAACTAGATCTATAACTTAGTCTGATGTAGAACTAGATCTATAACTTATTCTGATGTAGAACTAGATCTATAACTTAGTCTGCTGTAGAACTAGATCTATAACTTAGTCTGATGTAGAACTAGATCTATAACTTAGTGTCTGATGTAGAACTAGATCTATAACTTAGTCTGATGTAGAACTAGATCTATAACTTAGAGTCTGATGTAGAACTAGCTCTATAACTTATTCTGATGTAGAACTAGATCTATAACTTAGTCCGATGTAGAACTAGATCTATAACTTAGTCTGATGTAGAACTAGATCTATAACTTAGTCTGATGTAGAACTAGATCTATAACTTATTCTGATGTAGAACTAGATCTATAACTTATTCTGATGTAGAACTAGATCTATAACTTAGTCTGATGTAGAACTAGATCTATAACTTAGTCTGATGTAGAACTAGATCTATAACTTATTCTGATGTAGAACTAGATCTATAACTTAGAGTCTGATGTAGAACTAGATCTATAACTTAGAGTCTGATGTAGAACTAGATCTATAACTCTGAGTCTGATGTAGAACTAGATCTATAAGTTAGAGTCTGATGTAGAACTAGATCTATAACTTAGTCTGATGTAGAACTAGATCTATAACTTAGTCTGATGTAGAACTAGATCTATAACTTAGTCTGATGTAGAACTAGATCTATAACTTAGCGTCTGATGTAGAACTAGGTATATAACTTAGTGTCTGATGTAGAACTAGATCTAAATCTTAGAGACTGATTTGCTTTAAGACCCAGCTGGGACTGGATTGGTCCTTTTCATCTGGTTCGGATCTTGTTTCCAGATCTCGCCAGCTGATGGGAAAATTCTCCATTTTGGTCGTGTGAAGAATTCTGAGGTGGAGCAAGTGAAAGGGGTTACCTACAGTCTGGAGAACTTTCTGGGTCCACAGTTGAAGCACGCTAAATGTAAGAGCACATCCTCCCCAACCTGGCACACACCTGGAAATTCAAATCACACTTAGCAGATGTTGCAGAATATCTGCTAATAGGATGTTTAAAGGTGGCGTATGTAAGATTTTAAATATTTTCAAAATAAATTAACTAAAAAATAACTACAATCATAATTAAATGTTAAATGTTTGCCTACCAGGGAAAAAAAAAAGTGCTTTTTGTCATTTGTCATTAATTAAACTTGTAATTTAAAAACGAATCAAATATGGACAGGCTGGAACCTACATGTTTTTAAAAAAACTATCTAATTATGATTGTAGTTATTTTATTAGTTAATTTATTTTGAAAATATTTAAAATCTTACATACTCCACCTTTAAGGATCACGGTTAGCTTTTGTAGGCGCTATTTTAACGTTAGCTGTTAATGTGGGAGACTGTGGTTGTAGCGTTAGCTGCTAATGTGGGAGACTGCAGTTGTAGCGCTTACTGCTAACGTGGATGACTGCGGTTGTAGCGTTAGCTGCTAATGTGGGAGACTGCAGTTGTAGCGCTTACGGCTAACGTGGATGACTGCGGTTGTAGCGTTAGCTGCTAATGTGGGAGACTGCAGTTGTAGCGCTTACTGCTAACGTGGATGACTGCGGTTGTAGCTTTAGCTGCTAATGTGGGAGACTACAGTTGTAGCGCTTACTGCTAACGTGGATGACTGCGGTTGTAGCGTTTGCTGCTAACGTGGATGACTGCGGTTGTAGCATTTGCTGCTAACGTGGATGACTGCGGTTGTAGCGTTAGCTGCTAATGTGGGAGACTGCGGTTGTAGCGCTTACTGCTAACGTGGATGACTGTGGTTGTAGCGTTAGCTGCTAATGTGGGAGACTGTGGTTGTAGCGTTAGCTGCTAATGTGGGAGACTGCGGTTGTAGCGCTTACTGCTAACGTGGATGACTGTGGTTGTAGCGTTAGCTGCTAATGTGGGAGACTGTGGTTGTAACGTTAGCTGCTAATGTGGGAGACTGCGGTTGTAGCGCTTACCACTAACGTGGATGACTGCGGTTGTAGCGTTAGCTGCTAATGTGGGAGACTGCGGTTGTAGCGTTAGCTGCAAATGTGGGAGACTGCAGTTGTAGCGCTTACTGCTAACGTGGATGACTGTGGTTGTAGCGTTAGCTGCTAATGTGGGAGACTGTGGTTGTAACGTTAGCTGCTAATGTGGGAGACTGCGGTTGTAGCGCTTACTACTAACGTGGATGACTGCGGTTGTAGCGTTAGCTGCTAATGAGGGAGACTGCGGTTGTAGCATTAGCTGCTAACGTGGATGACTGCGGTTGTAGCGTTAGCTGCTAACGTGGATGACTGCGGTTCTAGCGTTAGCTGCTAATGTGGGAGACTGCGGTTGTAACGTTAGATGCTAATGTGAGAGACTGCGGTTGTAGCGCTTACCACTAACGTGGATGACTGCGGTTGTAGCGTTAGCTGCTAACGTGGATGACTGCGGTTGTAGCGTTAGCTGCTAATGTGGGAGACTGCAGTTGTAGCGCTTACGGCTAACGTGGATGACTGCGGTTGTAGCGTTAGCTGCTAATGTGGGAGACTGCGGTTGTAGCATTAGCTGCTAACGTGGATGACTGCGGTTGTAGCGTTAGCTGCTAACGTGGATGACTGCGGTTGTAGCGTTAGCTGCTAATGTGGGAGACTGCGGTTGTAACGTTAGATGCTAATGTGAGAGACTGCGGTTGTAGCGCTTACCACTAACGTGGATGACTGCGGTTGTAGCGTTAGCTGCTAATGAGGGAGACTGCGGTTGTAGCATTAGCTGCTAACGTGGATGACTGCGGTTGTAGCGTTAGCTGCTAACGTGGATGACTGCGGTTGTAGCGTTAGCTGCTAACGTGGGAGACTGCGGCCTTAGCATTAGTAGTTTGTCTCTTACCTTACAAATAATTCCACTTGATTCTTCGAGATTTATCTTGACAAGACTGAAGCCATGCAGTGTTTTGTACATTTTCACATGTAAACATCTAAAAAATTTCAGACGTATGGTTTTTCAGACAGGAAGACATTGGAGTGGTGACTGGAATAATCTGTCAGGTAAATATTTGTTTTCAGGTCTCATCTCTTCTTCCTCAGACTCGTCTTCATCCTCCTTTCAGGAGCACCTCCTGTCATCTCCTGACAGCGATCTCTTCCATGTGGTGGTATACCTGGCTCCAGGTGACTATCACTGTTTCCATTCGCCCACTGATTGGAAGGTGGAGCTTCGCCGTCACTTTCCAGGTAAGTTTTGGTGTTTTCTTGGTCTTGTCTGCCCAGACTTCATGTTGTTTCTGTTGTCTTCAGGCTCACTGATGTCCGTGAACCCAGGGGTGGCTCGCTGGGTCAAAGAGCTGTTCTGCCTCAACGAGCGGGTCGCGCTTACCGGCCAATGGAAACACGGCTTCTTCTCATTAACGGCAGTCGGGGCGACAAACGTGGGCTCTATCAGAGTGTACTTCGACCAGGTGACCAGACTTTTTCTTTTCTTGTTAGCAGGACGAGACTTTAGTTAAAAGTAGATGATGAAAGGATTGTCGTGTTACATTAAGCTTGTATAAAACAAACTTGAACACACCTTTGAAAGGGTTCAAATACTTAATTTTATTCCATCAAAGCTTTGTTCTCGCGGACAGTTCTCCACTCATCGGGCTGGCAGAACTTTTTTCTTGCGCGGCTCCGAGAAGTATCATGTGATTGGTCGGACATGTGAGGTGGGCGTGGTTAAAAAGCATGAAGCGGAGTTGCTGCTTCTGCGTGTTTGCTGTTGCAAGTAAAATGGATTGTTTTGATAAAACAGCGTTTTAATGCCACTTTTTTTTTTTTTTTTTTTTTTTTTTTTTTTTTGGTCTTGTCCAGCATTTAAGCAGCAGACTGATGTTCTGGATGTTCTGCTGAGCAAATTTATTTTGCCAAGGGGAACTTTTATAGATGTAATGATCCCCTTGTATTTCTTGATTCTTATTTTATTTTTCTATTTGCTTTGGATAATAGTTTGTATTGCAGAGTTTACGCTGCCGGACCGGAAAGGACAGAAAGGGCAGAAAGAGAACAGAATAGAGAACATAAAAAACAAAAGAAAGAGATCATTCATATATATATATATATATATATATATATGTGTATATATATATATATATATATATATATATATATATATATATATATATCCATATGTGTGTGTGTGTGTGTATATGTATATATATATATGTGTGTGTATGTATATGTATATATATGTATGTATATGTGTGTGTGTGTATATATATATATATATATATATATATATATATATATATATATATATATATATATATATATGTATACACTTGCACATATATTGTATGTATATATATATGTGTATATATATATATATATATATATATATATATATATATATATATATATATATATATATATATATATATATATATATATGTATGTATACACATGCACACAAGCCAACTCTACATTCATGGTCCCTGTGGAGAACAAAACCATTGACAATCAGGAGGACCAGAAACTAGCAAGTTAAATCAAAAGAGAGCTACCTGCTGTTAATGAATAAACTTGCTGGATGACTCAGTGACTGTGACACATGCAGAACATTTAGAGTTAACCCTTTAATGCCACATTTTTACATGTGGCATTAAAACACTCGGACCCAGCCACGCCCTGACGCGTGCACAGAAAAGCACCCGGAGAACCCAAACCAAGCAGGGGGGCGTGTAAGAAGCTAAAGAGCATCAGGTCTGCAAACATCGTACCAACATCCATTAAAACCTTCCATTAACTCCGCGTTCCTGTCACCTGATGTAACCCAGTGGTGTTACGCCCGGTTCCTGTCACCTGATGTAACCCAGTGGTGTTACGCCCGGTTCCTGTCAGCTGATCTAACCCAGTGGTGTTACGCCCGGTTCCTGTCAGCTGATCTAACCCAGTGGTGTTACGCCCGGTTCCTGTCAGCTGTTCTAACCCAGTGGTGTTACGCCCGGTTCCTGTCAGCTGATCTAACCCAGTGGTGTTACGCCCGGTTCCTGTCAGCTGATCTAACCCAGTGGTGTTACGCCCGGTTCCTGTCAGCTGTTCTAACCCAGTGGTGTTACGCCCGGTTCCTGTCAGCTGATCTAACCCAGTGGTGTTACGCCCGGTTCCTGTCAGCTGTTCTAACCCAGTGGTGTTACGCCCGGTTCCTGTCAGCTGTTCTAACCCAGTGGTGTTACGCCCGGTTCCTGTCAGCTGATCTAACCCAGTGGTGTTACGCCCGGTTCCTGTCAGCTGATCTAACCCAGTGGTGTTACGCCCGGTTCCTGTCACCTGATCTAACCCAGTGGTGTTACGCCCGGTTCCTGTCAGCTGATCTAACCCAGTGGTGTTACGCCCGGTTCCTGTCAGCTGATCTAACCCAGTGGTGTTACGCCCGGTTCCTGTCACCTGATCTAACCCAGTGGTGTTACGCCCGGTTCCTGTCAGCTGTTCTAACCCAGTGGTGTTACGCCCGGTTCCTGTCAGCTGATCTAACCCAGTGGTGTTACGCCCGGTTCCTGTCAGCTGATCTAACCCAGTGGTGTTACGCCCGGTTCCTGTCAGCTGATCTAACCCAGTGGTGTTACGCCCGGTTCCTGTCACCTGATCTAACCCAGTGGTGTTACGCCCGGTTCCTGTCAGCTGATCTAACCCAGTGGTGTTACGCCCGGTTCCTGTCAGCTGATCTAACCCAGTGGTGTTACGCCCGGTTCCTGTCAGCTGATCTAACCCAGTGGTGTTACGCCCAGTTCCTTACGCCCTAGTTTTACACTGTTTGAAAGCAGAGCTGTAACGCCGGTCTGGATCGGTTACCGCGGTAACTCAGCTGGGACTTGTTGGAGCCTGACAGATTCTGAATCTGGTCTGGTCTGGATATTCCTGTTCTGTAAACCAACCGGTTTGAACCTGTTTCCTTCCTCAGGAGCTGCAGACCAACAGTCCCCGCTACAACAAGGGTTCTTTCCATGACCGCAGATATGTTGCAGAGGGCGACCAGGTGACAACGACGGCAGGTGAAGGGGCCGTGGTGTTGGTGGACGGAGGGGGCGTGACCTTACAGAAGGGGGACGCCGTGGGGGAGTTTAACCTCGGCTCCACCATCGTTCTGCTGTTTGAGGCTCCCAAAGACTTTACCTTCAACCTGCAGCCTGGACAGCGAATCAGAGTGGGAGAGGGCATCGGTGGCCTGTGATTGGCTGTAGACTGTGTGTGTGTGTGTGTGTGTGTGTGTGTGTGTGTGTGTCTGTGGGGGGGGGGATGTTTTTATTTGATCATGGAGACTCAAACTCCCAGAATGCTTTGTGTCTGAAGGACAAAATGCCAAAGCTCTGTCTGTCTGTGTGGATGTCTCTCTCCCTGCAGCCAAACAGAAGGTTTCCTGATCTGATGACCGTTTGGATGTTTTCTGTTTTCAGCTTAACCTTAGTATCAGCTAACACCTCAGCCAAGCAGCTGATTGGTGGTTGGCTAGCAGGGGGCGTGGCCACACTTGGTGACAGTTCCTGTGAAGACAAAAAGTCTGTTTTTTTTTCGTCCTAATCTTGTAAACTTTTGTATAATAAATAAAAATCTCTAATTCTTCCAAGCAGCTTAACTATTAACAAATTTCATTTATACCAAAATTATAAGACCCTCAAGATAATTTTGTCAAGAAAAAAGACATTCTGTGAAAGAAGCGTTGTTTTGTTTCCAGTTGTAATAAAGTGCTCATGTGACACAGTACTGCTGATCCGCACCAGGTGGGACCTCCATGGTTGTGTCCACAGGTTCCAGTCCTGACAGGTATGAGAATGCCAGGTCGGAGGAAGGGTTGGAGAGGATGAAGGACACTAAACCAGAGTCCTTCCCTCTTCCTGCTAACAGGAGGTTAAATGGGTGCTTTTCTCTGAGACAGACGTCAGAGAATCAACCCAAAATAAAGTGATGACCCGATTTCAGATTAAATCCACTGTTTGGTAACAACCAGAACCGGGACAGTAGCAAGGAGGCTGTCTCCATCCTGAGAGGTTCGGTGACCCAGAAACACCACATGGCTGTGTCTTCACTTACATCTGGTTCAGGTCTGGTTTAATTCCAGTCGAGACCAGTTCAGACCTGGTTCAGATCTGGTTTAAATCCAATTGAGACCAGTTCGGACCTGGTTCAGATCTGGTTTAAATCCAGTTGAGACCAGTTCAGACCTGGTT
Source organism: Telmatherina bonti (assembly GCF_933228915.1). Lineage (NCBI taxonomy): Eukaryota > Metazoa > Chordata > Actinopteri > Atheriniformes > Telmatherinidae > Telmatherina > Telmatherina bonti. Next base: position 1,891,933 of record NC_136615.1, read on the forward strand.
CAGATCCGGTTTAAATCAAATCGAGACCAGTTTGGACCTGGTTCAGATCTGGTTTAAATCCAGTCCAGACCAGTTCAGACCTGGTTCAGATCTGGTTTAAATCCAGTCCAGACCTGGTTCAGATCTGGTTCAGATCTGGTTTAAATCCAGTTGAGACCAGTTCAGACCTGGTTCAGATATGTTTCAAATCCAGTTGAGACCAGTTCAGACCTGGTTCAGATCTGGTTTAAATCCAGTCGAGACCAGTTCAGACCTGGTTCAGATCTGGTTTAAATCCAGTTGAGACCAGTTCAGACCTGGTTCAGATATGTTTCAAATCCAGTTGAGACCAGTTCAGACCTGGTTCAGATCTGGTTTAAATCCAGTCCAGACCTGGTTCAGATCTGGTTTAAATCCAGTTGAGACCAGTTCAGACCTGGTTCAGATCTGGTTTAAATCCTGTTGAGACCAGTTCAGACCTGGTTCAGATCTGTTTCAAATCCAGTTGAGACCAGTTCAGACCTGGTTCAGATCTGGTTTAAATCCAGTTCAGACCTGGTTCAGATCTGGTTTAAATCCAGTTCAGACCTGGTTCAGATCTGGTTTAAATCCAGTCGAGAACCAGTTCAGACCTGGTTCAGATCTGGTTTAAATCCATTTAAACCCAGATCTGGTTTAAATCCAGTTGAGACCAGTTCAGACCTGGTTCAGATCTGTTTCAAATCCAGTTGAGACCAGTTCAGACCTGGTTCAGATCTGGTTTAAATCCAGTTCAGACCTGGTTCAGATCTGGTTTAAATCCAGTCGAGAACCATTTCAGACCAGGTTCAGATCTGGTTTAAATCCAGTCGAGACCAGTTCAGACCTGGTTCAGATCTGGTTTAAATCTAGTCGAGAACCAGTTCAGACCTGGTTCAGATCTGGTTTAAATCCATTTAAACCTACATCTGGTTTAACTCCAGTTGAGACCAGTCCGGACCTGGTTCAGATCCAGTTGAGATCAGTTCAGACCCGGTTCAGGTCTGGTTTAAATCCAGTTGAGACCAGTTCAGACCTGGTTCAGATCTGGTTTAAATCCAGTCCAGACCTGGTTCAGATCTGGTTTAAATCCAGTTGAGAACCAGTTCAGACCTGGTTCAGATCTGGTTCAAATCCAGTTGAGACCTGTTCAGACGTGGTTCAGATCCGGTTTAAATCCAGTCGAGACCAGTACGGACCTGGTTCAGATCTGGTTTAAATCCAGTCGAGACCAGTTCGGACCTGGTTCAGATCTGTTTTAAATCCAGTCGAGAACCAGTTCAGACCCGGTTCAGATCTGGTTTAAATCCATTTAAAGAGACCAGTTCAGACCTGGTTCAGATCCGGTTTAAATCCAGTCGAGACCAGTTCGGACCTGGTTCAGATCTGGTTTAAATCCAGTCGAGAACCAGTTCAGACCTGGTTCAGATCTGGTTTAAATCCATTTAAACCCAGATCTGGTTTAAATCCAGTTGAGACCAGTTCAGACCTGGTTCAGATCTGTTTCAAATCCAGTTGAGACCAGTTAAGACCTGGTTCACATCTGGTTTAAATCAAGTTGAGACCAGTTCGGACCTGGTTCAGATCTGGTTTAAATCCAGTTGAGACCAGTTTGGACCTGGTTCAGATCCGGTTTAAATCAAATCGAGACCAGTTCAGACCTGGTTCAGATCTGGTTTAAATCCAGTTGAGACCAGTTTGGACCTGGTTCAGATCCGGTTTAAATCAAATCGAGACCAGTTCAGACCTGGTTCAGATCTGGTTTAAATCCAGTCGAGACCAGTTTGGACATGGTTCAGATCTGGTTTAAATCCAGTTGAGACCAGTTTGGACATGGTTCAGATCTGGTTTAAATCCAGTTGAGACCAGTTCGGACCTGGTTCAGATCCGGTTTAAATCAAGTTGAGACCAGTGCGGACCTGGTTCAGATCTGGTTTAAATCCAGTTGAGACCAGTTTGGACCTGGTTCAGATCTGGTTTAAATCCAGTCGAGAACCAGTTCAGATCTGGTTTAAGTCCAGTTGAGACCTGTTCAGACCTGGTTCAGATCTGGTTTAAATCCAGTTCAGACCAGTTCGGACCTGGTTCAGATATAGTTTAAATCCAGTTGAGACCAGTTCGGACCTGGTTCAGATCTGGTTTAAATCCAGTTGAGAACCAGTTCAGATCTGGTTTAAATCCAGTTGAGACCAGTTCGGACCTGGTTCAGATCTGGTTTAAATCCAGTCGAGAACCAGTTCGGACCTGGTTCAGGTCTGGTTTGAATCCATTTAAAGAGACCAGTTCAGACCTGGTTCAGATCTGGTTTAAATCCAGTCGAGACCAGTTTGGACCTGGTTCAGATCTGGTTTAAATCCAGTCGAGAACCAGTTCAGACCTGGTTCAGATCTGGTTTAAATCTATTTAAACCCAGATCTGATTTATATCCAGTTGAGACCAGTTCAGACCTGGTTCAGATCTGTTTCAAATCCAGTTGAGACCAGTTCAGACCTGGTTCAGATCTGGTTTGAATCCAGTCGAGACCAGTTCAGACCTGGTTCAGATCTGGTTTAAATCCAGTCGAGATCAGTTCAGATCTGGTTTAAATCCAGTCGAGACCAGTTCGGACCTGGTTCAGATCTGGTTTAAATCCAGTCGAGAACCAGTTCAGATCTGGTTTAAATCCAGTTGAGACCAGTTCAGACCTGGTTCAGATCTGGTTTAAATCCAGTCGAGAACCAGTTCAGACCTGGTTCAGATCTGGTTTGAATCCATTTAAAGAGACCAGTTCAGACCTGGTTCAGATCCGGTTTAAATCCAGTCGAGACCAGTTCGGACCTGGTTCAGATCTGGTTTAAATCCAGTCGAGAACCAGTTCAGACCTGGTTCAGATCTGGTTTGAATCCATTTAAAGAGACCAGTTCAGACCTGGTTCAGATCTGGTTTAAATCAAATCGAGACCAGTTCAGACCTGGTTCAGATCTGGTTTAAATCCAGTCGAGACCAGTTTGGACCTGGTTCAGATCTGTTTCAAATCCAGTTGAGACCAGTTCAGACCTGGTTCAGATCTGGTTTAAATCCAGTCGAGACCAGTTCAGACCTGGTTCAGATCCGGTTTAAATCAAATCGAGACCAGTTCAGACCTGGTTCAGATCTGGTTTAAATCCAGTCGAGACCAGTTTGGACATGGTTCAGATCTGGTTTAAATCCAGTTGAGACCAGTTTGGACATGGTTCAGATCTGGTTTAAATCCAGTTGAGACCAGTTCGGACCTGGTTCAGATCCGGTTTAAATCCAGTTGAGACCAGTGCGGACCTGGTTCAGATCTGGTTTAAATCCATTTAAACCTAGATCTGATTTAACTCCAGTTGAGACCAGTCCGGACCTGGTTCAGATCCAGTTGAGATAAGTTCAGACCCGGTTCAGGTCTGGTTTAAATCCAGTTGAGACCAGTTCAGACCTGGTTCAGATCTGGTTTAAATCCAGTTCAGACCAGTTCAGACCTGGTTCAGATCTGGTTTAATCCAGTTCAGACCTGTTTCAGATCTGGTTTAAATCCAGTTCAGACCAGTTCAGACCTGTTTCAGATCTGGTTTAAATCCAGTTCAGACCAGTTCAGACCTGGTTCAGATCTGGTTTAAATCCAGTTCAGACCAGTTCAGACCTGGTTCAGATCTGGTTTAAATCTAGTTCAGACCAGTTCAGACCTGGTTCAGATCTGGTTTATATCCAGTTGAGACCAGTCCAGACCTGGTTCAGATCTGGTTTATATCCAGTTGAGACCAGTTCAGACCTGATTCAGATCTGGTTTAAATCCAGTCGAGAACCAGTTCAGACCTGGTTCAGATCTGGTTTAAATCCAGTCGAGAACCAGTTCGGACCTGGTTCAGATCTGGTTTAAATCCAGTCGAGAACCAGTTCGGACCTGGTTCAGATCTGATTTAAATCCAGTCGAGACCAGTTCGGACCTGGTTCAGATCTGGTTTAAATCCAGTCGAGAACCAGTTCAGACCTGGTTCAGATCTGGTTTAAATCCATTTAAACCCAGATCTGGTTTAAATCCAGTTGAGACCAGTTCAGACCAGGTTCAGATCTGGTTTAAATCCAGTCGAGACCAGTTCGGACCTGGTTCAGATCTGGTTTAAATCCAGTCGAGAACCAGCTCAGATCTGGTTTAAATCCAGTTGAGACCAGTTCGGACCTGGTTCAGATCTGGTTTAAATCCAGTCGAGAACCAGTTCAGACCAGGTTCAGATCTGGTTTGAATCCATTTAAAGAGACCAGTTCAGACCTGGTTCAGATCCGGTTTAAATCCAGTCGAAACCAGTTCGGACCTGGTTCAGATCTGGTTTAAATCCAGTCGAGAACCAGTTCAGACCTGGTTCAGATCTGGTTTAAATCCATTTAAACCCAGATCTGGTTTAAATCCAGTTGAGACCAGTTCAGATCTGTTTCAAATCCAGTTGAGACCAGTTCAGACCTGGTTCAGATCAGGTTTAAATCCAGTTCAGACCTGGTTCAGATCTGGTTTAAATCCAGTTGAGACCAGTTTGGACATGGTTCAGATCTGGTTTAAATCCAGTTGAGACCAGTTCGGACCTGCTTCAGACCTGGTTCAGATCCGGTTTAAATCAAGTTGAGACCAGTGCGGACCTGGTTCAGATCTGGTTTAAATCAAGTTGAGACCAGTTTGGACCTGGTTCAGATCTGGTTTAAATCCAGTCGAGAACCAGTTCAGATATAGTTTAAATCCAGTCGAGACCAGTTCGGACCTGGTTCAGATCTGGTTTAAATCCAGTTGAGAACCAGTTCAGATCTGGTTTAAATCCATTTAAACCCAGATCTGGTTTAAATCCAGTTGAGACCAGTTCAGACCAGGTTCAGATCTGGTTTAAATCCAGTCGAGACCAGTTCGGACCTGGTTCAGATCTGGTTTAAATCCAGTCGAGAACCAGTTCAGATCTGGTTTAAATCCAGTTGAGACCAGTTCGGACCTGGTTCAGATCTGGTTTAAATCCAGTCGAGAACCAGTTCAGACCAGGTTCAGATCTGGTTTGAATCCATTTAATGAGACCAGTTCAGACCTGGTTCAGATCCGGTTTAAATCCAGTCGAGACCAGTTCGGACCTGGTTCAGATCTGGTTTAAATCCAGTCGAGAACCAGTTCAGACCTGGTTCAGATCTGGTTTAAATCCATTTAAACCCAGATCTGGTTTAAATCCAGTTGAGACCAGTTCAGACCTGGTTCAGATCTGTTTCAAATCCAGTTGAGACCAGTTCAGACCTGGTTCAGATCAGGTTTAAATCCAGTTCAGACCTGGTTCAGATCTGGTTTAAATCCAGTCGAGAACCAGTTCAGACCTGGTTCAGATCTGGTTTAAATCCAGTCGAGACCAGTTTGGACATGGTTCAGATCTGGTTTAAATCCAGTTGAGACCAGTTCGGACCTGGTTCAGATCCGGTTTAAATCAAGTTGAGACCAGTGCGGACCTGGTTCAGATCTGGTTTAAATCAAGTTGAGACCAGTTTGGACGTGGTTCAGATCTGGTTTAAATCCAGTCGAGAACCAGTTCAGATATAGTTTAAATCCAGTCGAGACCAGTTCGGACCTGGTTCAGATCTGGTTTAAATCCAGTTGAGAACCAGTTCAGATCTGGTTTAAATCCAGTTGAGACCAGTTCGGACCTGGTTCAGATCTGGTTTAAATCCAGTCGAGAACCAGTTCGAACCTGGTTCAGATCTGGTTTGAATCCATTTAAAGAGACCAGTTCAGACCTGGTTCAGATCTGGTTTAAATCCAGTCGAGAACCAGTTCAGACCTGGTTCAGATCTGGTTTAAATCTATTTAAACACAGATCTGATTTAAATCCAGTTGAGACCAGTTCAGACCTGGTTCAGATCTGTTTCAAATCCAGTTGAGACCAGTTCAGACCTGGTTCAGATCTGGTTTGAATCCAGTCGAGATCAGTTCAGATCTGGTTTAAATCCAGTCGAGACCAGTTCGGACCTGGTTCAGATCTGGTTTAAATCCAGTTGAGAGCAGTTCAGACCTGGTTCAGATCCGGTTTAAATCAAATCGAGACCAGTTCAGACCTGGTTCAGATCTGGTTTAAATCCAGTCGAGACCAGTTCAGACCTGGTTCAGATCTGGTTTAAATCCATTTAAACCTAGATCTGATTTAACTCCAGTTGAGACCAGTCCGGACCTGGTTCAGATCCAGTTGAGATAAGTTCAGACCCGGTTCAGGTCTGGTTTAAATCCAGTTGAGACCAGTTCAGACCTGGTTCAGATCTGGTTTAAATCCAGTTCAGACCAGTTCAGACCTGGTTCAGATCTGGTTTAATCCAGTTCAGACCTGTTTCAGATCTGGTTTAAATCCAGTTCAGACCAGTTCAGACCTGTTTCAGATCTGGTTTAAATCCAGTTCAGACCAGTTCAGACCTGGTTCAGATCTGGTTTAAATCCAGTTCAGACCAGTTCAGACCTGGTTCAGATCTGGTTTAAATCTAGTTCAGACCAGTTCAGACCTGGTTCAGATCTGGTTTATATCCAGTTGAGACCAGTCCAGACCTGGTTCAGATCTGGTTTATATCCAGTTGAGACCAGTTCAGACCTGATTCAGATCTGGTTTAAATCCAGTCGAGAACCAGTTCAGACCTGGTTCAGATCTGGTTTAAATCCAGTCGAGAACCAGTTCGGACCTGGTTCAGATCTGGTTTAAATCCAGTCGAGAACCAGTTCGGACCTGGTTCAGATCTGATTTAAATCCAGTCGAGACCAGTTCGGACCTGGTTCAGATCTGGTTTAAATCCAGTCGAGAACCAGTTCAGACCTGGTTCAGATCTGGTTTAAATCCATTTAAACCCAGATCTGGTTTAAATCCAGTTGAGACCAGTTCAGACCAGGTTCAGATCTGGTTTAAATCCAGTCGAGACCAGTTCGGACCTGGTTCAGATCTGGTTTAAATCCAGTCGAGAACCAGCTCAGATCTGGTTTAAATCCAGTTGAGACCAGTTCGGACCTGGTTCAGATCTGGTTTAAATCCAGTCGAGAACCAGTTCAGACCAGGTTCAGATCTGGTTTGAATCCATTTAAAGAGACCAGTTCAGACCTGGTTCAGATCCGGTTTAAATCCAGTCGAAACCAGTTCGGACCTGGTTCAGATCTGGTTTAAATCCAGTCGAGAACCAGTTCAGACCTGGTTCAGATCTGGTTTAAATCCATTTAAACCCAGATCTGGTTTAAATCCAGTTGAGACCAGTTCAGATCTGTTTCAAATCCAGTTGAGACCAGTTCAGACCTGGTTCAGATCAGGTTTAAATCCAGTTCAGACCTGGTTCAGATCTGGTTTAAATCCAGTTGAGACCAGTTTGGACATGGTTCAGATCTGGTTTAAATCCAGTTGAGACCAGTTCGGACCTGCTTCAGACCTGGTTCAGATCCGGTTTAAATCAAGTTGAGACCAGTGCGGACCTGGTTCAGATCTGGTTTAAATCAAGTTGAGACCAGTTTGGACCTGGTTCAGATCTGGTTTAAATCCAGTCGAGAACCAGTTCAGATATAGTTTAAATCCAGTCGAGACCAGTTCGGACCTGGTTCAGATCTGGTTTAAATCCAGTTGAGAACCAGTTCAGATCTGGTTTAAATCCATTTAAACCCAGATCTGGTTTAAATCCAGTTGAGACCAGTTCAGACCAGGTTCAGATCTGGTTTAAATCCAGTCGAGACCAGTTCGGACCTGGTTCAGATCTGGTTTAAATCCAGTCGAGAACCAGTTCAGATCTGGTTTAAATCCAGTTGAGACCAGTTCGGACCTGGTTCAGATCTGGTTTAAATCCAGTCGAGAACCAGTTCAGACCAGGTTCAGATCTGGTTTGAATCCATTTAATGAGACCAGTTCAGACCTGGTTCAGATCCGGTTTAAATCCAGTCGAGACCAGTTCGGACCTGGTTCAGATCTGGTTTAAATCCAGTCGAGAACCAGTTCAGACCTGGTTCAGATCTGGTTTAAATCCATTTAAACCCAGATCTGGTTTAAATCCAGTTGAGACCAGTTCAGACCTGGTTCAGATCTGTTTCAAATCCAGTTGAGACCAGTTCAGACCTGGTTCAGATCAGGTTTAAATCCAGTTCAGACCTGGTTCAGATCTGGTTTAAATCCAGTCGAGAACCAGTTCAGACCTGGTTCAGATCTGGTTTAAATCCAGTCGAGAACCAGTTTGGACATGGTTCAGATCTGGTTTAAATCCAGTCGAGAACCAGTTCGGACCTGGTTCAGATCTGATTTAAATCCAGTCGAGACCAGTTCGGACCTGGTTCAGATCTGGTTTAAATCCAGTCGAGAACCAGTTCAGACCTGGTTCAGATCTGGTTTAAATCCATTTAAACCCAGATCTGGTTTAAATCCAGTTGAGACCAGTTCAGACCAGGTTCAGATCTGGTTTAAATCCAGTCGAGACCAGTTCGGACCTGGTTCAGATCTGGTTTAAATCCAGTCGAGAACCAGCTCAGATCTGGTTTAAATCCAGTTGAGACCAGTTCGGACCTGGTTCAGATCTGGTTTAAATCCAGTCGAGAACCAGTTCAGACCAGGTTCAGATCTGGTTTGAATCCATTTAAAGAGACCAGTTCAGACCTGGTTCAGATCCGGTTTAAATCCAGTCGAAACCAGTTCGGACCTGGTTCAGATCTGGTTTAAATCCAGTCGAGAACCAGTTCAGACCTGGTTCAGATCTGGTTTAAATCCATTTAAACCCAGATCTGGTTTAAATCCAGTTGAGACCAGTTCAGATCTGTTTCAAATCCAGTTGAGACCAGTTCAGACCTGGTTCAGATCAGGTTTAAATCCAGTTCAGACCTGGTTCAGATCTGGTTTAAATCCAGTTGAGACCAGTTTGGACATGGTTCAGATCTGGTTTAAATCCAGTTGAGACCAGTTCGGACCTGCTTCAGACCTGGTTCAGATCCGGTTTAAATCAAGTTGAGACCAGTGCGGACCTGGTTCAGATCTGGTTTAAATCAAGTTGAGACCAGTTTGGACCTGGTTCAGATCTGGTTTAAATCCAGTCGAGAACCAGTTCAGATATAGTTTAAATCCAGTCGAGACCAGTTCGGACCTGGTTCAGATCTGGTTTAAATCCAGTTGAGAACCAGTTCAGATCTGGTTTAAATCCATTTAAACCCAGATCTGGTTTAAATCCAGTTGAGACCAGTTCAGACCAGGTTCAGATCTGGTTTAAATCCAGTCGAGACCAGTTCGGACCTGGTTCAGATCTGGTTTAAATCCAGTCGAGAACCAGTTCAGATCTGGTTTAAATCCAGTTGAGACCAGTTCGGACCTGGTTCAGATCTGGTTTAAATCCAGTCGAGAACCAGTTCAGACCAGGTTCAGATCTGGTTTGAATCCATTTAATGAGACCAGTTCAGACCTGGTTCAGATCCGGTTTAAATCCAGTCGAGACCAGTTCGGACCTGGTTCAGATCTGGTTTAAATCCAGTCGAGAACCAGTTCAGACCTGGTTCAGATCTGGTTTAAATCCATTTAAACCCAGATCTGGTTTAAATCCAGTTGAGACCAGTTCAGACCTGGTTCAGATCTGTTTCAAATCCAGTTGAGACCAGTTCAGACCTGGTTCAGATCAGGTTTAAATCCAGTTCAGACCTGGTTCAGATCTGGTTTAAATCCAGTCGAGAACCAGTTCAGACCTGGTTCAGATCTGGTTTAAATCCAGTCGAGACCAGTTTGGACATGGTTCAGATCTGGTTTAAATCCAGTTGAGACCAGTTCGGACCTGGTTCAGATCCGGTTTAAATCAAGTTGAGACCAGTGCGGACCTGGTTCAGATCTGGTTTAAATCAAGTTGAGACCAGTTTGGACCTGGTTCAGATCTGGTTTAAATCCAGTCGAGAACCAGTTCAGATATAGTTTAAATCCAGTCGAGACCAGTTCGGACCTGGTTCAGATCTGGTTTAAATCCAGTTGAGAACCAGTTCAGATCTGGTTTAAATCCAGTTGAGACCAGTTCGGACCTGGTTCAGATCTGGTTTAAATCCAGTCGAGAACCAGTTCGAACCTGGTTCAGATCTGGTTTGAATCCATTTAAAGAGACCAGTTCAGACCTGGTTCAGATCTGGTTTAAATCCAGTCGAGAACCAGTTCAGACCTGGTTCAGATCTGGTTTAAATCTATTTAAACACAGATCTGATTTAAATCCAGTTGAGACCAGTTCAGACCTGGTTCAGATCTGTTTCAAATCCAATTGAGACCAGTTCAGACCTGGTTCAGATCTGGTTTGAATCCAGTCGAGATCAGTTCAGATCTGGTTTAAATCCAGTCGAGACCAGTTCAGACCTGGTTCAGATCTGGTTTAAATCCAGTTGAGACCAGTTCAGACCTGGTTCAGATCCGGTTTAAATCAAATCGAGACCAGTTCAGACCTGGTTCAGATCTGGTTTAAATCCAGTCGAGACCAGTTCAGACCTGGTTCAGATCTGGTTTAAATCCAGTTCAGACCAGTTCAGACCTGTTTCAGATCTGGTTTAAATCCAGTTCAGACCAGTTCAGACCTGGTTCAGATCTGGGTTAAATCCAGTTCAGACCAGTTCAGACCTGGTTCAGATCTGGTTTAAATCCATTTGAGACCAGTTCAGACCTGGTTCAGATCTGGTTTATATCCAGTTGAGACCAGTTCAGACCTGGTTCAGATCTGGTTTATATCCAGTTGAGACCAGTTCAGACCTGATTCAGATCTGGTTTAAATCCAGTCGAGAACCAGTTCAGACCTGGTTCAGATCTGGTTTAAATCCAGTTGAGAACCAGTTCGGACCTGGTTCAGATCTGGTTTAAATCCAGTCGAGAACCAGTTCAGACCAGGTTCAGATCTGGTTTAAATCCAGTCGAGACCAGTTCGGACCAGGTTCAGATCTGGTTTAAATCCAGTCGAGAACCAGTTCAGACCTGGTTCAGATCTGGTTTAAATCCATTTCAACCCAGATCTGGTTTAAATCCATTTGAGACCAGTTCAGACCAGGTTCAGATCTGGTTTAAATCCAGTTCAGACCAGTTCAGACCTGGTTCAGATCTGGTTTAAATCCAGTTGAGAACCAGTTCAGATCTGGTTTAAATCCAGTTGAGACCAGTTCGGACCTGGTTCAGATCTGGTTTAAATCCAGTCGAGAACCAGTTCAGACCTGGTTCAGATCTGGTTTGAATCCATTTAAAGAGACCAGTTCAGACCTGGTTCAGATCCGGTTTAAATCCAGTCGAGACCAGTTCGGACCTGGTTCAGATCTGGTTTAAATCCAGTCGAGAACCAGTTCAGACCTGGTTCAGATCTGGTTTAAATCCATTTCAACCCAGATCTGGTTTAAATCCATTTGAGACCAGTTCAGACCAGGTTCAGATCTGGTTTAAATCCAGTTCAGACCAGTTCATACCTGGTTCAGATCTGGTTTAAATCCAGTTGAGAACCAGTTCAGATCTGGTTTAAATCCAGTTGAGACCAGTTCGGACCTGGTTCAGATCTGGTTTAAATCCAGTTGAGACCAGTTCAGACCTGGTTCAGATCTGGTTTGAATCCATTTAAAGAGACCAGTTCAGACCTGGTTCAGATCCGGTTTAAATCCAGTCGAGACCAGTTCGGACCTGGTTCAGATCTGGTTTAAATCCAGTCGAGAACCAGTTCAGACCTGGTTCAGATCTGGTTTAAATCCAGTCGAGAACCAGTTCGGACCTGGTTCAGATCTGGTTTAAATCCAGTCGAGAACCAGTTCGGACCTGGTTCAGATCTGATTTAAATCCAGTCGAGACCAGTTCGGACCTGGTTCAGATCTGGTTTAAATCCAGTCGAGAACCAGTTCAGACCTGGTTCAGATCTGGTTTAAATCCATTTAAACCCAGATCTGGTTTAAATCCAGTTGAGACCAGTTCAGACCAGGTTCAGATCTGGTTTAAATCCAGTCGAGACCAGTTCGGACCTGGTTCAGATCTGGTTTAAATCCAGTCGAGAACCAGCTCAGATCTGGTTTAAATCCAGTTGAGACCAGTTCGGACCTGGTTCAGATCTGGTTTAAATCCAGTCGAGAACCAGTTCAGACCAGGTTCAGATCTGGTTTGAATCCATTTAAAGAGACCAGTTCAGACCTGGTTCAGATCCGGTTTAAATCCAGTCGAAACCAGTTCGGACCTGGTTCAGATCTGGTTTAAATCCAGTCGAGAACCAGTTCAGACCTGGTTCAGATCTGGTTTAAATCCATTTAAACCCAGATCTGGTTTAAATCCAGTTGAGACCAGTTCAGATCTGTTTCAAATCCAGTTGAGACCAGTTCAGACCTGGTTCAGATCAGGTTTAAATCCAGTTCAGACCTGGTTCAGATCTGGTTTAAATCCAGTTGAGACCAGTTTGGACATGGTTCAGATTTGGTTTAAATCCAGTTGAGACCAGTTCGGACCTGCTTCAGACCTGGTTCAGATCCGGTTTAAATCAAGTTGAGACCAGTGCGGACCTGGTTCAGATCTGGTTTAAATCAAGTTGAGACCAGTTTGGACCTGGTTCAGATCTGGTTGAAATCCAGTCGAGAACCAGTTCAGATATAGTTTAAATCCAGTCGAGACCAGTTCGGACCTGGTTCAGATCTGGTTTAAATCCAGTCGAGAACCAGTTCAGACCAGGTTCAGATCTGGTTTGAATCCATTTAATGAGACCAGTTCAGACCTGGTTCAGATCCGGTTTAAATCCAGTCGAGACCAGTTCGGACCTGGTTCAGATCTGGTTTAAATCCAGTCGAGAACCAGTTCAGACCTGGTTCAGATCTGGTTTAAATCCATTTAAACCCAGATCTGGTTTAAATCCAGTTGAGACCAGTTCAGACCTGGTTCAGATCTGGTTCAAATCCAGTTGAGACCAGTTCAGACCTGGTTCAGATCAGGTTTAAATCCAGTTCAGACCTGGTTCAGATCTGGTTTAAATCCAGTCGAGAACCAGTTCAGACCTGGTTCAGATCTGGTTTAAATCCAGTCGAGACCAGTTTGGACATGGTTCAGATCTGGTTTAAATCCAGTTGAGACCAGTTCGGACCTGGTTCAGATCCGGTTTAAATCAAGTTGAGACCAGTGCGGACCTGGTTCAGATCTGGTTTAAATCAAGTTGAGACCAGTTTGGACCTGGTTCAGATCTGGTTTAAATCCAGTCGAGAACCAGTTCAGATATAGTTTAAATCCAGTCGAGACCAGTTCGGACCTGGTTCAGATCTGGTTTAAATCCAGTTGAGAACCAGTTCAGATCTGGTTTAAATCCAGTTGAGACCAGTTCGGACCTGGTTCAGATCTGGTTTAAATCCAGTCGAGAACCAGTTCGAACCTGGTTCAGATCTGGTTTGAATCCATTTAAAGAGACCAGTTCAGACCTGGTTCAGATCTGGTTTAAATCCAGTCGAGAACCAGTTCAGACCTGGTTCAGATCTGGTTTAAATCTATTTAAACACAGATCTGATTTAAATCCAGTTGAGACCAGTTCAGACCTGGTTCAGATCTGTTTCAAATCCAGTTGAGACCAGTTCAGACCTGGTTCAGATCTGGTTTGAATCCAGTCGAGATCAGTTCAGATCTGGTTTAAATCCAGTCGAGACCAGTTCGGACCTGGTTCAGATCTGGTTTAAATCCAGTTGAGACCAGTTCAGACCTGGTTCAGATCCGGTTTAAATCAAATCGAGACCAGTTCAGACCTGGTTCAGATCTGGTTTAAATCCAGTCGAGACCAGTTCAGACCTGGTTCAGATCTGGTTTAAATCCAGTTCAGACCAGTTCAGACCTGTTTCAGATCTGGTTTAAATCCAGTTCAGACCAGTTCAGACCTGGTTCAGATCTGGGTTAAATCCAGTTCAGACCAGTTCAGACCTGGTTCAGATCTGGTTTAAATCCATTTGAGACCAGTTCAGACCTGGTTCAGATCTGGTTTATATCCAGTTGAGACCAGTTCAGACCTGGTTCAGATCTGGTTTATATCCAGTTGAGACCAGTTCAGACCTGATTCAGATCTGGTTTAAATCCAGTCGAGAACCAGTTCAGACCTGGTTCAGATCTGGTTTAAATCCAGTTGAGAACCAGTTCGGACCTGGTTCAGATCTGGTTTAAATCCAGTCGAGAACCAGTTCAGACCAGGTTCAGATCTGGTTTAAATCCAGTCGAGACCAGTTCGGACCAGGTTCAGATCTGGTTTAAATCCAGTCGAGAACCAGTTCAGACCTGGTTCAGATCTGGTTTAAATCCATTTCAACCCAGATCTGGTTTAAATCCATTTGAGACCAGTTCAGACCAGGTTCAGATCTGGTTTAAATCCAGTTCAGACCAGTTCAGACCTGGTTCAGATCTGGTTTAAATCCAGTTGAGAACCAGTTCAGATCTGGTTTAAATCCAGTTGAGACCAGTTCGGACCTGGTTCAGATCTGGTTTAAATCCAGTCGAGAACCAGTTCAGACCTGGTTCAGATCTGGTTTGAATCCATTTAAAGAGACCAGTTCAGACCTGGTTCAGATCCGGTTTAAATCCAGTCGAGACCAGTTCGGACCTGGTTCAGATCTGGTTTAAATCCAGTCGAGAACCAGTTCAGACCTGGTTCAGATCTGGTTTAAATCCATTTCAACCCAGATCTGGTTTAAATCCATTTGAGACCAGTTCAGACCAGGTTCAGATCTGGTTTAAATCCAGTTCAGACCAGTTCATACCTGGTTCAGATCTGGTTTAAATCCAGTTGAGAACCAGTTCAGATCTGGTTTAAATCCAGTTGAGACCAGTTCGGACCTGGTTCAGATCTGGTTTAAATCCAGTTGAGACCAGTTCAGACCTGGTTCAGATCTGGTTTGAATCCATTTAAAGAGACCAGTTCAGACCTGGTTCAGATCCGGTTTAAATCCAGTCGAGACCAGTTCGGACCTGGTTCAGATCTGGTTTAAATCCAGTCGAGAACCAGTTCAGACCTGGTTCAGATCTGGTTTAAATCCATTTAAACCCAGATCTGGTTTAAATCCAGTTGAGACCAGTTCAGACCTGGTTCAGATCTGTTTCAAATCCAGTTGAGACCAGTTCAGACCTGGTTCAGATCAGGTTTAAATCCAGTTCAGACCTGGTTCAGATCTGGTTTAAATCCAGTCGAGAACCATTTCAGACCAGGTTCAGATCTGGTTTAAATCCAGTCGAGACCAGTTCAGACCTGGTTCAGATCTGGTTTAAATCCAGTTGAGACCAGTTCAGACCTGGTTCAGATCTGGTTTAAATCCAGTCGAGAACCGGTTCAGACCTGGTTCAGATCTGGTTTAAATCCAGTTCAGACCTGGTTCAGATCTGGTTTAAATCCAGTCGAGAACCATTTCAGACCAAGTTCAGATCTGGTTTAAATCCAGTCGAGACCAGTTCAGACCTGGTTCAGATCTGGTTTAAATCCATTTGAGACCAGTTCAGACCTGGTTCAGATCTGGTTTAAATCCAGTTCAGACCAGTTCAGACCTGATTCAGATCTGGTTTAAATCCAGTCGAGAACCAGTTCAGACCTGGTGCAGATCTGGTTTAAATCCAGTCGAGAACCAGTTCGGACCTGGTTCAGATCTGGTTTAAATCCAGTCGAGAACCAGTTCAGACCAGGTTCAGATCTGGTTTAAATCCATTCGAGACCAGTTCCGACCTGGTTCAGATCTGGTTTAAATCCAGTTCAGACCAGTTCAGACCTGTTTCAGATCTGGTTTAAATCCAGTTCAGACCAGTTCAGACCTGGTTCAGATCTGGTTTAAATCCAGTTCAGACCAGTTCAGAACTGGTTCAGATCTGGTTTAAATCCAGTTCAGACCTGGTTCAGATCTGGTTTATATCCAGTTGAGACCAGTTCAGACCTCGTTCAGATCTGGTTTAAATCCAGTTGAGAACCAGTTCAGATCTGGTTAAAATCCAGTTGATACCACTTCGGACCTGGTTAAGACCTGGTTTTAATCCAGTCGAGAACCAGTTCAGACCTGGTTCAGATCTGGTTTGAATCCATTTAAAGAGACCAGTTCAGACCTGGTTCAGATCTGGTTTAAATTCAGTCGAGACCAGTTCGGACCTGGTTCAGATCTGGTTTAAATCCAGTCGAGAACCAGTTCAGACCTGGTTCAGATCTGGTTCAAATCCAGTTGAGACCAGTTCAGACCTGGTTCAGATCTGGTTTAAATCCAGTTCAGACCTGGTTCAGATCTGGTTTAAATCCAGTCGAGAACCATTTCAGACCAGGTTCAGATCTGGTTTAAATCCAGTCGAGACCAGTTCAGACCTGGTTCAGATCTGGTTTAAATCCAGTCGAGACCAGTTCAGACCTGCTTCAGATCTGGTTCAAATCCAGTTGAGACAAGTTAAGACCTGGTTCAGATCTGGTTTAAATCCAGTCGAGAACCAGTTCAGACCTGGTTCAGATCTGGTTTAAATCCATTTAAACCTACATCTGGTTTAACTCCAGTTGACACCAGTCCGGACCTGGTTCAGATCCAGTTGAGATCAGTTCAGACCCGGTTCAGGTCTGGTTTAAATCCAGTTCAGACCTGGTTCAGATCTGGTTTAAATCCAGTTCAGACCAGTTCAGACCTGGTTCAGATCTGGTTTAAATCCAGTTCAGACCAGTTCAGACCTGGTTCAGATCTGGTTTAAATCCAGTTCAGACCTGGTTCAGATCTGGTTTAAATCCAGTCGAGACCAGTTCAGACCTGGTTCAGATCTGGTTTAAATCCAGTTCAGACCAGTTCAGACCTGTTTCAGATCTGGTTTAAATCCAGTTCAGACCAGTTCGGACCTGGTTCAGATCTGGGTTAAATCCAGTTCAGACCAGTTCAGACCTGGTTCAGATCTGGTTTAAATCCATTTGAGACCAGTTCAGACCTGGTTCAGATCTGGTTTATATCCAGTTGAGACCAGTTCAGACCTGGTTCAGATCTGGTTTATATCCAGTTGAGACCAGTTCAGACCTGATTCAGATCTGGTTTAAATCCAGTCGAGAACCAGTTCAGACCTGGTTCAGATCTGGTTTAAATCCAGTTGAGAACCAGTTCGGACCTGGTTCAGATCTGGTTTAAATCCAGTCGAGAACCAGTTCAGACCAGGTTCAGATCTGGTTTAAATCCAGTCGAGACCAGTTCGGACCAGGTTCAGATCTGGTTTAAATCCAGTCGAGAACCAGTTCAGACCTGGTTCAGATCTGGTTTAAATCCATTTCAACCCAGATCTGGTTTAAATCCATTTGAGACCAGTTCAGACCAGGTTCAGATCTGGTTTAAATCCAGTTCAGACCAGTTCAGACCTGGTTCAGATCTGGTTTAAATCCAGTTGAGAACCAGTTCAGATCTGGTTTAAATCCAGTTGAGACCAGTTCGGACCTGGTTCAGATCTGGTTTAAATCCAGTCGAGAACCAGTTCAGACCTGGTTCAGATCTGGTTTGAATCCATTTAAAGAGACCAGTTCAGACCTGGTTCAGATCCGGTTTAAATCCAGTCGAGACCAGTTCGGACCTGGTTCAGATCTGGTTTAAATCCAGTCGAGAACCAGTTCAGACCTGGTTCAGATCTGGTTTAAATCCATTTCAACCCAGATCTGGTTTAAATCCATTTGAGACCAGTTCAGACCAGGTTCAGATCTGGTTTAAATCCAGTTCAGACCAGTTCATACCTGGTTCAGATCTGGTTTAAATCCAGTTGAGAACCAGTTCAGATCTGGTTTAAATCCAGTTGAGACCAGTTCGGACCTGGTTCAGATCTGGTTTAAATCCAGTTGAGACCAGTTCAGACCTGGTTCAGATCTGGTTTGAATCCATTTAAAGAGACCAGTTCAGACCTGGTTCAGATCCGGTTTAAATCCAGTCGAGACCAGTTCGGACCTGGTTCAGATCTGGTTTAAATCCAGTCGAGAACCAGTTCAGACCTGGTTCAGATCTGGTTTAAATCCATTTAAACCCAGATCTGGTTTAAATCCAGTTGAGACCAGTTCAGACCTGGTTCAGATCTGTTTCAAATCCAGTTGAGACCAGTTCAGACCTGGTTCAGATCAGGTTTAAATCCAGTTCAGACCTGGTTCAGATCTGGTTTAAATCCAGTCGAGAACCATTTCAGACCAGGTTCAGATCTGGTTTAAATCCAGTCGAGACCAGTTCAGACCTGGTTCAGATCTGGTTTAAATCCAGTTGAGACCAGTTCAGACCTGGTTCAGATCTGGTTTAAATCCAGTCGAGAACCGGTTCAGACCTGGTTCAGATCTGGTTTAAATCCAGTTCAGACCTGGTTCAGATCTGGTTTAAATCCAGTCGAGAACCATTTCAGACCAAGTTCAGATCTGGTTTAAATCCAGTCGAGACCAGTTCAGACCTGGTTCAGATCTGGTTTAAATCCATTTGAGACCAGTTCAGACCTGGTTCAGATCTGGTTTAAATCCAGTTCAGACCAGTTCAGACCTGATTCAGATCTGGTTCAAATCCAGTCGAGAACCAGTTCAGACCTGGTGCAGATCTGGTTTAAATCCAGTCGAGAACCAGTTCGGACCTGGTTCAGATCTGGTTTAAATCCAGTCGAGAACCAGTTCAGACCAGGTTCAGATCTGGTTTAAATCCATTCGAGACCAGTTCCGACCTGGTTCAGATCTGGTTTAAATCCAGTTCAGACCAGTTCAGACCTGTTTCAGATCTGGTTTAAATCCAGTTCAGACCAGTTCAGACCTGGTTCAGATCTGGTTTAAATCCAGTTCAGACCAGTTCAGACCTGGTTCAGATCTGGTTTAAATCCAGTTCAGACCTGGTTCAGATCTGGTTTATATCCAGTTGAGACCAGTTCAGACCTCGTTCAGATCTGGTTTAAATCCAGTTGAGAACCAGTTCAGATCTGGTTAAAATCCAGTTGATACCACTTCGGACCTGGTTAAGATCTGGTTTTAATCCAGTCGAGAACCAGTTCAGACCTGGTTCAGATCTGGTTTGAATCCATTTAAAGAGACCAGTTCAGACCTGGTTCAGATCTGGTTTAAATTCAGTCGAGACCAGTTCGGACCTGGTTCAGATCTGGTTTAAATCCAGTCGAGAACCAGTTCAGACCTGGTTCAGATCTGGTTCAAATCCAGTTGAGACCAGTTCAGACCTGGTTCAGATCTGGTTTAAATCCAGTTCAGACCTGGTTCAGATCTGGTTTAAATCCAGTCGAGAACCATTTCAGACCAGGTTCAGATCTGGTTTAAATCCAGTCGAGACCAGTTCAGACCTGGTTCAGATCTGGTTTAAATCCAGTCGAGACCAGTTCAGACCTGCTTCAGATCTGGTTCAAATCCAGTTGAGACAAGTTAAGACCTGGTTCAGATCTGGTTTAAATCCAGTCGAGAACCAGTTCAGACCTGGTTCAGATCTGGTTTAAATCCATTTAAACCTACATCTGGTTTAACTCCAGTTGACACCAGTCCGGACCTGGTTCAGATCCAGTTGAGATCAGTTCAGACCCGGTTCAGGTCTGGTTTAAATCCAGTTCAGACCTGGTTCAGATCTGGTTTAAATCCAGTTCAGACCAGTTCAGACCTGGTTCAGATCTGGTTTAAATCCAGTTCAGACCAGTTCAGACCTGGTTCAGATCTGGTTTAAATCCAGTTCAGACCTGTTTCAAATCTGGTTTAAATCCAGTTCAGACCAGTTCAGACCTGTTTCAGATCTGGTTTAAATCCAGTTCAGACCAGTTCAGACCTGGTTCAGATCTGGTTTAAATCCAGTTGAGACCAGTTCAGACCTGGTTCAGATCTGGTTTAAATCCAGTTCAGACCAGTTCAGACCTGGTTCAGATCTGGTTTATATCCAGTTGAGACCAGTTCAGACCTGGTTCAGATCTGGTTTATATCCAGTTGAGACCAGTTCAGACCTGATTCAGATCTGGTTTATATCCAGTCGAGAACCAGTTCGGACCTGGTTCAGATCTGGTTTAAATCCAGTCGAGAACCAGTTCGGACCTGGTTCAGATCTGGTTTAAATCCAGTCGAGAACCAGTTCAGACCAGGTTCAGATCTGGTTTAAATCCATTCGAGACCAGTTCCGACCTGGTTCAGATCTGGTTTAAATCCAGTCGAGAACCAGTTCAGACCTGGTTCAGATCTGGTTTAAATCCATTTAAACCCAGATCTGATTTAAATCCAGTTCAGACCAGTTCAGACCTGGTTCAGATCTGGTTTAAATCCAGTTCAGACCTGGTTCAGATCTGGTTTAAATCCAGTCGAGAACCAGTTCAGACCTGGTTCAGATCTGGTTTAAATCCATTTAAACCCAGATCTGGTTTAAATCCAGTTCAGACCAGTTCAGACCTGGTTCAGATCTGTTTCAAATCCAGTTGAGACCAGTTCAGACCTGGTTCAGATCAGGTTTAAATCCAGTTCAGACCTGGTTCAGATCTGGTTTAAATCCAGTCGAGAACCATTTCAGACCAGGTTCAGATCTGGTTTAAATCCAGTCGAGACCAGTTCAGACCTGGTTCAGATCTGGTTTAAATCCAGTTGAGACCAGTTCAGACCTGCTTCAGATCCATTTCAAATCCAGTTGAGACCAGTTCAGACCTGGTTCAGATCTGGTTTAAATCCAGTCGAGAACCAGTTCAGACCTGGTTCAGATCTGGTTTAAATCCATTTAAACCTACATCTGGTTTAACTCCAGTTGAGACCAGTCCGGACCTGGTTCAGATCCAGTTGAGATCAGTTCAGACCCGGTTCAGGTCTGGTTTAAATCCAGTTCAGACCAGTTCAGACCTGGTTCAGATCTGGTTTAAATCCAGTTCAGACCAGTTCAGACCTGGTTCAGATCTGGTTTAAATCCAGTTCAGACCTGTTTCAGATCTGGTTTAAATCCAGTTCAGACCAGTTCAGACCTGTTTCAGATCTGGTTTAAATCCAGTTCAGACCAGTTCAGACCTGGTTCAGATCTGGTTTAAATCCAGTCGAGACCAGTTCGGACCTGGTTCAGATCTGGTTTAAATCCAGTCGAGACCAGTTCGGACCTGGTTCAGATCTGGTTTAAATCCAGTCGAGACCAGTTCCGACCTGGTTCAGATCTGGTTTAAATCCAGTCGAGACCAGTTCCGACCTGGTTCAGATCTGGTTTAAATCCAGTCGAGAACCAGTTCAGATCTGGTTTAAGTCCAGTTGAGACCTGTTCAGACCTGGTTCAGATCTGGTTTAAATCCAGTTCAGACCTGGTTCAGATCTGGTTTAAATCCATTTAAACCCAGATCTGGTTTAAATCCATTTAAACCCAGATCTGGTTTAAATCCAGTTGAGACCAGTTCAGACCTGGTTCAGATCAGGTTTAAATCCAGTTCAGACCTGGTTCAGATCTGGTTTAAATCCAGTCGAGAACCATTTCAGACCAGGTTCAGATCTGGTTTAAATCCAGTCGAGACCAGTTCAGACCTGGTTCAGATCTGGTTTAAATCCAGTTGAGACCAGTTCAGACCTGGTTCAGATCTGGTTTAAATCCAGTCGAGAACCGGTTCAGACCTGGTTCAGATCTGGTTTAAATCCAGTTCAGACCTGGTTCAGATCTGGTTTAAATCCAGTCGAGAACCATTTCAGACCAAGTTCAGATCTGGTTTAAATCCATTTGAGACCAGTTCAGACCTGGTTCAGATCTGGTTTAAATCCAGTTCAGACCAGTTCAGACCTGGTTCAGATCTGGTTTATATCCAGTTGAGACCAGTTCAGACCTGATTCAGATCTGGTTTAAATCCAGTCGAGAACCATTTCAGACCTGGTGCAGATCTGGTTTAAATCCAGTCGAGAACCAGTTCGGACCTGGTTCAGATCTGGTTTAAATCCATTCGAGACCAGTTCCGACCTGGTTCAGATCTGGTTTAAATCCAGTTCAGACCAGTTCAGACCTGTTTCAGATCTGGTTTAAATCCAGTTCAGACCAGTTCAGACCTGGTTCAGATCTGGTTTAAATCCAGTTCAGACCAGTTCAGACCTGGTTCAGATCTGGTTTAAATCCAGTTCAGACCTGGTTCAGATCTGGTTTATATCCAGTTGAGACCAGTTCAGACCTCGTTCAGATCTGGTTTAAATCCAGTTGAGAACCAGTTCAGATCTGGTTAAAATCCAGTTGAGACCAGTTCGGACCTGGTTCAGATCTGGTTTTAATCCAGTCGAGAACCAGTTCAGACCTGGTTCAGATCTGGTTGAGATCAGTTCAGACCCGGTTCAGGTCTGGTTTAAATCCAGTTCAGACCTGGTTCAGATCTGGTTTAAATCCAGTTCAGACCAGTTCAGACCTGGTTCAGATCTGGTTTAAATCCAGTTCAGACCTGTTTCAAATCTGGTTTAAATCCAGTTCAGACCAGTTCAGACCTGTTTCAGATCTGGTTTAAATCCAGCTCAGACCAGTTCAGACCTGGTTCAGATCTGGTTTAAATCCAGTTGAGACCAGTTCAGACCTGGTTTAGATCTGGTTTAAATCCAGTTCAGACCAGTTCAGACCTGGTTCAGATCTGGTTTATATCCAGTTGAGACCAGTTCAGACCTGGTTCAGATCTGGTTTATATCCAGTTGAGACCAGTTCAGACCTGATTCAGATCTGGTTTATATCCAGTCGAGAACCAGTTCAGACCTGGTTCAGATCTGGTTTAAATCCAGTCGAGAACCAGTTCGGACCTGGTTCAGATCTGGTTTAAATCCAGTCGAGAACCAGTTCAGACCAGGTTCAGATCTGGTTTAAATCCATTCGAGACCAGTTCCGACCTGGTTCAGATCTGGTTTAAATCCAGTCGAGAACCAGTTCAGACCTGGTTCAGATCTGGTTTAAATCCATTTAAACCCAGATCTGATTTAAATCCAGTTGAGACCAGTTCAGACCTGGTTCAGATCTGGTTTAAATCCAGTTCAGACCTGGTTCAGATCTGGTTTAAATCCAGTCGAGAACCAGTTCAGACCTGGTTCAGATCTGGTTTAAATCCATTTAAACCCAGATCTGGTTTAAATCCAGTTCAGACCAGTTCAGACCTGGTTCAGATCTGTTTCAAATCCAGTTGAGACCAGTTCAGACCTGGTTCAGATCAGGTTTAAATCCAGTTCAGACCTGGTTCAGATCTGGTTTAAATCCAGTCGAGAACCATTTCAGACCAGGTTCAGATCTGGTTTAAATCCAGTCGAGACCAGTTCAGACCTGGTTCAGATCTGGTTTAAATCCAGCTCAGACCAGTTCAGACCTGGTTCAGATCTGGTTTAAATCCAGTTGAGACCAGTTCAGACCTGGTTTAGATCTGGTTTAAATCCAGTTCAGACCAGTTCAGACCTGGTTCAGATCTGGTTTAAATCCAGTCGAGAACCAGTTCAGACCTGGTTCAGATCTGGTTTAAATCCATTTAAACCTACATCTGGTTTAACTCCAGTTGAGACCAGTCCGGACCTGGTTCAGATCCAGTTGAGATCAGTTCAGACCCGGTTCAGGTCTGGTTTAAATCCAGTTGAGACCAGTTCAGACCTGGTTCAGATCTGGTTTAAATCCAGTTCAGACCAGTTCAGACCTGGTTCAGATCTGGTTTAAATCCAGTTCAGACCTGTTTCAGATCTGGTTTAAATCCAGTTCAGACCAGTTCAGACCTGTTTCAGATCTGGTTTAAATCCAGTTCAGACCAGTTCAGACCTGGTTCAGATCTGGTTTAAATCCAGTCGAGACCAGTTCGGACCTGGTTCAGATCTGGTTTAAATCCAGTCGAGACCAGTTCGGACCTGGTTCAGATCTGGTTTAAATCCAGTCGAGACCAGTTCCGACCTGGTTCAGATCTGGTTTAAATCCAGTCGAGACCAGTTCCGACCTGGTTCAGATCTGGTTTAAATCCAGTCGAGAACCAGTTCAGATCTGGTTTAAGTCCAGTTCAGACCTGGTTCAGATCTGGTTTAAATCCAGTCGAGAACCATTTCAGACCAAGTTCAGATCTGGTTTAAATCCAGTCGAGACCAGTTCAGACCTGGTTCAGATCTGGTTTAAATCCATTTGAGACCAGTTCAGACCTGGTTCAGATCTGGTTTAAATCCAGTTCAGACCAGTTCAGACCTGGTTCAGATCTGGTTTATATCCAGTTGAGACCAGTTCAGACCTGATTCAGATCTGGTTTAAATCCAGTCGAGAACCATTTCAGACCTGGTGCAGATCTGGTTTAAATCCAGTCGAGAACCAGTTCGGACCTGGTTCAGATCTGGTTTAAATCCATTCGAGACCAGTTCCGACCTGGTTCAGATCTGGTTTAAATCCAGTTCAGACCAGTTCAGACCTGTTTCAGATCTGGTTTAAATCCAGTTCAGACCAGTTCTGACCTGGTTCAGATCTGGTTTAAATCCAGTTCAGACCAGTTCAGACCTGGTTCAGATCTGGTTTAAATCCAGTTCAGACCTGGTTCAGATCTGGTTTATATCCAGTTGAGACCAGTTCAGACCTCGTTCAGATCTGGTTTAAATCCAGTTGAGAACCAGTTCAGATCTGGTTAAAATCCAGTTGAGACCAGTTCGGACCTGGTTCAGATCTGGTTTTAATCCAGTCGAGAACCAGTTCAGACCTGGTTCAGATCTGGTTGAGATCAGTTCAGACCCGGTTCAGGTCTGGTTTAAATCCAGTTCAGACCTGGTTCAGATCTGGTTTAAATCCAGTTCAGACCAGTTCAGACCTGGTTCAGATCTGGTTTAAATCCAGTTCAGACCAGTTCAGACCTGGTTCAGATCTGGTTTAAATCCAGTTCAGACCTGTTTCAAATCTGGTTTAAATCCAGTTCAGACCAGTTCAGACCTGTTTCAGATCTGGTTTAAATCCAGTTCAGACCAGTTCAGACCTGGTTCAGATCTGGTTTAAATCCAGTTGAGACCAGTTCAGACCTGGTTTAGATCTGGTTTAAATCCAGTTCAGACCAGTTCAGACCTGGTTCAGATCTGGTTTATATCCAGTTGAGACCAGTTCAGACCTGGTTCAGATCTGGTTTATATCCAGTTGAGACCAGTTCAGACCTGATTCAGATCTGGTTTATATCCAGTCGAGAACCAGTTCAGACCTGGTTCAGATCTGGTTTAAATCCAGTCGAGAACCAGTTCGGACCTGGTTCAGATCTGGTTTAAATCCAGTCGAGAACCAGTTCAGACCTGGTTCAGATCTGGTTTAAATCCATTCGAGACCAGTTCCGACCTGGTTCAGATCTGGTTTAAATCCAGTCGAGAACCAGTTCAGACCTGGTTCAGATCTGGTTTAAATCCATTTAAACCCAGATCTGATTTAAATCCAGTTGAGACCAGTTCAGACCTGGTTCAGATCTGGTTTAAATCCAGTTCAGACCTGGTTCAGATCTGGTTTAAATCCAGTCGAGAACCAGTTCAGACCTGGTTCAGATCTGGTTTAAATCCATTTAAACCCAGATCTGGTTTAAATCCAGTTCAGACCAGTTCAGACCTGGTTCAGATCTGTTTCAAATCCAGTTGAGACCAGTTCAGACCTGGTTCAGATCAGGTTTAAATCCAGTTCAGACCTGGTTCAGATCTGGTTTAAATCCAGTCGAGAACCATTTCAGACCAGGTTCAGATCTGGTTTAAATCCAGTCGAGACCAGTTCAGACCTGGTTCAGATCTGGTTTAAATCCAGTTGAGACCAGTTCAGACCTGCTTCAGATCCATTTCAAATCCAGTTGAGACCAGTTCAGACCTGGTTCAGATCTGGTTTAAATCCAGTCGAGAACCAGTTCAGACCTGGTTCAGATCTGGTTTAAATCCATTTAAACCTACATCTGGTTTAACTCCAGTTGAGACCAGTCCGGACCTGGTTCAGATCCAGTTGAGATCAGTTCAGACCCGGTTCAGGTCTGGTTTAAATCCAGTTGAGACCAGTTCAGACCTGGTTCAGATCTGGTTTAAATCCAGTTGAGACCAGTTCAGACCTGGTTCAGATCTGGTTTAAATCCAGTTCAGACCTGTTTCAGATCTGGTTTAAATCCAGTTCAGACCAGTTCAGACCTGTTTCAGATCTGGTTTAAATCCAGTTCAGACCAGTTCAGACCTGGTTCAGATCTGGTTTAAATCCAGTCGAGACCAGTTCGGACCTGGTTCAGATCTGGTTTAAATCCAGTCGAGACCAGTTCGGACCTGGTTCAGATCTGGTTTAAATCCAGTCGAGACCAGTTCCGACCTGGTTCAGATCTGGTTTAAATCCAGTCGAGACCAGTTCCGACCTGGTTCAGATCTGGTTTAAATCCAGTCGAGAACCAGTTCAGATCTGGTTTAAGTCCAGTTGAGACCTGTTCAGACCTGGTTCAGATCTGGTTTAAATCCAGTTCAGACCAGTTCAGACCTGGTTCAGATCTGGTTTAAATCCATTTAAACCCAGATCTGGTTTAAATCCAGTTGAGACCAGTTCAGACCTGGTTCATATCTGTTTCAAATCCAGTTGAGACCAGTTCAGACCTGGTTCAGATCAGGTTTAAATCCAGTTCAGACCTGGTTCAGATCTGGTTTAAATCCAGTCGAGAACCATTTCAGACCAGGTTCAGATCTGGTTTAAATCCAGTCGAGACCAGTTCAGACCTGGTTCAGATCTGGTTTAAATCCAGTTGAGACCAGTTCAGACCTGGTTCAGATCTGGTTTAAATCCAGTCGAGAACCGGTTCAGACCTGGTTCAGATCTGGTTTAAATCCAGTTCAGACCTGGTTCAGATCTGGTTTAAATCCATTTGAGACCAGTTCAGACCTGGTTCAGATCTGGTTTAAATCCAGTTCAGACCAGTTCAGACCTGGTTCAGATCTGGTTTATATCCAGTTGAGACCAGTTCAGACCTGATTCAGATCTGGTTTAAATCCAGTCGAGAACCAGTTCAGACCTGGTGCAGATCTGGTTTAAATCCAGTCGAGAACCAGTTCGGACCTGGTTCAGATCTGGTTTAAATCCATTCGAGACCAGTTCCGACCTGGTTCAGATCTGGTTTAAATCCAGTTCAGACCAGTTCAGACCTGTTTCAGATCTGGTTTAAATCCAGTTCAGACCAGTTCAGACCTGGTTCAGATCTGGTTTAAATCCAGTTCAGACCAGTTCAGACCTGGTTCAGATCTGGTTTAAATCCAGTTCAGACCTGGTTCAGATCTGGTTTATATCCAGTTGAGACCAGTTCAGACCTCGTTCAGATCTGGTTTAAATCCAGTTGAGAACCAGTTCAGATCTGGTTAAAATCCAGTTGAGACCAGTTCGGACCTGGTTCAGATCTGGTTTTAATCCAGTCGAGAACCAGTTCAGACCTGGTTCAGATCTGGTTTGAATCCATTTAAAGAGACCAGTTCAGACCTGGTTCAGATCCGGTTTAAATCCAGTCGAGACCAGTTCGGACCTGGTTCAGATCTGGTTTAAATCCAGTCGAGAACCAGTTCAGACCTGGTTCAGATCTGGTTCAAATCCAGTTGAGACCAGTTCAGACCTGGTTCAGATCTGGTTTAAATCCAGTTCAGACCTGGTTCAGATCTGGTTTAAATCCAGTCGAGAACCATTTCAGACCAGGTTCAGATCTGGTTTAAATCCAGTCGAGACCAGTTCAGACCTGGTTCAGATCTGGTTTAAATCCAGTCGAGACCAGTTCAGACCTGCTTCAGATCTGGTTTAAATCCTGTTCAGACCTGTTTCAGATCTGGTTTAAATCCAGTTCAGACCAGTTCAGACCTGGTTCAGATCTGGGTTAAATCCAGTTCAGACCAGTTCAGACCTGGTTCAGATCTGTTTCAAATCCAGTTGAGACCAGTTCAGACCTGGTTCAGATCAGGTTTAAATCCAGTTCAGACCTGGTTCAGATCTGGTTTAAATCCAGTCGAGAACCATTTCAGACCAGGTTCAGATCTGGTTTAAATCCAGTCGAGACCAGTTCAGACCTGGTTCAGATCTGGTTTAAATCCAGTTGAGACCAGTTCAGACCTGCTTCAGATCCATTTCAAATCCAGTTGAGACCAGTTCAGACCTGGTTCAGATCTGGTTTAAATCCAGTCGAGAACCAGTTCAGACCTGGTTCAGATCTGGTTTAAATCCATTTAAACCTACATCTGGTTTAACTCCAGTTGAGACCAGTCCGGACCTGGTTCAGATCCAGTTGAGATCAGTTCAGACCCGGTTCAGGTCTGGTTTAAATCCAGTTCAGACCAGTTCAGACCTGGTTCAGATCTGGTTTAAATCCAGTTCAGACCAGTTCAGACCTGGTTCAGATCTGGTTTAAATCCAGTTCAGACCTGTTTCAGATCTGGTTTAAATCCAGTTCAGACCAGTTCAGACCTGTTTCAGATCTGGTTTAAATCCAGTTCAGACCAGTTCAGACCTGGTTCAGATCTGGTTTAAATCCAGTCGAGACCAGTTCGGACCTGGTTCAGATCTGGTTTAAATCCAGTCGAGACCAGTTCGGACCTGGTTCAGATCTGGTTTAAATCCAGTCGAGACCAGTTCCGACCTGGTTCAGATCTGGTTTAAATCCAGTCGAGACCAGTTCCGACCTGGTTCAGATCTGGTTTAAATCCAGTCGAGAACCAGTTCAGATCTGGTTTAAGTCCAGTTGAGACCTGTTCAGACCTGGTTCAGATCTGGTTTAAATCCAGTTCAGACCTGGTTCAGATCTGGTTTAAATCCATTTAAACCCAGATCTGGTTTAAATCCAGTTGAGACCAGTTCAGACCTGGTTCAGGTCTGTTTCAAATCCAGTTGAGACCAGTTCAGACCTGGTTCAGATCAGGTTTAAATCCAGTTCAGACCTGGTTCAGATCTGGTTTAAATCCAGTCGAGAACCATTTCAGACCAGGTTCAGATCTGGTTTAAATCCAGTCGAGACCAGTTCAGACCTGGTTCAGATCTGGTTTAAATCCAGTTGAGACCAGTTCAGACCTGGTTCAGATCTGGTTTAAATCCAGTCGAGAACCGGTTCAGACCTGGTTCAGATCTGGTTTAAATCCAGTTCAGACCTGGTTCAGATCTGGTTTAAATCCAGTCGAGAACCATTTCAGACCAAGTTCAGATCTGGTTTAAATCCAGTCGAGACCAGTTCAGACCTGGTTCAGATCTGGTTTAAATCCATTTGAGACCAGTTCAGACCTGGTTCAGATCTGGTTTAAATCCAGTTCAGACCAGTTCAGACCTGGTTCAGATCTGGTTTATATCCAGTTGAGACCAGTTCAGACCTGATTCAGATCTGGTTTAAATCCAGTCGAGAACCATTTCAGACCTGGTGCAGATCTGGTTTAAATCCAGTCGAGAACCAGTTCGGACCTGGTTCAGATCTGGTTTAAATCCATTCGAGACCAGTTCCGACCAGGTTCAGATCTGGTTTAAATCCAGTTCAGACCAGTTCAGACCTGTTTCAGATCTGGTTTAAATCCAGTTCAGACCAGTTCAGACCTGGTTCAGATCTGGTTTAAATCCAGTTCAGACCAGTTCAGACCTGGTTCAGATCTGGTTTAAATCCAGTTCAGACCTGGTTCAGATCTGGTTTATATCCAGTTGAGACCAGTTCAGACCTCGTTCAGATCTGGTTTAAATCCAGTTGAGAACCAGTTCAGATCTGGTTAAAATCCAGTTGAGACCAGTTCGGACCTGGTTCAGATCTGGTTTTAATCCAGTCGAGAACCAGTTCAGACCTGGTTCAGATCTGGTTGAGATCAGTTCAGACCCGGTTCAGGTCTGGTTTAAATCCAGTTCAGACCTGGTTCAGATCTGGTTTAAATCCAGTTCAGACCAGTTCAGACCTGGTTCAGATCTGGTTTAAATCCAGTTCAGACCAGTTCAGACCTGGTTCAGATCTGGTTTAAATCCAGTTCAGACCTGTTTCAAATCTGGTTTAAATCCAGTTCAGACCAGTTCAGACCTGTTTCAGATCTGGTTTAAATCCAGTTCAGACCAGTTCAGACCTGGTTCAGATCTGGTTTAAATCCAGTTGAGACCAGTTCAGACCTGGTTTAGATCTGGTTTAAATCCAGTTCAGACCAGTTCAGACCTGGTTCAGATCTGGTTTATATCCAGTTGAGACCAGTTCAGACCTGGTTCAGATCTGGTTTATATCCAGTTGAGACCAGTTCAGACCTGATTCAGATCTGGTTTATATCCAGTCGAGAACCAGTTCAGACCTGGTTCAGATCTGGTTTAAATCCAGTCGAGAACCAGTTCGGACCTGGTTCAGATCTGGTTTAAATCCAGTCGAGAACCAGTTCAGACCAGGTTCAGATCTGGTTTAAATCCATTCGAGACCAGTTCCGACCTGGTTCAGATCTGGTTTAAATCCAGTCGAGAACCAGTTCAGACCTGGTTCAGATCTGGTTTAAATCCATTTAAACCCAGATCTGATTTAAATCCAGTTGAGACCAGTTCAGACCTGGTTCAGATCTGGTTTAAATCCAGTTCAGACCTGGTTCAGATCTGGTTTAAATCCAGTCGAGAACCAGTTCAGACCTGGTTCAGATCTGGTTTAAATCCATTTAAACCCAGATCTGGTTTAAATCCAGTTCAGACCAGTTCAGACCTGGTTCAGATCTGTTTCAAATCCAGTTGAGACCAGTTCAGACCTGGTTCAGATCAGGTTTAAATCCAGTTCAGACCTGCTTCAGATCCATTTCAAATCCAGTTGAGACCAGTTCAGACCTGGTTCAGATCTGGTTTAAATCCAGTCGAGAACCAGTTCAGACCTGGTTCAGATCTGGTTTAAATCCATTTAAACCTACATCTGGTTTAACTCCAGTTGAGACCAGTCCGGACCTGGTTCAGATCCAGTTGAGATCAGTTCAGACCCGGTTCAGGTCTGGTTTAAATCCAGTTGAGACCAGTTCAGACCTGGTTCAGATCTGGTTTAAATCCAGTTCAGACCAGTTCAGACCTGGTTCAGATCTGGTTTAAATCCAGTTCAGACCTGTTTCAGATCTGGTTTAAATCCAGTTCAGACCAGTTCAGACCTGTTTCAGATCTGGTTTAAATCCAGTTCAGACCAGTTCAGACCTGGTTCAGATCTGGTTTAAATCCAGTCGAGACCAGTTCGGACCTGGTTCAGATCTGGTTTAAATCCATTCGAGACCAGTTCGGACCTGGTTCAGATCTGGTTTAAATCCAGTCGAGACCAGTTCCGACCTGGTTCAGATCTGGTTTAAATCCAGTCGAGACCAGTTCCGACCTGGTTCAGATCTGGTTTAAGTCCAGTTCAGACCTGGTTCAGATCTGGTTTAAATCCAGTCGAGAACCATTTCAGACCAAGTTCAGATCTGGTTTAAATCCAGTCGAGACCAGTTCAGACCTGGTTCAGATCTGGTTTAAATCCATTTGAGACCAGTTCAGACCTGGTTCAGATCTGGTTTAAATCCAGTTCAGACCAGTTCAGACCTGGTTCAGATCTGGTTTATATCCAGTTGAGACCAGTTCAGACCTGATTCAGATCTGGTTTAAATCCAGTCGAGAACCATTTCAGACCTGGTGCAGATCTGGTTTAAATCCAGTCGAGAACCAATTCGGACCTGGTTCAGATCTGGTTTAAATCCATTCGAGACCAGTTCCGACCTGGTTCAGATCTGGTTTAAATCCAGTTCAGACCAGTTCAGACCTGTTTCAGATCTGGTTTAAATCCAGTTCAGACCAGTTCTGACCTGGTTCAGATCTGGTTTAAATCCAGTTCAGACCAGTTCAGACCTGGTTCAGATCTGGTTTAAATCCAGTTCAGACCTGGTTCAGATCTGGTTTATATCCAGTTGAGACCAGTTCAGACCTCGTTCACATCTGGTTTAAATCCAGTTGAGAACCAGTTCAGATCTGGTTAAAATCCAGTTGAGACCAGTTCGGACCTGGTTCAGATCTGGTTTTAATCCAGTCGAGAACCAGTTCAGACCTGGTTCAGATCTGGTTGAGATCAGTTCAGACCCGGTTCAGGTCTGGTTTAAATCCAGTTCAGACCTGGTTCAGATCTGGTTTAAATCCAGTTCAGACCAGTTCAGACCTGGTTCAGATCTGGTTTAAATCCAGTTCAGACCAGTTCAGACCTGGTTCAGATCTGGTTTAAATCCAGTTCAGACCTGTTTCAAATCTGGTTTAAATCCAGTTCAGACCAGTTCAGACCTGTTTCAGATCTGGTTTAAATCCAGTTCAGACCAGTTCAGACCTGGTTCAGATCTGGTTTAAATCCAGTTGAGACCAGTTCAGACCTGGTTTAGATCTGGTTTAAATCCAGTTCAGACCAGTTCAGACCTGGTTCAGATCTGGTTTATATCCAGTTGAGACCAGTTCAGACCTGGTTCAGATCTGGTTTATATCCAGTTGAGACCAGTTCAGACCTGATTCAGATCTGGTTTATATCCAGTCGAGAACCAGTTCAGACCTGGTTCAGATCTGGTTTAAATCCAGTCGAGAACCAGTTCGGACCTGGTTCAGATCTGGTTTAAATCCAGTCGAGAACCAGTTCAGACCAGGTTCAGATCTGGTTTAAATCCATTCGAGACCAGTTCCGACCTGGTTCAGATCTGGTTTAAATCCAGTTGAGAACCAGTTCAGATCTGGTTAAAATCCAGTTGAGACCAGTTCGGACCTGGTTCAGATCTGGTTTTAATCCAGTCGAGAACCAGTTCAGACCTGGTTCAGATCTGGTTGAGATCAGTTCAGACCCGGTTCAGGTCTGGTTTAAATCCAGTTCAGACCTGGTTCAGATCTGGTTTAAATCCAGTTCAGACCAGTTCAGACCTGGTTCAGATCTGGTTTAAATCCAGTTCAGACCTGGTTCAGATCTGGTTTATATCCAGTTGAGACCAGTTCAGACCTCGTTCACATCTGGTTTAAATCCAGTTGAGAACCAGTTCAGATCTGGTTAAAATCCAGTTGAGACCAGTTCGGACCTGGTTCAGATCTGGTTTTAATCCAGTCGAGAACCAGTTCAGACCTGGTTCAGATCTGGTTGAGATCAGTTCAGACCCGGTTCAGGTCTGGTTTAAATCCAGTTCAGACCTGGTTCAGATCTGGTTTAAATCCAGTTCAGACCAGTTCAGACCTGGTTCAGATCTGGTTTAAATCCAGTTCAGACCAGTTCAGACTTGGTTCAGATCTGGTTTAAATCCAGTTCAGACCTGTTTCAAATCTGGTTTAAATCCAGTTCAGACCAGTTCAGACCTGTTTCAGATCTGGTTTAAATCCAGTTCAGACCAGTTCAGACCTGGTTCAGATCTGGTTTAAATCCAGTTGAGACCAGTTCAGACCTGGTTTAGATCTGGTTTAAATCCAGTTCAGACCAGTTCAGACCTGGTTCAGATCTGGTTTATATCCAGTTGAGACCAGTTCAGACCTGGTTCAGATCTGGTTTATATCCAGTTGAGACCAGTTCAGACCTGATTCAGATCTGGTTTATATCCAGTCGAGAACCAGTTCAGACCTGGTTCAGATCTGGTTTAAATCCAGTCGAGAACCAGTTCGGACCTGGTTCAGATCTGGTTTAAATCCAGTCGAGAACCAGTTCAGACCAGGTTCAGATCTGGTTTAAATCCATTCGAGACCAGTTCCGACCTGGTTCAGATCTGGTTTAAATCCAGTCGAGAACCAGTTCAGACCTGGTTCAGATCTGGTTTAAATCCATTTAAACCCAGATCTGATTTAAATCCAGTTGAGACCAGTTCAGACCTGGTTCAGATCTGGTTTAAATCCAGTTCAGACCTGGTTCAGATCTGGTTTAAATCCAGTCGAGAACCAGTTCAGACCTGGTTCAGATCTGGTTTAAATCCATTTAAACCCAGATCTGGTTTAAATCCAGTTCAGACCAGTTCAGACCTGGTTCAGATCTGTTTCAAATCCAGTTGAGACCAGTTCAGACCTGGTTCAGATCAGGTTTAAATCCAGTTCAGACCTGGTTCAGATCTGGTTTAAATCCAGTCGAGAACCATTTCAGACCAGGTTCAGATCTGGTTTAAATCCAGTCGAGACCAGTTCAGACCTGGTTCAGATCTGGTTTAAATCCAGTTGAGACCAGTTCAGACCTGCTTCAGATCCATTTCAAATCCAGTTGAGACCAGTTCAGACCTGGTTCAGATCTGGTTTAAATCCAGTCGAGAACCAGTTCAGACCTGGTTCAGATCTGGTTTAAATCCATTTAAACCTACATCTGGTTTAACTCCAGTTGAGACCAGTCCGGACCTGGTTCAGATCCAGTTGAGATCAGTTCAGACCCGGTTCAGGTCTGGTTTAAATCCAGTTGAGACCAGTTCAGACCTGGTTCAGATCTGGTTTAAATCCAGTTCAGACCAGTTCAGACCTGGTTCAGATCTGGTTTAAATCCAGTTCAGACCTGTTTCAGATCTGGTTTAAATCCAGTTCAGACCAGTTCAGACCTGTTTCAGATCTGGTTTAAATCCAGTTCAGACCAGTTCAGACCTGGTTCAGATCTGGTTTAAATCCAGTCGAGACCAGTTCGGACCTGGTTCAGATCTGGTTTAAATCCAGTCGAGACCAGTTCGGACCTGGTTCAGATCTGGTTTAAATCCAGTCGAGACCAGTTCCGACCTGGTTCAGATCTGGTTTAAATCCAGTCGAGACCAGTTCCGACCTGGTTCAGATCTGGTTTAAATCCAGTCGAGAACCAGTTCAGATCTGGTTTAAGTCCAGTTCAGACCTGGTTCAGATCTGGTTTAAATCCAGTCGAGAACCATTTCAGACCAAGTTCAGATCTGGTTTAAATCCAGTCGAGACCAGTTCAGACCTGGTTCAGATCTGGTTTAAATCCATTTGAGACCAGTTCAGACCTGGTTCAGATCTGGTTTAAATCCAGTTCAGACCAGTTCAGACCTGGTTCAGATCTGGTTTATATCCAGTTGAGACCAGTTCAGACCTGATTCAGATCTGGTTTAAATCCAGTCGAGAACCATTTCAGACCTGGTGCAGATCTGGTTTAAATCCAGTCGAGAACCAGTTCGGACCTGGTTCAGATCTGGTTTAAATCCATTCGAGACCAGTTCCGACCTGGTTCAGATCTGGTTTAAATCCAGTTCAGACCAGTTCAGACCTGTTTCAGATCTGGTTTAAATCCAGTTCAGACCAGTTCTGACCTGGTTCAGATCTGGTTTAAATCCAGTTCAGACCAGTTCAGACCTGGTTCAGATCTGGTTTAAATCCAGTTCAGACCTGGTTCAGATCTGGTTTATATCCAGTTGAGACCAGTTCAGACCTCGTTCACATCTGGTTTAAATCCAGTTGAGAACCAGTTCAGATCTGGTTAAAATCCAGTTGAGACCAGTTCGGACCTGGTTCAGATCTGGTTTTAATCCAGTCGAGAACCAGTTCAGACCTGGTTCAGATCTGGTTGAGATCAGTTCAGACCCGGTTCAGGTCTGGTTTAAATCCAGTTCAGACCTGGTTCAGATCTGGTTTAAATCCAGTTCAGACCAGCTCAGACCTGGTTCAGATCTGGTTTAAATCCAGTTCAGACCAGTTCAGACCTGGTTCAGATCTGGTTTAAATCCAGTTCAGACCTGTTTCAAATCTGGTTTAAATCCAGTTCAGACCAGTTCAGACCTGTTTCAGATCTGGTTTAAATCCAGTTCAGACCAGTTCAGACCTGGTTCAGATCTGGTTTAAATCCAGTTGAGACCAGTTCAGACCTGGTTTAGATCTGGTTTAAATCCAGTTCAGACCAGTTCAGACCTGGTTCAGATCTGGTTTATATCCAGTTGAGACCAGTTCAGACCTGGTTCAGATCTGGTTTATATCCAGTTGAGACCAGTTCAGACCTGATTCAGATCTGGTTTATATCCAGTCGAGAACCAGTTCAGACCTGGTTCAGATCTGGTTTAAATCCAGTCGAGAACCAGTTCGGACCTGGTTCAGATCTGGTTTAAATCCAGTCGAGAACCAGTTCAGACCAGGTTCAGATCTGGTTTAAATCCATTCGAGACCAGTTCCGACCTGGTTCAGATCTGGTTTAAATCCAGTCGAGAACCAGTTCAGACCTGGTTCAGATCTGGTTTAAATCCATTTAAACCCAGATCTGATTTAAATCCAGTTGAGACCAGTTCAGACCTGGTTCAGATCTGGTTTAAATCCAGTTCAGACCTGGTTCAGATCTGGTTTAAATCCAGTCGAGAACCAGTTCAGACCTGGTTCAGATCTGGTTTAAATCCATTTAAACCCAGATCTGGTTTAAATCCAGTTCAGACCAGTTCAGACCTGGTTCAGATCTGTTTCAAATCCAGTTGAGACCAGTTCAGACCTGGTTCAGATCAGGTTTAAATCCAGTTCAGACCTGGTTCAGATCTGGTTTAAATCCAGTCGAGAACCATTTCAGACCAGGTTCAGATCTGGTTTAAATCCAGTCGAGACCAGTTCAGACCTGGTTCAGATCTGGTTTAAATCCAGTTGAGACCAGTTCAGACCTGCTTCAGATCCATTTCAAATCCAGTTGAGACCAGTTCAGACCTGGTTCAGATCTGGTTTAAATCCAGTCGAGAACCAGTTCAGACCTGGTTCAGATCTGGTTTAAATCCATTTAAACCTACATCTGGTTTAACTCCAGTTGAGACCAGTCCGGACCTGGTTCAGATCCAGTTGAGATCAGTTCAGACCCGGTTCAGGTCTGGTTTAAATCCAGTTGAGACCAGTTCAGACCTGGTTCAGATCTGGTTTAAATCCAGTTCAGACCAGTTCAGACCTGGTTCAGATCTGGTTTAAATCCAGTTCAGACCTGTTTCAGATCTGGTTTAAATCCAGTTCAGACCAGTTCAGACCTGTTTCAGATCTGGTTTAAATCCAGTTCAGACCAGTTCAGACCTGGTTCAGATCTGGTTTAAATCCAGTCGAGACCAGTTCGGACCTGGTTCAGATCTGGTTTAAATCCAGTCGAGACCAGTTCGGACCTGGTTCAGATCTGGTTTAAATCCAGTCGAGACCAGTTCCGACCTGGTTCAGATCTGGTTTAAATCCAGTCGAGACCAGTTCCGACCTGGTTCAGATCTGGTTTAAATCCAGTCGAGAACCAGTTCAGATCTGGTTTAAGTCCAGTTGAGACCAGTTCAGACCTGGTTCAGATCTGGTTTAAATCCAGTTCAGACCAGTTCAGACCTGGTTCAGATCTGGTTTAAATCCATTTAAACCCAGATCTGGTTTAAATCCAGTTGAGACCAGTTCAGACCTGGTTCATATCTGTTTCAAATCCAGTTGAGACCAGTTCAGACCTGGTTCAGATCAGGTTTAAATCCAGTTCAGACCTGGTTCAGATCTGGTTTAAATCCAGTCGAGAACCATTTCAGACCAGGTTCAGATCTGGTTTAAATCCAGTCGAGACCAGTTCAGACCTGGTTCAGATCTGGTTTAAATCCAGTTGAGACCAGTTCAGACCTGGTTCAGATCTGGTTTAAATCCAGTCGAGAACCGGTTCAGACCTGGTTCAGATCTGGTTTAAATCCAGTTCAGACCTGGTTCAGATCTGGTTTAAATCCATTTGAGACCAGTTCAGACCTGGTTCAGATCTGGTTTAAATCCAGTTCAGACCAGTTCAGACCTGGTTCAGATCTGGTTTATATCCAGTTGAGACCAGTTCAGACCTGATTCAGATCTGGTTTAAATCCAGTCGAGAACCAGTTCAGACCTGGTGCAGATCTGGTTTAAATCCAGTCGAGAACCAGTTCGGACCTGGTTCAGATCTGGTTTAAATCCATTCGAGACCAGTTCCGACCTGGTTCAGATCTGGTTTAAATCCAGTTCAGACCAGTTCAGACCTGTTTCAGATCTGGTTTAAATCCAGTTCAGACCAGTTCAGACCTGGTTCAGATCTGGTTTAAATCCAGTTCAGACCAGTTCAGACCTGGTTCAGATCTGGTTTAAATCCAGTTCAGACCTGGTTCAGATCTGGTTTATATCCAGTTGAGACCAGTTCAGACCTCGTTCAGATCTGGTTTAAATCCAGTTGAGAACCAGTTCAGATCTGGTTAAAATCCAGTTGAGACCAGTTCGGACCTGGTTCAGATCTGGTTTTAATCCAGTCGAGAACCAGTTCAGACCTGGTTCAGATCTGGTTTGAATCCATTTAAAGAGACCAGTTCAGACCTGGTTCAGATCCGGTTTAAATCCAGTCGAGACCAGTTCGGACCTGGTTCAGATCTGGTTTAAATCCAGTCGAGAACCAGTTCAGACCAGGTTCAGATCTGGTTCAAATCCAGTTGAGACCAGTTCAGACCTGGTTCAGATCTGGTTTAAATCCAGTTCAGACCTGGTTCAGATCTGGTTTAAATCCAGTCGAGAACCATTTCAGACCAGGTTCAGATCTGGTTTAAATCCAGTCGAGACCAGTTCAGACCTGGTTCAGATCTGGTTTAAATCCAGTCGAGACCAGTTCAGACCTGCTTCAGATCTGGTTCAAATCCAGTTGAGACAAGTTAAGACCTGGTTCAGATCTGGTTTAAATCCAGTCGAGAACCAGTTCAGACCTGGTTCAGATCTGGTTTAAATCCATTTAAACCTACATCTGGTTTAACTCCAGTTGACACCAGTCCGGACCTGGTTCAGATCCAGTTGAGATCAGTTCAGACCCGGTTCAGGTCTGGTTTAAATCCAGTTCAGACCTGGTTCAGATCTGGTTTAAATCCAGTTCAGACCAGTTCAGACCTGGTTCAGATCTGGTTTAAATCCAGTTCAGACCAGTTCAGACCTGGTTCAGATCTGGTTTAAATCCAGTTCAGACCTGTTTCAAATCTGGTTTAAATCCAGTTCAGACCAGTTCAGACCTGTTTCAGATCTGGTTTAAATCCAGTTCAGACCAGTTCAGACCTGGTTCAGATCTGGTTTAAATCCAGTCGAGACCAGTTCGGACCTGGTTCAGATCTGGTTTAAATCCAGTCGAGACCAGTTCGGACCTGGTTCAGATCTGGTTTAAATCCAGTCGAGACCAGTTCCGACCTGGTTCAGATCTGGTTTAAATCCAGTCGAGACCAGTTCCGACCTGGTTCAGATCTGGTTTAAATCCAGTCGAGAACCAGTTCAGATCTGGTTTAAGTCCAGTTCAGACCTGGTTCAGATCTGGCTTAAATCCAGTCGAGAACCATTTCAGACCAAGTTCAGATCTGGTTTAAATCCAGTCGAGACCAGTTCAGACCTGGTTCAGATCTGGTTTAAATCCATTTGAGACCAGTTCAGACCTGGTTCAGATCTGGTTTAAATCCAGTTCAGACCAGTTCAGACCTGGTTCAGATCTGGTTTATATCCAGTTGAGACCAGTTCAGACCTGATTCAGATCTGGT
This sequence comes from Telmatherina bonti, assembly GCF_933228915.1. Taxonomy (NCBI): domain Eukaryota; kingdom Metazoa; phylum Chordata; class Actinopteri; order Atheriniformes; family Telmatherinidae; genus Telmatherina; species Telmatherina bonti. Next base: position 1,931,143 of record NC_136615.1, read on the forward strand.
TTAAATCCAGTCGAGAACCATTTCAGACCTGGTGCAGATCTGGTTTAAATCCAGTCGAGAACCAGTTCGGACCTGGTTCAGATCTGGTTTAAATCCATTCGAGACCAGTTCCGACCTGGTTCAGATCTGGTTTAAATCCAGTTCAGACCAGTTCAGACCTGTTTCAGATCTGGTTTAAATCCAGTTCAGACCAGTTCTGACCTGGTTCAGATCTGGTTTAAATCCAGTTCAGACCAGTTCAGACCTGGTTCAGATCTGGTTTAAATCCAGTTCAGACCTGGTTCAGATCTGGTTTATATCCAGTTGAGACCAGTTCAGACCTCGTTCACATCTGGTTTAAATCCAGTTGAGAACCAGTTCAGATCTGGTTAAAATCCAGTTGAGACCAGTTCGGACCTGGTTCAGATCTGGTTTTAATCCAGTCGAGAACCAGTTCAGACCTGGTTCAGATCTGGTTGAGATCAGTTCAGACCCGGTTCAGGTCTGGTTTAAATCCAGTTCAGACCTGGTTCAGATCTGGTTTAAATCCAGTTCAGACCAGTTCAGACCTGGTTCAGATCTGGTTTAAATCCAGTTCAGACCAGTTCAGACCTGGTTCAGATCTGGTTTAAATCCAGTTCAGACCTGTTTCAAATCTGGTTTAAATCCAGTTCAGACCAGTTCAGACCTGTTTCAGATCTGGTTTAAATCCAGTTCAGACCAGTTCAGACCTGGTTCAGATCTGGTTTAAATCTAGTTGAGACCAGTTCAGACCTGGTTTGATATCTGGTTTAAATCCAGTTCAGACCAGTTCAGACCTGTTTCAGATCTGGTTTATATCCAGTTGAGACCAGTTCAGACCTGGTTCAGATCTGGTTTATATCCAGTTGAGACCAGTTCAGACCTGATTCAGATCTGGTTTATATCCAGTCGAGAACCAGTTCAGACCTGGTTCAGATCTGGTTTAAATCCAGTCGAGAACCAGTTCGGACCTGGTTCAGATCTGGTTTAAATCCAGTCGAGAACCAGTTCAGACCAGGTTCAGATCTGGTTTAAATCCATTCGAGACCAGTTCCGACCTGGTTCAGATCTGGTTTAAATCCAGTCGAGAACCAGTTCAGACCTGGTTCAGATCTGGTTTAAATCCATTTAAACCCAGATCTGATTTAAATCCAGTTGAGACCAGTTCAGACCTGGTTCAGATCTGGTTTAAATCCAGTTCAGACCTGGTTCAGATCTGGTTTAAATCCAGTCGAGAACCAGTTCAGACCTGGTTCAGATCTGGTTTAAATCCATTTAAACCCAGATCTGGTTTAAATCCAGTTCAGACCAGTTCAGACCTGGTTCAGATCTGTTTCAAATCCAGTTGAGACCAGTTCAGACCTGGTTCAGATCAGGTTTAAATCCAGTTCAGACCTGGTTCAGATCTGGTTTAAATCCAGTCGAGAACCATTTCTGACCAGGTTCAGATCTGGTTTAAATCCAGTCGAGACCAGTTCAGACCTGGTTCAGATCTGGTTTAAATCCAGTTGAGACCAGTTCAGACCTGCTTCAGATCCATTTCAAATCCAGTTGAGACCAGTTCAGACCTGGTTCAGATCTGGTTTAAATCCAGTCGAGAACCAGTTCAGACCTGGTTCAGATCTGGTTTAAATCCATTTAAACCTACATCTGGTTTAACTCCAGTTGAGACCAGTCCGGACCTGGTTCAGATCCAGTTGAGATCAGTTAAGACCCGGTTCAGGTCTGGTTTAAATCCAGTTGAGACCAGTTCAGACCTGGTTCAGATCTGGTTTAAATCCAGTTCAGACCAGTTCAGACCTGGTTCAGATCTGGTTTAAATCCAGTTCAGACCTGTTTCAGATCTGGTTTAAATCCAGTTCAGACCAGTTCAGACCTGTTTCAGATCTGGTTTAAATCCAGTTCAGACCAGTTCAGACCTGGTTCAGATCTGGTTTAAATCCAGTCGAGACCAGTTCGGACCTGGTTCAGATCTGGTTTAAATCCAGTCGAGACCAGTTCGGACCTGGTTCAGATCTGGTTTAAATCCAGTCGAGACCAGTTCCGACCTGGTTCAGATCTGGTTTAAATCCAGTCGAGAACCAGTTCAGATCTGGTTTAAGTCCAGTTGAGACCTGTTCAGACCTGGTTCAGATCTGGTTTAAATCCAGTTCAGACCAGTTCAGACCTGGTTCAGATCTGGTTTAAATCCATTTAAACCCAGATCTGGTTTAAATCCAGTTGAGACCAGTTCAGACCTGGTTCATATCTGTTTCAAATCCAGTTGAGACCAGTTCAGACCTGGTTCAGATCAGGTTTAAATCCAGTTCAGACCTGGTTCAGATCTGGTTTAAATCCAGTCGAGAACCATTTCAGACCAGGTTCAGATCTGGTTTAAATCCAGTCGAGACCAGTTCAGACCTGGTTCAGATCTGGTTTAAATCCAGTTGAGACCAGTTCAGACCTGGTTCAGATCTGGTTTAAATCCAGTCGAGAACCGGTTCAGACCTGGTTCAGATCTGGTTTAAATCCAGTTCAGACCTGGTTCAGATCTGGTTTAAATCCATTTGAGACCAGTTCAGACCTGGTTCAGATCTGGTTTAAATCCAGTTCAGACCAGTTCAGACCTGGTTCAGATCTGGTTTTAATCCAGTTGAGACCAGTTCAGACCTGATTCAGATCTGGTTTAAATCCAGTCGAGAACCAGTTCAGACCTGGTGCAGATCTGGTTTAAATCCAGTCGAGAACCAGTTCGGACCTGGTTCAGATCTGGTTTAAATCCATTCGAGACCAGTTCCGACCTGGTTCAGATCTGGTTTAAATCCAGTTCAGACCAGTTCAGACCTGTTTCAGATCTGGTTTAAATCCATTTAAACCTACATCTGGTTTAACTCCAGTTGAGACCAGTCCGGACCTGGTTCAGATCCAGTTGAGATCAGTTAAGACCCGGTTCAGGTCTGGTTTAAATCCAGTTGAGACCAGTTCAGACCTGGTTCAGATCTGGTTTAAATCCAGTTCAGACCAGTTCAGACCTGGTTCAGATCTGGTTTAAATCCAGTTCAGACCTGGTTCAGATCTGGTTTAAATCTAGTTGAGACCAGTTCAGACCTGGTTTGATATCTGGTTTAAATCCAGTCGAGAACCAGTTCAGACCTGTTTCAGATCTGGTTTATATCCAGTTGAGACCAGTTCAGACCTGGTTCAGATCTGGTTTATATCCAGTTGAGACCAGTTCAGACCTGATTCAGATCTGGTTTATATCCAGTCGAGAACCAGTTCAGACCTGGTTCAGATCTGGTTTAAATCCAGTCGAGAACCAGTTCGGACCTGGTTCAGATCTGGTTTAAATCCAGTCGAGAACCAGTTCAGACCAGGTTCAGATCTGGTTTAAATCCATTCGAGACCAGTTCCGACCTGGTTCAGATCTGGTTTAAATCCAGTCGAGAACCAGTTCAGACCTGGTTCAGATCTGGTTTAAATCCATTTAAACCCAGATCTGATTTAAATCCAGTTGAGACCAGTTCAGACCTGGTTCAGATCTGGTTTAAATCCAGTTCAGACCTGGTTCAGATCTGGTTTAAATCCAGTCGAGAACCAGTTCAGACCTGGTTCAGATCTGGTTTAAATCCATTTAAACCCAGATCTGGTTTAAATCCAGTTCAGACCAGTTCAGACCTGGTTCAGATCTGTTTCAAATCCAGTTGAGACCAGTTCAGACCTGGTTCAGATCAGGTTTAAATCCAGTTCAGACCTGGTTCAGATCTGGTTTAAATCCAGTCGAGAACCATTTCTGACCAGGTTCAGATCTGGTTTAAATCCAGTCGAGACCAGTTCAGACCTGGTTCAGATCTGGTTTAAATCCAGTTGAGACCAGTTCAGACCTGCTTCAGATCCATTTCAAATCCAGTTGAGACCAGTTCAGACCTGGTTCAGATCTGGTTTAAATCCAGTCGAGAACCAGTTCAGACCTGGTTCAGATCTGGTTTAAATCCATTTAAACCTACATCTGGTTTAACTCCAGTTGAGACCAGTCCGGACCTGGTTCAGATCCAGTTGAGATCAGTTAAGACCCGGTTCAGGTCTGGTTTAAATCCAGTTGAGACCAGTTCAGACCTGGTTCAGATCTGGTTTAAATCCAGTTCAGACCAGTTCAGACCTGGTTCAGATCTGGTTTAAATCCAGTTCAGACCTGTTTCAGATCTGGTTTAAATCCAGTTCAGACCAGTTCAGACCTGTTTCAGATCTGGTTTAAATCCAGTTCAGACCAGTTCAGACCTGGTTCAGATCTGGTTTAAATCCAGTCGAGACCAGTTCGGACCTGGTTCAGATCTGGTTTAAATCCAGTCGAGACCAGTTCGGACCTGGTTCAGATCTGGTTTAAATCCAGTCGAGACCAGTTCCGACCTGGTTCAGATCTGGTTTAAATCCAGTCGAGAACCAGTTCAGATCTGGTTTAAGTCCAGTTGAGACCTGTTCAGACCTGGTTCAGATCTGGTTTAAATCCAGTTCAGACCAGTTCAGACCTGGTTCAGATCTGGTTTAAATCCATTTAAACCCAGATCTGGTTTAAATCCAGTTGAGACCAGTTCAGACCTGGTTCATATCTGTTTCAAATCCAGTTGAGACCAGTTCAGACCTGGTTCAGATCAGGTTTAAATCCAGTTCAGACCTGGTTCAGATCTGGTTTAAATCCAGTCGAGAACCATTTCAGACCAGGTTCAGATCTGGTTTAAATCCAGTCGAGACCAGTTCAGACCTGGTTCAGATCTGGTTTAAATCCAGTTGAGACCAGTTCAGACCTGGTTCAGATCTGGTTTAAATCCAGTCGAGAACCGGTTCAGACCTGGTTCAGATCTGGTTTAAATCCAGTTCAGACCTGGTTCAGATCTGGTTTAAATCCATTTGAGACCAGTTCAGACCTGGTTCAGATCTGGTTTAAATCCAGTTCAGACCAGTTCAGACCTGGTTCAGATCTGGTTTATATCCAGTTGAGACCAGTTCAGACCTGATTCAGATCTGGTTTAAATCCAGTCGAGAACCAGTTCAGACCTGGTGCAGATCTGGTTTAAATCCAGTCGAGAACCATTTCTGACCAGGTTCAGATCTGGTTTAAATCCAGTCGAGACCAGTTCAGACCTGGTTCAGATCTGGTTTAAATCCAGTTGAGACCAGTTCAGACCTGGTTCAGATCTGGTTTAAATCCAGTCGAGAACCGGTTCAGACCTGGTTCAGATCTGGTTTAAATCCAGTTCAGACCTGGTTCAGATCTGGTTTAAATCCATTTGAGACCAGTTCAGACCTGGTTCAGATCTGGTTTAAATCCAGTTCAGACCAGTTCAGACCTGGTTCAGATCTGGTTTATATCCAGTTGAGACCAGTTCAGACCTGATTCAGATCTGGTTTAAATCCAGTCGAGAACCAGTTCGGACCTGGTTCAGATCTGGTTTAAATCCAGTCGAGAACCAGTTCAGACCAGGTTCAGATCTGGTTTAAATCCATTCGAGACCAGTTCCGACCTGGTTCAGATCTGGTTTAAATCCAGTCGAGAACCAGTTCAGACCTGGTTCAGATCTGGTTTAAATCCATTTAAACCCAGATCTGATTTAAATCCAGTTGAGACCAGTTCAGACCTGGTTCAGATCTGGTTTAAATCCAGTTCAGACCTGGTTCAGATCTGGTTTAAATCCAGTCGAGAACCAGTTCAGACCTGGTTCAGATCTGGTTTAAATCCATTTAAACCCAGATCTGGTTTAAATCCAGTTCAGACCAGTTCAGACCTGGTTCAGATCTGTTTCAAATCCAGTTGAGACCAGTTCAGACCTGGTTCAGATCAGGTTTAAATCCAGTTCAGACCTGGTTCAGATCTGGTTTAAATCCAGTCGAGAACCATTTCTGACCAGGTTCAGATCTGGTTTAAATCCAGTCGAGACCAGTTCAGACCTGGTTCAGATCTGGTTTAAATCCAGTTGAGACCAGTTCAGACCTGCTTCAGATCCATTTCAAATCCAGTTGAGACCAGTTCAGACCTGGTTCAGATCTGGTTTAAATCCAGTCGAGAACCAGTTCAGACCTGGTTCAGATCTGGTTTAAATCCATTTAAACCCACATCTGGTTTAACTCCAGTTGAGACCAGTCCGGACCTGGTTCAGATCCAGTTGAGATCAGTTAAGACCCGGTTCAGGTCTGGTTTAAATCCAGTTGAGACCAGTTCAGACCTGGTTCAGATCTGGTTTAAATCCAGTTCAGACCAGTTCAGACCTGGTTCAGATCTGGTTTAAATCCAGTTCAGACCTGTTTCAGATCTGGTTTAAATCCAGTTCAGACCAGTTCAGACCTGTTTCAGATCTGGTTTAAATCCAGTTCAGACCAGTTCAGACCTGGTTCAGATCTGGTTTAAATCCAGTCGAGACCAGTTCGGACCTGGTTCAGATCTGGTTTAAATCCAGTCGAGACCAGTTCGGACCTGGTTCAGATCTGGTTTAAATCCAGTCGAGACCAGTTCCGACCTGGTTCAGATCTGGTTTAAATCCAGTCGAGAACCAGTTCAGATCTGGTTTAAGTCCAGTTGAGACCTGTTCAGACCTGGTTCAGATCTGGTTTAAATCCAGTTCAGACCAGTTCAGACCTGGTTCAGATCTGGTTTAAATCCATTTAAACCCAGATCTGGTTTAAATCCAGTTGAGACCAGTTCAGACCTGGTTCATATCTGTTTCAAATCCAGTTGAGACCAGTTCAGACCTGGTTCAGATCAGGTTTAAATCCAGTTCAGACCTGGTTCAGATCTGGTTTAAATCCAGTCGAGAACCATTTCAGACCAGGTTCAGATCTGGTTTAAATCCAGTCGAGACCAGTTCAGACCTGGTTCAGATCTGGTTTAAATCCAGTTGAGACCAGTTCAGACCTGGTTCAGATCTGGTTTAAATCCAGTCGAGAACCGGTTCAGACCTGGTTCAGATCTGGTTTAAATCCAGTTCAGACCTGGTTCAGATCTGGTTTAAATCCATTTGAGACCAGTTCAGACCTGGTTCAGATCTGGTTTAAATCCAGTTCAGACCTGGTTCAGATCTGGTTTAAATCCAGTCGAGAACCAGTTCAGACCTGGTTCAGATCTGGTTTAAATCCATTTAAACCCAGATCTGGTTTAAATCCAGTTCAGACCAGTTCAGACCTGGTTCAGATCTGTTTCAAATCCAGTTGAGACCAGTTCAGACCTGGTTCAGATCAGGTTTAAATCCAGTTCAGACCTGGTTCAGATCTGGTTTAAATCCAGTCGAGAACCATTTCAGACCAGGTTCAGATCTGGTTTAAATCCAGTCGAGACCAGTTCAGACCTGGTTCAGATCTGGTTTAAATCCAGTTGAGACCAGTTCAGACCTGCTTCAGATCCATTTCAAATCCAGTTGAGACCAGTTCAGACCTGGTTCAGATCTGGTTTAAATCCAGTCGAGAACCAGTTCAGACCTGGTTCAGATCTGGTTTAAATCCATTTAAACCTACATCTGGTTTAACTCCAGTTGAGACCAGTCCGGACCTGGTTCAGATCCAGTTGAGATCAGTTCAGACCCGGTTCAGGTCTGGTTTAAATCCAGTTGAGACCAGTTCAGACCTGGTTCAGATCTGGTTTAAATCCAGTTCAGACCAGTTCAGACCTGGTTCAGATCTGGTTTAAATCCAGTTCAGACCTGTTTCAGATCTGGTTTAAATCCAGTTCAGACCAGTTCAGACCTGTTTCAGATCTGGTTTAAATCCAGTTCAGACCAGTTCAGACCTGGTTCAGATCTGGTTTAAATCCAGTCGAGACCAGTTCGGACCTGGTTCAGATCTGGTTTAAATCCAGTCGAGACCAGTTCGGACCTGGTTCAGATCTGGTTTAAATCCAGTCGAGACCAGTTCCGACCTGGTTCAGATCTGGTTTAAATCCAGTCGAGACCAGTTCCGACCTGGTTCAGATCTGGTTTAAATCCAGTCGAGAACCAGTTCAGATCTGGTTTAAGTCCAGTTGAGACCAGTTCAGACCTGGTTCAGATCTGGTTTAAATCCAGTTCAGACCAGTTCAGACCTGGTTCAGATCTGGTTTAAATCCATTTAAACCCAGATCTGGTTTAAATCCAGTTGAGACCAGTTCAGACCTGGTTCATATCTGTTTCAAATCCAGTTGAGACCAGTTCAGACCTGGTTCAGATCAGGTTTAAATCCAGTTCAGACCTGGTTCAGATCTGGTTTAAATCCAGTCGAGAACCATTTCAGACCAGGTTCAGATCTGGTTTAAATCCAGTCGAGACCAGTTCAGACCTGGTTCAGATCTGGTTTAAATCCAGTTGAGACCAGTTCAGACCTGGTTCAGATCTGGTTTAAATCCAGTCGAGAACCGGTTCAGACCTGGTTCAGATCTGGTTTAAATCCAGTTCAGACCTGGTTCAGATCTGGTTTAAATCCATTTGAGACCAGTTCAGACCTGGTTCAGATCTGGTTTAAATCCAGTTCAGACCAGTTCAGACCTGGTTCAGATCTGGTTTATATCCAGTTGAGACCAGTTCAGACCTGATTCAGATCTGGTTTAAATCCAGTCGAGAACCAGTTCAGACCTGGTGCAGATCTGGTTTAAATCCAGTCGAGAACCAGTTCGGACCTGGTTCAGATCTGGTTTAAATCCATTCGAGACCAGTTCCGACCTGGTTCAGATCTGGTTTAAATCCAGTTCAGACCAGTTCAGACCTGTTTCAGATCTGGTTTAAATCCAGTTCAGACCAGTTCAGACCTGGTTCAGATCTGGTTTAAATCCAGTTCAGACCAGTTCAGACCTGGTTCAGATCTGGTTTAAATCCAGTTCAGACCTGGTTCAGATCTGGTTTATATCCAGTTGAGACCAGTTCAGACCTCGTTCAGATCTGGTTTAAATCCAGTTGAGAACCAGTTCAGATCTGGTTAAAATCCAGTTGAGACCAGTTCGGACCTGGTTCAGATCTGGTTTTAATCCAGTCGAGAACCAGTTCAGACCTGGTTCAGATCTGGTTTGAATCCATTTAAAGAGACCAGTTCAGACCTGGTTCAGATCCGGTTTAAATCCAGTCGAGACCAGTTCGGACCTGGTTCAGATCTGGTTTAAATCCAGTCGAGAACCAGTTCAGACCAGGTTCAGATCTGGTTCAAATCCAGTTGAGACCAGTTCAGACCTGGTTCAGATCTGGTTTAAATCCAGTTCAGACCTGGTTCAGATCTGGTTTAAATCCAGTCGAGAACCATTTCAGACCAGGTTCAGATCTGGTTTAAATCCAGTCGAGACCAGTTCAGACCTGGTTCAGATCTGGTTTAAATCCAGTCGAGACCAGTTCAGACCTGCTTCAGATCTGGTTCAAATCCAGTTGAGACAAGTTAAGACCTGGTTCAGATCTGGTTTAAATCCAGTCGAGAACCAGTTCAGACCTGGTTCAGATCTGGTTTAAATCCATTTAAACCTACATCTGGTTTAACTCCAGTTGACACCAGTCCGGACCTGGTTCAGATCCAGTTGAGATCAGTTCAGACCCGGTTCAGGTCTGGTTTAAATCCAGTTCAGACCTGGTTCAGATCTGGTTTAAATCCAGTTCAGACCAGTTCAGACCTGGTTCAGATCTGGTTTAAATCCAGTTCAGACCAGTTCAGACCTGGTTCAGATCTGGTTTAAATCCAGTTCAGACCTGTTTCAAATCTGGTTTAAATCCAGTTCAGACCAGTTCAGACCTGTTTCAGATCTGGTTTAAATCCAGTTCAGACCAGTTCAGACCTGGTTCAGATCTGGTTTAAATCCAGTCGAGACCAGTTCGGACCTGGTTCAGATCTGGTTTAAATCCAGTCGAGACCAGTTCGGACCTGGTTCAGATCTGGTTTAAATCCAGTCGAGACCAGTTCCGACCTGGTTCAGATCTGGTTTAAATCCAGTCGAGACCAGTTCCGACCTGGTTCAGATCTGGTTTAAATCCAGTCGAGAACCAGTTCAGATCTGGTTTAAGTCCAGTTCAGACCTGGTTCAGATCTGGCTTAAATCCAGTCGAGAACCATTTCAGACCAAGTTCAGATCTGGTTTAAATCCAGTCGAGACCAGTTCAGACCTGGTTCAGATCTGGTTTAAATCCATTTGAGACCAGTTCAGACCTGGTTCAGATCTGGTTTAAATCCAGTTCAGACCAGTTCAGACCTGGTTCAGATCTGGTTTATATCCAGTTGAGACCAGTTCAGACCTGATTCAGATCTGGTTTAAATCCAGTCGAGAACCATTTCAGACCTGGTGCAGATCTGGTTTAAATCCAGTCGAGAACCAGTTCGGACCTGGTTCAGATCTGGTTTAAATCCATTCGAGACCAGTTCCGACCTGGTTCAGATCTGGTTTAAATCCAGTTCAGACCAGTTCAGACCTGTTTCAGATCTGGTTTAAATCCAGTTCAGACCAGTTCTGACCTGGTTCAGATCTGGTTTAAATCCAGTTCAGACCAGTTCAGACCTGGTTCAGATCTGGTTTAAATCCAGTTCAGACCTGGTTCAGATCTGGTTTATATCCAGTTGAGACCAGTTCAGACCTCGTTCACATCTGGTTTAAATCCAGTTGAGAACCAGTTCAGATCTGGTTAAAATCCAGTTGAGACCAGTTCGGACCTGGTTCAGATCTGGTTTTAATCCAGTCGAGAACCAGTTCAGACCTGGTTCAGATCTGGTTGAGATCAGTTCAGACCCGGTTCAGGTCTGGTTTAAATCCAGTTCAGACCTGGTTCAGATCTGGTTTAAATCCAGTTCAGACCAGTTCAGACCTGGTTCAGATCTGGTTTAAATCCAGTTCAGACCAGTTCAGACCTGGTTCAGATCTGGTTTAAATCCAGTTCAGACCTGTTTCAAATCTGGTTTAAATCCAGTTCAGACCAGTTCAGACCTGTTTCAGATCTGGTTTAAATCCAGTTCAGACCAGTTCAGACCTGGTTCAGATCTGGTTTAAATCTAGTTGAGACCAGTTCAGACCTGGTTTGATATCTGGTTTAAATCCAGTTCAGACCAGTTCAGACCTGTTTCAGATCTGGTTTATATCCAGTTGAGACCAGTTCAGACCTGGTTCAGATCTGGTTTATATCCAGTTGAGACCAGTTCAGACCTGATTCAGATCTGGTTTATATCCAGTCGAGAACCAGTTCAGACCTGGTTCAGATCTGGTTTAAATCCAGTCGAGAACCAGTTCGGACCTGGTTCAGATCTGGTTTAAATCCAGTCGAGAACCAGTTCAGACCAGGTTCAGATCTGGTTTAAATCCATTCGAGACCAGTTCCGACCTGGTTCAGATCTGGTTTAAATCCAGTCGAGAACCAGTTCAGACCTGGTTCAGATCTGGTTTAAATCCATTTAAACCCAGATCTGATTTAAATCCAGTTGAGACCAGTTCAGACCTGGTTCAGATCTGGTTTAAATCCAGTTCAGACCTGGTTCAGATCTGGTTTAAATCCAGTCGAGAACCAGTTCAGACCTGGTTCAGATCTGGTTTAAATCCATTTAAACCCAGATCTGGTTTAAATCCAGTTCAGACCAGTTCAGACCTGGTTCAGATCTGTTTCAAATCCAGTTGAGACCAGTTCAGACCTGGTTCAGATCAGGTTTAAATCCAGTTCAGACCTGGTTCAGATCTGGTTTAAATCCAGTCGAGAACCATTTCTGACCAGGTTCAGATCTGGTTTAAATCCAGTCGAGACCAGTTCAGACCTGGTTCAGATCTGGTTTAAATCCAGTTGAGACCAGTTCAGACCTGCTTCAGATCCATTTCAAATCCAGTTGAGACCAGTTCAGACCTGGTTCAGATCTGGTTTAAATCCAGTCGAGAACCAGTTCAGACCTGGTTCAGATCTGGTTTAAATCCATTTAAACCTACATCTGGTTTAACTCCAGTTGAGACCAGTCCGGACCTGGTTCAGATCCAGTTGAGATCAGTTAAGACCCGGTTCAGGTCTGGTTTAAATCCAGTTGAGACCAGTTCAGACCTGGTTCAGATCTGGTTTAAATCCAGTTCAGACCAGTTCAGACCTGGTTCAGATCTGGTTTAAATCCAGTTCAGACCTGTTTCAGATCTGGTTTAAATCCAGTTCAGACCAGTTCAGACCTGTTTCAGATCTGGTTTAAATCCAGTTCAGACCAGTTCAGACCTGGTTCAGATCTGGTTTAAATCCAGTCGAGACCAGTTCGGACCTGGTTCAGATCTGGTTTAAATCCAGTCGAGACCAGTTCGGACCTGGTTCAGATCTGGTTTAAATCCAGTCGAGACCAGTTCCGACCTGGTTCAGATCTGGTTTAAATCCAGTCGAGAACCAGTTCAGATCTGGTTTAAGTCCAGTTGAGACCTGTTCAGACCTGGTTCAGATCTGGTTTAAATCCAGTTCAGACCAGTTCAGACCTGGTTCAGATCTGGTTTAAATCCATTTAAACCCAGATCTGGTTTAAATCCAGTTGAGACCAGTTCAGACCTGGTTCATATCTGTTTCAAATCCAGTTGAGACCAGTTCAGACCTGGTTCAGATCAGGTTTAAATCCAGTTCAGACCTGGTTCAGATCTGGTTTAAATCCAGTCGAGAACCATTTCAGACCAGGTTCAGATCTGGTTTAAATCCAGTCGAGACCAGTTCAGACCTGGTTCAGATCTGGTTTAAATCCAGTTGAGACCAGTTCAGACCTGGTTCAGATCTGGTTTAAATCCAGTCGAGAACCGGTTCAGACCTGGTTCAGATCTGGTTTAAATCCAGTTCAGACCTGGTTCAGATCTGGTTTAAATCCATTTGAGACCAGTTCAGACCTGGTTCAGATCTGGTTTAAATCCAGTTCAGACCAGTTCAGACCTGGTTCAGATCTGGTTTTAATCCAGTTGAGACCAGTTCAGACCTGATTCAGATCTGGTTTAAATCCAGTCGAGAACCAGTTCAGACCTGGTGCAGATCTGGTTTAAATCCAGTCGAGAACCAGTTCGGACCTGGTTCAGATCTGGTTTAAATCCATTCGAGACCAGTTCCGACCTGGTTCAGATCTGGTTTAAATCCAGTTCAGACCAGTTCAGACCTGTTTCAGATCTGGTTTAAATCCATTTAAACCTACATCTGGTTTAACTCCAGTTGAGACCAGTCCGGACCTGGTTCAGATCCAGTTGAGATCAGTTAAGACCCGGTTCAGGTCTGGTTTAAATCCAGTTGAGACCAGTTCAGACCTGGTTCAGATCTGGTTTAAATCCAGTTCAGACCAGTTCAGACCTGGTTCAGATCTGGTTTAAATCCAGTTCAGACCTGGTTCAGATCTGGTTTAAATCTAGTTGAGACCAGTTCAGACCTGGTTTGATATCTGGTTTAAATCCAGTTCAGACCAGTTCAGACCTGTTTCAGATCTGGTTTATATCCAGTTGAGACCAGTTCAGACCTGGTTCAGATCTGGTTTATATCCAGTTGAGACCAGTTCAGACCTGATTCAGATCTGGTTTATATCCAGTCGAGAACCAGTTCAGACCTGGTTCAGATCTGGTTTAAATCCAGTCGAGAACCAGTTCGGACCTGGTTCAGATCTGGTTTAAATCCAGTCGAGAACCAGTTCAGACCAGGTTCAGATCTGGTTTAAATCCATTCGAGACCAGTTCCGACCTGGTTCAGATCTGGTTTAAATCCAGTCGAGAACCAGTTCAGACCTGGTTCAGATCTGGTTTAAATCCATTTAAACCCAGATCTGATTTAAATCCAGTTGAGACCAGTTCAGACCTGGTTCAGATCTGGTTTAAATCCAGTTCAGACCTGGTTCAGATCTGGTTTAAATCCAGTCGAGAACCAGTTCAGACCTGGTTCAGATCTGGTTTAAATCCATTTAAACCCAGATCTGGTTTAAATCCAGTTCAGACCAGTTCAGACCTGGTTCAGATCTGTTTCAAATCCAGTTGAGACCAGTTCAGACCTGGTTCAGATCAGGTTTAAATCCAGTTCAGACCTGGTTCAGATCTGGTTTAAATCCAGTCGAGAACCATTTCTGACCAGGTTCAGATCTGGTTTAAATCCAGTCGAGACCAGTTCAGACCTGGTTCAGATCTGGTTTAAATCCAGTTGAGACCAGTTCAGACCTGCTTCAGATCCATTTCAAATCCAGTTGAGACCAGTTCAGACCTGGTTCAGATCTGGTTTAAATCCAGTCGAGAACCAGTTCAGACCTGGTTCAGATCTGGTTTAAATCCATTTAAACCTACATCTGGTTTAACTCCAGTTGAGACCAGTCCGGACCTGGTTCAGATCCAGTTGAGATCAGTTAAGACCCGGTTCAGGTCTGGTTTAAATCCAGTTGAGACCAGTTCAGACCTGGTTCAGATCTGGTTTAAATCCAGTTCAGACCAGTTCAGACCTGGTTCAGATCTGGTTTAAATCCAGTTCAGACCTGTTTCAGATCTGGTTTAAATCCAGTTCAGACCAGTTCAGACCTGTTTCAGATCTGGTTTAAATCCAGTTCAGACCAGTTCAGACCTGGTTCAGATCTGGTTTAAATCCAGTCGAGACCAGTTCGGACCTGGTTCAGATCTGGTTTAAATCCAGTCGAGACCAGTTCGGACCTGGTTCAGATCTGGTTTAAATCCAGTCGAGACCAGTTCCGACCTGGTTCAGATCTGGTTTAAATCCAGTCGAGAACCAGTTCAGATCTGGTTTAAGTCCAGTTGAGACCTGTTCAGACCTGGTTCAGATCTGGTTTAAATCCAGTTCAGACCAGTTCAGACCTGGTTCAGATCTGGTTTAAATCCATTTAAACCCAGATCTGGTTTAAATCCAGTTGAGACCAGTTCAGACCTGGTTCATATCTGTTTCAAATCCAGTTGAGACCAGTTCAGACCTGGTTCAGATCAGGTTTAAATCCAGTTCAGACCTGGTTCAGATCTGGTTTAAATCCAGTCGAGAACCATTTCAGACCAGGTTCAGATCTGGTTTAAATCCAGTCGAGACCAGTTCAGACCTGGTTCAGATCTGGTTTAAATCCAGTTGAGACCAGTTCAGACCTGGTTCAGATCTGGTTTAAATCCAGTCGAGAACCGGTTCAGACCTGGTTCAGATCTGGTTTAAATCCAGTTCAGACCTGGTTCAGATCTGGTTTAAATCCATTTGAGACCAGTTCAGACCTGGTTCAGATCTGGTTTAAATCCAGTTCAGACCAGTTCAGACCTGGTTCAGATCTGGTTTATATCCAGTTGAGACCAGTTCAGACCTGATTCAGATCTGGTTTAAATCCAGTCGAGAACCAGTTCAGACCTGGTGCAGATCTGGTTTAAATCCAGTCGAGAACCATTTCTGACCAGGTTCAGATCTGGTTTAAATCCAGTCGAGACCAGTTCAGACCTGGTTCAGATCTGGTTTAAATCCAGTTGAGACCAGTTCAGACCTGGTTCAGATCTGGTTTAAATCCAGTCGAGAACCGGTTCAGACCTGGTTCAGATCTGGTTTAAATCCAGTTCAGACCTGGTTCAGATCTGGTTTAAATCCATTTGAGACCAGTTCAGACCTGGTTCAGATCTGGTTTAAATCCAGTTCAGACCAGTTCAGACCTGGTTCAGATCTGGTTTATATCCAGTTGAGACCAGTTCAGACCTGATTCAGATCTGGTTTAAATCCAGTCGAGAACCAGTTCGGACCTGGTTCAGATCTGGTTTAAATCCAGTCGAGAACCAGTTCAGACCAGGTTCAGATCTGGTTTAAATCCATTCGAGACCAGTTCCGACCTGGTTCAGATCTGGTTTAAATCCAGTCGAGAACCAGTTCAGACCTGGTTCAGATCTGGTTTAAATCCATTTAAACCCAGATCTGATTTAAATCCAGTTGAGACCAGTTCAGACCTGGTTCAGATCTGGTTTAAATCCAGTTCAGACCTGGTTCAGATCTGGTTTAAATCCAGTCGAGAACCAGTTCAGACCTGGTTCAGATCTGGTTTAAATCCATTTAAACCCAGATCTGGTTTAAATCCAGTTCAGACCAGTTCAGACCTGGTTCAGATCTGTTTCAAATCCAGTTGAGACCAGTTCAGACCTGGTTCAGATCAGGTTTAAATCCAGTTCAGACCTGGTTCAGATCTGGTTTAAATCCAGTCGAGAACCATTTCTGACCAGGTTCAGATCTGGTTTAAATCCAGTCGAGACCAGTTCAGACCTGGTTCAGATCTGGTTTAAATCCAGTTGAGACCAGTTCAGACCTGCTTCAGATCCATTTCAAATCCAGTTGAGACCAGTTCAGACCTGGTTCAGATCTGGTTTAAATCCAGTCGAGAACCAGTTCAGACCTGGTTCAGATCTGGTTTAAATCCATTTAAACCTACATCTGGTTTAACTCCAGTTGAGACCAGTCCGGACCTGGTTCAGATCCAGTTGAGATCAGTTAAGACCCGGTTCAGGTCTGGTTTAAATCCAGTTGAGACCAGTTCAGACCTGGTTCAGATCTGGTTTAAATCCAGTTCAGACCAGTTCAGACCTGGTTCAGATCTGGTTTAAATCCAGTTCAGACCTGTTTCAGATCTGGTTTAAATCCAGTTCAGACCAGTTCAGACCTGTTTCAGATCTGGTTTAAATCCAGTTCAGACCAGTTCAGACCTGGTTCAGATCTGGTTTAAATCCAGTCGAGACCAGTTCGGACCTGGTTCAGATCTGGTTTAAATCCAGTCGAGACCAGTTCGGACCTGGTTCAGATCTGGTTTAAATCCAGTCGAGACCAGTTCCGACCTGGTTCAGATCTGGTTTAAATCCAGTCGAGAACCAGTTCAGATCTGGTTTAAGTCCAGTTGAGACCTGTTCAGACCTGGTTCAGATCTGGTTTAAATCCAGTTCAGACCAGTTCAGACCTGGTTCAGATCTGGTTTAAATCCATTTAAACCCAGATCTGGTTTAAATCCAGTTGAGACCAGTTCAGACCTGGTTCATATCTGTTTCAAATCCAGTTGAGACCAGTTCAGACCTGGTTCAGATCAGGTTTAAATCCAGTTCAGACCTGGTTCAGATCTGGTTTAAATCCAGTCGAGAACCATTTCAGACCAGGTTCAGATCTGGTTTAAATCCAGTCGAGACCAGTTCAGACCTGGTTCAGATCTGGTTTAAATCCAGTTGAGACCAGTTCAGACCTGGTTCAGATCTGGTTTAAATCCAGTCGAGAACCGGTTCAGACCTGGTTCAGATCTGGTTTAAATCCAGTTCAGACCTGGTTCAGATCTGGTTTAAATCCATTTGAGACCAGTTCAGACCTGGTTCAGATCTGGTTTAAATCCAGTTCAGACCAGTTCAGACCTGGTTCAGATCTGGTTTTAATCCAGTTGAGACCAGTTCAGACCTGATTCAGATCTGGTTTAAATCCAGTCGAGAACCAGTTCAGACCTGGTGCAGATCTGGCTTAAATCCAGTCGAGAACCAGTTCGGACCTGGTTCAGATCTGGTTTAAATCCATTCGAGACCAGTTCCGACCTGGTTCAGATCTGGTTTAAATCCAGTTCAGACCAGTTCAGACCTGTTTCAGATCTGGTTTAAATCCATTTAAACCTACATCTGGTTTAACTCCAGTTGAGACCAGTCCGGACCTGGTTCAGATCCAGTTGAGATCAGTTAAGACCCGGTTCAGGTCTGGTTTAAATCCAGTTGAGACCAGTTCAGACCTGGTTCAGATCTGGTTTAAATCCAGTTCAGACCAGTTCAGACCTGGTTCAGATCTGGTTTAAATCCAGTTCAGACCTGGTTCAGATCTGGTTTAAATCTAGTTGAGACCAGTTCAGACCTGGTTTGATATCTGGTTTAAATCCAGTTCAGACCAGTTCAGACCTGTTTCAGATCTGGTTTATATCCAGTTGAGACCAGTTCAGACCTGGTTCAGATCTGGTTTATATCCAGTTGAGACCAGTTCAGACCTGATTCAGATCTGGTTTATATCCAGTCGAGAACCAGTTCAGACCTGGTTCAGATCTGGTTTAAATCCAGTCGAGAACCAGTTCGGACCTGGTTCAGATCTGGTTTAAATCCAGTCGAGAACCAGTTCAGACCAGGTTCAGATCTGGTTTAAATCCATTCGAGACCAGTTCCGACCTGGTTCAGATCTGGTTTAAATCCAGTCGAGAACCAGTTCAGACCTGGTTCAGATCTGGTTTAAATCCATTTAAACCCAGATCTGATTTAAATCCAGTTGAGACCAGTTCAGACCTGGTTCAGATCTGGTTTAAATCCAGTTCAGACCTGGTTCAGATCTGGTTTAAATCCAGTCGAGAACCAGTTCAGACCTGGTTCAGATCTGGTTTAAATCCATTTAAACCCAGATCTGGTTTAAATCCAGTTCAGACCAGTTCAGACCTGGTTCAGATCTGTTTCAAATCCAGTTGAGACCAGTTCAGACCTGGTTCAGATCAGGTTTAAATCCAGTTCAGACCTGGTTCAGATCTGGTTTAAATCCAGTCGAGAACCATTTCTGACCAGGTTCAGATCTGGTTTAAATCCAGTCGAGACCAGTTCAGACCTGGTTCAGATCTGGTTTAAATCCAGTTGAGACCAGTTCAGACCTGCTTCAGATCCATTTCAAATCCAGTTGAGACCAGTTCAGACCTGGTTCAGATCTGGTTTAAATCCAGTCGAGAACCAGTTCAGACCTGGTTCAGATCTGGTTTAAATCCATTTAAACCTACATCTGGTTTAACTCCAGTTGAGACCAGTCCGGACCTGGTTCAGATCCAGTTGAGATCAGTTAAGACCCGGTTCAGGTCTGGTTTAAATCCAGTTGAGACCAGTTCAGACCTGGTTCAGATCTGGTTTAAATCCAGTTCAGACCAGTTCAGACCTGGTTCAGATCTGGTTTAAATCCAGTTCAGACCTGTTTCAGATCTGGTTTAAATCCAGTTCAGACCAGTTCAGACCTGTTTCAGATCTGGTTTAAATCCAGTTCAGACCAGTTCAGACCTGGTTCAGATCTGGTTTAAATCCAGTCGAGACCAGTTCGGACCTGGTTCAGATCTGGTTTAAATCCAGTCGAGACCAGTTCGGACCTGGTTCAGATCTGGTTTAAATCCAGTCGAGACCAGTTCCGACCTGGTTCAGATCTGGTTTAAATCCAGTCGAGAACCAGTTCAGATCTGGTTTAAGTCCAGTTGAGACCTGTTCAGACCTGGTTCAGATCTGGTTTAAATCCAGTTCAGACCAGTTCAGACCTGGTTCAGATCTGGTTTAAATCCATTTAAACCCAGATCTGGTTTAAATCCAGTTGAGACCAGTTCAGACCTGGTTCATATCTGTTTCAAATCCAGTTGAGACCAGTTCAGACCTGGTTCAGATCAGGTTTAAATCCAGTTCAGACCTGGTTCAGATCTGGTTTAAATCCAGTCGAGAACCATTTCAGACCAGGTTCAGATCTGGTTTAAATCCAGTCGAGACCAGTTCAGACCTGGTTCAGATCTGGTTTAAATCCAGTTGAGACCAGTTCAGACCTGGTTCAGATCTGGTTTAAATCCAGTCGAGAACCGGTTCAGACCTGGTTCAGATCTGGTTTAAATCCAGTTCAGACCTGGTTCAGATCTGGTTTAAATCCATTTGAGACCAGTTCAGACCTGGTTCAGATCTGGTTTAAATCCAGTTCAGACCAGTTCAGACCTGGTTCAGATCTGGTTTATATCCAGTTGAGACCAGTTCAGACCTGATTCAGATCTGGTTTAAATCCAGTCGAGAACCAGTTCAGACCTGGTGCAGATCTGGTTTAAATCCAGTCGAGAACCAGTTCGGACCTGGTTCAGATCTGGTTTAAATCCATTCGAGACCAGTTCCGACCTGGTTCAGATCTGGTTTAAATCCAGTTCAGACCAGTTCAGACCTGTTTCAGATCTGGTTTAAATCCAGTTCAGACCAGTTCAGACCTGGTTCAGATCTGGTTTAAATCCAGTTCAGACCAGTTCAGACCTGGTTTAAATCCAGTTCAGACCAGTTCAGACCTGTTTCAGATCTGGTTTAAATCCAGTTCAGACCAGTTCAGACCTGGTTCAGATCTGGTTTAAATCTAGTTGAGACCAGTTCAGACCTGGTTTGATATCTGGTTTAAATCCAGTTCAGACCAGTTCAGACCTGTTTCAGATCTGGTTTATATCCAGTTGAGACCAGTTCAGACCTGGTTCAGATCTGGTTTATATCCAGTTGAGACCAGTTCAGACCTGATTCAGATCTGGTTTATATCCAGTCGAGAACCAGTTCAGACCTGGTTCAGATCTGGTTTAAATCCAGTCGAGAACCAGTTCGGACCTGGTTCAGATCTGGTTTAAATCCAGTCGAGAACCAGTTCAGACCAGGTTCAGATCTGGTTTAAATCCATTCGAGACCAGTTCCGACCTGGTTCAGATCTGGTTTAAATCCAGTCGAGAACCAGTTCAGACCTGGTTCAGATCTGGTTTAAATCCATTTAAACCCAGATCTGATTTAAATCCAGTTGAGACCAGTTCAGACCTGGTTCAGATCTGGTTTAAATCCAGTTCAGACCTGGTTCAGATCTGGTTTAAATCCAGTCGAGAACCAGTTCAGACCTGGTTCAGATCTGGTTTAAATCCATTTAAACCCAGATCTGGTTTAAATCCAGTTCAGACCAGTTCAGACCTGGTTCAGATCTGTTTCAAATCCAGTTGAGACCAGTTCAGACCTGGTTCAGATCAGGTTTAAATCCAGTTCAGACCTGGTTCAGATCTGGTTTAAATCCAGTCGAGAACCATTTCTGACCAGGTTCAGATCTGGTTTAAATCCAGTCGAGACCAGTTCAGACCTGGTTCAGATCTGGTTTAAATCCAGTTGAGACCAGTTCAGACCTGCTTCAGATCCATTTCAAATCCAGTTGAGACCAGTTCAGACCTGGTTCAGATCTGGTTTAAATCCAGTCGAGAACCAGTTCAGACCTGGTTCAGATCTGGTTTAAATCCATTTAAACCTACATCTGGTTTAACTCCAGTTGAGACCAGTCCGGACCTGGTTCAGATCCAGTTGAGATCAGTTAAGACCCGGTTCAGGTCTGGTTTAAATCCAGTTGAGACCAGTTCAGACCTGGTTCAGATCTGGTTTAAATCCAGTTCAGACCAGTTCAGACCTGGTTCAGATCTGGTTTAAATCCAGTTCAGACCTGGTTCAGATCTGGTTTAAATCTAGTTGAGACCAGTTCAGACCTGGTTTGATATCTGGTTTAAATCCAGTTCAGACCAGTTCAGACCTGTTTCAGATCTGGTTTATATCCAGTTGAGACCAGTTCAGACCTGGTTCAGATCTGGTTTATATCCAGTTGAGACCAATTCAGACCTGATTCAGATCTGGTTTATATCCAGTCGAGAACCAGTTCAGACCTGGTTCAGATCTGGTTTAAATCCAGTCGAGAACCAGTTCGGACCTGGTTCAGATCTGGTTTAAATCCAGTCGAGAACCAGTTCAGACCAGGTTCAGATCTGGTTTAAATCCATTCGAGACCAGTTCCGACCTGGTTCAGATCTGGTTTAAATCCAGTCGAGAACCAGTTCAGACCTGGTTCAGATCTGGTTTAAATCCATTTAAACCCAGATCTGATTTAAATCCAGTTGAGACCAGTTCAGACCTGGTTCAGATCTGGTTTAAATCCAGTTCAGACCTGGTTCAGATCTGGTTTAAATCCAGTCGAGAACCAGTTCAGACCTGGTTCAGATCTGGTTTAAATCCATTTAAACCCAGATCTGGTTTAAATCCAGTTCAGACCAGTTCAGACCTGGTTCAGATCTGTTTCAAATCCAGTTGAGACCAGTTCAGACCTGGTTCAGATCAGGTTTAAATCCAGTTCAGACCTGGTTCAGATCTGGTTTAAATCCAGTCGAGAACCATTTCTGACCAGGTTCAGATCTGGTTTAAATCCAGTCGAGACCAGTTCAGACCTGGTTCAGATCTGGTTTAAATCCAGTTGAGACCAGTTCAGACCTGCTTCAGATCCATTTCAAATCCAGTTGAGACCAGTTCAGACCTGGTTCAGATCTGGTTTAAATCCAGTCGAGAACCAGTTCAGACCTGGTTCAGATCTGGTTTAAATCCATTTAAACCTACATCTGGTTTAACTCCAGTTGAGACCAGTCCGGACCTGGTTCAGATCCAGTTGAGATCAGTTAAGACCCGGTTCAGGTCTGGTTTAAATCCAGTTGAGACCAGTTCAGACCTGGTTCAGATCTGGTTTAAATCCAGTTCAGACCAGTTCAGACCTGGTTCAGATCTGGTTTAAATCCAGTTCAGACCTGGTTCAGATCTGGTTTAAATCCAGTTCAGACCAGTTCAGACCTGTTTCAGATCTGGTTTAAATCCAGTTCAGACCAGTTCAGACCTGGTTCAGATCTGGTTTAAATCCAGTCGAGACCAGTTCGGACCTGGTTCAGATCTGGTTTAAATCCAGTCGAGACCAGTTCGGACCTGGTTCAGATCTGGTTTAAATCCAGTCGAGACCAGTTCCGACCTGGTTCAGATCTGGTTTAAATCCAGTCGAGAACCAGTTCAGATCTGGTTTAAGTCCAGTTGAGACCTGTTCAGACCTGGTTCAGATCTGGTTTAAATCCAGTTCAGACCAGTTCAGACCTGGTTCAGATCTGGTTTAAATCCATTTAAACCCAGATCTGGTTTAAATCCAGTTGAGACCAGTTCAGACCTGGTTCATATCTGTTTCAAATCCAGTTGAGACCAGTTCAGACCTGGTTCAGATCAGGTTTAAATCCAGTTCAGACCTGGTTCAGATCTGGTTTAAATCCAGTCGAGAACCATTTCAGACCAGGTTCAGATCTGGTTTAAATCCAGTCGAGACCAGTTCAGACCTGGTTCAGATCTGGTTTAAATCCAGTTGAGACCAGTTCAGACCTGGTTCAGATCTGGTTTAAATCCAGTCGAGAACCGGTTCAGACCTGGTTCAGATCTGGTTTAAATCCAGTTCAGACCTGGTTCAGATCTGGTTTAAATCCATTTGAGACCAGTTCAGACCTGGTTCAGATCTGGTTTAAATCCAGTTCAGACCAGTTCAGACCTGGTTCAGATCTGGTTTATATCCAGTTGAGACCAGTTCAGACCTGATTCAGATCTGGTTTAAATCCAGTCGAGAACCAGTTCAGACCTGGTGCAGATCTGGTTTAAATCCAGTCGAGAACCAGTTCGGACCTGGTTCAGATCTGGTTTAAATCCATTCGAGACCAGTTCCGACCTGGTTCAGATCTGGTTTAAATCCAGTTCAGACCAGTTCAGACCTGTTTCAGATCTGGTTTAAATCCAGTTCAGACCAGTTCAGACCTGGTTCAGATCTGGTTTAAATCCAGTTCAGACCAGTTCAGACCTGGTTCAGATCTGGTTTAAATCCAGTTCAGACCTGGTTCAGATCTGGTTTATATCCAGTTGAGACCAGTTCAGACCTCGTTCAGATCTGGTTTAAATCCAGTTGAGAACCAGTTCAGATCTGGTTAAAATCCAGTTGAGACCAGTTCGGACCTGGTTCAGATCTGGTTTTAATCCAGTCGAGAACCAGTTCAGACCTGGTTCAGATCTGGTTTGAATCCATTTAAAGAGACAAGTTCAGACCTGGTTCAGATCCGGTTTAAATCCAGTCGAGACCAGTTCGGACCTGGTTCAGATCTGGTTTAAATCCAGTCGAGAACCAGTTCAGACCTGGTTCAGATCTGGTTCAAATCCAGTTGAGACCAGTTCAGACCTGGTTCAGATCTGGTTTAAATCCAGTTCAGACCTGGTTCAGATCTGGTTTAAATCCAGTCGAGAACCATTTCAGACCAGGTTCAGATCTGGTTTAAATCCAGTCGAGACCAGTTCAGACCTGGTTCAGATCTGGTTTAAATCCAGTCGAGACCAGTTCAGACCTGCTTCAGATCTGGTTTAAATCCAGTTGAGACAAGTTAAGACCTGGTTCAGATCTGGTTTAAATCCAGTCGAGAACCAGTTCAGACCTGGTTCAGATCTGGTTTAAATCCATTTAAACCTACATCTGGTTTAACTCCAGTTGACACCAGTCCGGACCTGGTTCAGATCCAGTTGAGATCAGTTCAGACCCGGTTCAGGTCTGGTTTAAATCCAGTTCAGACCTGGTTCAGATCTGGTTTAAATCCAGTTCAGACCAGTTCAGACCTGGTTCAGATCTGGTTTAAATCCAGTTCAGACCAGTTCAGACCTGGTTCAGATCTGGTTTAAATCCAGTTCAGACCTGTTTCAAATCTGGTTTAAATCCAGTTCAGACCAGTTCAGACCTGTTTCAGATCTGGTTTAAATCCAGTTCAGACCAGTTCAGACCTGGTTCAGATCTGGTTTAAATCCAGTTGAGACCAGTTCAGACCTGGTTCAGATCTGGTTTAAATCCAGTTCAGACCAGTTCAGACCTGGTTCAGATCTGGTTTATATCCAGTTGAGACCAGTTCAGACCTGGTTCAGATCTGGTTTATATCCAGTTGAGACCAGTTCAGACCTGATTCAGATCTGGTTTATATCCAGTCGAGAACCAGTTCAGACCTGGTTCAGATCTGGTTTAAATCCAGTCGAGAACCAGTTCGGACCTGGTTCAGATCTGGTTTAAATCCAGTCGAGAACCAGTTCAGACCAGGTTCAGATCTGGTTTAAATCCATTCGAGACCAGTTCCGACCTGGTTCAGATCTGGTTTAAATCCAGTCGAGAACCAGTTCAGACCTGGTTCAGATCTGGTTTAAATCCATTTAAACCCAGATCTGATTTAAATCCAGTTGAGACCAGTTCAGACCTGGTTCAGATCTGGTTTAAATCCAGTTCAGACCTGGTTCAGATCTGGTTTAAATCCAGTCGAGAACCAGTTCAGACCTGGTTCAGATCTGGTTTAAATCCATTTAAACCCAGATCTGGTTTAAATCCAGTTCAGACCAGTTCAGACCTGGTTCAGATCTGTTTCAAATCCAGTTGAGACCAGTTCAGACCTGGTTCAGATCAGGTTTAAATCCAGTTCAGACCTGGTTCAGATCTGGTTTAAATCCAGTCGAGAACCATTTCAGACCAGGTTCAGATCTGGTTTAAATCCAGTCGAGACCAGTTCAGACCTGGTTCAGATCTGGTTTAAATCCAGTTGAGACCAGTTCAGACCTGCTTCAGATCCATTTCAAATCCAGTTGAGACCAGTTCAGACCTGGTTCAGATCTGGTTTAAATCCAGTCGAGAACCAGTTCAGACCTGGTTCAGATCTGGTTTAAATCCATTTAAACCTACATCTGGTTTAACTCCAGTTGAGACCAGTCCGGACCTGGTTCAGATCCAGTTGAGATCAGTTCAGACCCGGTTCAGGTCTGGTTTAAATCCAGTTGAGACCAGTTCAGACCTGGTTCAGATCTGGTTTAAATCCAGTTCAGACCAGTTCAGACCTGGTTCAGATCTGGTTTAAATCCAGTTCAGACCTGTTTCAGATCTGGTTTAAATCCAGTTGAGACCAGTTCAGACCTGGTTCAGATCTGGTTTAAATCCAGTTCAGACCAGTTCAGACCTGGTTCAGATCTGGTTTATATCCAGTTGAGACCAGTTCAGACCTGGTTCAGATCTGGTTTATATCCAGTCGAGAACCAGTTCAGACCTGGTTCAGATCTGGTTTAAATCCAGTCGAGAACCAGTTCGGACCTGGTTCAGATCTGGTTTAAATCCAGTCGAGAACCAGTTCAGACCAGGTTCAGATCTGGTTTAAATCCATTCGAGACCAGTTCCGACCTGGTTCAGATCTGGTTTAAATCCAGTCGAGAACCAGTTCAGACCTGGTTCAGATCTGGTTTAAATCCATTTAAACCCAGATCTGATTTAAATCCAGTTGAGACCAGTTCAGACCTGGTTCAGATCTGGTTTAAATCCAGTTCAGACCTGGTTCAGATCTGGTTTAAATCCAGTCGAGAACCAGTTCAGACCTGGTTCAGATCTGGTTTAAATCCATTTAAACCCAGATCTGGTTTAAATCCAGTTCAGACCAGTTCAGACCTGGTTCAGATCTGTTTCAAATCCAGTTGAGACCAGTTCAGACCTGGTTCAGATCAGGTTTAAATCCAGTTCAGACCAGTTCAGACCTGGTTCAGATCTGGTTTAAATCCAGTCGAGACCAGTTCGGACCTGGTTCAGATCTGGTTTAAATCCAGTCGAGACCAGTTCGGACCTGGTTCAGATCTGGTTTAAATCCAGTCGAGACCAGTTCCGACCTGGTTCAGATCTGGTTTAAATCCAGTCGAGACCAGTTCCGACCTGGTTCAGATCTGGTTTAAATCCAGTCGAGAACCAGTTCAGATCTGGTTTAAGTCCAGTTGAGACCAGTTCAGACCTGGTTCAGATCTGGTTTAAATCCAGTTCAGACCAGTTCAGACCTGGTTCAGATCTGGTTTAAATCCAGTCGAGAACCAGTTCGGACCTGGTTCAGATCTGGTTTAAATCCAGTCGAGAACCAGTTCAGACCAGGTTCAGATCTGGTTTAAATCCATTCGAGACCAGTTCCGACCTGGTTCAGATCTGGTTTAAATCCAGTCGAGAACCAGTTCAGACCTGGTTCAGATCTGGTTTAAATCCATTTAAACCCAGATCTGATTTAAATCCAGTTGAGACCAGTTCAGACCAAGTTCAGATCTGGTTTAAATCCAGTTCAGACCTGGTTCAGATCTGGTTTAAATCCAGTCGAGAACCAGTTCAGACCTGGTTCAGATCTGGTTTAAATCCATTTAAACCCAGATCTGGTTTAAATCCAGTTCAGACCAGTTCAGACCTGGTTCAGATCTGTTTCAAATCCAGTTGAGACCAGTTCAGACCTGGTTCAGATCAGGTTTAAATCCAGTTCAGACCTGGTTCAGATCTGGTTTAAATCCAGTCGAGAACCATTTCAGACCAGGTTCAGATCTGGTTTAAATCCAGTCGAGACCAGTTCAGACCTGGTTCAGATCTGGTTTAAATCCAGTTGAGACCAGTTCAGACCTGCTTCAGATCCATTTCAAATCCAGTTGAGACCAGTTCAGACCTGGTTCAGATCTGGTTTAAATCCAGTCGAGAACCAGTTCAGACCTGGTTCAGATCTGGTTTAAATCCATTTAAACCTACATCTGGTTTAACTCCAGTTGAGACCAGTCCGGACCTGGTTCAGATCCAGTTGAGATCAGTTCAGACCCGGTTCAGGTCTGGTTTAAATCCAGTTGAGACCAGTTCAGACCTGGTTCAGATCTGGTTTAAATCCAGTTCAGACCAGTTCAGACCTGGTTCAGATCTGGTTTAAATCCAGTTCAGACCTGTTTCAGATCTGGTTTAAATCCAGTTCAGACCAGTTCAGACCTGTTTCAGATCTGGTTTAAATCCAGTTCAGACCAGTTCAGACCTGGTTCAGATCTGGTTTAAATCCAGTCGAGACCAGTTCGGACCTGGTTCAGATCTGGTTTAAATCCAGTCGAGACCAGTTCGGACCTGGTTCAGATCTGGTTTAAATCCAGTCGAGACCAGTTCCGACCTGGTTCAGATCTGGTTTAAATCCAGTCGAGACCAGTTCCGACCTGGTTCAGATCTGGTTTAAATCCAGTCGAGAACCAGTTCAGATCTGGTTTAAGTCCAGTTGAGACCTGTTCAGACCTGGTTCAGATCTGGTTTAAATCCAGTTCAGACCAGTTCAGACCTGGTTCAGATCTGGTTTAAATCCATTTAAACCCAGATCTGGTTTAAATCCAGTTGAGACCAGTTCAGACCTGGTTCATATCTGTTTCAAATCCAGTTGAGACCAGTTCAGACCTGGTTCAGATCAGGTTTAAATCCAGTTCAGACCTGGTTCAGATCTGGTTTAAATCCAGTCGAGAACCATTTCAGACCAGGTTCAGATCTGGTTTAAATCCAGTCGAGACCAGTTCAGACCTGGTTCAGATCTGGTTTAAATCCAGTTGAGACCAGTTCAGACCTGGTTCAGATCTGGTTTAAATCCAGTCGAGAACCGGTTCAGACCTGGTTCAGATCTGGTTTAAATCCAGTTCAGACCTGGTTCAGATCTGGTTTAAATCCAGTCGAGAACCATTTCAGACCAAGTTCAGATCTGGTTTAAATCCAGTCGAGACCAGTTCAGACCTGGTTCAGATCTGGTTTAAATCCATTTGAGACCAGTTCAGACCTGGTTCAGATCTGGTTTAAATCCAGTTCAGACCAGTTCAGACCTGGTTCAGATCTGGTTTATATCCAGTTGAGACCAGTTCAGACCTGATTCAGATCTGGTTTAAATCCAGTCGAGAACCAGTTCAGACCTGGTGCAGATCTGGTTTAAATCCAGTCGAGAACCAGTTCGGACCTGGTTCAGATCTGGTTTAAATCCATTCGAGACCAGTTCCGACCTGGTTCAGATCTGGTTTAAATCCAGTTCAGACCAGTTCAGACCTGTTTCAGATCTGGTTTAAATCCAGTTCAGACCAGTTCAGACCTGGTTCAGATCTGGTTTAAATCCAGTTCAGACCAGTTCAGACCTGGTTCAGATCTGGTTTAAATCCAGTTCAGACCTGGTTCAGATCTGGTTTATATCCAGTTGAGACCAGTTCAGACCTCGTTCAGATCTGGTTTAAATCCAGTTGAGAACCAGTTCAGATCTGGTTAAAATCCAGTTGAGACCAGTTCGGACCTGGTTCAGATCTGGTTTTAATCCAGTCGAGAACCAGTTCAGACCTGGTTCAGATCTGGTTTGAATCCATTTAAAGAGACCAGTTCAGACCTGGTTCAGATCCGGTTTAAATCCAGTCGAGACCAGTTCGGACCTGGTTCAGATCTGGTTTAAATCCAGTCGAGAACCAGTTCAGACCTGGTTCAGATCTGGTTTAAATCCATTTAAACCAGATCTGGTTTAAATCCAGTTGAGACCAGTTCAGACCTGGTTCAGATCTGTTTCAAATCCAGTTGAGACCAGTTCAGACCTGGTTCAGATCTGGTTTAAATCCAGTTCAGACCTGGTTCAGATCTGGTTTAAATCCAGTCGAGAACCATTTCAGACCAGGGCCAGATCTGGTTTAAATCCAGTCGAGACCAGTTCAGACCTGGTTCAGATCTGGTTTAAATCTAGTCGAGACCAGTTCAGACCTGCTTCAGATCTGGTTCAAATCCAGTTGAGACAAGTTAAGACCTGGTTCAGATCTGGTTTAAATCCAGTCGAGAACCAGTTCAGACCTGGTTCAGATCTGGTTTAAATCCATTTAAACCTACATCTGGTTTAACTCCAGTTGACACCAGTCCAGACCTGGTTCAGATCCAGTTGAGATCAGTTCAGACCCGGTTCAGGTCTGGTTTAAATCCAGTTCAGACCTGGTTCAGATCTGGTTTAAATCCAGTTCAGACCAGTTCAGACCTGGTTCAGATCTGGTTTAAATCCAGTTCAGACCAGTTCAGACCTGGTTCAGATCTGGTTTAAATCCAGTTCAGACCTGTTTCAGATCTGGTTTAAATCCAGTTCAGACCAGTTCAGACCTGTTTCAGATCTGGTTTAAATCCAGTTCAGACCAGTTCAGACCTGGTTCAGATCTGGTTTAAATCCAGTTGAGACCAGTTCAGACCTGGTTCAGATCTGGTTTAAATCCAGTTCAGACCAGTTCAGACCTGGTTCAGATCTGGTTTATATCCAGTTGAGACCAGTTCAGACCTGGTTCAGATCTGGTTTATATCCAGTTGAGACCAGTTCAGACCTGATTCAGATCTGGTTTATATCCAGTCGAGAACCAGTTCAGACCTGGTTCAGATCTGGTTTAAATCCAGTCGAGAACCAGTTCGGACCTGGTTCAGATCTGGTTTAAATCCAGTCGAGAACCAGTTCAGACCAGGTTCAGATCTGGTTTAAATCCATTTAAACCCAGATCTGATTTAAATCCAGTTGAGACCAGTTCAGACCTGGTTCAGATCTGGTTTAAATCCAGTTCAGACCTGGTTCAGATCTGGTTTAAATCCAGTCGAGAACCAGTTCAGACCTGGTTCAGATCTGGTTTAAATCCATTTAAACCCAGATCTGGTTTAAATCCAGTTCAGACCAGTTCAGACCTGGTTCAGATCTATTTCAAATCCAGTTGAGACCAGTTCAGACCTGGTTCAGATCAGGTTTAAATCCAGTTCGGACCTGGTTCAGATCTGGTTTAAATCCAGTCGAGAACCATTTCAGACCAGGTTCAGATCTGGTTTAAATCCAGTCGAGACCAGTTCAGACCTGGTTCAGATCTGGTTTAAATCCAGTTGAGACCAGTTCAGACCTGCTTCAGATCCATTTCAAATCCAGTTGAGACCAGTTCAGACCTGGTTCAGATCTGGTTTAAATCCAGTCGAGAACCAGTTCAGACCTGGTTCAGATCTGGTTTAAATCCATTTAAACCTACATCTGGTTTAACTCCAGTTGAGACCAGTCCGGACCTGGTTCAGATCCAGTTGAGATCAGTTCAGACCCGGTTCAGGTCTGGTTTAAATCCAGTTCAGACCAGTTCAGACCTGGTTCAGATCTGGTTTAAATCCAGTTCAGACCAGTTCAGACCTGGTTCAGATCTGGTTTAAATCCAGTTCAGACCTGTTTCAGATCTGGTTTAAATCCAGTTCAGACCAGTTCAGACCTGTTTCAGATCTGGTTTAAATCCAGTTCAGACCAGTTCAGACCTGGTTCAGATCTGGTTTAAATCCAGTCGAGACCAGTTCGGACCTGGTTCAGATCTGGTTTAAATCCAGTCGAGACCAGTTCGGACCTGGTTCAGATCTGGTTTAAATCCAGTCGAGACCAGTTCCGACCTGGTTCAGATCTGGTTTAAATCCAGTCGAGACCAGTTCCGACCTGGTTCAGATCTGGTTTAAATCCAGTCGAGAACCAGTTCAGATCTGGTTTAAGTCCAGTTGAGACCTGTTCAGACCTGGTTCAGATCTGGTTTAAATCCAGTTCAGACCAGTTCAGACCTGGTTCAGATCTGGTTTAAATCCATTTAAGACCAGTTCAGACCTGGTTCAGATCCGGTTTAAATCAAATCGAGACCAGGTCAGACCTGGTTCAGATCTGGTTTAAATCCAGTTGAGACCAGTTCGGACCTGATTCAGATCTGGTTTAAATCCAGTTCAGACCAGTCGAGAACCAGTTCAGACCTGGTTCAGATGTGGTATAAATCCATTTAAAGAGACCAGTTCAGACCTGGTTCAGATCCGGTTTAAATCCAGTCGAGACCAGTTCGGACCTGGTTCAGATCTGGTTTAAATCCAGTCGAGAACCAGTTCAGACCTGGTTCAGATCTGGTTTAAATCCAGTTGAGACCAGTTCAGACCTGGTTCAGATCTGTTTCAAATCCAGTTGAGACCAGTTCAGACCTGGTTCAGATCTGGTTTAAATCCAGTTCAGACCTGGTTCAGATCTGGTTTAAATCCAGTCGAGAACCATTTCAGACCAGGTTCAGATCTGGTTTAAATCCAGTCGAGACCAGTTCAGACCTGGTTCAGATCTGGTTTAAATCTAGTCGAGAACCAGTTCAGACCTGTTTCAGATCTGGTTTGAATCCAGTTCAGACCAGTTCAGACCTGGTTCAGATCTGGTTTAAATCCAGTTCAGACCAGTTCAGACCTGGTTCAGATCTGGTTTATATCCAGTTGAGACCAGTTCAGATCTGGTTTATATCCAGTTGAGACCAGTTCAGACCTGATTCAGATCTGGTTTAAATCCAGTCGAGAACCAGTTCAGACCTGGTTCAGATCTGGTTTAAATCCAGTCGAGAACCAGTTCAGACCAGGTTCAGATCTGGTTTAAATCCAGTCGAGACCAGTTCCGACCTGGTTCAGATCTGGTTTAAATCCAGTCGAGAACCAGTTCAGACCTGTTTCAGATCTGGTTTAAATCCATTTCAACCCAGATCTGGTTTAAATCCAGTTGAGACCAGTTCAGACCAGGTTCAGATCTGGTTTAAATCCAGTCGAGACCAGTTCGGACCTGGTTCAGATCTGGTTTAAATCCAGTTGAGAACCAGTTCAGATCTGGTTTAAATCCAGTTGAGACCAGTTCGGACCTGGTTCAGATCTGGTTTAAATCCAGTCGAGAACCAGTTCAGACCTGGTTCAGATCTGGTTTAAATCCAGTTCAGACCAGTTCAGACCTGGATCAGATCTGGTTTAAATCCAGTTCAGACCTGTTTCAGATCTGGTTTAAATCCAGTTCAGACCAGTTCAGACCTGGTTCAGATCTGGTTTAAATCCAGTTCAGACCTGTTTCAGATCTGGTTTAAATCCAGTTCAGACCAGTTCAGACCTGTTTCAGATCTGGTTTAAATCCAGTTCAGACCAGTTCAGACCTGGTTCAGATCTGGTTTAAATCCAGTCGAGACCAGTTCGGACCTGGTTCAGATCTGGTTTAAATCCAGTCGAGACCAGTTCGGACCTGGTTCAGATCTGGTTTAAATCCAGTCGAGACCAGTTCCGACCTGGTTCAGATCTGGTTTAAATCCAGTCGAGACCAGTTCCGACCTGGTTCAGATCTGGTTTAAATCCAGTCGAGAACCAGTTCAGATCTGGTTTAAGTCCAGTTGAGACCTGTTCAGACCTGGTTCAGATCTGGTTTAAATCCAGTTCAGACCAGTTCAGACCTGGTTCAGATCTGGTTTAAATCCATTTAAGACCAGTTCAGACCTGGTTCAGATCCGGTTTAAATCAAATCGAGACCAGGTCAGACCTGGTTCAGATCTGGTTTAAATCCAGTTGAGACCAGTTCGGACCTGGTTCAGATCTGGTTTAAATCCAGTCGAGAACCAGTTCAGACCTGGTTCAGATGTGGTATAAATCCATTTAAAGAGACCAGTTCAGACCTGGTTCAGATCCGGTTTAAATCCAGTCGAGACCAGTTCGGACCTGGTTCAGATCTGGTTTAAATCCAGTCGAGAACCAGTTCAGACCTGGTTCAGATCTGGTTTAAATCCAGTTGAGACCAGTTCAGACCTGGTTCAGATCTGTTTCAAATCCAGTTGAGACCAGTTCAGACCTGGTTCAGATCTGGTTTAAATCCAGTTCAGACCTGGTTCAGATCTGGTTTAAATCCAGTCGAGAACCATTTCAGACCAGGTTCAGATCTGGTTTAAATCCAGTCGAGACCAGTTCAGACCTGGTTCAGATCTGGTTTAAATCTAGTCGAGAACCAGTTCAGACCTGTTTCAGATCTGGTTTGAATCCAGTTCAGACCAGTTCAGACCTGGTTCAGATCTGGTTTAAATCCAGTTCAGACCAGTTCAGACCTGGTTCAGATCTGGTTTATATCCAGTTGAGACCAGTTCAGATCTGGTTTATATCCAGTTGAGACCAGTTCAGACCTGATTCAGATCTGGTTTAAATCCAGTCGAGAACCAGTTCAGACCTGGTTCAGATCTGGTTTAAATCCAGTCGAGAACCAGTTCGGACGTGGTTCAGATCTGGTTTAAATCCAGTCGAGAACCAGTTCAGACCAGGTTCAGATCTGGTTTAAATCCAGTCGAGACCAGTTCCGACCTGGTTCAGATCTGGTTTAAATCCAGTCGAGAACCAGTTCAGACCAGTTTCAGATCTGGTTTAAATCCATTTCAACCCAGATCTGGTTTAAATCCAGTTGAGACCAGTTCAGACCAGGTTCAGATCTGGTTTAAATCCAGTCGAGACCAGTTCGGACCTGGTTCAGATCTGGTTTAAATCCAGTTGAGAACCAGTTCAGATCTGGTTTAAATCCAGTTGAGACCAGTTCGGACCTGGTTCAGATCTGGTTTAAATCCAGTCGAGAACCAGTTCAGACCTGGTTCAGATCTGGTTTGAATCCATTTAAAGAGACCAGTTCAGACCTGGTTCAGATCCGGTTTAAATCCAGTCGAGACCAGTTCGGACCTGGTTCAGATCTGGTTTAAATCCAGTCGAGAACCAGTTCAGACCTGGTTCAGATCTGGTTTAAATCCAGTTCAGACCTGTTTCAGATCTGGTTTAAATCCAGTTCAGACCAGTTCAGACCTGTTTCAGATCTGGTTTAAATCCAGTTCAGACCAGTTCAGACCTGGTTCAGATCTGGTTTAAATCCAGTTGAGACCAGTTCAGACCTGGTTCAGATCTGGTTTAAATCCAGTTCAGACCAGTTCAGACCTGGTTCAGATCTGGTTTATATCCAGTTGAGACCAGTTCAGACCTGGTTCAGATCTGGTTTATATCCAGTTGAGACCAGTTCAGACCTGATTCAGATCTGGTTTATATCCAGTCGAGAACCAGTTCAGACCTGGTTCAGATCTGGTTTAAATCCAGTCGAGAATCAGTTCGGACCTGGTTCAGATCTGGTTTAAATCCAGTCGAGAACCAGTTCAGACCAGGTTCAGATCTGGTTTAAATCCATTCGAGACCAGTTCCGACCTGGTTCAGATCTGGTTTAAACCCAGTCGAGAACCAGTTCAGACCTGGTTCAGATCTGGTTTAAATCCATTTAAACCCAGATCTGATTTAAATCCAGTTGAGACCAGTTCAGACCAAGTTCAGATCTGGTTTAAATCCAGTTCAGATCTGGTTCAGATCTGGTTTAAATCCAGTCGAGAACCAGTTCAGACCTGGTTCAGATCTGGTTTAAATCCATTTAAACCCAGATCTGGTTTAAATCCAGTTGAGACCAGTTCAGACCTGGTTCAGATCTGGTTTCAAATCCAGTTGAGACCAGTTCAGACCTGGTTCAGATCAGGTTTAAATCCAGTTCAGACCTGGTTCAGATCTGGTTTAAATCCAGTCGAGAACCAGTTCAGACCAGGTTCAGATCTGGTTTAAATCCAGTCGAGACCAGTTCCGACCTGGTTCAGATCTGGTTTAAATCCAGTCGAGAACCAGTTCAGACCTGTTTCAGATCTGGTTTAAATCCATTTCAACCCAGATCTGGTTTAAATCCAGTTGAGACCAGTTCAGACCAGGTTCAGATCTGGTTTAAATCCAGTCGAGACCAGTTCGGACCTGGTTCAGATCTGGTTTAAATCCAGTTGAGAACCAGTTCAGATCTGGTTTAAATCCAGTTGAGACCAGTTCGGACCTGGTTCAGATCTGGTTTAAATCCAGTCGAGAACCAGTTCAGACCTGGTTCAGATCTGGTTTAAATCCAGTTCAGACCAGTTCAGACCTGGATCAGATCTGGTTTAAATCCAGTTCAGACCTGTTTCAGATCTGGTTTAAATCCAGTTCAGACCAGTTCAGACCTGGTTCAGATCTGGTTTAAATCCAGTTCAGACCTGTTTCAGATCTGGTTTAAATCCAGTTCAGACCAGTTCAGACCTGTTTCAGATCTGGTTTAAATCCAGTTCAGACCAGTTCAGACCTGGTTCAGATCTGGTTTAAATCCAGTCGAGACCAGTTCGGACCTGGTTCAGATCTGGTTTAAATCCAGTCGAGACCAGTTCGGACCTGGTTCAGATCTGGTTTAAATCCAGTCGAGACCAGTTCCGACCTGGTTCAGATCTGGTTTAAATCCAGTCGAGACCAGTTCCGACCTGGTTCAGATCTGGTTTAAATCCAGTCGAGAACCAGTTCAGATCTGGTTTAAGTCCAGTTGAGACCTGTTCAGACCTGGTTCAGATCTGGTTTAAATCCAGTTCAGACCAGTTCAGACCTGGTTCAGATCTGGTTTAAATCCATTTAAGACCAGTTCAGACCTGGTTCAGATCCGGTTTAAATCAAATCGAGACCAGGTCAGACCTGGTTCAGATCTGGTTTAAATCCAGTTGAGACCAGTTCGGACCTGGTTCAGATCTGGTTTAAATCCAGTCGAGAACCAGTTCAGACCTGGTTCAGATGTGGTATGAATCCATTTAAAGAGACCAGTTCAGACCTGGTTCAGATCTGGTTTAAATCCAGTTGAGACCAGTTCAGACCTGGTTCAGATCTGTTTCAAATCCAGTTGAGACCAGTTCAGACCTGGTTCAGATCTGGTTTAAATCCAGTTCAGACCTGGTTCAGATCTGGTTTAAATCCAGTCGAGAACCATTTCAGACCAGGTTCAGATCCAGTTTAAATCCAGTCGAGACCAGTTCGGACCTGGTTCAGATCTGGTTTAAATCCAGTTGAGAACCAGTTCAGACCTGGTTCAGATCTGGTTTAAATCCAGTTGAGACCAGTTCAGACCTGGTTCAGATCTGTTTCAAATCCAGTTGAGACCAGTTCAGACCTGGTTCAGATCTGGTTTAAATCCAGTTCAGACCTGGTTCAGATCTGGTTTAAATCCAGTCGAGAACCATTTCAGACCAGGTTCAGATCTGGTTTAAATCCAGTCGAGACCAGTTCAGACCTGGTTCAGATCTGGTTTAAATCTAGTCGAGAACCAGTTCAGACCTGTTTCAGATCTGGTTTGAATCCAGTTCAGACCAGTTCAGACCTGGTTCAGATCTGGTTTAAATCCAGTTCAGACCAGTTCAGACCTGGTTCAGATCTGGTTTATATCCAGTTGAGACCAGTTCAGATCTGGTTTATATCCAGTTGAGACCAGTTCAGACCTGATTCAGATCTGGTTTAAATCCAGTCGAGAACCAGTTCAGACCTGGTTCAGATCTGGTTTAAATCCAGTCGAGAACCAGTTCGGACGTGGTTCAGATCTGGTTTAAATCCAGTCGAGAACCAGTTCAGACCAGGTTCAGATCTGGTTTAAATCCAGTCGAGACCAGTTCCGACCTGGTTCAGATCTGGTTCAAACCCAGTCGAGAACCAGTTCAGACCTGGTTCAGATCTGGTTTAAATCCATTTAAACCCAGATCTGATTTAAATCCAGTTGAGACCAGTTCAGACCAAGTTCAGATCTGGTTTAAATCCAGTTCAGATCTGGTTCAGATCTGGTTTAAATCCAGTCGAGAACCAGTTCAGACCTGGTTCAGATCTGGTTTAAATCCATTTAAACCCAGATCTGGTTTAAATCCAGTTGAGACCAGTTCAGACCTGGTTCAGATCTGGTTTCAAATCCAGTTGAGACCAGTTCAGACCTGGTTCAGATCAGGTTTAAATCCAGTTCAGACCTGGTTCAGATCTGGTTTAAATCCAGTCGAGAACCAGTTCAGACCAGGTTCAGATCTGGTTTAAATCCAGTCGAGACCAGTTCGGACCTGGTTCAGATCTGGTTTAAATCCAGTCGAGAACCAGTTCAGACCTGTTTCAGATCTGGTTTAAATCCATTTCAACCCAGATCTGGTTTAAATCCAGTTGAGACCAGTTCAGACCAGGTTCAGATCTGGTTTAAATCCAGTCGAGACCAGTTCGGACCTGGTTCAGATCTGGTTTAAATCCAGTTGAGAACCAGTTCAGATCTGGTTTAAATCCAGTTGAGACCAGTTCGGACCTGGTTCAGATCTGGTTTAAATCCAGTCGAGAACCAGTTCAGACCTGGTTCAGATCTGGTTTAAATCCAGTTCAGACCAGTTCAGACCTGGATCAGATCTGGTTTAAATCCAGTTCAGACCTGTTTCAGATCTGGTTTAAATCCAGTTCAGACCAGTTCAGACCTGGTTCAGATCTGGTTTAAATCCAGTTCAGACCTGTTTCAGATCTGGTTTAAATCCAGTTCAGACCAGTTCAGACCTGTTTCAGATCTGGTTTAAATCCAGTTCAGACCAGTTCAGACCTGGTTCAGATCTGGTTTAAATCCAGTCGAGACCAGTTCGGACCTGGTTCAGATCTGGTTTAAATCCAGTCGAGACCAGTTCGGACCTGGTTCAGATCTGGTTTAAATCCAGTCGAGACCAGTTCCGACCTGGTTCAGATCTGGTTTAAATCCAGTCGAGACCAGTTCCGACCTGGTTCAGATCTGGTTTAAATCCAGTCGAGAACCAGTTCAGATCTGGTTTAAGTCCAGTTGAGACCTGTTCAGACCTGGTTCAGATCTGGTTTAAATCCAGTTCAGACCAGTTCAGACCTGGTTCAGATCTGGTTTAAATCCATTTAAGACCAGTTCAGACCTGGTTCAGATCCGGTTTAAATCAAATCGAGACCAGGTCAGACCTGGTTCAGATCTGGTTTAAATCCAGTTGAGACCAGTTCGGACCTGGTTCAGATCTGGTTTAAATCCAGTCGAGAACCAGTTCAGACCTGGTTCAGATGTGGTATGAATCCATTTAAAGAGACCAGTTCAGACCTGGTTCAGATCTGGTTTAAATCCAGTTGAGACCAGTTCAGACCTGGTTCAGATCTGTTTCAAATCCAGTTGAGACCAGTTCAGACCTGGTTCAGATCTGGTTTAAATCCAGTTCAGACCTGGTTCAGATCTGGTTTAAATCCAGTCGAGAACCATTTCAGACCAGGTTCAGATCCAGTTTAAATCCAGTCGAGACCAGTTCGGACCTGGTTCAGATCTGGTTTAAATCCAGTCGAGAACCAGTTCAGACCTGGTTCAGATCTGGTTTAAATCCAGTTGAGACCAGTTCAGACCTGGTTCAGATCTGTTTCAAATCCAGTTGAGACCAGTTCAGACCTGGTTCAGATCTGGTTTAAATCCAGTTCAGACCTGGTTCAGATCTGGTTTAAATCCAGTCGAGAACCATTTCAGACCAGGTTCAGATCTGGTTTAAATCCAGTCGAGACCAGTTCAGACCTGGTTCAGATCTGGTTTAAATCTAGTCGAGAACCAGTTCAGACCTGTTTCAGATCTGGTTTGAATCCAGTTCAGACCAGTTCAGACCTGGTTCAGATCTGGTTTAAATCCAGTTCAGACCAGTTCAGACCTGGTTCAGATCTGGTTTATATCCAGTTGAGACCAGTTCAGATCTGGTTTATATCCAGTTGAGACCAGTTCAGACCTGATTCAGATCTGGTTTAAATCCAGTCGAGAACCAGTTCAGACCTGGTTCAGATCTGGTTTAAATCCAGTCGAGAACCAGTTCGGACGTGGTTCAGATCTGGTTTAAATCCAGTCGAGAACCAGTTCAGACCAGGTTCAGATCTGGTTTAAATCCAGTCGAGACCAGTTCCGACCTGGTTCAGATCTGGTTTAAATCCAGTCGAGAACCAGTTCAGACCTGTTTCAGATCTGGTTTAAATCCATTTCAACCCAGATCTGGTTTAAATCCAGTTGAGACCAGTTCAGACCAGGTTCAGATCTGGTTTAAATCCAGTCGAGACCAGTTCGGACCTGGTTCAGATCTGGTTTAAATCCAGTTGAGAACCAGTTCAGATCTGGTTTAAATCCAGTTGAGACCAGTTCGGACCTGGTTCAGATCTGGTTTAAATCCAGTCGAGAACCAGTTCAGACCTGGTTCAGATCTGGTTTGAATCCATTTAAAGAGACCAGTTCAGACCTGGTTCAGATCCGGTTTAAATCCAGTCGAGACCAGTTCGGACCTGGTTCAGATCTGGTTTAAATCCAGTCGAGAACCAGTTCAGACCTGGTTCAGATCTGGTTTAAATCCAGTTCAGACCTGTTTCAGATCTGGTTTAAATCCAGTTCAGACCAGTTCAGACCTGTTTCAGATCTGGTTTAAATCCAGTTCAGACCAGTTCAGACCTGGTTCAGATCTGGTTTAAATCCAGTTGAGACCAGTTCAGACCTGGTTCAGATCTGGTTTAAATCCAGTTCAGACCAGTTCAGACCTGGTTCAGATCTGGTTTATATCCAGTTGAGACCAGTTCAGACCTGGTTCAGATCTGGTTTATATCCAGTTGAGACCAGTTCAGACCTGATTCAGATCTGGTTTATATCCAGTCGAGAACCAGTTCAGACCTGGTTCAGATCTGGTTTAAATCCAGTCGAGAACCAGTTCGGACCTGGTTCAGATCTGGTTTAAATCCAGTCGAGAACCAGTTCAGACCAGGTTCAGATCTGGTTTAAATCCATTCGAGACCAGTTCCGACCTGGTTCAGATCTGGTTTAAATCCAGTCGAGAACCAGTTCAGACCTGGTTCAGATCTGGTTTAAATCCATTTAAACCCAGATCTGATTTAAATCCAGTTGAGACCAGTTCAGACCAAGTTCAGATCTGGTTTAAATCCAGTTCAGACCTGGTTCAGATCTGGTTTAAATCCAGTCGAGAACCAGTTCAGACCTGGTTCAGATCTGGTTTAAATCCATTTAAACCCAGATCTGGTTTAAATCCAGTTCAGACCAGTTCAGACCTGGTTCAGATCTGTTTCAAATCCAGTTGAGACCAGTTCAGACCTGGTTCAGATCAGGTTTAAATCCAGTTCAGACCTGGTTCAGATCTGGTTTAAATCCAGTCGAGAACCATTTCAGACCAGGTTCAGATCTGGTTTAAATCCAGTCGAGACCAGTTCAGACCTGGTTCAGATCTGGTTTAAATCCAGTTGAGACCAGTTCAGACCTGCTTCAGATCCATTTCAAATCCAGTTGAGACCAGTTCAGACCTGGTTCAGATCTGGTTTAAATCCAGTCGAGAACCAGTTCAGACCTGGTTCAGATCTGGTTTAAATCCATTTAAACCTACATCTGGTTTAACTCCAGTTGAGACCAGTCCGGACCTGGTTCAGATCCAGTTGAGATCAGTTCAGACCCGGTTCAGGTCTGGTTTAAATCCAGTTGAGACCAGTTCAGACCTGGTTCAGATCTGGTTTAAATCCAGTTCAGACCAGTTCAGACCTGGTTCAGATCTGGTTTAAATCCAGTTCAGACCTGTTTCAGATCTGGTTTAAATCCAGTTCAGACCAGTTCAGACCTGTTTCAGATCTGGTTTAAATCCAGTTCAGACCAGTTCAGACCTGGTTCAGATCTGGTTTAAATCCAGTCGAGACCAGTTCGGACCTGGTTCAGATCTGGTTTAAATCCAGTCGAGACCAGTTCGGACCTGGTTCAGATCTGGTTTAAATCCAGTCGAGACCAGTTCGGACCTGGTTCAGATCTGGTTTAAATCCAGTCGAGACCAGTTCCGACCTGGTTCAGATCTGGTTTAAATCCAGTCGAGAACCAGTTCAGATCTGGTTTAAGTCCAGTTGAGACCTGTTCAGACCTGGTTCAGATCTGGTTTAAATCCAGTTCAGACCAGTTCAGACCTGGTTCAGATCTGGTTTAAATCCATTTAAGACCAGTTCAGACCTGGTTCAGATCCGGTTTAAATCAAATCGAGACCAGGTCAGACCTGGTTCAGATCTGGTTTAAATCCAGTTGAGACCAGTTCGGACCTGGTTCAGATCTGGTTTAAATCCAGTCGAGAACCAGTTCAGACCTGGTTCAGATGTGGTATGAATCCATTTAAAGAGACCAGTTCAGACCTGGTTCAGATCTGGTTTAAATCCAGTTGAGACCAGTTCAGACCTGGTTCAGATCTGTTTCAAATCCAGTTGAGACCAGTTCAGACCTGGTTCAGATCTGGTTTAAATCCAGTTCAGACCTGGTTCAGATCTGGTTTAAATCCAGTCGAGAACCATTTCAGACCAGGTTCAGATCTGGTTTAAATCCAGTCGAGACCAGTTCAGACCTGGTTCAGATCTGGTTTAAATCTAGTCGAGAACCAGTTCAGACCTGTTTCAGATCTGGTTTGAATCCAGTTGAGACCAGTTCAGACCTGGTTCAGATCTGGTTTAAATCCAGTTCAGACCAGTTCAGACCTGGTTCAGATCTGGTTTATATCCAGTTGAGACCAGTTCAGATCTGGTTTATATCCAGTTGAGACCAGTTCAGACCTGATTCAGATCTGGTTTAAATCCAGTCGAGAACCAGTTCAGACCTGGTTCAGATCTGGTTTAAATCCAGTCGAGAACCAGTTCGGACGTGGTTCAGATCTGGTTTAAATCCAGT
This sequence comes from Telmatherina bonti, assembly GCF_933228915.1. Classification (NCBI taxonomy): domain Eukaryota; kingdom Metazoa; phylum Chordata; class Actinopteri; order Atheriniformes; family Telmatherinidae; genus Telmatherina; species Telmatherina bonti. The sequence goes on from NC_136615.1 coordinate 1,972,789, forward strand.
CGAGAACCAGTTCAGACCAGGTTCAGATCTGGTTTAAATCCAGTCGAGACCAGTTCCGACCTGGTTCAGATCTGGTTTAAATCCAGTCGAGAACCAGTTCAGACCTGGTTCAGATCTGGTTTAAATCCATTTCAACCCAGATCTGGTTTAAATCCAGTTGAGACCAGTTCGGACCTGGTTCAGATCTGGTTTAAATCCAGTCGAGACCAGTTCGGACCTGGTTCAGATCTGGTTTAAATCCAGTCGAGACCAGTTCCGACCTGGTTCAGATCTGGTTTAAATCCAGTCGAGAACCAGTTCAGATCTGGTTTAAGTCCAGTTGAGACCTGTTCAGACCTGGTTCAGATCTGGTTTAAATCCAGTTGAGACCAGTTCGGACCTGGTTCAGATCTGGTTTAAATCCAGTCGAGAACCAGTTCAGACCTGGTTCAGATGTGGTATGAATCCACTTAAAGAGACCAGTTCAGACCTGGTTCAGATCTGGTTTAAATCCAGTTGAGACCAGTTCAGACCTGGTTCAGATCTGTTTCAAATCCAGTTGAGACCAGTTCAGACCTGGTTCAGATCTGGTTTAAATCCAGTTCAGACCTGGTTCAGATCTGGTTTAAATCCAGTCGAGAACCATTTCAGACCAGGTTCAGATCTGGTTTAAATCCAGTCGAGACCAGTTCAGACCTGGTTCAGATCTGGTTTAAATCTAGTCGAGAACCAGTTCAGACCTGTTTCAGATCTGGTTTGAATCCAGTTGAGACCAGTTCAGACCTGGTTCAGATCTGGTTTAAATCCAGTTCAGACCAGTTCAGACCTGGTTCAGATCTGGTTTATATCCAGTTGAGACCAGTTCAGATCTGGTTTATATCCAGTTGAGACCAGTTCAGACCTGATTCAGATCTGGTTTAAATCCAGTCGAGAACCAGTTCAGACCTGGTTCAGATCTGGTTTAAATCCAGTCGAGAACCAGTTCGGACGTGGTTCAGATCTGGTTTAAATCCAGTCGAGAACCAGTTCAGACCAGGTTCAGATCTGGTTTAAATCCAGTCGAGACCAGTTCCGACCTGGTTCAGATCTGGTTTAAATCCAGTCGAGAACCAGTTCAGACCTGGTTCAGATCTGGTTTAAATCCATTTCAACCCAGATCTGGTTTAAATCCAGTTGAGACCAGTTCGGACCTGGTTCAGATCTGGTTTAAATCCAGTCGAGACCAGTTCGGACCTGGTTCAGATCTGGTTTAAATCCAGTCGAGACCAGTTCCGACCTGGTTCAGATCTGGTTTAAATCCAGTCGAGAACCAGTTCAGATCTGGTTTAAGTCCAGTTGAGACCTGTTCAGACCTGGTTCAGATCTGGTTTAAATCCAGTTCAGACCAGTTCAGACCTGGTTCAGATCTGGTTTAAATCCATTTAAGACCAGTTCAGACCTGGTTCAGATCCGGTTTAAATCAAATCGAGACCAGGTCAGACCTGGTTCAGATCTGGTTTAAATCCAGTTGAGACCAGTTCGGACCTGGTTCAGATCTGGTTTAAATCCAGTCGAGAACCAGTTCAGACCTGGTTCAGATGTGGTATGAATCCATTTAAAGAGACCAGTTCAGACCTGGTTCAGATCTGGTTTAAATCCAGTTGAGACCAGTTCAGACCTGGTTCAGATCTGTTTCAAATCCAGTTGAGACCAGTTCAGACCTGGTTCAGATCTGGTTTAAATCCAGTTCAGACCTGGTTCAGATCTGGTTTAAATCCAGTCGAGAACCATTTCAGACCAGGTTCAGATCTGGTTTAAATCCAGTCGAGACCAGTTCAGACCTGGTTCAGATCTGGTTTAAATCTAGTCGAGAACCAGTTCAGACCTGTTTCAGATCTGGTTTGAATCCAGTTCAGACCAGTTCAGACCTGGTTCAGATCTGGTTTAAATCCAGTTCAGACCAGTTCAGACCTGGTTCAGATCTGGTTTATATCCAGTTGAGACCAGTTCAGATCTGGTTTATATCCAGTTGAGACCAGTTCAGACCTGATTCAGATCTGGTTTAAATCCAGTCGAGAACCAGTTCAGACCTGGTTCAGATCTGGTTTAAATCCAGTCGAGAACCAGTTCGGACGTGGTTCAGATCTGGTTTAAATCCAGTCGAGAACCAGTTCAGACCAGGTTCAGATCTGGTTTAAATCCAGTCGAGACCAGTTCCGACCTGGTTCAGATCTGGTTTAAATCCAGTCGAGAACCAGTTCAGACCTGGTTCAGATCTGGTTTAAATCCATTTCAACCCAGATCTGGTTTAAATCCAGTTGAGACCAGTTCAGACCAGGTTCAGATCTGGTTTAAATCCAGTCGAGACCAGTTCGGACCTGGTTCAGATCTGGTTTAAATCCAGTTGAGAACCAGTTCAGATCTGGTTTAAATCCAGTTGAGACCAGTTCGGACCTGGTTCAGATCTGGTTTAAATCCAGTCGAGAACCAGTTCAGACCTGGTTCAGATCTGGTTTGAATCCATTTAAAGAGACCAGTTCAGACCTGGTTCAGATCCGGTTTAAATCCAGTCGAGACCAGTTCGGACCTGGTTCAGATCTGGTTTAAATCCAGTCGAGAACCAGTTCAGACCTGGTTCAGATCTGGTTTAAATCCATTTAAACCCAGATCTGGTTTAAATCCAGTTGAGACCAGTTCAGACCTGGTTCAGATCTGGTTTAAATCCAGTTCAGACCTGTTTCAGATCTGGTTTAAATCCAGTTCAGACCAGTTCAGACCTGTTTCAGATCTGGTTTAAATCCAGTTCAGACCAGTTCAGACCTGGTTCAGATCTGGTTTAAATCCAGTTGAGACCATTTCAGACCAGGTTCAGATCTGGTTTAAATCCAGTCGAGACCAGTTCAGACCTGGTTCAGATCTGGTTTAAATCCAGTTGAGACCAGTTCAGACCTGCTTCAGATCCATTTCAAATCCAGTTGAGACCAGTTCAGACCTGGTTCAGATCTGGTTTAAATCCAGTCGAGAACCAGTTCAGACCTGGTTCAGATCTGGTTTAAATCCATTTAAACCTACATCTGGTTTAACTCCAGTTGAGACCAGTCCGGACCTGGTTCAGATCCAGTTGAGATCAGTTCAGACCCGGTTCAGGTCTGGTTTAAATCCAGTTGAGACCAGTTCAGACCTGGTTCAGATCTGGTTTAAATCCAGTTCAGACCAGTTCAGACCTGGTTCAGATCTGGTTTAAATCCAGTTCAGACCTGTTTCAGATCTGGTTTAAATCCAGTTCAGACCAGTTCAGACCTGTTTCAGATCTGGTTTAAATCCAGTTCAGACCAGTTCAGACCTGGTTCAGATCTGGTTTAAATCCAGTCGAGACCAGTTCGGACCTGGTTCAGATCTGGTTTAAATCCAGTCGAGACCAGTTCGGACCTGGTTCAGATCTGGTTTAAATCCAGTCGAGACCAGTTCGGACCTGGTTCAGATCTGGTTTAAATCCAGTCGAGACCAGTTCCGACCTGGTTCAGATCTGGTTTAAATCCAGTCGAGAACCAGTTCAGATCTGGTTTAAGTCCAGTTGAGACCTGTTCAGACCTGGTTCAGATCTGGTTTAAATCCAGTTCAGACCAGTTCAGACCTGGTTCAGATCTGGTTTAAATCCATTTAAGACCAGTTCAGACCTGGTTCAGATCCGGTTTAAATCAAATCGAGACCAGGTCAGACCTGGTTCAGATCTGGTTTAAATCCAGTTGAGACCAGTTCGGACCTGGTTCAGATCTGGTTTAAATCCAGTCGAGAACCAGTTCAGACCTGGTTCAGATGTGGTATGAATCCATTTAAAGAGACCAGTTCAGACCTGGTTCAGATCTGGTTTAAATCCAGTTGAGACCAGTTCAGACCTGGTTCAGATCTGTTTCAAATCCAGTTGAGACCAGTTCAGACCTGGTTCAGATCTGGTTTAAATCCAGTTCAGACCTGGTTCAGATCTGGTTTAAATCCAGTCGAGAACCATTTCAGACCAGGTTCAGATCTGGTTTAAATCCAGTCGAGACCAGTTCAGACCTGGTTCAGATCTGGTTTAAATCTAGTCGAGAACCAGTTCAGACCTGTTTCAGATCTGGTTTGAATCCAGTTCAGACCAGTTCAGACCTGGTTCAGATCTGGTTTAAATCCAGTTGAGACCAGTTCGGACCTGGTTCAGATCTGGTTTAAATCCAGTCGAGAACCAGTTCAGACCTGGTTCAGATGTGGTATGAATCCATTTAAAGAGACCAGTTCAGACCTGGTTCAGATCTGGTTTAAATCCAGTTGAGACCAGTTCAGACCTGGTTCAGATCTGTTTCAAATCCAGTTGAGACCAGTTCAGACCTGGTTCAGATCTGGTTTAAATCCAGTTCAGACCTGGTTCAGATCTGGTTTAAATCCAGTCGAGAACCATTTCAGACCAGGTTCAGATCTGGTTTAAATCCAGTCGAGACCAGTTCAGACCTGGTTCAGATCTGGTTTAAATCTAGTCGAGAACCAGTTCAGACCTGTTTCAGATCTGGTTTGAATCCAGTTCAGACCAGTTCAGACCTGGTTCAGATCTGGTTTAAATCCAGTTCAGACCAGTTCAGACCTGGTTCAGATCTGGTTTATATCCAGTTGAGACCAGTTCAGATCTGGTTTATATCCAGTTGAGACCAGTTCAGACCTGATTCAGATCTGGTTTAAATCCAGTCGAGAACCAGTTCAGACCTGGTTCAGATCTGGTTTAAATCCAGTCGAGAACCAGTTCGGACGTGGTTCAGATCTGGTTTAAATCCAGTCGAGAACCAGTTCAGACCAGGTTCAGATCTGGTTTAAATCCAGTCGAGACCAGTTCCGACCTGGTTCAGATCTGGTTTAAATCCAGTCGAGAACCAGTTCAGACCTGGTTCAGATCTGGTTTAAATCCATTTCAACCCAGATCTGGTTTAAATCCAGTTGAGACCAGTTCAGACCAGGTTCAGATCTGGTTTAAATCCAGTCGAGACCAGTTCGGACCTGGTTCAGATCTGGTTTAAATCCAGTTGAGAACCAGTTCAGATCTGGTTTAAATCCAGTTGAGACCAGTTCGGACCTGGTTCAGATCTGGTTTAAATCCAGTCGAGAACCAGTTCAGACCTGGTTCAGATCTGGTTTGAATCCATTTAAAGAGACCAGTTCAGACCTGGTTCAGATCCGGTTTAAATCCAGTCGAGACCAGTTCGGACCTGGTTCAGATCTGGTTTAAATCCAGTCGAGAACCAGTTCAGACCTGGTTCAGATCTGGTTTAAATCCATTTAAACCCAGATCTGGTTTAAATCCAGTTGAGACCAGTTCAGACCTGGTTCAGATCTGGTTTAAATCCAGTTCAGACCTGTTTCAGATCTGGTTTAAATCCAGTTCAGACCAGTTCAGACCTGTTTCAGATCTGGTTTAAATCCAGTTCAGACCAGTTCAGACCTGGTTCAGATCTGGTTTAAATCCAGTTGAGACCATTTCAGACCAGGTTCAGATCTGGTTTAAATCCAGTCGAGACCAGTTCAGACCTGGTTCAGATCTGGTTTAAATCCAGTTGAGACCAGTTCAGACCTGGTTCAGATCTGGTTTAAATCCAGTTCAGACCAGTTCAGACCTGGTTCAGATCTGGTTTATATCCAGTTGAGACCAGTTCAGATCTGGTTTATATCCAGTTGAGACCAGTTCAGACCTGATTCAGATCTGGTTTAAATCCAGTCGAGAACCAGTTCAGACCTGGTTCAGATCTGGTTTAAATCCAGTCGAGAACCAGTTCGGACGTGGTTCAGATCTGGTTTAAATCCAGTCGAGAACCAGTTCAGACCAGGTTCAGATCTGGTTTAAATCCAGTCGAGACCAGTTCCGACCTGGTTCAGATCTGGTTTAAATCCAGTCGAGAACCAGTTCAGACCTGGTTCAGATCTGGTTTAAATCCATTTCAACCCAGATCTGGTTTAAATCCAGTTGAGACCAGTTCAGACCAGGTTCAGATCTGGTTTAAATCCAGTCGAGACCAGTTCGGACCTGGTTCAGATCTGGTTTAAATCCAGTTGAGAACCAGTTCAGATCTGGTTTAAATCCAGTTGAGACCAGTTCGGACCTGGTTCAGATCTGGTTTAAATCCAGTCGAGAACCAGTTCAGACCTGGTTCAGATCTGGTTTGAATCCATTTAAAGAGACCAGTTCAGACCTGGTTCAGATCCGGTTTAAATCCAGTCGAGACCAGTTCGGACCTGGTTCAGATCTGGTTTAAATCCAGTTCAGACCAGTTCAGACCTGGTTCAGATCTGGTTTATATCCAGTTGAGACCAGTTCAGATCTGGTTTAAATCCAGTTGAGAACCAGTTCAGACCTGATTCAGATCTGGTTTAAATCCAGTCGAGAACCAGTTCAGACCTGGTTCAGATCTGGTTTAAATCCAGTCGAGAACCAGTTCGGACGTGGTTCAGATCTGGTTTAAATCCAGTCGAGAACCAGTTCAGACCAGGTTCAGATCTGGTTTAAATCCAGTCGAGACCAGTTCCGACCTGGTTCAGATCTGGTTTAAATCCAGTCGAGAACCAGTTCAGACCTGGTTCAGATCTGGTTTAAATCCATTTCAACCCAGATCTGGTTTAAATCCAGTTGCGACCAGTTCACACCAGGTTCAGATCTGGTTTAAATCCAGTCGAGACCAGTTCGGACCTGGTTCAGATCTGGTTTAAATCCAGTTGAGAACCAGTTCAGATCTGGTTTAAATCCAGTTGAGACCAGTTCGGACCTGGTTCAGATCTGGTTTAAATCCAGTCGAGAACCAGTTCAGACCTGGTTCAGATCTGGTTTGAATCCATTTAAAGAGACCAGTTCAGACCTGGTTCAGATCCGGTTTAAATCCAGTCGAGACCTGTTCGGACCTGGTTCAGATCTGGTTTAAATCCAGTCGAGAACCAGTTCAGACCTGGTTCAGATCTGGTTTAAATCCATTTAAACCCAGATCTGGTTTAAATCCAGTTGAGACCAGTTCCGACCTGGTTCAGATCTGTTTCCAATCCAGTTGATACCAGTTCAGACCTGGTTCAGATCAGGTTTAAATCCAGTTCAGACCTGGTTCAGATCTGGTTTAAATCCAGTTCAGACCTGTTTCAGATCTGGTTTAAATCCAGTTCAGACCAGTTCAGACCTGTTTCAGATCTGGTTTAAATCCAGTTCAGACCAGTTCAGACCTGGTTCAGATCTGGTTTAAATCCAGTTGAGACCATTTCAGACCAGGTTCAGATCTGGTTTAAATCCAGTCGAGACCAGTTCAGACCTGGTTCAGATCTGGTTTAAATCCAGTTGAGACCAGTTCAGACCTGGTTCAGATCTGGTTTAAATCCAGTTCAGACCAGTTCAGACCTGGTTCAGATCTGGTTTATATCCAGTTGAGACCAGTTCAGACCTGATTCAGATCTGGTTTAAATCCAGTCGAGAACCAGTTCAGACCTGGTGCAGATCTGGTTTAAATCCAGTCGAGAACCAGTTCGGACGTGGTTCAGATCTGGTTTAAATCCAGTCGAGACCAGTTCGGACCTGGTTCAGATCTGGTTTAAATCCAGTCGAGACCAGTTCGGACCTGGTTCAGATCTGGTTTAAATCCAGTCGAGACCAGTTCCGACCTGGTTCAGATCTGGTTTAAATCCAGTCGAGAACCAGTTCAGATCTGGTTTAAGTCCAGTTGAGACCTGTTCAGACCTGGTTCAGATCTGGTTTAAATCCAGTTCAGACCAGTTCAGACCTGGTTCAGATCTGGTTTAAATCCATTTAAGACCAGTTCAGACCTGGTTCAGATCCGGTTTAAATCAAATCGAGACCAGGTCAGACCTGGTTCAGATCTGGTTTAAATCCAGTTGAGACCAGTTCGGACCTGGTTCAGATCTGGTTTAAATCCAGTCGAGAACCAGTTCAGACCTGGTTCAGATGTGGTATGAATCCATTTAAAGAGACCAGTTCAGACCTGGTTCAGATCTGGTTTAAATCCAGTTGAGACCAGTTCAGACCTGGTTCAGATCTGTTTCAAATCCAGTTGAGACCAGTTCAGACCTGGTTCAGATCTGGTTTAAATCCAGTTCAGACCTGGTTCAGATCTGGTTTAAATCCAGTCGAGAACCATTTCAGACCAGGTTCAGATCTGGTTTAAATCCAGTCGAGACCAGTTCAGACCTGGTTCAGATCTGGTTTAAATCTAGTCGAGAACCAGTTCAGACCTGTTTCAGATCTGGTTTGAATCCAGTTCAGACCAGTTCAGACCTGGTTCAGATCTGGTTTAAATCCAGTTCAGACCAGTTCAGACCTGGTTCAGATCTGGTTTATATCCAGTTGAGACCAGTTCAGATCTGGTTTATATCCAGTTGAGACCAGTTCAGACCTGATTCAGATCTGGTTTAAATCCAGTCGAGAACCAGTTCAGACCTGGTTCAGATCTGGTTTAAATCCAGTTCAGACCTGTTTCAGATCTGGTTTAAATCCAGTTCAGACCAGTTCAGACCTGTTTCAGATCTGGTTTAAATCCAGTTCAGACCAGTTCAGACCTGGTTCAGATCTGGTTTAAATCCAGTTGAGACCATTTCAGACCAGGTTCAGATCTGGTTTAAATCCAGTCGAGACCAGTTCAGACCTGGTTCAGATCTGGTTTAAATCCAGTTGAGACCAGTTCAGACCTGGTTCAGATCTGGTTTAAATCCAGTTCAGACCAGTTCAGACCTGGTTCAGATCTGGTTTATATCCAGTTGAGACCAGTTCAGACCTGATTCAGATCTGGTTTAAATCCAGTCGAGAACCAGTTCAGACCTGGTGCAGATCTGGTTTAAATCCAGTCGAGAACCAGTTCGGACGTGGTTCAGATCTGGTTTAAATCCAGTCGAGACCAGTTCGGACCTGGTTCAGATCTGGTTTAAATCCAGTCGAGACCAGTTCGGACCTGGTTCAGATCTGGTTTAAATCCAGTCGAGACCAGTTCCGACCTGGTTCAGATCTGGTTTAAATCCAGTCGAGAACCAGTTCAGATCTGGTTTAAGTCCAGTTGAGACCTGTTCAGACCTGGTTCAGATCTGGTTTAAATCCAGTTCAGACCAGTTCAGACCTGGTTCAGATCTGGTTTAAATCCATTTAAGACCAGTTCAGACCTGGTTCAGATCCGGTTTAAATCAAATCGAGACCAGGTCAGACCTGGTTCAGATCTGGTTTAAATCCAGTTGAGACCAGTTCGGACCTGGTTCAGATCTGGTTTAAATCCAGTCGAGAACCAGTTCAGACCTGGTTCAGATGTGGTATGAATCCATTTAAAGAGACCAGTTCAGACCTGGTTCAGATCTGGTTTAAATCCAGTTGAGACCAGTTCAGACCTGGTTCAGATCTGTTTCAAATCCAGTTGAGACCAGTTCAGACCTGGTTCAGATCTGGTTTAAATCCAGTTCAGACCTGGTTCAGATCTGGTTTAAATCCAGTCGAGAACCATTTCAGACCAGGTTCAGATCTGGTTTAAATCCAGTCGAGACCAGTTCAGACCTGGTTCAGATCTGGTTTAAATCTAGTCGAGAACCAGTTCAGACCTGTTTCAGATCTGGTTTGAATCCAGTTCAGACCAGTTCAGACCTGGTTCAGATCTGGTTTAAATCCAGTTCAGACCAGTTCAGACCTGGTTCAGATCTGGTTTATATCCAGTTGAGACCAGTTCAGATCTGGTTTATATCCAGTTGAGACCAGTTCAGACCTGATTCAGATCTGGTTTAAATCCAGTCGAGAACCAGTTCAGACCTGGTTCAGATCTGGTTTAAATCCAGTCGAGAACCAGTTCGGACGTGGTTCAGATCTGGTTTAAATCCAGTCGAGAACCAGTTCAGACCAGGTTCAGATCTGGTTTAAATCCAGTCGAGACCAGTTCCGACCTGGTTCAGATCTGGTTTAAATCCAGTCGAGAACCAGTTCAGACCTGGTTCAGATCTGGTTTAAATCCATTTCAACCCAGATCTGGTTTAAATCCAGTTGAGACCAGTTCAGACCAGGTTCAGATCTGGTTTAAATCCAGTCGAGACCAGTTCGGACCTGGTTCAGATCTGGTTTAAATCCAGTTGAGAACCAGTTCAGATCTGGTTTAAATCCAGTTGAGACCAGTTCGGACCTGGTTCAGATCTGGTTTAAATCCAGTCGAGAACCAGTTCAGACCTGGTTCAGATCTGGTTTGAATCCATTTAAAGAGACCAGTTCAGACCTGGTTCAGATCCGGTTTAAATCCAGTCGAGACCAGTTCGGACCTGGTTCAGATCTGGTTTAAATCCAGTCGAGAACCAGTTCAGACCTGGTTCAGATCTGGTTTAAATCCATTTAAACCCAGATCTGGTTTAAATCCAGTTGAGACCAGTTCAGACCTGGTTCAGATCTGGTTTAAATCCAGTTCAGACCTGTTTCAGATCTGGTTTAAATCCAGTTCAGACCAGTTCAGACCTGTTTCAGATCTGGTTTAAATCCAGTTCAGACCAGTTCAGACCTGGTTCAGATCTGGTTTAAATCCAGTCGAGAACCAGTTCAGACCAGGTTCAGATCTGGTTTAAATCCTGTTCAGACCAGTTCAGACCTGTTTCAGATCTGGTTTAAATCCAGTTCAGACCAGTTCGGACGTGGTTCAGATCTGGTTTAAATCCAGTCGAGAACCAGTTCAGACCAGGTTCAGATCTGGTTTAAATCCAGTCGAGACCAGTTCCGACCTGGTTCAGATCTGGTTTAAATCCAGTCGAGAACCAGTTCAGACCTGGTTCAGATCTGGTTTAAATCCATTTCAACCCAGATCTGGTTTAAATCCAGTTGAGACCAGTTCAGACCAGGTTCAGATCTGGTTTAAATCCAGTCGAGACCAGTTCGGACCTGGTTCAGATCTGGTTTAAATCCAGTTGAGAACCAGTTCAGATCTGGTTTAAATCCAGTTGAGACCAGTTCGGACCTGGTTCAGATCTGGTTTAAATCCAGTCGAGAACCAGTTCAGACCTGGTTCAGATCTGGTTTGAATCCATTTAAAGAGACCAGTTCAGACCTGGTTCAGATCCGGTTTAAATCCAGTCGAGACCAGTTCGGACCTGGTTCAGATCTGGTTTAAATCCAGTCGAGAACCAGTTCAGACCTGGTTCAGATCTGGTTTAAATCCATTTAAACCCAGATCTGGTTTAAATCCAGTTGAGACCAGTTCAGACCTGGTTCAGATCTGGTTTAAATCCAGTTCAGACCTGTTTCAGATCTGGTTTATATCCAGTTCAGACCAGTTCAGACCTGTTTCAGATCTGGTTTAAATCCAGTACAGACCAGTTCAGACCTGGTTCAGATCTGGTTTAAATCCAGTTGAGACCATTTCAGACCTGGTTCAGATCTGGTTTAAATCCAGTCGAGACCAGTTCAGACCTGGTTCAGATCTGGTTTAAATCCAGTTGAGACCAGTTCAGACCTGGTTCAGATCTGGTTTAAATCCAGTTCAGACCAGTTCAGACCTGGTTCAGATCTGGTTTATATCCAGTTGAGACCAGTTCAGATCTGGTTTATATCCAGTTGAGACCAGTTCAGACCTGATTCAGATCTGGTTTAAATCCAGTCGAGAACCAGTTCAGACCTGGTTCAGATCTGGTTTAAATCCAGTCGAGAACCAGTTCGGACGTGGTTCAGATCTGGTTTAAATCCAGTCGAGAACCAGTTCAGACCAGGTTCAGATCTGGTTTAAATCCAGTCGAGACCAGTTCCGACCTGGTTCAGATCTGGTTTAAATCCAGTCGAGAACCAGTTCAGACCTGGTTCAGATCTGGTTTAAATCCATTTCAACCCAGATCTGGTTTAAATCCAGTTGAGACCAGTTCAGACCAGGTTCAGATCTGGTTTAAATCCAGTCGAGACCAGTTCGGACCTGGTTCAGATCTGGTTTAAATCCAGTTGAGAACCAGTTCAGATCTGGTTTAAATCCAGTTGAGACCAGTTCGGACCTGGTTCAGATCTGGTTTAAATCCAGTCGAGAACCAGTTCAGACCTGGTTCAGATCTGGTTTGAATCCATTTAAAGAGACCAGTTCAGACCTGGTTCAGATCCGGTTTAAATCCAGTCGAGACCAGTTCGGACCTGGTTCAGATCTGGTTTAAATCCAGTCGAGAACCAGTTCAGACCTGGTTCAGATCTGGTTTAAATCCATTTAAACCCAGATCTGGTTTAAATCCAGTTGAGACCAGTTCCGACCTGGTTCAGATCTGTTTCCAATCCAGTTGATACCAGTTCAGACCTGGTTCAGATCAGGTTTAAATCCAGTTCAGACCTGGTTCAGATCTGGTTTAAATCCAGTTCAGACCTGTTTCAGATCTGGTTTAAATCCAGTTCAGACCAGTTCAGACCTGTTTCAGATCTGGTTTAAATCCAGTTCAGACCAGTTCAGACCTGGTTCAGATCTGGTTTAAATCCAGTTGAGACCATTTCAGACCAGGTTCAGATCTGGTTTAAATCCAGTCGAGACCAGTTCAGACCTGGTTCAGATCTGGTTTAAATCCAGTTGAGACCAGTTCAGACCTGGTTCAGATCTGGTTTAAATCCAGTTCAGACCAGTTCAGACCTGGTTCAGATCTGGTTTATATCCAGTTGAGACCAGTTCAGACCTGATTCAGATCTGGTTTAAATCCAGTCGAGAACCAGTTCAGACCTGGTGCAGATCTGGTTTAAATCCAGTCGAGAACCAGTTCGGACGTGGTTCAGATCTGGTTTAAATCCAGTCGAGACCAGTTCGGACCTGGTTCAGATCTGGTTTAAATCCAGTCGAGACCAGTTCGGAACTGGTTCAGATCTGGTTTAAATCCAGTCGAGACCAGTTCCGACCTGGTTCAGATCTGGTTTAAATCCAGTCGAGAACCAGTTCAGATCTGGTTTAAGTCCAGTTGAGACCTGTTCAGACCTGGTTCAGATCTGGTTTAAATCCAGTTCAGACCAGTTCAGACCTGGTTCAGATCTGGTTTAAATCCATTTAAGACCAGTTCAGACCTGGTTCAGATCCGGTTTAAATCAAATCGAGACCAGGTCAGACCTGGTTCAGATCTGGTTTAAATCCAGTTGAGACCAGTTCGGACCTGGTTCAGATCTGGTTTAAATCCAGTCGAGAACCAGTTCAGACCTGGTTCAGATGTGGTATGAATCCATTTAAAGAGACCAGTTCAGACCTGGTTCAGATCTGGTTTAAATCCAGTTGAGACCAGTTCAGACCTGGTTCAGATCTGTTTCAAATCCAGTTGAGACCAGTTCAGACCTGGTTCAGATCTGGTTTAAATCCAGTTCAGACCTGGTTCAGATCTGGTTCAAATCCAGTCGAGAACCATTTCAGACCAGGTTCAGATCTGGTTTAAATCCAGTCGAGACCAGTTCAGACCTGGTTCAGATCTGGTTTAAATCTAGTCGAGAACCAGTTCAGACCTGTTTCAGATCTGGTTTGAATCCAGTTCAGACCAGTTCAGACCTGGTTCAGATCTGGTTTAAATCCAGTTCAGACCAGTTCAGACCTGGTTCAGATCTGGTTTATATCCAGTTGAGACCAGTTCAGATCTGGTTTATATCCAGTTGAGACCAGTTCAGACCTGATTCAGATCTGGTTTAAATCCAGTCGAGAACCAGTTCAGACCTGGTTCAGATCTGGTTTAAATCCAGTCGAGAACCAGTTCGGACGTGGTTCAGATCTGGTTTAAATCCAGTCGAGAACCAGTTCAGACCAGGTTCAGATCTGGTTTAAATCCAGTCGAGACCAGTTCCGACCTGGTTCAGATCTGGTTTAAATCCAGTCGAGAACCAGTTCAGACCTGGTTCAGATCTGGTTTAAATCCATTTCAACCCAGATCTGGTTTAAATCCAGTTGAGACCAGTTCAGACCAGGTTCAGATCTGGTTTAAATCCAGTCGAGACCAGTTCGGACCTGGTTCAGATCTGGTTTAAATCCAGTTGAGAACCAGTTCAGATCTGGTTTAAATCCAGTTGAGACCAGTTCGGACCTGGTTCAGATCTGGTTTAAATCCAGTCGAGAACCAGTTCAGACCTGGTTCAGATCTGGTTTGAATCCATTTAAAGAGACCAGTTCAGACCTGGTTCAGATCCGGTTTAAATCCAGTCGAGACCAGTTCGGACCTGGTTCAGATCTGGTTTAAATCCAGTCGAGAACCAGTTCAGACCTGGTTCAGATCTGGTTTAAATCCATTTAAACCCAGATCTGGTTTAAATCCAGTTGAGACCAGTTCAGACCTGGTTCAGATCTGGTTTAAATCCAGTTCAGACCTGTTTCAGATCTGGTTTAAATCCAGTTCAGACCAGTTCAGACCTGTTTCAGATCTGGTTTAAATCCAGTTCAGACCAGTTCAGACCTGGTTCAGATCTGGTTTAAATCCAGTTGAGACCATTTCAGACCAGGTTCAGATCTGGTTTAAATCCAGTCGAGACCAGTTCAGACCTGGTTCAGATCTGGTTTAAATCCAGTTGAGACCAGTTCAGACCTGGTTCAGATCTGGTTTAAATCCAGTTCAGACCAGTTCAGACCTGGTTCAGATCTGGTTTATATCCAGTTGAGACCAGTTCAGATCTGGTTTATATCCAGTTGAGACCAGTTCAGACCTGATTCAGATCTGGTTTAAATCCAGTCGAGAACCAGTTCAGACCTGGTTCAGATCTGGTTTAAATCCAGTCGAGAACCAGTTCGGACGTGGTTCAGATCTGGTTTAAATCCAGTCGAGAACCAGTTCAGACCAGGTTCAGATCTGGTTTAAATCCAGTCGAGACCAGTTCCGACCTGGTTCAGATCTGGTTTAAATCCAGTCGAGAACCAGTTCAGACCTGGTTCAGATCTGGTTTAAATCCATTTCAACCCAGATCTGGTTTAAATCCAGTTGAGACCAGTTCAGACCAGGTTCAGATCTGGTTTAAATCCAGTCGAGACCAGTTCGGACCTGGTTCAGATCTGGTTTAAATCCAGTTGAGAACCAGTTCAGATCTGGTTTAAATCCAGTTGAGACCAGTTCGGACCTGGTTCAGATCTGGTTTAAATCCAGTCGAGAACCAGTTCAGACCTGGTTCAGATCTGGTTTGAATCCATTTAAAGAGACCAGTTCAGACCTGGTTCAGATCCGGTTTAAATCCAGTCGAGACCAGTTCGGACCTGGTTCAGATCTGGTTTAAATCCAGTCGAGAACCAGTTCAGACCTGGTTCAGATCTGGTTTAAATCCATTTAAACCCAGATCTGGTTTAAATCCAGTTGAGACCAGTTCCGACCTGGTTCAGATCTGTTTCCAATCCAGTTGATACCAGTTCAGACCTGGTTCAGATCAGGTTTAAATCCAGTTCAGACCTGGTTCAGATCTGGTTTAAATCCAGTTCAGACCTGTTTCAGATCTGGTTTAAATCCAGTTCAGACCAGTTCAGACCTGGTTCAGATCTGGTTTAAATCCAGTTGAGACCATTTCAGACCAGGTTCAGATCTGGTTTAAATCCAGTCGAGACCAGTTCAGACCTGGTTCAGATCTGGTTTAAATCCAGTTGAGACCAGTTCAGACCTGGTTCAGATCTGGTTTAAATCCAGTTCAGACCAGTTCAGACCTGGTTCAGATCTGGTTTATATCCAGTTGAGACCAGTTCAGACCTGATTCAGATCTGGTTTAAATCCAGTCGAGAACCAGTTCAGACCTGGTGCAGATCTGGTTTAAATCCAGTCGAGAACCAGTTCGGACGTGGTTCAGATCTGGTTTAAATCCAGTCGAGAACCAGTTCAGACCAGGTTCAGATCTGGTTTAAATCCATTCGAGACCAGTTCCGACCTGGTTCAGATCTGGTTTAAATCCAGTTCAGACCTGTTTCAGATCTGGTTTAAATCCAGTTCAGACCAGTTCAGACCTGGTTCAGATCTGGTTTAAATCCAGTTCAGACCAGTTCAGACCTGGTTAAGATCTGGTTTAAATCCAGTTCAGACCAGTTCAGACCTGGTTCAGATCTGGTTTATATCCAGTTGAGACCAGTTCAGACCTCGTTCAGATCTGGTTTAAATCCAGTTGAGAACCAGTTCAGATCTGGTTAAAATCCAGTTGAGACCAGTTCGGACCTGGTTCAGATCTGGTTTAAATCCAGTCGAGAACCAGTTCAGACCTGGTTCAGATCCGGTTTAAATCCAGTCGAGAGCAGTTCGGACCTGGTTCAGATCTGGTTTAAATCCAGTCGAGAACCAGTTCAGACCTGGTTCAGATCTGGTTTAAATCCATTTAAACCCAGATCTGGTTTAAATCCAGTTCAGACCAGTTCAGACCTGGTTCAGATCTGTTTCAAATCCAGTTGAGACCAGTTCAGACCTGGTTCAGATCTGGTTTAAATCCAGTTCAGACCTGGTTCAGATCTGGTTTAAATCCAGTCGAGAACCATTTCAGACCAGGTTCAGATCTGGTTTAAATCCATTTCAACCCAGATCTGGTTTAAATCCAGTTGAGACCAGTTCAGACCAGGTTCAGATCTGGTTTTGATCCAGTCGAGACCAGTTCGGACCTGGTTCAGATCTGGTTTAAATCCAGTTGAGAACCAGTTCAGATCTGGTTTAAATCCAGTTGAGACCAGTTCGGACCTGGTTCAGATCTGGTTTAAATCCAGTTGAGAACCAGTTCAGATCTGGTTTAAATCCAGTTGAGACCAGTTCGGACCTGGTTCAGATCTGGTTTAAATCCAGTCGAGAACCAGTTCAGACCTGGTTCAGATCTGGTTTGAATCCATTTAAAGAGACCAGTTCAGACCTGGTTCAGATCCGGTTTAAATCCAGTCGAGACCAGTTCGGACCTGGTTCAGATCTGGTTTAAATCCAGTCGAGAACCAGTTCAGACCTGGTTCAGATCTGGTTTAAATCCATTTAAACCCAGATCTGGTTTAAATCCAGTTGAGACCAGTTCCGACCTGGTTCAGATCTGTTTCCAATCCAGTTGATACCAGTTCAGACCTGGTTCAGATCAGGTTTAAATCCAGTTCAGACCTGGTTCAGATCTGGTTTAAATCCAGTTCAGACCTGTTTCAGATCTGGTTTAAATCCAGTTCAGACCAGTTCAGACCTGTTTCAGATCTGGTTTAAATCCAGTTCAGACCAGTTCAGACCTGGTTCAGATCTGGTTTAAATCCAGTTGAGACCATTTCAGACCAGGTTCAGATCTGGTTTAAATCCAGTCGAGACCAGTTCAGACCTGGTTCAGATCTGGTTTAAATCCAGTTGAGACCAGTTCAGACCTGGTTCAGATCTGGTTTAAATCCAGTTCAGACCAGTTCAGACCTGGTTCAGATCTGGTTTATATCCAGTTGAGACCAGTTCAGATCTGGTTTATATCCAGTTGAGACCAGTTCAGACCTGATTCAGATCTGGTTTAAATCCAGTCGAGAACCAGTTCAGACCTGGTTCAGATCTGGTTTAAATCCAGTCGAGAACCAGTTCGGACGTGGTTCAGATCTGGTTTAAATCCAGTCGAGAACCAGTTCAGACCAGGTTCAGATCTGGTTTAAATCCAGTCGAGACCAGTTCCGACCTGGTTCAGATCTGGTTTAAATCCAGTCGAGAACCAGTTCAGACCTGGTTCAGATCTGGTTTAAATCCATTTCAACCCAGATCTGGTTTAAATCCAGTTGAGACCAGTTCAGACCAGGTTCAGATCTGGTTTAAATCCAGTCGAGACCAGTTCGGACCTGGTTCAGATCTGGTTTAAATCCAGTTGAGAACCGGTTCAGATCTGGTTTAAATCCAGTTGAGACCAGTTCGGACCTGGTTCAGATCTGGTTTAAATCCAGTCGAGAACCAGTTCAGACCTGGTTCAGATCTGGTTTGAATCCATTTAAAGAGACCAGTTCAGACCTGGTTCAGATCCGGTTTAAATCCAGTCGAGACCAGTTCGGACCTGGTTCAGATCTGGTTTAAATCCAGTCGAGAACCAGTTCAGACCTGGTTCAGATCTGGTTTAAATCCATTTAAACCCAGATCTGGTTTAAATCCAGTTGAGACCAGTTCCGACCTGGTTCAGATCTGTTTCCAATCCAGTTGATACCAGTTCAGACCTGGTTCAGATCAGGTTTAAATCCAGTTCAGACCTGGTTCAGATCTGGTTTAAATCCAGTTCAGACCTGTTTCAGATCTGGTTTAAATCCAGTTCAGACCAGTTCAGACCTGTTTCAGATCTGGTTTAAATCCAGTTCAGACCAGTTCAGACCAGGTTCAGATCTGGTTTAAATCCAGTTGAGACCATTTCAGACCAGGTTCAGATCTGGTTTAAATCCAGTCGAGACCAGTTCAGACCTGGTTCAGATCTGGTTTAAATCCAGTTGAGACCAGTTCAGACCTGGTTCAGATCTGGTTTAAATCCAGTCGAGAACCAGTTCAGACCAGGTTCAGATCTGGTTTAAATCCAGTCGAGACCAGTTCCGACCTGGTTCAGATCTGGTTTAAATCCAGTCGAGAACCAGTTCAGACCTGGTTCAGATCTGGTTTAAATCCATTTCAACCCAGATCTGGTTTAAATCCAGTTGAGACCAGTTCAGACCTGGTTCAGATCTGGTTTAAATCCAGTCGAGACCAGTTCGGACCTGGTTCAGATCTGGTTTAAATCCAGTTGAGAACCAGTTCAGATCTGGTTTAAATCCAGTTGAGACCAGTTCGGACCTGGTTCAGATCTGGTTTAAATCCAGTCGAGAACCAGTTCAGACCTGGTTCAGATCTGGTTTGAATCCATTTAAAGAGACCAGTTCAGACCTGGTTCAGATCCGGTTTAAATCCAGTCGAGACCAGTTCGGACCTGGTTCAGATCTGGTTTAAATCCAGTCGAGAACCAGTTCAGACCTGGTTCAGATCTGGTTTAAATCCATTTAAACCCAGATCTGGTTTAAATCCAGTTGAGACCAGTTCCGACCTGGTTCAGATCTGTTTCCAATCCAGTTGATACCAGTTCAGACCTGGTTCAGATCAGGTTTAAATCCAGTTCAGACCTGGTTCAGATCTGGTTTAAATCCAGTTCAGACCTGTTTCAGATCTGGTTTAAATCCAGTTCAGACCAGTTCAGACCTGTTTCAGATCTGGTTTAAATCCAGTTCAGACCAGTTCAGACCTGGTTCAGATCTGGTTTAAATCCAGTTGAGACCATTTCAGACCAGGTTCAGATCTGGTTTAAATCCAGTCGAGACCAGTTCAGACCTGGTTCAGATCTGGTTTAAATCCAGTTCAGACCAGTTCAGACCTGGTTAAGATCTGGTTTAAATCCAGTTCAGACCAGTTCAGACCTGGTTCAGATCTGGTTTATATCCAGTTGAGACCAGTTCAGACCTCGTTCAGATCTGGTTTAAATCCAGTTGAGAACCAGTTCAGATCTGGTTAAAATCCAGTTGAGACCAGTTCGGACCTGGTTCAGATCTGGTTTAAATCCAGTCGAGAACCAGTTCAGACCTGGTTCAGATCCGGTTTAAATCCAGTCGAGAGCAGTTCGGACCTGGTTCAGATCTGGTTTAAATCCAGTCGAGAACCAGTTCAGACCTGGTTCAGATCTGGTTTAAATCCATTTAAACCCAGATCTGGTTTAAATCCAGTTCAGACCAGTTCAGACCTGGTTCAGATCTGTTTCAAATCCAGTTGAGACCAGTTCAGACCTGGTTCAGATCTGGTTTAAATCCAGTTCAGACCTGGTTCAGATCTGGTTTAAATCCAGTCGAGAACCATTTCAGACCAGGTTCAGATCTGGTTTAAATCCATTTCAACCCAGATCTGGTTTAAATCCAGTTGAGACCAGTTCAGACCAGGTTCAGATCTGGTTTTGATCCAGTCGAGACCAGTTCGGACCTGGTTCAGATCTGGTTTAAATCCAGTTGAGAACCAGTTCAGATCTGGTTTAAATCCAGTTGAGACCAGTTCGGACCTGGTTCAGATCTGGTTTAAATCCAGTTGAGAACCAGTTCAGATCTGGTTTAAATCCAGTTGAGACCAGTTCGGACCTGGTTCAGATCTGGTTTAAATCCAGTCGAGAACCAGTTCAGACCTGGTTCAGATCTGGTTTGAATCCATTTAAAGAGACCAGTTCAGACCTGGTTCAGATCCGGTTTAAATCCAGTCGAGACCAGTTCGGACCTGGTTCAGATCTGGTTTAAATCCAGTCGAGAACCAGTTCAGACCTGGTTCAGATCTGGTTTAAATCCATTTAAACCCAGATCTGGTTTAAATCCAGTTGAGACCAGTTCCGACCTGGTTCAGATCTGTTTCCAATCCAGTTGATACCAGTTCAGACCTGGTTCAGATCAGGTTTAAATCCAGTTCAGACCTGGTTCAGATCTGGTTTAAATCCAGTTCAGACCTGTTTCAGATCTGGTTTAAATCCAGTTCAGACCAGTTCAGACCTGTTTCAGATCTGGTTTAAATCCAGTTCAGACCAGTTCAGACCTGGTTCAGATCTGGTTTAAATCCAGTTGAGACCATTTCAGACCAGGTTCAGATCTGGTTTAAATCCAGTCGAGACCAGTTCAGACCTGGTTCAGATCTGGTTTAAATCCAGTTGAGACCAGTTCAGACCTGGTTCAGATCTGGTTTAAATCCAGTTCAGACCAGTTCAGACCTGGTTCAGATCTGGTTTATATCCAGTTGAGACCAGTTCAGATCTGGTTTATATCCAGTTGAGACCAGTTCAGACCTGATTCAGATCTGGTTTAAATCCAGTCGAGAACCAGTTCAGACCTGGTTCAGATCTGGTTTAAATCCAGTCGAGAACCAGTTCGGACGTGGTTCAGATCTGGTTTAAATCCAGTCGAGAACCAGTTCAGACCAGGTTCAGATCTGGTTTAAATCCAGTCGAGACCAGTTCCGACCTGGTTCAGATCTGGTTTAAATCCAGTCGAGAACCAGTTCAGACCTGGTTCAGATCTGGTTTAAATCCATTTCAACCCAGATCTGGTTTAAATCCAGTTGAGACCAGTTCAGACCAGGTTCAGATCTGGTTTAAATCCAGTCGAGACCAGTTCGGACCTGGTTCAGATCTGGTTTAAATCCAGTTGAGAACCGGTTCAGATCTGGTTTAAATCCAGTTGAGACCAGTTCGGACCTGGTTCAGATCTGGTTTAAATCCAGTCGAGAACCAGTTCAGACCTGGTTCAGATCTGGTTTGAATCCATTTAAAGAGACCAGTTCAGACCTGGTTCAGATCCGGTTTAAATCCAGTCGAGACCAGTTCGGACCTGGTTCAGATCTGGTTTAAATCCAGTCGAGAACCAGTTCAGACCTGGTTCAGATCTGGTTTAAATCCATTTAAACCCAGATCTGGTTTAAATCCAGTTGAGACCAGTTCCGACCTGGTTCAGATCTGTTTCCAATCCAGTTGATACCAGTTCAGACCTGGTTCAGATCAGGTTTAAATCCAGTTCAGACCTGGTTCAGATCTGGTTTAAATCCAGTTCAGACCTGTTTCAGATCTGGTTTAAATCCAGTTCAGACCAGTTCAGACCTGTTTCAGATCTGGTTTAAATCCAGTTCAGACCAGTTCAGACCAGGTTCAGATCTGGTTTAAATCCAGTTGAGACCATTTCAGACCAGGTTCAGATCTGGTTTAAATCCAGTCGAGACCAGTTCAGACCTGGTTCAGATCTGGTTTAAATCCAGTTGAGACCAGTTCAGACCTGGTTCAGATCTGGTTTAAATCCAGTCGAGAACCAGTTCAGACCAGGTTCAGATCTGGTTTAAATCCAGTCGAGACCAGTTCCGACCTGGTTCAGATCTGGTTTAAATCCAGTCGAGAACCAGTTCAGACCTGGTTCAGATCTGGTTTAAATCCATTTCAACCCAGATCTGGTTTAAATCCAGTTGAGACCAGTTCCGACCTGGTTCAGATCTGGTTTAAATCCAGTCGAGACCAGTTCGGACCTGGTTCAGATCTGGTTTAAATCCAGTTGAGAACCAGTTCAGATCTGGTTTAAATCCAGTTGAGACCAGTTCGGACCTGGTTCAGATCTGGTTTAAATCCAGTCGAGAACCAGTTCAGACCTGGTTCAGATCTGGTTTGAATCCATTTAAAGAGACCAGTTCAGACCTGGTTCAGATCCGGTTTAAATCCAGTCGAGACCAGTTCGGACCTGGTTCAGATCTGGTTTAAATCCAGTCGAGAACCAGTTCAGACCTGGTTCAGATCTGGTTTAAATCCATTTAAACCCAGATCTGGTTTAAATCCAGTTGAGACCAGTTCCGACCTGGTTCAGATCTGTTTCCAATCCAGTTGATACCAGTTCAGACCTGGTTCAGATCAGGTTTAAATCCAGTTCAGACCTGGTTCAGATCTGGTTTAAATCCAGTTCAGACCTGTTTCAGATCTGGTTTAAATCCAGTTCAGACCAGTTCAGACCTGTTTCAGATCTGGTTTAAATCCAGTTCAGACCAGTTCAGACCTGGTTCAGATCTGGTTTAAATCCAGTTGAGACCATTTCAGACCAGGTTCAGATCTGGTTTAAATCCAGTCGAGACCAGTTCAGACCTGGTTCAGATCTGGTTTAAATCCAGTTGAGACCAGTTCAGACCTGGTTCAGATCTGGTTTAAATCCAGTTCAGACCAGTTCAGACCTGGTTCAGATCTGGTTTATATCCAGTTGAGACCAGTTCAGACCTGATTCAGATCTGGTTTAAATCCAGTCGAGAACCAGTTCAGACCTGGTGCAGATCTGGTTTAAATCCAGTCGAGAACCAGTTCGGACGTGGTTCAGATCTGGTTTAAATCCAGTCGAGACCAGTTCGGACCTGGTTCAGATCTGGTTTAAATCCAGTCGAGACCAGTTCGGACCTGGTTCAGATCTGGTTTAAATCCAGTCGAGACCAGTTCCGACCTGGTTCAGATCTGGTTTAAATCCAGTCGAGAACCAGTTCAGATCTGGTTTAAGTCCAGTTGAGACCTGGTTCAGACCTGGTTCAGATCTGGTTTAAATCCAGTTCAGACCAGTTCAGACCTGGTTCAGATCTGGTTTAAATCCATTTAAGACCAGTTCAGACCTGGTTCAGATCCGGTTTAAATCAAATCGAGACCAGGTCAGACCTGGTTCAGATCTGGTTTAAATCCAGTTGAGACCAGTTCGGACCTGGTTCAGATCTGGTTTAAATCCAGTCGAGAACCAGTTCAGACCTGGTTCAGATGTGGTATGAATCCATTTAAAGAGACCAGTTCAGACCTGGTTCAGATCTGGTTTAAATCCAGTTGAGACCAGTTCAGACCTGGTTCAGATCTGTTTCAAATCCAGTTGAGACCAGTTCAGACCTGGTTCAGATCTGGTTTAAATCCAGTTCAGACCTGGTTCAGATCTGGTTTAAATCCAGTCGAGAACCATTTCAGACCAGGTTCAGATCTGGTTTAAATCCAGTCGAGACCAGTTCAGACCTGGTTCAGATCTGGTTTAAATCTAGTCGAGAACCAGTTCAGACCTGTTTCAGATCTGGTTTGAATCCAGTTCAGACCAGTTCAGACCTGGTTCAGATCTGGTTTAAATCCAGTTCAGACCAGTTCAGACCTGGTTCAGATCTGGTTTATATCCAGTTGAGACCAGTTCAGATCTGGTTTATATCCAGTTGAGACCAGTTCAGACCTGATTCAGATCTGGTTTAAATCCAGTCGAGAACCAGTTCAGACCTGGTTCAGATCTGGTTTAAATCCAGTCGAGAACCAGTTCGGACGTGGTTCAGATCTGGTTTAAATCCAGTCGAGAACCAGTTCAGACCAGGTTCAGATCTGGTTTAAATCCAGTCGAGACCAGTTCCGACCTGGTTCAGATCTGGTTTAAATCCAGTCGAGAACCAGTTCAGACCTGGTTCAGATCTGGTTTAAATCCATTTCAACCCAGATCTGGTTTAAATCCAGTTGAGACCAGTTCAGACCAGGTTCAGATCTGGTTTAAATCCAGTCGAGACCAGTTCGGACCTGGTTCAGATCTGGTTTAAATCCAGTTGAGAACCAGTTCAGATCTGGTTTAAATCCAGTTGAGACCAGTTCGGACCTGGTTCAGATCTGGTTTAAATCCAGTCGAGAACCAGTTCAGACCTGGTTCAGATCTGGTTTGAATCCATTTAAAGAGACCAGTTCAGACCTGGTTCAGATCCGGTTTAAATCCAGTCGAGACCAGTTCGGACCTGGTTCAGATCTGGTTTAAATCCAGTCGAGAACCAGTTCAGACCTGGTTCAGATCTGGTTTAAATCCATTTAAACCCAGATCTGGTTTAAATCCAGTTGAGACCAGTTCAGACCTGGTTCAGATCTGGTTTAAATCCAGTTCAGACCTGTTTCAGATCTGGTTTAAATCCAGTTCAGACCAGTTCAGACCTGGTTCAGATCTGGTTTAAATCCAGTTCAGACCAGTTCAGACCTGGTTCAGATCTGGTTTAAATCCAGTTGAGACCATTTCAGACCAGGTTCAGATCTGGTTTAAATCCAGTCGAGACCAGTTCAGACCTGGTTCAGATCTGGTTTAAATCCAGTTGAGACCATTTCAGACCAGGTTCAGATCTGGTTTAAATCCAGTCGAGACCAGTTCAGACCTGGTTCAGATCTGGTTTAAATCCAGTTGAGACCAGTTCAGACCTGGTTCAGATCTGGTTTAAATCCAGTTCAGACCAGTTCAGACCTGGTTCAGATCTGGTTTATATCCAGTTGAGACCAGTTCAGATCTGGTTTATATCCAGTTGAGACCAGTTCAGACCTGATTCAGATCTGGTTTAAATCCAGTCGAGAACCAGTTCAGACCTGGTTCAGATCTGGTTTAAATCCAGTCGAGAACCAGTTCGGACGTGGTTCAGATCTGGTTTAAATCCAGTCGAGAACCAGTTCAGACCAGGTTCAGATCTGGTTTAAATCCAGTCGAGACCAGTTCCGACCTGGTTCAGATCTGGTTTAAATCCAGTCGAGAACCAGTTCAGACCTGGTTCAGATCTGGTTTAAATCCATTTCAACCCAGATCTGGTTTAAATCCAGTTGAGACCAGTTCAGACCAGGTTCAGATCTGGTTTAAATCCAGTCGAGACCAGTTCGGACCTGGTTCAGATCTGGTTTAAATCCAGTTGAGAACCAGTTCAGATCTGGTTTAAATCCAGTTGAGACCAGTTCGGACCTGGTTCAGATCTGGTTTAAATCCAGTCGAGAACCAGTTCAGACCTGGTTCAGATCTGGTTTGAATCCATTTAAAGAGACCAGTTCAGACCTGGTTCAGATCCGGTTTAAATCCAGTCGAGACCAGTTCGGACCTGGTTCAGATCTGGTTTAAATCCAGTCGAGAACCAGTTCAGACCTGGTTCAGATCTGGTTTAAATCCATTTCAACCCAGATCTGGTTTAAATCCAGTTGAGACCAGTTCCGACCTGGTTCAGATCTGTTTCCAATCCAGTTGATACCAGTTCAGACCTGGTTCAGATCAGGTTTAAATCCAGTTCAGACCTGGTTCAGATCTGGTTTAAATCCAGTTCAGACCTGTTTCAGATCTGGTTTAAATCCAGTTCAGACCAGTTCAGACCTGTTTCAGATCTGGTTTAAATCCAGTCGAGACCAGTTCGGACCTGGTTCAGATCTGGTTTAAATCCAGTTGAGAACCAGTTCAGATCTGGTTTAAATCCAGTTGAGACCAGTTCGGACCTGGTTCAGATCTGGTTTAAATCCAGTCGAGAACCAGTTCAGACCTGGTTCAGATCTGGTTTGAATCCATTTAAAGAGACCAGTTCAGACCTGGTTCAGATCCGGTTTAAATCCAGTCGAGACCAGTTCGGACCTGGTTCAGATCTGGTTTAAATCCAGTCGAGAACCAGTTCAGACCTGGTTCAGATCTGGTTTAAATCCATTTAAACCCAGATCTGGTTTAAATCCAGTTGAGACCAGTTCCGACCTGGTTCAGATCTGTTTCCAATCCAGTTGATACCAGTTCAGACCTGGTTCAGATCAGGTTTAAATCCAGTTCAGACCTGGTTCAGATCTGGTTTAAATCCAGTTCAGACCTGTTTCAGATCTGGTTTAAATCCAGTTCAGACCAGTTCAGACCTGTTTCAGATCTGGTTTAAATCCAGTTCAGACCAGTTCAGACCTGGTTCAGATCTGGTTTAAATCCAGTTGAGACCATTTCAGACCAGGTTCAGATCTGGTTTAAATCCAGTCGAGACCAGTTCAGACCTGGTTCAGATCTGGTTTAAATCCAGTTGAGACCAGTTCAGACCTGGTTCAGATCTGGTTTAAATCCAGTTCAGACCAGTTCAGACCTGGTTCAGATCTGGTTTATATCCAGTTGAGACCAGTTCAGACCTGATTCAGATCTGGTTTAAATCCAGTCGAGAACCAGTTCAGACCTGGTGCAGATCTGGTTTAAATCCAGTCGAGAACCAGTTCGGACGTGGTTCAGATCTGGTTTAAATCCAGTCGAGACCAGTTCGGACCTGGTTCAGATCTGGTTTAAATCCAGTCGAGACCAGTTCGGACCTGGTTCAGATCTGGTTTAAATCCAGTCGAGACCAGTTCGGACCTGGTTCAGATCTGGTTTAAATCCAGTCGAGAACCAGTTCAGATCTGGTTTAAGTCCAGTTGAGACCTGTTCAGACCTGGTTCAGATCTGGTTTAAATCCAGTTCAGACCAGTTCAGACCTGGTTCAGATCTGGTTTAAATCCATTTAAGACCAGTTCAGACCTGGTTCAGATCCGGTTTAAATCAAATCGAGACCAGGTCAGACCTGGTTCAGATCTGGTTTAAATCCAGTTGAGACCAGTTCGGACCTGGTTCAGATCTGGTTTAAATCCAGTCGAGAACCAGTTCAGACCTGGTTCAGATGTGGTATGAATCCATTTAAAGAGACCAGTTCAGACCTGGTTCAGATCTGGTTTAAATCCAGTTGAGACCAGTTCAGACCTGGTTCAGATCTGTTTCAAATCCAGTTGAGACCAGTTCAGACCTGGTTCAGATCTGGTTTAAATCCAGTTCAGACCTGGTTCAGATCTGGTTTAAATCCAGTCGAGAACCATTTCAGACCAGGTTCAGATCTGGTTTAAATCCAGTCGAGACCAGTTCAGACCTGGTTCAGATCTGGTTTAAATCTAGTCGAGAACCAGTTCAGACCTGTTTCAGATCTGGTTTGAATCCAGTTCAGACCAGTTCAGACCTGGTTCAGATCTGGTTTAAATCCAGTTCAGACCAGTTCAGACCTGGTTCAGATCTGGTTTATATCCAGTTGAGACCAGTTCAGATCTGGTTTATATCCAGTTGAGACCAGTTCAGACCTGATTCAGATCTGGTTTAAATCCAGTCGAGAACCAGTTCAGACCTGGTTCAGATCTGGTTTAAATCCAGTCGAGAACCAGTTCGGACGTGGTTCAGATCTGGTTTAAATCCAGTCGAGAACCAGTTCAGACCAGGTTCAGATCTGGTTTAAATCCAGTCGAGACCAGTTCCGACCTGGTTCAGATCTGGTTTAAATCCAGTCGAGAACCAGTTCAGACCTGGTTCAGATCTGGTTTAAATCCATTTCAACCCAGATCTGGTTTAAATCCAGTTGAGACCAGTTCAGACCAGGTTCAGATCTGGTTTAAATCCAGTCGAGACCAGTTCGGACCTGGTTCAGATCTGGTTTAAATCCAGTTGAGAACCAGTTCAGATCTGGTTTAAATCCAGTTGAGACCAGTTCGGACCTGGTTCAGATCTGGTTTAAATCCAGTCGAGAACCAGTTCAGACCTGGTTCAGATCTGGTTTGAATCCATTTAAAGAGACCAGTTCAGACCTGGTTCAGATCCGGTTTAAATCCAGTCGAGACCAGTTCGGACCTGGTTCAGATCTGGTTTAAATCCAGTCGAGAACCAGTTCAGACCTGGTTCAGATCTGGTTTAAATCCATTTAAACCCAGATCTGGTTTAAATCCAGTTGAGACCAGTTCAGACCTGGTTCAGATCTGGTTTAAATCCAGTTCAGACCTGTTTCAGATCTGGTTTAAATCCAGTTCAGACCAGTTCAGACCTGTTTCAGATCTGGTTTAAATCCAGTTCAGACCAGTTCAGACCTGGTTCAGATCTGGTTTAAATCCAGTTGAGACCATTTCAGACCAGGTTCAGATCTGGTTTAAATCCAGTCGAGACCAGTTCAGACCTGGTTCAGATCTGGTTTAAATCCAGTTGAGACCATTTCAGACCAGGTTCAGATCTGGTTTAAATCCAGTCGAGACCAGTTCAGACCTGGTTCAGATCTGGTTTAAATCCAGTTGAGACCAGTTCAGACCTGGTTCAGATCTGGTTTAAATCCAGTTCAGACCAGTTCAGACCTGGTTCAGATCTGGTTTATATCCAGTTGAGACCAGTTCAGATCTGGTTTATATCCAGTTGAGACCAGTTCAGACCTGATTCAGATCTGGTTTAAATCCAGTCGAGAACCAGTTCAGACCTGGTTCAGATCTGGTTTAAATCCAGTCGAGAACCAGTTCGGACGTGGTTCAGATCTGGTTTAAATCCAGTCGAGAACCAGTTCAGACCAGGTTCAGATCTGGTTTAAATCCAGTCGAGACCAGTTCCGACCTGGTTCAGATCTGGTTTAAATCCAGTCGAGAACCAGTTCAGACCTGGTTCAGATCTGGTTTAAATCCATTTCAACCCAGATCTGGTTTAAATCCAGTTGAGACCAGTTCAGACCAGGTTCAGATCTGGTTTAAATCCAGTCGAGACCAGTTCGGACCTGGTTCAGATCTGGTTTAAATCCAGTTGAGAACCAGTTCAGATCTGGTTTAAATCCAGTTGAGACCAGTTCGGACCTGGTTCAGATCTGGTTTAAATCCAGTCGAGAACCAGTTCAGACCTGGTTCAGATCTGGTTTGAATCCATTTAAAGAGACCAGTTCAGACCTGGTTCAGATCCGGTTTAAATCCAGTCGAGACCAGTTCGGACCTGGTTCAGATCTGGTTTAAATCCAGTCGAGAACCAGTTCAGACCTGGTTCAGATCTGGTTTAAATCCATTTCAACCCAGATCTGGTTTAAATCCAGTTGAGACCAGTTCCGACCTGGTTCAGATCTGTTTCCAATCCAGTTGATACCAGTTCAGACCTGGTTCAGATCAGGTTTAAATCCAGTTCAGACCTGGTTCAGATCTGGTTTAAATCCAGTTCAGACCTGTTTCAGATCTGGTTTAAATCCAGTTCAGACCAGTTCAGACCTGTTTCAGATCTGGTTTAAATCCAGTTCAGACCAGTTCAGACCTGGTTCAGATCTGGTTTAAATCCAGTTGAGACCATTTCAGACCAGGTTCAGATCTGGTTTAAATCCAGTCGAGACCAGTTCAGACCTGGTTCAGATCTGGTTTAAATCCAGTTGAGACCAGTTCAGACCTGGTTCAGATCTGGTTTAAATCCAGTTCAGACCAGTTCAGACCTGGTTCAGATCTGGTTTATATCCAGTTGAGACCAGTTCAGACCTGATTCAGATCTGGTTTAAATCCAGTCGAGAACCAGTTCAGACCTGGTGCAGATCTGGTTTAAATCCAGTCGAGAACCAGTTCGGACGTGGTTCAGATCTGGTTTAAATCCAGTCGAGAACCAGTTCAGACCAGGTTCAGATCTGGTTTAAATCCATTCGAGACCAGTTCCGACCTGGTTCAGATCTGGTTTAAATCCAGTTCAGACCAGTTCAGACCTGTTTCAGATCTGGTTTAAATCCAGTTCAGACCAGTTCAGACCTGGTTCAGATCTGGTTTAAATCCAGTTCAGACCAGTTCAGACCTGGTTAAGATCTGGTTTAAATCCAGTTCAGACCAGTTCAGACCTGGTTCAGATCTGGTTTATATCCAGTTGAGACCAGTTCAGACCTCGTTCAGATCTGGTTTAAATCCAGTTGAGAACCAGTTCAGATCTGGTTAAAATCCAGTTGAGACCAGTTCGGACCTGGTTCAGATCTGGTTTAAATCCAGTCGAGAACCAGTTCAGACCTGGTTCAGATCCGGTTTAAATCCAGTCGAGACCAGTTCGGACCTGGTTCAGATCTGGTTTAAATCCAGTCGAGAACCAGTTCAGACCTGGTTCAGATCTGGTTTAAATCCATTTAAACCCAGATCTGGTTTAAATCCAGTTCAGACCAGTTCAGACCTGGTTCAGATCTGTTTCAAATCCAGTTGAGACCAGTTCAGACCTGGTTCAGATCTGGTTTAAATCCAGTTCAGACCTGGTTCAGATCTGGTTTAAATCCAGTCGAGAACCATTTCAGACCAGGTTCAGATCTGGTTTAAATCCATTTCAACCCAGATCTGGTTTAAATCCAGTTGAGACCAGTTCAGACCAGGTTCAGATCTGGTTTAGATCCAGTCGAGACCAGTTCGGACCTGGTTCAGATCTGGTTTAAATCCAGTTGAGAACCAGTTCAGATCTGGTTTAAATCCAGTTGAGACCAGTTCGGACCTGGTTCAGATCTGGTTTAAATCCAGTTGAGAACCAGTTCAGATCTGGTTTAAATCCAGTTGAGACCAGTTCGGACCTGGTTCAGATCTGGTTTAAATCCAGTCGAGAACCAGTTCAGACCTGGTTCAGATCTGGTTTGAATCCATTTAAAGAGACCAGTTCAGACCTGGTTCAGATCCGGTTTAAATCCAGTCGAGACCAGTTCGGACCTGGTTCAGATCTGGTTTAAATCCAGTCGAGAACCAGTTCAGACCTGGTTCAGATCCGGTTTAAATCCAGTCGAGACCAGTTCGGACCTGGTTCAGATCTGGTTTAAATCCAGTCGAGAACCAGTTCAGACCTGGTTCAGATCTGGTTTAAATCCATTTAAACCCAGATCTGGTTTAAATCCAGTTGAGACCAGTTCAGATCTGGTTTATATCCAGTTGAGACCAGTTCAGACCTGATTCAGATCTGGTTTAAATCCAGTCGAGAACCAGTTCAGACCTGGTTCAGATCTGGTTTAAATCCAGTCGAGAACCAGTTCGGACGTGGTTCAGATCTGGTTTAAATCCAGTCGAGAACCAGTTCAGACCAGGTTCAGATCTGGTTTAAATCCAGTCGAGACCAGTTCCGACCTGGTTCAGATCTGGTTTAAATCCAGTCGAGAACCAGTTCAGACCTGGTTCAGATCTGGTTTAAATCCAGTTGAGAACCAGTTCAGATCTGGTTTAAATCCAGTTGAGACCATTTCAGACCAGGTTCAGATCTGGTTTAAATCCAGTCGAGACCAGTTCAGACCTGGTTCAGATCTGGTTTAAATCCAGTTGAGACCAGTTCAGACCTGGTTCAGATCTGGTTTAAATCCAGTTCAGACCAGTTCAGACCTGGTTCAGATCTGGTTTATATCCAGTTGAGACCAGTTCAGATCTGGTTTATATCCAGTTGAGACCAGTTCAGACCTGATTCAGATCTGGTTTAAATCCAGTCGAGAACCAGTTCAGACCTGGTTCAGATCTGGTTTAAATCCAGTCGAGAACCAGTTCGGACGTGGTTCAGATCTGGTTTAAATCCAGTCGAGAACCAGTTCAGACCAGGTTCAGATCTGGTTTAAATCCAGTCGAGACCAGTTCCGACCTGGTTCAGATCTGGTTTAAATCCAGTCGAGAACCAGTTCAGACCTGGTTCAGATCTGGTTTAAATCCAGTTGAGAACCAGTTCAGATCTGGTTTAAATCCAGTTGAGACCAGTTCGGACCTGGTTCAGATCTGGTTTAAATCCAGTCGAGAACCAGTTCAGACCTGGTTCAGATCTGGTTTGAATCCATTTAAAGAGACCAGTTCAGACCTGGTTCAGATCCGGTTTAAATCCAGTCGAGACCAGTTCGGACCTGGTTCAGATCTGGTTTAAATCCAGTCGAGAACCAGTTCAGACCTGGTTCAGATCTGGTTTAAATCCATTTAAACCCAGATCTGGTTTAAATCCAGTTGAGACCAGTTCCGACCTGGTTCAGATCTGTTTCCAATCCAGTTGATACCAGTTCAGACCTGGTTCAGATCAGGTTTAAATCCAGTTCAGACCTGGTTCAGATCTGGTTTAAATCCAGTTCAGACCTGTTTCAGATCTGGTTTAAATCCAGTTCAGACCAGTTCAGACCTGTTTCAGATCTGGTTTAAATCCAGTTCAGACCAGTTCAGACCTGGTTCAGATCTGGTTTAAATCCAGTTGAGACCATTTCAGACCAGGTTCAGATCTGGTTTAAATCCAGTCGAGACCAGTTCAGACCTGGTTCAGATCTGGTTTAAATCCAGTTGAGACCAGTTCAGACCTGGTTCAGATCTGGTTTAAATCCAGTTCAGACCAGTTCAGACCTGGTTCAGATCTGGTTTATATCCAGTTGAGACCAGTTCAGACCTGATTCAGATCTGGTTTAAATCCAGTCGAGAACCAGTTCAGACCTGGTGCAGATCTGGTTTAAATCCAGTCGAGAACCAGTTCGGACGTGGTTCAGATCTGGTTTAAATCCAGTCGAGAACCAGTTCAGACCAGGTTCAGATCTGGTTTAAATCCATTCGAGACCAGTTCCGACCTGGTTCAGATCTGGTTTAAATCCAGTTCAGACCAGTTCAGACCTGTTTCAGATCTGGTTTAAATCCAGTTCAGACCAGTTCAGACCTGGTTCAGATCTGGTTTAAATCCAGTTCAGACCAGTTCAGACCTGGTTAAGATCTGGTTTAAATCCAGTTCAGACCAGTTCAGACCTGGTTCAGATCTGGTTTATATCCAGTTGAGACCAGTTCAGACCTCGTTCAGATCTGGTTTAAATCCAGTTCAGACCAGTTCAGACCTGGTTCAGATCTGGTTTAAATCCAGTCGAGACCAGTTCGGACCTGGTTCAGATCTGGTTTAAATCCAGTTGAGAACCAGTTCAGATCTGGTTTAAATCCAGTTGAGACCAGTTCGGACCTGGTTCAGATCTGGTTTAAATCCAGTCGAGAACCAGTTCAGACCTGGTTCAGATCCGGTTTAAATCCAGTCGAGACCAGTTCGGACCTGGTTCAGATCTGGTTTAAATCCAGTCGAGAACCAGTTCAGACCTGGTTCAGATCTGGTTTAAATCCATTTAAACCCAGATCTGGTTTAAATCCAGTTCAGACCAGTTCAGACCTGGTTCAGATCTGTTTCAAATCCAGTTGAGACCAGTTCAGACCTGGTTCAGATCTGGTTTAAATCCAGTTCAGACCTGGTTCAGATCTGGTTTAAATCCAGTCGAGAACCATTTCAGACCAGGTTCAGATCTGGTTTAAATCCAGTCGAGACCAGTTCAGACCTGGTTCAGATCTGGTTTAAATCCAGTCGAGACCAGTTCAGACCTGGTTCAGATCAGGTTTAAATCCAGTTCAGACCTGGTTCAGATCTGGTTTAAATCCAGTCGAGAACCATTTCAGACCAGGTTCAGATCTGGTTTAAATCCAGTTGAGACCATTTCAGACCAGGTTCAGATCTGGTTTAAATCCAGTCGAGACCAGTTCAGACCTGGTTCAGATCTGGTTTAAATCCAGTTGAGACCAGTTCAGACCTGGTTCAGATCTGGTTTAAATCCAGTTCAGACCAGTTCAGACCTGGTTCAGATCTGGTTTATATCCAGTTGAGACCAGTTCAGATCTGGTTTATATCCAGTTGAGACCAGTTCAGACCTGATTCAGATCTGGTTTAAATCCAGTCGAGAACCAGTTCAGACCTGGTTCAGATCTGGTTTAAATCCAGTCGAGAACCAGTTCGGACGTGGTTCAGATCTGGTTTAAATCCAGTCGAGAACCAGTTCAGACCAGGTTCAGATCTGGTTTAAATCCAGTCGAGACCAGTTCCGACCTGGTTCAGATCTGGTTTAAATCCAGTCGAGAACCAGTTCAGACCTGGTTCAGATCTGGTTTAAATCCATTTCAACCCAGATCTGGTTTAAATCCAGTTGAGACCAGTTCAGACCAGGTTCAGATCTGGTTTAAATCCAGTCGAGACCAGTTCGGACCTGGTTCAGATCTGGTTTAAATCCAGTTGAGAACCAGTTCAGATCTGGTTTAAATCCAGTTGAGACCAGTTCGGACCTGGTTCAGATCTGGTTTAAATCCAGTCGAGAACCAGTTCAGACCTGGTTCAGATCTGGTTTGAATCCATTTAAAGAGACCAGTTCAGACCTGGTTCAGATCCGGTTTAAATCCAGTCGAGACCAGTTCGGACCTGGTTCAGATCTGGTTTAAATCCAGTCGAGAACCAGTTCAGACCTGGTTCAGATCTGGTTTAAATCCATTTAAACCCAGATCTGGTTTAAATCCAGTTGAGACCAGTTCCGACCTGGTTCAGATCTGTTTCCAATCCAGTTGATACCAGTTCAGACCTGGTTCAGATCAGGTTTAAATCCAGTTCAGACCTGGTTCAGATCTGGTTTAAATCCAGTTCAGACCTGTTTCAGATCTGGTTTAAATCCAGTTCAGACCAGTTCAGACCTGTTTCAGATCTGGTTTAAATCCAGTTCAGACCAGTTCAGACCTGGTTCAGATCTGGTTTAAATCCAGTTGAGACCATTTCAGACCAGGTTCAGATCTGGTTTAAATCCAGTCGAGACCAGTTCAGACCTGGTTCAGATCTGGTTTAAATCCAGTTGAGACCAGTTCAGACCTGGTTCAGATCTGGTTTAAATCCAGTTCAGACCAGTTCAGACCTGGTTCAGATCTGGTTTATATCCAGTTGAGACCAGTTCAGACCAGGTTCAGATCTGGTTTAAATCCAGTCGAGAACCAGTTCAGACCTGGTGCAGATCTGGTTTAAATCCAGTCGAGAACCAGTTCGGACGTGGTTCAGATCTGGTTTAAATCCAGTCGAGAACCAGTTCAGACCAGGTTCAGATCTGGTTTAAATCCATTCGAGACCAGTTCCGACCTGGTTCAGATCTGGTTTAAATCCAGTTCAGACCAGTTCAGACCTGTTTCAGATCTGGTTTAAATCCAGTTCAGACCAGTTCAGACCTGGTTCAGATCTGGTTTAAATCCAGTTCAGACCAGTTCAGACCTGGTTAAGATCTGGTTTAAATCCAGTTGAGACCAGTTCCGACCTGGTTCAGATCTGTTTCCAATCCAGTTGATACCAGTTCAGACCTGGTTCAGATCAGGTTTAAATCCAGTTCAGACCTGGTTCAGATCTGGTTTAAATCCAGTTCAGACCTGTTTCAGATCTGGTTTAAATCCAGTTCAGACCAGTTCAGACCTGTTTCAGATCTGGTTTAAATCCAGTTCAGACCAGTTCAGACCTGGTTCAGATCTGGTTTAAATCCAGTCGAGAACCAGTTCAGACCTGGTGCAGATCTGGTTTAAATCCAGTCGAGAACCAGTTCGGACGTGGTTCAGATCTGGTTTAAATCCAGTCGAGAACCAGTTCAGACCAGGTTCAGATCTGGTTTAAATCCATTCGAGACCAGTTCCGACCTGGTTCAGATCTGGTTTAAATCCAGTTCAGACCAGTTCAGACCTGTTTCAGATCTGGTTTAAATCCAGTTCAGACCAGTTCAGACCTGGTTCAGATCTGGTTTAAATCCAGTTCAGACCAGTTCAGACCTGGTTAAGATCTGGTTTAAATCCAGTTCAGACCAGTTCAGACCTGGTTCAGATCTGGTTTATATCCAGTTGAGACCAGTTCAGACCTCGTTCAGATCTGGTTTAAATCCAGTTGAGAACCAGTTCAGATCTGGTTAAAATCCAGTTGAGACCAGTTCGGACCTGGTTCAGATCTGGTTTAAATCCAGTCGAGAACCAGTTCAGACCTGGTTCAGATCCGGTTTAAATCCAGTCGAGACCAGTTCGGACCTGGTTCAGATCTGGTTTAAATCCAGTCGAGAACCAGTTCAGACCTGGTTCAGATCTGGTTTAAATCCATTTAAACCCAGATCTGGTTTAAATCCAGTTCAGACCAGTTCAGACCTGGTTCAGATCTGTTTCAAATCCAGTTGAGACCAGTTCAGACCTGGTTCAGATCTGGTTTAAATCCAGTTCAGACCTGGTTCAGATCTGGTTTAAATCCAGTCGAGAACCATTTCAGACCAGGTTCAGATCTGGTTTAAATCCAGTCGAGACCAGTTCAGACCTGGTTCAGATCTGGTTTAAATCCAGTCGAGACCAGTTCAGACCTGCTTCAGATCTGGTTTAAATCCAGTCGAGAACCGGTTCAGACCTGGTTCAGATCTGGTTTAAATCCAGTTCAGACCTGGTTCAGATCTGGTTTAAATCCAGTCGAGAACCATTTCAGACCAAGTTCAGATCTGGTTTAAATCCAGTCGAGACCAGTTCAGACCTGGTTCAGATCTGGTTTATATCCAGTTGAGACCAGTTCAGACCTGATTCAGATCTGGTTTAAATCCAGTCGAGAACCAGTTCAGACCTGGTGCAGATCTGGTTTAAATCCAGTCGAGAACCAGTTCGGACCTGGTTCAGATCTGGTTTAAATCCATTCGAGACCAGTTCCGACCTGGTTCAGATCTGGTTTAAATCCAGTTCAGACCAGTTCAGATCTGGTTTAAATCCAGTCGAGAACCAGTTCAGACCTGGTTCAGATCTGGTTTAAATCCAGTTGAGACCAGTTCAGACCTGGTTCAGATCTGTTTCAAATCCAGTTGAGACCAGTTCAGATCTGGTTTAAATCCAGTTCAGACCTGGTTCAGATCTGGTTTAAATCCAGTCGAGAACCATTTCAGACCAGGTTCAGATCTGGTTTAAATCCAGTCGAGACCAGTTCAGACCTGGTTCAGATCTGGTTTAAATCTAGTCGAGAACCAGTTCAGACCTGTTTCAGATCTGGTTTGAATCCAGTTCAGACCAGTTCAGACCTGGTTCAGATCTGGTTTAAATCCAGTCGAGAACCAGTTCAGACCTGGTTCAGATCTGGTTTAAATCCAGTCGAGAACCAGTTCAGACCAGGTTCAGATCTGGTTTAAATCCAGTCCAGACCAGTTCCGACCTGGTTCAGATCTGGTTTAAATCCAGTCGAGAACCAGTTCAGACCTGTTTCAGATCTGGTTTAAATCCATTTCAACCCAGATCTGGTTTAGATCCAGTTGAGACCAGTTCAGACCAGGTTCAGATCTGGTTTAAATCCAGTCGAGACCAGTTCGGACCTGGTTCAGATCTGGTTTAAATCCAGTTGAGAACCAGTTCAGATCTGGTTTAAATCCAGTTGAGACCAGTTCGGACCTGGTTCAGATCTGGTTTAAATCCAGTCGAGAACCAGTTCAGACCTGGTTCAGATCTGGTTTAAATCCAGTTCAGACCAGTTCAGACCTGGTTCAGATCTGGTTTAAATCCAGTTCAGACCTGTTTCAGATCTGGTTTAAATCCAGTTCAGACCAGTTCAGACCTGGTTCAGATCTGGTTTAAATCCAGTTCAGACCTGTTTCAGATCTGGTTTAAATCCAGTTCAGACCAGTTCAGACCTGGTTCAGATCTGGTTTAAATCCAGTTCAGACCAGTTCAGACCTGGTTCAGATCTGGATTAAATCCAGTCGAGACCAGTTCGGACCTGGTTCAGATCTGGTTTAAATCCAGTCGAGACCAGTTCCGACCTGGTTCAGATCTGGTTTAAATCCAGTCGAGACCAGTTCCGACCTGGTTCAGATCTGGTTTAAATCCAGTCGAGACCAGTTCCGACCTGGTTCAGATCTGGTTTAAATCCAGTCGAGAACCAGTTCAGATCTGGTTTAAGTCCAGTTGAGACCTGTTCAGACCTGGTTCAGATCTGGTTTAAATCCAGTTCAGACCAGTTCAGACCTGGTTCAGATCTGGTTTAAATCCAGTCGAGAACCAGTTCAGACCTGGTTCAGATCTGGTTTAAATCCAGTTCAGACCAGTTCAGACCTGGTTCAGATCTGGTTTAAATCCAGTTCAGACCTGTTTCAGATCTGGTTTAAATCCAGTTCAGACCAGTTCAGACCTGGTTCAGATCTGGTTTAAATCCAGTTCAGACCTGTTTCAGATCTGGTTTAAATCCAGTTCAGACCAGTTCAGACCTGGTTCAGATCTGGTTTAAATCCAGTTCAGACCAGTTCAGACCTGGTTCAGATCTGGTTTAAATCCAGTCGAGACCAGTTCGGACCTGGTTCAGATCTGGTTTAAATCCAGTCGAGACCAGTTCCGACCTGGTTCAGATCTGGTTTAAATCCAGTCGAGACCAGTTCCGACCTGGTTCAGATCTGGTTTAAATCCAGTCGAGACCAGTTCCGACCTGGTTCAGATCTGGTTTAAATCCAGTCGAGAACCAGTTCAGATCTGGTTTAAGTCCAGTTGAGACCTGTTCAGACCTGGTTCAGATCTGGTTTAAATCCAGTTCAGACCAGTTCAGACCTGGTTCAGATCTGGTTTAAATCCATTTAAGACCAGTTCAGACCTGGTTCAGATCCGGTTTAAATCAAATCGAGACCAGGTCAGACCTGGTTCAGATCTGGTTTAAATCCAGTTCAGACCAGTTCGGACCTGGTTCAGATCTGGTTTAAATCCAGTCGAGAACCAGTTCAGACCTGGTTCAGATGTGGTATAAATCCATTTAAAGAGACCAGTTCAGACCTGGTTCAGATCCGGTTTAAATCCAGTCGAGACCAGTTCGGACCTGGTTCAGATCTGGTTTAAATCCAGTCGAGAACCAGTTCAGACCTGGTTCAGATCTGGTTTAAATCCAGTTGAGACCAGTTCAGACCTGGTTCAGATCTGTTTCAAATCCAGTTGAGACCAGTTCAGACCTGGTTCAGATCTGGTTTAAATCCAGTTCAGACCTGGTTCAGATCTGGTTTAAATCCAGTCGAGAACCATTTCAGACCAGGTTCAGATCTGGTTTAAATCCAGTCGAGACCAGTTCAGACCTGGTTCAGATCTGGTTTAAATCTAGTCGAGAACCAGTTCAGACCTGTTTCAGATCTGGTTTGAATCCAGTTCAGACCAGTTCAGACCTGGTTCAGATCTGGTTTAAATCCAGTTCAGACCAGTTCAGACCTGGTTCAGATCTGGTTTATATCCAGTTGAGACCAGTTCAGATCTGGTTTATATCCAGTTGAGACCAGTTCAGACCTGATTCAGATCTGGTTTAAATTCAGTCGAGAACCAGTTCAGACCTGGTTCAGATCTGGTTTAAATCCAGTCGAGAACCAGTTCGGACGTGGTACAGATCTGGTTTAAATCCAGTCGAGAACCAGTTCAGACCAGGTTCAGATCTGGTTTAAATCCAGTCGAGACCAGTTCCGACCTGGTTCAGATCTGGTTTAAATCCAGTCGAGAACCAGTTCAGACCTGGTTCAGATCTGGTTTAAATCCATTTCAACCCAGATCTGGTTTAAATCCAGTTGAGACCAGTTCAGACCAGGTTCAGATCTGGTTTAAATCCAGTCGAGACCAGTTCGGACCTGGTTCAGATCTGGTTTAAATCCAGTTGAGAACCAGTTCAGATCTGGTTTAAATCCAGTTGAGACCAGTTCGGACCTGGTTCAGATCTGGTTTAAATCCAGTCGAGAACCAGTTCAGACCTGGTTCAGATCTGGTTTGAATCCATTTAAAGAGACCAGTTCAGACCTGGTTCAGATCCGGTTTAAATCCAGTCGAGACCAGTTCGGACCTGGTTCAGATCTGGTTTAAATCCAGTCGAGAACCAGTTCAGACCTGGTTCAGATCTGGTTTAAATCCAGTTCAGACCTGTTTCAGATCTGGTTTAAATCCAGTTCAGACCAGTTCAGACCTGTTTCAGATCTGGTTTAAATCCAGTTCAGACCAGTTCAGACCTGGTTCAGATCTGGTTTAAATCCAGTTGAGACCAGTTCAGACCTGGTTCAGATCTGGTTTAAATCCAGTTGAGACCAGTTCAGACCTGGTTCAGATCTGGTTTATATCCAGTTGAGACCAGTTCAGACCTGGTTCAGATCTGGTTTATATCCAGTTGAGACCAGTTCAGACCTGATTCAGATCTGGTTTATATCCAGTCGAGAACCAGTTCAGACCTGGTTCAGATCTGGTTTAAATCCAGTCGAGAACCAGTTCGGACCTGGTTCAGATCTGGTTTAAATCCAGTCGAGAACCAGTTCAGACCAGGTTCAGATCTGGTTTAAATCCATTCGAGACCAGTTCCGACCTGGTTCAGATCTGGTTTAAATCCAGTCGAGAACCAGTTCAGACCTGGTTCAGATCTGGTTTAAATCCATTTAAACCCAGATCTGATTTAAATCCAGTTGAGACCAGTTCAGACCAAGTTCAGATCTGGTTTAAATCCAGTTCAGACCTGGTTCAGATCTGGTTTAAATCCAGTCGAGAACCAGTTCAGACCTGGTTCAGATCTGGTTTAAATCCATTTAAACCCAGATCTGGTTTAAATCCAGTTCAGACCAGTTCAGACCTGGTTCAGATCTGTTTCAAATCCAGTTGAGACCAGTTCAGACCTGGTTCAGATCAGGTTTAAATCCAGTTCAGACCTGGTTCAGATCTGGTTTAAATCCAGTCGAGAACCATTTCAGACCAGGTTCAAATCTGGTTTAAATCCAGTCGAGACCAGTTCAGACCTGGTTCAGATCTGGTTTAAATCCAGTTGAGACCAGTTCAGACCTGCTTCAGATCCATTTCAAATCCAGTTGAGACCAGTTCAGACCTGGTTCAGATCTGGTTTAAATCCAGTCGAGAACCAGTTCAGACCTGGTTCAGATCTGGTTTAAATCCATTTAAACCTACATCTGGTTTAACTCCAGTTGAGACCAGTCCGGACCTGGTTCAGATCTGGTTTAAATCCAGTTCAGACCTGTTTCAGATCTGGTTTAAATCCAGTTCAGACCAGTTCAGACCTGTTTCAGATCTGGTTTAAATCCAGTTCAGACCAGTTCAGACCTGGTTCAGATCTGGTTTAAATCCAGTCGAGACCAGTTCGGACCTGGTTCAGATCTGGTTTAAATCCAGTCGAGACCAGTTCGGACCTGGTTCAGATCTGGTTTAAATCCAGTCGAGACCAGTTCGGACCTGGTTCAGATCTGGTTTAAATCCAGTCGAGACCAGTTCCGACCTGGTTCAGATCTGGTTTAAATCCAGTCGAGAACCAGTTCAGATCTGGTTTAAGTCCAGTTGAGACCTGTTCAGACCTGGTTCAGATCTGGTTTAAATCCAGTTCAGACCAGTTCAGACCTGGTTCAGATCTGGTTTAAATCCATTTAAGACCAGTTCAGACCTGGTTCAGATCCGGTTTAAATCAAATCGAGACCAGGTCAGACCTGGTTCAGATCTGGTTTAAATCCAGTTGAGACCAGTTCGGACCTGGTTCAGATCTGGTTTAAATCCAGTCGAGAACCAGTTCAGACCTGGTTCAGATGTGGTATGAATCCATTTAAAGAGACCAGTTCAGACCTGGTTCAGATCTGGTTTAAATCCAGTTGAGACCAGTTCAGACCTGGTTCAGATCTGTTTCAAATCCAGTTGAGACCAGTTCAGACCTGGTTCAGATCTGGTTTAAATCCAGTTCAGACCTGGTTCAGATCTGGTTTAAATCCAGTCGAGAACCATTTCAGACCAGGTTCAGATCTGGTTTAAATCCAGTCGAGACCAGTTCAGACCTGGTTCAGATCTGGTTTAAATCTAGTCGAGAACCAGTTCAGACCTGTTTCAGATCTGGTTTGAATCCAGTTCAGACCAGTTCAGACCTGGTTCAGATCTGGTTTAAATCCAGTTCAGACCAGTTCAGACCTGGTTGAGATCTGGTTTATATCCAGTTGAGACCAGTTCAGATCTGGTTTATATCCAGTTGAGACCAGTTCAGACCTGATTCAGATCTGGTTTAAATCCAGTCGAGAACCAGTTCAGACCTGGTTCAGATCTGGTTTAAATCCAGTCGAGAACCAGTTCGGACGTGGTTCAGATCTGGTTTAAATCCAGTCGAGAACCAGTTCAGACCAGGTTCAGATCTGGTTTAAATCCAGTCGAGACCAGTTCCGACCTGGTTCAGATCTGGTTTAAATCCAGTCGAGAACCAGTTCAGACCTGGTTCAGATCTGGTTTAAATCCATTTCATCCCAGATCTGGTTTAAATCCAGTTGAGACCAGTTCAGACCAGGTTCAGATCTGGTTTAAATCCAGTCGAGACCAGTTCGGACCTGGTTCAGATCTGGTTTAAATCCAGTTGAGAACCAGTTCAGATCTGGTTTAAATCCAGTTGAGACCAGTTCGGACCTGGTTCAGATCTGGTTTAAATCCAGTCGAGAACCAGTTCAGACCTGGTTCAGATCTGGTTTGAATCCATTTAAAGAGACCAGTTCAGACCTGGTTCAGATCCGGTTTAAATCCAGTCGAGACCAGTTCGGACCTGGTTCAGATCTGGTTTAAATCCAGTCGAGAACCAGTTCAGACCTGGTTCAGATCTGGTTTAAATCCATTTAAACCCAGATCTGGTTTAAATCCAGTTGAGACCAGTTCCGACCTGGTTCAGATCTGTTTCCAATCCAGTTGATACCAGTTCAGACCTGGTTCAGATCAGGTTTAAATCCAGTTCAGACCTGGTTCAGATCTGGTTTAAATCCAGTTCAGACCTGTTTCAGATCTGGTTTAAATCCAGTTCAGACCAGTTCAGACCTGTTTCAGATCTGGTTTAAATCCAGTTCAGACCAGTTCAGACCTGGTTCAGATCTGGTTTAAATCCAGTTGAGACCATTTCAGACCAGGTTCAGATCTGGTTTAAATCCAGTTGAGACCAGTTCAGACCTGGTTCAGATCTGGTTTAAATCCAGTTCAGACCTGTTTCAGATCTGGTTTAAATCCAGTTCAGACCAGTTCAGACCTGTTTCAGATCTGGTTTAAATCCAGTTCAGACCAGTTCAGACCTGGTTCAGATCTGGTTTAAATCCAGTCGAGACCAGTTCGGACCTGGTTCAGATCTGGTTTAAATCCAGTCGAGACCAGTTCGGACCTGGTTCAGATCTGGTTTAAATCCAGTCGAGACCAGTTCGGACCTGGTTCAGATCTGGTTTAAATCCAGTCGAGACCAGTTCCGACCTGGTTCAGATCTGGTTTAAATCCAGTCGAGAACCAGTTCAGATCTGGTTTAAGTCCAGTTGAGACCTGTTCAGACCTGGTTCAGATCTGGTTTAAATCCAGTTCAGACCAGTTCAGACCTGGTTCAGATCTGGTTTAAATCCATTTAAGACCAGTTCAGACCTGGTTCAGATCCGGTTTAAATCAAATCGAGACCAGGTCAGACCTGGTTCAGATCTGGTTTAAATCCAGTTGAGACCAGTTCGGACCTGGTTCAGATCTGGTTTAAATCCAGTCGAGAACCAGTTCAGACCTGGTTCAGATGTGGTATGAATCCATTTAAAGAGACCAGTTCAGACCTGGTTCAGATCTGGTTTAAATCCAGTTGAGACCAGTTCAGACCTGGTTCAGATCTGTTTCAAATCCAGTTGAGACCAGTTCAGACCTGGTTCAGATCTGGTTTAAATCCAGTTCAGACCTGGTTCAGATCTGGTTTAAATCCAGTCGAGAACCATTTCAGACCAGGTTCAGATCCAGTTTAAATCCAGTCGAGACCAGTTCAGACCTGGTTCAGATCTGGTTTAAATCTAGTCGAGAACCAGTTCAGACCTGTTTCAGATCTGGTTTGAATCCAGTTCAGACCAGTTCAGACCTGGTTCAGATCTGGTTTAAATCCAGTTCAGACCAGTTCAGACCTGGTTCAGATCTGGTTTATATCCAGTTGAGACCAGTTCAGATCTGGTTTATATCCAGTTGAGACCAGTTCAGACCTGATTCAGATCTGGTTTAAATCCAGTCGAGAACCAGTTCAGACCTGGTTCAGATCTGGTTTAAATCCAGTCGAGAACCAGTTCGGACGTGGTTCAGATCTGGTTTAAATCCAGTCGAGAACCAGTTCAGACCAGGTTCAGATCTGGTTTAAATCCAGTCGAGACCAGTTCCGACCTGGTTCAGATCTGGTTTAAATCCAGTCGAGAACCAGTTCAGACCTGGTTCAGATCTGGTTTAAATCCATTTCAACCCAGATCTGGTTTAAATCCAGTTGAGACCAGTTCAGACCAGGTTCAGATCTGGTTTAAATCCAGTCGAGACCAGTTCGGACCTGGTTCAGATCTGGTTTAAATCCAGTTGAGAACCAGTTCAGATCTGGTTTAAATCCAGTTGAGACCAGTTCGGACCTGGTTCAGATCTGGTTTAAATCCAGTCGAGAACCAGTTCAGACCTGGTTCAGATCTGGTTTGAATCCAGTCGAGACCAGTTCGGACCTGGTTCAGATCTGGTTTAAATCCAGTCGAGACCAGTTCCGACCTGGTTCAGATCTGGTTTAAATCCAGTCGAGAACCAGTTCAGATCTGGTTTAAGTCCA
The DNA here is from genome assembly GCF_933228915.1 of Telmatherina bonti. Classification (NCBI taxonomy): domain Eukaryota; kingdom Metazoa; phylum Chordata; class Actinopteri; order Atheriniformes; family Telmatherinidae; genus Telmatherina; species Telmatherina bonti. Next base: position 2,017,035 of record NC_136615.1, read on the forward strand.
GTTGAGACCTGTTCAGACCTGGTTCAGATCTGGTTTAAATCCAGTTCAGACCAGTTCAGACCTGGTTCAGATCCGGTTTAAATCAAATCGAGACCAGGTCAGACCTGGTTCAGATCTGGTTTAAATCCAGTTGAGACCAGTTCGGACCTGGTTCAGATCTGGTTTAAATCCAGTCGAGAACCAGTTCAGACCTGGTTCAGATGTGGTATGAATCCATTTAAAGAGACCAGTTCAGACCTGGTTCAGATCTGGTTTAAATCCAGTTGAGACCAGTTCAGACCTGGTTCAGATCTGTTTCAAATCCAGTTGAGACCAGTTCAGACCTGGTTCAGATCTGGTTTAAATCCAGTTCAGACCTGGTTCAGATCTGGTTTAAATCCAGTCGAGAACCATTTCAGACCAGGTTCAGATCTGGTTTAAATCCAGTCGAGACCAGTTCAGACCTGGTTCAGATCTGGTTTAAATCTAGTCGAGAACCAGTTCAGACCTGTTTCAGATCTGGTTTGAATCCAGTTCAGACCAGTTCAGACCTGGTTCAGATCTGGTTTAAATCCAGTTCAGACCAGTTCAGACCTGGTTCAGATCTGGTTTATATCCAGTTGAGACCAGTTCAGATCTGGTTTATATCCAGTTGAGACCAGTTCAGACCTGATTCAGATCTGGTTTAAATCCAGTCGAGAACCAGTTCAGACCTGGTTCAGATCTGGTTTAAATCCAGTCGAGAACCAGTTCGGACGTGGTTCAGATCTGGTTTAAATCCAGTCGAGAACCAGTTCAGACCAGGTTCAGATCTGGTTTAAATCCAGTCGAGACCAGTTCCGACCTGGTTCAGATCTGGTTTAAATCCAGTCGAGAACCAGTTCAGACCTGGTTCAGATCTGGTTTAAATCCATTTCAACCCAGATCTGGTTTAAATCCAGTTGAGACCAGTTCAGACCAGGTTCAGATCTGGTTTAAATCCAGTCGAGACCAGTTCGGACCTGGTTCAGATCTGGTTTAAATCCAGTTGAGAACCAGTTCAGATCTGGTTTAAATCCAGTTGAGACCAGTTCGGACCTGGTTCAGATCTGGTTTAAATCCAGTCGAGAACCAGTTCAGACCTGGTTCAGATCTGGTTTGAATCCATTTAAAGAGACCAGTTCAGACCTGGTTCAGATCCGGTTTAAATCCAGTCGAGACCAGTTCGGACCTGGTTCAGATCTGGTTTAAATCCAGTCGAGAACCAGTTCAGACCTGGTTCAGATCTGGTTTAAATCCATTTAAACCCAGATCTGGTTTAAATCCAGTTGAGACCAGTTCCGACCTGGTTCAGATCTGTTTCCAATCCAGTTGATACCAGTTCAGACCTGGTTCAGATCAGGTTTAAATCCAGTTCAGACCTGGTTCAGATCTGGTTTAAATCCAGTTCAGACCTGTTTCAGATCTGGTTTAAATCCAGTTCAGACCAGTTCAGACCTGTTTCAGATCTGGTTTAAATCCAGTTCAGACCAGTTCAGACCTGGTTCAGATCTGGTTTAAATCCAGTTGAGACCATTTCAGACCAGGTTCAGATCTGGTTTAAATCCAGTCGAGACCAGTTCAGACCTGGTTCAGATCTGGTTTAAATCCAGTTGAGACCAGTTCAGACCTGGTTCAGATCTGGTTTAAATCCAGTTCAGACCAGTTCAGACCTGGTTCAGATCTGGTTTATATCCAGTTGAGACCAGTTCAGATCTGGTTTATATCCAGTTGAGACCAGTTCAGACCTGATTCAGATCTGGTTTAAATCCAGTCGAGAACCAGTTCAGACCTGGTTCAGATCTGGTTTAAATCCAGTCGAGAACCAGTTCGGACGTGGTTCAGATCTGGTTTAAATCCAGTCGAGAACCAGTTCAGACCAGGTTCAGATCTGGTTTAAATCCAGTCGAGACCAGTTCCGACCTGGTTCAGATCTGGTTTAAATCCAGTCGAGAACCAGTTCAGACCTGGTTCAGATCTGGTTTAAATCCATTTCAACCCAGATCTGGTTTAAATCCAGTTGAGACCAGTTCAGACCAGGTTCAGATCTGGTTTAAATCCAGTCGAGACCAGTTCGGACCTGGTTCAGATCTGGTTTAAATCCAGTTGAGAACCAGTTCAGATCTGGTTTAAATCCAGTTGAGACCAGTTCGGACCTGGTTCAGATCTGGTTTAAATCCAGTCGAGAACCAGTTCAGACCTGGTTCAGATCTGGTTTGAATCCATTTAAAGAGACCAGTTCAGACCTGGTTCAGATCCGGTTTAAATCCAGTCGAGACCAGTTCGGACCTGGTTCAGATCTGGTTTAAATCCAGTCGAGAACCAGTTCAGACCTGGTTCAGATCTGGTTTAAATCCATTTAAACCCAGATCTGGTTTAAATCCAGTTGAGACCAGTTCCGACCTGGTTCAGATCTGTTTCCAATCCAGTTGATACCAGTTCAGACCTGGTTCAGATCAGGTTTAAATCCAGTTCAGACCTGGTTCAGATCTGGTTTAAATCCAGTTCAGACCTGTTTCAGATCTGGTTTAAATCCAGTTCAGACCAGTTCAGACCTGTTTCAGATCTGGTTTAAATCCAGTTCAGACCAGTTCAGACCTGGTTCAGATCTGGTTTAAATCCAGTTGAGACCATTTCAGACCAGGTTCAGATCTGGTTTAAATCCAGTCGAGACCAGTTCAGACCTGGTTCAGATCTGGTTTAAATCCAGTTGAGACCAGTTCAGACCTGGTTCAGATCTGGTTTAAATCCAGTTCAGACCAGTTCAGACCTGGTTCAGATCTGGTTTATATCCAGTTGAGACCAGTTCAGACCTGATTCAGATCTGGTTTAAATCCAGTCGAGAACCAGTTCAGACCTGGTGCAGATCTGGTTTAAATCCAGTCGAGAACCAGTTCGGACGTGGTTCAGATCTGGTTTAAATCCAGTCGAGAACCAGTTCAGACCAGGTTCAGATCTGGTTTAAATCCATTCGAGACCAGTTCCGACCTGGTTCAGATCTGGTTTAAATCCAGTTCAGACCAGTTCAGACCTGTTTCAGATCTGGTTTAAATCCAGTTCAGACCAGTTCAGACCTGGTTCAGATCTGGTTTAAATCCAGTTCAGACCAGTTCAGACCTGGTTTAAATCCATTTCAACCCAGATCTGGTTTAAATCCAGTTGAGACCAGTTCAGACCAGGTTCAGATCTGGTTTAGATCCAGTCGAGACCAGTTCGGACCTGGTTCAGATCTGGTTTAAATCCAGTTGAGAACCAGTTCAGATCTGGTTTAAATCCAGTTGAGACCAGTTCGGACCTGGTTCAGATCTGGTTTAAATCCAGTCGAGAACCAGTTCAGACCTGGTTCAGATCTGGTTTGAATCCATTTAAAGAGACCAGTTCAGACCTGGTTCAGATCCGGTTTAAATCCAGTCGAGACCAGTTCGGACCTGGTTCAGATCTGGTTTAAATCCAGTCGAGAACCAGTTCAGACCTGGTTCAGATCTGGTTTAAATCCATTTAAACCCAGATCTGGTTTAAATCCAGTTGAGACCAGTTCGGACCTGGTTCAGATCTGGTTTAAATCCAGTCGAGAACCAGTTCAGACCTGGTTCAGATCTGGTTTAAATCCATTTAAACCCAGATCTGGTTTAAATCCAGTTGAGACCAGTTCCGACCTGGTTCAGATCTGTTTCCAATCCAGTTGATACCAGTTCAGACCTGGTTCAGATCAGGTTTAAATCCAGTTCAGACCTGGTTCAGATCTGGTTTAAATCCAGTTCAGACCTGTTTCAGATCTGGTTTAAATCCAGTTCAGACCAGTTCAGACCTGTTTCAGATCTGGTTTAAATCCAGTTCAGACCAGTTCAGACCTGGTTCAGATCTGGTTTAAATCCAGTTGAGACCATTTCAGACCAGGTTCAGATCTGGTTTAAATCCAGTCGAGACCAGTTCAGACCTGGTTCAGATCTGGTTTAAATCCAGTTGAGACCAGTTCAGACCTGGTTCAGATCTGGTTTAAATCCAGTTCAGACCAGTTCAGACCTGGTTCAGATCTGGTTTATATCCAGTTGAGACCAGTTCAGATCTGGTTTATATCCAGTTGAGACCAGTTCAGACCTGATTCAGATCTGGTTTAAATCCAGTCGAGAACCAGTTCAGACCTGGTTCAGATCTGGTTTAAATCCAGTCGAGAACCAGTTCGGACGTGGTTCAGATCTGGTTTAAATCCAGTCGAGAACCAGTTCAGACCAGGTTCAGATCTGGTTTAAATCCAGTCGAGACCAGTTCCGACCTGGTTCAGATCTGGTTTAAATCCAGTCGAGAACCAGTTCAGACCTGGTTCAGATCTGGTTTAAATCCATTTCAACCCAGATCTGGTTTAAATCCAGTTGAGACCAGTTCAGACCAGGTTCAGATCTGGTTTAAATCCAGTCGAGACCAGTTCGGACCTGGTTCAGATCTGGTTTAAATCCAGTTGAGAACCAGTTCAGATCTGGTTTAAATCCAGTTGAGACCAGTTCGGACCTGGTTCAGATCTGGTTTAAATCCAGTCGAGAACCAGTTCAGACCTGGTTCAGATCTGGTTTGAATCCATTTAAAGAGACCAGTTCAGACCTGGTTCAGATCCGGTTTAAATCCAGTCGAGACCAGTTCGGACCTGGTTCAGATCTGGTTTAAATCCAGTCGAGAACCAGTTCAGACCTGGTTCAGATCTGGTTTAAATCCATTTAAACCCAGATCTGGTTTAAATCCAGTTGAGACCAGTTCCGACCTGGTTCAGATCTGTTTCCAATCCAGTTGATACCAGTTCAGACCTGGTTCAGATCAGGTTTAAATCCAGTTCAGACCTGGTTCAGATCTGGTTTAAATCCAGTTCAGACCTGTTTCAGATCTGGTTTAAATCCAGTTCAGACCAGTTCAGACCTGTTTCAGATCTGGTTTAAATCCAGTTCAGACCAGTTCAGACCTGGTTCAGATCTGGTTTAAATCCAGTTGAGACCATTTCAGACCAGGTTCAGATCTGGTTTAAATCCAGTCGAGACCAGTTCAGACCTGGTTCAGATCTGGTTTAAATCCAGTTGAGACCAGTTCAGACCTGGTTCAGATCTGGTTTAAATCCAGTTCAGACCAGTTCAGACCTGGTTCAGATCTGGTTTATATCCAGTTGAGACCAGTTCAGACCTGATTCAGATCTGGTTTAAATCCAGTCGAGAACCAGTTCAGACCTGGTGCAGATCTGGTTTAAATCCAGTCGAGAACCAGTTCGGACGTGGTTCAGATCTGGTTTAAATCCAGTCGAGAACCAGTTCAGACCAGGTTCAGATCTGGTTTAAATCCATTCGAGACCAGTTCCGACCTGGTTCAGATCTGGTTTAAATCCAGTTCAGACCAGTTCAGACCTGTTTCAGATCTGGTTTAAATCCAGTTCAGACCAGTTCAGACCTGGTTCAGATCTGGTTTAAATCCAGTTCAGACCAGTTCAGACCTGGTTTAAATCCATTTCAACCCAGATCTGGTTTAAATCCAGTTGAGACCAGTTCAGACCAGGTTCAGATCTGGTTTAGATCCAGTCGAGACCAGTTCGGACCTGGTTCAGATCTGGTTTAAATCCAGTTGAGAACCAGTTCAGATCTGGTTTAAATCCAGTTGAGACCAGTTCGGACCTGGTTCAGATCTGGTTTAAATCCAGTCGAGAACCAGTTCAGACCTGGTTCAGATCTGGTTTGAATCCATTTAAAGAGACCAGTTCAGACCTGGTTCAGATCCGGTTTAAATCCAGTCGAGACCAGTTCGGACCTGGTTCAGATCTGGTTTAAATCCAGTCGAGAACCAGTTCAGACCTGGTTCAGATCTGGTTTAAATCCATTTAAACCCAGATCTGGTTTAAATCCAGTTGAGACCAGTTCCGACCTGGTTCAGATCTGTTTCCAATCCAGTTGATACCAGTTCAGACCTGGTTCAGATCAGGTTTAAATCCAGTTCAGACCTGGTTCAGATCTGGTTTAAATCCAGTTCAGACCTGTTTCAGATCTGGTTTAAATCCAGTTCAGACCAGTTCAGACCTGTTTCAGATCTGGTTTAAATCCAGTTCAGACCAGTTCAGACCTGGTTCAGATCTGGTTTAAATCCAGTTGAGACCATTTCAGACCAGGTTCAGATCTGGTTTAAATCCAGTCGAGACCAGTTCAGACCTGGTTCAGATCTGGTTTAAATCCAGTTGAGACCAGTTCAGACCTGGTTCAGATCTGGTTTAAATCCAGTTCAGACCAGTTCAGACCTGGTTCAGATCTGGTTTATATCCAGTTGAGACCAGTTCAGATCTGGTTTATATCCAGTTGAGACCAGTTCAGACCTGATTCAGATCTGGTTTAAATCCAGTCGAGAACCAGTTCAGACCTGGTTCAGATCTGGTTTAAATCCAGTCGAGAACCAGTTCGGACGTGGTTCAGATCTGGTTTAAATCCAGTCGAGAACCAGTTCAGACCAGGTTCAGATCTGGTTTAAATCCAGTTCAGACCAGTTCCGACCTGGTTCAGATCTGGTTTAAATCCAGTCGAGAACCAGTTCAGACCTGGTTCAGATCTGGTTTAAATCCATTTCAACCCAGATCTGGTTTAAATCCAGTTGAGACCAGTTCAGACCAGGTTCAGATCTGGTTTAAATCCAGTCGAGACCAGTTCGGACCTGGTTCAGATCTGGTTTAAATCCAGTTGAGAACCAGTTCAGATCTGGTTTAAATCCAGTTGAGACCAGTTCGGACCTGGTTCAGATCTGGTTTAAATCCAGTCGAGAACCAGTTCAGACCTGGTTCAGATCTGGTTTGAATCCATTTAAAGAGACCAGTTCAGACCTGGTTCAGATCCAGTTTAAATCCAGTCGAGACCAGTTCGGACCTGGTTCAGATCTGGTTTAAATCCAGTCGAGAACCAGTTCAGACCTGGTTCAGATCTGGTTTAAATCCATTTAAACCCAGATCTGGTTTAAATCCAGTTGAGACCAGTTCCGACCTGGTTCAGATCTGTTTCCAATCCAGTTGATACCAGTTCAGACCTGGTTCAGATCAGGTTTAAATCCAGTTCAGACCTGGTTCAGATCTGGTTTAAATCCAGTTCAGACCTGTTTCAGATCTGGTTTAAATCCAGTTCAGACCAGTTCAGACCTGTTTCAGATCTGGTTTAAATCCAGTTCAGACCAGTTCAGACCTGGTTCAGATCTGGTTTAAATCCAGTTGAGACCATTTCAGACCAGGTTCAGATCTGGTTTAAATCCAGTCGAGACCAGTTCAGACCTGGTTCAGATCTGGTTTAAATCCAGTTGAGACCAGTTCAGACCTGGTTCAGATCTGGTTTAAATCCAGTCGAGAACCAGTTCAGACCTGGTTCAGATCTGGTTTAAATCCATTTAAACCCAGATCTGGTTTAAATCCAGTTCAGACCAGTTCAGACCTGGTTCAGATCTGTTTCAAATCCAGTTGAGACCAGTTCAGACCTGGTTCAGATCTGGTTTAAATCCAGTTCAGACCTGGTTCAGATCTAGTTTAAATCCAGTCGAAAACCATTTCAGACCAGGTTCAGATCTGGTTTAAATCCATTTCAACCCAGATCTGGTTTAAATCCAGTTGAGACCAGTTCAGACCAGGTTCAGATCTGGTTTAGATCCAGTCGAGACCAGTTCGGACCTGGTTCAGATCTGGTTTAAATCCAGTTGAGAACCAGTTCAGATCTGGTTTAAATCCAGTTGAGACCAGTTCGGACCTGGTTCAGATCTGGTTTAAATCCAGTCGAGAACCAGTTCAGACCTGGTTCAGATCTGGTTTGAATCCATTTAAAGAGACCAGTTCAGACCTGGTTCAGATCCGGTTTAAATCCAGTCGAGACCAGTTCGGACCTGGTTCAGATCTGGTTTAAATCCAGTCGAGAACCAGTTCAGACCTGGTTCAGATCTGGTTTAAATCCATTTAAACCCAGATCTGGTTTAAATCCAGTTGAGACCAGTTCCGACCTGGTTCAGATCTGTTTCCAATCCAGTTGATACCAGTTCAGACCTGGTTCAGATCAGGTTTAAATCCAGTTCAGACCTGGTTCAGATCTGGTTTAAATCCAGTTCAGACCTGTTTCAGATCTGGTTTAAATCCAGTTCAGACCAGTTCAGACCTGTTTCAGATCTGGTTTAAATCCAGTTGAGACCAGTTCAGACCTGGTTCAGATCTGGTTTAGATCCAGTCGAGACCAGTTCGGACCTGGTTCAGATCTGGTTTAAATCCAGTTGAGAACCAGTTCAGATCTGGTTTAAATCCAGTTGAGACCAGTTCGGACCTGGTTCAGATCTGGTTTAAATCCAGTCGAGAACCAGTTCAGACCAGGTTCAGATCTGGTTTAGATCCAGTCGAGACCAGTTCGGACCTGGTTCAGATCTGGTTTAAATCCAGTTGAGAACCAGTTCAGATCTGGTTTAAATCCAGTTGAGACCAGTTCGGACCTGGTTCAGATCTGGTTTAAATCCAGTCGAGAACCAGTTCAGACCTGGTTCAGATCTGGTTTGAATCCATTTAAAGAGACCAGTTCGGACCTGGTTCAGATCTGGTTTAAATCCAGTCGAGAACCAGTTCAGACCTGGTTCAGATCTGGTTTAAATCCATTTAAACCCAGATCTGGTTTAAATCCAGTTCAGACCAGTTCAGACCTGGTTCAGATCTGTTTCAAATCCAGTTGAGACCAGTTCAGACCTGGTTCAGATCTGGTTTAAATCCAGTTCAGACCTGGTTCAGATCTGGTTTAAATCCAGTCGAAAACCATTTCAGACCAGGTTCAGATCTGGTTTAAATCCATTTCAACCCAGATCTGGTTTAAATCCAGTTGAGACCAGTTCAGACCAGGTTCAGATCTGGTTTAGATCCAGTCGAGACCAGTTCGGACCTGGTTCAGATCTGGTTTAAATCCAGTTGAGAACCAGTTCAGATCTGGTTTAAATCCAGTTGAGACCAGTTCGGACCTGGTTCAGATCTGGTTTAAATCCAGTCGAGAACCAGTTCAGACCTGGTTCAGATCTGGTTTGAATCCATTTAAAGAGACCAGTTCAGACCTGGTTCAGATCCGGTTTAAATCCAGTCGAGACCAGTTCGGACCTGGTTCAGATCTGGTTTAAATCCAGTCGAGAACCAGTTCAGACCTGGTTCAGATCTGGTTTAAATCCATTTAAACCCAGATCTGGTTTAAATCCAGTTGAGACCAGTTCCGACCTGGTTCAGATCTGTTTCCAATCCAGTTGATACCAGTTCAGACCTGGTTCAGATCAGGTTTAAATCCAGTTCAGACCTGGTTCAGATCTGGTTTAAATCCAGTTCAGACCTGTTTCAGATCTGGTTTAAATCCAGTTCAGACCAGTTCAGACCTGTTTCAGATCTGGTTTAAATCCAGTTCAGACCAGTTCAGACCTGGTTCAGATCTGGTTTAAATCCAGTTGAGACCATTTCAGACCAGGTTCAGATCTGGTTTAAATCCAGTCGAGACCAGTTCAGACCTGGTTCAGATCTGGTTTAAATCCAGTTGAGACCAGTTCAGACCTGGTTCAGATCTGGTTTAAATCCAGTTCAGACCAGTTCAGACCTGGTTCAGATCTGGTTTATATCCAGTTGAGACCAGTTCAGATCTGGTTTATATCCAGTTGAGACCAGTTCAGACCTGATTCAGATCTGGTTTAAATCCAGTCGAGAACCAGTTCAGACCTGGTTCAGATCTGGTTTAAATCCAGTCGAGAACCAGTTCGGACGTGGTTCAGATCTGGTTTAAATCCAGTCGAGAACCAGTTCAGACCAGGTTCAGATCTGGTTTAAATCCAGTCGAGACCAGTTCCGACCTGGTTCAGATCTGGTTTAAATCCAGTCGAGAACCAGTTCAGACCTGGTTCAGATCTGGTTTAAATCCATTTCAACCCAGATCTGGTTTAAATCCAGTTGAGACCAGTTCAGACCAGGTTCAGATCTGGTTTAAATCCAGTCGAGACCAGTTCGGACCTGGTTCAGATCTGGTTTAAATCCAGTTGAGAACCAGTTCAGATCTGGTTTAAATCCAGTTGAGACCAGTTCGGACCTGGTTCAGATCTGGTTTAAATCCAGTCGAGAACCAGTTCAGACCTGGTTCAGATCTGGTTTGAATCCATTTAAAGAGACCAGTTCAGACCTGGTTCAGATCCAGTTTAAATCCAGTCGAGACCAGTTCGGACCTGGTTCAGATCTGGTTTAAATCCATTTAAACCCAGATCTGGTTTAAATCCAGTTGAGACCAGTTCCGACCTGGTTCAGATCTGTTTCCAATCCAGTTGATACCAGTTCAGACCTGGTTCAGATCAGGTTTAAATCCAGTTCAGACCTGGTTCAGATCTGGTTTAAATCCAGTTCAGACCTGTTTCAGATCTGGTTTAAATCCAGTTCAGACCAGTTCAGACCTGTTTCAGATCTGGTTTAAATCCAGTTCAGACCAGTTCAGACCTGGTTCAGATCTGGTTTAAATCCAGTTGAGACCATTTCAGACCAGGTTCAGATCTGGTTTAAATCCAGTCGAGACCAGTTCAGACCTGGTTCAGATCTGGTTTAAATCCAGTTGAGACCAGTTCAGACCTGGTTCAGATCTGGTTTAAATCCAGTTCAGACCAGTTCAGACCTGGTTCAGATCTGGTTTATATCCAGTTGAGACCAGTTCAGACCTGATTCAGATCTGGTTTAAATCCAGTCGAGAACCAGTTCAGACCTGGTGCAGATCTGGTTTAAATCCAGTCGAGAACCAGTTCGGACGTGGTTCAGATCTGGTTTAAATCCAGTCGAGAACCAGTTCAGACCAGGTTCAGATCTGGTTTAAATCCATTCGAGACCAGTTCCGACCTGGTTCAGATCTGGTTTAAATCCAGTTCAGACCAGTTCAGACCTGTTTCAGATCTGGTTTAAATCCAGTTCAGACCAGTTCAGACCTGTTTCAGATCTGGTTTAAATCCAGTTCAGACCAGTTCAGACCTGGTTCAGATCTGGTTTAAATCCAGTTGAGACCATTTCAGACCAGGTTCAGATCTGGTTTAAATCCAGTCGAGACCAGTTCAGACCTGGTTCAGATCTGGTTTAAATCCAGTTGAGACCAGTTCAGACCTGGTTCAGATCTGGTTTAAATCCAGTTCAGACCAGTTCAGACCTGGTTCAGATCTGGTTTATATCCAGTTGAGACCAGTTCAGATCTGGTTTATATCCAGTTGAGACCAGTTCAGACCTGATTCAGATCTGGTTTAAATCCAGTCGAGAACCAGTTCAGACCTGGTTCAGATCTGGTTTAAATCCAGTCGAGAACCAGTTCGGACGTGGTTCAGATCTGGTTTAAATCCAGTCGAGAACCAGTTCAGACCAGGTTCAGATCTGGTTTAAATCCAGTCGAGACCAGTTCCGACCTGGTTCAGATCTGGTTTAAATCCAGTCGAGAACCAGTTCAGACCTGGTTCAGATCTGGTTTAAATCCATTTCAACCCAGATCTGGTTTAAATCCAGTTGAGACCAGTTCAGACCAGGTTCAGATCTGGTTTAAATCCAGTCGAGACCAGTTCGGACCTGGTTCAGATCTGGTTTAAATCCAGTTGAGAACCAGTTCAGATCTGGTTTAAATCCAGTTGAGACCAGTTCGGACCTGGTTCAGATCTGGTTTAAATCCAGTCGAGAACCAGTTCAGACCTGGTTCAGATCTGGTTTGAATCCATTTAAAGAGACCAGTTCAGACCTGGTTCAGATCCAGTTTAAATCCAGTCGAGACCAGTTCGGACCTGGTTCAGATCTGGTTTAAATCCAGTCGAGAACCAGTTCAGACCTGGTTCAGATCTGGTTTAAATCCATTTAAACCCAGATCTGGTTTAAATCCAGTTGAGACCAGTTCCGACCTGGTTCAGATCTGTTTCCAATCCAGTTGATACCAGTTCAGACCTGGTTCAGATCAGGTTTAAATCCAGTTCAGACCTGGTTCAGATCTGGTTTAAATCCAGTTCAGACCTGTTTCAGATCTGGTTTAAATCCAGTTCAGACCAGTTCAGACCTGTTTCAGATCTGGTTTAAATCCAGTTCAGACCAGTTCAGACCTGGTTCAGATCTGGTTTAAATCCAGTTGAGACCATTTCAGACCAGGTTCAGATCTGGTTTAAATCCAGTCGAGACCAGTTCAGACCTGGTTCAGATCTGGTTTAAATCCAGTTGAGACCAGTTCAGACCTGGTTCAGATCTGGTTTAAATCCAGTTCAGACCAGTTCAGACCTGGTTCAGATCTGGTTTATATCCAGTTGAGACCAGTTCAGACCTGGTTCAGATCTGGTTTAAATCCAGTCGAGAACCAGTTCAGACCTGGTGCAGATCTGGTTTAAATCCAGTCGAGAACCAGTTCGGACGTGGTTCAGATCTGGTTTAAATCCAGTCGAGAACCAGTTCAGACCAGGTTCAGATCTGGTTTAAATCCATTCGAGACCAGTTCCGACCTGGTTCAGATCTGGTTTAAATCCAGTTCAGACCAGTTCAGACCTGTTTCAGATCTGGTTTAAATCCAGTTCAGACCAGTTCAGACCTGGTTCAGATCTGGTTTAAATCCAGTTCAGACCAGTTCAGACCTGGTTAAGATCTGGTTTAAATCCAGTTCAGACCAGTTCAGACCTGGTTCAGATCTGGTTTATATCCAGTTGAGACCAGTTCAGACCTCGTTCAGATCTGGTTTAAATCCAGTTGAGAACCAGTTCAGATCTGGTTAAAATCCAGTTGAGACCAGTTCGGACCTGGTTCAGATCTGGTTTAAATCCAGTCGAGAACCAGTTCAGACCTGGTTCAGATCCGGTTTAAATCCAGTCGAGACCAGTTCGGACCTGGTTCAGATCCGGTTTAAATCCAGTCGAGAACCAGTTCAGACCTGGTTCAGATCTGGTTTAAATCCATTTAAACCCAGATCTGGTTTAAATCCAGTTCAGACCAGTTCAGACCTGGTTCAGATCTGTTTCAAATCCAGTTGAGACCAGTTCAGACCTGGTTCAGATCTGGTTTAAATCCAGTTCAGACCTGGTTCAGATCTGGTTTAAATCCAGTCGAGAACCATTTCAGACCAGGTTCAGATCTGGTTTAAATCCAGTCGAGACCAGTTCAGACCTGGTTCAGATCTGGTTTAAATCCAGTCGAGACCAGTTCAGACCTGCTTCAGATCTGGTTCAAATCCAGTTGAGACCAGTTCAGACCTGGTTCAGATCTGGTTTAAATCCAGTCGAGAACCAGTTCAGACCTGGTTCAGATCTGGTTTAAATCCATTTAAACCTACATCTGGTTTAACTCCAGTTGAGACCAGTCCGGACCTGGTTCAGATCCAGTTGAGATCAGTTCAGACCCGGTTCAGGTCTGGTTTAAATCCAGTTGAGACCAGTTCAGACCTGGTTCAGATCTGGTTTAAATCCAGTTCAGACCAGTTCAGACCTGTTTCAGATCTGGTTTAAATCCAGTCGAGACCAGTTCCGACCTGGTTCAGATCTGGTTTAAATCCAGTCGAGAACCAGTTCAGATCTGGTTTAAGTCCAGTTGAGACCTGTCCAGACCTGGTTCAGATCTGGTTTAAATCCAGTTCAGACCAGTTCAGACCTGGTTCAGATCTGGTTTAAATCCATTTAAACCCAGATCTGGTTTAAATCCAGTTGAGACCAGTTCAGACCTGGTTCAGATCTGTTTCAAATCCAGTCGAGACCAGTTCAGACCTGGTTCAGATCAGGTTTAAATCCAGTTCAGACCTGGTTCAGATCTGGTTTAAATCCAGTCGAGAACCATTTCAGACCAGGTTCAGATCTGGTTTAAATCCAGTCGAGACCAGTTCAGACCTGGTTCAGATCTGGTTTAAATCCAGTTGAGACCAGTTCAGACCTGGTTCAGATCTGGTTTAAATCCAGTCGAGAACCGGTTCAGACCTGGTTCAGATCTGGTTTAAATCCAGTTCAGACCTGGTTCAGATCTGGTTTAAATCCAGTCGAGAACCATTTCAGACCAAGTTCAGATCTGGTTTAAATCCAGTCGAGACCAGTTCAGACCTGGTTCAGATCTGGTTTATATCCAGTTGAGACCAGTTCAGACCTGATTCAGATCTGGTTTAAATCCAGTCGAGAACCAGTTCAGACCTGGTGCAGATCTGGTTTAAATCCAGTCGAGAACCAGTTCGGACCTGGTTCAGATCTGGTTTAAATCCATTCGAGACCAGTTCCGACCTGGTTCAGATCTGGTTTAAATCCAGTTCAGACCAGTTCAGACCTGTTTCAGATCTGGTTTAAATCCAGTTCAGACCAGTTCAGACCTGGTTCAGATCTGGTTTAAATCCAGTTCAGACCAGTTCAGACCTGGTTCAGATCTGGTTTAAATCCAGTTCAGACCTGGTTCAGATCTGGTTTATATCCAGTTGAGACCAGTTCAGACCTCGTTCAGATCTGGTTTAAATCCAGTTGAGAACCAGTTCAGATTTGGTTAAAATCCAGTTGAGACCAGTTCGGACCTGGTTCAGATCTGGTTTTAATCCAGTCGAGAACCAGTTCAGACCTGGTTCAGATCTGGTTTGAATCCATTTAAAGAGACCAGTTCAGACCTGGTTCAGATCCGGTTTAAATCCAGTCGAGACCAGTTCGGACCTGGTTCAGATCTGGTTTAAATCCAGTCGAGAACCAGTTCAGACCTGGTTCAGATCTGGTTTAAATCCATTTAAACCAGATCTGGTTTAAATCCAGTTGAGACCAGTTCAGACCTGGTTCAGATCTGTTTCAAATCCAGTTGAGACCAGTTCAGACCTGGTTCAGATCTGGCTTAAATCCAGTTCAGACCTGGTTCAGATCTGGTTTAAATCCAGTCGAGAACCATTTCAGACCAGGTTCAGATCTGGTTTAAATCCAGTCGAGACCAGTTCAGACCTGGTTCAGATCTGGTTTAAATCCAGTCGAGACCAGTTCAGACCTGCTTCAGATCTGGTTCAAATCCAGTTGAGACAAGTTAAGACCTGGTTCAGATCTGGTTTAAATCCAGTCGAGAACCAGTTCAGACCTGGTTCAGATCTGGTTTAAATCCATTTAAACCTACATCTGGTTTAACTCCAGTTGACACCAGTCCGGACCTGGTTCAGATCCAGTTGAAATCAGTTCAGACCCGGTTCAGGTCTGGTTTAAATCCAGTTCAGACCTGGTTCAGATCTGGTTTAAATCCAGTTCAGACCAGGTTCAGATCTGGTTTAAATCCAGTTCAGACCAGTTCAGACCTGGTTAAGATCTGGTTTAAATCCAGTTCAGACCAGTTCAGACCTGGTTCAGATCTGGTTTATATCCAGTTGAGACCAGTTCAGACCTCGTTCAGATCTGGTTTAAATCCAGTTGAGAACCAGTTCAGATCTGGTTAAAATCCAGTTGAGACCAGTTCGGACCTGGTTCAGATCTGGTTTAAATCCAGTCGAGAACCAGTTCAGACCTGGTTCAGATCCGGTTTAAATCCAGTCGAGACCAGTTCGGACCTGGTTCAGATCTGGTTTAAATCCAGTCGAGAACCAGTTCAGACCTGGTTCAGATCTGGTTTAAATCCATTTAAACCCAGATCTGGTTTAAATCCAGTTCAGACCAGTTCAGACCTGGTTCAGATCTGTTTCAAATCCAGTTGAGACCAGTTCAGACCTGGTTCAGATCTGGTTTAAATCCAGTTCAGACCTGGTTCAGATCTGGTTTAAATCCAGTCGAGAACCATTTCAGACCAGGTTCAGATCTGGTTTAAATCCAGTCGAGACCAGTTCAGACCTGGTTCAGATCTGGTTTAAATCCAGTCGAGACCAGTTCAGACCTGCTTCAGATCTGGTTCAAATCCAGTTGAGACCAGTTCAGACCTGGTTCAGATCTGGTTTAAATCCAGTCGAGAACCAGTTCAGACCTGGTTCAGATCTGGTTTAAATCCATTTAAACCTACATCTGGTTTAACTCCAGTTGAGACCAGTCCGGACCTGGTTCAGATCCAGTTGAGATCAGTTCAGACCCGGTTCAGGTCTGGTTTAAATCCAGTTGAGACCAGTTCAGACCTGGTTCAGATCTGGTTTAAATCCAGTTCAGACCAGTTCAGACCTGGTTCAGATCTGGTTTAAATCCAGTTCAGACCTGTTTCAGAACTGGTTTAAATCCAGTTCAGACCAGTTCAGACCTGTTTCAGATCTGGTTTAAATCCAGTTGAGACCAGTTCAGACCTGGTTCAGATCTGGTTTAAATCCAGTTCAGACCAGTTCAGACCTGGTTCAGATCTGGTTTAAATCCAGTCGAGAACCGGTTCAGACCTGGTTCAGATCTGGTTTAAATCCAGTTCAGACCTGGTTCAGATCTGGTTTAAATCCAGTCGAGAACCATTTCAGACCAAGTTCAGATCTGGTTTAAATCCAGTCGAGACCAGTTCAGACCTGGTTCAGATCTGGTTTATATCCAGTTGAGACCAGTTCAGACCTGATTCAGATCTGGTTTAAATCCAGTCGAGAACCAGTTCAGACCTGGTGCAGATCTGGTTTAAATCCAGTCGAGAACCAGTTCGGACCTGGTTCAGATCTGGTTTAAATCCATTCGAGACCAGTTCCGACCTGGTTCAGATCTGGTTTAAATCCAGTTCAGACCAGTTCAGACCTGTTTCAGATCTGGTTTAAATCCAGTTCAGACCAGTTCAGACCTGGTTCAGATCTGGTTTAAATCCAGTTCAGACCAGTTCAGACCTGGTTCAGATCTGGTTTAAATCCAGTTCAGACCTGGTTCAGATCTGGTTTATATCCAGTTGAGACCAGTTCAGACCTCGTTCAGATCTGGTTTAAATCCAGTTGAGAACCAGTTCAGATTTGGTTAAAATCCAGTTGAGACCAGTTCGGACCTGGTTCAGATCTGGTTTTAATCCAGTCGAGAACCAGTTCAGACCTGGTTCAGATCTGGTTTGAATCCATTTAAAGAGACCAGTTCAGACCTGGTTCAGATCCGGTTTAAATCCAGTCGAGACCAGTTCGGACCTGGTTCAGATCTGGTTTAAATCCAGTCGAGAACCAGTTCAGACCTGGTTCAGATCTGGTTTAAATCCATTTAAACCAGATCTGGTTTAAATCCAGTTGAGACCAGTTCAGACCTGGTTCAGATCTGTTTCAAATCCAGTTGAGACCAGTTCAGACCTGGTTCAGATCTGGCTTAAATCCAGTTCAGACCTGGTTCAGATCTGGTTTAAATCCAGTCGAGAACCATTTCAGACCAGGTTCAGATCTGGTTTAAATCCAGTCGAGACCAGTTCAGACCTGGTTCAGATCTGGTTTAAATCCAGTCGAGACCAGTTCAGACCTGCTTCAGATCTGGTTCAAATCCAGTTGAGACAAGTTAAGACCTGGTTCAGATCTGGTTTAAATCCAGTCGAGAACCAGTTCAGACCTGGTTCAGATCTGGTTTAAATCCATTTAAACCTACATCTGGTTTAACTCCAGTTGACACCAGTCCGGACCTGGTTCAGATCCAGTTGAGATCAGTTCAGACCCGGTTCAGGTCTGGTTTAAATCCAGTTCAGACCTGGTTCAGATCTGGTTTAAATCCAGTTCAGACCAGGTTCAGATCTGGTTTAAATCCAGTTCAGACCAGTTCAGACCTGGTTAAGATCTGGTTTAAATCCAGTTCAGACCAGTTCAGACCTGGTTCAGATCTGGTTTATATCCAGTTGAGACCAGTTCAGACCTCGTTCAGATCTGGTTTAAATCCAGTTGAGAACCAGTTCAGATCTGGTTAAAATCCAGTTGAGACCAGTTCGGACCTGGTTCAGATCTGGTTTAAATCCAGTCGAGAACCAGTTCAGACCTGGTTCAGATCCGGTTTAAATCCAGTCGAGACCAGTTCGGACCTGGTTCAGATCTGGTTTAAATCCAGTCGAGAACCAGTTCAGACCTGGTTCAGATCTGGTTTAAATCCATTTAAACCCAGATCTGGTTTAAATCCAGTTCAGACCAGTTCAGACCTGGTTCAGATCTGTTTCAAATCCAGTTGAGACCAGTTCAGACCTGGTTCAGATCTGGTTTAAATCCAGTTCAGACCTGGTTCAGATCTGGTTTAAATCCAGTCGAGAACCATTTCAGACCAGGTTCAGATCTGGTTTAAATCCAGTCGAGACCAGTTCAGACCTGGTTCAGATCTGGTTTAAATCCAGTCGAGACCAGTTCAGACCTGCTTCAGATCTGGTTCAAATCCAGTTGAGACCAGTTCAGACCTGGTTCAGATCTGGTTTAAATCCAGTCGAGAACCAGTTCAGACCTGGTTCAGATCTGGTTTAAATCCATTTAAACCTACATCTGGTTTAACTCCAGTTGAGACCAGTCCGGACCTGGTTCAGATCCAGTTGAGATCAGTTCAGACCCGGTTCAGGTCTGGTTTAAATCCAGTTGAGACCAGTTCAGACCTGGTTCAGATCTGGTTTAAATCCAGTTCAGACCAGTTCAGACCTGGTTCAGATCTGGTTTAAATCCAGTTCAGACCTGTTTCAGAACTGGTTTAAATCCAGTTCAGACCAGTTCAGACCTGTTTCAGATCTGGTTTAAATCCAGTTGAGACCAGTTCAGACCTGGTTCAGATCTGGTTTAAATCCAGTTCAGACCAGTTCAGACCTGGTTCAGATCTGGTTTAAATCCAGTCGAGAACCAGTTCAGACCTGGTTCAGATCTGGTTTAAATCCATTTAAACCTACATCTGGTTTAACTCCAGTTGAGACCAGTCCGGACCTGGTTCAGATCCAGTTGAGATCAGTTCAGACCCGGTTCAGGTCTGGTTTAAATCCAGTTGAGACCAGTTCAGACCTGGTTCAGATCTGGTTTAAATCCAGTTCAGACCAGTTCAGACCTGGTTCAGATCTGGTTTAAATCCAGTTCAGACCTGTTTCAGATCTGGTTTAAATCCAGTCGAGACCAGTTCCGACCTGGTTCAGATCTGGTTTAAATCCAGTCGAGAACCAGTTCAGATCTGGTTTAAGTCCAGTTGAGACCTGTTCAGACCTGGTTCAGATCTGGTTTAAATCCAGTTCAGACCAGTTCAGACCTGGTTCAGATCTGGTTTAAATCCATTTAAACCCAGATCTGGTTTAAATCCAGTTGAGACCAGTTCAGACCTGGTTCAGATCTGTTTCAAATCCAGTCGAGACCAGTTCAGACCTGGTTCAGATCAGGTTTAAATCCAGTTCAGACCTGGTTCAGATCTGGTTTAAATCCAGTCGAGAACCATTTCAGACCAGGTTCAGATCTGGTTTAAATCCAGTCGAGACCAGTTCAGACCTGGTTCAGATCTGGTTTAAATCCAGTTGAGACCAGTTCAGACCTGGTTCAGATCTGGTTTAAATCCAGTCGAGAACCGGTTCAGACCTGGTTCAGATCTGGTTTAAATCCAGTTCAGACCTGGTTCAGATCTGGTTTAAATCCAGTCGAGAACCATTTCAGACCAAGTTCAGATCTGGTTTAAATCCAGTCGAGACCAGTTCAGACCTGGTTCAGATCTGGTTTATATCCAGTTGAGACCAGTTCAGACCTGATTCAGATCTGGTTTAAATCCAGTCGAGAACCAGTTCAGACCTGGTGCAGATCTGGTTTAAATCCAGTCGAGAACCAGTTCGGACCTGGTTCAGATCTGGTTTAAATCCATTCGAGACCAGTTCCGACCTGGTTCAGATCTGGTTTAAATCCAGTTCAGACCAGTTCAGACCTGTTTCAGATCTGGTTTAAATCCAGTTCAGACCAGTTCAGACCTGGTTCAGATCTGGTTTAAATCCAGTTCAGACCAGTTCAGACCTGGTTCAGATCTGGTTTAAATCCAGTTCAGACCTGGTTCAGATCTGGTTTATATCCAGTTGAGACCAGTTCAGACCTCGTTCAGATCTGGTTTAAATCCAGTTGAGAACCAGTTCAGATTTGGTTAAAATCCAGTTGAGACCAGTTCGGACCTGGTTCAGATCTGGTTTTAATCCAGTCGAGAACCAGTTCAGACCTGGTTCAGATCTGGTTTGAATCCATTTAAAGAGACCAGTTCAGACCTGGTTCAGATCCGGTTTAAATCCAGTCGAGACCAGTTCGGACCTGGTTCAGATCTGGTTTAAATCCAGTCGAGAACCAGTTCAGACCTGGTTCAGATCTGGTTTAAATCCATTTAAACCAGATCTGGTTTAAATCCAGTTGAGACCAGTTCAGACCTGGTTCAGATCTGTTTCAAATCCAGTTGAGACCAGTTCAGACCTGGTTCAGATCTGGTTTAAATCCAGTTCAGACCTGGTTCAGATCTGGTTTAAATCCAGTCGAGAACCATTTCAGACCAGGTTCAGATCTGGTTTAAATCCAGTCGAGACCAGTTCAGACCTGGTTCAGATCTGGTTTAAATCCAGTTGAGACCAGTTCAGACCTGCTTCAGATCTGGTTCAAATCCAGTTGAGACCAGTTCAGACCTGGTTCAGATCTGGTTTAAATCCAGTCGAGAACCAGTTCAGACCTGGTTCAGATCTGGTTTAAATCCATTTAAACCTACATCTGGTTTAACTCCAGTTGACACCAGTCCGGACCTGGTTCAGATCCAGTTGAGATCAGTTCAGACCCGGTTCAGGTCTGGTTTAAATCCAGTTCAGACCTGGTTCAGATCTGGTTTAAATCCAGTTCAGACCAGTTCAGACCTGGTTCAGATCTGGTTTAAATCCAGTTCAGACCAGTTCAGACCTGGTTAAGATCTGGTTTAAATCCAGTTCAGACCAGTTCAGACCTGGTTCAGATCTGGTTTATATCCAGTTGAGACCAGTTCAGACCTCGTTCAGATCTGGTTTAAATCCAGTTGAGAACCAGTTCAGATCTGGTTAAAATCCAGTTGAGACCAGTTCGGACCTGGTTCAGATCTGGTTTAAATCCAGTCGAGAACCAGTTCAGACCTGGTTCAGATCCGGTTTAAATCCAGTCGAGACCAGTTCGGACCTGGTTCAGATCTGGTTTAAATCCAGTCGAGAACCAGTTCAGACCTGGTTCAGATCTGGTTTAAATCCATTTAAACCCAGATCTGGTTTAAATCCAGTTCAGACCAGTTCAGACCTGGTTCAGATCTGTTTCAAATCCAGTTGAGACCAGTTCAGATTTGGTTAAAATCCAGTTGAGACCAGTTCGGACCTGGTTCAGATCTGGTTTTAATCCAGTCGAGAACCAGTTCAGACCTGGTTCAGATCTGGTTTGAATCCATTTAAAGAGACCAGTTCAGACCTGGTTCAGATCCGGTTTAAATCCAGTCGAGACCAGTTCGGACCTGGTTCAGATCTGGTTTAAATCCAGTCGAGAACCAGTTCAGACCTGGTTCAGATCTGGTTTAAATCCATTTAAACCAGATCTGGTTTAAATCCAGTTGAGACCAGTTCAGACCTGGTTCAGATCTGTTTCAAATCCAGTTGAGACCAGTTCAGACCTGGTTCAGATCTGGTTTAAATCCAGTTCAGACCTGGTTCAGATCTGGTTTAAATCCAGTCGAGAACCATTTCAGACCAGGTTCAGATCTGGTTTAAATCCAGTCGAGACCAGTTCAGACCTGGTTCAGATCTGGTTTAAATCCAGTCGAGACCAGTTCAGACCTGCTTCAGATCTGGTTCAAATCCAGTTGAGACCAGTTCAGACCTGGTTCAGATCTGGTTTAAATCCAGTCGAGAACCAGTTCAGATCTGGTTTAAATCCATTTAAACCTACATCTGGTTTAACTCCAGTTGACACCAGTCCGGACCTGGTTCAGATCCAGTTGAGATCAGTTCAGACCCGGTTCAGGTCTGGTTTAAATCCAGTTCAGACCTGGTTCAGATCTGGTTTAAATCCAGTTCAGACCAGTTCAGACCTGGTTCAGATCTGGTTTAAATCCAGTTCAGACCAGTTCAGACCTGGTTAAGATCTGGTTTAAATCCAGTTCAGACCAGTTCAGACCTGGTTCAGATCTGGTTTATATCCAGTTGAGACCAGTTCAGACCTCGTTCAGATCTGGTTTAAATCCAGTTGAGACCAGTTCAGACCTGGTTCAGATCTGGTTTAAATCCAGTTCAGACCTGGTTCAGATCTGGTTTAAATCCAGTCGAGAACCATTTCAGACCAGGTTCAGATCTGGTTTAAATCCAGTCGAGACCAGTTCAGACCTGGTTCAGATCTGGTTTAAATCCAGTCGAGACCAGTTCAGACCTGCTTCAGATCTGGTTCAAATCCAGTTGAGACCAGTTCAGACCTGGTTCAGATCTGGTTTAAATCCAGTCGAGAACCAGTTCAGACCTGGTTCAGATCTGGTTTAAATCCATTTAAACCTACATCTGGTTTAACTCCAGTTGACACCAGTCCGGACCTGGTTCAGATCCAGTTGAGATCAGTTCAGACCCGGTTCAGGTCTGGTTTAAATCCAGTTCAGACCTGGTTCAGATCTGGTTTAAATCCAGTTCAGACCAGTTCAGACCTGGTTCAGATCTGGTTTAAATCCAGTTCAGACCAGTTCAGACCTGGTTAAGATCTGGTTTAAATCCAGTTCAGACCAGTTCAGACCTGGTTCAGATCTGGTTTATATCCAGTTGAGACCAGTTCAGACCTCGTTCAGATCTGGTTTAAATCCAGTTGAGAACCAGTTCAGATCTGGTTAAAATCCAGTTGAGACCAGTTCGGACCTGGTTCAGATCTGGTTTAAATCCAGTCGAGAACCAGTTCAGACCTGGTTCAGATCCGGTTCAAATCCAGTCGAGACCAGTTCGGACCTGGTTCAGATCTGGTTTAAATCCAGTCGAGAACCAGTTCAGACCTGGTTCAGATCTGGTTTAAATCCATTTAAACCCAGATCTGGTTTAAATCCAGTTCAGACCAGTTCAGACCTGGTTCAGATCTGTTTCAAATCCAGTTGAGACCAGTTCAGACCTGGTTCAGATCTGGTTTAAATCCAGTTCAGACCTGGTTCAGATCTGGTTTAAATCCAGTCGAGAACCATTTCAGACCAGGTTCAGATCTGGTTTAAATCCAGTCGAGACCAGTTCAGACCTGGTTCAGATCTGGTTTAAATCCAGTCGAGACCAGTTCAGACCTGCTTCAGATCTGGTTCAAATCCAGTTGAGACCAGTTCAGACCTGGTTCAGATCTGGTTTAAATCCAGTCGAGAACCAGTTCAGACCTGGTTCAGATCTGGTTTAAATCCATTTAAACCTACATCTGGTTTAACTCCAGTTGACACCAGTCCGGACCTGGTTCAGATCCAGTTGAGATCAGTTCAGACCCGGTTCAGGTCTGGTTTAAATCCAGTTCAGACCTGGTTCAGATCTGGTTTAAATCCAGTTCAGACCAGTTCAGACCTGGTTCAGATCTGGTTTAAATCCAGTTCAGACCAGTTCAGACCTGGTTAAGATCTGGTTTAAATCCAGTTCAGACCAGTTCAGACCTGGTTCAGATCTGGTTTATATCCAGTTGAGACCAGTTCAGACCTCGTTCAGATCTGGTTTAAATCCAGTTGAGAACCAGTTCAGATCTGGTTAAAATCCAGTTGAGACCAGTTCGGACCTGGTTCAGATCTGGTTTAAATCCAGTCGAGAACCAGTTCAGACCTGGTTCAGATCCGGTTTAAATCCAGTCGAGACCAGTTCGGACCTGGTTCAGATCTGGTTTAAATCCAGTCGAGAACCAGTTCAGACCTGGTTCAGATCTGGTTTAAATCCATTTAAACCCAGATCTGGTTTAAATCCAGTTCAGACCAGTTCAGACCTGGTTCAGATCTGTTTCAAATCCAGTTGAGACCAGTTCAGACCTGGTTCAGATCTGGTTTAAATCCAGTTCAGACCTGGTTCAGATCTGGTTTAAATCCAGTCGAGAACCATTTCAGACCAGGTTCAGATCTGGTTTAAATCCAGTCGAGACCAGTTCAGACCTGGTTCAGATCTGGTTTAAATCCAGTCGAGACCAGTTCAGACCTGCTTCAGATCTGGTTCAAATCCAGTTGAGACCAGTTCAGACCTGGTTCAGATCTGGTTTAAATCCAGTCGAGAACCAGTTCAGACCTGGTTCAGATCTGGTTTAAATCCATTTAAACCTACATCTGGTTTAACTCCAGTTGAGACCAGTCCGGACCTGGTTCAGATCCAGTTGAGATCAGTTCAGACCCGGTTCAGGTCTGGTTTAAATCCAGTTGAGACCAGTTCAGACCTGGTTCAGATCTGGTTTAAATCCAGTTGAGACCAGTTCAGACCTGGTTCAGATCTGGTTTAAATCCAGTTCAGACCTGTTTCAGAACTGGTTTAAATCCAGTTCAGACCAGTTCAGACCTGTTTCAGATCTGGTTTAAATCCAGTTGAGACCAGTTCAGACCTGGTTCAGATCTGGTTTAAATCCAGTTCAGACCAGTTCAGACCTGGTTCAGATCTGGTTTAAATCCAGTCGAGAACCAGTTCAGACCTGGTTCAGATCTGGTTTAAATCCATTTAAACCTACATCTGGTTTAACTCCAGTTGAGACCAGTCCGGACCTGGTTCAGATCCAGTTGAGATCAGTTCAGACCCGGTTCAGGTCTGGTTTAAATCCAGTTGAGACCAGTTCAGACCTGGTTCAGATCTGGTTTAAATCCAGTTCAGACCAGTTCAGACCTGGTTCAGATCTGGTTTAAATCCAGTTCAGACCTGTTTCAGATCTGGTTTAAATCCAGTCGAGACCAGTTCCGACCTGGTTCAGATCTGGTTTAAATCCAGTCGAGAACCAGTTCAGATCTGGTTTAAGTCCAGTTGAGACCTGTTCAGACCTGGTTCAGATCTGGTTTAAATCCAGTTCAGACCAGTTCAGACCTGGTTCAGATCTGGTTTAAATCCATTTAAACCCAGATCTGGTTTAAATCCAGTTGAGACCAGTTCAGACCTGGTTCAGATCTGTTTCAAATC
Organism: Telmatherina bonti; assembly: GCF_933228915.1. Lineage (NCBI taxonomy): Eukaryota > Metazoa > Chordata > Actinopteri > Atheriniformes > Telmatherinidae > Telmatherina > Telmatherina bonti. Next base: position 2,041,939 of record NC_136615.1, read on the forward strand.
CAGTCGAGACCAGTTCAGACCTGGTTCAGATCAGGTTTAAATCCAGTTCAGACCTGGTTCAGATCTGGTTTAAATCCAGTCGAGAACCATTTCAGACCAGGTTCAGATCTGGTTTAAATCCAGTCGAGACCAGTTCAGACCTGGTTCAGATCTGGTTTAAATCCAGTTGAGACCAGTTCAGACCTGGTTCAGATCTGGTTTAAATCCAGTCGAGAACCGGTTCAGACCTGGTTCAGATCTGGTTTAAATCCAGTTCAGACCTGGTTCAGATCTGGTTTAAATCCAGTCGAGAACCATTTCAGACCAAGTTCAGATCTGGTTTAAATCCAGTCGAGACCAGTTCAGACCTGGTTCAGATCTGGTTTATATCCAGTTGAGACCAGTTCAGACCTGATTCAGATCTGGTTTAAATCCGGTCGAGACCAGTTCAGACCTGGTTCAGATCTGGTTTATATCCAGTTCAGACCAGTTCAGACCTGGTTCAGATCTGGTTTATATCCAGTTGAGACCAGTTCAGACCTCGTTCAGATCTGGTTTAAATCCAGTTGAGAACCAGTTCAGATCTGGTTAAAATCCAGTTGAGACCAGTTCGGACCTGGTTCAGATCTGGTTTAAATCCAGTCGAGAACCAGTTCAGACCTGGTTCAGATCCGGTTTAAATCCAGTCGAGACCAGTTCGGACCTGGTTCAGATCTGGTTTAAATCCAGTCGAGAACCAGTTCAGACCTGGTTCAGATCTGGTTTAAATCCATTTAAACCCAGATCTGGTTTAAATCCAGTTCAGACCAGTTCAGACCTGGTTCAGATCTGTTTCAAATCCAGTTGAGACCAGTTCAGACCTGGTTCAGATCTGGTTTAAATCCAGTTCAGACCTGGTTCAGATCTGGTTTAAATCCAGTCGAGAACCATTTCAGACCAGGTTCAGATCTGGTTTAAATCCAGTCGAGACCAGTTCAGACCTGGTTCAGATCTGGTTTAAATCCAGTCGAGACCAGTTCAGACCTGCTTCAGATCTGGTTCAAATCCAGTTGAGACCAGTTCAGACCTGGTTCAGATCTGGTTTAAATCCAGTCGAGAACCAGTTCAGACCTGGTTCAGATCTGGTTTAAATCCATTTAAACCTACATCTGGTTTAACTCCAGTTGACACCAGTCCGGACCTGGTTCAGATGCAGTTGAGATCAGTTCAGACCCGGTTCAGGTCTGGTTTAAATCCAGTTCAGACCTGGTTCAGATCTGGTTTAAATCCAGTTCAGACCAGTTCAGACCTGGTTCAGATCTGGTTTAAATCCAGTTCAGACCAGTTCAGACCTGGTTAAGATCTGGTTTAAATCCAGTTCAGACCAGTTCAGACCTGGTTCAGATCTGGTTTATATCCAGTTGAGACCAGTTCAGACCTCGTTCAGATCTGGTTTAAATCCAGTTGAGAACCAGTTCAGATCTGGTTAAAATCCAGTTGAGACCAGTTCGGACCTGGTTCAGATCTGGTTTAAATCCAGTCGAGAACCAGTTCAGACCTGGTTCAGATCCGGTTTAAATCCAGTCGAGACCAGTTCGGACCTGGTTCAGATCTGGTTTAAATCCAGTCGAGAACCAGTTCAGACCTGGTTCAGATCTGGTTTAAATCCATTTAAACCCAGATCTGGTTTAAATCCAGTTCAGACCAGTTCAGACCTGGTTCAGATCTGTTTCAAATCCAGTTGAGACCAGTTCAGACCTGGTTCAGATCTGGTTTAAATCCAGTTCAGACCTGGTTCAGATCTGGTTTAAATCCAGTCGAGAACCATTTCAGACCAGGTTCAGATCTGGTTTAAATCCAGTCGAGACCAGTTCAGACCTGGTTCAGATCTGGTTTAAATCCAGTCGAGACCAGTTCAGACCTGCTTCAGATCTGGTTCAAATCCAGTTGAGACCAGTTCAGACCTGGATCAGATCTGGTTTAAATCCAGTCGAGAACCAGTTCAGACCTGGTTCAGATCTGGTTTAAATCCATTTAAACCTACATCTGGTTTAACTCCAGTTGAGACCAGTCCGGACCTGGTTCAGATCCAGTTGAGATCAGTTCAGACCCGGTTAAGGTCTGGTTTAAATCCAGTTGAGACCAGTTCAGACCTGGTTCAGATCTGGTTTAAATCCAGTTCAGACCAGTTCAGACCTGGTTCAGATCTGGTTTAAATCCAGTTCAGACCTGTTTCAGAACTGGTTTAAATCCAGTTCAGACCAGTTCAGACCTGTTTCAGATCTGGTTTAAATCCAGTTGAGACCAGTTCAGACCTGGTTCAGATCTGGTTTAAATCCAGTTCAGACCAGTTCAGACCTGGTTCAGATCTGGTTTAAATCCAGTCGAGAACCAGTTCAGACCTGGTTCAGATCTGGTTTAAATCCATTTAAACCTACATCTGGTTTAACTCCAGTTGAGACCAGTCCGGACCTGGTTCAGATCCAGTTGAGATCAGTTCAGACCCGGTTCAGGTCTGGTTTAAATCCAGTTGAGACCAGTTCAGACCTGGTTCAGATCTGGTTTAAATCCAGTTCAGACCAGTTCAGACCTGGTTCAGATCTGGTTTAAATCCAGTTCAGACCTGTTTCAGATCTGGTTTAAATCCAGTCGAGACCAGTTCCGACCTGGTTCAGATCTGGTTTAAATCCAGTCGAGAACCAGTTCAGATCTGGTTTAAGTCCAGTTGAGACCTGTTCAGACCTGGTTCAGATCTGGTTTAAATCCAGTTCAGACCAGTTCAGACCTGGTTCAGATCTGGTTTAAATCCATTTAAACCCAGATCTGGTTTAAATCCAGTTGAGACCAGTTCAGACCTGGTTCAGATCTGTTTCAATCCAGTCGAGACCAGTTCAGACCTGGTTCAGATCAGGTTTAAATCCAGTTCAGACCTGGTTCAGATCTGGTTTAAATCCAGTCGAGAACCATTTCAGACCAGGTTCAGATCTGGTTTAAATCCAGTCGAGACCAGTTCAGACCTGGTTCAGATCTGGTTTAAATCCAGTTGAGACCAGTTCAGACCTGGTTCAGATCTGGTTTAAATCCAGTCGAGAACCGGTTCAGACCTGGTTCAGATCTGGTTTAAATCCAGTTCAGACCTGGTTCAGATCTGGTTTAAATCCAGTCGAGAACCATTTCAGACCAAGTTCAGATCTGGTTTAAATCCAGTCGAGACCAGTTCAGACCTGGTTCAGATCTGGTTTATATCCAGTTGAGACCAGTTCAGACCTGATTCAGATCTGGTTTAAATCCAGTCGAGAACCAGTTCAGACCTGGTGCAGATCAGGTTTAAATCCAGTCGAGAACCAGTTCAGACCTGGTTCAGATCTGGTTTAAATCCATTCGAGACCAGTTCCGACCTGGTTCAGATCTGGTTTAAATCCAGTTCAGACCAGTTCAGACCTGGTGCAGATCTGGTTTAAATCCAGTTCAGACCAGTTCAGACCTGGTTCAGATCTGGTTTAAATCCAGTTCAGACCAGTTCAGACCTGGTTCAGATCTGGTTTAAATCCAGTTCAGACCTGGTTCAGATCTGGTTTATATCCAGTTGAGACCAGTTCAGACCTCGTTCAGATCTGGTTTAAATCCAGTTGAGAACCAGTTCAGATTTGGTTAAAATCCAGTTGAGACCAGTTCGGACCTGGTTCAGATCTGGTTTTAATCCAGTCGAGAACCAGTTCAGACCTGGTTCAGATCTGGTTTGAATCCATTTAAAGAGACCAGTTCAGACCTGGTTCAGATCCGGTTTAAATCCAGTCGAGACCAGTTCGGACCTGGTTCAGATCTGGTTTAAATCCAGTCGAGAACCAGTTCAGACCTGGTTCAGATCTGGTTTAAATCCATTTAAACCAGATCTGGTTTAAATCCAGTTGAGACCAGTTCAGACCTGGTTCAGATCTGTTTCAAATCCAGTTGAGACCAGTTCAGACCTGGTTCAGATCTGGTTTAAATCCAGTTCAGACCTGGTTCAGATCTGGTTTAAATCCAGTCGAGAACCATTTCAGACCAGGTTCAGATCTGGTTTAAATCCAGTCGAGACCAGTTCAGACCTGGTTCAGATCTGGTTTAAATCCAGTCGAGACCAGTTCAGACCTGCTTCAGATCTGGTTCAAATCCAGTTGAGACAAGTTAAGACCTGGTTCAGATCTGGTTTAAATCCAGTCGAGAACCAGTTCAGACCTGGTTCAGATCTGGTTTAAATCCATTTAAACCTACATCTGGTTTAACTCCAGTTGACACCAGTCCGGACCTGGTTCAGATCCAGTTGAGATCAGTTCAGACCCGGTTCAGGTCTGGTTTAAATCCAGTTCAGACCTGGTTCAGATCTGGTTTAAATCCAGTTCAGACCAGTTCAGACCTGGTTCAGATCTGGTTTAAATCCAGTTCAGACCAGTTCAGACCTGGTTCAGATCTGGTTTAAATCCAGTTCAGACCTGTTTCAGATCTGGTTTAAATCCAGTTCAGACCAGTTCAGACCTGTTTCAGATCTGGTTTAAATCCAGTTCAGACCAGTTCAGACCTGGTTCAGATCTGGTTTAAATTGAGTTGAGACCAGTTCAGACCTGGTTCAGATCTGGTTTAAATCCAGTTCAGACCAGTTCAGACCTGGTTCAGATCTGGTTTATATCCAGTTGAGACCAGTTCAGACCTGGTTCAGATCTGGTTTATATCCAGTTGAGACCAGTTCAGACCTGATTCAGATCTGGTTTATATCCAGTCGAGAACCAGTTCAGACCTGGTTCAGATCTGGTTTAAATCCAGTCGAGAACCAGTTCAGACCTGGTTCAGATCTGGTTTAAATCCAGTCGAGAACCAGTTCAGACCTGGTTCAGATCTGGTTTAAATCCAGTTCAGACCTGGTTCAGATCTGGTTTAAATCCAGTCGAGAACCAGTTCAGACCTGGTTCAGATCTGGTTTAAATCCATTTAAACCCAGATCTGGTTTAAATCCAGTTCAGACCAGTTCAGACCTGGTTCAGATCTGTTTCAAATCCAGTTGAGACCAGTTCAGACCTGGTTCAGATCAGGTTTAAATCCAGTTCAGACCTGGTTCAGATCTGGTTTATATCCAGTCGAGAACCATTTCAGACCAGGTTCAGATCTGGTTTAAATCCAGTCGAGACCAGTTCAGACCTGGTTCAGATCTGGTTTAAATCCAGTTGAGACCAGTTCAGACCTGCTTCAGATCCATTTCAAATCCAGTTGAGACCAGTTCAGACCTGGTTCAGATCTGGTTTAAATCCAGTCGAGAACCAGTTCAGACCTGGTTCAGATCTGGTTTAAATCCATTTAAACCTACATCTGGTTTAACTCCAGTTGAGACCAGTCCGGACCTGGTTCAGATCCAGTTGAGATCAGTTCAGACCCGGTTCAGGTCTGGTTTAAATCCAGTTGAGACCAGTTCAGACCTGGTTCAGATCTGGTTTAAATCCAGTTCAGACCTGTTTCAGATCTGGTTTAAATCCAGTTCAGACCAGTTCAGACCTGTTTCAGATCTGGTTTAAATCCAGTTCAGACCAGTTCAGACCTGGTTCAGATCTGGTTTAAATCCAGTCGAGACCAGTTCGGACCCGGGTTCAGATCTGGTTTAAATCCAGTCGAGACCAGTTCGGACCTGGTTCAGATCTGGTTTAAATCCAGTCGAGACCAGTTCCGACCTGGTTCAGATCTGGTTTAAATCCAGTCGAGAACCAGTTCAGATCTGGTTTAAGTCCAGTTGAGACCTGTTCAGACCTGGTTCAGATCTGGTTTAAATCCAGTTCAGACCAGTTCAGACCTGGTTCAGATCTGGTTTAAATCCAGTTCAGACCTGGTTCAGATCTGGTTTAAATCCAGTTGAGACCAGTTCAGACCTGGTTCAGATCTGGTTTAAATCCAGTTGAGACCAGTTCAGACCTGCTTCAGATCCATTTCAAATCCAGTTGAGACCAGTTCAGACCTGGTTCAGATCTGGTTTAAATCCAGTCGAGAACCAGTTCAGACCTGGTTCAGATCTGGTTTAAATCCATTTAAACCTACATCTGGTTTAACTCCAGTTGAGACCAGTCCGGACCTGGTTCAGATCCAGTTGAGATCAGTTCAGACCCGGTTCAGGTCTGGTTTAAATCCAGTTGAGACCAGTTCAGACCTGGTTCAGATCTGGTTTAAATCCAGTTCAGACCTGTTTCAGATCTGGTTTAAATCCAGTTCAGACCAGTTCAGACCTGTTTCAGATCTGGTTTAAATCCAGTTCAGACCAGTTCAGACCTGGTTCAGATCTGGTTTAAATCCAGTCGAGACCAGTTCGGACCTGGTTCAGATCTGGTTTAAATCCAGTCGAGACCAGTTCGGACCTGGTTCAGATCTGGTTTAAATCCAGTCGAGACCAGTTCCGACCTGGTTCAGATCTGGTTTAAATCCAGTCGAGAACCAGTTCAGATCTGGTTTAAGTCCAGTTGAGACCTGTTCAGACCAGGTTCAGATCTGGTTTAAATCCAGTTCAGACCAGTTCAGACCTGGTTCAGATCTGGTTTAAATCCAGTTCAGACCTGGTTCAGATCTGGTTTAAATCCAGTTGAGACCAGTTCAGACCTGGTTCAGATCTGGTTTAAATCCAGTTGAGACCAGTTCAGACCTGGTTCAGATCTGGTTTAAATCCAGTTCAGACCTGGTTCAGATCTGGTTTAAATCCAGTCGAGAACCAGTTCGGACCTGGTTCAGATCTGGTTTAAATCCAGTCGAGAACCAGTTCAGACCAGGTTCAGATCTGGTTTAAATCCAGTCGAGAACCAGTTCATACCTGGTTCAGATCCGGTTTGAATCCATTTAAAGAGACCAGTTCAGACCTGGTTCAGATCCGGTTTAAATCCAGTCGAGACCAGTTCGGACCTGGTTCAGATCTGGTTTAAATCCAGTCGAGAACCAGTTCATACCTGGTTCAGATCTGGTTTGAATCCATTTAAAGAGACCAGTTCAGACCTGGTTCAGATCAGGTTTAAATCCAGTTCGGACCTGGTTCAGATCTGGTTTAAATCCAGTCGAGAACCATTTCAGACCAGGTTCAGATCTGGTTTAAATCCAGTCGAGACCAGTTCAGACCTGGTTCAGATCTGGTTTAAATCCAGTTGAGACCAGTTCAGACCTGGTTCAGATCTGGTTTAAATCCAGTCGAGAACCGGTTCAGACCTGGTTCAGATCTGGTTTAAATCCAGTTCAGACCTGGTTCAGATCTGGTTTAAATCCAGTCGAGAACCATTTCAGACCAAGTTCAGATCTGGTTTAAATCCAGTCGAGACCAGTTCAGACCTGGTTCAGATCTGGTTTATATCCAGTTGAGACCAGTTCAGACCTGATTCAGATCTGGTTTAAATCCAGTCGAGAACCAGTTCAGACCTGGTGCAGATCAGGTTTAAATCCAGTCGAGAACCAGTTCAGACCTGGTTCAGATCTGGTTTAAATCCATTCGAGACCAGTTCCGACCTGGTTCAGATCTGGTTTAAATCCAGTTCAGACCAGTTCAGACCTGTTTCAGATCTGGTTTAAATCCAGTTCAGACCAGTTCAGACCTGGTTCAGATCTGGTTTAAATCCAGTTCAGACCAGTTCAGACCTGGTTCAGATCTGGTTTAAATCCAGTTCAGACCTGGTTCAGATCTGGTTTATATCCAGTTGAGACCAGTTCAGACCTCGTTCAGATCTGGTTTAAATCCAGTTGAGAACCAGTTCAGATTTGGTTAAAATCCAGTTGAGACCAGTTCGGACCTGGTTCAGATCTGGTTTTAATCCAGTCGAGAACCAGTTCAGACCTGGTTCAGATCTGGTTTGAATCCATTTAAAGAGACCAGTTCAGACCTGGTTCAGATCCGGTTTAAATCCAGTCGAGACCAGTTCGGACCTGGTTCAGATCTGGTTTAAATCCAGTCGAGAACCAGTTCAGACCTGGTTCAGATCTGGTTTAAATCCATTTAAACCAGATCTGGTTTAAATCCTGTTGAGACCAGTTCAGACCTGGTTCAGATCTGTTTCAAATCCAGTTGAGACCAGTTCAGACCTGGTTCAGATCTGGTTTAAATCCAGTTCAGACCTGGTTCAGATCTGGTTTAAATCCAGTCGAGAACCATTTCAGACCAGGTTCAGATCTGGTTTAAATCCAGTCGAGACCAGTTCAGACCTGGTTCAGATCTGGTTTAAATCCAGTCGAGACCAGTTCAGACCTGCTTCAGATCTGGTTCAAATCCAGTTGAGACAAGTTAAGACCTGGTTCAGATCTGGTTTAAATCCAGTCGAGAACCAGTTCAGACCTGGTTCAGATCTGGTTTAAATCCATTTAAACCTACATCTGGTTTAACTCCAGTTGACACCAGTCCGGACCTGGTTCAGATCCAGTTGAGATCAGTTCAGACCCGGTTCAGGTCTGGTTTAAATCCAGTTCAGACCTGGTTCAGATCTGGTTTAAATCCAGTTCAGACCAGTTCAGACCTGGTTCAGATCTGGTTTAAATCCAGTTCAGACCAGTTCAGACCTGGTTCAGATCTGGTTTAAATCCAGTTCAGACCTGTTTCAGATCTGGTTTAAATCCAGTTCAGACCAGTTCAGACCTGTTTCAGATCTGGTTTAAATCCAGTTCAGACCAGTTCAGACCTGGTTCAGATCTGGTTTAAATCCAGTTGAGACCAGTTCAGACCTGGTTCAGATCTGGTTTAAATCCAGTTCAGACCAGTTCAGACCTGGTTCAGATCTGGTTTATATCCAGTTGAGACCAGTTCAGACCTGGTTCAGATCTGGTTTATATCCAGTTGAGACCAGTTCAGACCTGATTCAGATCTGGTTTATATCCAGTCGAGAACCAGTTCAGACCTGGTTCAGATCTGGTTTAAATCCAGTCGAGAACCAGTTCAGACCTGGTTCAGATCTGGTTTAAATCCAGTCGAGAACCAGTTCAGACCTGGTTCAGATCTGGTTTAAATCCAGTTCAGACCTGGTTCAGATCTGGTTTAAATCCAGTCGAGAACCAGTTCAGACCTGGTTCAGATCTGGTTTAAATCCATTTAAACCCAGATCTGGTTTAAATCCAGTTCAGACCAGTTCAGACCTGGTTCAGATCTGGTTTAAATCCAGTTCAGACCAGTTCGGATCTGGTTCAGAAATGTTCCTCTGTTTTGTTCTGAAACTTTGACTTCAGCATTACAGCATAAAGACTTCCTGGAACAATATTCTATTCTATTTTAGTCATTGAGACACTTTTATCCAAAGCGACTTACATCAGAGTGAGAACAACACAAGCAGGAAATCAGACAGTAGAGGACATGGTAGGAAGGTGCTGGTGGACTGTCCAGTTGGACGCAGGTCCTTCCAGAAAGCTTTAGGCTTTTTAATTTTAATTTGTTTGTTTACTCCCTTCCCACGGTTATGTCTCAATGTGAGCGCTGAAACACAGTCATTGGTCCATCCTGGTGCCGCTCTGTTAACCCCGCCCTGGACGGCAGAACAAGCAGCACAGCCAATAGGACAGGGGTGGGCAGCAGTTGCCATAGCGATGGAAGCGCGGCTCGGCCAAACCCCCATGTGACCAGTCTTCCTCTGCAACCTCCTTAGAGAGCCACAGCTTGCCATCCTGGGCTGTCGCTCCTTCCCTGCGACTGGAGCTCCAAGATGACGAGGAACAGGAGGAGGTGCAGGTCTGCTGGGCTTTGACTCCCAGAAAGGAGGCCAAATCTAGGTCCAGACCTGCTGCGCCTCCTCTGGGCCGGGGCGTGTTCTGTCGACACTGAGGACATGGGATCCACACCTGTGGCGTAGTGAAGACAGCCATCACTTCAGGTGTCCAACTGCTGCTACACCTGGACCTGCTACACCTGGACCTGCTACACCTGGATCTGCTACACCTGGACCTGCTACACCTGGACCTGCTACACCTGGACCTGCAACACCTGGACCTGCAACACCTGGACCTGCTACACCTGGACCTGCTACACCTGGACCTGCTACACCTGGACTTGCTACACCTGGACCTGCAACACCTGGACCTGCTACAGCTGGACCTGCTACACCTGGACCTGCTACACCTGGACCTGCTACACCTGGACCTGCTACACCTGGATCTGCTACACCTGGACCTGCTACACCTGGACCTGCTACACCTGGACCTGCAACACCTGGACCTGCTACACCTGGACTTGCTACACCTGGACCTGCTACACCTGGACCTGCTACACCTGGACCTGCTACACCTGGACTTGCTACACCTGGACCTGCAACACCTGGACCTGCTACAGCTGGACCTGCTACACCTGGACCTGCTACAGCTGGATCTGCTACACCTGGACCTGCAACACCTGGACCTGCTACACCTGGACCTGCAACACCTGGACCTGCTACACCTGGACTTGCTACACCTGGACCTGCTACACCTGGACCTGCAACACCTGGACCTGCTACACCTGGACCTGCAACACCTGGACCTGCAACACCTGGACCTGCTACACCTGGACTTGCTACACCTGGACCTGCTACACCTGGACCTGCTACACCTGGACTTGCTACACCTGGACCTGCAACACCTGGACCTGCTACAGCTGGACCTGCTACACCTGGACCTGCTACAGCTGGATCTGCTACACCTGGACCTGCAACACCTGGACCTGCTACAGCTGGACCTGCAACACCTGGACCTGCTACACCTGGACCTGCAACACCTGGACCTGCAACACCTGGACCTGCTACACCTGGACCTGCAACACCTGGACCTGCAACACCTGGACCTGCTACACCTGGACCTGCTATACCTGGACCTGCAACACCTGGACCTGCTACAGCTGGATCTGCTACACCTGGACCTGCTACACCTGGACCTGCTATACCTGGACCTGCAACACCTGGACCTGCTACAGCTGGATCTGCTACACCTGGACCTGCTACACCTGGACCTGCTACAGCTGGACCTGCTACACCTGGACCTGCTACACCTGGACCTGCTACACCTGGACCTGCAACACCTGGACCTGCTACAGCTGGACCTGCTACACCTGGACCTGCTACAGCTGGACCTGCTACAGCTGGACCTGCTACACGTGGACCTGCTACACCTGGACCTGCTACACCTGATCTGCTGCTACACCTGGACCTGCTGCTACACCTGGATCTGCTGCTACACCTGGATCTGCTGCTACACCTGGACCTGCTGCACCTGGACCTGCTGCTACACCTGATCTGCTGCTACACCTGGATCTGCTGCTACACCTGGACCTGCTACACCTGGACCTGCTACAGCTGGACCTGCTACACGGGGACCTGCTACACCTGGACCTGCTATACCTGGACCTGCAACACCTGGACCTGCTACACCTGGACCTGCTACACCTGGACCTGCTACACCTGGATCTGCTACACCTGGACCTGCTACAGCTGGACCTGCAACACCTGGACCTGCTACAGCTGGACCTGCAACACCTGGATCTGCTACACCTGGACCTGCTACACCTGGATCTGCTACACCTGGACCTGCTACACCTGGATCTGCTACACCTGGACCTGCTACACCTGGATCTGCTACACCTGGACCTGCTACACCTGGATCTGCTACACCTGGACCTGCTACACCTGGATCTGCTACACCTGGACCTGCAACACCTGGACCTGCAACACCTGGACCTGCTACACCTGGACCTGCTACACCTGGACCTGCTACACCTGGATCTGCTACACCTGGACCTGCTACAGCTGGACCTGCTACACCTGGACCTGCTACAGCTGGACCTGCTACACCTGGATCTGCTACACCTGGACCTGCTACACCTGGATCTGCTACACCTGGACCTGCTACAGCTGGACCTGCTACACCTGGACCTGCTACACCTGGATCTGCTGATACACCTGGACCTGCTACACCTGGACCTGCTACACCTGGACCTGCTACACCTGGACCTGCTACACCTGGATCTGCTACACCTGGACCTGCTACAGCTGGACCTGCTACACCTGGACCTGCTACAGCTGGACCTGCTACACCTGGATCTGCTACACCTGGACCTGCTACACCTGGATCTGCTACACCTGGACCTGCTACAGCTGGACCTGCTACACCTGGACCTGCTACACCTGGATCTGCTGATACACCTGGACCTGCTACAGCTGGACCTGCTACAGCTGGACCTGCTACACCTGGATCTGCTGATACACCTGGATCTGCTACACCCGAAACTGCTGCGACACCTGGATCTGCTACACCTGAAACTACTATGACACCTGGATCTGCTGATACACCTGGACCTGCTACACGGGGACCTGCTACACGTGGACCTGCTACACCTGGATCTGCTGATACACCTGGACCTGCTACACGGGGACCTGCTACACGTGGACCTGCTACACCTGGATCTGCTGCTACACCTGGATCTGCTGCGACACCTGGATCTGCTAAAGCCAAAACTGCTGCGACACCTGGACCTGCTACACCTGTTACTGCTGCTACACCTGTACCTGCTACACCTGTACCTGCTACACCTGTACCTGCTGCTACACCTGTTACTGCTGCGACACCTGGATCTGCTGATACACCTGGACCTGCAACACCTGGACCTGCTGCTACCTGGATCTGCTACACTTTTACCTGAACTGGTATTGGTGAACTTAAGCTGTCAAATGGTCCCAAAGACCCGCTTTAAAACCAGAGGTGATTTGTCCTTTCAGGCAGTTGCTCCAAAACTGTGGAATGCCCTGCCTTTTTCCCTCCGTGAGATTGAAACTGTTGATTCTTTCAAAAAGCAGCTGAAGACGTATTTATTTAGACAAGCTTTTAGTTGACTGTCTTCTACAGATACAGATTTTTCAAATGTACATTTGTTTATTTTTGTGTTGTTGCTGTTCCCCTTTGCACTCTGTGAAGCACTTTGTGATTTTATTTCTGTGAAAGGTGCTATATAAATAAAATTTCTTCTTCTTCTTCAAAAATTCAATGGGAGGAAAACCTCAGGTAAGTTGATTATGTCAGAGATCACCTGCTCCACCTGGATCTGCTACACCTGAAACTACTGTGACACCTGGATCTGCTAAAGCCAAAACTGCTGCGACACCTGTACCTGCTACACCTGTTACTGCTGCTACACCTGTACCTGCTACACCTGTTACTACTGCTACACCTGTTACTGCTGCGACACCTGTATCTACTACACCTGTTACTGCTGCTACACCTGTTACTGCTGCTACACCTGTACCTGCTACACCTGGTACTGCTGTGACACCCGTACCTGCTACACCTGTTACTGCTGCTACACCTGGTACTGCTGCGACACCTGTATCTACTACACCTGTTACTGCTGCTACACCTGTTACTGCTGCTACACCTGTACCTGCTACACCTGTAACTGCTGCTACACCTGTTACTGCTGCTACACCTGTACCTGCTACACCTGGTACTGCTGCGACACCTGTACCTGCTACACCTGGTACTGCTGCTACACCTGGTACTGCTGCGACACCTGTATCTACTACACCTGTTACTGCTGCTACACCTGTTACTGCTGCTACACCTGTACCTGCTACACCTGTAACTGCTGCTACACCTGTTACTGCTGCTACACCTGTACCTGCTACACCTGGTACTGCTGCGACACCCGTACCTGCTACACCTGTTACTGCTGCTACACCTGTACCTGCTACACCTGTTACTGCTGCTACACCTGTAACTGCTGCTACACCTGTTACTGATGCGACACCTGTATCTACTACACCTGTTACTGCTGCTACACCTGTTACTGCTGCTACACCTGTACCTGCTACACCTGGTACTGCTGTGACACCCGTACCTGCTACACCTGTACCTGCTGCTACACCTGGTACTGCTGTGACACCCGTACCTGCTACACCTGTTACTACTGCTACACCTGGTACTGCTGTGACACCCGTACCTGCTACACCTGTTACTGCTGTGACACCCGTACCTGCTACACCTGGTACTGCTGCTACACCTGTACCTGCTACACCTGTTACTGCTGCTACACCTGTACCTGCTACACCTGTTACTGCTGCTACACCTGTTACTACTGCTACACCTCGTACTGCTGTGACACCCGTACCTGCTACACCTGTTACTACTGCTACACCTGTTACTGCTGCTACACCTGTACCTGCTACACCTGTTACTGCTGCTACACCCGTACCTGCTACACCTGTTACTACTGCTACACCTGGTAATGCTGTGACACCCGTACCTGCTACACCTGTTACTGCTGCTACACCTGTTACTGCTGTGACACCTGGTACTGCTGCTACACCTGTACCTGCTACACCTGTTACTGCTGCTACACCTGGTACTGCTGCTACACCTGTACCTGCTACACCTGTTACTGCTGCTACACCTGTACCTGCTACACCTGTTACTGCTGCTACACCTGTTACTGCTGTGACACCTGGTACTGCTGCTACACCTGGTACTGCTGCTACACCTGTACCTGCTACACCTGTTACTGCTGCGACACCTGTACCTGCTACACCTGTTACTACTGCTACACCTGTTACTGCTGCGACACCTGTACCTGCTACACCTGTTACTACTGCTACACCTGTTACTGCTGCGACACCTGTACCTGCTACACCTGTTACTGCTGCTACACCTGTACCTGCTACACCTGTTACTGCTGCTACACCTGTTACTGCTGCGACACCTGTACCTGCTACACCTGTTACTGCTGCTACACCTGTACCTGCTACACCTGTTACTGCTGCTACACCTGTTACTGCTGCGACACCTGTACCTGCTACACCTGTTACTACTGCTACACCTGTTACTGCTGCTACACCTGTTACTGCTGCTACACCTGTACCTGCTACACCTGTTACTGCTGCTACACCTGTTACTGCTGCTACACCTGTACCTGCTACACCTGGTACTGCTGCTACACCTGTACCTGCTACACCTGTTACTGCTGCTACACCTGTACCTGCTACACCTGTTACTGCTGCTACACCTGTACCTGCTACACCTGTTACTGCTGCTACACCTGGTACTGCTGCTACACCTGTACCTGCTACACCTGTTACTGCTGCTACACCTGTTACTGCTGTGACACCTGGTACTGCTGCTACACCTGTACCTGCTACACCTGTTACTGCTGCGACACCTGTACCTGCTACACCTGTTACTGCTGCGACACCTGTACCTGCTACACCTGTTACTACTGCTACACCTGTACCTGCTACACCTGTTACTGCTGCTACATCTGTTACTGCTGCGACACCTGTACCTGCTACACCTGTTACTACTGCTACACCTGTTACTGCTGCGACACCTGTACCTGCTACACCTGGTACTGCTGCTACACCTGTACCTGCTACACCTGTTACTGCTGCTACACCTGTACCTGCTACACCTGTTACTGCTGCTACACCTGTACCTGCTACACCTGTTACTGCTGCTACACCTGGTACTGCTGCTACACCTGTACCTGCTACACCTGTTACTGCTGCTACACCTGTTACTGCTGTGACACCTGGTACTGCTGCTACACCTGTACCTGCTACACCTGTTACTGCTGCGACACCTGTACCTGCTACACCTGTTACTGCTGCGACACCTGTACCTGCTACACCTGTTACTACTGCTACACCTGTACCTGCTACACCTGTTACTGCTGCTACATCTGTTACTGCTGCGACACCTGTACCTGCTACACCTGTTACTACTGCTACACCTGTTACTGCTGCGACACCTGTACCTGCTACACCTGTTACTACTGCTACACCTGTTACTGCTGTGCCACCTGTACCTGCTACACCTGTTACTACTGCTACACCTGTTACTGCTGTGACACCTGTACCTGCTACACCTGTTACTGCTGCTACACCTGTTACTGCTGTGACACCTGTTACTGCTGCTACACCTGTTACTGCTGCTACACCTGTACCTGCTACACCTGTTACTGCTGCTACACCTGTACCTGCTACACCTGTTACTGCTGTGACACCCGTACCTGCTACACCTGTTACTGCTGCTACACCTGTACCTGCTACACCTGTTACTACTGCTACACCTGTACCTGCTACACCTGTTACTGCTGCTACACCTGTAACTGCTGCTACACCTGTTACTGATGCGACACCTGTATCTACTACACCTGTTACTGCTGCTACACCTGTTACTGCTGCTACACCTGTACCTGCTACACCTGGTACTGCTGTGACACCCGTACCTGCTACACCTGTACCTGCTGCTACACCTGGTACTGCTGTGACACCCGTACCTGCTACACCTGTTACTACTGCTACACCTGGTACTGCTGTGACACCCGTACCTGCTACACCTGTTACTGCTGTGACACCCGTACCTGCTACACCTGTTACTGCTGCTACACCTGTACCTGCTACACCTGTTACTGCTGCTACACCTGTACCTGCTACACCTGTTACTGCTGCTACACCTGTTACTACTGCTACACCTCGTACTGCTGTGACACCCGTACCTGCTACACCTGTTACTACTGCTACACCTGTTACTGCTGCTACACCTGTACCTGCTACACCTGTTACTGCTGCTACACCCGTACCTGCTACACCTGTTACTACTGCTACACCTGGTAATGCTGTGACACCCGTACCTGCTACACCTGTTACTGCTGCTACACCTGTTACTGCTGCTACACCTGTTACTGCTGTGACACCTGGTACTGCTGCTACACCTGTACCTGCTACACCTGTTACTGCTGCTACACCTGGTACTGCTGCTACACCTGTACCTGCTACACCTGTTACTGCTGCTACACCTGTTACTGCTGTGACACCTGGTACTGCTGCTACACCTGGTACTGCTGCTACACCTGTACCTGCTACACCTGTTACTGCTGCGACACCTGTACCTGCTACACCATTTACTACTGCTACACCTGTTACTGCTGCGACACCTGTACCTGCTACACCTGTTACTACTGCTACACCTGTTACTGCTGCGACACCTGTACCTGCTACACCTGTTACTGCTGCTACACCTGTACCTGCTACACCTGTTACTGCTGCTACACCTGTTACTGCTGCGACACCTGTACCTGCTACACCTGTTACTACTGCTACACCTGTTACTGCTGCTACACCTGTACCTGCTACACCTGTTACTGCTGCTACACCTGTTACTGCTGCGACACCTGTACCTGCTACACCTGTTACTACTGCTACACCTGTTACTGCTGCTACACCTGTTACTGCTGCTACACCTGTACCTGCTACACCTGTTACTGCTGCTACACCTGTTACTGCTGCTACACCTGTACCTGCTACACCTGTTACTGCTGCTACACCTGTACCTGCTACACCTGTTACTGCTGCTACACCTGTACCTGCTACACCTGTTACTGCTGCTACACCTGTACCTGCTACACCTGTTACTGCTGCTACACCTGGTACTGCTGCTACACCTGTACCTGCTACACCTGTTACTGCTGCTACACCTGTTACTGCTGTGACACCTGTTACTGCTGCTACACCTGTACCTGCTACACCTGTTACTGCTGCGACACCTGTACCTGCTACACCTGTTACTGCTGCGACACCTGTACCTGCTACACCTGTTACTACTGCTACACCTGTACCTGCTACACCTGTTACTGCTGCTACATCTGTTACTGCTGCGACACCTGTACCTGCTACACCTGTTACTACTGCTACACCTGTTACTGCTGCGACACCTGTACCTGCTACACCTGGTACTGCTGCTACACCTGTACCTGCTACACCTGTTACTGCTGCTACACCTGTACCTGCTACACCTGTTACTGCTGCTACACCTGTACCTGCTACACCTGTTACTGCTGCTACACCTGGTACTGCTGCTACACCTGTACCTGCTACACCTGTTACTGCTGCTACACCTGTTACTGCTGTGACACCTGTTACTGCTGCTACACCTGTACCTGCTACACCTGTTACTGCTGCGACACCTGTACCTGCTACACCTGTTACTGCTGCGACACCTGTACCTGCTACACCTGTTACTACTGCTACACCTGTACCTGCTACACCTGTTACTGCTGCTACATCTGTTACTGCTGCGACACCTGTACCTGCTACACCTGTTACTACTGCTACACCTGTTACTGCTGCGACACCTGTACCTGCTACACCTGTTACTACTGCTACACCTGTTACTGCTGTGCCACCTGTACCTGCTACACCTGTTACTACTGCTACACCTGTTACTGCTGTGACACCTGTACCTGCTACACCTGTTACTGCTGCTACACCTGTTACTGCTGTGACACCTGTACCTGCTACACCTGTTACTGCTGCTACACCTGTTACTGCTGCTACACCTGTACCTGCTACACCTGTTACTGCTGCTACACCTGTACCTGCTACACCTGTTACTGCTGTGACACCCGTACCTGCTACACCTGTTACTGCTGCTACACCTGTACCTGCTACACCTGTTACTACTGCTACACCTGTTACTGCTGTGACACCTGTACCTGCTACACCTGTTACTACTGCTACACCTGTTTCCTGCTGCAACACCTGGATCTGCTACACCTGTTACTGCTGTGACACCCGTACCTGCTACACCTGTTACTACTGCTACACCTGTACCTGCTACATCTGTTACTGCTGCGACACCTGTACCTGCTACACCTGTTACTACTGCTACACCTGTTCCTGCTGCGACACCTGTACCTGCTACACCTGTTACTACTGCTACACCTGTTACTGCTGTGCCACCTGTACCTGCTACACCTGTTACTACTGCTACACCTGTTACTGCTGTGCCACCTGTACCTGCTACACCTGTTACTGCTGCTACACCTGTTACTGCTGTGACACCTGTACCTGCTACACCTGTTACTGCTGCTACACCTGTTACTGCTGCTACACCTGTACCTGCTACACCTGTACCTGCTACACCTGTTACTGCTGCTACACCTGTACCTGCTACACCTGTTACTGCTGTGACACCCGTACCTGCTACACCTGTTACTGCTGCTACACCTGTACCTGCTACACCTGTTACTACTGCTACACCTGTTACTGCTGTGACACCTGTACCTGCTACACCTGTTACTACTGCTACACCTGTTTCCTGCTGCAACACCTGGATCTGCTACACTTGAGCTATTTTACCTGAGCTGGTTTTGGTGAACTTAAGCTGCCAACAATTCAATGTGAGGAAAACCTCAGGTAAGTTGATTATGTCAGAGATCACCTGTTCATTAATGACTGTATCCAGTCTCCTCAGACATGCCTGGCAGAAAGCATGGCCGCAGTGCAGTCGCCGTGGCAACCGGGTTACAAGGTCATAGCTGCCAAAGCACACAATGCACACCAGGTCCTGCCTCCTCAGTGACATCACTTTCTCCATGGTAGCAGAGGAGTGGGGAGGAGGGAGAGGCTGACAGGTAACCTCTTCTTCCTCTGCCTCCTCTCCCGCATCTTTTCTTCTGTCATGTGACATTTTCCTCTGACTGGAAGAGAAGAGAAGTTATGTTCAGTCTTCAAGTTACTGGGACCACATGGTAGTTTGACTAGGGCCAGATGGGAGCTGAACCATACTGGAAAGCTGACAGAAAACCTTCAGAACTGTCAGATAGCCAGCAAACCCTATTCTGAACTAGCGATGGGCAGATTGATTCAAATAGCAAAATAATAATACCAATGATAGTCTAAATAACTAGTTGCAGTGGAAAAGGATTAGCCGCTTTCATTCCCTGGTTCTGAATAACACCACAAAAATTCCCGGAAAAAGACCTGAAAGGAGCTGAGGAACACATGCAGAATACCTAAAGAACACATGTAGAATATCTGAGGAACACATGTAGAATACCTGAGGGACACATGTAAAATATCTGAGGAACACATGTAGAATACCTGAGGGACACATGTAAAATATCTGAGGGACACATGTAGAATACCTGAGGGACACATGTAAAATATCTGAGGAACACATGTAGAATACCTGAGGGACACATGTAAAATATCTGAGGAACACATGTAGAATACCTGAGGGACACATGTAAAATATCTGAGGAACACATGTAGAATACCTGAGGAACACATGTAGAATACCTGAGGAACACATGTAGAATATCTGAGGAACACATGTAGAATACCTGAGGAACACATGTAGAATACCTGAGGGACACATGTAGAATACCTGAGGGACACATGTAAAATATCTGAGGAACACATGTAGAATACCTGAGGGACACATGTAAAATATCTGAGGAACACATGTAGAATACCTGAGGAACACATGTAGAATACCTGAGGAACACATGTAGAATACCTGAGGAACACATGCAGAATACCTAAAGAACACATGTAGAATACCTAAAGAACATGTAGAATACCTGAGGAACACATGTAGAATACCTGAAAAAACTTATGTAGAATACCTAAAGGACACATGTCGAATACCTGAGGAACACATGCAGAATACCTAAAGAAAACATGTAGAATACCTGAGGAACACATGTAGAATACCTTAAGAACATGCAGAATACCTGAGGAACACATGTAGAATACCTTAAGAACATGCAGAATACCTGAGGAACACATGTAGAATACCTATGGAACACATGTACAATCCATGTCGAACACATGTAGAATACCTATGGAACACATGTAGAATATCTGTGGAACACATTTAGAATATCTGAGGAACACATGTGGAATATCTGTGGAACACATTTAGAATATCTGAGGAACACATGTGGAATATCTGTGGAACACATGTAGAATATCTGAGGAACACATGTAGAATATCTGAAGAACACATGTCGAATACCTGAGGAACACATGTAGAATATCTGAGGGACACATGCAGAATACCTGAGGAACACATGTAGAATACCTGAGGAACACATGCAGAATACCTGAGGAACACATGTAGAATACCTGAGGAACACATGTAGAATACCTGAGGAACACATGCAGAATACCTAAAGAACACATGTAGAATACCTAAAGAACATGTAGAATACCTGAGGAACACATGTAGAATACCTGAAAAAACTTATGTAGAATACCTAAAGGACACATGTCGAATACCTGAGGAACACATGCAGAATACCTAAAGAAAACATGTAGAATACCTGAGAAACACATGTAGAATACCTTAAGAACATGCAGAATACCTGAGGAACACATGTAGAATACCTTAAGAACATGCAGAATACCTGAGGAACACATGTAGAATACCTATGGAACACATGTACAATCCATGTCGAACACATGTAGAATACCTATGGAACACATGTAGAATATCTGTGGAACACATTTAGAATATCTGAGGAACACATGTGGAATATCTGTGGAACACATTTAGAATATCTGAGGAACACATGTGGAATATCTGTGGAACACATTTAGAATATCTGAGGAACACATGTAGAATATCTGAAGAACACATGTCGAATACCTGAGGAACACATGTAGAATATCTGAGGGACACATGCAGAATACCTGAGGAACACATGTAGAATACCTGAGGAACACATGTAGAATATCTGAGGGACACATGCAGAATACCTGAGGAACACATGTAGAATACCTGAGGAACACATGCAGAATACCTGAGGAACACATGTAGAATACCTGAGGGACACATGCAGAATAGCTGAGGAACACATGTAGAATACCTGAAGAACATGTAGAATACCTGTGGAACACATGTAGAATACCTGAGGAACACATGTAGAATATCTGAGGAACACATGTAGAATACCTGAAGAACATGTAGGATACCTGAGGAACCCATGTAGAATACCTGAGGAACACATGTAGAATATCTGAGGAACACATGTAGAATATCTGAGGAACACATGCAGAATACCTGAAGAACATGTAGAATACCTGTGGAACACATGTAGAATGCCTGAGGAACACATGTAGGATACCTGAAGAACATGTAGAATACCTGAGGAACACATGTAGAATATCTGAGGAACACATGTAGAATACCTGAGGGACACATGTAGAATATCTGAGGAACACATGTAGAATACCTGAAGAACATGTAAGATACCTGAGGAACACATGTAGAATACCTGAGGAACACATGTAGAATATCTGAGGAACACTTGTAGAATACCTGAAGAACATGTAGAATACCTGAGGGACACATGTAAAATATCTGAGGAACACATGTAGAATACCTGAGGAACACATGTAGAATACCTGAGGGACACATGTAAAATATCTGAGGAACACATGTAGAATACCTGAGGAACACATGTAGAATACCTGAGGAACACATGTAGAATACCTGAGGAACACATGCAGAATACCTAAAGAACACATGTAGAATACCTAAAGAACATGTAGAATACCTGAGGAACACATGTAGAATACCTGAAAAAACTTATGTAGAATACCTAAAGGACACATGTAGAATATCTGAGGAACACATGTAGAATACCTTAAGAACATGTAGAATATCCGAGAAACACATGTCGAATACCTGAGGAACACATGCAGAATACCTAAAGAAAACATGTAGAATACCTGAGGAACACATGTAGAATACCTTAAGAACATGCAGAATACCTGAGGAACACATGTAGAATACCTTAAGAACATGCAGAATACCTGAGGAACACATGTAGAATACCTTAAGAACATGCAGAATACCTGAGGAGCACATGTAGAATACCTATGGAACACATGTACAATCCATGTCGAACACATGTAGAATACCTGAGGAACACATGTAGAATATCTGAGGAACACATGTAGAATACCTGAAGAACATGTAGAATACCTGTGGAACACATGTAGAATACCTGAGGAACACATGTAGAATACCTGAGGAACACATGTAGAATACCTGAGGAACACATGTAGGATACCTGAAGAACATGTAGAATACCTGAGGAACACATGTAGAATATCTGAGGAACACATGTAGAATACCTTAGGAACACATGTAGAATACCTGAGGGACACATGTAGAATACCTGAGGAACACATGTAGAATATCTGAGGAACACATGTAGAATACCTGAGGAACACATGTAGGATACCTGAGGAACACATGTAGAATATCTGAGGAACACATGTAGAATATCTGAGGAACACATGTAGAATATCTGAGGAACACATGTAGAATACCTGAAGAACATGTAGAATACCTGTGGAACACATGTAGAATACCTGAGGAACACATGTAGAATATCTGAGGAACACATGCAGAATACCTGAAGAACATGAAGAATACCTGAGGAACACATGTAGAATACCTGAAAAAACTTATGTAGAATACCTAAAGGACACATGTCGAATACCTGAGGAACACATGCAGAATACCTAAAGAAAACATGTAGAATACCTGAGGAACACATGTAGAATACCTTAAGAACATGCAGAATACCTGAGGAACACATGTAGAATACCTTAAGAACATGCAGAATACCTGAGGAGCACATGTAGAATACCTATGGAACACATGTACA
Organism: Telmatherina bonti; assembly: GCF_933228915.1. NCBI lineage: Eukaryota > Metazoa > Chordata > Actinopteri > Atheriniformes > Telmatherinidae > Telmatherina > Telmatherina bonti. The sequence goes on from NC_136615.1 coordinate 2,065,337, forward strand.
ATCCATGTCGAACACATGTAGAATACCTATGGAACACATGTAGAATATCTGTGGAACACATTTAGAATATCTGAGGAACACATGTGGAATATCTGTGGAACACATTTAGAATATCTGAGGAACACATGTGGAATATCTGTGGAACACATTTAGAATATCTGAGGAACACATGTAGAATATCTGAAGAACACATGTCGAATACCTGAGGAACACATGTAGAATATCTGAGGGACACATGCAGAATACCTGAGGAACACATGTAGAATACCTGAGGAACACATGCAGAATACCTGAGGAACACATGTAGAATACCTGAGGGACACATGCAGAATAGCTGAGGAACACATGTAGAATACCTGAAGAACATGTAGAATACCTGTGGAACACATGTAGAATACCTGAGGAACACATGTAGAATATCTGAGGAACACATGTAGAATACCTGAAGAACATGTAGGATACCTGAGGAACACATGTAGAATACCTGAGGAACACATGTAGAATATCTGAGGAACACATGTAGAATATCTGAGGAACACATGCAGAATACCTGAAGAACATGTAGAATACCTGTGGAACACATGTAGAATACCTGAGGAACACATGTAGGATACCTGAAGAACATGTAGAATACCTGAGGAACACATGTAGAATATCTGAGGAACACATGTAGAATACCTGAGGGACACATGTAGAATATCTGAGGAACACATGTAGAATACCTGAAGAACATGTAAGATACCTGAGGAACACATGTAGAATACCTGAGGAACACATGTAGAATATCTGAGGAACACTTGTAGAATACCTGAAGAACATGTAGAATACCTGAGGGACACATGTAGAATACCTGAGGAACACATGTAGAATACCTGAGGAACACATGTAGAATATCTGAGGAACACATGTAGAATACCTGAGGAACACATGCAGAATACCTAAAGAACACATGTAGAATACCTAAAGAACATGTAGAATACCTGAGGAACACATGTAGAATACCTGAAAAAACTTATGTAGAATACCTAAAGGACACATGTAGAATATCTGAGGAACACATGTAGAATACCTTAAGAACATGTAGAATATCCGAGAAACACATGTCGAATACCTGAGGAACACATGCAGAATACCTAAAGAAAACATGTAGAATACCTGAGGAACACATGTAGAATACCTTAAGAACATGCAGAATACCTGAGGAACACATGTAGAATACCTTAAGAACATGCAGAATACCTGAGGAACACATGTAGAATACCTTAAGAACATGCAGAATACCTGAGGAGCACATGTAGAATACCTATGGAACACATGTACAATCCATGTCGAACACATGTAGAATACCTGAGGAACACATGTAGAATATCTGAGGAACACATGTAGAATACCTGAAGAACATGTAGAATACCTGTGGAACACATGTAGAATACCTGAGGAACACATGTAGAATATCTGAGGAACACATGCAGAATACCTGAAGAACATGAAGAATACCTGAGGAACACATGTAGAATACCTGAGGGACACATGTTGAATATCTGAGGAACACATGTAGAATACCTGAGGAACACATGTAGAATACTTGAGGAACACATGTAGAATACCTGAAGAACATGTAGAATACCTGAGGAACACATGTAGAATACCTGAGGAACACATGTAGAATATCTGAGGAACACATGTAGAATACCTGAGGAACACATGTAGAATATCTGAGGAACACTTGTAGAATACCTGAAGAACATGTAGAATACCTGAGGAACACATGTAGAATACCTGGGGAACACATGTAGAATACCTGAAGAACATGTAGAATATCTGAGGAACACATGTAGAATACCTGAGGAACACATGTAGAATATCTGAGGAACACATGTAGAATACCTGAAGAACATGTAGAATACCTGTGGAACACATGTAGAATACCTGAGGAACATGTAGAATACCTGAGGGACACATGTCGAATACCTGAGGAACACATGTAGAATATCTGAGGAACACGTACAATATCTGAGGAACACATGTAAAATACCTTAAAAACACGTAGAATACCTGAGGAACACATGTAAAATATCTGAGGAACACATGTAGAATATCTGAGGAACACATGTAGAATATCTGAGGAACACATGTAGAATATCTGAGGAACACATGTAGAATACCTGAGGAACACATATAGAATACCTGAGGAACACATGTAGAATATCTGAGGAACACATGTAGAATACCTGAGGAACACATGTAGAATACCTGAGGAACACATGTAGGATACCTGAAGAACATGTAGAATACCTGAGGAACACATATAGAATACCTGAGGAACACATGTAGAATATCTGAGGAACACATGTAGAATACCTGAGGAACACATGTAGGATACCTGAAGAACATGTAGAATACCTGAGGAACACATGTAGAATATCTGAGGAACACATGTAGAATACCTTAGGAACACATGTAGAATACCTGAGGAACACATGTAGAATACCTGAGGAACACATGTAGAATATCTGAGGAACACATGTAGAATACCTGAGGAACACATGTAGGATACCTGAGGAACACATGTAGAATATCTGAGGAACACATGTAGAATATCTGAGGAACACATGTAGAATACCTGAAGAACATGTAGAATACCTGTGGAACACATGTAGAATACCTGAGGAACACATGTAGAATATCTGAGGAACACATGCAGAATACCTGAAGAACATGAAGAATACCTGAGGAACACATGTAGAATACCTGAAAAAACTTATGTAGAATACCTAAAGGACACATGTCGAATACCTGAGGAACACATGCAGAATACCTAAAGAAAACATGTAGAATACCTGAGGAACACATGTAGAATACCTTAAGAACATGCAGAATACCTGAGGAACACATGTAGAATACCTTAAGAACATGCAGAATACCTGAGGAGCACATGTAGAATACCTATGGAACACATGTACAATCCATGTCGAACACATGTAGAATACCTATGGAACACATGTAGAATATCTGTGGAACACATTTAGAATATCTGAGGAACACATGTGGAATATCTGTGGAACACATTTAGAATATCTGAGGAACACATGTGGAATATCTGTGGAACACATTTAGAATATCTGAGGAACACATGTAGAATATCTGAAGAACACATGTCGAATACCTGAGGAACACATGTAGAATATCTGAGGGACACATGCAGAATACCTGAGGAACACATGTAGAATACCTGAGGAACACATGCAGAATACCTGAGGAACACATGTAGAATACCTGAGGGACACATGCAGAATAGCTGAGGAACACATGTAGAATACCTGAAGAACATGTAGAATACCTGTGGAACACATGTAGAATACCTGAGGAACACATGTAGAATATCTGAGGAACACATGTAGAATACCTGAAGAACATGTAGGATACCTGAGGAACACATGTAGAATACCTGAGGAACACATGTAGAATATCTGAGGAACACATGTAGAATATCTGAGGAACACATGCAGAATACCTGAAGAACATGTAGAATACCTGTGGAACACATGTAGAATACCTGAGGAACACATGTAGGATACCTGAAGAACATGTAGAATACCTGAGGAACACATGTAGAATATCTGAGGAACACATGTAGAATACCTGAGGGACACATGTAGAATATCTGAGGAACACATGTAGAATACCTGAAGAACATGTAAGATACCTGAGGAACACATGTAGAATACCTGAGGAACACATGTAGAATATCTGAGGAACACTTGTAGAATACCTGAAGAACATGTAGAATACCTGAGGGACACATGTAAAATATCTGAGGAACACATGTAGAATACCTGAGGAACACATGTAGAATACCTGAGGGACACATGTAAAATATCTGAGGAACACATGTAGAATACCTGAGGAACACATGTAGAATACCTGAGGAACACATGTAGAATACCTGAGGAACACATGTAGAATATCTGAGGAACACATGTAGAATACCTGAGGAACACATGCAGAATACCTAAAGAACACATGTAGAATACCTAAAGAACATGTAGAATACCTGAGGAACACATGTAGAATACCTGAAAAAACTTATGTAGAATACCTAAAGGACACATGTAGAATATCTGAGGAACACATGTAGAATACCTTAAGAACATGTAGAATATCCGAGAAACACATGTCGAATACCTGAGGAACACATGCAGAATACCTAAAGAAAACATGTAGAATACCTGAGGAACACATGTAGAATACCTTAAGAACATGCAGAATACCTGAGGAACACATGTAGAATACCTTAAGAACATGCAGAATACCTGAGGAACACATGTAGAATACCTTAAGAACATGCAGAATACCTGAGGAGCACATGTAGAATACCTATGGAACACATGTACAATCCTTGTCGAACACATGTAGAATACCTGAGGAACACATGTAGAATATCTGAGGAACACATGTAGAATATCTGAGGAACACATGTAGAATACCTGAGGAACACATATAGAATACCTGAGGAACACATGTAGAATATCTGAGGAACACATGTAGAATACCTGAGGAACACATGTAGAATACCTGAGGAACACATGTAGAATATCTGAGGAACACATGTAGAATACCTGAGGAACACATATAGAATACCTGAGGAACACATGTAGAATATCTGAGGAACACATGTAGAATACCTGAGGAACACATGTAGAATATCTGAGGAACACATGTAGAATATCTGAGGAACACATGTAGAATACCTGAGGAACACATATAGAATACCTGAGGAACACATGTAGAATATCTGAGGAACACATGTAGAATACCTGAGGAACACATGTAGAATACCTGAGGAACACATGTAGGATACCTGAAGAACATGTAGAATACCTGAGGAAGACATGTAGAATATCTGAGGAACACATGTAGAATACCTTAGGAACACATGTAGAATACCTGAGGAACACATGTAGAATACCTGAAGAACATGTAGAATACCTGTGGAACACATGTAGAATACCTGAGGAACACATGTAGAATATCTGAGGAACACATGCAGAATACCTGAAGAACATGAAGAATACCTGAGGAACACATGTAGAATACCTGAGGGACACATGTTGAATATCTGAGGAACACATGTAGAATACCTGAGGAACACATGTAGAATACTTGAGGAACACATGTAGAATACCTGAAGAACATGTAGAATACCTGAGGAACACATGTAGAATACCTGAGGAACACATGTAGAATATCTGAGGAACACATGTAGAATACCTGAGGAACACATGTAGAATATCTGAGGAACACTTGTAGAATACCTGAAGAACATGTAGAATACCTGAGGAACACATGTAGAATACCTGGGGAACACATGTAGAATACCTGAAGAACATGTAGAATATCTGAGGAACACATGTAGAATACCTGAGGAACACATGTAGAATATCTGAGGAACACATGTAGAATACCTGAAGAACATGTAGAATACCTGTGGAACACATGTAGAATACCTGAGGAACATGTAGAATACCTGAGGGACACATGTCGAATACCTGAGGAACACATGTAGAATATCTGAGGAACACGTACAATATCTGAGGAACACATGTAAAATACCTTAAAAACACGTAGAATACCTGAGGAACACATGTAAAATATCTGAGGAACACATGTAGAATATCTGAGGAACACATGTAGAATATCTGAGGAACACATGTAGAATATCTGAGGAACACATGTAGAATACCTGAGGAACACATATAGAATACCTGAGGAACACATGTAGAATATCTGAGGAACACATGTAGAATACCTGAGGAACACATGTAGAATACCTGAGGAACACATGTAGGATACCTGAAGAACATGTAGAATACCTGAGGAACACATATAGAATACCTGAGGAACACATGTAGAATATCTGAGGAACACATGTAGAATACCTGAGGAACACATGTAGGATACCTGAAGAACATGTAGAATACCTGAGGAACACATGTAGAATATCTGAGGAACACATGTAGAATACCTTAGGAACACATGTAGAATACCTGAGGAACACATGTAGAATACCTGAGGAACACATGTAGAATATCTGAGGAACACATGTAGAATACCTGAGGAACACATGTAGGATACCTGAGGAACACATGTAGAATATCTGAGGAACACATGTAGAATATCTGAGGAACACATGTAGAATACCTGAAGAACATGTAGAATACCTGTGGAACACATGTAGAATACCTGAGGAACACATGTAGAATATCTGAGGAACACATGCAGAATACCTGAAGAACATGAAGAATACCTGAGGAACACATGTAGAATACCTGAAAAAACTTATGTAGAATACCTAAAGGACACATGTCGAATACCTGAGGAACACATGCAGAATACCTAAAGAAAACATGTAGAATACCTGAGGAACACATGTAGAATACCTTAAGAACATGCAGAATACCTGAGGAACACATGTAGAATACCTTAAGAACATGCAGAATACCTGAGGAGCACATGTAGAATACCTATGGAACACATGTACAATCCATGTCGAACACATGTAGAATACCTATGGAACACATGTAGAATATCTGTGGAACACATTTAGAATATCTGAGGAACACATGTGGAATATCTGTGGAACACATTTAGAATATCTGAGGAACACATGTGGAATATCTGTGGAACACATTTAGAATATCTGAGGAACACATGTAGAATATCTGAAGAACACATGTCGAATACCTGAGGAACACATGTAGAATATCTGAGGGACACATGCAGAATACCTGAGGAACACATGTAGAATACCTGAGGAACACATGCAGAATACCTGAGGAACACATGTAGAATACCTGAGGGACACATGCAGAATAGCTGAGGAACACATGTAGAATACCTGAAGAACATGTAGAATACCTGTGGAACACATGTAGAATACCTGAGGAACACATGTAGAATATCTGAGGAACACATGTAGAATACCTGAAGAACATGTAGGATACCTGAGGAACACATGTAGAATACCTGAGGAACACATGTAGAATATCTGAGGAACACATGTAGAATATCTGAGGAACACATGCAGAATACCTGAAGAACATGTAGAATACCTGTGGAACACATGTAGAATACCTGAGGAACACATGTAGGATACCTGAAGAACATGTAGAATACCTGAGGAACACATGTAGAATATCTGAGGAACACATGTAGAATACCTGAGGGACACATGTAGAATATCTGAGGAACACATGTAGAATACCTGAAGAACATGTAAGATACCTGAGGAACACATGTAGAATACCTGAGGAACACATGTAGAATATCTGAGGAACACTTGTAGAATACCTGAAGAACATGTAGAATACCTGAGGGACACATGTAAAATATCTGAGGAACACATGTAGAATACCTGAGGAACACATGTAGAATACCTGAGGGACACATGTAAAATATCTGAGGAACACATGTAGAATACCTGAGGAACACATGTAGAATACCTGAGGAACACATGTAGAATACCTGAGGAACACATGTAGAATATCTGAGGAACACATGTAGAATACCTGAGGAACACATGCAGAATACCTAAAGAACACATGTAGAATACCTAAAGAACATGTAGAATACCTGAGGAACACATGTAGAATACCTGAAAAAACTTATGTAGAATACCTAAAGGACACATGTAGAATATCTGAGGAACACATGTAGAATACCTTAAGAACATGTAGAATATCCGAGAAACACATGTCGAATACCTGAGGAACACATGCAGAATACCTAAAGAAAACATGTAGAATACCTGAGGAACACATGTAGAATACCTTAAGAACATGCAGAATACCTGAGGAACACATGTAGAATACCTTAAGAACATGCAGAATACCTGAGGAACACATGTAGAATACCTTAAGAACATGCAGAATACCTGAGGAGCACATGTAGAATACCTATGGAACACATGTACAATCCTTGTCGAACACATGTAGAATACCTGAGGAACACATGTAGAATATCTGAGGAACACATGTAGAATATCTGAGGAACACATGTAGAATACCTGAGGAACACATATAGAATACCTGAGGAACACATGTAGAATATCTGAGGAACACATGTAGAATACCTGAGGAACACATGTAGAATACCTGAGGAACACATGTAGAATATCTGAGGAACACATGTAGAATACCTGAGGAACACATATAGAATACCTGAGGAACACATGTAGAATATCTGAGGAACACATGTAGAATACCTGAGGAACACATGTAGAATATCTGAGGAACACATGTAGAATATCTGAGGAACACATGTAGAATACCTGAGGAACACATATAGAATACCTGAGGAACACATGTAGAATATCTGAGGAACACATGTAGAATACCTGAGGAACACATGTAGAATACCTGAGGAACACATGTAGGATACCTGAAGAACATGTAGAATACCTGAGGAAGACATGTAGAATATCTGAGGAACACATGTAGAATACCTTAGGAACACATGTAGAATACCTGAGGAACACATGTAGAATACCTGAGGAACATGTAGAATACCTGAGGAACACATGTAGAATACCTGAGGAACACATGTAGAATATCTGAGGAACACATGTAGAATACCTGAGGAACACATGTAGGATACCTGAGGAACACATGTAGAATATCTGAGGAACACATGTAGAATATCTGAGGAACACATGTAGAATACCTGAAGAACATGTAGAATACCTGTGGAACACATGTTGAATACCTGAGGAACACATGTAGAATATCTGAGGAACACATGCAGAATACCTGAAGAACATGAAGAATACCTGAGGAACACATGTAGAATACCTGAAAAAACTTATGTAGAATACCTAAAGGACACATGTCGAATACCTGAGGAACACATGCAGAATACCTAAAGAAAACATGTAGAATACCTGAGGAACACATGTAGAATACCTTAAGAACATGCAGAATACCTGAGGAACACATGTAGAATACCTTAAGAACATGCAGAATACCTGAGTAGCACATGTAGAATACCTATGGAACACATGTACAATCCATGTCGAACACATGTAGAATACCTATGGAACACATGTAGAATATCTGTGGAACACATTTAGAATATCTGAGGAACACATGTGGAATATCTGTGGAACACATTTAGAATATCTGAGGAACACATGTGGAATATCTGTGGAACACATTTAGAATATCTGAGGAACACATGTAGAATATCTGAAGAACACATGTCGAATACCTGAGGAACACATGTAGAATATCTGAGGGACACATGCAGAATACCTGAGGAACACATGTAGAATACCTGAGGAACACATGCAGAATACCTGAGGAACACATGTAGAATACCTGAGGGACACATGCAGAATAGCTGAGGAACACATGTAGAATACCTGAAGAACATGTAGAATACCTGTGGAACACATGTAGAATACCTGAGGAACACATGTAGAATATCTGAGGAACACATGTAGAATACCTGAAGAACATGTAGGATACCTGAGGAACACATGTAGAATACCTGAGGAACACATGTAGAATATCTGAGGAACACATGTAGAATATCTGAGGAACACATGCAGAATACCTGAAGAACATGTAGAATACCTGTGGAACACATGTAGAATACCTGAGGAACACATGTAGGATACCTGAAGAACATGTAGAATACCTGAGGAACACATGTAGAATATCTGAGGAACACATGTAGAATACCTGAGGGACACATGTAGAATATCTGAGGAACACATGTAGAATACCTGAAGAACATGTAAGATACCTGAGGAACACATGTAGAATACCTGAGGAACACATGTAGAATATCTGAGGAACACTTGTAGAATACCTGAAGAACACATGTAGGATACCTGAAGAACATGTAGAATACCTGAGGAACACATGTAGAATATCTGAGGAACACATGTAGAATACCTGAGGGACACATGTAAAATATCTGAGGAACACATGTAGAATACCTGAGGAACACATGTAGAATACCTGAGGGACACATGTAAAATATCTGAGGAACACATGTAGAATACCTGAGGAACACATGTAGAATACCTGAGGAACACATGTAGAATACCTGAGGAACACATGTAGAATATCTGAGGAACACATGTAGAATACCTGAGGAACACATGCAGAATACCTAAAGAACACATGTAGAATACCTAAAGAACATGTAGAATACCTGAGGAACACATGTAGAATACCTGAAAAAACTTATGTAGAATACCTAAAGGACACATGTAGAATATCTGAGGAACACATGTAGAATACCTTAAGAACATGTAGAATATCCGAGAAACACATGTCGAATACCTGAGGAACACATGCAGAATACCTAAAGAAAACATGTAGAATACCTGAGGAACACATGTAGAATACCTTAAGAACATGCAGAATACCTGAGGAACACATGTAGAATACCTTAAGAACATGCAGAATACCTGAGGAACACATGTAGAATACCTTAAGAACATGCAGAATACCTGAGGAGCACATGTAGAATACCTATGGAACACATGTACAATCCATGTCGAACACATGTAGAATACCTGAGGAACACATGTAGAATATCTGAGGAACACATGTAGAATATCTGAGGAACACATGTAGAATACCTGAGGAACACATATAGAATACCTGAGGAACACATGTAGAATATCTGAGGAACACATGTAGAATACCTGAGGAACACATGTAGAATACCTGAGGAACACATGTAGGATACCTGAAGAACATGTAGAATACCTGAGGAACACATGTAGAATATCTGAGGAACACATATAGAATACCTTAGGAACACATGTAGAATACCTGAGGAACACATGTAGAATACCTGAGGAACACATGTAGAATATCTGAGGAACACATGTAGAATATCTGAGGAACACATGTAGAATATCTGAGGAACACATGTAGAATACCTGAAGAACATGTAGAATACCTGTGGAACACATGTAGAATACCTGAGGAACACATGTAGAATATCTTAGGAACACATGCAGAATACCTGAAGAACATGAAGAATACCTGAGGAACACATGTAGAATATCTGAGGAACACATGTAGAATACCTGAAGAACATGTAGAATATCTGAGGAACACATGTAGAATATCTGAGGAACACATGTAGAATATCTGAGGAACACATGTAGAATACCTGAAGAACATGTAGAATACCTGTGGAACACATGTAGAATACCTGAGGAACACATGTAGAATACCTGAAGAACATGAAGAATACCTGAGGAACACATGTAGAATATCTTAGGAACACATGCAGAATACCTGAAGAACATGTAGAATATCTGAGGAACACATGTAGAATATCTGAGGAACACATGTAGAATATCTGAGGAACACATGTAGAATACCTGAAGAACATGTAGAATACCTGTGGAACACATGTAGAATACCTGAGGAACATATGTAGAATATCTGAGGAACACATGTAGGATTCCTGAGGAACACATGTAGAATATCTGAGGAACACATGTAGAATATCTGAGGAACACATGTAGAATATCTGAGGAACACATGTAGAATACCTGAAGAACATGTAGAATACCTGTGGAACACATGTAGAATACCTGAGGAACACATGTAGAATATCTTAGGAACACATGCAGAATACCTGAAGAACATGAAGAATACCTGAGGAACACATGTAGAATACCTGAAAAAACTTATGTAGAATACCTAAAGGACACATGTCGAATACCTGAGGAACACATGCAGAATACCTAAAGAAAACATGTAGAATACCTGAGGAACACATGTAGAATACCTTAAGAACATGCAGAATACCTGAGGAACACATGTAGGATACCTGAAGAACATGTAGAATACCTGAGGAACACATGTAGAATATCTGAGGAACACATGTAGAATACCTGAAGAACATGTAGAATACCTGTGGAACACATGTAGAATACCTGAGGAACATGTAGAATACCTGAGGGACACATGTCGAATACCTGAGGAACACATGTAGAATATCTGAGGAACACGTACAATATCTGAGGAACACATGTAAAATACCTTAAAAACACGTAGAATACCTGAGGAACACATGTAAAATATCTGAGGAACACATGTAGAATATCTGAGGAACACATGTAGAATATCTGAGGAACACATGTAGAATATCTGAGGAACACATGTAGAATACCTGAGGAACACATATAGAATACCTGAGGAACACATGTAGAATATCTGAGGAACACATGTAGAATACCTGAGGAACACATGTAGAATACCTGAGGAACACATGTAGGATACCTGAAGAACATGTAGAATACCTGAGGAAGACATGTAGAATATCTGAGGAACACATGTAGAATACCTTAGGAACACATGTAGAATACCTGAGGAACACATGTAGAATACCTGAGGAACATGTAGAATACCTGAGGAACACATGTATAATACCTGAGGAACACATGTAGAATATCTGAGGAACACATGTAGAATACCTGAGGAACACATGTAGGATACCTGAGGAACACATGTAGAATATCTGAGGAACACATGTAGAATATCTGAGGAACACATGTAGAATACCTGAAGAACATGTAGAATACCTGTGGAACACATGTAGAATACCTGAGGAACACATGTAGAATATCTGAGGAACACATGCAGAATACCTGAAGAACATGAAGAATACCTGAGGAACACATGTAGAATACCTGAAAAAACTTATGTAGAATACCTAAAGGACACATGTCGAATACCTGAGGAACACATGTAGAATATCTTAAAAACACGTAGAATACCTGAGGAACACATGTAAAATATCTGAGGAACACATGTAGAATATCTGAGGAACACATGTAGAATATCTGAGGAACACATGTAGAATATCTGAGGAACACATGTAGAATACCTGAGGAACACATATAGAATACCTGAGGAACACATGTAGAATATCTGAGGAACACATGTAGAATACCTGAGGAACACATGTAGAATACCTGAGGAACACATGTAGGATACCTGAAGAACATGTAGAATACCTGAGGAACACATATAGAATACCTGAGGAACACATGTAGAATATCTGAGGAACACATGTAGAATACCTGAGGAACACATGTAGGATACCTGAAGAACATGTAGAATACCTGAGGAACACATGTAGAATATCTGAGGAACACATGTAGAATACCTTAGGAACACATGTAGAATACCTGAGGAACACATGTAGAATACCTGAGGAACACATGTAGAATATCTGAGGAACACATGTAGAATACCTGAGGAACACATGTAGGATACCTGAGGAACACATGTAGAATATCTGAGGAACACATGTAGAATATCTGAGGAACACATGTAGAATACCTGAAGAACATGTAGAATACCTGTGGAACACATGTAGAATACCTGAGGAACACATGTAGAATATCTGAGGAACACATGCAGAATACCTGAAGAACATGAGGAATACCTGAGGAACACATGTAGAATACCTGAAAAAACTTATGTAGAATACCTAAAGGACACATGCCGAATACCTGAGGAACACATGCAGAATACCTAAAGAAAACATGTAGAATACCTGAGGAACACATGTAGAATACCTTAAGAACATGCAGAATACCTGAGGAACACATGTAGAATACCTTAAGAACATGCAGAATACCTGAGGAGCACATGTAGAATACCTATGGAACACATGTACAATCCATGTCGAACACATGTAGAATACCTATGGAACACATGTAGAATATCTGTGGAACACATTTAGAATATCTGAGGAACACATGTGGAATATCTGTGGAACACATTTAGAATATCTGAGGAACACATGTGGAATATCTGTGGAACACATTTAGAATATCTGAGGAACACATGTAGAATATCTGAAGAACACATGTCGAATACCTGAGGAACACATGTAGAATATCTGAGGGACACATGCAGAATACCTGAGGAACACATGTAGAATACCTGAGGAACACATGCAGAATACCTGAGGAACACATGTAGAATACCTGAGGGACACATGCAGAATACCTGAGGAACACATGTAGAATACCTGAAGAACATGTAGAATACCTGTGGAACACATGTAGAATACCTGAGGAACACATGTAGAATATCTGAGGAACACATGTAGAATACCTGAAGAACATGTAGGATACCTGAGGAACACATGTAGAATACCTGAGGAACACATGTAGAATATCTGAGGAACACATGTAGAATATCTGAGGAACACATGCAGAATACCTGAAGAACATGTAGAATACCTGTGGAACACATGTAGAATACCTGAGGAACACATGTAGGATACCTGAAGAACATGTAGAATACCTGAGGAACACATGTAGAATATCTGAGGAACACATGTAGAATACCTGAGGGACACATGTAGAATATCTGAGGAACACATGTAGAATACCTGAAGAACATGTAAGATACCTGAGGAACACATGTAGAATACCTGAGGAACACATGTAGAATATCTGAGGAACACTTGTAGAATACCTGAAGAACATGTAGAATACCTGAGGGACACATGTAAAATATCTGAGGAACACATGTAGAATACCTGAGGAACACATGTAGAATACCTGAGGGACACATGTAAAATATCTGAGGAACACATGTAGAATACCTGAGGAACACATGTAGAATACCTGAGGAACACATGTAGAATACCTGAGGAACACATGTAGAATACCTGAGGAACACATGTAGAATACTTGAGGAACACATGTAGAATACCTGAAGAACATGTAGAATACCTGAGGAACACATGTAGAATACCTGAGGAACACATGTAGAATATCTGAGGAACACATGTAGAATACCTGAGGAACACATGTAGAATATCTGAGGAACACTTGTAGAATACCTGAAGAACATGTAGAATACCTGAGGAACACATGTAGAATACCTGGGGAACACATGTAGAATACCTGAAGAACATGTAGAATATCTGAGGAACACATGTAGAATACCTGAGGAACACATGTAGAATATCTGAGGAACACATGTAGAATACCTGAAGAACATGTATAATACCTGTGGAACACATGTAGAATACCTGAGGAACATGTAGAATACCTGAGGGACACATGTCGAATACCTGAGGAACACATGTAGAATATCTGAGGAACACGTACAATATCTGAGGAACACATGTAAAATACCTTAAAAACACGTAGAATACCTGAGGAACACATGTAAAACATCTGAGGAACACATGTAGAATATCTGAGGAACACATGTAGAATATCTGAGGAACACATGTAGAATATCTGAGGAACACATGTAGAATACCTGAGGAACACATATAGAATACCTGAGGAACACATGTAGAATATCTGAGGAACACATGTAGAATACCTGAGGAACACATGTAGAATACCTGAGGAACACATGTAGGATACCTGAAGAACATGTAGAATACCTGAGGAACACATATAGAATACCTGAGGAACACATGTAGAATATCTGAGGAACACATGTAGAATACCTGAGGAACACATGTAGGATACCTGAAGAACATGTAGAATACCTGAGGAACACATGTAGAATATCTGAGGAACACATGTAGAATACCTTAGGAACACATGTAGAATACCTGAGGAACACATGTAGAATACCTGAGGAACACATGTAGAATATCTGAGGAACACATGTAGAATACCTGAGGAACACATGTAGGATACCTGAGGAACACATGTAGAATATCTGAGGAACACATGTAGAATATCTGAGGAACACATGTAGAATACCTGAAGAACATGTAGAATACCTGTGGAACACATGTAGAATACCTGAGGAACACATGTAGAATATCTGAGGAACACATGCAGAATACCTGAAGAACATGAAGAATACCTGAGGAACACATGTAGAATACCTGAAAAAACTTATGTAGAATACCTAAAGGACACATGTCGAATACCTGAGGAACACATGCAGAATACCTAAAGAAAACATGTAGAATACCTGAGGAACACATGTAGAATACCTTAAGAACATGCAGAATACCTGAGGAACACATGTAGAATACCTTAAGAACATGCAGAATACCTGAGGAGCACATGTAGAATACCTATGGAACACATGTACAATCCATGTCGAACACATGTAGAATACCTATGGAACACATGTAGAATATCTGTGGAACACATTTAGAATATCTGAGGAACACATGTGGAATATCTGTGGAACACATTTAGAATATCTGAGGAACACATGTGGAATATCTGTGGAACACATTTAGAATATCTGAGGAACACATGTAGAATATCTGAAGAACACATGTCGAATACCTGAGGAACACATGTAGAATATCTGAGGGACACATGCAGAATACCTGAGGAACACATGTAGAATACCTGAGGAACACATGCAGAATACCTGAGGAACACATGTAGAATACCTGAGGGACACATGCAGAATAGCTGAGGAACACATGTAGAATACCTGAAGAACATGTAGAATACCTGTGGAACACATGTAGAATACCTGAGGAACACATGTAGGATACCTGAAGAACATGTAGAATACCTGAGGAACACATGTAGAATATCTGAGGAACACATGTAGAATACCTGAGGGACACATGTAGAATATCTGAGGAACACATGTAGAATACCTGAAGAACATGTAAGATACCTGAGGAACACATGTAGAATACCTGAGGAACACATGTAGAATACCTGAGGAACACATGTAGAATACCTTAAGAACATGCAGAATACCTGAGGAGCACATGTAGAATACCTATGGAACACATGTACAATCCATGTCGAACACATGTAGAATACCTGAGGAACACATGTAGAATATCTGAGGAACACATGTAGAATATCTGAGGAACACATGTAGAATACCTGAGGAACACATATAGAATACCTGAGGAACACATGTAGAATATCTGAGGAACACATGTAGAATACCTGAGGAACACATGTAGAATACCTGAGGAACACATGTAGGATACCTGAAGAACATGTAGAATACCTGAGGAACACATGTAGAATATCTGAGGAACACATGTAGAATATCTGAGGAACACATGTAGAATACCTGAAGAACATGTAGAATACCTGTGGAACACATGTAGAATACCTGAGGAACATGTAGAATACCTGAGGGACACATGTCGAATACCTGAGGAACACATGTAGAATATCTGAGGAACACGTACAATATCTGAGGAACACATGTAAAATACCTTAAAAACACTTAGAATACCTGAGGAACACATGTAAAATATCTGAGGAACACATGTAGAATATCTGAGGAACACATGTAGAATATCTGAGGAACACATGTAGAATATCTGAGGAACACATGTAGAATACCTGAGGAACACATATAGAATACCTGAGGAACACATGTAGAATATCTGAGGAACACATGTAGAATACCTGAGGAACACATGTAGAATACCTGAGGAACACATGTAGGATACCTGAAGAACATGTAGAATACCTGAGGAAGACATGTAGAATATCTGAGGAACACATGTAGAATACCTTAGGAACACATGTAGAATACCTGAGGAACACATGTAGAATACCTGAGGAACACATGTAGAATATCTGAGGAACACATGTAGAATACCTGAGGAACACATGTAGGATACCTGAGGAACACATGTAGAATATCTGAGGAACACATGTAGAATACCTGAAGAACATGTAGAATACCTGTGGAACACATGTAGAATACCTGAGGAACACATGTAGAATATCTGAGGAACACATGCAGAATACCTGAAGAACATGAAGAATACCTGAGGAACACATGTAGAATACCTGAGGGACACATGTTGAATATCTGAGGAACACATGTAGAATACCTGAGGAACACATGTAGAATACCTGAAGAACATGTAGAATACCTGAGAAACACATGTAGAATACCTGGGGAACACATGTAGAATACCTGTGGAACACATGTAGAATACCTGAGGAACACATGTAGAATATCTGAGGAACACATGTAGAATACCTGAGGAACACATGTAGAATACCTGAAGAACATGTAGAATACCTGTGGAACACATGTAGAATACCTGAGGAACACATGTAGAATATCTGAGGAACACATGCAGAATACCTGAAGAACATGAAGAATACCTGAGGAACACATGTAGAATACCTGAGGGACACATGTTGAATATCTGAGGAACACATGTAGAATACCTGAGGAACACATGTAGAATACTTGAGGAACACATGTAGAATACCTGAAGAACATGTAGAATACCTGAGGAACACATGTAGAATACCTGAGGAACACATGTAGAATATCTGAGGAACACATGTAGAATACCTGAAGAACACATGTAGAATATCTGAGGAACACTTGTAGAATACCTGAGGAACATGTGGAATACCTGAGGAACACATGTAGAATACCTGTGGAACACATGTAGAATACCTGTGGAACACATGTAGAATACCTGTGGAACACATGTAGAATACCTGAGGAACACATGTAGAATACCTGAAGAACATGTAGAATACCTGAGAAACACATGTAGAATACCTGAGGAACACATGTAGAATACCTGAGGAACACATGTAGAATATCTGAGGAACACATGTAGAATACCTGAGGAACAGATGTAGAATACCTGAAGAACATGTAGAATACCTGTGGAACACATGTAGAATACCTGAGGAACACATGTAGAATATCTGAGGAACACATGCAGAATACCTGAAGAACATGAAGAATACCTGAGGAACACATGTAGAATACCTGAGGGACACATGTTGAATATCTGAGGAACACATGTAGAATACCTGAGGAACACATGTAGAATACTTGAGGAACACATGTAGAATACCTGAAGAACATGTAGAATACCTGAGGAACACATGTCGAATACCTGAGGAACACATGTAGAATATCTGAGGAACACATGTAGAATACCTGAGGAACACATGTAGAATATCTGAGGAACACTTGTAGAATACCTGAAGAACATGTAGAATACCTGAGGAACACATGTAGAATACCTGGGGAACACATGTAGAATACCTGTGGAACACATGTAGAATACCTGAGGAACACATGTAGAATACCTGAAGAACATGTAGAATACCTGAGAAACACATGTAGAATACCTGAGGAACACATGTAGAATACCTGAGGAACACATGTAAAATACCTTAAGAACACGTAGAATACCTGAGGAACACATGTAGAATATCTGAGGAACACATGTAGAATACCTGAGGAACAGATGTAGAATACCTGAGGGACACATGTAGAATATCTGAGGAACACATGTAGAATACCTGAGGGACACATGTAGAATATCTGAGGAACACATGTAGAATACCTGAGGAACACATGTAGAATACCTGAGGAACACATATGGAATACCTGAGGAACACATGTAGAATACCTGAGGAACACATGCGGAATATCTGAGGAACACATGTAGAATATCTGAGGAACACATGTAGAATATCTGAGGAACACATGTAGAATACCTGAGGAACACATGTAGAATACCTGAGGAACACATGTAGAATACCTGAGGAACACATGTAGAATACCTGAGGAACACATGTAGAATATCTGAGGAACACATGTAGAATACCTGAGGAACACATGTAGAATATCTGAGGAACACATGTAGAATATCTGAGGAACACAAGTAGAATATCTGAGGAACACATGTAGAATACCTGAAGAACATGTAGAATACCTGAGGAACACATGTAGAATACCTGAGGAACACATGTAGAATACCTCAGGAACACATGTACAATATCTGAGGAACACATGTAGAATACCTGAAAAACATGTAGAATACCTGAGGGACACATGTAGAATATCTGAGGAACACATGCAGAATATCTGAGGAACACATGTAGAATATCTGAGGAACACTTGTAGAATACCTGAGGAACATGTAGAATACCTGAGGAACACATGTACAATACCTGAGGAACACATGTAGAATACCTGAGGAACACATGTAGAATACCTGAGGAACACATGTAGAATATCTGAGGAACACATGTAGAATACCTGAGGAACACATGTAGAATATCTGAGGAACACATGTAGAATACCTGAGGGACACATGTAGAATACCTGAGGAACACATGTAGAATATCTGAGGAACACATGTAGAATACCTGAAGAACATGTAGAATACCTGAGGGACACATGTAGAATACCTGAGGAACACATGTAGAATATCTGAGGAACACATGTAGAATATCTGAGGAACACATGTAAAATACCTTAAGAACACGTAGAATACCTGAGGAACACATGTAGAATATCTGAGGAACACAAGTAGAATATCTGAGGAACACATGTAGAATACCTGAGGAACACATATAGAATACCTGAGGAACACATGTAGAATATCTGAGGAACACATGTAGAATACCTTAGGAACACATGTAGAATACCTGAGGAACACATGTAGAATACCTGAAGAACATGTAGAATACCTGAGGAACACATGTAGAATATCTGAGGAACACATGTAGAATACCTTAGGAACACATGTAGAATACCTGAGGGACACATGTAGAATACCTTAGGAACACATGTAGAATACCTGAGGGACACATGTAGAATACCTGAGGAACACATGTAGAATATCTGAGGAACACATGTAGAATACCTGAGGAACACATGTAGAATACCTGAGGAACAGATGTAGAATACCTGAGGGACACATGTAGAATATCTGAGGAACACATGTAGAATACCTGAGGGACACATGTAGAATATCTGAGGAACACATGTAGAATACCTGAGGGACACATGTAGAATATCTGAGGAACACATGTAGAATACCTGAGGAACACATGTAGAATATCTTAGGAACACATGTAGAATATCTGAGGAACACATGTAGAATATCTGAGGAACACATGTAGAATATCTGAGGAACACATGTAGAATACCTGAGGAACACATGTAGAATACCTGAGGGACACATGTAGAATATCTGAGGAACACATGTAGAATACCTGAGGAACACATGTAGACTATCTTAGGAACACATGTAGAATATCTGAGGAACACATGTAGAATACCTGAGGAACACATGTAGAATACCTGAGGAACACATGTAGAATACCTGAGGAACACATGTAGAATATCTGAGGAACACATGTAGAATACCTGAGGAACACATGTAGAATATCTGAGGAACACATGTAGAATACCTAAAGAACATGTAGAATACCTGTGGAACACATGTAGAATACCTGAGGAACACATGTAGGATACCTGAGGAACACATGTAAAATACTTGAGGAACACATGTAGAATACCTGAAGAACATGTAGAATACCTTAGGAACACATGTAGAATACCTGAGGAACACATGTAGAATACCTGAGGAACACTTGTAGAATACCTGAAGAACATGTAGAATACCTGAGGAACACATGTACAATACCTGAGGAACACATGTAGAATACCTGAGGAACACATGTAGAATATCTGAGGAACACATGTAGAATATCTGAGGAACACATATAGAATACCTGAGGAACACATGTAGAATATCTGAGGAACACTTGTAGAATACCTGAGGAACATGTAGAATACCTGAGGAACACATGTAGAATACCTGTGGAACACATGTAGAATACCTGTGGAACACATGTAGAATACCTGAGGAACACATGTAGAATACCTGAAGAACATGTAGAATACCCGAGGAACACATGTAGAATACCTGTGGAACACATGTAGAATACCTGTGGAACACATGTAGAATACCTGAGGAACACATGTAGAATACCTGAAGAACATGTAGAATACCTGAGAAACACATGTAGAATACCTGAGGAACACATGTAGAATACCTGAGGAACACATGTAGAATATCTGAGGAACACATGTAGAATACCTGAGGAACAGATGTAGAATACCTGAAGAACATGTAGAATACCTGTGGAACACATGTAGAATACCTGAGGAACACATGTAGAATATCTGAGGAACACATGCAGAATACCTGAAGAACATGAAGAATACCTGAGGAACACATGTAGAATACCTGAGGGACACATGTTGAATATCTGAGGAACACATGTAGAATACCTGAGGAACACATGTAGAATACTTGAGGAACACATGTAGAATACCTGAAGAACATGTAGAATACCTGAGGAACACATGTCGAATACCTGAGGAACACATGTAGAATATCTGAGGAACACATGTAGAATACCTGAGGAACACATGTAGAATATCTGAGGAACACTTGTAGAATACCTGAAGAACATGTAGAATACCTGAGGAACACATGTAGAATACCTGGGGAACACATGTAGAATACCTGTGGAACACATGTAGAATACCTGAGGAACACATGTAGAATACCTGAAGAACATGTAGAATACCTGAGAAACACATGTAGAATACCTGAGGAACACATGTAGAATACCTGAGGAACACATGTAAAATACCTTAAGAACACGTAGAATACCTGAGGAACACATGTAGAATATCTGAGGAACACATGTAGAATACCTGAGGAACAGATGTAGAATACCTGAGGGACACATGTAGAATATCTGAGGAACACATGTAGAATACCTGAGGGACACATGTAGAATATCTGAGGAACACATGTAGAATACCTGAGGAACACATGTAGAATACCTGAGGAACACATATGGAATACCTGAGGAACACATGTAGAATACCTGAGGAACACATGCGGAATATCTGAGGAACACATGTAGAATATCTGAGGAACACATGTAGAATATCTGAGGAACACATGTAGAATACCTGAGGAACACATGTAGAATACCTGAGGAACACATGTAGAATACCTGAGGAACACATGTAGAATACCTGAGGAACACATGTAGAATATCTGAGGAACACATGTAGAATACCTGAGGAACACATGTAGAATACCTGAGGAACACATGTAGAATATCTGAGGAACACATGTAGAATATCTGAGGAACACATGTAGAATACCTGAAGAACATGTGGAATACCTGAGGAACACATGTAGAATACCTGAGGAACACATGTAGAATACCTCAGGAACACATGTACAATACCTGAGGAACACATGTAGAATACCTGAGGAACACATGTAGAATATCTGAGGAACACATGTAGAATACCTGAGGAACACATGTAGAATATCTGAGGAACACATGTAGAATATCTGAGGAACACATGTAGAATATCTGAGGAACACATGTAGAATACCTGAAGAACATGTAGAATACCTGAGGAACACATGTAGAATACCTGAGGAACACATGTAGAATACCTCAGGAACACATGTACAATATCTGAGGAACACATGTAGAATACCTGAAAAACATGTAGAATACCTGAGGGACACATGTAGAATACCTGAGGAACACATGTAGAATATCTGAGGAACACATGTAGAATACCTGAGGAACACATGTAGAATACCTGAGGAACAGATGTAGAATACCTGAGGGACACATGTAGAATATCTGAGGAACACATGTAGAATACCTGAGGGACACATGTAGAATATCTGAGGAACACATGTAGAATACCTGAGGGACACATGTAGAATATCTGAGGAACACATGTAGAATACCTGAGGAACACATGTAGAATATCTTAGGAACACATGTAGAATATCTGAGGAACACATGAAGAATATCTGAGGAACACATGTAGAATATCTGAGGAACACATGTAGAATACCTGAGGAACACATGTAGAATACCTGAGGGACACATGTAGAATATCTGAGGAACACATGTAGAATACCTGAGGAACACATGTAGAATATCTTAGGAACACATGTAGAATATCTGAGGAACACATGTAGAATACCTGAGGAACACATGTAGAATACCTGAGGAACACATGTAGAATACCTGAGGAACACATGTAGAATATCTGAGGAACACATGTAGAATACCTGAGGAACACATGTAGAATATCTGAGGAACACATGTAGAATACCTAAAGAACATGTAGAATACCTGTGGAACACATGTAGAATACCTGAGGAACACATGTAGGATACCTGAGGAACACATGTAAAATACTTGAGGAACACATGTAGAATACCTGAAGAACATGTAGAATACCTTAGGAACACATGTAGAATACCTGAGGAACACATGTAGAATACCTGAGGAACACTTGTAGAATACCTGAAGAACATGTAGAATACCTGAGGAACACATGTACAATACCTGAGGAACACATGTAGAATACCTGAGGAACACATGTAGAATATCTGAGGAACACATGTAGAATATCTGAGGAACACATATAGAATACCTGAGGAACACATGTAGAATATCTGAGGAACACATGTAGAATACCTGAGGGACACATGTAGAATACCTGAGGAACACATGTAGAATATCTGAGGAACACATGTAGAATACCTGAAGACCATGTAGAATACCTGAGGGACACATGTAGAATACCTGAGGAACACATGTAGAATACCTGAGGAACACATATAGAATACCTGAGGAACACATGTAGAATATCTGAGGAACACATGTAGAATACCTGAGGAACACATGTAGAATACCTGAGGAACACATGTAGAATACCTTAGGAACACATGTAGAATACCTGAGGGACACATGTAGAATACCTGAGGAACACATGTAGAATATCTGAGGAACACATGTAGAATACCTGAGGAACACATGTAGAATACCTGAGGAACAGATGTAGAATATCTGAGGGACACATGTAGAATATCTGAGGAACACATGTAGAATACCTGAGGGACACATGTAGAATATCTGAGGAACACATGTAGAATACCCGAGGAACACATGTAGAATACCTGAGGGACACATGTAGAATATCTGAGGAACACATGTAGAATACCTGAGGAACACATGTAAAATACCTGAAGAACATGTAGAATACCTGAGGAACACATGTAGAATACCTGAGAAACACATGTAGAATATCTGAGGAACACATGTAGAATACCTGAGGAACACATGTAAAATACCTGAAGAACATGTAGAATACCTGAGGAACACATGTAGAATACCTGAGGAACACATGTAGAATATCTGAGGAACACATGTAGAATACCTGAAGAACATGTAGAATACCTGAGGAACACATGTAGAATACCTGTGGAACACATGTAGAATACCTGAGGAACACATGTAGAATATCTGAGGAACACTTGTAGAATACCTGAAGAACATGTAGAATACCTGAGGAACACATGTAGAATACCTGAGGAACACATGTAGAATATCTGAGGAACACATGTAGAATACCTGAGGAACACATGTAGAATATCTGAGGAACACTTGTAGAATACCTGAAGAACATGTAGAATACCTGAGGAACACATGTAGAATACCTGAAGAACATGTAGAATACCTGAGAAACACATGTAGAATACCTGAAGAACATGTAGAATACCTGAGGAACACATGTAGAATACCTGTGGAACACATGTAGAATACCTGAGGAACACATGTAGAATATCTGAGGAACACTTGTAGAATACCTGAAGAACATGTAGAATACCTGAGGAACACATGTAGAATACCTGAGGAACACATGTAGAATATCTGAGGAACACATGTAGAATACCTGAGGAACACATGTAGAATATCTGAGGAACACTTGTAGAATACCTGAAGAACATGTAGAATACCTGAGGAACACATGTAGAATACCTGAAGAACATGTAGAATACCTGAGAAACACATGTAGAATACCTGTGGAACACATGTAGAATACCTGAGGAACACATGTAGAATATCTGAGGAACACTTGTAGAATACCTGAAGAACATGTAGAATACCTTAGGAACACATGTAGAATACCTTAGGAACACATGTAGAATACCTGAGGAACACATGTAGAATACCTGAAGAACATGTAGAATACCTGAGGAACACATGTAGAATATCTGAGGAACACATGTAGAATACCTGAGGAACACATGCAGAATATCTGAGGAACACATGTAGAATACCTGAGGAACACATGTAGAATACCTGAGGAACACATGCAGAATATCTGAGGAACACATGTAGAATACCTGAGGGACACATGTAGAATATCTGAGGAACACATGTAGAATACCTGAGGAACACATGTAGAATATCTGAGGAACACATGTAGAATACCTGAGGAACAGATGTAGAATACCTGAGGGACACATGTAGAATATCTGAGGAACACATGTAGAATACCTGAGGGACACATGTAGAATATCTGAGGAACACATGTAGATTACCTGAGGAACACATGTAGAATATCTTAGGAACACATGTAGAATATCTGAGGAACACATGTAGAATATCTGAGGAACACATGTAGAATACCTGAGGAACACATGTAGAATACCTGAGGGACACATGTAGAATATCTGAGGAACACATGTAGAATACCTGAGGGACACATGTAGAATATCTGAGGAACACATGTAGAATACCTGAGGAACACATGTAGAATATCTTAGGAACACATGTAGAATATCTGAGGAACACATGTAGAATATCTGAGGAACACATGTAGAATATCTGAGGAACACATGTAGAATACCTGAGGAACACATGTGGAATACCTGAAGAACATGTAGAATACCTGTGGAACACATGTAGAATACCTGAGGAACACATGCAGAATATCTGAGGAACACATGTAGAATAACTGAGGAACACATGTGGAATACCTGAAGAACATGTAGAATACCTGTGGAACACATGTAGAATACCTGAGGAACACATGCAGAATATCTGAGGAACACATGTAGAATACCTGAGGAACACATGCAGAATACCTGAGGAACACATGCAGAATATCTGAGGAACACATGCAGAATACCTGAGGGACACATGTAGAATACCTGAGGAACACATGTAGAATATCTGAGGAACACATGTAGAATACCTGAGGGACACATGTAGAATATCTGAGGAACACATGTAGAATACCTGAAGAACATGTAGAATACCTGAGAAACAAATGTAGAATACCTGAGGAACACATGTGGAATACCTGAAGAACATGTAGAATACCTGTGGAACACATGTAGAATACCTGAGGGACACATGTAGAATATCTGAGGAACACATGTAGAATACCTGAAGGACACATGTAGAATACCTGAAGGACACATGTAGAATATCTGAGGAACACATGTAGAATACCTGAGGAACACATGTAGAATACCTGAGGGACACATGTAGAATATCTGAGGAACACATGTAGAATACCTGAGGAACACATGTAGAATATCTGAGGAACACATGTAGAATATCTGAGGAACACATGTAGAATATCTGAGGAACACATGTAGAATATCTGAGCAACACATGTAGAATACCTGAGGAACACATGTAGAATACCTGAGGGACACATGTAGAATATCTGAGGAACACATGTAGAATACCTGAGGAACACATGTAGAATATCTTAGGAACACATGTAGAATATCTGAGGAACACATGTAGAATATCTGAGGAACACATGTAGAATATCTGAGGAACACATGTAGGATACCTGAGGAACACATGTAAAATACTTGTGGAACACATGTAGAATACCTGAAGAACATGTAGAATACCTTAGGAACACATGTAGAATACCTGAGGAACACATGTAGAATATCTGAGGGACACATGTAGAATACCTGAGGAACACATGTAGAATATCTGAGGAACACATGTAGAATACCTGAGGAACACATGTAGAATATCTGAGGAACACATGTAGAATACCTGAGGAACACATGTAGAATATCTGAGGAACACATGTAGAATACCTGAGGGAGACATGTAGAATATCTGAGGAACACATGTAGAATACCTGAGGGACACATGTAGAATACCTGAGGGACACATGTAGAATACCTGAGGAACACATGTAGAATATCTGAGGAACACATGTAGAATATCTGAGGAACACATGTAGAATATCTGAGGAACACATGTAGAATACCTGAGGAACACATGTAGAATACCTGAGGAACACATGTAGAATATCTGAGGAACACATCTAGAATACCTGAGGAACACATGTAAAATATCTGAGTAACACATGTAGATTATCTGAGGAACACATGTAGAATATCTGAGGAACACTTGTAGAATACCTGAAGAACATGTAGGATACCTGAGGAACACATGTAGAATACCTGAGGAACACATGTAGAATACCTGAGGAACACATGTACAATATCTGAGGAACACATGTAGAATACCTGAAAAACATGTAGAATACCTGAGGGACACATGTAGAATATCTGAGGAACACATGCAGAATATCTGAGGAACACATGTAGAATACCTGAAGAACATGTAGAATACCTGAGGAACACATGTAGAATACCTGAGGAACACATGTAGAATACCTGTGGAACACATGTAGAATACCTGAAGAACATGTAGAATACCTGAGGAACACATGTAGAATACCTGTGGAACACATGTAGAATACTTGAAGAACATGTAGAATATCTGAGGAACACATGTAGAATATCTGAGGAACACATGTAGAATATCTGAGGAACACTTGTAGAATACCTGAAGAACATGTAGAATACCTGAGGAACACATGTAGAATACCTGAGGAACACATGTAGAATACCTGAGAAACACATGTAGAATACCTTAGGAACACATGTAGAATACCTGAGGAACACATGTAGAATACCTGAAGAACATGTAGAATACCTGAGGAACACATGTAGAATATCTGAGGAACACATGTAGAATACCTGAGGAACACATGCAGAATATCTGAGGAACACATGTAGAATACCTGAGGAACACATGTAGAATACCTGAGGAACACATGCAGAATATCTGAGGAACACATGTAGAATACCTGAGGGACACATGTAGAATATCTGAGGAACACATGTAGAATACCTGAGGAACACATGTAGAATATCTGAGGAACACATGTAGAATACCTGAGGAACAGATGTAGAATACCTGAGGGACACATGTAGAATATCTGAGGAACACATGTAGAATACCTGAGGGACACATGTAGAATATCTGAGGAACACATGTAGATTACCTGAGGAACACATGTAGAATATCTTAGGAACACATGTAGAATATCTGAGGAACACATGTAGAATATCTGAGGAACACATGTAGAATACCTGAGGAACACATGTAGAATACCTGAGGGACACATGTAGAATATCTGAGGAACACATGTAGAATACCTGAGGGACACATGTAGAATATCTGAGGAACACATGTAGAATACCTGAGGAACACATGTAGAATATCTTAGGAACACATGTAGAATATCTGAGGAACACATGTAGAATATCTGAGGAACACATGTAGAATATCTGAGGAACACATGTAGAATACCTGAGGAACACATGTGGAATACCTGAAGAACATGTAGAATACCTGTGGAACACATGTAGAATACCTGAGGAACACATGCAGAATATCTGAGGAACACATGTAGAATAACTGAGGAACACATGTGGAATACCTGAAGAACATGTAGAATACCTGTGGAACACATGTAGAATACCTGAGGAACACATGCAGAATATCTGAGGAACACATGTAGAATACCTGAGGAACACATGCAGAATACCTGAGGAACACATGCAGAATATCTGAGGAACACATGCAGAATACCTGAGGGACACATGTAGAATACCTGAGGAACACATGTAGAATATCTGAGGAACACATGTAGAATACCTGAGGGACACATGTAGAATATCTGAGGAACACATGTAGAATACCTGAAGAACATGTAGAATACCTGAGAAACAAATGTAGAATACCTGAGGAACACATGTGGAATACCTGAAGAACATGTAGAATACCTGTGGAACACATGTAGAATACCTGAGGGACACATGTAGAATATCTGAGGAACACATGTAGAATACCTGAAGGACACATGTAGAATACCTGAAGGACACATGTAGAATATCTGAGGAACACATGTAGAATACCTGAGGAACACATGTAGAATACCTGAGGGACACATGTAGAATATCTGAGGAACACATGTAGAATACCTGAGGAACACATGTAGAATATCTGAGGAACACATGTAGAATATCTGAGGAACACATGTAGAATATCTGAGGAACACATGTAGAATATCTGAGCAACACATGTAGAATACCTGAGGAACACATGTAGAATACCTGAGGGACACATGTAGAATATCTGAGGAACACATGTAGAATACCTGAGGAACACATGTAGAATATCTTAGGAACACATGTAGAATATCTGAGGAACACATGTAGAATATCTGAGGAACACATGTAGAATATATGAGGAACACATGTAGGATACCTGAGGAACACATGTAAAATACTTGTGGAACACATGTAGAATACCTGAAGAACATGTAGAATACCTTAGGAACACATGTAGAATACCTGAGGAACACATGTAGAATATCTGAGGAACACATGTAGAATATCTGAGGAACACATCTAGAATACCTGAGGAACACATGTAAAATATCTGAGTAACACATGTAGATTATCTGAGGAACACATGTAGAATATCTGAGGAACACTTGTAGAATACCTGAAGAACATGTAGGATACCTGAGGAACACATGTAGAATACCTGAGGAACACATGTAGAATACCTGAGGAACACATGTACAATATCTGAGGAACACATGTAGAATACCTGAAAAACATGTAGAATACCTGAGGGACACATGTAGAATATCTGAGGAACACATGCAGAATATCTGAGGAACACATGTAGAATACCTGAAGAACATGTAGAATACCTGAGGAACACATGTAGAATACCTGAGGAACACATGTAGAATACCTGTGGAACACATGTAGAATACCTGAAGAACATGTAGAATACCTGAGGAACACATGTAGAATACCTGTGGAACACATGTAGAATACTTGAAGAACATGTAGAATATCTGAGGAACACATGTAGAATATCTGAGGAACACATGTAGAATATCTGAGGAACACTTGTAGAATACCTGAAGAACATGTAGAATACCTGAGGAACACATGTAGAATACCTGAGGAACACATGTAGAATACCTGAGAAACACATGTAGAATACCTGAGGAACACATGTAGAATACCTGAGGAACACATACAGAATATCTGAGGAACACATGTAGAATATCTGAGGAACACATGTAGAATATCTGAGGAACACATGTAGAATACCTGAGGAACACATGTAGAATACCTGAGGGACACATGTAGAATATCTGAGGAACACATGTAGAATACCTGAGGGACACATGTAGAATATCTGAGGAACACATGTAGAATACCTGAGGAACACATGTAGAATATCTTAGGAACACATGTAGAATATCTGAGGAACACATGTAGAATATCTGAGGAACACATGTAGAATACCTGAGGAACACATGTAGAATACCTGAGGAACACATGTAGAATATCTGAGGAACACATCTAGAATACCTGAGGAACACATGTAAAATATCTGAGTAACACATGTAGATTATCTGAGGAACACATGTAGAATATCTGAGGAACACTTGTAGAATACCTGAAGAACATGTAGGATACCTGAGGAACACATGTAGAATACCTGAGGAACACATGTAGAATACCTGAGGAACACATGTACAATATCTGAGGAACACATGTAGAATACCTGAAAAACATGTAGAATACCTGAGGGACACATGTAGAATATCTGAGGAACACATGCAGAATATCTGAGGAACACATGTAGAATACCTGAAGAACATGTAGAATACCTGAGGAACACATGTAGAATACCTGAGGAACACATGTAGAATACCTGTGGAACACATGTAGAATACCTGAAGAACATGTAGAATACCTGAGGAACACATGTAGAATACCTGTGGAACACATGTAGAATACTTGAAGAACATGTAGAATATCTGAGGAACACATGTAGAATATCTGAGGAACACATGTAGAATATCTGAGGAACACTTGTAGAATACCTGAAGAACATGTAGAATACCTGAGGAACACATGTAGAATACCTGAGGAACACATGTAGAATACCTGAGAAACACATGTAGAATACCTGAGGAACACATGTAGAATACCTGAGGAACACATACAGAATATCTGAGGAACACATGTAGAATATCTGAGGAACACATGTAGAATATCTGAGGAACACATGTAGAATACCTGAGGAACACATGTAGAATACCTGAGGGACACATGTAGAATATCTGAGGAACACATGTAGAATACCTGAGGGACACATGTAGAATATCTGAGGAACACATGTAGAATACCTGAGGAACACATGTAGAATATCTTAGGAACACATGTAGAATATCTGAGGAACACATGTGGAATACCTGAAGAACATTTAGAATACCTGTGGAACACATGTAGAATACCTGAGGAACACATGCAGAATATCTGAGGAACACATGTAGAATAACTGAGGAACACATGTGGAATACCTGAAGAACATGTAGAATACCTGTGGAACACATGTAGAATACCTGAGGAACACATGCAGAATATCTGAGGAACACATGTAGAATACCTGAGGAACACATGCAGAATACCTGAGGAACACATGCAGAATATCTGAGGAACACATGCAGAATACCTGAGGGACACATGTAGAATACCTGAGGAACACATGTAGAATATCTGAGGAACACATGTAGAATACCTGAGGGACACATGTAGAATATCTGAGGAACACATGTAGAATACCTGAAGAACATGTAGAATACCTGAGAAACACATGTAGAATACCTGAGGAACACATGTGGAATACCTGAAGAACATGTAGAATACCTGTGGAACACATGTAGAATACCTGAGGAACACATGTAGAATATCTGAGGAACACATGTAGAATACCTGAAGGACACATGTAGAATACCTGAAGGACACATGTAGAATATCTGAGGAACACATGTAGAATACCTGAGGAACACATGTAGAATACCTGAGGAACACATGTAGAATATCTGAGGAACACATGTAGAATACCTGAGGAACACATGTAGAATACCTGAGGGACACATGTAGAATATCTGAGGAACACATGTAGAATACCTGAGGAACACATGTAGAATATCTGAGGAACACATGTAGAATATCTGAGGAACACATGTAGAATATCTGAGGAACACATGTAGAATACCTGAGGAACACATGTAGAATACCTGAGGAACACATGTAGGATACCTGAGGAACACATGTAAAATACTTGTGGAACACATGTAGAATACCTGAAGAACATGTAGAATACCTTAGGAACACATGTAGAATACCTGAGGAACACATGTAGAATATCTGAGGAACACATGTAGAATACCTGAGGGACACATGTAGAATATCTGAGGAACACATGTAGAATACCTGAAGAACATGTAAGATACCTGAGGAACACATGTAGAATACCTGAGGAACACATGTAGAATACCTGAGGAACACATGTAGAATACCTGAGGGAGACATGTAGAATATCTGAGGAACACATGTAGAATACGTGAGGGACACATGTAGAATACCTGAGGGACACATGTAGAATACCTGAGGAACACATGTAGAATATCTGAGGAACACATGTAGAATATCTGAGGAACACATGTAGAATATCTGAGGAACACATGTAGAATACCTGAGGAACACATATAGAATACCTGAGGAACACATGTAGAATATCTGAGGAACACATGTAGAATACCTTAGGAACACATGTAGAATACCTGAGGAACACATGTAGAATACCTGAAGAACATGTAGAATACCTGAGGAACACATGTAGAATATCTGAGGAACACATGTAGAATACCTTCGGGACACACGTAGAATATCTGAGGAACACACGTAGAATACCTGAGGAACACATGTAGAATATCTGAGGAACAGATGTAGAATACCTGAGGGACACATGTAGAATATCTGAGGAACACATGTAGAATACCTGAGGAACACATGTAGAATACCTGAGGAACACATGTAGAATACCTGAGGAACACATATGGAATACCTGAGGAACACATGTAGAATACCTGAGGAACACATGCGGAATATCTGAGGAACACATGTAGAATATCTGAGGAACACATGTAGAATACCTGAGGAACACATGTAGAATACCTGAGGAACACATGTAGAATACCTGAGGAACACATGTAGGATACCTGAGGAACACATGTAAAATACTTGTGGAACACATGTAGAATACCTGAAGAACATGTAGAATACCTTAGGAACACATGTAGAATACCTGAGGAACACATGTAGAATACCTGAGGGACACATGTAGAATACCTGAGGAACACATGTAGAATATCTGAGGAACACATGTAGAATACCTGAGGAACACATGTAGAATATCTGAGGAACACATGTAGAATACCTGAGGAACACATGTAGAATATCTGAGGAACACATGTAGAATACCTGAGGGAGACATGTAGAATATCTGAGGAACACATGTAGAATACGTGAGGGACACATGTAGAATACCTGAGGGACACATGTAGAATACCTGAGGAACACATGTAGAATATCTGAGGAACACATGTAGAATATCTGAGGAACACATGTAGAATATCTGAGGAACACATGTAGAATACCTGAGGAACACATATAGAATACCTGAGGAACACATGTAGAATATCTGAGGAACACATGTAGAATACCTTAGGAACACATGTAGAATACCTGAGGAACACATGTAGAATACCTGAAGAACATGTAGAATACCTGAGGAACACATGTAGAATATCTGAGGAACACATGTAGAATACCTTCGGGACACACGTAGAATATCTGAGGAACACACGTAGAATACCTGAGGAACACATGTAGAATATCTGAGGAACAGATGTAGAATACCTGAGGGACACATGTAGAATATCTGAGGAACACATGTAGAATACCTGAGGAACACATGTAGAATACCTGAGGAACACATGTAGAATACCTGAGGAACACATATGGAATACCTGAGGAACACATGTAGAATACCTGAGGAACACATGCGGAATATCTGAGGAACACATGTAGAATATCTGAGGAACACATGTAGAATACCTGAGGAACACATGTAGAATACCTGAGGAACACATGTAGAATACCTGAGGAACACATGTAGAATACCTGAGGAACACATGTAGAATATCTGAGGAACACATCTAGAATACCTGAGGAACACATGTAAAATATCTGAGTAACACATGTAGAATATCTGAGGAACACATGTAGAATATCTGAGGAACACTTGTAGAATACCTGAAGAACATGTAGAATACCTGAGGAACACATGTAGAATACCTGAGGAACACATGTAGAATACCTGAGGAACACATGTACAATATCTGAGGAACACATGTAGAATACCTGAAAAACATGTAGAATACCTGAGGGACACATGTAGAATATCTGAGGAACACATGCAGAATATCTGAGGAACACATGTAGAATACCTGAAGAACATGTAGAATACCTGAGGAACACATGTAGAATACCTGAGGAACACATGTAGAATACCTGAGGAACACATGTAGAATACCTGAAGAACATGTAGAATACCTGAGGAACACATGTAGAATACCTGTGGAACACATGTAGAATACTTGAAGAACATGTAGAATATCTGAGGAACACATGTAGAATATCTGAGGAACACATGTAGAATATCTGAGGAACACTTGTAGAATACCTGAAGAACATGTAGAATACCTGAGGAACACATGTAGAATACCTGAGGAACACATGTAGAATACCTGAGAAACACATGTAGAATACCTGAGGAACACATGTAGAATACCTGAAGAACACATGCAGAATATCTGAGGAACACATGTAGAATATCTGAGGAACACATGTAGAATATCTGAGGAACACATGTAGAATACCTGAGGAACACATGTAGAATACCTGAAGAACATGTAGAATACCTGAGAAACACATGTAGAATACCTGAGGAACACATGTAGAATACCTGAAGAACATGTAGAATACCTGTGGAACACATGTAGAATACCTGAGGAACACATGTAGAATATCTGAGGAACACATGTAGAATACCTGAAGGACACATGTAGAATACCTGAAGGACACATGTAGAATATCTGAGGAACACATGTAGAATACCTGAGGAACACATGTAGAATACCTGAGGGACACATGTGGAATATCTGAGGAACACATGTAGAATACCTGAGGAACACATGTAGAATATCTGAGGAACACATGTAGAATATCTGAGGAACACATGTAGAATATCTGAGGAACACATGTAGAATATCTGAGGAACACATGTAGAATACCTGAGGGACACATGTAGAATATCTGAGGAACACATGTAGAATACCTGAGGAACACATGTAGAATATCTTAGGAACACATGTAGAATATCTGAGGAACACATGTAGAATATCTGAGGAACACATGTAGAATATCTGAGGAACACATGTAGAATACCTGAGGAACACATGTAGGATACCTGAGGAACACATGTAAAATACTTGTGGAACACATGTAGAATACCTGAAGAACATGTAGAATACCTTAGGAACACATGTAGAATACCTGAGGAACACATGTAGAATACCTGAGGGACACATGTAGAATACCTGAGGAACACATGTAGAATATCTGAGGAACACATGTAGAATACCTGAGGAACACATGTAGAATATCTGAGGAACACATGTAGAATACCTGAGGAACACATGTAGAATATCTGAGGAACACATGTAGAATACCTGAGGAACACATGTAGAATATCTGAGGAACACATGTAGAATACCTGAGGGAGACATGTAGAATATCTGAGGAACACATGTAGAATACCTGAGGGACACATGTAGAATACCTGAGGGACACATGTAGAATACCTGAGGAACACATGTAGAATATCTGAGGAACACATGTAGAATATCTGAGGAACACATGTAGAATATCTGAGGAACACATGTAGAATACCTGAGGAACACATATAGAATACCTGAGGAACACATGTAGAATATCTGAGGAACACATGTAGAATACCTTAGGAACACATGTAGAATACCTGAGGAACACATGTAGAATACCTGAAGAACATGTAGAATACCTGAGGAACACATGTAGAATATCTGAGGAACACATGTAGAATACCTTCGGGACACACATGTAGAATATCTGAGGAACACATGTAGAATACCTGAGGAACACATGTAGAATATCTGAGGAACAGATGTAGAATACCTGAGGGACACATGTAGAATATCTGAGGAACACATGTAGAATACCTGAGGAACACATGTAGAATACCTGAGGAACACATATGGAATACCTGAGGAACACATGTAGAATACCTGAGGAACACATGCGGAATATCTGAGGAACACATGTAGAATATCTGAGGAACACATGTAGAATACCTGAGGAACACATGTAGAATACCTGAGGAACACATGTAGAATACCTGAGGAACACATGTAGAATACCTGAGGAACACATGTAGAATACCTGAGGAACACATGTAGAATATCTGAGGAACACATCTAGAATACCTGAGGAACACATGTAAAATATCTGAGGAACACATGTAGAATATCTGAGGAACACATGTAGAATATCTGAGGAACACTTGTAGAATACCTGAAGAACATGTAGAATACCTGAGGAACACATGTAGAATACCTGAGGAACACATGTAGAATACCTGAGGAACACATGTACAATATCTGAGGAACAGATGTAGAATACCTGAGGAACAGATGTAGAATACCTGAGGGACACATGTAGAATATCTGAGGAACACATGTAGAATACCTGAGGAACACATGTAGAATACCTGAGGAACACATATGGAATACCTGAGGAACACATGTAGAATACCTGAGGAACACATGCGGAATATCTGAGGAACACATGTAGAATATCTGAGGAACACATGTAGAATACCTGAGGAACACATGTAGAATACCTGAGGAACACATGTAGAATACCTGAGGAACACATGTAGAATACCTGAGGAACACATGTAGAATACCTGAGGAACACATGTAGAATATCTGAGGAACACATCTAGAATACCTGAGGAACACATGTAAAATATCTGAGTAACACATGTAGAATATCTGAGGAACACATGTAGAATATCTGAGGAACACTTGTAGAATACCTGAAGAACATGTAGAATACCTGAGGAACACATGTAGAATACCTGAGGAACACATGTAAAATATCTGAGGAACACATGTAGAATACCTGAGGAACACATGTAGAATACCTGAGGAACACATGTAAAATATCTGAGGAACACATGTAGAATACCTGAAAAACATGTAGAATACCTGAGGGACACATGTAGAATATCTGAGGAACACATGCAGAATATCTGAGGAACACATGTAGAATACCTGAAGAACATGTAGAATACCTGAGGAACACATGTAGAATACCTGAGGAACACATGTAGAATACCTGAGGAACACATGTAGAATACCTGAAGAACATGTAGAATACCTGAGGAACACATGTAGAATACCTGTGGAACACATGTAGAATACTTGAAGAACATGTAGAATATCTGAGGAACACATGTAGAATATCTGAGGAACACATGTAGAATATCTGAGGAACACTTGTAGAATACCTGAAGAACATGTAGAATACCTGAGGAACACATGTAGAATACCTGAGGAACACATGTAGAATACCTGAGAAACACATGTAGAATACCTGAGGAACACATGTAGAATACCTGAGGAACACATGCAGAATATCTGAGGAACACATGTAGAATATCTGAGGAACACATGTAGAATATCTGAGGAACACATGTAGAATACCTGAGGAACACATGTAGAATACCTGAGGGACACATGTAGAATATCTGAGGAACACATGTAGAATACCTGAGGGACACATGTAGAATATCTGAGGAACACATGTAGATTACCTGAGGAACACATGTAGAATATCTTAGGAACACATGTAGAATATCTGAGGAACACATGTAGAATATCTGAGGAACACATGTAGAATACCTGAGGAACACATGTAGAATACCTGTGGAACACATGTAGAATACCTGAGGAACACATGCAGAATATCTGAGGAACACATGTAGAATAACTGAGGAACACATGTGGAATACCTGAAGAACATGTAGAATACCTGTGGAACACATGTAGAATACCTGAGGAACACATGCAGAATATCTGAGGAACACATGTAGAATACCTGAGGAACACATGCAGAATATCTGAGGAACACATGTAGAATAACTGAGGAACACATGTGGAATACCTGAAGAACATGTAGAATACCTGTGGAACACATGTAGAATACCTGAGGAACACATGCAGAATATCTGAGGAACACATGTAGAATACCTGAGGAACACATGCAGAATCCCTGAGGAACACATGCAGAATATCTGAGGAACACATGCAGAATACCTGAGGGACACATGTAGAATATCTGAGGAACACATGTAGAATACCTGAAGAACATGTAGAATACCTGAGAAACACATGTAGAATACCTGAGGAACACATGTGGAATACCTGAAGAACATGTAGAATACCTGTGGAACACATGTAGAATACCTGAGGAACACATGTAGAATATCTGAGGAACACATGTAGAATACCTGAAGGACACATGTAGAATACCTGAAGGACACATGTAGAATATCTGAGGAACACATGTAGAATACCTGAGGAACACATGTAGAATACCTGAGGGACACATGTAGAATATCTGAGGAACACATGTAGAATACCTGAGGAACACATGTAGAATATCTGAGGAACACATGTAGAATATCTGAGGAACACATGTAGAATATCTGAGGAACACATGTAGAATATCTGAGGAACACATGTAGAATACCTGAGGAACACATGTAGAATACCTGAGGGACACATGTAGAATATCTGAGGAACACATGTAGAATACCTGAGGAACACATGTAGAATATCTTAGGAACACATGTAGAATATCTGAGGAACACATGTAGAATACCTGAGGAACACATGTAGGATACCTGAGGAACACATGTAAAATACTTGTGGAACACATGTAGAATACCTGAAGAACATGTAGAATACCTTAGGAACACATGTAGAATACCTGAGGAACACATGTAGAATACCTGAGGGACACATGTAGAATACCTGAGGAACACATGTAGAATATCTGAGGAACACATGTAGAATACCTGAGGAACACATGTAGAATATCTGAGGAACACATGTAGAATACCTGAGGAACACATGTAGAATATCTGAGGAACACATGTAGAATACCTGAGGGAGACATGTAGAATATCTGAGGAACACATGTAGAATACCTGAGGGACACATGTAGAATACCTGAGGGACACATGTAGAATACCTGAGGAACACATGTAGAATATCTGAGGAACACATGTAGAATATCTGAGGAACACATGTAGAATATCTGAGGAACACATGTAGAATATCTGAGGAACACATGTAGAATACCTGAGGAACACATATAGAATACCTGAGGAACACATGTAGAATATCTGAGGAACACATGTAGAATACCTTAGGAACACATGTAGAATACCTGAGGAACACATGTAGAATATCTGAGGAACACATGTAGAATACCTTCGGGACACACGTAGAATATCTGAGGAACACATGTAGAATACCTGAGGAACACATGTAGAATATCTGAGGAACAGATGTAGAATACCTGAGGGACACATGTAGAATATCTGAGGAACACATGTAGAATACCTGAGGGACACATGTAGAATATCTGAGGAACACATGTAGAATACCTGAGGAACACATGTAGAATACCTGAGGAACACATATGGAATACCTGAGGAACACATGTAGAATACCTGAGGAACACATGCGGAATATCTGAGGAACACATGTAGAATATCTGAGGAACACATGTAGAATACCTGAGGAACACATGTAGAATACCTGAGGAACACATGTAGAATACCTGAGGAACACATGTAGAATACCTGAGGAACACATGTAGAATACCTGAGGAACACATGTAGAATATCTGAGGAACACATCTAGAATACCTGAGGAACACATGTAAAATATCTGAGGAACACATGTAGAATATCTGAGGAACACATGTAGAATATCTGAGGAACACTTGTAGAATACCTGAAGAACATGTAGAATACCTGAGGAACACATGTAGAATACCTGAGGAACACATGTAGAATACCTGAGGAACACATGTACAATATCTGAGGAACACATGTAGAATACCTGAAAAACATGTAGAATACCTGAGGGATACATGTAGAATATCTGAGGAACACATGCAGAATATCTGAGGAACACATGTAGAATATCTGAGGAACACTTGTAGAATACCTTAAGAACATGTAGAATACCTGAGGAACACATGTAGAATACCTGAGGAACACATGTAGAATACCTGAGGAACACATGTAGAATATCTGAGGAACACATGTAGAATACCTTCGGGACACACGTAGAATATCTGAGGAACACATGTAGAATACCTGAGGAACACATGTAGAATATCTGAGGAACAGATGTAGAATACCTGAGGGACACATGTAGAATATCTGAGGAACACATGTAGAATACCTGAGGGACACATGTAGAATATCTGAGGAACACATGTAGAATACCTGAGGAACACATGTAGAATACCTGAGGAACACATATGGAATACCTGAGGAACACATGTAGAATACCTGAGGAACACATGCGGAATATCTGAGGAACACATGTAGAATATCTGAGGAACACATGTAGAATACCTGAGGAACACATGTAGAATACCTGAGGAACACATGTAGAATACCTGAGGAACACATGTAGAATACCTGAGGAACACATGTAGAATACCTGAGGAACACATGTAGAATATCTGAGGAACACATCTAGAATACCTGAGGAACACATGTAAAATATCTGAGGAACACATGTAGAATATCTGAGGAACACATGTAGAATATCTGAGGAACACTTGTAGAATACCTGAAGAACATGTAGAATACCTGAGGAACACATGTAGAATACCTGAGGAACACATGTAGAATACCTGAGGAACACATGTACAATATCTGAGGAACACATGTAGAATACCTGAAAAACATGTAGAATACCTGAGGGATACATGTAGAATATCTGAGGAACACATGCAGAATATCTGAGGAACACATGTAGAATATCTGAGGAACACTTGTAGAATACCTTAAGAACATGTAGAATACCTGAGGAACACATGTAGAATACCTGAGGAACACATGTAGAATACCTGAGGAACACATGTAGAATATCTGAGGAACACATGTAGAATACCTGAGGAACACATGTAGAATATCTGAGGAACACATGTAGAATACCTGAGGAACACATGTAGAATATCTGAGGAACACATGTAGAATACATGAAGAACATGTAGAATACCTGAGGGACACATGTAGAATACCTGAGGAACACATGTAGAATATCTGAGGAACACATGTAGAATATCTGAGGAACACATGTAAAATACCTTAAGAACACGTAGAATACCTGAGGAACACATGTAGAATATCTGAGGAACACATGTAGAATATCTGAGGAACACATGTAGAATATCTGAGGAACACATGTAGAATACCTGAGGAACACATATAGAATACCTGAGGAACACATGTAGAATATCTGAGGAACACATGTAGAATACCTGAGGAACACATGTAGAATACCTGAGGAACACATGTAGAATACCTGAAGAACATGTAGAAT
The DNA here is from genome assembly GCF_933228915.1 of Telmatherina bonti. Lineage (NCBI taxonomy): Eukaryota > Metazoa > Chordata > Actinopteri > Atheriniformes > Telmatherinidae > Telmatherina > Telmatherina bonti. The sequence continues at coordinate 2,108,068 of NC_136615.1, forward strand.
ACCTGAGGAACACATGTAGAATATCTGAGGAACACATGTAGAATACCTTAGGAACACATGTAGAATACCTGAGGAACACATGTAGAATACCTGAGGAACAGATGTAGAATATCTGAGGGACACATGTAGAATATCTGAGGAACACATGTAGAATACCTGAGGGACACATGTAGAATATCTGAGGAACACATGTAGAATACCTGAGGAACACATGTAGAATACCTGAGGGACACATGTAGAATATCTGAGGAACACATGTAGAATACCTGAGGAACACATGTAGAATACCTGAGGAACACATGTAGAATATCTGAGGAACATATGTAGAATACCTGAGGAACACATGTAGAATACCTGAGGAACACATGTAGAATACCTGAGGAACACATGTAGAATACCTGAAGAACATGTAGAATACCTGAGGAACACATGTAGAATACCTGAGGAACACATGTAGAATACCTGAAGAACATGTAGAATACCTGAGGAACACATGTAGAATACCTGAGGAACACATGTAGAATACCTGAGGAACACATGTAGAATATCTGAGGAACACATGTAGAATACCTGAAGAACACATGTAAAATACCTGAGGAACACATGTAGAATACCTGAGGAACACATGTAGAATACCTGAGGAACACATGTAGAATATCTGAGGAACACATGTAGAATACCTGAAGAACATGTAGAATACCTGAGGAACACATGTAGAATACCTGTGGAACACATGTAGAATACCTGAGGAACACATGTAGAATATCTGAGGAACACTTGTAGAATACCTGAAGAACATGTAGAATACCTGAGGAACACATGTAGAATACCTGAGGAACACATGTAGAATATCTGAGGAACACATGTAGAATACCTGAGGAACACATGTAGAATATCTGAGGAACACTTGTAGAATACCTGAAGAACATGTAGAATACCTGAGGAACACATGTAGAATACCTGAAGAACATGTAGAATACCTGAGAAACACATGTAGAATACCTGTGGAGCACATGTAGAATACCTGAGGAACACATGTAGAATATCTGAGGAACACATGTAGAATACCTTAAGAACATGTAGAATACCTGAGAAACACATGTAGAATACCTGTGGAACACATGTAGAATACCTGAGGAACACATGTAGAATATCTGAGGAACACTTGTAGAATACCTGAAGAACATGTAGAATACCTGAGGAACACATGTAGAATACCTGAGGGACACATGTAGAATATCTGAGGTACACATGTAGAATACCTGAGGAACACATGTAGAATACCTGAGGAACACATGTAGAATACCTGAAGAACATGTAGAATACCTGAGGAACACATGTAGAATACCTGAGGAACACATGTAGAATACCTGTGGAACACATGTAGAATACCTGAAGAACATGTAGAATACCTGAGGAACACATGTAGAATACCTGTGGAACACATGTAGAATACTTGAAGAACATGTAGAATATCTGAGGAACACATGTAGAATATCTGAGGAACACTTGTAGAATACCTGAAGAACATGTAGAATACCTGAGGAACACATGTAGAATACCTGAGGAACACATGTAGAATACCTGAGAAACACATGTAGAATACCTGAGGAACACATTTAGAATACCTGAGGAACACATGCAGAATATCTGAGGAACACATGTAGAATACCTGAGAAACACATGTAGAATACCTGAGGAACACATTTAGAATACCTGAGGAACACATGCAGAATATCTGAGGAACACATGTAGAATACCTGAGGAACACATGTAGAATACCTGAGGAACACATGCAGAATATCTGAGGAACACATGTAGAATACCTGAGGGACACATGTAGAATACCTGAGGAACACATGTAGAATACCTGAGGAACACATGTAGAATACCTGAGGGACACATGTAGAATACCTGAGGAACACATGTAGAATATCTGAGGAACACATGTAGAATACCTGAGGAACAGATGTAGAATACCTGAGGGACACATGTAGAATATCTGAGGAACACATGTAGAATACCTGAGGGACACATGTAGAATATCTGAGGAACACATGTAGAATATCTGAGGAACACATGTAGAATATCTGAGGAACACATGTAGAATACCTGAGGAACACATGTAGAATACCTGAGGGACACATGTAGAATATCTGAGGAACACATGTAGAATACCTGAGGGACACATGTAGAATATCTGAGGAACACATGTAGAATACCTGAGGAACACATGTAGAATATCTTAGGAACACATGTAGAATATCTGAGAAACACATGTAGAATATCTGAGGAACACATGTAGAATATCTGAGGAACACATGTAGAATACCTGAGGAACACATGTGGAATACCTGAAGAACATGTAGAATACCTGTGGAACACATGTAGAATACCTGAGGAACACATGCAGAATATCTGAGGAACACATGTAGAATAACTGAGGAACACATGTGGAATACCTGAAGAACATGTAGAATACCTGTGGAACACATGTAGAATACCTGAGGAACACATGCAGAATATCTGAGGAACACATGTAGAATACCTGAGGAACACATGCAGAATACCTGAGGAACACATGCAGAATATCTGAGGAACACATGCAGAATACCTGAGGGACACATGTAGAATACCTGAGGAACACATGTAGAATATCTGAGGAACACATGTAGAATACCTGAGGGACACATGTAGAATATCTGAGGAACACATGTAGAATACCTGAAGAACATGTAGAATACCTGAGAAACACATGTAGAATACCTGAGGAACACATGTGGAATACCTGAAGAACATGTAGAATACCTGTGGAACACATGTAGAATACCTGAGGAACACATGTAGAATATCTGAGGAACACATGTAGAATACCTGAGGAACACATGTAGAATACCTGAGAAACACATGTAGAATACCTGAGGAACACATGTAGAATACCTGAGGAACACATGCAGAATATCTGAGGAACACATGTAGAATACCTGAGGAACACATGCAGAATACCTGAGGAACACATGCAGAATATCTGAGGAACACATGTAGAATACCTGAGGGACACATGTAGAATACCTGAGGAACACATGTAGAATATCTGAGGAACACATGTAGAATACCTGAGGGACACATGTAGAATATCTGAGGAACACATGTAGAATACCTGAGGAAAACATGTAGAATATCTGAGGAACACATATGGAATACCTGAGGAACACATGTAGAATACCTGAGGAACACATGCGGAATATCTGAGGAACACATGTAGAATATCTGAGGAACACATGTAGAATATCTGAGGAACACATGTAGAATACCTGAGGAACACATGTAGAATACCTGAGGAACACATGTAGAATACCTGAGGAACACATGTAGAATATCTGAGGAACACATGTAGAATACCTGAGGAACACATGTAGAATATCTGAGGAACACATCTAGAATACCTGAGGAACACATGTAAAATATCTGAGGAACACATGTAGAATATCTGAGGAACACATGTAGAATATCTGAGGAACACTTGTAGAATACCTGAAGAACATGTAGAATACCTGAGGAACACATGTAGAATATCTGAGGAACACATGTAGAATATCTGAGGAACACTTGTAGAATACCTGAAGAACATGTAGAATACCTGAGGAACACATGTAGAATACCTGAGGAACACATGTAGAATACCTGAGAAACACATGTAGAATACCTGAGGAACACATTTAGAATACCTGAGGAACACATGCAGAATATCTGAGGAACACATGTAGAATACCTGAGAAACACATGTAGAATACCTGAGGAACACATTTAGAATACCTGAGGAACACATGCAGAATATCTGAGGAACACATGTAGAATACCTGAGGAACACATGTAGAATACCTGAGGAACACATGCAGAATATCTGAGGAACACATGTAGAATACCTGAGGGACACATGTAGAATACCTGAGGAACACATGTAGAATACCTGAGGAACACATGTAGAATACCTGAGGGACACATGTAGAATACCTGAGGAACACATGTAGAATATCTGAGGAACACATGTAGAATACCTGAGGAACAGATGTAGAATACCTGAGGGACACATGTAGAATATCTGAGGAACACATGTAGAATACCTGAGGGACACATGTAGAATATCTGAGGAACACATGTAGAATATCTGAGGAACACATGTAGAATATCTGAGGAACACATGTAGAATACCTGAGGAACACATGTAGAATACCTGAGGGACACATGTAGAATATCTGAGGAACACATGTAGAATACCTGAGGGACACATGTAGAATATCTGAGGAACACATGTAGAATACCTGAGGAACACATGTAGAATATCTTAGGAACACATGTAGAATATCTGAGAAACACATGTAGAATATCTGAGGAACACATGTAGAATATCTGAGGAACACATGTAGAATACCTGAGGAACACATGTGGAATACCTGAAGAACATGTAGAATACCTGTGGAACACATGTAGAATACCTGAGGAACACATGCAGAATATCTGAGGAACACATGTAGAATAACTGAGGAACACATGTGGAATACCTGAAGAACATGTAGAATACCTGTGGAACACATGTAGAATACCTGAGGAACACATGCAGAATATCTGAGGAACACATGTAGAATACCTGAGGAACACATGCAGAATACCTGAGGAACACATGCAGAATATCTGAGGAACACATGCAGAATACCTGAGGGACACATGTAGAATACCTGAGGAACACATGTAGAATATCTGAGGAACACATGTAGAATACCTGAGGGACACATGTAGAATATCTGAGGAACACATGTAGAATACCTGAAGAACATGTAGAATACCTGAGAAACACATGTAGAATACCTGAGGAACACATGTGGAATACCTGAAGAACATGTAGAATACCTGTGGAACACATGTAGAATACCTGAGGAACACATGTAGAATATCTGAGGAACACATGTAGAATACCTGAGGAACACATGTAGAATACCTGAGAAACACATGTAGAATACCTGAGGAACACATGTAGAATACCTGAGGAACACATGCAGAATATCTGAGGAACACATGTAGAATACCTGAGGAACACATGCAGAATACCTGAGGAACACATGCAGAATATCTGAGGAACACATGTAGAATACCTGAGGGACACATGTAGAATACCTGAGGAACACATGTAGAATATCTGAGGAACACATGTAGAATACCTGAGGGACACATGTAGAATATCTGAGGAACACATGTAGAATACCTGAGGAAAACATGTAGAATATCTGAGGAACACATATGGAATACCTGAGGAACACATGTAGAATACCTGAGGAACACATGCGGAATATCTGAGGAACACATGTAGAATATCTGAGGAACACATGTAGAATATCTGAGGAACACATGTAGAATACCTGAGGAACACATGTAGAATACCTGAGGAACACATGTAGAATACCTGAGGAACACATGTAGAATATCTGAGGAACACATGTAGAATACCTGAGGAACACATGTAGAATATCTGAGGAACACATCTAGAATACCTGAGGAACACATGTAAAATATCTGAGGAACACATGTAGAATATCTGAGGAACACATGTAGAATATCTGAGGAACACTTGTAGAATACCTGAAGAACATGTAGAATACCTGAGGAACACATGTAGAATATCTGAGGAACACATGTACAATATCTGAGGAACACATGTAGAATACCTGAAAAACATGTAGAATACCTGAGGGACACATGTAGAATATCTGAGGAACACATGCAGAATATCTGAGGAACACATGTAGAATATCTGAGGAACACTTGTAGAATACCTGAAGAACATGTAGAATACCTGAGGAACACATGTACAATACCTGAGGAACACATGTAGAATACCTGAGGAACACATGTAGAATACCTGAGGAACACATGTAGAATATCTGAGGAACACATGTAGAATACCTGAGGAACACATGTAGAATATCTGAGGAACACATGTAGAATACCTGAGGGACACATGTAGAATACCTGAGGAACACATGTAGAATATCTGAGGAACACATGTAGAATACATGAAGAACATGTAGAATACCTGAGGGACACATGTAGAATACCTGAGGAACACATGTAGAATATCTGAGGAACACATGTAGAATATCTGAGGAACACATGTAAAATACCTTAAGAACACGTAGAATACCTGAGGAACACATGTAGAATATCTGAGGAATACATGTAGAATATCTGAGGAACACATGTAGAATACCTGAGGGACACATGTAGAATACCTGAGGAACACATGTAGAATATCTGAGGAACACATGTAGAATACCTGAGGGACACATGTAGAATATCTGAGGAACACATGTAGAATACCTGAAGAACATGTAGAATACCTGAGAAACACATGTAGAATACCTGAGGAACACATGTGGAATACCTGAAGAACATGTAGAATACCTGTGGAACACATGTAGAATACCTGAGGAACACATGTAGAATATCTGAGGAACACATGTAGAATACCTGAGAAACACATGTAGAATACCTGAGGAACACATGTAGAATACCTGAGGAACACATGCAGAATATCTGAGGAACACATGTAGAATACCTGAGGAACACATGCAGAATACCTGAGGAACACATGCAGAATATCTGAGGAACACATGTAGAATACCTGAGGGACACATGTAGAATACCTGAGGAACACATGTAGAATATCTGAGGAACACATGTAGAATACCTGAGGGACACATGTAGAATATCTGAGGAACACATGTAGAATACCTGAGGAACACATGTAGAATATCTGAGGAACACATATGGAATACCTGAGGAACACATGTAGAATACCTGAGGAACACATGCGGAATATCTGAGGAACACATGTAGAATATCTGAGGAACACATGTAGAATATCTGAGGAACACATGTAGAATACCTGAGGAACACATGTAGAATACCTGAGGAACACATGTAGAATACCTGAGGAACACATGTAGAATATCTGAGGAACACATGTAGAATACCTGAGGAACACATGTAGAATATCTGAGGAACACATCTAGAATACCTGAGGAACACATGTAAAATATCTGAGGAACACATGTAGAATATCTGAGGAACACATGTAGAATATCTGAGGAACACTTGTAGAATACCTGAAGAACATGTAGAATACCTGAGGAACACATGTAGAATACCTGAGGAACACATGTACAATATCTGAGGAACACATGTAGAATACCTGAAAAACATGTAGAATACCTGAGGGACACATGTAGAATATCTGAGGAACACATGCAGTCTATCTGAGGAACACATGTAGAATATCTGAGGTACACTTGTAGAATACCTGAAGAACATGTAGAATACCTGAGGAACACATGTACAATACCTGAGGAACACATGTACAATACCTGAGGAACACATGTAGAATACCTGAGGAACACATGTAGAATATCTGAGGAACACATGTAGAATACCTGAGGAACACATGTAGAATATCTGAGGAACACATGTAGAATACCTCAGGGACACATGTAGAATACCTGAGGAACACATGTAGAATATCTGAGGAACACATGTAGAATACATGAAGAACATGTAGAATACCTGAGGGACACATGTAGAATACCTGAGGAACACATGTAGAATATCTGAGGAACACATGTAGAATATCTGAGGAACACATGTAAAATACCTTAAGAACACGTAGAATACCTGAGGAACACATGTAGAATATCTGAGGAATACATGTAGAATATCTGAGGAACACATGTAGAATACCTGAGGAACACATGTAGAATACCTGAGGAACACATGTAGAATACCTGAAGAACATGTAGAATACCTGAGGAACACATGTAGAATATCTGAGGAACACATGTAGAATACCTTAGGAACACATGTAGAATACCTGAGGGACACATGTAGAATACCTGAGGAACACATGTAGAATATCTGAGGAACACATGTAGAATACCTGAGGAACACATGTAGAATACCTGAGGAACACATGCAGAATATCTGAGGAACAGATGTAGAATACCTGAGGGACACATGTAGAATATCTGAGGAACACATGTAGAATACCTGAGGGACACATGTAGAATATCTGAGGAACACATGTAGAATACCTGAGGAACACATGTAGAATACCTGAGGGACACATGTAGAATATCTGAGGAACACATGTAGAATACCTGAGGAACACATGTAGAATACCTGAAGAACATGTAGAATACCTGAGGAACACATGTAGAATACCTGAGGAACACATGTAGAATATCTGAGGAACACATGTAGAATACCTGAGGAACACATGTAAAATACCTGAAGAACATGTAGAATACCTGAGGAACACATGTAGAATACCTGAGGAACACATGTAGAATATCTGAGGAACACATGTAGAATACCTGAAGAACATGTAGAATACCTGAGGAACACATGTAGAATACCTGTGGAACACATGTAGAATACCTGAGGAACACATGTAGAATATCTGAGGAACACTTGTAGAATACCTGAAGAACATGTAGAATACCTGAGGAACACATGTAGAATACCTGAGGAACACATGTAGAATATCTGTGGAACACATGTAGAATACCTGAGGAACACATGTAGAATACCTGAGGAACACATGTAGAATATCTGAGGAACACTTGTAGAATACCTGAAGAACATGTAGAATACCTGAGGAACACATGTAGAATACCTGAAGAACATGTAGAATACCTGAGAAACACATGTAGAATACCTGTGGAACACATGTAGAATACCTGAGGAACACATGTAGAATATCTGAGGAACACATGTAGAATACCTTAAGAACATGTAGAATACCTGAGAAACACATGTAGAATACCTGTGGAACACATGTAGAATACCTGAGGAACACATGTAGAATATCTGAGGAACACTTGTAGAATACCTGAAGAACATGTAGAATACCTGAGGAACACATGTAGAATACCTGAGGGACACATGTAGAATATCTGAGGAACACATGTAGAATACCTGAGGAACACATGTAGAATACCTGAGGAACACATGTAGAATACCTGAAGAACATGTAGAATACCTGAGGAACACTTGTAGAATACCTGAAGAACATGTAGAATATCTGAGGAACACATGTAGAATATCTGAGGAACACATGTAGAATACCTGAGAAACACATGTAGAATACCTGAGGAACACATGTAGAATACCTGAGGAACACATGCAGAATATCTGAGGAACACATGTAGAATACCTGAGGAACACATGTAGAATACCTGAGGAACACATGCAGAATATCTGAAGAACACATGTAGAATACCTGAGGAACACATGTAAAATACCTGAAGAACATGTAGAATACCTGAGGAACACATGTAGAATACCTGAGGAACACATGTAGAATATCTGAGGAACACATGTAGAATACCTGAAGAACATGTAGAATACCTGAGGAACACATGTAGAATACCTGTGGAACACATGTAGAATACCTGAGGAACACATGTAGAATATCTGAGGAACACTTGTAGAATACCTGAAGAACATGTAGAATACCTGAGGAACACATGTAGAATACCTGAGGAACACATGTAGAATATCTGAGGAACACATGTAGAATACCTGAGGAACACATGTAGAATACCTGAGGAACACATGTAGAATATCTGAGGAACACTTGTAGAATACCTGAAGAACATGTAGAATACCTGAGGAACACATGTAGAATACCTGAAGAACATGTAGAATATCTGAGGAACACATGTAGAATACCTGTGGAACACATGTAGAATACCTGAGGAACACATGTAGAATATCTGAGGAACACTTGTAGAATACCTGAAGAACATGTAGAATACCTGAGGAACACATGTAGAATACCTGAGGAACACATGTAGAATATCTGAGGAACACATGTAGAATACCTGAGGAACACATGTAGAATACCTGAGGAACACATGTAGAATATCTGAGGAACACTTGTAGAATACCTGAAGAACATGTAGAATACCTGAGGAACACATGTAGAATACCTGAAGAACATGTAGAATACCTGAGAAACACATGTAGAATACCTGTGGAACACATGTAGAATACCTGAGGAACACATGTAGAATATCTGAGGAACACATGTAGAATACCTTAAGAACATGTAGAATACCTGAGAAACACATGTAGAATACCTGTGGAACACATGTAGAATACCTGAGGAACACATGTAGAATATCTGAGGAACACTTGTAGAATACCTGAAGAACATGTAGAATACCTGAGGAACACATGTAGAATACCTGAGGGACACATGTAGAATATCTGAGGAACACATGTAGAATACCTGAGGAACACATGTAGAATACCTGAGGAACACATGTAGAATACCTGAAGAACATGTAGAATACCTGAGGAACACTTGTAGAATACCTGAAGAACATGTAGAATATCTGAGGAACACATGTAGAATATCTGAGGAACACATGTAGAATACCTGAGAAACACATGTAGAATACCTGAGGAACACATGTAGAATACCTGAGGAACACATGCAGAATATCTGAGGAACACATGTAGAATACCTGAGGAACACATGTAGAATACCTGAGGAACACATGCAGAATATCTGAAGAACACATGTAGAATACCTGAGGAACACATGTAGAATATCTGAGGAACACATGTAGAATACCTGAGGGACACATGTAGAATATCTGAGGAACACATGTAGAATACCTGAGGAACACATGTAGAATATCTGAGGAACACATGTAGAATACCTGAGGAACAGATGTAGAATACCTGAGGGACACATGTAGAATATCTGAGGAACACATGTAGAATACCTGAGGGACACATGTAGAATACCTCAGGGACACATGTAGAATATCTGAGGAACACATGTAGAATACCTGAGGAACACATGTAGAATATCTGAGGAACACATATGGAATACCTGAGGAACACATGTAGAATACCTGAGGAACACATGCGGAATATCTGAGGAACACATGTAGAATATCTGAGGAACACATGTAGAATATCTGAGGAACACATGTAGAATACCTGAGGAACACATGTAGAATACCTGAGGAACACATGTAGAATACCTGAGGAACACATGTAGAATATCTGAGGAACACATGTAGAATACCTGAGGAACACATGTAGAATATCTGAGGAACACATCTAGAATACCTGAGGAACACATGTAAAATATCTGAGGAACACATGTAGAATATCTGAGGAACACTTGTAGAATACCTGAAGAACATGTAGAATACCTGAGGAACACATGTAGAATACCTGAGGAACACATGTAGAATACCTGACGAACACATGTAGAATATCTGAGGAACACATGTAGAATACCTGAGGAACACATGTAAAATACCTGAAGAACATGTAGAATACCTGAGGAACACATGTAGAATACCTGAGGAACACATGTAGAATATCTGAGGAACACATGTAGAATACCTGAAGAACATGTAGAATACCTGAGGAACACATGTAGAATACCTGTGGAACACATGTAGAATACCTGAGGAACACATGTAGAATATCTGAGGAACACTTGTAGAATACCTGAAGAACATGTAGAATACCTGAGGAACACATGTAGAATACCTGAGGAACACATGTAGAATATCTGAGGAACACATGTAGAATACCTGAGGAACACATGTAGAATACCTGAGGGACACATGTAGAATATCTGAGGAACACATGTAGAATACCTGAGGAACACATGCAGAATATCTGAGGAACAGATGTAGAATACCTGAGGGACACATGTAGAATATCTGAGGAACACATGTAGAATACCTGAGGGACACATGTAGAATATCTGAGGAACACATGTAGAATACCTGAGGAACACATGTAGAATACCTGAGGGACACATGTAGAATATCTGAGGAACACATGTAGAATACCTGAGGAACACATGTAGAATACCTGAAGAACATGTAGAATACCTGAGGAACACATGTAGAATACCTGAGGAACACATGTAGAATACCTGAGGAACACATGTAGAATATCTGAGGAACACATGTAGAATACCTGAGGAACACATGTAAAATACCTGAAGAACATGTAGAATACCTGAGGAACACATGTAGAATACCTGAGGAACACATGTAGAATATCTGAGGAACACATGTAGAATACCTGAAGAACATGTAGAATACCTGAGGAACACATGTAGAATACCTGTGGAACACATGTAGAATACCTGAGGAACACATGTAGAATATCTGAGGAACACTTGTAGAATACCTGAAGAACATGTAGAATACCTGAGGAACACATGTAGAATACCTGAGGAACACATGTAGAATATCTGAGGAACACATGTAGAATACCTGAGGAACACATGTAGAATACCTGAGGAACACATGTAGAATATCTGAGGAACACTTGTAGAATACCTGAAGAACATGTAGAATACCTGAGGAACACATGTAGAATACCTGAAGAACATGTAGAATACCTGAGAAACACATGTAGAATACCTGTGGAACACATGTAGAATACCTGAGGAACACATGTAGAATATCTGAGGAACACATGTAGAATACCTTAAGAACATGTAGAATACCTGAGAAACACATGTAGAATACCTGTGGAACACATGTAGAATACCTGAGGAACACATGTAGAATATCTGAGGAACACTTGTAGAATACCTGAAGAACATGTAGAATACCTGAGGAACACATGTAGAATACCTGAGGGACACATGTAGAATATCTGAGGAACACATGTAGAATACCTGAGGAACACATGTAGAATACCTGAGGAACACATGTAGAATACCTGAAGAACATGTAGAATACCTGAGGAACACTTGTAGAATACCTGAAGAACATGTAGAATATCTGAGGAACACATGTAGAATATCTGAGGAACACATGTAGAATACCTGAGAAACACATGTAGAATACCTGAGGAACACATGTAGAATACCTGAGGAACACATGCAGAATATCTGAGGAACACATGTAGAATACCTGAGGAACACATGTAGAATACCTGAGGAACACATGCAGAATATCTGAAGAACACATGTAGAATACCTGAGGAACACATGTAAAATACCTGAAGAACATGTAGAATACCTGAGGAACACATGTAGAATACCTGAGGAACACATGTAGAATATCTGAGGAACACATGTAGAATACCTGAAGAACATGTAGAATACCTGAGGAACACATGTAGAATACCTGTGGAACACATGTAGAATACCTGAGGAACACATGTAGAATATCTGAGGAACACTTGTAGAATACCTGAAGAACATGTAGAATACCTGAGGAACACATGTAGAATACCTGAGGAACACATGTAGAATATCTGAGGAACACATGTAGAATACCTGAGGAACACATGTAGAATACCTGAGGAACACATGTAGAATATCTGAGGAACACTTGTAGAATACCTGAAGAACATGTAGAATACCTGAGGAACACATGTAGAATACCTGAAGAACATGTAGAATATCTGAGGAACACATGTAGAATACCTGTGGAACACATGTAGAATACCTGAGGAACACATGTAGAATATCTGAGGAACACTTGTAGAATACCTGAAGAACATGTAGAATACCTGAGGAACACATGTAGAATACCTGAGGAACACATGTAGAATATCTGAGGAACACATGTAGAATACCTGAGGAACACATGTAGAATACCTGAGGAACACATGTAGAATATCTGAGGAACACTTGTAGAATACCTGAAGAACATGTAGAATACCTGAGGAACACATGTAGAATACCTGAAGAACATGTAGAATACCTGAGAAACACATGTAGAATACCTGTGGAACACATGTAGAATACCTGAGGAACACATGTAGAATATCTGAGGAACACATGTAGAATACCTTAAGAACATGTAGAATACCTGAGAAACACATGTAGAATACCTGTGGAACACATGTAGAATACCTGAGGAACACATGTAGAATATCTGAGGAACACTTGTAGAATACCTGAAGAACATGTAGAATATCTGAGGAACACATGTAGAATATCTGAGGAACACATGTAGAATACCTGAGAAACACATGTAGAATACCTGAGGAACACATGTAGAATACCTGAGGAACACATGCAGAATATCTGAGGAACACATGTAGAATACCTGAGGAACACATGTAGAATACCTGAGGAACACATGCAGAATATCTGAAGAACACATGTAGAATACCTGAGGAACACATGTAGAATATCTGAGGAACACATGTAGAATACCTGAGGGACACATGTAGAATATCTGAGGAACACATGTAGAATACCTGAGGAACACATGTAGAATATCTGAGGAACACATGTAGAATACCTGAGGAACAGATGTAGAATACCTGAGGGACACATGTAGAATATCTGAGGAACACATGTAGAATACCTGAGGGACACATGTAGAATACCTCAGGGACACATGTAGAATATCTGAGGAACACATGTAGAATACCTGAGGAACACATGTAGAATATCTGAGGAACACATATGGAATACCTGAGGAACACATGTAGAATACCTGAGGAACACATGCGGAATATCTGAGGAACACATGTAGAATATCTGAGGAACACATGTAGAATATCTGAGGAACACATGTAGAATACCTGAGGAACACATGTAGAATACCTGAGGAACACATGTAGAATACCTGAGGAACACATGTAGAATATCTGAGGAACACATGTAGAATACCTGAGGAACACATGTAGAATATCTGAGGAACACATCTAGAATACCTGAGGAACACATGTAAAATATCTGAGGAACACATGTAGAATATCTGAGGAACACATGTAGAATATCTGAGGAACACTTGTAGAATACCTGAAGAACATGTAGAATACCTGAGGAACACATGTAGAATACCTGAGGAACACATGTAGAATACCTGACGAACACATGTAGAATATCTGAGGAACACATGTAGAATACCTGAGGAACACATGTAAAATACCTGAAGAACATGTAGAATACCTGAGGAACACATGTAGAATACCTGAGGAACACATGTAGAATATCTGAGGAACACATGTAGAATACCTGAAGAACATGTAGAATACCTGAGGAACACATGTAGAATACCTGTGGAACACATGTAGAATACCTGAGGAACACATGTAGAATATCTGAGGAACACTTGTAGAATACCTGAAGAACATGTAGAATACCTGAGGAACACATGTAGAATACCTGAGGAACACATGTAGAATATCTGAGGAACACATGTAGAATACCTGAGGAACACATGTAGAATACCTGAGGAACACATGTAGAATATCTGAGGAACACTTGTAGAATACCTGAAGAACATGTAGAATACCTGAGGAACACATGTAGAATACCTGAGAAACACATGTAGAATACCTGTGGAACACATGTAGAATATCTGAGGAACACATGTAGAATACCTTAAGAACATGTAGAATACCTGAGAAACACATGTAGAATACCTGTGGAACACATGTAGAATACCTGAGGAACACATGTAGAATATCTGAGGAACACTTGTAGAATACCTGAAGAACATGTAGAATACCTGAGGAACACATGTAGAATACCTGAGGGACACATGTAGAATATCTGAGGAACACATGTAGAATACCTGAGGAACACATGTAGAATACCTGAGGAACACATGTAGAATACCTGAAGAACATGTAGAATACCTGAGGAACACTTGTAGAATACCTGAAGAACATGTAGAATATCTGAGGAACACATGTAGAATACCTGAGGAACACATGTAGAATACCTGAGGAACACATGCAGAATATCTGAGGAACACATGTAGAATACCTGAGGAACACATGTAGAATACCTGAGGAACACATGTAGAATATCTGAGGAACACATGTAGAATACCTGAGGGACACATGTAGAATATCTGAGGAACACATGTAGAATACCTGAGGAACACATGTAGAATATCTGAGGAACACATGTAGAATACCTGAGGAACAGATGTAGAATACCTGAGGGACACATGTAGAATATCTGAGGAACACATGTAGAATACCTGAGGGACACATGTAGAATATCTGAGGAACACATGTAGAATACCTGAGGAACACATGTAGAATATCTTAGGAACACATGTAGAATATCTGAGGAACACATGTAGAATATCTGAGGAACACATGTAGAATACCTGAGGAACACATGTAGAATACCTGAGGGACACATGTAGAATATCTGAGGAACACATGTAGAATACCTGAGGGACACATGTAGAATATCTGAGGAACACATGTAGAATACCTGAGGAACACATGTAGAATATCTTAGGAACACATGTAGAATATCTGAGGAACACATGTAGAATACCTGAGGAACACATGTAGAATATCTGAGGAACACATGTAGAATACCTGAGGAACACATGTGGAATACCTGAAGAACATGTAGAATACCTGTGGAACACATGTAGAATACCTGATGAACACATGCAGAATATCTGAGGAACACATGTAGAATAACTGAGGAACACATGTGGAATACCTGAAGAACATGTAGAATACCTGTGGAACACATGTAGAATACCTGAGGAACACATGCAGAATATCTGAGGAACACATGTAGAATACCTGAGGAACACATGCAGAATACCTGAGGAACACATGCAGAATATCTGAGGAACACATGTAGAATACCTGAGGGACACATGTAGAATACCTGAGGAACACATGTAGAATATCTGAGGAACACATGTAGAATACCTGAGGGACACATGTAGAATATCTGAGGAACACATGTAGAATACCTGAAGAACATGTAGAATACCTGAGAAACACATGTAGAATACCTGAGGAACACATGTGGAATACCTGAAGAACATGTAGAATACCTGTGGAACACATGTAGAATACCTGAGGAACACTTGTAGAATATCTGAGGAACACATGTAGAATACCTGAGGAACACATGTAGAATACCTGAGAAACACATGTAGAATACCTGAGGAACACATGTAGAATACCTGAGGAACACATGCAGAATATCTGAGGAACACATGTAGAATACCTGAGGAACACATGTAGAATACCTGAGGAACACATGCAGAATATCTGAGGAACACATGTAGAATACCTGAGGGACACATGTAGAATACCTGAGGAACACATGTAGAATATCTGAGGAACACATGTAGAATACCTGAGGGACACATGTAGAATATCTGAGGAACACATGTAGAATACCTGAGGAACACATGTAGAATATCTGAGGAACACATGTAGAATACCTGAAGAACATGTAGAATATCTGAGGAACACATGTAGCATATCTGAGGAACACATGTAGAATACCTGAAGAACACGTAAAATACCTGAGGAACACATGTAGAATATCTGAGGAACACATGTAGAATATCTGAGGAACACATGTAGAATATCTGAAGAACACATGTAGAATACCTGAGGAACACATACAGAATACCTGAGGAACACATGTAGAATATCTGAGGAACACATGTAGAATACCTGAGGAACACATGTAGAATACCTGAAGAACATGTAGAATACCTGAGGAACACATGTAGAGTATCTGAGGAACACATGTAGAATACCTTAGGAACACATGTAGAATACCTGAGGAACACATGTAGAATACCCGAGGAACACATGTACAATACCTGAGGAACACATGTAGAATACCTGAGGAACACATGTAGAATATCTGAGGAACACATGTAGAATATCTGAGGAACACATGTAGAATACCTGAGGAACATATGTAGAATACCTGAGGGACACATGTAGAATACCTTAGGGACACATGTAGAATATCTGAGGAACACATGTAGAATACCTGAGGAACACATGTAGAATACCTGAGGAACATATGTAGAATACCTGAGGGACACATGTAGAATATCTGAGGAACATATGTAGAATACCTGAGGGACACATGTAGAATATCTGAGGAACATATGTAGAATACCTGAGGGACACATGTAGAATACCTGAGGAACATATGTAGAATACCTGAGGGACACATGTAGAATATCTGAGGAACATATGTAGAATACCTGAGGGACACATGTAGAATATCTGAGGAACACATGTAGAATATCTGAGGAACACATGTAGAATACCTGAGGAACACATGTAGAATATCTGAGGAACACATGTAGAATATCTGAGGAACATATGTAGAATATCTGAGGAACACATGCAGAATATCTGAGGAACACATGTAGAATACCTGAGGGACATATGTAGAATATCTGAGGAACACATGTAGAATATCTGAGGAACACATGTAGAATACCTGAGGAACACATGTAGAATACCTGAGGAACACATGTAGAATATCTGAGGAACACATGTAGAATATCTGAGGAACACATGTAGAATATCTGAGGAACACATGTAGAATACCTGAGGAACACATGTAGAATACCTGAGGAACATATGTAGAATACCTGAGGGACACATGTAGAATATCTGAGGAACATATGTAGAATACCTGAGGGACACATGTAGAATATCTGAGGAACATATGTAGAATACCTGAGGGACACATGTAGAATACCTGAGGAACACATGTAGAATACCTGTGGAACACATGTAGAATACCTGAAGAACATGTAGAATACCAGAGGAACACATGTAGAATACCTGTGGAACACATGTAGAATACCTGAGGAACACATGTAGAATATCTGAGGAACACTTGTAGAATACCTGAAGAACATGTAGAATACCTGAGGAACACATGTAGAATACCTGTGGAACACATGTAGAATACCTGAGGAACACATGTAGAATATCTGAGGAACACTTGTAGAATACCTGAAGAACATGTAGAATACCTGAGGGACACATGTAGAATATCTGAGGAACACATGTAGAATACCTGAGGAACACATGTAGAATACCTGAAGAACATGTAGAATACCTGAGGAACACATGTAGAATACCTGAGGAACACATGTAGAATACCTGAGGAACACATGTAGAATATCTGAGGAACACATGTAGAATACCTGAGGAACACATGTAAAATACCTGAAGAACATGTAGAATACCTGAGGAACACATGTAGAATACCTGAGGAACACATGTAGAATATCTGAGGAACACATGTAGAATACCTGAAGAACATGTAGAATACCTGAGGAACACATGTAGAATACCTGTGGAACACATGTAGAATACCTGAGGAACACATGTAGAATATCTGAGGAACACTTGTAGAATACCTGAAGAACATGTAGAATACCTGAGGAACACATGTAGAATACCTGAGGAACACATGTAGAATATCTGAGGAACACATGTAGAATACCTGAGGAACACATGTAGAATACCTGAGGAACACATGTAGAATATCTGAGGAACACTTGTAGAATACCTGAAGAACATGTAGAATACCTGAGGAACACATGTAGAATACCTGAAGAACATGTAGAATACCTGAGAAACACATGTAGAATACCTGTGGAACACATGTAGAATACCTGAGGAACACATGTAGAATATCTGAGGAACACATGTAGAATACCTTAAGAACATGTAGAATACCTGAGAAACACATGTAGAATACCTGTGGAACAAATGTAGAATACCTGAGGAACACATGTAGAATATCTGAGGAACACTTGTAGAATACCTGAAGAACATGTAGAATACCTGAGGAACACATGTAGAATACCTGAGGGACACATGTAGAATATCTGAGGAACACATGTAGAATACCTGAGGAACACATGTAGAATATCTGAGGAACACATGTAGAATATCTGAGGAACACATGTAGAATATCTGAGGAACACATGTAGAATACCTGAGGAACATATGTAGAATACCTGAGGGACACATGTAGAATATCTGAGGAACATATGTAGAATACATGAGGGACACATGTAGAATATCTGAGGAACATATGTAGAATACCTGAGGGACACATGTAGAATACCTGAGGAACACATGTAGAATACCTGTGGAACACATGTAGAATACCTGAAGAACATGTAGAATACCTGAGGAACACATGTAGAATACCTGTGGAACACATGTAGAATACCTGAGGAACACATGTAGAATATCTGAGGAACACTTGTAGAATACCTGAAGAACATGTAGAATACCTGAGGAACACATGTAGAATACCTGTGGAACACATGTAGAATACCTGAGGAACACATGTAGAATATCTGAGGAACACTTGTAGAATACCTGAAGAACATGTAGAATACCTGAGGGACACATGTAGAATATCTGAGGAACACATGTAGAATACCTGAGGAACACATGTAGAATACCTGAAGAACATGTAGAATACCTGAGGAACACATGTAGAATACCTGAGGAACACATGTAGAATACCTGAGGAACACATGTAGAATATCTGAGGAACACATGTAGAATACCTGAGGAACACATGTAAAATACCTGAAGAACATGTAGAATACCTGAGGAACACATGTAGAATACCTGAGGAACACATGTAGAATATCTGAGGAACACATGTAGAATACCTGAAGAACATGTAGAATACCTGAGGAACACATGTAGAATACCTGTGGAACACATGTAGAATACCTGAGGAACACATGTAGAATATCTGAGGAACACTTGTAGAATATCTGAAGAACATGTAGAATACCTGAGGAACACATGTAGAATACCTGAGGAACACATGTAGAATATCTGAGGAACACATGTAGAATACCTGAGGAACACATGTAGAATACCTGAGGAACACATGTAGAATATCTGAGGAACACATGTAGAATACCTGAAGAACATGTAGAATACCTGAGGAACACATGTAGAATACCTGAAGAACATGTAGAATACCTGAGGAACACATGTAGAATACCTTAAGAACATGTAGAATACCTGAGAAACACATGTAGAATACCTGTGGAACACATGTAGAATACCTGAGGAACACATGTAGAATATCTGAGGAACACTTGTAGAATACCTGAAGAACATGTAGAATATCTGAGGAACACATGTAGAATACCTGAGGGACACATGTAGAATATCTGAGGAACACATGTAGAATACCTGAGGAACACATGTAGAATACCTGAGGAACACATGTAGAATACCTGAAGAACATGTAGAATACCTGAGGAACACTTGTAGAATACCTGAAGAACATGTAGAATACCTGAGGAACACATGTAGAATACCTGAAGAACATGTAGAATACCTGAGGAACACTTGTAGAATACCTGAAGAACATGTAGAATACCTGAGGAACACATGTAGAATACCTGAGAAACACATGTAGAATACCTGAGGAACACATGTAGAATACCTGAGGAACACATGCAGAATATCTGAGGAACACATGTAGAATACCTGAGGAACACATGTAGAATACCTGAGGAACACATGCAGAATATCTGAGGAACACATGTAGAATACCTGAGGGACACATGTAGAATACCTGAGGAACACATGTAGAATATCTGAGGAACACATGTAGAATACCTGAGGGACACATGTAGAATATCTGAGGAACACATGTAGAATACCTGAGGAACACATGTAGAATATCTGAGGAACACATGTAGAATACCTGAGGAACAGATGTAGAATACCTGAGGGACACATGTAGAATATCTGAGGAACACATGTAGAATACCTGAGGGACACATGTAGAATATCTGAGGAACACATGTAGAATACCTGAGGAACACATGTAGAATATCTTAGGAACACATGTAGAATATCTGAGGAACACATGTAGAATATCTGAGGAACACATGTAGAATACCTGAGGAACACATGTAGAATACCTGAGGGACACATGTAGAATATCTGAGGGACACATGTAGAATACCTGAGGGACACATGTAGAATATCTGAGGAACACATGTAGAATACCTGAGGAACACATGTAGAATATCTTAGGAACACATGTAGAATATCTGAGGAACACATGTAGAATATCTGAGGAACACATGTAGAATATCTGAGGAACACATGTAGAATACCTGAGGAACACATGTGGAATACCTGAAGAACATGTAGAATACCTGTGGAACACATGTAGAATACCTGAGGAACACATGCAGAATATCTGAGGAACACATGTAGAATAACTGAGGAACACATGTGGAATACCTGAAGAACATGTAGAATACCTGTGGAACACATGTAGAATACCTGAGGAACACATGTAGAATATCTGAGGAACACATGCAGAATACCTGAGGAACACATGCAGAATATCTGAGGAACACATGTAGAATACCTGAGGGACACATGTAGAATACCTGAGGAACACATGTAGAATATCTGAGGAACACATGTAGAATACCTGAGGGACACATGTAGAATATCTGAGGAACACATGTAGAATACCTGAAGAACATGTAGAATACCTGAGAAACACATGTAGAATACCTGAGGAACACATGTGGAATACCTGAAGAACATGTAGAATACCTGTGGAACACATGTAGAATACCTGAGGAACACATGTAGAATATCTGAGGAACACATGTAGAATACCTGAGGAACACATGTAGAATACCTGAGAAACACATGTAGAATACCTGAGGAACACATGTAGAATACCTGAGGAACACATGCAGAATATCTGAGGAACACATGTAGAATACCTGAGGGACACATGTAGAATACCTGAGGAACACATGTAGAATATCTGAGGAACACATGTAGAATACCTGAGGGACACATGTAGAATATCTGAGGAACACATGTAGAATACCTGAGGAACACATGTAGAATATCTGAGGAACACATGTAGAATACCTGAAGAACATGTAGAATATCTGATGAACACATGTAGAATATCTGAGGAACACATGTAGAATACCTTAAGAACACGTGAAATACCTGAGGAACACATGTAGAATATCTGAGGAACACATGTAGAATATCTGAGGAACACATGTAGAATATCTGAGGAACACATGTAGAATACCTGAGGAACACATATAGAATACCTGAGGAACACATGTAGAATATCTGAGGAACACATGTAGAATACCTGAGGAACACATGTAGAATACCTGAAGAACATGTAGAATACCTGAGGAACACATGTAGAATATCTGAGGAACACATGTAGAATACCTTAGGAACACATGTAGAATACCTGAGGAACACATGTAGAATACCTGAGGAACACATGTAGAATACCTGAGGAACACATGTAGAATACCTGAGGAACACATGTAGAATACCTGAGGAACACATGTAGAATATCTGAGGAACACATGTAGAATATCTGAGGAACACATGTAGAATACCTGAGGGACACATGTAGAATATCTGAGGAACACATGTAGAATACCTGAGGAACACATGTAGAATACCTGAGGAACATATGTAGAATACCTGAGGGACACATGTAGAATATCTGAGGAACATATGTAGAATACCTGAGGGACACATGTAGAATATCTGAGGAACATATGTAGAATACCTGAGGGACACATGTAGAATACCTGAGGAACATATGTAGAATACCTGAGGGACACATGTAGAATATCTGAGGAACATATGTAGAACACCTGAGGGACACATGTAGAATATCTGAGGAACACATGTAGAATACCTGAGGGACACATGTAGAATATCTGAGGAACACATGTAGAATATCTGAGGAACACATGTAGAATATCTGAGGAACATATGTAGAATATCTGAGGAACACATGCAGAATATCTGAGGAACACATGTAGAATATCTGAGGAACATATGTAGAATATCTGAGGAACACATGTAGAATATCTGAGGAACACATGTAGAATACCTGAGGAACACATGTAGAATATCTGAGGAACACATGTAGAATATCTGAGGAACACATGTAGAATATCTGAGGAACACATGTAGAATACCTGAGGAACACATGTAGAATACCTGAGGGACACATGTAGAATACCTGAGGAACACATGTAGAATACCTGAGGAACACATGTGGAATACCTGAAGAACATGTAGAATACCTGTGGAACACATGTAGAATACCTGAGGAACACATGTAGAATATCTGAGGAACACATGTAGAATACCTGAAGAACATGTAGAATACCTGAGAAACACATGTAGAATACCTGAGGAACACATGTGGAATACCTGAAGAACACATGTAGAATACCTGAGGAACACATGTAGAATATCTGAGGAACATATGTAGAATATCTGAGGAACACATGCAGAATATCTGAGGAACACATGTAGAATACCTGAGGAACATATGTAGAATATGTGAGGAACACATGTAGAATATCTGAGGAACACATGTAGAATACCTGAGGAACACATGTAGAATATCTGAGGAACACATGTAGAATATCTGAGGAACACATGTAGAATATCTGAGGAACACATGTAGAATACCTGAGGAACACATGTAGAATACCTGAGGGACACATGTAGAATACCTGAGGAACACATGTAGAATACCTGAGGAACACATGTAGAATACCTGTGGAACACATGTAGAATACCTGAGGAACACATGTAGAATATCTGAGGAACACATGTAGAATACCTGAAGAACATGTAGAATACCTGAGAAACACATGTAGAATACCTGAGGAACACATGTGGAATACCTGAAGAACATGTAGAATACCTGTGGAACACATGTAGAATACCTGAGGAACACATGTAGAATACCTGAGGAACACATGTAGAATACCTGAGGAACACATGCAGAATATCTGAGGAACACATGTAGAATACCTGAGGGACACATGTAGAATACCTGAGGAACACATGTAGAATATCTGAGGAACACATGTAGAATACCTGAGGGACACATGTAGAATATCTGAGGAACACATGTAGAATACCTGAGGAACACATGTAGAATATCTGAGGAACACATGTAGAATACCTGAAGAACATGTAGAATATCTGAGGAACACATGTAGAATATCTGAGGAACACATGTAGAATACCTTAAGAACACGTAAAATACCTGAGGAACACATGTAGAATATCTGAGGAACACATGTAGAATATCTGAGGAACACATGTAGAATATCTGAGGAACACATATAGAATACCTGAGGAACACATGTAGAATATCTGAGGAACACATGTAGAATACCTGAGGAACACATGTAGAATACCTGAGGAACACATGTAGAATACCTGAGGAACACATGTAGAATATCTGAGGAACACATGTAGAATACCTGAGGAACACATGTAGAATACCTGAGGAACACATGTAGAATACCTTAGGAACACATGTAGAATATCTGAGGAACACATGTAGAATACCTGAGGAACATATGTAGAATACCTGAAGAACATGTAGAATATCTGAGGAACACATGTAGAATATCTGAGGAACACATGTAGAATATCTGAGGAACACATGTAGAATACCTGAGGAACATATGTAGAATACCTGAGGGACACATGTAGAATATCTGAGGAACACATGTAGAATACCTGAGGAACACATGTAGAATATCTGAGGAACATATGTAGAATACCTGAGGGACACATGTAGAATATCTGAGGAACATATGTAGAATACCTGAGGGACACATGTAGAATATCTGAGGAACATATGTAGAATACCTGAGGGACACATGTAGAATACCTGAGGAACATATGTAGAATACCTGAGGAACACATGTAGAATATCTGAGGAACATATGTAGAATACCTGAGGGACACATGTAGAATATCTGAGGAACATATGTAGAATACCTGAGGGACACATGTAGAATACCTGAGGAACATATGTAGAATACCTGAGGGACACATGTAGAATATCTGAGGAACATATGTAGAATACCTGAGGGACACATGTAGAATACCTGATGAACACATGTAGAATACCTGAGGAACACATGTAGAATATCTGAGGAACATATGTAGAATACCTGAGGAACACATGTAGAATACCTGAGGGACACATGTAGAATATCTGAGGAACATATGTAGAATACCTGAGGGACACATGTAGAATATCTGAGGAACATATGTAGAATATCTGAGGAACACATGTAGAATACCTGAGGGACACATGTAGAATATCTGAGGAACATATGTAGAATACCTGAGGGACACATGTAGAATATCTGAGGAACACATGTAGAATACCTGAGGAACACATGTAGAATACCTGAGGGACACATGTAGAATATCTGAGGAACATATGTAGAATACCTGAGGAACACATGTAGAATATCTGAGGAACATATGTAGAATACCTGAGGAACACATGTAGAATATCTGAGGAACATATGTAGAATACCTGAGGAACACATGTAGAATACCTGAGGAACACATGTAGAATACCTGAGGGACACATGTAGAATATCTGAGGAACATATGTAGAATACCTGAGGGACACATGTAGAATATCTGAGGAACATATGTAGAATATCTGAGGAACACATGTAGAATACCTGAGGAACACATGTAGAATATCTGAGGAACACATGTAGAATACCTGAGGAACACATGTAGAATACCTGAGGAACACATGTAGAATACCTGAGGAACACATGTAGAATACCTGAGGAACACATGTAAAATACCTGAGGAACATATGTAGAATACCTGAGGAACACATGTAGAATACCTGAGGGACACATGTAGAATACCTGAGGAACACATGTAGAATACCTGAGGAACACATGTAGAATACCTGAGGAACACATGTAGAATACCTGAGGAACACATGTAGAATACCTGAGGAACATATGTAGAATATCTGAGGAACACATGTAGAATACCTGAGGGACACATGTAGAATATCTGAGGAACATATGTAGAATACCTGAGGGACACATGTAGAATATCTGAGGAACACATGTAGAATACCTGAGGAACACATGTAGAATACCTGAGGGACACATGTAGAATATCTGAGGAACATATGTAGAATACCTGAGGAACAGATGTAGTATACCTGAGGAACACATGTAGAATACCTGAGGAACACATGTAGAATACCTGAGGAACACATGTAGAATACCTGAGGAACATATGTAGAATATCTGAGGAACACATGTAGAATACCTGAGGAACACATGTAGAATACCTGAGGAACATATGTAGTATACCTGAGGGACACATGTAGAATATCTGAGGAACATATGTAGAATACCTGAGGGACACATGTAGAATACCTGAGGAACACATGTAGAATACCTGAAGAACATGTAGAATACCTGAGGAACACATGTAGAATACCTGTGGAACACATGTAGAATACCTGAGGAACACATGTAGAATATCTGAGGAACACTTGTAGAATACCTGAAGAACATGTAGAATACCTGAGGAACACATGTAGAATACCTGAGGAACACATGTAGAATATCTGAGGAACACATGTAGAATACCTGAAGAACATGTAGAATACCTGAGGAACACATGTAGAATACCTGAGGAACACATGTAGAATATCTGAGGAACACATGTAGAATACCTGAAGAACATGTAGAATACCTGAGGAACACATGTAGAATACCTGTGGAACACATGTAGAATACCTGAGAAACACATGTAGAATATCTGACGAACACTTGTAGAATACCTGAAGAACATGTAGAATACCTGAGGAACACATGTAGAATACCTGAGGAACACATGTAGAATATCTGAGGAACACATGTAGAATACCTGAGGAACACATGTAGAATACCTGAGGAACACATGTAGAATATCTGAGGAACACTTGTAGAATACCTGAAGAACATGTAGAATACCTGAGGAACACATGTAGAATACCTGAAGAACATGTAGAATACCTGAGAAACACATGTAGAATACCTGTGGAACACATGTAGAATACCTGAGGAACACATGTAGAATATCTGAGGAACACATGTAGAATACCTGAAAAACATGTAGAATACCTGAGAAACACATGTAGAATACCTGAGGGACACATGTAGAATACCTGAGGAACACATGTAGAATACCTGAAGAACACATGTAGAATACCTGTGGAACACATGTAGAATACCTGAGGAACACATGTAGAATATCTGAGGAACACATGTAGAATACCTGAAGAACATGTAGAATACCTGAGAAACACATGTAGAATACCTGAGGAACACATGTGGAATACCTGAAGAACATGTAGAATACCTGTGGAACACATGTAGAATACCTGAGGAACACATGTAGAATATCTGAGGAACACATGTAGAATACCTGAGGAACACATGTAGAATACCTGAGGAACACATGTAGAATACCTGAGGAACACATGTAGAATATCTGAGGAACACATGTAGAATACCTGAGGAACACATGTAGAATACCTGAGGAACATATGTAGAATGTCTGAGGAACACATGTAGAATACCTGAGGAACACATGTAGAATACCTGAGGAACACATGTAGAATACCTGAGGAACACATGTAGAATACCTGAGGAACATATGTAGAATATCTGAGGAACACATGTAGAATACCTGAGGAACACATGTAGAATACCTGAGGAACATATGTAGTATACCTGAGGAACACATGTAGAATACCTGAGGAACACATGTAGAATACCTGAGGAACACATGTAGAATACCTGAGGAACACATGTAGAATACCTGAGGAACACATGTAGAATACCTGAGGAACATATGTAGAATATCTGAGGAACACATGTAGAATATCTGAGGAACACATGTAGAATACCTGAGGAACACATGTAGAATATCTGAGGAACACATGTAGAATACCTGAGGAACACATGTAGAATACCTGAGGAACACATGTAGAATACCTGAGGAACACATGTAGAATACCTGAGGAACACATGTAGAATACCTGAGGAACATATGTAGAATATCTGAGGAACACATATAGAATACCTGAGGAACACATGTAGAATATCTGAGGAACACATGTAGAATACCTGAGGAACACATGTAGAATACCTGAGGAACACATGTAGAATACCTGAGGAACATATGTAGAATATCTGAGGAACACATGTAGAATACCTGAGGAACACATGTAGAATACCTGAGGAACATATGTAGTATACCTGAGGAACACATGTAGAATACCTGAGGAACACATGTAGAATACCTGAGGAACACATGTAGAATACCTGAGGAACACATGTAGAATACCTGAGGAACACATGTAGAATACCTGAGGAACATATGTAGAATATCTGAGGAACACATGTAGAATATCTGAGGAACACATGTAGAATACCTGAGGAACACATGTAGAATATCTGAGGAACACATGTAGAATACCTGAGGAACACATGTAGAATACCTGAGGAACACATGTAGAATACCTGAGGAACACATGTAGAATACCTGAGGAACATATGTAGAATATCTGAGGAACACATGTAGAATACCTGAGGAACACATGTAGAATACCTGAGGAACATATGTAGAATATCTGAGGAACACATGTAGAATACCTGAGGAACACATGTAGAATACCTGAGGGACACATTTACAATACAACCGGAGGTTTATAAGATCTATGCAGCGGAATCCTTTACGTAGATTGTTGTTAAATCCTTTAGGAAAAGGGACAGTTGATCAGAAATAAAGCTGAGTTAGTTACTTTTGTGTTGCAGACTGCCGCCAGTCTGCTATGACTAGATGCCTCTGTCATGTCATTGAACACCACAATAGGAAAGTTTTAGTGAGGCTAGAGATGCTTTGATTGCCACGACGGAAGCTGTGATTGTGTGTGGCTAAAACATTTTGTGGCCACGGTGCCCTTCCGTGCTGTCAGCTGCTGAAGAAGTGATCTAAGTGAATTCTCCGAGGTACTAATGGTAATTCTCCGTTACATCCGAGGACACTCCGGGGGTGGAGATAAAACGTCACAGCTGACGTTGTCTGTTTTTTTTTTGTTGTTGTTGTTGTTTTTTAGCTGACGTCATCTTTTGCACCTCCAGTCATGGCGTCATGCCCCTTGACTCATAGAACTCTGCCGCCATCTAGTGGCGCTTTACTGCAATAACATGTGAAACCGAGTCCAGGCAGCTCTGCCTCCATCCTGTGGGGGATTAGTGTACCTACACCTTGAACCGTGCTCAGGCACCACACGCCACCTCTGGCCACTGGGTGTGATACAAAAATAAAGTGAACTTGACTTGGTGTGCAACCAGTAATGCAATGTTGTTTAACAATAATAAATGACTCGTTTCACCCACTGTTGAATTAATATAGCTTGTGTATTTTAATTAAGATGACTCATTGTACTTTAATCAATTTTTTCCCTTTTTTCATTTAACTTTTATCTAATCTTTGAAGTCATTCACTTAGTTAAGCCAAAAATACTTAACAAGCAGTGACTTTGAATTTGTTTACCCTCACTTGTTTAACTGGGGTTTATTTAACAACACTAGCTTGATGCTGCTAATAATTGTGTACTGGGCTCCAGTGGTGCTTGGTTCATAGATCCAACTTGCTGTTACTTTGGTTGTGCTTGGCTTATTCCCACTAACATGACGTCTGCTCAGGCTGCACTCTCCCCTCAGGGAGATGCTTTTGAGGCTGAAGAGCAGATAATCCGGGACGTAACTTTTGAAATTATACCAGACTACATGGATAACGTTTTAGGCACCGATCCAAATCACCTGCAGTCTATCATGGATGATTTGGTAGCTCAGTAGGAGACTAAGGCCCTCAAAGATAAGGCTCTAACTAAAATGTTAGGCAGCCTCTCCACAGTTCTGTTCGCCCAGTTAAGACAGGAATATCAAGTAGTCAAACAGAGTGCTGCAAAACTTAAGAGTCAACGGCAGAAACTCACACAGGTTCTTGAAGAAAATAAATTTTTTCAACACCAACTTGAAGTAGCTGCTCAAAATAAAGCTTGAGACACCGAGCTTGCTGACAACGTGGGTTCTCTGACAAAAGAGAACCATGAACTCAGGGCACAGAATGATGCCCTGGAACAGGAGTTGCAGAACACTAAAGGAACATTACTGGCAACTGAGACACAGCTGAACCAAGTGAGTCAAGCCCAAGAGACTTTGAGTCCACCCCTCCAGGAAGCACTGGACAAGGTCCAGGACCTGAATCTTGAAGTTAACGCCTATGAAAGGCATTTAGATGCAAAACAGCAACAGATTGCATCTTTGCAGGAGCAGCTTAACACTGCTAGGGATGAGGCCCGCTCTGCGGATAAGCAGAATAACCGCTTAGCAACCGAACTCATCGAGCTTTTTTGTAAGCTACATCAGGCCACTAAGGCATCCTCACAGGAGGAAAGAGAACTTCTCATTGACTCAGGTGCTTCTGGTGGACCTCCTTTCACTTCTGGAACTTTCATTCCAAACATTCCTTTCAAATATAAAAGGACATTTCCAGGTCCAGCCATACTGGATCCACCTGCTCACCCACCTGTACCGCACTTCCAACAGGGTCCATCTGACCGAGACCTGGATAAGATCTCTCAGAACATGCTGCGGTTTGAACCCAAACCGGGTGGGTCAAATGACACCAAGTCTTACTTGAATGACATTGATTTTTATCTGAGAAGATACCCACATGCTTCTATTCATGATTGTATCTACTTGATCAAACTGACAGCTAGCCACGAGGTTAGCAAGTTCATAGAGAGACAGACTGAACGTGTTCGCACCGACTATGCTGCTCTCTGCCAGGCACTGGAAAGGGAGTTCTCCAATGACTTCCCTCAATCCGGTCTATCGCTTGCCATTATTACCATCGCCTTCTGAGCGCATTCTTCAGTTCGAAGGATGAGCCTGGTATGGAAGAGGATGAGAACTTTAAGTCCCTCTTTGGGCAGAATCTCCATCCTGCCACTAGCCATCACCTAGGAGTTCTGGCTCACCCTCACACCTCAACCATGCAACAAATTCGGGAGTTGGCAGCTCTTGCATTTTTCAAAAGCAGCAGCAATGGCCTAGACCCCTAGAACCCAACATGGTTCCAACTGTTAACACTGACTCTGCACACATGGCGTTAGAAGGAGCCCAGTCTCACTCTGTTACTGACCAAAGTTTTGACCCTCCAAGACCGAAACGGTAAAAGAACGCTTTTCAACCCTCTTCTACCTACCACTCCTGACCTCTATGCGTTCTATCCTTCTCTATCTTTCTTCTTTGAATTCTTTTATCTTTTTGTTTGGTCAGTAGTATCTCTTAGATTAGATTGTTTGCTTCATAAAATTCTTGGTAGATTTAGGAACTCCCTATATTGAGTAATGCATGTTACTATAGCCTGATAGTATTAGCATTTGTTAGCCTTCAGCAGAATTAGCTTACGGTCCATGTCCCTGTAGGTAACCATAGAGAGTTACATAGGAAACAGACACCAGCTATGATCCAACAACAAAGACCCTTTCTCTACCATACCTGGATTACGCCTTGGGCTGTTTCATCTGTGATTTGGATCCTCCTCTGGACCGGACCCAAATCAAGGGGGGAATGTAGCAACCTCCCAAGGCCGAATTAACCCCCGAATCAGATAAGGACT
Source organism: Telmatherina bonti (assembly GCF_933228915.1). NCBI lineage: Eukaryota > Metazoa > Chordata > Actinopteri > Atheriniformes > Telmatherinidae > Telmatherina > Telmatherina bonti. The sequence continues at coordinate 2,140,516 of NC_136615.1, forward strand.
CAGGACTTTCTACTTCAAAAGGAAGTCCCTCCACACATCTCCAAAACAGAGATCCATGGAAGCCCTAAAATCAGATCCATCTTAATCCGGGCAGACAGACCTCCACGTTAAACCAGGAACCCTGCTGGTTTTATCTTGTTCCTGGTAGGAAATGTCGACACAGACAGACTGTGGCACCCTTTTGAAGTTGGACCCTGGTAAGAGCCTGTTGTTCATCACCCCAGGAGGTCCCTTTGTATCCACGGGAGATAGAAAATTAGTTAATTTCTGTGATTCCTTGGATGGAGCAATGATGCCATCTAGCAGACACCCTTGAACAGGTTGAGATATGGATTTCAGGTTGATTAAATACACCGTGATTAATATCACCAAGGTGTCTAAGGACACAGCAAATTAATAATAAACACCCACTTTCACTCCGACATTGGATCACGGATTAACGTTGAAGATAATATGCTACAAATACCTGTGGAACACCTGCAGAATACCTGAGGAACACATGTAGAATACCTTTCAAACTGGCCGATTCCAGAGTATGGTCTGGTTCTGGTGTGTCTCACAGAATAATCAGCTTGTTGCCATGGAAATAATCTCTTATTTTCTCTGATTGGTCAGAACTTACCTGGACTTTTCCTTCTCTTCCTTTTCTCCTCTTTATTGTCTCTTTTCAGTTCTTCTTCTCTTGTTCTTACTGTGCCCGGCTGTTCTTTCTTTGTTTCAATTGTCTTTTCTTTAGTTTTTTCCGTCTTCCTACCTCTCGTCTTTCTATTTTTCTTTCCTTTCTCCTTGTTCTGTATCATCCGTCTTGTTTGTTCCCTTCCTCTCTGTTCTCTGACTCCTCCTCCCTGATCAATAATTTAGCATCACTTGGCAAGATGATAGAAAATCATCCATTAGAAGATACTCTAAAGAAACCAAAAACTATGTTGTGTTTAAGAATATGTTATTGATCAATTGCTGATCATAACTGATCATAACTGATCATAAATTATAATTTACCAGCAATCCCACAGAGGCTCAATCAGTGACTGAATATCTTTACACTTTTACAAACTTTGAGGAAAAGTTGAAGATGAAAAAAAAAACGGATTAATGTGAACCTCACCAGTGAGCACATGAAGTTTCTGATCAATAATTTGACCCGTAACCTGATCAGCCAATAGAAAGTGAGCTGCTCTCAGGTTTCTGTGAACTGTTGCCCTATCAGGTTACAGCTCAGTGCAGACAGGCTGAGGTTGCCAGGCAACAAGAACACACAAACCTTGTTTTCCAGCTTCGATGGAACCATCAGGTCTCGGTAGCGGTCTGGGGTTTGACTGGATCGGAACCAGAACCGATACAGTCTGAGGTAATGATCAATAAATCAGATTCAGATGGGGATCAATAACAGTCAATACAACTTTATTTAAAATGTCATTGATCTTCCAATAAAAAACTTTAATTGACGTTCATCTCTCATCTCCCTGCTGTCACCATGGCAACAGCAGAGCCAGGAAACTAAAGCAGCGGCCATTTTGTACCTGAACTGGAAATTAACCAGGTTTAACAGAGGAACACAGACTCTAACCACACAAAGGCTCCCAGGGGCCCAAAGTCCTGAAACTCTCAGCTCCTAGGAGTGGAGCTTAATGTCCTGCGGCCCACTCTCCTGGGGAACCAAAGTTCTCAGAGCCCAAATTCCTCATGGACCCAATGTTCTCGAGTCCCAAAGTCCTGGGCACACAAAGTGGAAGAGGCCCTCGGTCCTGGGCACCAAATCCTGAGGTTATAAATTCCTGACGGCCCCAGAAGTCCCAGAGTGTCAATACGTGTGATTAATTTCATAGAGATGAATCAGAAACTAGATCCAGGAGCAGAACCATGTCCTGTTTATCGGAACACTGATGTTTGTCACGTTCCTTGTTTGTTCATATAAACATGGTTCTCCAATGACTTGGGAACTGTAGGTTCTGTTGCTGTCAGCAGAACCAGGCAGTTTAAATCGACCTAGTTCAAAGAACTTGACCCAACGTCAGTCCTCCTGGACCATCTAGCATTGCAGCTTGGACCTCCACTGTGGTTCTGATTAGAACCAGGAGGGCAGATTGTGGAACTATTGAGTTGGTTGTAAAGCTTTGCAAGCACACTTCCTATTTGATCATGTGACTTCTAATGTGCAGACAGGTAAGGTTCTGTCTGATGGAGATGGACTGGTCTTCTTTTGTCTGAAGACATAAAGACCTTAGTCCATCAGGAAACTTAAGTCCAGAATGTTCTCAGGACGGATTCAGTTTCAGTTTGTTCCTCTCTGGATGTTTTCCAGATGCTGTAGATGTTCTGTAGACATTCTCCTGTAGAGACGTGCAGGGAGGGGAGGGAACAAAAAAAAAAAAAGAAAGCAAAGTCTCCAGCACAACATGGCAGCACCTGCATCCACCTGGACTCGCAGCAGTCTGACCAGCTGTCCATACGACCTCACTCCTGTTTGAGTTCCTGCTTGTGTTGTTCTCACTCTCAGCTGTAGGATGCTTAAGAGAAAAGCACCTGCTAAATAACTATAGAGTCGAGTCGAGTAGAAAAGATGTTCTTTTCTGGACATTTTTACAGTTAAAAAACATCAAGGTGATCTGGTGTGTGGAAATCTACTTAAGTAGAATGATGGATGGATAGGTGGAGGGATGGATGGATAGATGGATGGATAAGTGGAGGGATGGATGGATAGGTGGATGGATAGGTGGAGGGATGGATTGATGGATGGATGGGTGGATGGATGGATGGATGGATGGATAAGTGGAGGGATGGATGGATAGGTGGATGGATAGGTGGAGGGATGGATGGATAGATGGATGGATAAGTGGAGGGATGGATGGATAGGTGGATGGATAGGTGGAGGGATGGATTGATGGATGGATGGGTGGATGGATGGATGGATGGATGGATAAGTGGAGGGATGGATGGATAGGTGGATGGATGGATAGGTGGGTGGATGATGGAGGGATGGATGGATGGATAAGTGGAGGGATGGATGGATAGGTGGGTGGATGGATGGAGGGATGGATGGATGGATAGGTGGATGGACGGATGGATGGATAAGTGGAGGGATGGATGGATGGATGGATAGGTGGAGGGATGGATAGATGGATGGATGGATGGATGGATCGATAGGTGGATGGATGGATAGGTGGGTGGATGGATGGAGGGATGGATAGATGGATGGATGGATAGATGGATGGATAGGTGGATGGATGGATGGAGGGATGGATGGATGGATGGATGGATAGATGGATGGATAGGTGGATGGATGGATGGAGGGATGGATGGAGGGATGGATGGATGGATGGATGGAGGGATGGATGGATGGATAGGTGGATGGATGGATGGAGAGATGGATGGATGGATGGATGGATGGATGGATGGAGGGATGGATGGATGGATGGATAGGTGGATGGATGGATGGATGGATGGATGGAGGGATGGATGGATGGATGGATGGATAGATGGATGGAGGGATGGATGGATGGATGGATGGATAGGTGGATGGATGGATGGATGGATGGATGGATGGATGGAGGGATGGATAGATGGATGGAGGGATGGATAGATGGATGGAGGGATGGATAGATGGATAGGTGGAGGGATGGATGGATAGATGGATGGATGATAGGTGGATGGATGGATGGAGGGATGGATGGATAGATGGAGGGATGGATGGATGGATGGATAGGTGGATGGATGGATGGATAGGTGGATGGATGGATGGAGGGATGGATGGATGGATAGGTGGAGGGATGGATGGATAGATGGATGGATGATAGGTGGATGGATGGATGGAGGGATGGATGGATAGATGGAGGGATGGATGGATAGATGGAGGGATGGATGGATGGATGGATAGGTGGATGGATGGATGGATAGGTGGATGGATGGATGGAGGGATGGATGGATGGATAGGTGGAGGGATGGATGGATAGATGGATGGATGATAGGTGGATGGATGGATGGAGGGATGGATGGATAGATGGAGGGATGGATGGATGGATGGATAGGTGGATGGATGGATGGATAGGTGGATGGATGGATGGAGGGATGGATGGATGGATGGGTGGAGGGATGGATGGATAGATGGATGGATGATAGGTGGATGGATGGATGGAGGGATGGATGGATAGATGGAGGGATGGATGGATGGATGGATAGGTGGATGGATGGATGGAGGGATGGATGGATGGATAGGTGGAGGGATGGATGGATAGATGGATGGATGATAGGTGGATGGATGGATGGAGGGATGGATGGATAGATGGAGGGATGGATGGATGGATGGAGGGATGGATGGATAGATGGAGGGATGGATGGATGGATGGATGGATAGGTGGATGGATGGATGGATAGGTGGATGGATGGATGGAGGGATGGATGATAGGTGGATGGATGGATAGATGGAGGGATGGATGGATAGGTGGATGGATGGATGGAGGGATGGATGGATAGGTGGATGGATGGATGGATGGATGGATGGATGGATGGATAGGTGGATGGATGGATGATAGGTGGATGGATGGATGGAGGGATGGATGGATGGATGGAGGGATGGATGGATAGGTGGATGGATGGATGGATGGATGGGTGGATGGATGGATGGAGGGATGGATGGATAGGTGGATGGATGGATGGATGGATGGATGGATGGATGGATGGATAGGTGGATGGATGGATGATAGGTGGATGGATGGATGGAGGGATGGATGGATGGATGGAGGGATGGATGGATAGGTGGATGGATGGGTGGATGGATGGATGGATGGAGGGATGGAGGTGGATGAAGGTTCTACAAAGACAAAAGGGCTTCCCAGGCAGCAGCTTGTTCTGGGCCACACCGTTCATCCTCCACCTCCTCACTTGTTTCCTTCATTGTTGTTTCCACAGGAGTTTTCAATAAAGTTGCAACATGATGTCACTTCCTCCTTCTGCAGCGGTAGCAGCATGCACGGCACCTGCCCAGCTCCTCCTCCCCTCCTCCGTCTTCCTTTACCGTATATGGTGGGGGGGCGGAGCTTGATGTGGCGTATGGGTTCCCAGCGTCACTGCTCAGAGCCATGGGATTCGCTATCACTGTACTATCCTCGTCTGATGGGCGGAGCTTAGCTCGTGGAATTGTCACATTACCGTAGGGGTTCTCCAGGGAGATGTTGATGTTTGTTGACATGATGACGACGCCAGGGGCGGGGCCAAAGCAGACGGGTCAGTCTGGAAACTGGCGAGTCCGAGGAGAAGAGGGCGTCAGGGCAAGAGACCCCTGTGGAGAAGGTAAAGAGAGAGATTAAGAAGCCAGTCCAGTCTGGTGGAGGGGTCTAGTCCTCCACCTGAGTCCAGTCCTCCACCCGAGTCTAGTCCTCCACCCGAGTCTAGTCCTCCACATGAGTCTGGTCCTCCATCTGAGTCTAGTCATCTAACTGAGTCTAGTCCTCCACCCGAGTCTAGTCCTCCACCTGAGTCCAGTTCTCCACCTGAGTCAAGTCCTCCACCTGAATCCAGTCCTCCATCCCAGTTTAGTCCTCCATCTGAGTCTAGTCCTCCACATGAGTCTAGTCCTCCACCCGAGTCTAGTCCTCCACCCGAGTCTAGTCCTCCACATGAGTCTGGTCCTCCACCTGAGTCCAGTCCTCCACCTGAGTCAAGTCCTCCACCTGAATCCAGTCCTCCATCCCAGTTTAGTCCCCCATCTGAGTCTAGTCCTCCACATGAGTCTGGTCCTCCACCTGAGTCCAGTCCTCCACCTGAGTCAAGTCCTCCACCTGAATCCAGTCCTCCATCCCAGTTTAGTCCCCCATCTGAGTCTAGTCCTCCACATGAGTCTAGTCCTCCACCCGAGTCCAGTCCTCCACCTGAGTCTAGTCCTCCACCTGAGTCCAGTCCTCCACCTGAGTCTGGTCCTCCATCTGAGTCTAGTCCTCCACCTGAGTCCAGTCCTCCACCTGAGTCTAGTCCTCCACCTGAGTCCAGTCCTCCACCTGAGTCTGGTCCTCCATCTGAGTCTAGTCCTCCACCTGAGTCCAGTCCTCCACCTGAGTCTGGTCCTCCATCTGAGTCTAGTCCTCCACCTGAGTCCAGTCCTCCACCTGAGTCTGGTCCTCCATCTGAGTCTAGTCCTCCACCTGAGTCTGGTCCTCCATCTGAGTCTAGTCCTCCACCTGAGTCTAGTCCTCCACCTGAGTCTAGTCCTCCACCTGAGTCTAGTCCGCCCCCTGAGTTTAGTCCTCCACCTGAGTCTAGTCCTCCACCTGAGTCAAGTCCTCCACCTGAGTCTAAACCGCCCCCTGAGTCTAGTCCTCCACCTGAGTCCAGTCCTCCACCTGAGTCTAGTCCGCCCCCTGAATCCAGTCCTCCACCCCAGTTTAGTCCCCCATCTGAGTCTAGTCCTCCACATGAGTCTAGTCCTCCACATGAGTCTAGTCCTCCACCCGAGTCCAGTCCTCCACCTGAGTCTAGTCCTCCACCTGAGTCCAGTCCTCCACCTGAGTCTGGTCCTCCATCTGAGTCTAGTCCTCCACCTGAGTCCAGTCCTCCACCTGAGTCTAGTCCTCCACCTGAGTCCAGTCCTCCACCTGAGTCTGGTCCTCCATCTGAGTCTAGTCCTCCACCTGAGTCCAGTCCTCCACCTGAGTCTGGTCCTCCATCTGAGTCTGGTCCTCCACCTGAGTCTGGTCCTCCATCTGAGTCTAGTCCTCCACCTGAGTCTAGTCCTCCACCTGAGTCAAGTCCTCCACCTGAGTCTAAACCGCCCCCTGGGTCTAGTCCTCCACCTGAGTCCAGTCCTCCACCTGAGTCTAGTCCGCCCCCTGAATCCAGTCCTCCACCCCAGTTTAGTCCTCCATCTGAGTCTAGTCCTCCACATGAGTCTAGTCCTCCACCTGAGTCTAGTCCGCCCCCTGAATCCAGTCCTCCACCCCAGTTTAGTCCTCCATCTGAGTCTAGTCCTCCACCTGAGTCTAGTCCTCCACCCGAGTCCAGTCCTCCACCTGAGTCCAGTCCTCCACCTGAGTCTAGTCCTCCACCTGAGTCCAGTCCTCCACCTGAGTCTGGTCCTCCATCTGAGTCTAGTCCTCCACCTGAGTCCAGTCCTGCACCTGAGTCTGGTCCTCCATCTGAGTCTAGTCCTCCACCTGAGTCTAGTCCTCCACCTGAGTCTAGTCCGCCCCCTGAGTCTAGTCCTCCACCTGAGTCTAGTCCTCCACCTGAGTCTAGTCCTCCACCTGAGTCTAGTCCGCCCCCTGAGTCCAGTCCTCCACCTGAGTCTGGTCCTCCATCTGAGTCTAGTCCTCCACCTGAGTCCAGTCCTCCATCTGAGTCTAGTCCTCCACCTGAGTCCAGTCCTCCCCCTGAGTCTAGTCCTCCACCTGAGTCTAGTCCTCCACCTGAGTCCAGTCCTCCATCTGAGTCTAGTCCTCCACCTGAGTCCAGTCCTCCACCTGAGTCTGGTCCTCCATCTGAGTCTAGTCCTCCACCTGAGTCCAGTCCTCCATCTGAGTCCAGTCCTCCACCTGAGTCCAGTCCTCCCCCTGAGTCTAGTCCTCCACCTGAGTCTAGTCCTCCACCTGAGTCTAGTCCGCCCCCTGAGTCAAGTCCTCCACCTGAGTCTAGTCAAGTCCTCCACCTGAGTCTAGTCCGCCCCCTGAGTCAAGTCCTCCACCTGAATCTAGTCCTCCACCTGAGTCAAGTCCTCCACCTGAGTCTAGTCCACCTGAGTCCAGTCCTCCACCTGAGTCTAGTCCTCCACCTGAGTCCAGTCCTCCACCTGAGTCTAGTCCTCCACATGAGTCTAGTCCTCCACCCGAGTCCAGTCCTCCACCTGAGTCCAGTCCTCCACCTGAGTCTAGTCCTCCACCTGAGTCCAGTCCTCCACCTGAGTCTGGTCCTCCATCTGAGTCTAGTCCTCCACCTGAGTCCAGTCCTCCACCTGAGTCTGGTCCTCCATCTGAGTCCAGTCCTCCACCTGAGTCCGGTCCTCCATCTGAGTCCAGTCCTCCACCTGAGTCCAGTCCTCCACCTGAGTCAAGTCCTCCACCTGAGTCAAGTCCTCCACCTGAGTCTAGTCCGCCCCCTGAGTCTAGTCCTCCACCTGAGTCAAGTCCTCCACCTGAGTCTAGTCCGCCCCCTGAGTCTAGTCCTCCACCTCAGTCCAGTCCTCCACCTGAGTCTAGTCCGCCCCCTGAGTCTAGTCCTCCACCTGAGTCTAGTCCTCCACCTGAGTCTAGTCCGCCCCCTGAGTCCAGTCCTCCACCTGAGTCTAGTCCTCCACCTGAGTCTAGTCCGCCCCCTGAGTCCAGTCCTCCACCTGAGTCTAGTCCTCCACCTGAGTCAAGTCCTCCACCTGAATCCAGTCCTCCATCCCAGTTTAGTCCCCCATCTGAGTCTAGTCCTCCACATGAGTCTGGTCCTCCACCTGAGTCCAGTCCTCCACCTGAGTCAAGTCCTCCACCTGAATCCAGTCCTCCATCCCAGTTTAGTCCCCCATCTGAGTCTAGTCCTCCACATGAGTCTAGTCCTCCACCCGAGTCCAGTCCTCCACCTGAGTCTAGTCCTCCACCTGAGTCCAGTCCTCCACCTGAGTCTGGTCCTCCATCTGAGTCTAGTCCTCCACCTGAGTCCAGTCCTCCACCTGAGTCTAGTCCTCCACCTGAGTCCAGTCCTCCACCTGAGTCTGGTCCTCCATCTGAGTCTAGTCCTCCACCTGAGTCCAGTCCTCCACCTGAGTCTGGTCCTCCATCTGAGTCTAGTCCTCCACCTGAGTCCAGTCCTCCACCTGAGTCTGGTCCTCCATCTGAGTCTAGTCCTCCACCTGAGTCTGGTCCTCCATCTGAGTCTAGTCCTCCACCTGAGTCTAGTCCTCCACCTGAGTCTAGTCCTCCACCTGAGTCTAGTCCGCCCCCTGAGTTTAGTCCTCCACCTGAGTCTAGTCCTCCACCTGAGTCAAGTCCTCCACCTGAGTCTAAACCGCCCCCTGAGTCTAGTCCTCCACCTGAGTCCAGTCCTCCACCTGAGTCTAGTCCGCCCCCTGAATCCAGTCCTCCACCCCAGTTTAGTCCCCCATCTGAGTCTAGTCCTCCACATGAGTCTAGTCCTCCACATGAGTCTAGTCCTCCACCCGAGTCCAGTCCTCCACCTGAGTCTAGTCCTCCACCTGAGTCCAGTCCTCCACCTGAGTCTGGTCCTCCATCTGAGTCTAGTCCTCCACCTGAGTCCAGTCCTCCACCTGAGTCTAGTCCTCCACCTGAGTCCAGTCCTCCACCTGAGTCTGGTCCTCCATCTGAGTCTAGTCCTCCACCTGAGTCCAGTCCTCCACCTGAGTCTGGTCCTCCATCTGAGTCTGGTCCTCCACCTGAGTCTGGTCCTCCATCTGAGTCTAGTCCTCCACCTGAGTCTAGTCCTCCACCTGAGTCAAGTCCTCCACCTGAGTCTAAACCGCCCCCTGGGTCTAGTCCTCCACCTGAGTCCAGTCCTCCACCTGAGTCTAGTCCGCCCCCTGAATCCAGTCCTCCACCCCAGTTTAGTCCTCCATCTGAGTCTAGTCCTCCACATGAGTCTAGTCCTCCACCTGAGTCTAGTCCGCCCCCTGAATCCAGTCCTCCACCCCAGTTTAGTCCTCCATCTGAGTCTAGTCCTCCACCTGAGTCTAGTCCTCCACCCGAGTCCAGTCCTCCACCTGAGTCCAGTCCTCCACCTGAGTCTAGTCCTCCACCTGAGTCCAGTCCTCCACCTGAGTCTGGTCCTCCATCTGAGTCTAGTCCTCCACCTGAGTCCAGTCCTGCACCTGAGTCTGGTCCTCCATCTGAGTCTAGTCCTCCACCTGAGTCTAGTCCTCCACCTGAGTCTAGTCCGCCCCCTGAGTCTAGTCCTCCACCTGAGTCTAGTCCTCCACCTGAGTCTAGTCCTCCACCTGAGTCTAGTCCGCCCCCTGAGTCCAGTCCTCCACCTGAGTCTGGTCCTCCATCTGAGTCTAGTCCTCCACCTGAGTCCAGTCCTCCATCTGAGTCTAGTCCTCCACCTGAGTCCAGTCCTCCCCCTGAGTCTAGTCCTCCACCTGAGTCTAGTCCTCCACCTGAGTCCAGTCCTCCATCTGAGTCTAGTCCTCCACCTGAGTCCAGTCCTCCACCTGAGTCTGGTCCTCCATCTGAGTCTAGTCCTCCACCTGAGTCCAGTCCTCCATCTGAGTCCAGTCCTCCACCTGAGTCCAGTCCTCCCCCTGAGTCTAGTCCTCCACCTGAGTCTAGTCCTCCACCTGAGTCTAGTCCGCCCCCTGAGTCAAGTCCTCCACCTGAGTCTAGTCAAGTCCTCCACCTGAGTCTAGTCCGCCCCCTGAGTCAAGTCCTCCACCTGAATCTAGTCCTCCACCTGAGTCAAGTCCTCCACCTGAGTCTAGTCCACCTGAGTCCAGTCCTCCACCTGAGTCTAGTCCTCCACCTGAGTCCAGTCCTCCACCTGAGTCTAGTCCTCCACATGAGTCTAGTCCTCCACCCGAGTCCAGTCCTCCACCTGAGTCCAGTCCTCCACCTGAGTCTAGTCCTCCACCTGAGTCCAGTCCTCCACCTGAGTCTGGTCCTCCATCTGAGTCTAGTCCTCCACCTGAGTCCAGTCCTCCACCTGAGTCTGGTCCTCCATCTGAGTCCAGTCCTCCACCTGAGTCCGGTCCTCCATCTGAGTCCAGTCCTCCACCTGAGTCCAGTCCTCCACCTGAGTCAAGTCCTCCACCTGAGTCAAGTCCTCCACCTGAGTCTAGTCCGCCCCCTGAGTCTAGTCCTCCACCTGAGTCAAGTCCTCCACCTGAGTCTAGTCCGCCCCCTGAGTCTAGTCCTCCACCTCAGTCCAGTCCTCCACCTGAGTCTAGTCCGCCCCCTGAGTCTAGTCCTCCACCTGAGTCTAGTCCTCCACCTGAGTCTAGTCCGCCCCCTGAGTCCAGTCCTCCACCTGAGTCTAGTCCTCCACCTGAGTCTAGTCCGCCCCCTGAGTCCAGTCCTCCACCTGAGTCTAGTCCTCCACCTGAGTCAAGTCCTCCACCTGAGTCTAGTCCGCCCCCTGAGTCAAGTCCTCCACCTGAGTCTAGTCCTCCACCTGAGTCCAGTCCTCCACCTGAGTCTAGTCCGCCCCCTGAGTCAAGTCCTCCACCTGAGTCTAGTCCACCTGAGTCCAGTCCTCCACCTGAGTCTAGTCCTCCACCTGAGTCCAGTCCTCCACCTGAGTCTAGTCCTCCACCTGAGTCCAGTCCTCCACCTGAGTCTAGTCCGCCCCCTGAGTCCAGTCCTCCACCTGAGTCCAGTCCGCCCCCTGAGTCCAGTCCTCCACCTGAGTCTAGTCCGCCCCCTGAGTCCAGTCCTCCACCTGAGTCTAGTCCTCCATCTGAGTCTATTCCTCCACATGAGTCTAGTCCTCCACCTGAGTCCAGTCCTCCACCTGAGTCTAGTCCTCCATCTGAGTCAAGTCCTCCACCTGTGTCCAGTCCTCCACCTGAGTCTAGTCCGCCCCCTGAGTCAAGTCCTCCACCTGAGTCCAGTCCTCCACCTGAGTCTAGTCCTCCATCTGAGTCTATTCCTCCACCTGAGTCCAGTCCTCCACCTGAGTCCAGTCCTCCACCCGAGTCTAGTCCTCCATCTGAGTCTAGTCCTCCACATGAGTCTGGTCTTCCACCTGAGTCTAGTCCTCCATCTGAGTCAAGTCCTCCACCCGAGTCCAGTCCTCCACATGAGTCTGGTCCTCCATCTGAGTCTAGTCATCTAACTGAGTCAAGTCCTCCACATGAGTCTGGTCCTCCACCTGAGTCTAGTCCTCCACCTGAGTCTAGTCCTCCACATGAGTCTAGTCCTCCACCTGAGTCCAGTCCTCCACCTGAGTCTATCCTCCACCTGAGTCTAGTCCTCCACCTGAGTCCAGTCCTCCACCCGAGTCTAGTCCTCCATCTGAGTCTTGTCCTCCACGAGTCTAGTCCTCCACCTGAGTCCAGTCCTCCACCTGAGTCTAGTCCTCCACCTGAATCCAGTCCTCCACCCCAGTTTAGTCCTCCATCTGAGTCTGGTCCTCCACATGAGTCTAGTCCTCCACCCGAGTCCCGTCCTCCACCTGAGTCCAGTCCTCCACCTGAGTCTAGTCCTCCACCTGAGTCCAGTCCTCCACCTGAGTCCAGTCCTCCACCTGCGTCTAGTCCTCCACCTGAGTCTAGTCCGCCCCCTGAGTTTAGTCCTCCACCTGAGTCTAGTCCTCCACCTGAGTCAAGTCCTCCACCTGAGTCTAGACCTTCCCCTGAGTCTAGTCCTCCACCTGAGTCCAGTCCTCCACCTGAGTCTAGTCCTCCCCCTGAGTCTAGTCCGCCCCCTGAGTCAAGTCCTCCACCTGAGTCTAGTCCGCCCCCTGAGTCCAGTCCTCCACCTGAGTCTGGTCCTCCATCTGAGTCCAGTCCTCCACCTGAGTCCAGTCCTCCATCTGAGTCTAGTCCGCCCCCTGAGTCCAGTCCTCCACCTGAGTCTGGTCCTCCATCTGAGTCCAGTCCTCCACCTGAGTCTAGTCCTCCACCTGAGTCTAGTCCGCCCCCTGAGTCAAGTCCTCCACCTGAGTCTAGTCAAGTCCTCCACCTGAGTCCAGTCCTCCACCTGAGTCTAGTCCGCCCCCTGAGTCAAGTCCTCCACCTGAGTCTAGTCCACCTGAGTCCAGTCCTCCACCTGAGTCTAGTCCTCCACGAGTCTAGTCCTCCACCTGAGTCCAGTCCTCCACCCCAGTCCAGTCCTCCACCTGAGTCTAGTCCTCCACCCCAGTTTAGTCCTCCATCTGAGTCTAGTCCTCCACATGAGTCTAGTCCTCCACCCGAGTCCAGTCCTCCACCCGAGTCCAGTCCTCCACCTGAGTCTAGTCCTCCACCTGAGTCCAGTCCTCCACCTGAGTCTGGTCCTCCATCTGAGTCTAGTCCTCCACCTGAGTCCAGTCCTCCACCTGAGTCAAGTCCTACACCTGAGTCTAGTCCGCCCCCTGAGTCTAGTCCTACACCTGAGTCTAGTCCGCCCCCTGAGTCTAGTCCTCCACCTCAGTCCAGTCCTCCACCTGAGTCTAGTCCGCCCCCTGAGTCTAGTCCTCCACCTGAGTCTAGTCCTCCCCCTGAGTCTAGTCCGCCCCCTGAGTCCAGTCCTCCACCTGAGTCTGGTCCTCCATCTGAGTCTAGTCCTCCACCTGAGTCTAGTCCGCCCCCTGAGTCCAGTCCTCCACCTGAGTCTAGTCCTCCCCCTGAGTCCAGTCCTCCACCTGAGTCTAGTCCTCCACCTGAGTCCAGTCCTCCACCTGAGTCTAGTCCTCCACCTGAGTCAAGTCCTCCACCTGAGTCTAGTCCGCCCCCTGAGTCAAGTCCTCCACCTGAGTCTATTCCTCCACCTGAGTCCAGTCCTCCACCTGAGTCTAGTCCGCCCCCTGAGTCAAGTCCTCCATCTGAGTCTAGTCCTCCACCTGAGTCTAGTCCTCCACCTGAGTCTAGTCCGCCCCCTGAGTCTAGTCCTCCACCTGAGTCTAGTCCGCCCCCTGAGTCAAGTCCTCCACCTGAGTCTAGTCCTCCACCTGAGTCCAGTCCTCCACCTGAGTCTAGTCCGCCCCCTGAGTCAAGTCCTCCACCTGAGTCTAGTCCACCTGAGTCCAGTCCTCCACCTGAGTCTAGTCCTCCACCTGAGTCCAGTCCTCCACCTGAGTCTAGTCCTCCACCTGAGTCCAGTCCTCCACCTGAGTCCAGTCCGCCCCCTGAGTCCAGTCCTCCATCTGAGTCTAGTCCTCCACCTGAGTCCAGTCCTCCACCTGAGTCTAGTCCTCCACCTGAGTCCAGTCCTCCACCTGAGTCTAGTCCGCCCCCTGAGTCAAGTCCTCCACCTGAGTCTAGTCCGCCCCCTGAGTCCAGTCCTCCACCTGAGTCTAGTCTTCCATCTGAGTCTATTCCTCCACCTGAGTCAAGTCCTCCACCTGAGTCTAGTCCTCCACATGAGTCTAGTTCTCCACCTGAGTCCAGTCCTCCACCTGAGTCCAGTCCTCCACCTGAGTCTAGTCCGCCCCCTGAGTCAAGTCCTCCACCTGAGTCTAGTCCGCCCCCTGAGTCAAATCCTCCATCTGAGTCTATTCCTCCACCTGCGTCTAGTCCTCCACCTGAGTCCAGTCCTCCACCTGAGTCTAGTCCGCCCCCTGAGTCAAGTCCTCCACCTGAGTCTAGTCCACCTGAGTCCAGTCCTCCACCTGAGTCTAGTCCTCCACCTGAGTCCAGTCTTCCACCTGAGTCTAGTCCTCCACCTGAGTCTAGTCCGCCCCCTGAGTCTAGTCCTCCACCTGAGTCTAGTCCGCCCCCTGAGTCAAGTCCTCCACCTGAGTCTAGTCCTCCACCTGAGTCCAGTCCTCCACCTGAGTCTAGTCCGCCCCCTGAGTCAAGTCCTCCACCTGAGTCCAGTCCTCCACCTGAGTCAAGTCCTCCACCTGAGTCTAGTCCACCTGAGTCCAGTCCTCCACCTGAGTCTAGTCCTCCACCTGAGTCCAGTCCTCCACCTGAGTCTAGTCCGCCCCCTGAGTCAAGTCCTCCACCTGAGTCCAGTCCTCCACCTGAGTCAAGTCCTCCACCTGAGTCTAGTCCACCTGAGTCCAGTCCTCCACCTGAGTCCAGTCCTCCACCTGAGTCTAGTCCTCCACCTGAGTCCAGTCCTCCACCTGAGTCCAGTCCGCCCCCTGAGTCCAGTCCTCCACCTGAGTCTAGTCCGCCCCCTGAGTCTAGTCCTCCACCTGAGTCTAGTCCTCCCCCTGAGTCTAGTCCTCCATCTGAGTCTATTCCTCCACCTGAGTCTAGTCCTCCACCTGAGTCCAGTCCTCCATCTGAGTCTATTCCTCCACCTGAGTCTAGTCCTCCACCTGAGTCTAGTCCTCCATCTGAGTCTATTCCTCCACCTGAGTCTAGTCCTCCACCTGAGTCCAGTCCTCCACCTGAGTCTAGTCCTCCACCTGAGTCTAGTCCTCCACCTGAGTCTGGTCCTCCATCTGAGTCTAGTCCTCCACCTGAGTCCAGTCCTCCACCTGAGTCCAGTCCTCCACCTGAGTCTAGTTCTCCACCTGAGTCCAGTCCTCCACCTGAGTCTAGTCCGCCCCCTGAGTCAAGTCCTCCACCTGAGTTTAGTCCTCCACCTGAGTCTAGTCCTCCACCTGAGTCCAGTCCTCCACCTGAGTCTAGTCCTCCACCTGAGTCAAGTCCTCCACCTGAGTCTAGTCCGCCCCCTGAGTCTAGTCCTCCACCTGAGTCTAGTCCTCCACCTGAGTCTAGTCCGCCCCCTGAGTCTAGTCCTCCACCTGAGTCTAGTCCTCCACCTGAGTCCAGTCCTCCACCTGAGTCCAGTCCTCCACCTGAGTCTAGTCCTCCACCTGAGTCCAGTGCTCCACCTGAGTCTAGTCCACCTGAGTCTAGTCCGCCCCCTGAGTCCAGTCCTCCACCTGAGTCCAGTCCTCCACCTGAGTCCAGTCCTCCACCTGAGTCTAGTCCGCCCCCTGAGTCAAGTCCTCCACCTGAGTCTAGTCCGCCCCCTGAGTCCAGTCCTCCACCCGAGTCTAGTCCGCCCCCTGAGTCCAGTCCTCCACCTGAGTCCAGTCCTCCACCTGAGTCTAGTCCTCCACCTGAGTCCAGTCCTCCACCTGAGTCTAGTCCTCCACCTGAGTTCAGTCCTCCACCTGAGTCTAGTCCTCCACCTGAGTCTAGTCCTCCACCTGAGTCCAGTCCTCCACCTGAGTCTAGTCCTCCACCTGAGTCTAGTCCTCCACCCGAGTCTAGTCCGCCCCCTGAGTCCAGTCCTCCACCCGAGTCTAGTCCGCCCCCTGAGTCCAGTCCTCCACCTGAGTCCAGTCCTCCACCTGAGTCTAGTCCTCCACCTGAGTCTAGTCCTCCACCTGAGTTCAGTCCTCCACCTGAGTCTAGTCCTCCACCTGAGTCTAATCCTCCACCTGAGTCCATGCTTCCACCTGAGTCTAGTCCTCCACCTGAGTCTAGTCCTCCACCTGAGTCCAGTCCTCCATCTGAGTCCATTCCTCCACCTGAGTCTAGTCCTCCACCTGAGTCCAGTCCTCTGCCTGAGTCTAGTCCTCCTCCTGAGTCTAGTCCTCCGCCTGAGTCTGGTCCTCCACCTGAGTCTAGTCCTCCACCTGAGTCCAGTCCTCCACCTGAGTCCAGTCCTCCGCCTGAGTCCAGTCCTCCACCTGAGTCCAGTCCTCCACCTGAGTCCAGTCCTCCACCTGAGTCTAGTCCGCCCCCTGAGTCTATTCCTCCACCTGAGTCTAGTCCGCCCCCTGAGTTTAGTCCTCCACCTGAGTCTAGTCCTCCACCTGAGTCCAGTCCTCCACCTGAGTCTAGTCCTCCACCTGAGTCTAGTCCTCCACCTGAGTCTAGTCCGCCCCCTGAGTCTAGTCCTCCACCTGAGTCTAGTCCTCCACCTGAGTCCAGTCCTCCACCTGAGTCTAGTCCTCCACCTGAGTCCAGTCCTCCACCTGAGTCTAGTCCTCCACCTGAGTCTAGTCCTCCACCTGAGTCCAGTCCTCCACCTGAGTCCAGTCCTCCACCTGAGTGTAGTCCGCCCCCTGAGTCCAGTCCTCCACCTGAGTCCAGTCCTCCACCTGAGTCCAGTCCTCCACCTGAGTCTCGTCCACCACCTGAGTCTAGTCCTCCACCTGAGTTCAGTCCTCCACCTGAGTCTAGTCCTCCACCTGAGTCTAGTCCTCCACCTGAGTCCAGTCCTCCACCTGAGTCTAGTCCTCCACCTGAGTCTAGTCCTCCACCTGAGTCCAGTCCTCCGCCTGAGTCTAGTCCTCCACCTGAGTCTAGTCCTCCGCCCGAGTCTGGTCCTCCACCTGAGTCTAGTCCTCCGCCTGAATCTAGTCCTCCACCTGAGTCTAGTCCTCCACCTGAGTCCAGTCCTCCACCTGAGTCCAGTCCTCCACCTGAGTCTTGTCCGCCCCCTGAGTCAAGTCCTCCACCTGAGTCCAGTCCTCCACCTGAGTCCAGTCCTCCACCTGAGTCTAGTCCGCCCCCTGAGTCAAGTCCTCCAACTGAGTCTAGTCCGCCCCCTGAGTCCAGTCCTCCACCTGAGTCTAGTCCGCCCCCTGAGTCAAGTCCTCCACCTGAGTCTAGTCCTCCACCTGAGTCCAGTCCTCCACCTGAGTCTAGTCCGCCCCCTGAGTCAAGTCCTCCACCTGAGTCTAGTCCTCCATCTGAGTCTATTCCTCCACCTGAGTCAAGTCCTCCACCTGAGTCTAGTCCTCCACATGAGTCTAGTTCTCCACCTGAGTCCAGTCCTCCACCTGAGTCCAGTCCTCCACCTGAGTCTAGTCCTCCACCTGAGTCCAGTCCTCCACCTGAGTCTAGTCCGCCCCCTGAGTCAAGTCCTCCACCTGAGTCTTGTCCGCCCCCTGAGTCAAGTCCTCCACCTGAGTCTAGTCCTCCACCTGAGTCTAGTCCTCCACCTGAGTCCAGTCCTCCACCCGAGTCTATTCCTCCACATGAGTCTAGTCCTCCACCTGAGTCTAGTCCTCCACCTGAGTCTAGTCCTCCACCTGAGTCTAGTTGTCCACCTGAGTCTAGTACTCCAACTGCATCTATTCCTCCACCCGAGTCTAGTCCTCCACCCGAGTCTAGTCCTCCACCTGAGTCTAGTCCACCCCACTGAGTCTAGTCTTCCACCCGAGTCTAGTCCTCACCCTGAGTCTAGTTATCCACCTGAGTCTAGTCCTCCACCTGAGTCTAGTCCTCCACCTGAGTCTAGTCCACCCCACTGAGTGTAGTCCTCCACCTGAGTCTAGTCCTCCCCCTGAGTCTAGTCCTCCACCTGAGTCCAGTCCTCCACCTAAGTCTGGGACTCCACCTAAGTCTAGTCCTCCACCCGAGTCTAGTCTTCCACCTAAGTCTAGTCCTCCACCTTAGTCCATTCCTCCCCGAGTCTAGTCCTCCACCCGAGTCTAGTCCTCCCCCTGAGTCTAGTCCTCCACCCGAGTCTAGTCCTCCCCTGAGTCTAGTCCTCCACCCGAGTCTAGTCCTCCACCTAAGTCTCGTCCTCCACCTAAGTCTAGTCCTCCACCTGAGTCCAGTCCTCCCCCTGAGTTTAGTCCTCCACCCGAGTCTAGTCCTCCCCCTGAGTCTAGTCCTCCACCCGAGTCTAGTCCTCCACCTAAGTCTAGTCCTCCACCTGAGTTTAGTCCTCCCCCTGAGTCTAGTCCTCCACCCGAGTCTAGTCCTCCCCCTGAGTCTAGTCCTCCACCCGAGTCTAGTCCTCCACCTAAGTCTAGTCCTCCACCTGAGTTTAGTCCTCCACCCGAGTCTAGTCCTCCCCCTGAGTCTAGTCCTCCACCCGAGTCTAGTCCTCCACCTGAGTCCAGTCCTCCCCCTGAGTCTAGTCCTCCACCCGAGTCCATTCCTCCCCCTGAGTCTAGTCCTCCACCCGAGTCCAGTCCTCCCCCTGAGTCTAGTCCTCCACCCGAGTCTAGTCCTCCCCCTGAGTCTAGTCCTCCACCCGAGTCTAGTCCTCCACCTAAGTCTAGTCCTCCACCTGAGTTTAGTCCTCCACCTGAGTCTAGTCCTCCACGTGAGTCTAGTCCACCCCACTGAGTCTAGTCCTCCACCCGAGTCTAGTCCTCCCCCTGAGTCTAGTTGTCCCCCTGAGTCCAGTCCTCCACCTAAGTCTGGGACTCCACCTAAGTCTAGTCCTCCACCCGAGTCTAGTCTTCCACCTAAGTCTAGTCCTCCACCTGAGTCCATTCCTCCCCGAGTCTAGTCCTCCACCCGAGTCTAGTCCTCCCCCTGAGTCTGGTCCTCCACCCGAGTCTAGTCCTCCCCTGAGTCTAGTCCTCCACCTGAGTCTAGTCCTCCACCTAAGTCTCGTCCTCCACCCGAGTCTAGTCCTCCCCTGAGTCCAGTCCTCCACCTGAGTCTAGTCCTCCACCTGAGTCTAGTCCTCCACCCCAGTTTAGTCCTCCACCTAAGTCTAGTCCTCCCCTGAGTCCAGTCCTCCACCTGACTCTAGTCCTCCACCCCAGTCCAGTCCTCCACCTGAGTCTAGTCCTCCACCCCAGTCCAGTCCTCCACCTGAGTCTAGTCCTCCCCTGAGTCCAGTCCTCCCCTGAGTCTAGTCCTCCACCCGAGTCTAGTCCTCCACCTGAGTCTAGTCCTCCACCCCAGTCTAGTCCTCCACCTAAGTCTAGTCCTCCACCCGAGTCTAGTCCTCCCCTGAGTCCAGTCCTCCACCTGAGTCTGGTCCTCCACCCCAGTCCAGTCCTCCACCTGAGTCTAGTCCTCCACCCCAGTCCAGTCCTCCACCTGAGTCTAGTCCTCCACCCCAGTCTAGTCCTCCACCTGAGTCTAGTCCTCCACCTGAGTCTAGTCCTCCACCCGAGTCTATTCCTCCACATGAGTCTAGTCCTCCACCTGAGTCTAGTCCTCCACCTGAGTATAGTTGTCCACCTGAGTCTAGTCCTCCACCTGAGTCCAGTCCTCCACCCCAGTCTAGTCCTCCACCTGAGTCCAGTCCGCCCCACTGAGTCTCGTCCTCCACCCGAGTCTAGTCTTCCACCTGAGTCCAGTCCTCCCCTGAGTCCAGTCCTCCACCTGAGTCTAGTCCTCCACCCCAGTCCAGTCCTCCACCTGAGTCCAGTCCTCCCCTGAGTCCAGTCCTCCACCTGAGTCTAGTCCTCCACCTGAGTCTAGTCCTCCACCCCAGTCCAGTCCTCCACCTGAGTCTAGTCCTCCACCCCAGTCTAGTCCTCCACCTGAGTCTAGTCCTCCACCCCAGTCTAGTCCTCCACCTGAGTCCAGTCCTCCACCCCAGTCCAGTCCTCCACCTGAGTCTAGTCCTCCACCCCAGTCTAGTCCTCCACCTGAGTCTAGTCCTCCACCTGAGTCTAGTCCTCCACCCGAGTCTATTCCTCCACATGAGTCTAGTCCTCCAACTGCATCTATTCCTCCACCCGAGTCTAGTCCTCCACCTGAGTCCAGTCCGCCCCACTGAGTCTAGTCCTCCACCCGAGTCTAGTCCACACTACTTTACTACAGGTCCAGAGTACTTCTATAACAAGACTAAATTACTTTACTCCAGGTTCGGAGTACGTCAAGTACCGGATCAAAGTACTTCTACTACAGAACCAGAGGACTTTACTGCAGGACCGGAATTGCTCGACTTCTGGACCAGAGTACTGCTGCCATAGGACCAGAGTACTTCTACTTCTGGACCAGAGTACTGCTGCCATAGGACCAGAGTACTTCTACTTCTGGACCAGAGTACTGCTGCCATAGGACCAGAGTACTTCTACTACAAGACCAGACCACTTCTACTTCTGGACCAGAGTACTGCTGCCATAGGACCAGAGTACTTCTACTACAAGACCAGACCGCTTCTACTTCTGGACCAGAGTACTGCTGCTATTGGACCAGAGTACTTCTACTTCTGGACCAGAGTACTGCTGCTATTGGACCAGAGTACTTCTACTTCTGGACCAGAGTACTGCTGCCATAGGACCAGAGTACTTCTACTTCAGGACCAGAGTACTGCTGCCATAGGACCAGAGTACTTCTACTACAAGACCAGACCACTTCTACTTCTGGACCAGAGTACTGCTGCCATAGGACCAGAGTACTTCTACTACAAGACCAGACCGCTTCTACTTCTGGACCAGAGTACTGCTGCTATTGGACCAGAGTACTTCTACTTCTGGACCAGAGTACTGCTGCCATAGGACCAGAGTACTTCTACTTCAGGACCAGAGTACTGCTGCCATAGGACCAGAGTACTTCTACTACAAGACCAGACCACTTCTACTTCTGGACCAGAGTACTGCTGCCATAGGACCAGAGTACTTCTACTACAAGACCAGACCGCTTCTACTTCTGGACCAGAGTACTGCTGCTATTGGACCAGAGTACTTCTACTTCTGGACCAGAGTACTGCTGCTATTGGACCAGAGTACTTCTACTTCTGGACCAGAGTACTGCTGCCATAGGACCAGAGTACTTCTACTACAAGACCAGACCACTTCTACTTCTGGACCAGAGTACTGCTGCCATAGGACCAGAGTACTTCTACTACAAGACCAGACCGCTTCTACTTCTGGACCAGAGTACTGCTGCTATTGGACCAGAGTACTTCTACTTCTGGACCAGAGTACTGCTGCTATTGGACCAGAGTACTTCTACTTCTGGACCAGAGTACTGCTGCCATAGGACCAGAGTACTTCTACTTCAGGACCAGAGTACTGCTGCCATAGGACCAGAGTACTTCTACTACAAGACCAGACCACTTCTACTTCTGGACCAGAGTACTGCTGCCATAGGACCAGAGTACTTCTACTACAAGACCAGACCGCTTCTACTTCTGGACCAGAGTACTTCTACTACAAGACCAGACCGCTTCTACTTCTGGACCAGAGTACTGCTGCTATTGGACCAGAGTACTTCTACTTCTGGACCAGAGTACTGCTGCCATAGGACCAGAGTACTTCTACTACAAGACCAGACCGCTTCTACTTCTGGACCAGAGTACTGCTGCTATTGGACCAGAGTACTTCTAATTCTGGACCAGAGTACTGCTGCTATTGGACCAGAGTACTTCTACTTCAGGACCATAGTACTGCTGCTATTGGACCAGAGTACTTCTACTTCTGGACCAGAGTACTGCTGCTATTGGACCAGAGTACTTCTACTTCAGGACCAGAGTACTGCTGCTATTGGACCAGAGTACTTCTACTTCTGGACCAGAGTACTGCTGCTATTGGACCAGAGTACTTCTACTTCAGGACCAGAGTACTGCTGCCATAGGACCAGAGTACTTCTTCTACAAGACCAGACCACTTCTACTTCTGGACCAGAGTACTGCTGCCATAGGACCAGAGTACTTCTACTTCTGGACCAGAGTACTGCTGCCATAGGACCAGAGTACTTCTACTTCTGGACCAGAGTACTGCTGCCATAGGACCAGAGTACTTCTACTACAAGACCAGACCACTTCTACTTCTGGACCAGAGTACTGCTGCCATAGGACCAGAGTACTTCTACTACAAGACCAGACCACTTCTACTTCTGGACCAGAGTACTGCTGCTATTGGACCAGAGTACTTCTACTTCTGGACCAGAGTACTGCTGCTATTGGACCAGAGTACTTCTACTTCAGGACCAGAGTACTGCTGCCATAGGACCAGAGTACTTCTACTACAAGACCAGACCACTTCTACTTCTGGACCAGAGTACTGCTGCCATAGGACCAGAGTACTTCTACTACAAGACCAGACCGCTTCTACTTCTTGACCAGAGTACTGCTGCTATTGGACCAGAGTACTTCTACTTCTGGACCAGAGTACTGCTGCCATAGGACCAGAGTACTTCTACTACAAGACCAGACCGCTTCTACTTCTGGACCAGAGTACTGCTGCTATTGGACCAGAGTACTTCTACTTCTGGACCAGAGTACTGCTGCTATTGGACCAGAGTACTTCTACTTCTGGACCAGAGTACTGCTGCTATTGGACCAGAGTACTTCTACTTCAGGACCAGAGTACTGCTGCTATTGGACCAGAGTACTTCTACTTCAGGACCAGAGTACTGCTGCTATTGGACCAGAGTACTTCTACTTCAGGACCAGAGTACTGCTGCTATTGGACCAGAGTACTTCTACTTCAGGACCAGAGTACTGCTGCTATTGGACCAGAGTACTTCTACTTCTGGACCAGAGTACTGCTGCTATTGGACCAGAGTACTTCTACTTCAGGACCAGAGTACTGCTGCTATTGGACCAGAGTACTTCTACTTCTGGACCAGAGTACTGCTGCTATTGGACCAGAGTACTTCTACTTCAGGACCAGAGTACTGCTGCTATTGGACCAGAGTACTTCTACTTCAGGACCAGAGTACTGCTGCTATTGGACCAGAGTACTTCTACTTCAGGACCAGAGTACTGCTGCTATTGGACCAGAGTACTTCTACTTCTGGACCAGAGTACTGCTGCTATTGGACCAGAGTAGTTCTACTTCAGGACCAGAGTACTGCTGCTATTGGACCAGAGTACTTCTACTTCTGGACCAGAGTACTGCTGCTATTGGACCAGAGTACTTCTACTTCTGGACCAGAGTACTGCTGCTATTGGACCAGAGTACTTCTACTTCAGGACCAGAGTACTGCTGCTATTGGACCAGAGTACTTCTACTTCTGGACCAGAGTACTGCTGCTATTGGACCAGAGTAGTTCTACTTCAGGACCAGAGTACTGCTGCTATTGGACCAGAGTACTTCTACTTCAGGACCCGAGTACTGCTGCTATTGGACCAGAGTACTTCTACTTCTGGACCAGAGTACTGCTGCTATTGGACCAGAGTACTTCTACTTCAGGACCAGAGTACTGCTGCTATTGGACCAGAGTACTTCTACTTCAGGACCAGAGTACTGCTGCTATTGGACCAGAGTAGTTCTACTTCAGGACCAGAGTACTGCTGCTATTGGACCAGAGTACTTCTACTTCAGGACCAGAGTACTGCTGCTATTGGACCAGAGTACTTCTACTTCAGGACCAGAGTACTGCTGCTATTGGACCAGAGTACTTCTACTTCAGGACCAGAGTACTGCTGCTATTGGACCAGAGTAGTTCTACTTCAGGACCAGAGTACTGCTGCTATTGGACCAGAGTAGTTCTACTTCAGGACCAGAGTACTGCTGCTATTGGACCAGAGTACTTCTACTTCTGGACCAGACTACTACTACTACTTCAGGACCAGAGTACTGCTGCTATTGGACCAGAGTACTTCTACTTCTGGACCAGAGTACTGCTGCTATTGGACCAGAGTACTTCTACTTCTGGACCAGAGTACTGCTGCTATTGGACCAGAGTACTTCTACTTCAGGACCAGAGTACTGCTGCTATTGGACCAGAGTACTTCTACTTCTGGACCAGAGTACTGCTGCTATTGGACCAGAGTACTTCTACTTCTGGACCAGAGTACTGCTGCTATTGGACCAGAGTACTTCTACTTCTGGACCAGAGTACTGCTGCTATTGGACCAGAGTACTTCTACTTCAGGACCAGAGTACTGCTGCTATTGGACCAGAGTACTTCTACTTCTGGACCAGAGTACTGCTGCTATTGGACCAGAGTAGTTCTACTTCAGGACCAGAGTACTGCTGCTATTGGACCAGAGTACTTCTACTTCAGGACCAGAGTACTGCTGCTATTGGACCAGAGTACTTCTACTTCAGGACCAGAGTACTGCTGCTATTGGACCAGAGTACTTCTACTTCAGGACCAGAGTACTGCTGCTATTGGACCAGAGTAGTTCTACTTCAGGACCAGAGTACTGCTGCTATTGGACCAGAGTACTTCTACTTCTGGACCAGACTACTACTACTACTTCAGGACCAGAGTACTTCTGCCACAGGACAACATTACTTTACTACAGGATTAAAGTATTTCTAGTGAAGTACTGTGGTCCTGCAGTCCTGTAGTTGAAGTACTACAGGAAAAAGACTCCTGCAGTAAAAGTGATTCCACGGGATCAGAGTACTTTTACCACAGAATCAGGGTCAGGAAAGGTGTGTGGACTCTCCGTCCTGCTGAACTCACCTGTTGAGTCTTCTCAGGTGAGTTTTCTTTCTTTAGGAGTCGTTGAACTTCCACTTTCTTCTTCTGCTGCCTTTTAACTTTAGTTTCTTCTTCTCTGCTTTAAATTGAACTGACTGAGCAAAACAAATCTAGCTCTCTCTCTCTCTTTCACTATGGCAGTGAATCTCGCTCGACCACCTCACCCAAACCTGTTCTACCAGCTGCCACTCCCTATCTCTCTCTCTCCTCGCTCTCTCTCTCTTCATTCTTTATAAAACTCCACCAAAGTCCCAGGCTGTAACTCTTCCTCCTTCAGAAGGAAAATATGCTGAACGGATGTCAGTGAACTCATCACGCATGACTCCAACCAGTTGGACAGAAACTCTTCACTTCTCCATTCCTTTCATTGACGCAAGTAAGCCCCGCCCACATTTGTCCTGCAGGTCAGAATCAGGCCTGTATGGACAGGTATGTCTACCATTCAGGTCTTCATCCACCTGACAACTGGACCAGAGACCTGGACCAGACACCTGGACCAGAGACCAAGATCAGAGACCTGGGCCAGACACCTGGACCAGAGACCTGGACCAGAGACCTGAATCAGACACCTGGACCAAAGACCAGACACCTGGACCAGAAACCTGGACCACAGACCAGACACGTGGACTAGAAACCTGGACCAGAGATCTGTTCCAGGTCTGGTCCAGGTTTCTGGTCCAGGTCTATGGTCCAGGTCTCTGGTGTAGGACTCTGGTCGAGGTATGGTCCAGGTGTCTGGTCCAGGTGTCTGATTCAGGTCTCTGGTCCAGGTCTCTGCTCCAGGTGTCTGGCCCAGGTCTCTGATCTTGGTCTCTGGTCCAGGTTTCTGGCCCAGGTCTCTGACCTTGGTCTTTGGTCCAGATTTCTGGTCCTGGTGTCTGATCCTGGTCTCTGGTCCATGTCTCTGGTCCAGGTTTGGTCCAGGTCTTGTCCAGGTCTGGTCCAGGTCTCTTGTCCAGGTCTCATCCAGGTGTCTTGTCCAGGTCTGGTCCAGGTCTCTTGTCCAGGTCTGGTCAAGATCTGGTCCAGACCTCTTGTCCAGGTCATGTCCAGGTCTTGTCCATTTATGGTCCAGGTCTCTTGTCCAGGTCTGGTCCAGATCTCTTGTCCAGGTCTGGTCCAGGTCTCTTGTTCAGATCTCATGTCCATGTCTCTTGTCTAGGTCTGGTCCAGGTCATATCCAGGTCTGGTCCAGGTCTCTTGTCCCGGTCTGGTCCAGGTCTGGTCCAGGTCTCTTGTGAAGATCATATCCAGGTCTTGTCCATTTATGGTCCACCTCTCTTGTCCAGGTCTGGTCCAGGTCTTTTGTCCAGGTCTGGTCCAGGTCTCTTTTCCAGGTAATGTCCAGGTGTTGTCCAGGTCTCTTGTCCAGGTCTTGTCCAGGTCTTTTCCAGGTCTGTTCTAGATCTCATGTCCAGGTCATGTCCAGGTCTTGTCCAGGTTTGGTCCAGATCTCATGTCCAGGTCATGTCCAGGTCTCCCTCCAGGTCATATCCAATTCTTGTCCAGGTAATGTCCAGGTCTGGTCCAGGTGTGGTCCAGGTCTCTTGTCCAGGTCATGTCCAGGTCATGTCCAACTCTTGTCCAGATAATGTCCAGGTCTTGTCCAGGTGTGGTCCAGGTCTCTTGTTCAGGTCATGTCCAGGTCTTGTCCAGGTGTGGTCCAGGTCTCTTGTCCAGGTCATGTCCAACTCTTGTCCAGATAATGTCCAGGTCTGGTCCAGCTGTGGTCCATGTCTCCTGTCCAGGTCTGGTCCAGGTTTCTTGTCCAGGTCTTTTCCAGGTCTGGTCTAGATCTCATGTCCAAGTCTTGTGCAGGTCTGGTCCAGATCTCATGTCCAGGTCATGTCCAGGTCTTGTCCAGGTCATGTCCAATTCTTGTCCAGGTAATGTCCAGGTCTGGTCCAGGTGTGGTCCAGGTCTCTTGTCCAGGTCTGGTCTATGTCTCTTGTCCAGATCTCATGTCCAGGTCTGGTCCAGGTCTTGTTCAGGTGTGGTCCATGTCTCTTGTCCAGGTCTGGTCCAGGTCATATCCAGGTCTCTTATCCAGGTCTGGTCCAGGTCTCATGTCCAGGTCATGTCCAGGTCTCTTCCAGGTCATGTCCAATTCTTGTCCAGGTAATGTCCAGGTCTGGTCCAGGTGTGGTCTATGTCTCTTGTCCAGATCTCATGTCCAGGTCTGGTCCAGGTCTTGTTCAGGTGTGGTCCATGTCTCTTGTCCAGATCTCATGTCCAGGTCTGGTCCAGGTCTTGTTCAGGTGTGGTCCATGTCTCTTGTCCAGGTCTGGTCCAGGTCATATCCAGGTCTCTTGTCCAGGTCTGGTCCAGGTCATATCCAGGTCTCTTGTCCAGGTCTGGTCCAGGTCTCTTGTCCAGGTCTTGTCCAGGTTTGGTCCAGATCTCATGTCCAGGTCATGTCCAGGTCTCTTCCAGGTCATGTCCAATTCTTGTCCAGGTAATGTCCAGGTCTGGTCCAGGTGTGGTCTATGTCTCTTGTCCAGATCTCATGTCCAGGTCTGGTCCAGGTCTTGTTCAGGTGTGGTCCATGTCTCTTGTCCAGGTCTGGTCCAGGTCATATCCAGGTCTCTTGTCCAGGTCTGGTCCAGGTCTGGTTCAAGTCTGGTTCATGTCTCTTGTCCAGGTCATGTCCAGGTCTTGTCCATTTATGGTCCATGTCTTTTGTCCAGGTCTGGTCGAGGTCTTGTCTAGGTCATGTCTAGGTCTGGTCCAGGTCTCATGTCCAGGTCTGGTCCAGGTCATGTCCAGTTCTGGTCCAGGTTTCTTGTCCAGGTCTGGTCCATGTCTCTTGTCCAGGTCATGTCCAGGTCTGGTCCAGGTCTCTTGTAACAGGTCTGGTCCAAATCTTGTCCATTTATGGTCCATGTCTCTTGTCCAGGTCTGGTCCAGGTGTCTTGTCCAGGTCATGTCCAGGTCTCTTGACCAGGTCATGTCCAGGTCTGGTCCAGGTCTATTGTCCAGGTCTTTTCCAGGTGTGGTCCATGTCTCTTGTCCAGGTCTGGTCCAGGTCTGGTCTAGATCTCATGTCCAGGTCATGTCCAGGTCTTGTCCAGGTGTGGTCCATGGCTCTTGTCCAGGTCTTGTCCAGGTCTATTGTCCAGGTCTCTTGTCCAGGTCTGGTCCAGGTGTCTTGTCCAGGTCATGTCCAGGTCTCTTGTCCAGTTTATGTCCAGGTCTGGTCCAGGTCTCTTGTCCAGGTCTGGTCCAGGTGTCTTTTCCAGTTAATGTCCAGGTGTTGTTCAGGTCTCTTGTCCAGGTCATGTCCAGGATTGGTCCAGATCTCTTGTCCAGGTCTCTTCCAGGTCATGTGCAATTCTTGTCCAGGTAATGTCCAGGTCTGGTACAGGTCTCTTGTCCAGGTCATGTCCAGGTCTGGTCCATTTATGGTCCCTGTCTCTTGTCCAGGTCTGGTCCAGGTCTCTTGTCCAGGTCTGGTCTAGGTTTGGTCCAGATCTCTTGTCCAGGTCTATTGTCCAGGTCTCTTGTCCAGGTCTGGTCCAGGTGTCTTGTCCAGGTCATGTCCAGGTCTCTTGTCCAGTTAATGTCCAGGTGTTGTTCAGGTCTCTTGTCCAGGTCATGTCCAGGATTGGTCCAGATCTCTTGTCCAGGTCTCTTCCAGGTCATGTGCAATTCTTGTCCAGGTAATGTCCAGGTCTGGTCCAGGTCTCTTGTCCAGGTCATGTCCAGGTCATGTCCATTTATGGTCCCTGTCTCTTGTCCAGGTCTGGTCCAGGTCTCTTGTCCAGGTCTGGTCTAGGTTTGGTCCAGATCTCTTGTCCAGGTCTGGTCCAGGTCTCTTGTCCAGGTCTCTTCCAGGTCATGTCCAATTCTTGTCCAGGTAATGTCCAGGTCTGGTCCAGGTGTTGTCCAGGTCTCTTGTCCAGGTCATGTCCAGGCCATGTCCAATTCTTGTCCAGGTAATGTCCAGGTCTGGTCCAGCTGTGGTCCATGTCTCTTGTCCAGGTCTGGTCCAGGTTTCTTTTCCAGGTCTTTTCCAGGTCTGGTCTAGATCTCATGTCCAGGTCTTGTTCAGGTCTGGTCCAGATCTCTTGTCCCGGTAATGTCCAAGTATGGTCCTGGTCTCTTGTCCAGGTCATGTCCAGGTCTTGTCCATTTATGGTCCAGGTCTCATGTCCAGGTCTGGTCCAGGTCATGTGCAGTTCTGGTCCAGGTCTCTTGTCCAGGTCTCTTGTCCAGGTAATGTCCAGGTCATGTCCATGTTTCTTGTCCAGGTCTGGTCCAGGTCTCTTGTCCAGGTCATGTGCAGGTCTTGTCCATTTATGGTCCATGTCTCTTGTCCAGGTCTGGTCCAGGTCTCTTGTCCAGGTCATGTCCAGGATTTGTCCAGGTGTGGTCCATGTCTCTTGTCCAGGTCTGGTCTAGGTCTCTTGTCAAGGTCATGTCCAGGATTTGTCCAAGTCTGGTCCAGGAGTCTTGTCCAGGTCTCTTGTCCAGGTTATGTCCAGGTCTGGTCCAGGTCTCTTGTCCAGGTCTGGTCCAGGTGTCTTGACCAGGTCATGTCCAGGTCATGTCCAACTCTTGTCCAGATAATGTCCAGGTCTTGTCCAGGTGTGGTCCAGGTCTCTTGTTCAGGTAATGTCCAGGTCTTGTCCAGGTGTGGTCCAGGTCTCTTGTCCAGGTCATGTCCAACTCTTGTCCAGATAATGTCCAGGTCTGGTCCAGCTGTGGTCCATGTCTCCTGTCCAGGTCTGGTCCAGGTTTCTTGTCCAGGTCTTTTCCAGGTCTGGTCTAGATCTCATGTCCAAGTCTTGTGCAGGTCTGGTCCAGATCTCATGTCCAGGTCATGTCCAGGTCTTGTCCAGGTCATGTCCAATTCTTGTCCAGGTAATGTCCAGGTCTGGTCCAGGTGTGGTCCAGGTCTCTTGTCCAGGTCTGGTCTATGTCTCTTGTCCAGATCTCATGTCCAGGTCTGGTCCAGGTCTTGTTCAGGTGTGGTCCATGTCTCTTGTCCAGGTCTGGTCCAGGTCATATCCAGGTCTCTTATCCAGGTCTGGTCCAGGTCTCATGTCCAGGTCATGTCCAGGTCTCTTCCAGGTCATGTCCAATTCTTGTCCAGGTAATGTCCAGGTCTGGTCCAGGTGTGGTCTATGTCTCTTGTCCAGATCTCATGTCCAGGTCTGGTCCAGGTCTTGTTCAGGTGTGGTCCATGTCTCTTGTCCAGATCTCATGTCCAGGTCTGGTCCAGGTCTTGTTCAGGTGTGGTCCATGTCTCTTGTCCAGGTCTGGTCCAGGTCATATCCAGGTCTCTTGTCCAGGTCTGGTCCAGGTCTGGTTCAAGTCTGGTTCATGTCTCTTGTCCAGGTCATGTCCAGGTCTTGTCCATTTATGGTCCATGTCTTTTGTCCAGGTCTGGTCGAGGTCTTGTCCAGGTCATGTCTAGGTCTGGTCCAGGTCTCATGTCCAGGTCTGGTCCAGGTCATGTCCAGTTCTGGTCCAGGTTTCTTGTCCAGGTCTGGTCCATGTCTCTTGTCCAGGTCATGTCCAGGTCTGGTCCAGGTCTATTGTCCAGGTCTTTTCCAGGTGTGGTCCATGTCTCTTGTCCAGGTCTGGTCGAGGTCTTGTCCAGGTCATGTCTAGGTCTGGTCCAGGTCTCATGTCCAGGTCTGGTCCAGGTCATGTCCAGTTCTGGTCCAGGTTTCTTGTCCATTTATGGTCCATGTCTCTTGTCCAGGTCTGGTCCAGGTGTCTTGTCCAGGTCATGTCCAGGTCTCTTGACCAGGTCATGTCCAGGTCTGGTCCAGGTCTATTGTCCAGGTCTTTTCCAGGTGTGGTCCATGTCTCTTGTCCAGGTCTGGTCCAGGTCTGGTCTAGATCTCATGTCCAGGTCATGTCCAGGTCTTGTCCAGGTGTGGTCCATGGCTCTTGTCCAGGTCTTGTCCAGGTCTATTGTCCAGGTCTCTTGTCCAGGTCTGGTCCAGGTGTCTTGTCCAGGTCATGTCCAGGTCTCTTGTCCAGTTTATGTCCAGGTCTGGTCCAGGTCTCTTGTCCAGGTCTGGTCCAGGTGTCTTGTCCAGTTAATGTCCAGGTGTTGTTCAGGTCTCTTGTCCAGGTCATGTCCAGGATTGGTCCAGATCTCTTGTCCAGGTCTCTTCCAGGTCATGTGCAATTCTTGTCCAGGTAATGTCCAGGTCTGGTACAGGTCTCTTGTCCAGGTCATGTCCAGGTCTGGTCCATTTATGGTCCCTGTCTCTTGTCCAGGTCTGGTCCAGGTCTCTTGTCCAGGTCTGGTCTAGGTTTGGTCCAGATCTCTTGTCCAGGTCTATTGTCCAGGTCTCTTGTCCAGGTCTGGTCCAGGTGTCTTGTCCAGGTCATGTCCAGGTCTCTTGTCCAGTTAATGTCCAGGTGTTGTTCAGGTCTCTTGTCCAGGTCATGTCCAGGATTGGTCCAGATCTCTTGTCCAGGTCTCTTCCAGGTCATGTGCAATTCTTGTCCAGGTAATGTCCAGGTCTGGTCCAGGTCTCTTGTCCAGGTCATGTCCAGGTCATGTCCATTTATGGTCCCTGTCTCTTGTCCAGGTCTGGTCCAGGTCTCTTGTCCAGGTCTGGTCTAGGTTTGGTCCAGATCTCTTGTCCAGGTCTGGTCCAGGTCTCTTGTCCAGGTCTCTTCCAGGTCATGTCCAATTCTTGTCCAGGTAATGTCCAGGTCTGGTCCAGGTGTTGTCCAGGTCTCTTGTCCAGGTCATGTCCAGGCCATGTCCAATTCTTGTCCAGGTAATGTCCAGGTCTGGTCCAGCTGTGGTCCATGTCTCTTGTCCAGGTCTGGTCCAGGTTTCTTTTCCAGGTCTTTTCCAGGTCTGGTCTAGATCTCATGTCCAGGTCTTGTTCAGGTCTGGTCCAGATCTCTTGTCCCGGTAATGTCCAAGTATGGTCCTGGTCTCTTGTCCAGGTCTGGTCCAGGTCATGTCCAGTTCTGGTCCATGTCTCTTGTCCAGGTCATGTCCAGGTCTGGTCCAGGTCTCTTGTAACAGGTCTGGTCCAAATCTTGTCCATTTATGGTCCATGTCTCTTGTCCAGGTCTGGTCCAGGTGTCTTGTCCAGGTCATGTCCAGGTCTCTTGACCAGGTCATGTCCAGGTCTGGTCCAGGTCTATTGTCCAGGTCTTTTCCAGGTGTGGTCCATGTCTCTTGTCCAGGTCTGGTCCAGGTCTGGTCTAGATCTCATGTCCAGGTCATGTCCAGGTCTTGTCCAGGTGTGGTCCATGGCTCTTGTCCAGGTATTGTCCAGGTCTATTGTCCAGGTCTCTTGTCCAGGTCTGGTCCAGGTGTCTTGTCCAGGTCATGTCCAGGTCTCTTGTCCAGTTTATGTCCAGGTCTGGTCAAGGTCTCTTGTCCAGGTCTGGTCCAGGTGTCTTGTCCAGTTAATGTCCAGGTGTTGTTCAGGTCTCATGTCCAGGTCATGTCCAGGATTGGTCCAGATCTCTTGTCCAGGTCTCTTCCAGGTCATGTGCAATTCTTGTCCAGGTAATGTCCAGGTCTGGTCCAGGTCTCTTGTCCAGGTCATGTCCATTTATGGTCCCTGTCTCTTGTCCAGGTCTGGTCTAGGTTTGGTCCAGATCTCTTGTCCAGGTCTGGTCCAGGTCTCTTGTCCAGGTCTCTTCCAGGTCATGTCCAATTCTTGTCCAGGTAATGTCCAGGTCTGGTCCAGGTGTTGTCCAGGTCTCTTGTCCAGGTCATGTCCAGGCCATGTCCAATTCTTGTCCAGGTAATGTCCAGGTCTGGTCCAGCTGTGGTCCATGTCTCTTGTCCAGGTCTGGTCCAGGTTTCTTTTCCAGGTCTTTTCCAGGTCTGGTCTAGATCTCATGTCCAGGTCTTGTTCAGGTCTGGTCCAGATCTCTTGTCCCGGTAATGTCCAAGTATGGTCCTGGTCTCTTGTCCAGGTCTGGTCCAGGTCATGTCCAGTTCTGGTCCATGTCTCTTGTCCAGGTCATGTCCAGGTCTGGTCCAGGTCTCTTGTAACAGGTCTGGTCCAAATCTTGTCCATTTATGGTCCATGTCTCTTGTCCAGGTCTGGTCCAGGTGTCTTGTCCAGGTCATGTCCAGGTCTCTTGACCAGGTCATGTCCAGGTCTGGTCCAGGTCTATTGTCCAGGTCTTTTCCAGGTGTGGTCCATGTCTCTTGTCCAGGTCTGGTCCAGGTCTGGTCTAGATCTCATGTCCAGGTCATGTCCAGGTCTTGTCCAGGTGTGGTCCATGGCTCTTGTCCAGGTATTGTCCAGGTCTATTGTCCAGGTCTCTTGTCCAGGTCTGGTCCAGGTGTCTTGTCCAGGTCATGTCCAGGTCTCTTGTCCAGTTTATGTCCAGGTCTGGTCAAGGTCTCTTGTCCAGGTCTGGTCCAGGTGTCTTGTCCAGTTAATGTCCAGGTGTTGTTCAGGTCTCATGTCCAGGTCATGTCCAGGATTGGTCCAGATCTCTTGTCCAGGTCTCTTCCAGGTCATGTGCAATTCTTGTCCAGGTAATGTCCAGGTCTGGTCCAGGTCTCTTGTCCAGGTCATGTCCATTTATGGTCCCTGTCTCTTGTCCAGGTCTGGTCTAGGTTTGGTCCAGATCTCTTGTCCAGGTCTGGTCCAGGTCTCTTGTCCAGGTCTCTTCCAGGTCATGTCCAATTCTTGTCCAGGTAATGTCCAGGTCTGGTCCAGGTGTTGTCCAGGTCTCTTGTCCAGGTCATGTCCAGGCCATGTCCAATTCTTGTCCAGGTAATGTCCAGGTCTGGTCCAGCTGTGGTCCATGTCTCTTGTCCAGGTCTGGTCCAGGTTTCTTTTCCAGGTCTTTTCCAGGTCTGGTCTAGATCTCATGTCCAGGTCTTGTTCAGGTCTGGTCCAGATCTCTTGTCCCGGTAATGTCCAAGTATGGTCCTGGTCTCTTGTCCAGGTCATGTCCAGGTCTTGTCCATTTATGGTCCAGGTCTCATGTCCAGGTCTGGTCCAGGTCATGTGCAGTTCTGGTCCAGGTCTCTTGTCCAGGTCTCTTGTCCAGGTAATGTCCAGGTCATGTCCATGTTTCTTGTCCAGGTCTGGTCCAGGTCTCTTGTCCAGGTCATGTGCAGGTCTTGTCCATTTATGGTCCATGTCTCTTGTCCAGGTCTGGTCCAGGTCTCTTGTCCAGGTCATGTCCAGGATTTGTCCAGGTGTGGTCCATGTCTCTTGTCCAGGTCTGGTCTAGGTCTCTTGTCAAGGTCATGTCCAGGATTTGTCCAAGTCTGGTCCAGGAGTCTTGTCCAGGTCTCTTGTCCAGGTTATGTCCAGGTCTGGTCCAGGTCTCTTGTCCAGGTCTGGTCCAGGTGTCTTGACCAGGTCATGTCCAGGTCTCATGTCCAGGTAATGTCCAGGTCTGGTCTAGATCTCATGGCCAGGTCATGTCCAGGTAATGTCCAGGTCTGGTCCAGGTGTGGTCCAGGTCTCTTTTCCAGGTCATGTCCAGGTCTGGTCCAGGTGTGGTCCATGTCTCTTTTCCAGGTCTGGTCTATGTCTCTTGTCCAGATCTCATGTCCAGGTCTGGTCCAGGTCTTGTTCAGGTGTGGTCCATGTCTCTTGTCCAGGTCTGGTCCAGGTCATATCCAGGTCTCTTGTCCAGGTCTGGTCCAGGTCTCTTGTCCAGGTCTGGTCCAGGTCTGGTCTAGATCTCATGTCCAGGTCTGGTCTAGATCTCATGTCCAGGTCTTGTTCAAGTCTGATCCAGGTCTCTTGTCCAGGTCTGGTCCAGGTCTGATCCAGGTCTCTTGTCCAGGTCTGGTCCAGGTCTCTTGTCCAGGTCATGTCCAATTCTTGTCCAGGTAATGTCCAGGTCTGGTCCAGGTCTCTTGTCCAGGTCATGTCCAGGTCTGGTCCAGGTGTGGTCCATGTCTCTTGTCCAGGTCTGGTCCACGTGTCTTGTCCAGGTCATGTCCAGGTCTGGTCCAGGTCTCTTGTCCAGGTCATGTCCAGGTCTGGTCCAGGTCTCTTGTCCAGGTCTGGTCCAGGTGTCTTGTCCAGGTAATGTCCAGGTGTTGTCCAGGTCTCTTGTCCAGGTCTGGTCCAGATCTCATGTCCAGGTCATGTCCAGGTCTTATCCAGGTGTCCAGGTCTCTTGTCCAGGTCATGTCCAGGTCTGGTCCAGGTCTGGTCTATGTCTCTTGTCCAGATCTCATGTCCAGGTCTGGTCCAGGTCTTGTTCAGGTTTGGTCCATGTCTCTTGTCCAGGTCTGGTCCAGGTCATATCCAGGTCTCTTGTCCAGGTCTAGTCTAGATCTCATGTCCAGGTCTTGTTCAGGTCTGGTCCAGATCTCTTGTCCAGGTAATTTCCAAGTCTGGTCCAGGTCATGTCCAGGTCTTGTCCATTTATGGTCCATGTCTTTTGTCCAGGTCTGGTCGAGGTCCCATGTCCAGGACTGGTCCAGGGTGAGATCCATGTCTCTTGTCCAGTTTTTGTCCAGGTAATGTCCAGGTCTGGTCCAGGTCTCATGTCCAGGTCTGGTCCAGGTCATATCCAGGTCTCTTGTCCAGGTCTTGTCCAGGTCTAGTCTAGATCTCATGTCCAGGTCTTGTTCAGGTCTGGTCCAGATCTCTTGTCCAGGTAATTTCCAAGTCTGGTCCAGGTCATGTCCAGGTCTTGTTCATTTATGGTCCATGTCTTTTGTCCAGGTCTGGTCGAGGTCCCATGTCCAGGACTGGTCCAGGGTGAGATCCATGTCTCTTGTCCAGTTTTTGTCCAGGTAATGTCCAGGTCTGGTCCAGGTCTCATGTCCAGGTCTGGTCCAGGTCATGTCCAGTTCTGGTCCACGTCTCTTGTCCAGGTCATGTCCAGGTCTGGTCCAGGTCTCTTGTCCAGGTCTGGTCCTGGTCTTGTCCATTTATGGTCCATGTCTTTTGTCCAGGTCTGGACGAGGTCCCATGTCCAGGTCTGGTCCAGGTGAGATCCATGTCTCTTGTCCAGGTCTTATCCAGGTCATGTCCAGGTCTGGTCCAGGTCTCATGTCCAGTTCTGGTCCAGGTGTCTTGTCCAGGTCTGGTCCAGGTCTCTTGTCCAGGTCATGTCCAGGTTTGGTCCAGGTTTCTTGTCCAGGTCATGTCCAGTTCTTGTCCATTTATGGTTCATGTCTTTTGTCCAGGTCTGGACGAGGTCCCATGTCCAGGTCTTGTCCAGGTCATGTCCAGGTCTGGTCCAGGTCTCTTGTCCAGTTCTGGTCCAGGTGTCTTGTTCAGGTCTGGTCCAGATCTCTTGTCCCGGTAATGTCCAAGTCTGGTCCTGGTCTCTTGTACAGGTCATGTCCAGTTCTTGTCCAGGTTTGGTCCAGGTTTCTTGTCCAGGTCATGTCCAGTTCTTGTCCATTTATGGTTCATGTCTTTTGTCCAGGTCTGGACGAGGTCTTGTCCAGGTCATGTCCAGGTCTGGTCCAGGTGAGATCCATGTCTCTTGTCCAGGTCTTGTCCAGGTCATGTCCAGGTCTGGTCTAGATCTCATGGCCAGGTCATGTCCAGGTGTGGTCCATGTCTCTTGTCCAGGTCTCATCCAGGTCTCATGTCCAGGTCTTGTCCAGGTCATGTCCAGATCTCATGTCCAGGTCATGTCCAGGTCTCTTCCAGGTCATGTCCAATTCTTGTCCAGGTAATGTCCAGGTCTCATGTCCAGGTGTGGTCCAGGTCTCTTTTCCAGGTCTGGTCTATGTCTCTTGTCCAGATCTCATGTCCAGGTCTGGTCCAGGTCTTGTTCAGGTGTGGTCCATGTCTCTTGTCCAGGTCTGGTCCAGGTCATATCCAGATCTCTTGTCCAGGTCTGGTCCAGGTCTCTTGTCCTGGTCTTTTCCAGGTGTGGTCCATGTCTCTTGTCCAGGTCTTGTCCAGGTCTGATCCAGGTCTCTTGTCCAGGTCTGGTCCACGTGTCTTGTCCAGGTCTTGTCCAGGTCTGGTCCAGGTCTCTTGTCCAGGTCTGGTCCAGGTGTCTTGTCCAGGTAATGTCCAGGTGTTGTCCAGGTCTCTTGTCCAGGTCTGGTCCAGGTAATGTCCTGGTCTGGTCTAGATCTCATGTCCAGGTCATGTCCAGGTCTTATCCAGGTGTCCAGGTCTCTTGTCCAGGTCATGTCCAGGTCTTGTCCAGGTCTGGTCTATGTCTCTTGTCCAGATCTCATGTCCAGGTCTGGTCCAGGTCTTGTTCAGGTTTGGTCCATGTCTCTTGTCCAGGTCTGGTCCAGGTCATATCCAGGTCTCTGGTCCAGGTCTTGTCCAGGTCTAGTCTAGGTCCCATGTCCAGGACTGGTCCAGGGTGAGATCCATGTCTCTTGTCCAGTTTTTGTCCAGGTAATGTCCAGGTCTGGTCCAGGTCTCATGTCCAGGTCTGGTCCAGGTCATGTCCAGTTCTGGTCCACGTCTCTTGTCCAGGTCATGTCCAGGTCTGGTCCAGGTCTCTTGTCCAGGTCTGGTCCTGGTCTTGTCCATTTATGGTCCATGTCTCTTGTCCAGGTCTGGTCCAGGTCTCTTGTCCAGGTCTCGTCCAGGTCTTTTGTCCCGGTAATGTCCAAGTCTGGTCCTGGTCTCTTGTCCAGGTCATGTCCAGGTCTTGTCCATTTATGGTCCATGTCTTTTGTCCAGGTCTGGACGAGGTCCCATGTCCAGGTCTGGTCCAGGTGAGATCCATGTCTCTTCTCCAGGTCTTGTCCAGGTCATGTCCAGGTCTGGTCCAGGTGTCTTGTCCAGGTCTGGTCCAGGTCTCTTGTCCAGGTCATGTCCAGGTCTGGTCCAGGTTTCTTGTCCAGGTCATGTCCAGTTCTTGTCCATTTATGGTTCATGTCTTTTGTCCAGGTCTGGTCCAGGTCTCTTGTCCAGGTCTCTTCCAGGTCATGTCCAATTCTTGTCCAGGTAATGTCCAGGTCTGGTCCAGGTGTTGTCCAGGTCTCTTGTCCAGGTCATGTCCAGGCCATGTCCAATTCTTGTCCAGGTAATGTCCAGGTCTGGTCCAGCTGTGGTCCATGTCTCTTGTCCAGGTCTGGTCCAGGTTTCTTTTCCAGGTCTTTTCCAGGTCTGGTCTAGATCTCATGTCCAGGTCTTGTTCAGGTCTGGTCCAGATCTCTTGTCCCGGTAATGTCCAAGTATGGTCCTGGTCTCTTGTCCAGGTCATGTCCAGGTCTTGTCCATTTATGGTCCAGGTCTCATGTCCAGGTCTGGTCCAGGTCATGTGCAGTTCTGGTCCAGGTCTCTTGTCCAGGTCTTGTCCAGGTCATGTCCAGGTCTGGTCCAGGTCTCATGTCCAGGTCTGGTCCAGGTCTGGTCCATGTCTCTTGTCCAGTTTTTGTCCAGGTAATGTCCAGGTCTGGTCCAGGTCTCATGTCCAGGTCTGGTCCAGGTCATGTCCAGTTCTGGTCCACGTCTCTTGTCCAGGTCATGTCCAGGTCTGGTCCAGGTCTCTTGTCCAGGTCTGGTCCTGGTCTTGTCCATTTATGGTCCATGTCTCTTGTCCAGGTCTGGTCCAGGTCTCTTGTCCAGGTCTCGTCCAGGTCTTTTGTCCCGGTAATGTCCAAGTCTGGTCCTGGTCTCTTGTCCAGGTCATGTCCAGGTCTTGTCCATTTATGGTCCATGTCTTTTGTCCAGGTCTGGACGAGGTCCCATGTCCAGGTCTGGTCCAGGTGAGATCCATGTCTCTTCTCCAGGTCTTGTCCAGGTCATGTCCAGGTCTGGTCCAGGTGTCTTGTCCAGGTCTGGTCCAGGTCTCTTGTCCAGGTCATGTCCAGGTCTGGTCCAGGTTTCTTGTCCAGGTCATGTCCAGTTCTTGTCCATTTATGGTTCATGTCTTTTGTCCAGGTCTGGACGAGGTCCCATGTCCAGGTCTTGTCCAGGTCATGTCCAGGTCTGGTCCAGG
Organism: Telmatherina bonti; assembly: GCF_933228915.1. Taxonomy (NCBI): domain Eukaryota; kingdom Metazoa; phylum Chordata; class Actinopteri; order Atheriniformes; family Telmatherinidae; genus Telmatherina; species Telmatherina bonti. Next base: position 2,178,992 of record NC_136615.1, read on the forward strand.
TCTCATGTCCAGTTCTGGTCCAGGTGTCTTGTTCAGGTCTGGTCCAGATCTCTTGTCCCGGTAATGTCCAAGTCTGGTCCTGGTCTCTTGTCCAGGTCATGTCCAGTTCTTGTCCATTTATGGTTCATGTCTTTTGTCCAGGTCTGGACGAGGTCCCATGTCCAGGTCTGGTCCAGGTGAGATCCATGTCTCTTGTCCAGGTCTTGTCCAGGTCATGTCCAGGTCTTGTTCAGGTCTTGTCCAGATCTCTGGTCCAGGTAATGTCCAAGTCTGGTCCAGGTGTCTTGTCCAGGTCATGTCCAGGTCTCTTGACCAGGTCATGTCCAGGTCTGGTCCAGGTCTATTGTCCAGGTCTTTTCCAGGTGTAGTCCAGGTCTCTTGTCCAGGTCTGGCCCAGGTGTCTTGTCCAGGTCTGGTCCAGATCTCATGTCCAGGTCATGTCCAGGTCTTCTCCAGGTCATGTCCAATTCTTGTCCAGGTCATGTCCAGGTCTGGTCCAGGTGTGGTCCAGGTCTCTTGTCCAGGTCTGGTCTATGTCTCTTGTCCAGATCTCATGTCCAGGTCTGGTCCAGGTCTTGTTCAGGTGTGGTCCATGTCTCTTGTCCAGGTCTGGTCCAGGTCATATCCAGGTCTCTTGTCCAGGTCATGTCCAGGCCATATCCAATTCTTGTCCAGGTAATGTCCAGGTCTGGTCCAGCTGTGGTCCATGTCTCTTGTCCAGGTCTGGTCCAGGTTTCTTTTCCAGGTCTTTTCCAGGTCTGGTCTAGATCTCATGTCCAGGTCTTGTTCAGGTCTGGTCCAGATCTCTTGTCCCGGTAATGTCCAAGTATGGTCCTGGTCTCTTGTCCAGGTCATGTCCAGGTCTTGTCCATTTATGGTCCAGGTCTCATGTCCAGGTCTGGTCCAGGTCATGTCCAGTTCTGGTCCAGGTCTCATGTCCAGGTCTGGTCCATGTCTCTTGTCCAGGTCATGTCCAGGTCCGGTCCAGGTCTCTTGTCCAGGTCTGGTCCATGTCTCTTGTCCAGGTAATGTCCAGGTCTGGTCCAGGTAATGTCCAGGTCTCTTGTCCAGGTCATGTCCAGGTCTGGTCCAGGTGTGGTCCATGTCTCTTTTCCAGGTCTGGTCTATGTCTCTTGTCCAGATCTCATGTCCAGGTCTGGTCCAGGTCTTGTTCAGGTGTGGTCCATGTCTCTTGTCCAGGTCTGGTCCAGGTCATATCCAGGTCTCTTGTCCAGGTCTGGTCCAGGTCTCTTGTCCTGGTCTTTTCCAGGTGTGGTCCATGTCTCTTGTCCAGGTCTTGTCCAGGTCTGATCCAGGTCTCTTGTCCAGGTCTGGTCCACGTGTCTTGTCCAGGTCATGTCCAGGTCTGGTCCAGGTCTCTTGTCCAGGTCATGTCCATTTATGGTCCCTGTCTCTTGTCCAGGTCATGTCCAGGTCTGGTCCAGGTCTCTTGTCCAGGTCATGTCCATTTATGGTCCCTGTCTCTTGTCCAGGTCTGGTCCAGGTCTCTTGTCCAGGTCTGGTCTAGGTTTGGTCCAGATCTCTTGTCCAGGTCTGGTCCAGGTCTCTTGTCCAGGTCTCTTCCAGGTCATGTCCAATTCTTGTCCAGGTAATGTCCAGGTCTGGTCCAGGTGTTGTCCAGGTCTCTTGTCCAGGTCATGTCCAGGCCATGTCCAATTCTTGTCCAGGTAATGTCCAGGTCTGGTCCAGCTGTGGTCCATGTCTCTTGTCCAGGTCTGGTCCAGGTTTCTTTTCCAGGTCTTTTCCAGGTCTGGTCTAGATCTCATGTCCAGGTCTTGTTCAGGTCTGGTCCAGATCTCTTGTCCCGGTAATGTCCAAGTATGGTCCTGGTCTCTTGTCCAGGTCATGTCCAGGTCTTGTCCATTTATGGTCCAGGTCTCATGTCCAGGTCTGGTCCAGGTCATGTGCAGTTCTGGTCCAGGTCTCTTGTCCAGGTCTTGTCCAGGTCATGTCCAGGTCTGGTCCAGGTCTCATGTCCAGGTCTGGTCCAGGTCATGTGCAGTTCTGGTCCAGGTCTCTTGTCCAGGTCTGGTCCAGGTCTCTTGTCCAGGTCTTGTCCATTTATGGTCCATGCTTCTTGTCCAGGTCTGGTCCAGGTCTCTTGTCCAGGTCTGGTCCAGGTGTCTTGTCCAGGTCATGTCCAGGTCTCTTGACCAGGTCTTGTCCAGGTCTGGTCTAGATCTCATGTCCAGGTCATGTCCAGGTCTTATCCAGGTGTGGTCCATGGCTCTTGTCCAGGTCTGGTCCAGGTCTCTTGTCCAGGTCTCTTGTCCAGGTAATGTCCAGGTCATGTCCATGTTTCTTGTCCAGGTCTGGTCCAGGTCTCTTGTCCAGGTCATGTCCAGGTCTTGTCCATTTATGGTCCATGTCTCTTGTCCAGGTCTGGTCCAGGTCTCTTGTCCAGGTCATGTCCAGGATTTGTCCAGGTGTGGTCCATGTCTCTTATCCAGGTCTGGTCCAGATCTCTTGTCCAGGTGTGGTCCAGGTAATGTCCAAGTCTGGTCCAGGTCTCTTGTCAAGGTCATGTCCAGGATTTGTCCAGGTCTGGTCCAGGTGTCTTGTCCAGGTAATGTCCAGGTCTCTTGTCCAGTTCTGGTCCTGGTCTGGTCCATGTCTCTTGTCCAGATCTCATGTCCAGGTCTTGTCCAGGTCTGGTCCAGGTCTCTTGTCCAGGCAAAGTCCAGGTCATGTCCAGGTCTCTTGACCAGGTCATGTCCAGGTCTGGTCCAGGTCTATTGTCCAGGTCTTTTCCAGGTCTGGTCCATGTCTCTTGTCCAGGTCTTGTCCAGGTCTGATCTGGATCTCATGTCCAGGTCATGTCCAGGTCTCTTGTCCAGGTGTGGTCCATGGCTCTTGTCCAGGTCTCTTGTCCAGGTAATGTCCAGGTCATGTCCATGTTTCTTGTCCAGGTCTGGTCCAGGTGTCTTGTCCATGTCATGTCCAGGTCTGGTCCAGGTCTCTTGTCCAGGTCTGGTCCAGGTCATGTCCAGGTCATGTCCATGTTTCTTGTCCAGGTCTGGTCCAGGTCTCTTGTCCAGGTCTGGTCCAGGTGTCTTGTCCAGGTCATGTCCAGGTCTGGTCCAGGTCTCTTGTCCAGGTCTGGTCCAGGTGTCTTGTACAGGTCATGTCCAGGTTTTGTCCAGGTGTTGTCCAGGTCTGTTGTCCAGGTCATGTCCAGGTTTTGTCCAGGTCTTTTCCAGATCTCTGGTCCAGGTAATGTCCAGGTGTGGTCCAGGTTTGTTTGTCCAGGTCTGGTCCAGGTCTCATGTCCAGGTCTTGTTCAGGTCTTGTCCAGATCTCTGGTCCAGGTAATGTCCAAGTCTGGTCCAGGTGTCCTCGTCCAGGTCATGTCCAGGTCTCTTGACCAGGTCATGTCCAGGTCTGGTCCAGGTCTATTGTCCAGGTCTTTTCCAGGTGTAGTCCAGGTCTCTTGTCCAGGTCTGGCCCAGGTGTCTTGTCCAGGTCTGGTCCAGATCTCATGTCCAGGTCATGTCCAGGTCTTGTCCAGGTCATGTCCAATTCTTGTCCAGGTCATGTCCAGGTCTGGTCCAGGTGTGGTCCAGGTCTCTTGTCCAGGTCTGGTCTATGTCTCTTGTCCAGATCTCATGTCCAGGTCTGGTCCAGGTCTTGTTCAGGTGTGGTCCATGTCTCTTGTCCAGGTCTGGTCCAGGTCATATCCAGGTCTCTTGTCCAGGTCTGGTCCAGGTCTCATGTCCAGGTCATGTCCAGGTCTCTTCCAGGTCATGTCCAATTCTTGTCCAGGTAATGTCCAGGTCTGGTCCAGGTGTGGTCTATGTCTCTTGTCCAGATCTCATGTCCAGGTCTGGTCCAGGTCTTGTTCAGGTGTGGTCCATGTCTCTTGTCCAGATCTCATGTCCAGGTCTGGTCCAGGTCTTGTTCAGGTGTGGTCCATGTCTCTTGTCCAGGTCTGGTCCAGGTCATATCCAGGTCTCTTGTCCAGGTCTGGTCCAGGTCTCTTGTCCAGGTCTTGTCCAGGTTTGGTCCAGATCTCATGTCCAGGTCTCTTCCAGGTCATGTCCAATTCTTGTCCAGGTAATGTCCAGGTCTGGTCCAGGTGTGGTCTATGTCTCTTGTCCAGATCTTATGTCCAGGTCTGGTCCAGGTCTTGTTCAGGTGTGGTCCATGTCTCTTGTCCAGATCTCATGTCCAGGTCTGGTCCAGGTCTTGTTCAGGTGTGGTCCATGTCTCTTGTCCAGGTCTGGTCCAGGTCATATCCAGGTCTCTTGTCCAGGTCTGGTCCAGGTCTCTTGTCCAGGTCTTGTCCAGGTCTGGTCTAGAGCTCATGTCCAGGTCTGGTCTAGATCTCATGTCCAGGTCTTGTTCAAGTCTGGTCCAGGTCTCTTGTCCAGGTCATGTCCAGGTCTTGTCCATTTATGGTCCATGTCTTTTGTCCAGGTCTGGTCGATGTCTTGTCCAGGTCATGTCCAGGTCTGATCCAGGTGAGATCCATGACTCTTGTCCAGGTCTTGTCCAGGTCATGTCTAGGTCTGGTCCAGGTCTCATGTCCAGGTCTGGTCCAGGTCATGTCCAGTTCTGGTCCAGGTCTCTTGTCCAGGTCTGGTCCATGTCTCTTGTCCAGGTAATGTCCAGGTCTGGTCCAGGTAATGTCCAGGTCTCTTGTCCAGGTCATGTCCAGGTCTGGTCCAGGTGTGGTCCATGTCTCTTTTCCAGGTCTGGTCTATGTCTCTTGTCCAGATCTCATGTCCAGGTCTGGTCCAGGTCTTGTTCAGGTGTGGTCCATGTCTCTTGTCCAGGTCTTGTCCAGGTCTGATCCAGGTCTCTTGTCCAGGTCTGGTCCACGTGTCTTGTCCAGGTCATGTCCAGGTCTGGTCCAGGTCTCTTGTCCAGGTCATGTCCATTTATGGTCCCTGTCTCTTGTCCAGGTCATGTCCAGGTCTGGTCCAGGTCTCTTGTCCAGGTCATGTCCATTTATGGTCCCTGTCTCTTGTCCAGGTCTGGTCCAGGTCTCTTGTCCAGGTCTGGTCTAGGTTTGGTCCAGATCTCTTGTCCAGGTCTGGTCCAGGTCTCTTGTCCAGGTCTCTTCCAGGTCATGTCCAATTCTTGTCCAGGTAATGTCCAGGTCTGGTCCAGGTGTTGTCCAGGTCTCTTGTCCAGGTCATGTCCAGGCCATGTCCAATTCTTGTCCAGGTAATGTCCAGGTCTGGTCCAGCTGTGGTCCATGTCTCTTGTCCAGGTCTGGTCCAGGTTTCTTTTCCAGGTCTTTTCCAGGTCTGGTCTAGATCTCATGTCCAGGTCTTGTTCAGGTCTGGTCCAGATCTCTTGTCCCGGTAATGTCCAAGTATGGTCCTGGTCTCTTGTCCAGGTCATGTCCAGGTCTTGTCCATTTATGGTCCAGGTCTCATGTCCAGGTCTGGTCCAGGTCATGTGCAGTTCTGGTCCAGGTCTCTTGTCCAGGTCTTGTCCAGGTCATGTCCAGGTCTGGTCCAGGTCTCATGTCCAGGTCTGGTCCAGGTCATGTGCAGTTCTGGTCCAGGTCTCTTGTCCAGGTCTGGTCCAGGTCTCTTGTCCAGGTCTTGTCCATTTATGGTCCATGCTTCTTGTCCAGGTCTGGTCCAGGTCTCTTGTCCAGGTCTGGTCCAGGTGTCTTGTCCAGGTCATGTCCAGGTCTCTTGACCAGGTCTTGTCCAGGTCTGGTCTAGATCTCATGTCCAGGTCATGTCCAGGTCTTATCCAGGTGTGGTCCATGGCTCTTGTCCAGGTCTGGTCCAGGTCTGGTCCAGGTCTCTTGTCCAGGTCATGTCCAGGTCTTGTCCATTTATGGTCCATGTCTCTTGTCCAGGTCTGGTCCAGGTCTCTTGTCCAGGTCATGTCCAGGATTTGTCCAGGTGTGGTCCATGTCTCTTGTCCAGGTCTGGTCCAGATCTCTTGTCCAGGTAATGTCCAGGTGTGGTCCAGGTAATGTCCAAGTCTGGTCCAGGTCTCTTGTCAAGGTCATGTCCAGGATTTGTCCAAGTCTGGTCCAGGAGTCTTGTCCAGGTCATGTCCAGGTCTCTTGTCCAGGTTATGTCCAGGTCTGGTCCAGGTGTCTTGTCCAGGTCTGGTCCAGGTCTCTTGTCCAGGTCTTGTCCAGGTCTGGTCTAGAGCTCATGTCCAGGTCTGGTCTAGATCTCATGTCCAGGTCTTGTTCAAGTCTGGTCCAGGTCTCTTGTCCAGGTCATGTCCAGGTCTTGTCCATTTATGGTCCATGTCTTTTGTCCAGGTCTGGTCGATGTCTTGTCCAGGTCATGTCCAGGTCTGATCCAGGTGAGATCCATGACTCTTGTCCAGGTCTTGTCCAGGTCATGTCTAGGTCTGGTCCAGGTCTCATGTCCAGGTCTGGTCCAGGTCATGTCCAGTTCTGGTCCAGGTCTCTTGTCCAGGTCTGGTCCATGTCTCTTGTCCAGGTAATGTCCAGGTCTGGTCCAGGTAATGTCCAGGTCTCTTGTCCAGGTCATGTCCAGGTCTGGTCCAGGTGTGGTCCATGTCTCTTTTCCAGGTCTGGTCTATGTCTCTTGTCCAGATCTCATGTCCAGGTCTGGTCCAGGTCTTGTTCAGGTGTGGTCCATGTCTCTTGTCCAGGTCTGGTCCAGGTCATATCCAGGTCTCTTGTCCAGGTCTGGTCCAGGTCTCTTGTCCTGGTCTTTTCCAGGTGTGGTCCATGTCTCTTGTCCAGGTCTTGTCCAGGTCTGATCCAGGTCTCTTGTCCAGGTCTGGTCCACGTGTCTTGTCCAGGTCATGTCCAGGTCTGGTCCAGGTCTCTTGTCCAGGTCATGTCCATTTATGGTCCCTGTCTCTTGTCCAGGTCATGTCCAGGTCTGGTCCAGGTCTGGTCCAGGTCTCTTGTCCAGGTCATGTCCATTTATGGTCCCTGTCTCTTGTCCAGGTCTGGTCCAGGTCTCTTGTCCAGGTCTGGTCTAGGTTTGGTCCAGATCTCTTGTCCAGGTCTGGTCCAGGTCTCTTGTCCAGGTCTCTTCCAGGTCATGTCCAATTCTTGTCCAGGTAATGTCCAGGTCTGGTCCAGGTGTTGTCCAGGTCTCTTGTCCAGGTCATGTCCAGGCCATGTCCAATTCTTGTCCAGGTAATGTCCAGGTCTGGTCCAGCTGTGGTCCATGTCTCTTGTCCAGGTCTGGTCCAGGTTTCTTTTCCAGGTCTTTTCCAGGTCTGGTCTAGATCTCATGTCCAGGTCTTGTTCAGGTCTGGTCCAGATCTCTTGTCCCGGTAATGTCCAAGTATGGTCCTGGTCTCTTGTCCAGGTCATGTCCAGGTCTTGTCCATTTATGGTCCAGGTCTCATGTCCAGGTCTGGTCCAGGTCATGTGCAGTTCTGGTCCAGGTCTCTTGTCCAGGTCTTGTCCAGGTCATGTCCAGGTCTGGTCCAGGTCTCATGTCCAGGTCTGGTCCAGGTCATGTGCAGTTCTGGTCCAGGTCTCTTGTCCAGGTCTGGTCCAGGTCTCTTGTCCAGGTCTTGTCCATTTATGGTCCATGCTTCTTGTCCAGGTCTGGTCCAGGTCTCTTGTCCAGTTCTGGTCCTGGTCTGGTCCATGTCTCTTGTCCAGATCTCATGTCCAGGTCTTGTCTAGGTCTGGTCCAGGTCTCTTGTCCAGGCAAAGTCCAGGTCATGTCCAGGTCTCTTGACCAGGTCATGTCCAGGTCTGGTCCAGGTCTATTTTCCAGGTCTTTTCCAGGTCTGGTCCATGTCTCTTGTCCAGGTCTTGTCCAGGTCTGATCTGGATCTCATGTCCAGGTCATGTCCAGGTCTCTTGTCCAGGTGTGGTCCATGGCTCTTGTCCAGGTCTCTTGTCCAGGTAATGTCCAGGTCATGTCCATGTTTCTTGTCCAGGTCTGGTCCAGGTGTCTTGTCCATGTCATGTCCAGGTCTGGTCCAGGTCTCTTGTCCAGGTCTGGTCCAGGTCATGTCCAGGTCATGTCCATGTTTCTTGTCCAGGTCTGGTCCAGGTCTCTTGTCCAGGTCTGGTCCAGGTGTCTTGTCCAGGTCATGTCCAGGTCTGGTCCAGGTCTCTTGTCCAGGTCTGGTCCAGGTGTCTTGTACAGGTCATGTCCAGGTTTTGTCCAGGTGTTGTCCAGGTCTGTTGTCCAGGTCATGTCCAGGTTTTGTCCAGGTCTTTTCCAGATCTCTGGTCCAGGTAATGTCCAGGTGTGGTCCAGGTTTGTTTGTCCAGGTCTGGTCCAGGTCTCATGTCCAGGTCTTGTTCAGGTCTTGTCCAGATCTCTGGTCCAGGTAATGTCCAAGTCTGGTCCAGGTGTCCTCGTCCAGGTCATGTCCAGGTCTCTTGACCAGGTCATGTCCAGGTCTGGTCCAGGTCTATTGTCCAGGTCTTTTCCAGGTGTAGTCCAGGTCTCTTGTCCAGGTCTGGCCCAGGTGTCTTGTCCAGGTCTGGTCCAGATCTCATGTCCAGGTCATGTCCAGGTCTTGTCCAGGTCATGTCCAATTCTTGTCCAGGTCATGTCCAGGTCTGGTCCAGGTGTGGTCCAGGTCTCTTGTCCAGGTCTGGTCTATGTCTCTTGTCCAGATCTCATGTCCAGGTCTGGTCCAGGTCTTGTTCAGGTGTGGTCCATGTCTCTTGTCCAGGTCTGGTCCAGGTCATATCCAGGTCTCTTGTCCAGGTCTGGTCCAGGTCTCATGTCCAGGTCATGTCCAGGTCTCTTCCAGGTCATGTCCAATTCTTGTCCAGGTAATGTCCAGGTCTGGTCCAGGTGTGGTCTATGTCTCTTGTCCAGATCTCATGTCCAGGTCTGGTCCAGGTCTTGTTCAGGTGTGGTCCATGTCTCTTGTCCAGATCTCATGTCCAGGTCTGGTCCAGGTCTTGTTCAGGTGTGGTCCATGTCTCTTGTCCAGGTCTGGTCCAGGTCATATCCAGGTCTCTTGTCCAGGTCTGGTCCAGGTCTCTTGTCCAGGTCTTGTCCAGGTTTGGTCCAGATCTCATGTCCAGGTCTCTTCCAGGTCATGTCCAATTCTTGTCCAGGTAATGTCCAGGTCTGGTCCAGGTGTGGTCTATGTCTCTTGTCCAGATCTTATGTCCAGGTCTGGTCCAGGTCTTGTTCAGGTGTGGTCCATGTCTCTTGTCCAGATCTCATGTCCAGGTCTGGTCCAGGTCTTGTTCAGGTGTGGTCCATGTCTCTTGTCCAGGTCTGGTCCAGGTCATATCCAGGTCTCTTGTCCAGGTCTGGTCCAGGTCTCTTGTCCAGGTCTTGTCCAGGTCTGGTCTAGAGCTCATGTCCAGGTCTGGTCTAGATCTCATGTCCAGGTCTTGTTCAAGTCTGGTCCATGTCTTTTGTCCAGGTCTGGTCGATGTCTTGTCCAGGTCATGTCCAGGTCTGATCCAGGTGAGATCCATGACTCTTGTCCAGGTCTTGTCCAGGTCATGTCTAGGTCTGGTCCAGGTCTCATGTCCAGGTCTGGTCCAGGTCATGTCCAGTTCTGGTCCAGGTCTCTTGTCCAGGTCTGGTCCATGTCTCTTGTCCAGGTAATGTCCAGGTCTGGTCCAGGTAATGTCCAGGTCTCTTGTCCAGGTCATGTCCAGGTCTGGTCCAGGTGTGGTCCATGTCTCTTTTCCAGGTCTGGTCTATGTCTCTTGTCCAGATCTCATGTCCAGGTCTGGTCCAGGTCTTGTTCAGGTGTGGTCCATGTCTCTTGTCCAGGTCTGGTCCAGGTCATATCCAGGTCTCTTGTCCAGGTCTGGTCCAGGTCTCTTGTCCTGGTCTTTTCCAGGTGTGGTCCATGTCTCTTGTCCAGGTCTTGTCCAGGTCTGATCCAGGTCTCTTGTCCAGGTCTGGTCCACGTGTCTTGTCCAGGTCATGTCCAGGTCTGGTCCAGGTCTCTTGTCCAGGTCATGTCCATTTATGGTCCCTGTCTCTTGTCCAGGTCATGTCCAGGTCTGGTCCAGGTCTCTTGTCCAGGTCTGGTCCAGGTCTCTTGTCCAGGTCTGGTCTAGGTTTGGTCCAGATCTCTTGTCCAGGTCTGGTCCAGGTCTCTTGTCCAGGTCTCTTCCAGGTCATGTCCAATTCTTGTCCAGGTAATGTCCAGGTCTGGTCCAGGTGTTGTCCAGGTCTCTTGTCCAGGTCATGTCCAGGCCATGTCCAATTCTTGTCCAGGTAATGTCCAGGTCTGGTCCAGCTGTGGTCCATGTCTCTTGTCCAGGTCTGGTCCAGGTTTCTTTTCCAGGTCTTTTCCAGGTCTGGTCTAGATCTCATGTCCAGGTCTTGTTCAGGTCTGGTCCAGATCTCTTGTCCCGGTAATGTCCAAGTATGGTCCTGGTCTCTTGTCCAGGTCATGTCCAGGTCTTGTCCATTTATGGTCCAGGTCTCATGTCCAGGTCTGGTCCAGGTCATGTGCAGTTCTGGTCCAGGTCTCTTGTCCAGGTCTTGTCCAGGTCATGTCCAGGTCTGGTCCAGGTCTCATGTCCAGGTCTGGTCCAGGTCATGTGCAGTTCTGGTCCAGGTCTCTTGTCCAGGTCTGGTCCAGGTCTCTTGTCCAGGTCTTGTCCATTTATGGTCCATGCTTCTTGTCCAGGTCTGGTCCAGGTCTCTTGTCCAGGTCTGGTCCAGGTGTCTTGTCCAGGTCATGTCCAGGTCTCTTGACCAGGTCTTGTCCAGGTCTGGTCTAGATCTCATGTCCAGGTCATGTCCAGGTCTTATCCAGGTGTGGTCCATGGCTCTTGTCCAGGTCTGGTCCAGGTCTGGTCCAGGTCTCTTGTCCAGGTCATGTCCAGGTCTTGTCCATTTATGGTCCATGTCTCTTGTCCAGGTCTGGTCCAGGTCTCTTGTCCAGGTCATGTCCAGGATTTGTCCAGGTGTGGTCCATGTCTCTTGTCCAGGTCTGGTCCAGATCTCTTGTCCAGGTAATGTCCAGGTGTGGTCCAGGTAATGTCCAAGTCTGGTCCAGGTCTCTTGTCAAGGTCATGTCCAGGATTTGTCCAAGTCTGGTCCAGGAGTCTTGTCCAGGTCATGTCCAGGTCTCTTGTCCAGGTTATGTCCAGGTCTGGTCCAGGTGTCTTGTCCAGGTCTGGTCCAGGTCTCTTGTCCAGGTCTTGTCCAGGTCTGGTCTAGAGCTCATGTCCAGGTCTGGTCTAGATCTCATGTCCAGGTCTTGTTCAAGTCTGGTCCAGGTCTCTTTTCCAGGTCATGTCCAGGTCTTGTCCATTTATGGTCCATGTCTTTTGTCCAGGTCTGGTCCAGGTCTCTTGTCCAGGTCTCTTCCAGGTCATGTCCAATTCTTGTCCAGGTAATGTCCAGGTCTGGTCCAGGTGTTGTCCAGGTCTCTTGTCCAGGTCATGTCCAGGCCATGTCCAATTCTTGTCCAGGTAATGTCCAGGTCTGGTCCAGCTGTGGTCCATGTCTCTTGTCCAGGTCTGGTCCAGGTTTCTTTTCCAGGTCTTTTCCAGGTCTGGTCTAGATCTCATGTCCAGGTCTTGTTCAGGTCTGGTCCAGATCTCTTGTCCCGGTAATGTCCAAGTATGGTCCTGGTCTCTTGTCCAGGTCATGTCCAGGTCTTGTCCATTTATGGTCCAGGTCTCATGTCCAGGTCTGGTCCAGGTCATGTGCAGTTCTGGTCCAGGTCTCTTGTCCAGGTCTTGTCCAGGTCATGTCCAGGTCTGGTCCAGGTCTCATGTCCAGGTCTGGTCCAGGTCATGTGCAGTTCTGGTCCAGGTCTCTTGTCCAGGTCTGGTCCAGGTCTCTTGTCCAGGTCTTGTCCATTTATGGTCCATGCTTCTTGTCCAGGTCTGGTCCAGGTCTCTTGTCCAGGTCTGGTCCAGGTGTCTTGTCCAGGTCATGTCCAGGTCTCTTGACCAGGTCTTGTCCAGGTCTGGTCTAGATCTCATGTCCAGGTCATGTCCAGGTCTTATCCAGGTGTGGTCCATGGCTCTTGTCCAGGTCTGGTCCAGGTCTGGTCCAGGTCTCTTGTCCAGGTCATGTCCAGGTCTTGTCCATTTATGGTCCATGTCTCTTGTCCAGGTCTGGTCCAGGTCTCTTGTCCAGGTCATGTCCAGGATTTGTCCAGGTGTGGTCCATGTCTCTTGTCCAGGTCTGGTCCAGGTCATGTCCAGGTCTGGTCCAGGTCTCATGTCCAGGTCTGGTCCAGGTCATGTGCAGTTCTGGTCCAGGTCTCTTGTCCAGGTCTGGTCCAGGTCTCTTGTCCAGGTCTTGTCCATTTATGGTCCATGCTTCTTGTCCAGGTCTGGTCCAGGTCTCTTGTCCAGGTCTGGTCCAGGTGTCTTGTCCAGGTCATGTCCAGGTCTCTTGACCAGGTCTTGTCCAGGTCTGGTCTAGATCTCATGTCCAGGTCATGTCCAGGTCTTATCCAGGTGTGGTCCATGGCTCTTGTCCAGGTCTGGTCCAGGTCTGGTCCAGGTCTCTTGTCCAGGTCATGTCCAGGTCTTGTCCATTTATGGTCCATGTCTCTTGTCCAGGTCTGGTCCAGGTCTCTTGTCCAGGTCATGTCCAGGATTTGTCCAGGTGTGGTCCATGTCTCTTGTCCAGGTCTGGTCCAGATCTCTTGTCCAGGTAATGTCCAGGTGTGGTCCAGGTAATGTCCAAGTCTGGTCCAGGTCTCTTGTCAAGGTCATGTCCAGGATTTGTCCAAGTCTGGTCCAGGAGTCTTGTCCAGGTCATGTCCAGGTCTCTTGTCCAGGTTATGTCCAGGTCTGGTCCAGGTGTCTTGTCCAGGTCTGGTCCAGGTCTCTTGTCCAGGTCTTGTCCAGGTCTGGTCTAGAGCTCATGTCCAGGTCTGGTCTAGATCTCATGTCCAGGTCTTGTTCAAGTCTGGTCCAGGTCTCTTGTCCAGGTCATGTCCAGGTCTTGTCCATTTATGGTCCATGTCTTTTGTCCAGGTCTGGTCGATGTCTTGTCCAGGTCATGTCCAGGTCTGATCCAGGTGAGATCCATGACTCTTGTCCAGGTCTTGTCCAGGTCATGTCTAGGTCTGGTCCAGGTCTCATGTCCAGGTCTGGTCCAGGTCATGTCCAGTTCTGGTCCAGGTCTCTTGTCCAGGTCTGGTCCATGTCTCTTGTCCAGGTAATGTCCAGGTCTGGTCCAGGTAATGTCCAGGTCTCTTGTCCAGGTCATGTCCAGGTCTGGTCCAGGTGTGGTCCATGTCTCTTTTCCAGGTCTGGTCTATGTCTCTTGTCCAGATCTCATGTCCAGGTCTGGTCCAGGTCTTGTTCAGGTGTGGTCCATGTCTCTTGTCCAGGTCTGGTCCAGGTCATATCCAGGTCTCTTGTCCAGGTCTGGTCCAGGTCTCTTGTCCTGGTCTTTTCCAGGTGTGGTCCGTGTCTCTTGTCCAGGTCTTGTCCAGGTCTGATCCAGGTCTCTTGTCCAGGTCTGGTCCACGTGTCTTGTCCAGGTCATGTCCAGGTCTGGTCCAGGTCTCTTGTCCAGGTCATGTCCATTTATGGTCCCTGTCTCTTGTCCAGGTCATGTCCAGGTCTGGTCCAGGTCTCTTGTCCAGGTCATGTCCATTTATGGTCCCTGTCTCTTGTCCAGGTCTGGTCCAGGTCTCTTGTCCAGGTCTGGTCTAGGTTTGGTCCAGATCTCTTGTCCAGGTCTGGTCCAGGTCTCTTGTCCAGGTCTCTTCCAGGTCATGTCCAATTCTTGTCCAGGTAATGTCCAGGTCTGGTCCAGGTGTTGTCCAGGTCTCTTGTCCAGGTCATGTCCAGGCCATGTCCAATTCTTGTCCAGGTAATGTCCAGGTCTGGTCCAGCTGTGGTCCATGTCTCTTGTCCAGGTCTGGTCCAGGTTTCTTTTCCAGGTCTTTTCCAGGTCTGGTCTAGATCTCATGTCCAGGTCTTGTTCAGGTCTGGTCCAGATCTCTTGTCCCGGTAATGTCCAAGTATGGTCCTGGTCTCTTGTCCAGGTCATGTCCAGGTCTTGTCCATTTATGGTCCAGGTCTCATGTCCAGGTCTGGTCCAGGTCATGTGCAGTTCTGGTCCAGGTCTCTTGTCCAGGTCTTGTCCAGGTCATGTCCAGGTCTGGTCCAGGTCTCATGTCCAGGTCTGGTCCAGGTCATGTGCAGTTCTGGTCCAGGTCTCTTGTCCAGGTCTGGTCCAGGTCTCTTGTCCAGGTCTTGTCCATTTATGGTCCATGTCTCTTGTCCAGGTCTGGTCCAGGTCTCTTGTCCAGGTCATGTCCAGGATTTGTCCAGGTGTGGTCCATGTCTCTTGTCCAGGTCTGGTCCAGATCTCTTGTCCAGGTAATGTCCAGGTGTGGTCCAGGTAATGTCCAAGTCTGGTCCAGGTCTCTTGTCAAGGTCATGTCCAGGATTTGTCCAAGTCTGGTCCAGGAGTCTTGTCCAGGTCATGTCCAGGTCTCTTGTCCAGGTTATGTCCAGGTCTGGTCCAGGTGTCTTGTCCAGGTCTGGTCCAGGTCTCTTGTCCAGGTCTTGTCCAGGTCTGGTCTAGAGCTCATGTCCAGGTCTGGTCTAGATCTCATGTCCAGGTCTTGTTCAAGTCTGGTCCAGGTCTCTTGTCCAGGTCATGTCCAGGTCTTGTCCATTTATGGTCCATGTCTTTTGTCCAGGTCTGGTCGATGTCTTGTCCAGGTCATGTCCAGGTCTGATCCAGGTGAGATCCATGACTCTTGTCCAGGTCTTGTCCAGGTCATGTCTAGGTCTGGTCCAGGTCTCATGTCCAGGTCTGGTCCAGGTCATGTCCAGTTCTGGTCCAGGTCTCTTGTCCAGGTCTGGTCCATGTCTCTTGTCCAGGTAATGTCCAGGTCTGGTCCAGGTAATGTCCAGGTCTCTTGTCCAGGTCATGTCCAGGTCTGGTCCAGGTGTGGTCCATGTCTCTTTTCCAGGTCTGGTCTATGTCTCTTGTCCAGATCTCATGTCCAGGTCTGGTCCAGGTCTTGTTCAGGTGTGGTCCATGTCTCTTGTCCAGGTCTGGTCCAGGTCATATCCAGGTCTCTTGTCCAGGTCTGGTCCAGGTCTCTTGTCCTGGTCTTTTCCAGGTGTGGTCCATGTCTCTTGTCCAGGTCTTGTCCAGGTCTGATCCAGGTCTCTTGTCCAGGTCTGGTCCACGTGTCTTGTCCAGGTCATGTCCAGGTCTGGTCCAGGTCTCTTGTCCAGGTCATGTCCATTTATGGTCCCTGTCTCTTGTCCAGGTCATGTCCAGGTCTGGTCCAGGTCTCTTGTCCAGGTCATGTCCATTTATGGTCCCTGTCTCTTGTCCAGGTCTGGTCCAGGTCTCTTGTCCAGGTCTGGTCTAGGTTTGGTCCAGATCTCTTGTCCAGGTCTGGTCCAGGTCTCTTGTCCAGGTCTCTTCCAGGTCATGTCCAATTCTTGTCCAGGTAATGTCCAGGTCTGGTCCAGGTGTTGTCCAGGTCTCTTGTCCAGGTCATGTCCAGGCCATGTCCAATTCTTGTCCAGGTAATGTCCAGGTCTGGTCCAGCTGTGGTCCATGTCTCTTGTCCAGGTCTGGTCCAGGTTTCTTTTCCAGGTCTTTTCCAGGTCTGGTCTAGATCTCATGTCCAGGTCTTGTTCAGGTCTGGTCCAGATCTCTTGTCCCGGTAATGTCCAAGTATGGTCCTGGTCTCTTGTCCAGGTCATGTCCAGGTCTTGTCCATTTATGGTCCAGGTCTCATGTCCAGGTCTGGTCCAGGTCATGTGCAGTTCTGGTCCAGGTCTCTTGTCCAGGTCTTGTCCAGGTCATGTCCAGGTCTGGTCCAGGTCTCATGTCCAGGTCTGGTCCAGGTCATGTGCAGTTCTGGTCCAGGTCTCTTGTCCAGGTCTGGTCCAGGTCTCTTGTCCAGGTCTTGTCCATTTATGGTCCATGCTTCTTGTCCAGGTCTGGTCCAGGTCTCTTGTCCAGGTCTGGTCCAGGTGTCTTGTCCAGGTCATGTCCAGGTCTCTTGTCCAGGTCTGGTCTAGATCTCATGTCCAGGTCATGTCCAGGTCTTATCCAGGTGTGGTCCATGGCTCTTGTCCAGGTCTGGTCCAGGTCTGGTCCAGGTCTCTTGTCCAGGTCATGTCCAGGTCTTGTCCATTTATGGTCCATGTCTCTTGTCCAGGTCTGGTCCAGGTCTCTTGTCCAGGTCATGTCCAGGATTTGTCCAGGTGTGGTCCATGTCTCTTGTCCAGGTCTGGTCCAGATCTCTTGTCCAGGTAATGTCCAGGTGTGGTCCAGGTAATGTCCAAGTCTGGTCCAGGTCTCTTGTCAAGGTCATGTCCAGGATTTGTCCAAGTCTGGTCCAGGAGTCTTGTCCAGGTCATGTCCAGGTCTCTTGTCCAGGTTATGTCCAGGTCTGGTCCAGGTGTCTTGTCCAGGTAATGTCCAGGTCTCTTGTCCAGTTCTGGTCCTGGTCTGGTCCAGGTCTCTTGTCCAGGTCTGGTCTATGTCTCTTGTCCAGATCTCATGTCCAGGTCTGGTCCAGGTCTTGTCCAGGTCTGGTCCAGGTCTCTTGTCCAGGCAAAGTCCAGGTCATGTCCAGGTCTCTTGACCAGGTCATGTCCAGGTCTGGTCCAGGTCTATTGTCCAGGTCTTTTCCAGGTCTGGTCCAGGTCTATTGTCCAGGTCTTTTCCAGGTGTAGTCCAGGTCTCTTGTCCAGGTCTGGCCCAGGTGTCTTGTCCAGGTCTGGTCCAGATCTCATGTCCAGGTCATGTCCAGGTCTTGTCCAGGTCATGTCCAATTCTTGTCCAGGTCATGTCCAGGTCTGGTCCAGGTGTGGTCCAGGTCTCTTGTCCAGGTCTGGTCTATGTCTCTTGTCCAGATCTCATGTCCAGGTCTGGTCCAGGTCTTGTTCAGGTGTGGTCCATGTCTCTTGTCCAGGTCTGGTCCAGGTCATATCCAGGTCTCTTGTCCAGGTCTGGTCCAGGTCTCATGTCCAGGTCATGTCCAGGTCTCTTCCAGGTCATGTCCAATTCTTGTCCAGGTAATGTCCAGGTCTGGTCCAGGTGTGGTCTATGTCTCTTGTCCAGATCTCATGTCCAGGTCTGGTCCAGGTCTTGTTCAGGTGTGGTCCATGTCTCTTGTCCAGATCTCATGTCCAGGTCTGGTCCAGGTCTTGTTCAGGTGTGGTCCATGTCTCTTGTCCAGGTCTGGTCCAGGTCATATCCAGGTCTCTTGTCCAGGTCTGGTCCAGGTCTCTTGTCCAGGTCTTGTCCAGGTCTGGTCTAGAGCTCATGTCCAGGTCTGGTCTAGATCTCATGTCCAGGTCTTGTTCAAGTCTGGTCCAGGTCTCTTGTCCAGGTCATGTCCAGGTCTTGTCCATTTATGGTCCATGTCTTTTGTCCAGGTCTGGTCGATGTCTTGTCCAGGTCATGTCCAGGTCTGATCCAGGTGAGATCCATGACTCTTGTCCAGGTCTTGTCCAGGTCATGTCTAGGTCTGGTCCAGGTCTCATGTCCAGGTCTGGTCCAGGTCATGTCCAGTTCTGGTCCAGGTCTCTTGTCCAGGTCTGGTCCATGTCTCTTGTCCAGGTAATGTCCAGGTAATGTCCAGGTCTCTTGTCCAGGTCATGTCCAGGTCTGGTCCAGGTGTGGTCCATGTCTCTTTTCCAGGTCTGGTCTATGTCTCTTGTCCAGATCTCATGTCCAGGTCTGGTCCAGGTCTTGTTCAGGTGTGGTCCATGTCTCTTGTCCAGGTCTGGTCCAGGTCATATCCAGGTCTCTTGTCCAGGTCTGGTCCAGGTCTCTTGTCCTGGTCTTTTCCAGGTGTGGTCCATGTCTCTTGTCCAGGTCTTGTCCAGGTCTGATCCAGGTCTCTTGTCCAGGTCTGGTCCACGTGTCTTGTCCAGGTCATGTCCAGGTCTGGTCCAGGTCTCTTGTCCAGGTCTGGTCCAGGTGTCTTGTCCAGGTAATGTCCAGGTGTTGTCCAGGTCTCTTGTCCAGGTCTGGTCCAGATCTCATGTCCAGGTAATGTCCTGGTCTGGTCTAGATCTCATGTCCAGGTCTTATCCAGGTGTCCAGGTCTCTTGTCCAGGTCATGTCCAGGTCTTGTCCAGGTCTGGTCTATGTCTCTTGTCCAGATCTCATGTCCATGTCTGGTCCAGGTCTTGTTCAGGTTTGGTCCATGTCTCTTGTCCAGGTCTAGTCTAGATCTCATGTCCAGGTCTTGTTCAGGTCTGGTCCAGATCTCTTGTCCAGGTAATTTCCAAGTCTGGTCCAGGTCATGTCCAGGTCTTGTCCATTTATGGTCCATGTCTTTTGTCCAGGTCTGGTCGAGGTCCCATGTCCAGGACTGGTCCAGGGTGAGATCCATGTCTCTTGTCCAGTTTTTGTCCAGGTAATGTCCAGGTCTGGTCCAGGTCTCATGTCCAGGTCTGGTCCAGGTCATGTCCAGTTCTGGTCCACGTCTCTTGTCCAGGTCATGTCCAGGTCTGGTCCAGGTCTCTTGTCCAGGTCTGGTCCTGGTCTTGTCCATTTATGGTCCATGTCTTTTGTCCAGGTCTGGACGAGGTCCCATGTCCAGGTCTGGTCCAGGTGAGATCCATGTCTCTTGTCCAGGTCTTATCCAGGTCATGTCCAGGTCTGGTCCAGGTCTCATGTCCAGTTCTGGTCCAGGTGTCTTGTCCAGGTCTGGTCCAGGTCTCTTGTCCAGGTCATGTCCAGGTTTGGTCCAGGTTTCTTGTCCAGGTCATGTCCAGTTCTTGTCCATTTATGGTTCATGTCTTTTGTCCAGGTCTGGACGAGGTCCCATGTCCAGGTCTTGTCCAGGTCATGTCCAGGTCTGGTCCAGGTCTCTTGTCCAGTTCTGGTCCAGGTGTCTTGTTCAGGTCTGGTCCAGATCTCTTGTCCCGGTAATGTCCAAGTCTGGTCCTGGTCTCTTGTACAGGTCATGTCCAGTTCTTGTCCAGGTTTGGTCCAGGTTTCTTGTCCAGGTCATGTCCAGTTCTTGTCCATTTATGGTTCATGTCTTTTGTCCAGGTCTGGACGAGGTCTTGTCCAGGTCATGTCCAGGTCTGGTCCAGGTGAGATCCATGTCTCTTGTCCAGGTCTTGTCCAGGTCATGTCCAGGTCTGGTCTAGATCTCATGGCCAGGTCATGTCCAGGTGTGGTCCATGTCTCTTGTCCAGGTCTCATCCAGGTCTCATGTCCAGGTCTTGTCCAGGTCATGTCCAGATCTCATGTCCAGGTCATGTCCAGGTCTCTTCCAGGTCATGTCCAATTCTTGTCCAGGTAATGTCCAGGTCTCATGTCCAGGTGTGGTCCAGGTCTCTTTTCCAGGTCTGGTCTATGTCTCTTGTCCAGATCTCATGTCCAGGTCTGGTCCAGGTCTTGTTCAGGTGTGGTCCATGTCTCTTGTCCAGGTCTGGTCCAGGTCATATCCAGATCTCTTGTCCAGGTCTGGTCCAGGTCTCTTGTCCTGGTCTTTTCCAGGTGTGGTCCATGTCTCTTGTCCAGGTCTTGTCCAGGTCTGATCCAGGTCTCTTGTCCAGGTCTGGTCCACGTGTCTTGTCCAGGTCATGTCCAGGTCTGGTCCAGGTCTCTTGTCCAGGTCATGTCCATTTATGGTCCCTGTCTCTTGTCCAGGTCATGTCCAGGTCTGGTCCAGGTCTCTTGTCCAGGTCATGTCCATTTATGGTCCCTGTCTCTTGTCCAGGTCTGGTCCAGGTCTCTTGTCCAGGTCTGGTCTAGGTTTGGTCCAGATCTCTTGTCCAGGTCTGGTCCAGGTCTCTTGTCCAGGTCTCTTCCAGGTCATGTCCAATTCTTGTCCAGGTAATGTCCAGGTCTGGTCCAGGTGTTGTCCAGGTCTCTTGTCCAGGTCATGTCCAGGCCATGTCCAATTCTTGTCCAGGTAATGTCCAGGTCTGGTCCAGCTGTGGTCCATGTCTCTTGTCCAGGTCTGGTCCAGGTTTCTTTTCCAGGTCTTTTCCAGGTCTGGTCTAGATCTCATGTCCAGGTCTTGTTCAGGTCTGGTCCAGATCTCTTGTCCCGGTAATGTCCAAGTATGGTCCTGGTCTCTTGTCCAGGTCATGTCCAGGTCTTGTCCATTTATGGTCCAGGTCTCATGTCCAGGTCTGGTCCAGGTCATGTGCAGTTCTGGTCCAGGTCTCTTGTCCAGGTCTTGTCCAGGTCATGTCCAGGTCTGGTCCAGGTCTCATGTCCAGGTCTGGTCCAGGTCATGTGCAGTTCTGGTCCAGGTCTCTTGTCCAGGTCTGGTCCAGGTCTCTTGTCCAGGTCTTGTCCATTTATGGTCCATGCTTCTTGTCCAGGTCTGGTCCAGGTCTCTTGTCCAGGTCTGGTCCAGGTGTCTTGTCCAGGTCATGTCCAGGTCTCTTGACCAGGTCTTGTCCAGGTCTGGTCTAGATCTCATGTCCAGGTCATGTCCAGGTCTTATCCAGGTGTGGTCCATGGCTCTTGTCCAGGTCTGGTCCAGGTCTGGTCCAGGTCTCTTGTCCAGGTCATGTCCAGGTCTTGTCCATTTATGGTCCATGTCTCTTGTCCAGGTCTGGTCCAGGTCTCTTGTCCAGGTCATGTCCAGGATTTGTCCAGGTGTGGTCCATGTCTCTTGTCCAGGTCTGGTCCAGATCTCTTGTCCAGGTAATGTCCAGGTGTGGTCCAGGTAATGTCCAAGTCTGGTCCAGGTCTCTTGTCAAGGTCATGTCCAGGATTTGTCCAAGTCTGGTCCAGGAGTCTTGTCCAGGTCATGTCCAGGTCTCTTGTCCAGGTTATGTCCAGGTCTGGTCCAGGTGTCTTGTCCAGGTCTGGTCCAGGTCTCTTGTCCAGGTCTTGTCCAGGTCTGGTCCAGGTGTCTTGTCCAGGTCTGGTCCAGGTCTCTTGTCCAGGTCTTGTCCAGGTCTGGTCTAGAGCTCATGTCCAGGTCTGGTCTAGATCTCATGTCCAGGTCTTGTTCAAGTCTGGTCCAGGTCTCTTGTCCAGGTCATGTCCAGGTCTTGTCCATTTATGGTCCATGTCTTTTGTCCAGGTCTGGTCGATGTCTTGTCCAGGTCATGTCCAGGTCTGATCCAGGTGAGATCCATGACTCTTGTCCAGGTCTTGTCCAGGTCATGTCTAGGTCTGGTCCAGGTCTCATGTCCAGGTCTGGTCCAGGTCATGTCCAGTTCTGGTCCAGGTCTCTTGTCCAGGTCTGGTCCATGTCTCTTGTCCAGGTAATGTCCAGGTCTGGTCCAGGTCATGTCCAGGTCTCTTGTCCAGGTCATGTCCAGGTCTGGTCCAGGTGTGGTCCATGTCTCTTTTCCAGGTCTGGTCTATGTCTCTTGTCCAGATCTCATGTCCAGGTCTGGTCCAGGTCTTGTTCAGGTGTGGTCCATGTCTCTTGTCCAGGTCTGGTCCAGGTCATATCCAGGTCTCTTGTCCAGGTCTGGTCCAGGTCTCTTGTCCTGGTCTTTTCCAGGTGTGGTCCATGTCTCTTGTCCAGGTCTTGTCCAGGTCTGATCCAGGTCTCTTGTCCAGGTCTGGTCCACGTGTCTTGTCCAGGTCATGTCCAGGTCTGGTCCAGGTCTCTTGTCCAGGTCATGTCCATTTATGGTCCCTGTCTCTTGTCCAGGTCATGTCCAGGTCTGGTCCAGGTCTCTTGTCCAGGTCATGTCCATTTATGGTCCCTGTCTCTTGTCCAGGTCTGGTCCAGGTCTCTTGTCCAGGTCTGGTCTAGGTTTGGTCCAGATCTCTTGTCCAGGTCTGGTCCAGGTCTCTTGTCCAGGTCTCTTCCAGGTCATGTCCAATTCTTGTCCAGGTAATGTCCAGGTCTGGTCCAGGTGTTGTCCAGGTCTCTTGTCCAGGTCATGTCCAGGCCATGTCCAATTCTTGTCCAGGTAATGTCCAGGTCTGGTCCAGCTGTGGTCCATGTCTCTTGTCCAGGTCTGGTCCAGGTTTCTTTTCCAGGTCTTTTCCAGGTCTGGTCTAGATCTCATGTCCAGGTCTTGTTCAGGTCTGGTCCAGATCTCTTGTCCCGGTAATGTCCAAGTATGGTCCTGGTCTCTTGTCCAGGTCATGTTCAGGTCTTGTCCATTTATGGTCCAGGTCTCATGTCCAGGTCTGGTCCAGGTCATGTGCAGTTCTGGTCCAGGTCTCTTGTCCAGGTCTTGTCCAGGTCATGTCCAGGTCTGGTCCAGGTCTCATGTCCAGGTCTGGTCCAGGTCATGTGCAGTTCTGGTCCAGGTCTCTTGTCCAGGTCTGGTCCAGGTCTCTTGTCCAGGTCTTGTCCATTTATGGTCCATGCTTCTTGTCCAGGTCTGGTCCAGGTCTCTTGTCCAGGTCTGGTCCTGGTCTGGTCCATGTCTCTTGTCCAGATCTCATGTCCAGGTCTTGTCCAGGTCTGGTCCAGGTCTCTTGTCCAGGCAAAGTCCAGGTCATGTCCAGGTCTCTTGACCAGGTCATGTCCAGGTCTGGTCCAGGTCTATTGTCCAGGTCTTTTCCAGGTCTGGTCCATGTCTCTTGTCCAGGTCTTGTCCAGGTCTGATCTGGATCTCATGTCCAGGTCATGTCCAGGTCTCTTGTCCAGGTGTGGTCCATGGCTCTTGTCCAGGTCTCTTGTCCAGGTAATGTCCAGGTCATGTCCATGTTTCTTGTCCAGGTCTGGTCCAGGTGTCTTGTCCATGTCATGTCCAGGTCTGGTCCAGGTCTCTTGTCCAGGTCTGGTCCAGGTCATGTCCAGGTCATGTCCATGTTTCTTGTCCAGGTCTGGTCCAGGTCTCTTGTCCAGGTCTGGTCCAGGTGTCTTGTCCAGGTCATGTCCAGGTGTAGTCCAGGTCTCTTGTCCAGGTTTGGCCCAGGTGTCTTGTCCAGGTCTGGTCCAGATCTCATGTCCAGGTCATGTCCAGGTCTCTTGTCCAGGTCTTGTCCATTTATGGTCCATGCTTCTTGTCCAGGTCTGGTCCAGGTCTCTTGTCCAGGTCTGGTCCAGGTGTCTTGTCCAGGTCATGTCCAGGTCTCTTGACCAGGTCTTGTCCAGGTCTGGTCTAGATCTCATGTCCAGGTCATGTCCAGGTCTTATCCAGGTGTGGTCCATGGCTCTTGTCCAGGTCTGGTCCAGGTCTGGTCCAGGTCATGTCCAGGTCTTGTCCATTTATGGTCCATGTCTCTTGTCCAGGTCTGGTCCAGGTCTCTTGTCCAGGTCATGTCCAGGATTTGTCCAGGTGTGGTCCATGTCTCTTGTCCAGGTCTGGTCCAGATCTCTTGTCCAGGTAATGTCCAGGTGTGGTCCAGGTAATGTCCAAGTCTGGTCCAGGTCTCTTGTCAAGGTCATGTCCAGGATTTGTCCAAGTCTGGTCCAGGAGTCTTGTCCAGGTCATGTCCAGGTCTCTTGTCCAGGTTATGTCCAGGTCTGGTCCAGGTGTCTTGTCCAGGTAATGTCCAGGTCTCTTGTCCAGTTCTGGTCCTGGTCTGGTCCATGTCTCTTGTCCAGGTCTGGTCTATGTCTCTTGTCCAGATCTCATGTCCAGGTCTGGTCCAGGTCTTGTCCAGGTCTGGTCCAGGTCTCTTGTCCAGGCAAAGTCCAGGTCATGTCCAGGTCTCTTGACCAGGTCATGTCCAGGTCTGGTCCAGGTCTATTGTCCAGGTCTTTTCCAGGTCTGGTCCAGGTCTATTGTCCAGGTCTTTTCCAGGTGTAGTCCAGGTCTCTTGTCCAGGTCTGGCCCAGGTGTCTTGTCCAGGTCTGGTCCAGATCTCATGTCCAGGTCATGTCCAGGTCTTGTCCAGGTCATGTCCAATTCTTGTCCAGGTCATGTCCAGGTCTGGTCCAGGTGTGGTCCAGGTCTCTTGTCCAGGTCTGGTCTATGTCTCTTGTCCAGATCTCATGTCCAGGTCTGGTCCAGGTCTTGTTCAGGTGTGGTCCATGTCTCTTGTCCAGGTCTGGTCCAGGTCATATCCAGGTCTCTTGTCCAGGTCTGGTCCAGGTCTCATGTCCAGGTCATGTCCAGGTCTCTTCCAGGTCATGTCCAATTCTTGTCCAGGTAATGTCCAGGTCTGGTCCAGGTGTGGTCTATGTCTCTTGTCCAGATCTCATGTCCAGGTCTGGTCCAGGTCTTGTTCAGGTGTGGTCCATGTCTCTTGTCCAGATCTCATGTCCAGGTCTGGTCCAGGTCTTGTTCAGGTGTGGTCCATGTCTCTTGTCCAGGTCTGGTCCAGGTCATATCCAGGTCTCTTGTCCAGGTCTGGTCCAGGTCTCTTGTCCAGGTCTTGTCCAGGTCTGGTCTAGAGCTCATGTCCAGGTCTGGTCTAGATCTCATGTACAGGTCTTGTTCAAGTCTGGTCCAGGTCTCTTGTCCAGGTCATGTCCAGGTCTTGTCCATTTATGGTCCATGTATTTTGTCCAGGTCTGGTCGATGTCTTGTCCAGGTCATGTCCAGGTCTGATCCAGGTGAGATCCATGACTCTTGTCCAGGTCTTGTCCAGGTCATGTCTAGGTCTGGTCCAGGTCTCATGTCCAGGTCTGGTCCAGGTCATGTCCAGTTCTGGTCCAGGTCTCTTGTCCAGGTCTGGTCCATGTCTCTTGTCCAGGTAATGTCCAGGTAATGTCCAGGTCTCTTGTCCAGGTCATGTCCAGGTCTGGTCCAGGTGTGGTCCATGTCTCTTTTCCAGGTCTGGTCTATGTCTCTTGTCCAGATCTCATGTCCAGGTCTGGTCCAGGTCTTGTTCAGGTGTGGTCCATGTCTCTTGTCCAGGTCTGGTCCAGGTCATATCCAGGTCTCTTGTCCAGGTCTGGTCCAGGTCTCTTGTCCTGGTCTTTTCCAGGTGTGGTCCATGTCTCTTGTCCAGGTCTGGTCCAGGTTTCTTTTCCAGGTCTTTTCCAGGTCTGGTCTAGATCTCATGTCCAGGTCTTGTTCAGGTCTGGTCCAGATCTCTTGTCCCGGTAATGTCCAAGTATGGTCCTGGTCTCTTGTCCAGGTCATGTTCAGGTCTTGTCCATTTATGGTCCAGGTCTCATGTCCAGGTCTGGTCCAGGTCATGTGCAGTTCTGGTCCAGGTCTCTTGTCCAGGTCTTGTCCAGGTCATGTCCAGGTCTGGTCCAGGTCTCATGTCCAGGTCTGGTCCAGGTCATGTGCAGTTCTGGTCCAGGTCTCTTGTCCAGGTCTGGTCCAGGTCTCTTGTCCAGGTCTTGTCCATTTATGGTCCATGCTTCTTGTCCAGGTCTGGTCCAGGTCTCTTGTCCAGGTCTGGTCCTGGTCTGGTCCATGTCTCTTGTCCAGATCTCATGTCCAGGTCTTGTCCAGGTCTGGTCCAGGTCTCTTGTCCAGGCAAAGTCCAGGTCATGTCCAGGTCTCTTGACCAGGTCATGTCCAGGTCTGGTCCAGGTCTATTGTCCAGGTCTTTTCCAGGTCTGGTCCATGTCTCTTGTCCAGGTCTTGTCCAGGTCTGATCTGGATCTCATGTCCAGGTCATGTCCAGGTCTCTTGTCCAGGTGTGGTCCATGGCTCTTGTCCAGGTCTCTTGTCCAGGTAATGTCCAGGTCATGTCCATGTTTCTTGTCCAGGTCTGGTCCAGGTGTCTTGTCCATGTCATGTCCAGGTCTGGTCCAGGTCTCTTGTCCAGGTCTGGTCCAGGTCATGTCCAGGTCATGTCCATGTTTCTTGTCCAGGTCTGGTCCAGGTCTCTTGTCCAGGTCTGGTCCAGGTGTCTTGTCCAGGTCATGTCCAGGTGTAGTCCAGGTCTCTTGTCCAGGTTTGGCCCAGGTGTCTTGTCCAGGTCTGGTCCAGATCTCATGTCCAGGTCATGTCCAGGTCTCTTGTCCAGGTCTTGTCCATTTATGGTCCATGCTTCTTGTCCAGGTCTGGTCCAGGTCTCTTGTCCAGGTCTGGTCCAGGTGTCTTGTCCAGGTCATGTCCAGGTCTCTTGACCAGGTCTTGTCCAGGTCTGGTCTAGATCTCATGTCCAGGTCATGTCCAGGTCTTATCCAGGTGTGGTCCATGGCTCTTGTCCAGGTCTGGTCCAGGTCTGGTCCAGGTCATGTCCAGGTCTTGTCCATTTATGGTCCATGTCTCTTGTCCAGGTCTGGTCCAGATCTCTTGTCCAGGTAATGTCCAGGTGTGGTCCAGGTAATGTCCAAGTCTGGTCCAGGTCTCTTGTCAAGGTCATGTCCAGGATTTGTCCAAGTCTGGTCCAGGAGTCTTGTCCAGGTCATGTCCAGGTCTCTTGTCCAGGTTATGTCCAGGTCTGGTCCAGGTGTCTTGTCCAGGTAATGTCCAGGTCTCTTGTCCAGTTCTGGTCCTGGTCTGGTCCATGTCTCTTGTCCAGGTCTGGTCTATGTCTCTTGTCCAGATCTCATGTCCAGGTCTGGTCCAGGTCTTGTCCAGGTCTGGTCCAGGTCTCTTGTCCAGGCAAAGTCCAGGTCATGTCCAGGTCTCTTGACCAGGTCATGTCCAGGTCTGGTCCAGGTCTATTGTCCAGGTCTTTTCCAGGTCTGGTCCAGGTCTATTGTCCAGGTCTTTTCCAGGTGTAGTCCAGGTCTCTTGTCCAGGTCTGGCCC
The DNA here is from genome assembly GCF_933228915.1 of Telmatherina bonti. Classification (NCBI taxonomy): domain Eukaryota; kingdom Metazoa; phylum Chordata; class Actinopteri; order Atheriniformes; family Telmatherinidae; genus Telmatherina; species Telmatherina bonti. Next base: position 2,205,410 of record NC_136615.1, read on the forward strand.
AGGTGTCTTGTCCAGGTCTGGTCCAGATCTCATGTCCAGGTCATGTCCAGGTCTTGTCCAGGTCATGTCCAATTCTTGTCCAGGTCATGTCCAGGTCTGGTCCAGGTGTGGTCCAGGTCTCTTGTCCAGGTCTGGTCTATGTCTCTTGTCCAGATCTCATGTCCAGGTCTGGTCCAGGTCTTGTTCAGGTGTGGTCCATGTCTCTTGTCCAGGTCTGGTCCAGGTCATATCCAGGTCTCTTGTCCAGGTCTGGTCCAGGTCTCATGTCCAGGTCATGTCCAGGTCTCTTCCAGGTCATGTCCAATTCTTGTCCAGGTAATGTCCAGGTCTGGTCCAGGTGTGGTCTATGTCTCTTGTCCAGATCTCATGTCCAGGTCTGGTCCAGGTCTTGTTCAGGTGTGGTCCATGTCTCTTGTCCAGATCTCATGTCCAGGTCTGGTCCAGGTCTTGTTCAGGTGTGGTCCATGTCTCTTGTCCAGGTCTGGTCCAGGTCATATCCAGGTCTCTTGTCCAGGTCTGGTCCAGGTCTCTTGTCCAGGTCTTGTCCAGGTCTGGTCTAGAGCTCATGTCCAGGTCTGGTCTAGATCTCATGTACAGGTCTTGTTCAAGTCTGGTCCAGGTCTCTTGTCCAGGTCATGTCCAGGTCTTGTCCATTTATGGTCCATGTATTTTGTCCAGGTCTGGTCGATGTCTTGTCCAGGTCATGTCCAGGTCTGATCCAGGTGAGATCCATGACTCTTGTCCAGGTCTTGTCCAGGTCATGTCTAGGTCTGGTCCAGGTCTCATGTCCAGGTCTGGTCCAGGTCATGTCCAGTTCTGGTCCAGGTCTCTTGTCCAGGTCTGGTCCATGTCTCTTGTCCAGGTAATGTCCAGGTAATGTCCAGGTCTCTTGTCCAGGTCATGTCCAGGTCTGGTCCAGGTGTGGTCCATGTCTCTTTTCCAGGTCTGGTCTATGTCTCTTGTCCAGATCTCATGTCCAGGTCTGGTCCAGGTCTTGTTCAGGTGTGGTCCATGTCTCTTGTCCAGGTCTGGTCCAGGTCATATCCAGGTCTCTTGTCCAGGTCTGGTCCAGGTCTCTTGTCCTGGTCTTTTCCAGGTGTGGTCCATGTCTCTTGTCCAGGTCTTGTCCAGGTCTGATCCAGGTGTCTTGTCCAGGTCTGGTCCACGTGTCTTGTCCAGGTCATGTCCAGGTCTGGTCCAGGTCTCTTGTCCAGGTCTGGTCCAGGTGTCTTGTCCAGGTAATGTCCAGGTGTTGTCCAGGTCTCTTGTCCAGGTCTGGTCCAGATCTCATGTCCAGGTAATGTCCTGGTCTGGTCTAGATCTCATGTCCAGGTCTTATCCAGGTGTCCAGGTCTCTTGTCCAGGTCATGTCCAGGTCTTGTCCAGGTCTGGTCTATGTCTCTTGTCCAGATCTCATGTCCATGTCTGGTCCAGGTCTTGTTCAGGTTTGGTCCATGTCTCTTGTCCAGGTCTGGTCCAGGTCATATCCAGGTCTCTTGTCCAGGTCTTGTCCAGGTCTAGTCTAGGTCCCATGTCCAGGACTGGTCCAGGGTGAGATCCATGTCTCTTGTCCAGTTTTTGTCCAGGTAATGTCCAGGTCTGGTCCAGGTCTCATGTCCAGGTCTGGTCCAGGTCATGTCCAGTTCTGGTCCACGTCTCTTGTCCAGGTCATGTCCAGGTCTGGTCCAGGTCTCTTGTCCAGGTCTGGTCCTGGTCTTGTCCATTTATGGTCCATGTCTCTTGTCCAGGTCTGGTCCAGGTCTCTTGTCCAGGTCTCATCCAAGTCTTTTGTCCCGGTAATGTCCAAGTCTGGTCCTGGTCTCTTGTCCAGGTCATGTCCAGGTCTTGTCCATTTATGGTCCATGTCTTTTGTCCAGGTCTGGACGAGGTCCCATGTCCAGGTCTGGTCCAGGTGAGATCCATGTCTCTTGTCCAGGTCTTGTCCAGGTCATGTCCAGGTCTGGTCCAGGTCTCATGTCCAGTTCTGGTCCAGGTGTCTTGTCCAGGTGTGGTCCAGGTCTCTTGTCCAGGTCATGTCCAGGTCTGGTCCAGGTCTTGTCCAGGTCATGTCCAGGTCTGGTCCAGGTCTCATGTCCAGTTCTGGTCCAGGTGTCTTGTTCAGGTCTGGTCCAGATCTCTTGTCCCGGTAATGTCCAAGTCTGGTCCTGGTCTCTTGTCCAGGTCATGTCCAGTTCTTGTCCATTTATGGTTCATGTCTTTTGTCCAGGTCTGGACGAGGTCCCATGTCCAGGTCTGGTCCAGGTCTTGTCCAGGTCATGTCCAGGTCTGGTCCAGGTGAGATCCATGTCTCTTGTCCAGGTCTTGTCCAGGTCATGTCCAGGTCTGGTCCAGGTCTCATGTCCAGTTCTGGTCCAGGTCTCGCGTCCAGGTCTGGTCCAGGTCTCTTGTCCAGGTCTGGTCCTGGTCTTGTCCATTTATGGTCCATGTCTCTTGTCCAGGTCTGGTCCAGGTCTCTAGTCCAGGTCTGGTCCAGGTCTCTTGTCCAGGTAATGTCCAGGTCTGGTTCAGGTCTCTTGTCCAGGTCTGGTCCAGGTATTTTGTCCAGGTAATGTCCAGGTCTGGTCCAGGTTTATTGTCCAGGTCTGGTTCAGGTCTCAAGTCCAGGTCTGGTCCAGGTCATGTCCAGGTCTTGTCCAGGTCTCTTGTCCAGGTAATGTCCAGGTGTTGTCCAGGTCTCTTGTCCATGTCTGGCCCAGATCTCTTGTCCAGGTAATGTCCAGGTCTGGTCCAGGTCTCTTGTCCAGGTCATGTTCAGGTCTTGTCCATTTATGGTCCATGTCTTTTGTCCAGGTCTTGTCCAGGTGAGATCAATGTCTCTTGTCCAGGTCTTGTCCAGGTCATATCCAGGTCTGGTCCATGTCATGTCCAGTTCTGGTCCAGGTCTCTTGTCCAGGTCTGGTCCATGTCTCTTGTCCAGGTCTGGTCCAGGTCTCTTGTCCAGGCAAAGTCCAGGTCATATCCAGGTCTCTTTTCCAGGTCTGGTCCAGGTCTCATGTCCAGGTCATGTCCAGGTCTCTTCCAGGTCATGTCCAATTCTTGTCCAGGTAATGTCCAGGTCTGGTCCAGGTGTGGTCTATGTCTCTTGTCCAGATCTCATGTCCAGGTCTGGTCCAGGTCTTGTTCAGGTGTGGTCCATGTCTCTTGTCCAGATCTCATGTCCAGGTCTGGTCCAGGTCTTATCCAGGTGTCCAGGTCTCTTGTCCAGGTCATGTCCAGGTCTTGTCCAGGTCTGGTCCAGGTCATATCCAGGTCTCTTGTCCAGGTCTTGTCCAGGTCTAGTCTAGATCTCATGTCCAGGTCTTGTTCAGGTCTGGTCCAGATCTGTTGTCCAGGTAATTTCCAAGTCTGGTCCAGGTCATGTCCAGGTCTTGTCCATTTATGGTCCATGTCTTTTGTCCAGGTCTGGTCGAGGTCCCATGTCCAGGACTGGTCCAGGGTGAGATCCATGTCTCTTGTCCAGTTTTTGTCCAGGTAATGTCCAGGTCTGGTCCAGGTCTCATGTCCAGGTCTGGTCCAGGTCATGTCCAGTTCTGGTCCACGTCTCTTGTCCAGGTCATGTCCAGGTCTGGTCCAGGTCTCTTGTCCAGGTCTGGTCCTGGTCTTGTCCATTTATGGTCCAGGTCTCTTGTCCAGGTCTCGTCCAGGTCTTTTGTCCAGGTAATGTCCAAGTCTGGTCCTGGTCTCTTGTCCAGGTCATGTCCAGGTCTTGTCCATTTATGGTCCATGTCTTTTGTCCAGGTCTGGACGAGGTCCCATGTCCAGGTCTTGTCCAGGTGAGATCCATGTCTCTTGTCCAGGTCTTATCCAGGTCATGTCCAGGTCTGGTCCAGATCTCTTGTCCCGGTAATGTCCAAGTCTGGTCCTGGTCTCTTGTCCAGGTCATGTCCAGTTCTTGTCCAGGTCATGTCCAGGTTTGGTCCAGGTTTCTTGTCCAGGTCATGTCCAGTTCTTGTCCATTTATGGTTCATGTCTTTTGTCCAGGTCTGGACGAGGTCTTATCCAGGTCATGTCCAGGTCTGGTCCAGGTGAGATCCATGTCTCTTGTCCAGGTCTTGTCCAGGTCATGTCCAGGTCTGGTCTAGATCTCATGGCCAGGTCATGTCCAGGTGTGGTCCATGTCTCTTGTCCAGGTCTCATCCAGGTCTCATGTCCAGGTCTTGTCCAGGTCATGTCCAGATCTCATGTCCAGGTCATGTCCAGGTCTCTTCCAGGTCATGTCCAATTCTTGTCCAGGTAATGTCCAGGTCTGGTCCAGGTGTGGTCCAGGTCTCTTGTCCAGGTCATGTCCAGGTCTGGTCCAGGTGTGGTCCATGTCTCTTTTCCAGGTCTGGTCTATGTCTCTTGTCCAGATCTCATGTCCAGGTCTGGTCCAGGTCTTGTTCAGGTGTGGTCCATGTCTCTTGTCCAGGTCTGGTCCAGGTCATATCCAGATCTCTTGTCCAGGTCTGGTCCAGGTCTCTTGTCCTGGTCTTTTCCAGGTGTGGTCCATGTCTCTTGTCCAGGTCTTGTCCAGGTCTGATCCAGGTCTCTTGTCCAGGTCTGGTCCACGTGTCCTGTCCAGGTCATGTCCAGGTCTGGTCCAGGTCTCTTGTCCAGGTCTGGTCCAGGTGTCTTGTCCAGGTAATGTCCAGGTGTTGTCCAGGTCTCTTGTCCAGGTCATGTCCAGATCTCATGTCCAGGTAATGTCCTGGTCTGGTCTAGATCTCATGTCCAGGTCATGTCCTAGATCTCATGTCCAGGTCATGTCCAGGTCTTATCCAGGTGTCCAGGTCTCTTGTCCAGGTCATGTCCAGGTCTTGTCCAGGTCTGGTCTATGTCTCTTGTCCAGATCTCATGTCCAGGTCTGGTCCAGGTCTTGTTCAGGTTTGGTCCATGTCTCTTGTCCAGGTCTGGTCCAGGTCATATCCAGGTCTCTTGTCCAGGTCTAGTCTAGGTCCCATGTCCAGGACTGGTCCAGGGTGAGATCCATGTCTCTTGTCCAGTTTTTGTCCAGGTAATGTCCAGGTCTGGTCCAGGTCATGTCCAGTTCTGGTCCACGTCTCTTGTCCAGGTCATGTCCAGGTCTGGTCCAGGTCTCTTGTCCAGGTCTGGTCCTGGTCTTGTCCATTTATGGTCCATGTCTCTTGTCCAGGTCTGGTCCAGGTCTCTTGTCCAGGTCTCGTCCAGGTCTTTTGTCCCGGTAATGTCCAAGTCTGGTCCTGGTCTCTTGTCCAGGTCATGTCCAGGTCTTGTCCATTTATGGTCCATGTCTTTTGTCCAGGTCTGGACGAGGTCCCATGTCCAGGTCTGGTCCAGGTGAGATCCATGTCTCTTGTCCAGGTCTTGTCCAGGTCATGTCCAGGTCTGGTCCAGGTCTCATGTCCAGTTCTGGTCCAGGTGTCTTGTCCAGGTCTGGTCCAGGTCTCTTGTCCAGGTCATGTCCAGGTCTGGTCCAGGTTTCTTGTCCAGGTCATGTCCAGGTCTGGTCCAGGTCATATCCAGGTCTCTTGTCCAGGTCTTGTCCAGGTCTAGTCTAGGTCCCATGTCCAGGACTGGTCCAGGGTGAGATCCATGTCTCTTGTCCAGTTTTTGTCCAGGTCATGTCCAGGTCTTGTTCAGGTCTTGTCCAGATCTCTGGTCCAGGTAATGTCCAAGTCTGGTCCAGGTGTCTTGTCCAGGTCATGTCCAGGTCTGGTCCAGGTCTATTGTCCAGGTCTTTTCCAGGTGTAGTCCAGGTCTCTTGTCCAGGTCTGGCCCAGGTGTCTTGTCCAGGTCTGGTCCAGATCTCATGTCCAGGTCATGTCCAGGTGTGGTCCATGGCTCTTGTCCAGGTCTTGTCCAGGTCTATTGTCCAGGTCTCTTGTCCAGGTCTGGTCCAGGTGTCTTGTCCAGGTCATGTCCAGGTCTCTTGTCCAGTTTATGTCCAGGTCTGGTCCAGGTCTCTTGTCCAGGTCTGGTCCAGGTGTCTTGTCCAGTTAATGTCCAGGTGTTGTTCAGGTCTCTTGTCCAGGTCATGTCCAGGATTGGTCCAGATCTCTTGTCCAGGTCTCTTCCAGGTCATGTGCAATTCTTGTCCAGGTAATGTCCAGGTCTGGTCCAGGTCTCTTGTCCAGGTCATGTCCATTTATGGTCCCTGTCTCTTGTCCAGGTCTGGTCCAGGTCTCTTGTCCAGGTCTGGTCTAGGTTTGGTCCAGATCTCTTGTCCAGGTCTGGTCCAGGTCTCTTGTCCAGGTCTCTTCCAGGTCATGTCCAATTCTTGTCCAGGTAATGTCCAGGTCTGGTCCAGGTGTTGTCCAGGTCTCTTGTCCAGGTCATGTCCAGGCCATGTCCAATTCTTGTCCAGGTAATGTCCAGGTCTGGTCCAGCTGTGGTCCATGTCTCTTGTCCAGGTCTGGTCCAGGTTTCTTTTCCAGGTCTTTTCCAGGTCTGGTCTAGATCTCATGTCCAGGTCTTGTTCAGGTCTGGTCCATTTATGGTCCAGGTCTCATGTCCAGGTCTGGTCCAGGTCATGTGCAGTTCTGGTCCAGGTCTCTTGTCCAGGTCTTGTTCAGGTCTGGTCCAGATCTCTTGTCCCGGTAATGTCCAAGTATGGTCCTGGTCTCTTGTCCAGGTCATGTCCAGGTCTTGTCCATTTATGGTCCAGGTCTCATGTCCAGGTCTGGTCCAGGTCATGTGCAGTTCTGGTCCAGGTCTCTTGTCCAGGTCTTGTCCAGGTCATGTCCAGGTCTGGTCCAGGTCTCATGTCCAGGTCTGGTCCAGGTCATGTGCAGTTCTGGTCCAGGTCTCTTGTCCAGGTCTGGTCCAGGTCTCTTGTCCAGGATTTGTCCATTTATGGTCCATGCTTCTTGTCCAGGTCTGGTCCAGGTCTCTTGTCCAGGTCTGGTCCAGGTGTCTTGTCCAGGTCATGTCCAGGTCTCTTGACCAGGTCTTGTCCAGGTCTGGTCTAGATCTCATGTCCAGGTCATGTCCAGGTCTTATCCAGGTGTGGTCCATGGCTCTTGTCCAGGTCTGGTCCAGGTCTCTTGTCCAGGTAATGTCCAGGTCATGTCCATGTTTCTTGTCCAGGTCTGGTCCAGGTCTCTTGTCCAGGTCATGTCCAGGTCTTGTCCATTTATGGTCCATGTCTCTTGTCCAGGTCTGGTCCAGATCTCTTGTCCAGGTAATGTCCAGGTGTGGTCCAGGTAATGTCCAAGTCTGGTCCAGGTCTCTTGTCAAGGTCATGTCCATGTTCCTTGTCCAGGTGTGGTCCATGTCTCTTGTCCAGATCTCATGTCCAGGTCTGGTCCAGGTCTTGTTCAGGTGTGGTCCATGTCTCTTGTCCGGGTCTGGTCCAGGTCATATCCAGGTCTCTTGTCCAGGTCTGGTCCAGGTCTCTTGTCCAGGTCTTGTCCAGGTCTGGTCTAGATCTCATGTCCAGGTCTGGTCTAGATCTCATGTCCAGGTCTTGTTCAAGTCTGGTCCAGGTCTCTTGTCCAGGTCATGTCCAGGTCTTGTCCATTCATGGTCCATGTCTTTTGTCCAGGTCTGGTCGAGGTCTTGTCCAGGTCATGTCCAGGTCTGATCCAGGTGAGATCCATGACTCTTGTCCAGGTCTTTTCCAGGTCATGTCTAGGTCTGGTCCAGGTCTCATGTCCAGGTCTGGTCCAGGTCATGTCCAGTTCTGGTCCAGGTCTCTTGTCCAGGTCTCTTGTCCAGGTAATGTCCAGGTCATGTCCATGTTCCTTGTCCAGGTCTGGTCCAGGTGTCTTGTCCAGGTCTGGTCCAGGTCTCTTGTCCAGGTCTGGTCCAGGTGTCTTGTCCAGGTCATGTCCAGGTCATGTCCATGTTTCTTGTCCAGGTCTGGTCCAGGTCTCTTGTCCAGGTCTGGTCCAGGTGTCTTGTCCAGGTCATGTCCATGTCTGGTCCAGGTCTCTTGTCCAGGTCTGGTCCAGGTCTCTTGTCCAGGTCTGGTCCAGGTCTCTTGTCCAGGTCTGGTCCAGGTCTCTTGTCCAGGTCATGTCCAGGTTTTGTCCAGGTGTTGTCCAGGTCTGTTGTCCAGGTCATGTCCAGGTTTTGTCCAGGTCTTTTCCAGATCTCTGGTCCAGGTAATGTCCAGGTGTGGTCCAGGTTTGTTTGTCCAGGTCTGGTCCAGGTCTCATGTCCAGGTCTTGTTCAGGTCTTGTCCAGATCTCTGGTCCAGGTAATGTCCAAGTCTGGTCCAGGTGTCTTGACCAGGTCATGTCCAGGTCTGGTCCAGGTCTATTGTCCAGGTCTTTTCCAGGTGTAGTCCAGGTCTCTTGTCCAGGTCTGGCCCAGGTGTCTTGTCCAGGTCTGGTCCAGATCTCATGTCCAGGTCATGTCCAGGTCTTGTCCAGGTCATGTCCAATTCTTGTCCAGGTCATGTCCAGGTCTGGTCCAGGTGTGGTCCAGGTCTCTTGTCCAGGTCTGGTCTATGTCTCTTGTCCAGATCTCATGTCCAGGTCTGGTCCAGGTCTTGTTCAGGTGTGGTCCATGTCTCTTGTCCAGGTCTGGTCCAGGTCATATCCAGGTCTCTTGTCCAGGTCTGGTCCAGGTCTCATGTCCAGGTCATGTCCAGGTCTCTTCCAGGTCATGTCCAATTCTTGTCCAGGTAATGTCCAGGTCTGGTCCAGGTGTGGTCTATGTCTCTTGTCCAGATCTCATGTCCAGGTCTGGTCCAGGTCTTGTTCAGGTGTGGTCCATGTCTCTTGTCCAGATCTCATGTCCAGGTCTGGTCCAGGTCTTGTTCAGGTGTGGTCCATGTCTCTTGTCCAGGTCTGGTCCAGGTCATATCCAGGTCTCTTGTCCAGGTCTGGTCCAGGTCTCTTGTCCAGGTCTTGTCCAGGTTTGGTCCAGATCTCATGTCCAGGTCATGTCCAGGTCTCTTCCAGGTCATGTCCAATTCTTGTCCAGGTAATGTCCAGGTCTGGTCCAGGTGTGGTCTATGTCTCTTGTCCAGATCTCATGTCCAGGTCTGGTCCAGGTCTTGTTCAGGTGTGGTCCATGTCTCTTGTCCAGATCTCATGTCCAGGTCTGGTCCAGGTCTTGTTCAGGTGTGGTCCATGTCTCTTGTCCGGGTCTGGTCCAGGTCATATCCAGGTCTCTTGTCCAGGTCTGGTCCAGGTCTCTTGTCCAGGTCTTGTCCAGGTCTGGTCTAGATCTCATGTCCAGGTCTGGTCTAGATCTCATGTCCAGGTCTTGTTCAAGTCTGGTCCAGGTCTCTTGTCCAGGTCATGTCCAGGTCTTGTCCATTTATGGTCCATGTCTTTTGTCCAGGTCTGGTCGAGGTCTTGTCCAGGTCATGTCCAGGTCTGATCCAGGTGAGATCCATGACTCTTGTCCAGGTCTTGTCCAGGTCATGTCTAGGTCTGGTCCAGGTCTCATGTCCAGGTCTGGTCCAGGTCTTGTCCATTTATGGTCCATGTCTTTTGTCCAGGTCATGTCTAGGTCTGGTCCAGGTCTCATGTCCAGGTCTGGTCCAGGTCATGTCCAGTTCTGGTCCAGGTCTCTTGTCCAGGTAATGTCCAGGTCTGGTCCAGGTGTGGTCCAGGTCTCTTGTCCAGGTCATGTCCAGGTCTGGTCCAGGTGTGGTCCATGTCTCTTTTCCAGGTCTGGTCTATGTCTCTTGTCCAGATCTCATGTCCAGGTCTGGTCCAGGTCTTGTTCAGGTGTGGTCCATGTCTCTTGTCCAGGTCTGGTCCAGGTCATATCCAGGTCATGTCCAGGTCTGGTCCAGGTCTCTTGTCCTGGTCTTTTCCAGGTCTGGTCTAGATCTCATGTCCAGGTCTTGTTCAGGTCTGGTCCAGATCTCTTGTCCCGGTAATGTCCAAGTATGGTCCTGGTCTCTTGTCCAGGTCATGTCCAGGTCTTGTCCATTTATGGTCCAGGTCTCATGTCCAGGTCTGGTCCAGGTCATGTCCAGTTCTGGTCCAGGTCTCATGTCCAGGTCTGGTCCATGTCTCTTGTCCAGGTCATGTCCAGGTCTTGTCCAGGTCTCTTGTAACAGGTCTGGTCCAAATCTTGTCCATTTATGGTCCATGTCTCTTGTCCAGGTCTGGTCCAGGTGTCTCTTCCAGGTCATGTCCAGGTCTCTTGACCAGGTCATGTCCAGGTCTGGTCCATGTCTCTTGTCCAGGTCTGGTCTAGATCTCATGTCCCGGTCATGTCCAGGTGTGGTCCATGGCTCTTGTCCAGGTCTTGTCCAGGTCTATTGTCCAGGTCTCTTGTCCAGGTCTGGTCCAGGTGTCTTGTCCAGGTCATGTCCAGGTCTCTTGTCCAGTTTATGTCCAGGTCTGGTCCAGGTCTCTTGTCCAGGTCTGGTCCAGGTGTCTTGTCCAGTTAATGTCCAGGTGTTGTTCAGGTCTCTTGTCCAGGTCTCTTCCAGGTCATGTGCAATTCTTGTCCAGGTAATGTCCAGGTCTGGTCCAGGTCTCTTGTCCAGGTCATGTCCATTTATTGTCCCTGTCTCTTGTCCAGGTCTGGTCCAGGTCTCTTGTCCAGGTCTGGTCTAGGTTTGGTCCAGATCTCTTGTCCAGGTCTGGTCCAGGTCTCTTGTCCAGGTCTCTTCCAGGTCATGTCCAATTCTTGTCCAGGTAATGTCCAGGTCTGGTCCAGGTGTTGTCCAGGTCTCTTGTCCAGGTCATGTCCAGGCCATGTCCAATTCTTGTCCAGGTAATGTCCAGGTCTGGTCCAGCTGTGGTCCATGTCTCTTGTCCAGGTCTGGTCCAGGTTTCTTTTCCAGGTCTTTTCCAGGTCTGGTCTAGATCTCATGTCCAGGTCTTGTTCAGGTCTGGTCCAGATCTCTTGTCCCGGTAATGTCCAAGTATGGTCCTGGTCTCTTGTCCAGGTCATGTCCAGGTCTTGTCCATTTATGGTCCAGGTCTCATGTCCAGGTCTGGTCCAGGTCATGTGCAGTTCTGGTCCAGGTCTCTTGTCCAGGTCTTGTCCAGGTCATGTCCAGGTCTGGTCCAGGTCTCATGTCCAGGTCATGTCCAGGTCATGTGCAGTTCTGGTCCAGGTCTCTTGTCCAGGTCTTGTCCATTTATGGTCCATGCTTCTTGTCCAGGTCTGGTCCAGGTCTCTTGTCCAGGTCTGGTCCAGGTGTCTTGTCCAGGTCATGTCCAGGTCTCTTGACCAGGTCTTGTCCAGGTCTGGTCTAGATCTCATGTCCAGGTCTTATCCAGGTGTGGTCCATGGCTCTTGTCCAGGTCTGGTCCAGGTCTCTTGTCCAGGTCTTGTCCAGGTCATGTCCAGGTCTGGTCCAGGTCTCATGTCCAGGTCATGTCCAGGTCATGTGCAGTTCTGGTCCAGGTCTCTTGTCCAGGTCTGGTCCAGGTCTCTTGTCCAGGTCTTGTCCATTTATGGTCCATGCTTCTTGTCCAGGTCTGGTCCAGGTCTCTCTTCCAGGTCTGGTCCAGGTGTCTTGTCCAGGTCATGTCCAGGTCTCTTGACCAGGTCTTGTCCAGGTCTGGTCTAGATCTCATGTCCAGGTCTTATCCAGGTGTGGTCCATGGCTCTTGTCCAGGTCTGGTCCAGGTCTCTTGTCCAGGTCTCTTGTCCAGGTAATGTCCAGGTCATGTCCAGGTCTCTTGTCCAGGTCATGTCCAGGTCTTGTCCATTTATGGTCCATGTCTCTTGTCCAGGTCTGGTCCAGGTCTCTTGTCCAGGTCATGTCCAGGATTTGTCCAGGTGTGGTCCATGTCTCTTGTCCAGGTCTGGTCCAGATCTCTTGTCCAGGTAATGTCCAGGTGTGGTCCAGGTAATGTCCAAGTCTGGTCCAGGTCTCTTGTCAAGGTCATGTCCAGGATTTGTCCAAGTCTGGTCCAGGAGTCTTGTCCAGGTCATGTCCAGGTCTCTTGTCCAGGTTATGTCCAGGTCTGGTCCAGGTGTCTTGTCCAGGTAATGTCCAGGTCTCTTGTCCAGTTCTGGTCCTGGTCTGGTCCATGTCTCTTGTCCAGGTCTGGTCTATGTCTCTTGTCCAGATCTCATGTCCAGGTCTTGTCCCGGTCTGGTCCAGGTCTCTTGTCCAGGCAAAGTCCAGGTCATGTCCAGGTCTCTTGACCAGGTCATGTCCAGGTCTGGTCCAGGTCTATTGTCCAGGTCTTTTCCAGGTCTGGTCCATGTCTCTTGTCCAGGTCTTGTCCAGGTCTGATCTGGATCTCATGTCCAGGTCATGTCCAGGTCTCTTGTCCAGGTGTGGTCCATGGCTCTTGTCCAGGTCTCTTGTCCAGGTCTCTTGTCCAGGTAATGTCCAGGTCATGTCCATGTTTCTTGTCCAGGTCTGGTCCAGGTGTCTTGTCCAGGTCATGTCCAGGTCTGGTCCAGGTCTCTTGTCCAGGTCTGGTCCAGGTCATGTCCAGGTCATGTCCATGTTTCTTGTCCAGGTCTCTTGTCCAGGTCTCTTGTCCAGGTCTGGTCCAGGTGTCTTGTCCAGGTCATGTCCAGGTCTGGTCCAGGTCTCTTGTCCAGGTCTGGTCCAGGTGTCTTGTCCAGGTCATGTCCAGGTTTTGTCCAGGTGTTGTCCAGGTCTGTTGTCCAGGTCATGTCCAGGTTTTGTCCAGGTCTTTTCCAGATCTCTGGTCCAGGTAATGTCCAGGTGTGGTCCAGGTTTGTTTGTCCAGGTCTGGTCCAGGTCTCATGTCCAGGTCTTGTTCAGGTCTTGTCCAGATCTCTGGTCCAGGTAATGTCCAAGTCTGGTCCAGGTGTCCTCGTCCAGGTCATGTCCAGGTCTCTTGACCAGGTCATGTCCAGGTCTGGTCCAGGTCTATTGTCCAGGTCTTTTCCAGGTGTAGTCCAGGTCTCTTGTCCAGGTCTGGCCCAGGTGTCTTGTCCAGGTCTGGTCCAGATCTCATGTCCAGGTCATGTCCAGGTCTTGTCCAGGTCATGTCCAATTCTTGTCCAGGTCATGTCCAGGTCTGGTCCAGGTGTGGTCCAGGTCTCTTGTCCAGGTCTGGTCCAGGTCTTGTTCAGGTGTGGTCCATGTCTCTTGTCCAGGTCTGGTCCAGGTCATATCCAGGTCTCTTGTCCAGGTCTGGTCCAGGTCTCATGTCCAGGTCATGTCCAGGTCTCTTCCAGGTCATGTCCAATTCTTGTCCAGGTAATGTCCAGGTCTGGTCCAGGTGTGGTCTATGTCTCTTGTCCAGATCTCATGTCCAGGTCTGGTCCAGGTCTTGTTCAGGTGTGGTCCATGTCTCTTGTCCAGATCTCATGTCCAGGTCTGGTCCAGGTCTTGTTCAGGTGTGGTCCATGTCTCTTGTCCAGGTCTGGTCCAGGTCATATCCAGGTCTCTTGTCCAGGTCTGGTCCAGGTCTCTTGTCCAGGTCTTGTCCAGGTCTGGTCTAGATCTCATGTCCAGGTCTGGTCTAGATCTCATGTCCAGGTCTTGTTCAAGTCTGGTCCAGGTCTCTTGTCCAGGTCATGTCCAGGTCTGGTCCAGGTCTCATGTCCAGGTCTGGTCCAGGTCATGTCCAGTTCTGGTCCAGGTGTCTTGTCCAGGTCTGGTCCATGTCTCTTGTCCAGGTCATGTCCAGGTCTGGTCCAGGTCTCTTGTAACAGGTCTGGTCCAAATCTTGTCCATTTATGGTCCATGTCTCTTGTCCAGGTCTGGTCCAGGTGTCTTGTCCAGGTCATGTCCAGGTCTCTTGACCAGGTCATGTCCAGGTCATGTCCAGGTCTCTTGACCAGGTCATGTCCAGGTCTGGTCCAGGTCTATTGTCCAGGTCTTTTCCAGGTGTGGTCCATGTCTCTTGTCCAGGTCTGGTCCAGGTCTGGTCTAGATCTCATGTCCAGGTCATGTCCAGGTCTTGTCCAGGTGTGGTCCATGGCTCTTGTCCAGGTCTTGTCCAGGTCTATTGTCCAGGTCTCTTGTCCAGGTCTGGTCCAGGTGTCTTGTCCAGGTCATGTCCAGGTCTCTTGTCCAGTTTATGTCCAGGTCTGGTCCAGGTCTCTTGTCCAGGTCTGGTCCAGGTGTCTTGTCCAGTTAATGTCCAGGTGTTGTTCAGGTCTCTTGTCCAGGTCATGTCCAGGATTGGTCCAGATCTCTTGTCCAGGTCTCTTCCAGGTCATGTGCAATTCTTGTCCAGGTAATGTCCAGGTCTGGTCCAGGTCTCTTGTCCAGGTCATGTCCATTTATGGTCCCTGTCTCTTGTCCAGGTCTGGTCCAGGTCTCTTGTCCAGGTCTCTTCCAGGTCATGTCCAATTCTTGTCCAGGTAATGTCCAGGTCTGGTCCAGGTGTTGTCCAGGTCTCTTGTCCAGGTCATGTCCAGGCCATGTCCAATTCTTGTCCAGGTAATGTCCAGGTCTGGTCCAGCTGTGGTCCATGTCTCTTGTCCAGGTCTGGTCCAGGTTTCATGTCCCGGTAATGTCCAAGTATGGTCCTTGTCTCTTGTCCAGGTCATTTCCAGGTCTTGTCCATTTATGGTCCAGGTCTCATGTCCAGGTCTGGTCCAGGTCATGTGCAGTTCTGGTCCAGGTCTCTTGTCCAGGTCTTGTTCAGGTCTGGTCCAGATCTCTTGTCCCGGTAATGTCCAAGTATGGTCCTGGTCTCTTGTCCAGGTCATGTCCAGGTCTTGTCCATTTATGGTCCAGGTCTCATGTCCAGGTCTGGTCCAGGTCATGTGCAGTTCTGGTCCAGGTCTCTTGTCCAGGTCTTGTCCAGGTCATGTCCAGGTCTGGTCCAGGTCTCATGTCCAGGTCTGGTCCAGGTCATGTGCAGCTCTGGTCCAGGTCTCTTGTCCAGGTCTGGTCCAGGTCTCTTGTCCAGGTCTTGTCCATTTATGGTCCATGCTTCTTGTCCAGGTCTGGTCCAGGTGTCTTGTCCAGGTCATGTCCAGGTCTCTTGACCAGGTCTTGTCCAGGTCTGGTCTAGATCTCATGTCCAGGTCATGTCCAGGTCTTATCCAGGTGTGGTCCATGGCTCTTGTCCAGGTCTGGTCCAGGTCTCTTGTCCAGGTAATGTCCAGGTCATGTCCATGTTTCTTGTCCAGGTCTGGTCCAGGTCTCTTGTCCAGGTCATGTCCAGGTCTTGTCCATTTATGGTCCATGTCTCTTGTCCAGGTCTTGTCCAGGTCATGTCCAGGATTTGTCCAGGTGTGGTCCATGTCTCTTGTCCAGGTCTGGTCCAGATCTCTTGTCCAGGTAATGTCCAGGTGTGGTCCAGGTAATGTCCAAGTCTGGTCCAGGTCTCTTATCAAGGTCATGTCCAGGATTTGTCCAAGTCTGGTCCAGGAGTCTTGTCCAGGTCATGTCCAGGTCTCTTGTCCAGGTTATGTCCAGGTCTGGTCCAGGTGTCTTGTCCAGGTAATGTCCAGGTCTCTTGTCCAGTTCTGGTCCTGGTCTGGTCCATGTCTCTTGTCCAGGTCTGGTCTATGTCTCTTGTCCAGATCTCATGTCCAGGTCTGGTCCAGGTCTCTTGTCCAGGCAAAGTCCAGGTCATGTCCAGGTCTCTTGACCAGGTCATGTCCAGGTCTGGTCCAGGTCTATTGTCCAGGTCTTTTCCAGGTCTGGTCCATGTCTCTTGTCCAGGTCTTGTCCAGGTCTGATCTGGATCTCATGTCCAGGTCATGTCCAGGTCTTGTCCAGGTGTGGTCCATGGCTCTTGTCCAGGTAATGTCCATGTTTCTTGTCCAGGTCTGGTCCAGGTGTCTTGTCCAGGTCATGTCCAGGTCTGGTCCAGGTCTCTTGTCCAGGTCTGGTCCAGGTGCCTTGTCCAGGTCATGTCCAGGTCATGTCCATGTTTCTTGTCCAGGTCTGGTCCAGGTGTCTTGTCTGGGTCTGGTCCAGGTGTCTTGTCCAGGTCATGTCCAGGTCTGGTCCAGGTCTCTTGTCCAGGTCTGGTCCAGGTGTCTTGTCCAGGTCATGTCCAGGTTTTGTCCAGGTGTTGTCCAGGTCTGTTGTCCAGGTCATGTCCAGGTTTTGTCCAGGTCTTGTCCAGATCTCTGGTCCAGGTAATGTCCAGGTGTGGTCCAGGTTTGTTTGTCCAGGTCTGGTCCAGGTCTCATGTCCAGGTCTTGTTCAGGTCTTGTCCAGATCTCTGGTCCAGGTAATGTCCAAGTCTGGTCCAGGTGTCTTGTCCAGGTCATGTCCAGGTCTCTTGACCAGGTCATGTCCAGGTCTGGTCCAGGTCTATTGTCCAGGTCTTTTCCAGGTGTAGTCCAGGTCTCTTGTCCAGGTCTGGCCCAGGTGTCTTGTCCAGGTCTGGTCCAGATCTCATGTCCAGGTCTTGTCCAGGTCATGTCCAATTCTTGTCCAGGTCATGTCCAGGTCTGGTCCAGGTGTGGTCCAGGTCTCTTGTCCAGGTCTGGTCTATGTCTCTTGTCCAGATCTCATGTCCAGGTCTGGTCCAGGTTTTGTTCAGGTGTGGTCCATGTCTCTTGTCCAGGTCTGGTCCAGGTCATATCCAGGTCTCTTGTCCAGGTCTGGTCCAGGTCTCATGTCCAGGTCATGTCCAGGTCTCTTCCAGGTCATGTCCAATTCTTGTCCAGGTAATGTCCAGGTCTGGTCCAGGTGTGGTCTATGTCTCTTGTCCAGATCTCATGTCCAGGTCTGGTCCAGGTCTTGTTCAGGTGTGGTCCATGTCTCTTGTCCAGATCTCATGTCCAGGTCTGGTCCAGGTCTTGTTCAGGTGTGGTCCATGTCTCTTGTCCAGGTCTGGTCCAGGTCATATCCAGGTCTCTTGTCCAGGTCTGGTCCAGGTCTCTTGTCCAGGTCTTGTCCAGGTTTGGTCCAGATCTCATGTCCAGGTCATGTCCAGGTCTCTTCCTGGTCATGTCCAATTCTTGTCCAGGTAATGTCCAGGTCTGGTCCAGGTGTGGTCTATGTCTCTTGTCCAGATCTCATGTCCAGGTCTGGTCCAGGTCTTGTTCAGGTGTGGTCCATGTCTCTTGTCCAGATCTCATGTCCAGGTCTGGTCCAGGTCTTGTTCAGGTGTGGTCCATGTCTCTTGTCCAGGTCTGGTCCAGGTCATATCCAGGTCTCTTGTCCAGGTCTGGTCCAGGTCTCTTGTCCAGGTCTTGTCCAGGTCTGGTCTAGATCTCATGTCCAGGTCTGGTCTAGATCTCATGTCCAGGTCTTGTTCAAGTCTGGTCCAGGTCTCTTGTCCAGGTCATGTCCAGGTCTTGTCCATTTATGGTCCATGTCTTTTGTCCAGGTCTGGTCGAGGTCTTGTCCAGGTCATGTCCAGGTCTGATCCAGGTGAGATCCATGACTCTTGTCCAGGTCTTGTCCAGGTCATGTCTAGGTCTGGTCCAGGTCTCATGCCCAGGTCTGGTCCAGGTCTCTTGTCCAGGTCTGGTCCATGTCTCTTGTCCAGGTCATGGACAGGTCTGGTCCAGGTCTCTTGTAACAGGTCTGGTCCAAATCTTGTCCATTTATGGTCCATGTGTCTTGTCCAGGTCTGGTCCAGGTGTCTTGTCCAGGTCATGTCCAGGTCTCTTGACCAGGTCATGTCCAGGTCTGGTCCAGGTCTATTGTCCAGGTCTTTTCCAGGTGTGGTCCATGTCTCTTGTCCAGGTCTGGTCCAGGTCTGGTCTAGATCTCATGTCCAGGTCATGTCCAGGTCTTGTCCAGGTGTGGTCCATGGCTCTTGTCCAGGTCTTGTCCAGGTCTATTGTCCAGGTCTCTTGTCCAGGTCATGTCCAGGTCTCTTGTCCAGTTTATGTCCAGGTCTGGTCCAGGTCTCTTGTCCAGGTCTGGTCCAGGTGTCTTGTCCAGTTAATGTCCAGGTGTTGTTCAGGTCTCTTGTCCAGGTCATGTCCAGGATTGGTCCAGATCTCTTGTCCAGGTCTCTTCCAGGTCATGTGCAATTCTTGTCCAGGTAATGTCCAGGTCTGGTCCAGGTCTCTTGTCCAGGTCATGTCCATTTATGGTCCCTGTCTCTTGTCCAGGTCTGGTCTAGGTTTGGTCCAGATCTCTTGTCCAGGTCTGGTCCAGGTCTCTTGTCCAGGTCTCTTCCAGGTCATGTCCAATTCTTGTCCAGGTAATGTCCAGGTCTGGTCCAGGTGTTGTCCAGGTCTCTTGTCCAGGTCATGTCCAGGCCATGTCCAATTCTTGTCCAGGTAATGTCCAGGTCTGGTCCAGCTGTGGTCCATGTCTCTTGTCCAGGTCTGGTCCAGGTTTTTTTTCCAGGTCTTTTCCAGGTCTGGTCTAGATCTCATGTCCAGGTCTTGTTCAGGTCTGGTCCAGATCTCTTGTCCCGGTAATGTCCAAGTATGGTCCTGGTCTCTTGTCCAGGTCATGTCCAGGTCTTGTCCATTTATGGTCCAGGTCTCATGTCCAGGTCTGGTCCAGGTCATGTGCAGTTCTGGTCCAGGTCTCTTGTCCAGGTCATGTCCAGGTCTGGTCCAGGTCTCATGCCCAGGTCTGGTCCAGGTCATGTGCAGTTCTGGTCCAGGTCTCTTGTCCAGGTCTGGTCCAGGTCTCTTGTCCAGGTCTTGTCCATTTATGGTCCATGCTTCTTGTCCAGGTCTGGTCCAGGTCTCTTGTCCAGGTCTGGTCCAGGTGTCTTGTCCAGGTCATGTCCAGGTCTCTTGACCAGGTCTTGTCCAGGTCTGGTCTAGATCTCATGTCCAGGTCATGTCCAGGTCTTATCCAGGTGTGGTCCATGGCTCTTGTCCAGGTCTGGTCCAGGTCTCTTGTCCAGGTAATGTCCAGGTCATGTCCATGTTTCTTGTCCAGGTCTGGTCCAGGTCTCTTGTCCAGGTCATGTCCAGGTCTTGTCCATTTATGGTCCATGTCTCTTGTCCAGGTCATGTTCAGGATTTGTCCAGGTGTGGTCCATGTCTCTTGTCCAGGTCTGGTCCAGATCTCTTGTCCAGGTGATGTCCAGGTGTGGTCCAGGTAATGTCCAAGTCTGGTCCAGGTCTCTTGTCAAGGTCATGTCCAGGATTTGTCCAAGTCTGGTACAGGAGTCTTGTCCAGGTCTGGTCCAGGTCTCTTGTCCAGGTCTCTTGTCCAGGTCTGGTCCAGGTGTCTTGTCCAGGTAATGTCCAGGTCTCTTGTCCAGGTCTGGTCTGTCTCTTGTCCAGATCTCTTGTCCAGGTCTGGTCCAGGTCTCTTGTCAAGGCAAAGTCCAGGTCATGTCCAGGTCTCTTGACCAGGTCATGTCCAGGTCTGGTCCAGGTCTATTGTCCAGGTCTTTTCCAGATCTGGTCCATGTCTCTTGTCCAGGTCTTGTCCAGGTCTGATCTGGATCTCATGTCCAGGTCTTGTCCAGGTGTGGTCCATGGCTCTTGTCCAGGTCTCTTGTCCAGGTAATGTCCAGGTCATGTCCATGTTTCTTGTCCAGGTCTGGTCCAGGTGTCTTGTCCAGGTCATGTCCAGGTCTGGTCCAGGTGTCTTGTCCAGGTCATGTCCAGGTCATGTCCATGTTTCTTGTCCAGGTCTGGTCCAGGTCTCTTGTCCAGGTCTGGTCCAGGTGTCTTGTCCAGGTCATGTCCAGGTCTGGTCCAGGTCTCTTGTCCAGGTCTGGTCCAGGTGTCTTGTCCAGGTCATGTCCAGGTTTTTTTTCCAGGTCTTTTCCAGGTCTGGTCTAGATCTCATGTCCAGGTCTTGTTCAGGTCTGGTCCAGATCTCTTGTCCCGGTAATGTCCAAGTATGGTCCTGGTCTCTTGTCCAGGTCATGTCCAGGTCTTGTCCATTTATGGTCCAGGTCTCATGTCCAGGTCTGGTCCAGGTCATGTGCAGTTCTGGTCCAGGTCTCTTGTCCAGGTCTTGTCCAGGTCATGTCCAGGTCTGGTCCAGGTCTCATGCCCAGGTCTGGTCCAGGTCATGTGCAGTTCTGGTCCAGGTCTCTTGTCCAGGTCTTGTCCATTTATGGTCCATGCTTCTTGTCCAGGTCTGGTCCAGGTCTCTTGTCCAGGTCATGTCCAGGTCTCTTGACCAGGTCTTGTCCAGGTCTGGTCTAGATCTCATGTCCAGGTCATGTCCAGGTCTTATCCAGGTGTGGTCCATGGCTCTTGTCCAGGTCTGGTCCAGGTCTCTTGTCCAGGTCATGTCCAGGTCTTGTCCATTTATGGTCCATGTCTCTTGTCCAGGTCTGGTCCAGGTCTCTTGTCCAGGTAATGTCCAGGTGTGGTCCAGGTAATGTCCAAGTCTGGTCCAGGTCTCTTGTCAAGGTCATGTCCAGGATTTGTCCAAGTCTGGTACAGGAGTCTTGTCCAGGTCATGTCCAGGTCTCTTGTCCAGGTTATGTCCAGGTCTGGTCCAGGTCTCTTGTCCAGGTAATGTCCAGGTCATGTCCATGTTTCTTGTCCAGGTCTGGTCCAGGTCTCTTGTCCAGGTCATGTCCAGGTCTTGTCCATTTATGGTCCATGTCTCTTGTCCAGGTCTGGTCCAGGTCTCTTGTCCAGGTCATGTCCAGGATTTGTCCAGGTGTGGTCCATGTCTCTTGTCCAGGTCTGGTCCAGATATCTTGTCCAGGTAATGTCCAGGTGTGGTCCAGGTAATGTCCAAGTCTGGTCCAGGTCTCTTGTCAAGGTCATGTCCAGGATTTGTCCAAGTCTGGTACAGGAGTCTTGTCCAGGTCATGTCCAGGTCTCTTGTCCAGGTCTGGTCCAGGTGTCTTGTCCAGGTAATGTCCAGGTCTCTTGTCCAGGTCTGGTCTATGTCTCTTGTCCAGATCTCATGTCCAGGTCTGGTCCAGGTCTTGTCCAGGTCTGGTCCAGGTCTCTTGTCCAGGCAAAGTCCAGGTCATGTCCAGGTCTCTTGACCAGGTCATGTCCAGGTCTGGTCCAGGTCTATTGTCCAGGTCTTTTCCAGGTCTGGTCCATGTCTCTTGTCCAGGTCTTGTCCAGGTCTGATCTGGATCTCATGTCGAGGTCTGGTCCAGGTCTGGTCCAGGTCTCTTGTCCAGGCAAAGTCCAGGTCATGTCCAGGTCTCTTGACCAGGTCATGTCCAGGTCTGGTCCAGGTCTATTGTCCAGGTCTTTTCCAGGTCTGGTCCATGTCTCTTGTCCAGGTCTTGTCCAGGTCTGATCTGGATCTCATGTCCAGGTCTTGTCCAGGTGTGGTCCATGGCTCTTGTCCAGGTCTCTTGTCCAGGTAATGTCCTGGTCATGTCCATGTTTCTTGTCCAGGTCTGGTCCAGGTGTCTTGTCCAGGTCATGTCCAGGTCTCTTGTCCAGGTTATGTCCTGGTCTGGTCCAGGTCTCTTGTCCAGGTCTGGTCCAGGTGTCTTGTCCAGGTAATGTCCAGGTCTCTTGTCCAGGTCTGGTCTATGTCTCTTGTCCAGATCTCATGTCCAGGTCTGGTCCAGGTCTTGTCCAGGTCTGGTCCAGGTCTCTTGTCCAGGCAAAGTCCAGGTCATGTCCAGGTCTCTTGACCAGGTCATGTCCAGGTCTGGTCCAGGTCTATTGTCCAGGTCTTTTCCAGGTCTGGTCCATGTCTCTTGTCCAGGTCTTGTCCAGGTCTGATCTGGATCTCATGTCCAGGTCTTGTCCAGGTGTGGTCCATGGCTCTTGTCCAGGTCTCTTGTCCAGGTAATGTCCAGGTCATGTCCATGTTTCTTGTCCAGGTGTCTTGTCCAGGTCATGTCCAGGTCTGGTCCAGGTCTCTTGTCCAGGTCTGGTCCAGGTGTCTTGTCCAGGTCATGTCCATGTTTCTTGTCCAGGTCTGGTCCAGGTCTCTTGTCCAGGTCTGGTCCAGGTGTCTTGTCCAGGTCATGTCCAGGTCTGGTCCAGGTCTCTTGTCCAGGTCTGGTCCAGGTGTCTTGTCCAGGTCATGTCCAGGTTTTGTCCAGGTCTTGTCCAGATCTCTGGTCCAGGTAATGTCCAGGTGTGGTCCAGGTTTGTTTGTCCAGGTCTGGTCCAGGTCTCATGTCCAGGTCTTGTTCAGGTCTTGTCCAGATCTCTGGTCCAGGTAATGTCCAAGTCTGGTCCAGGTGTCTTGTCCAGGTCATGTCCAGGTCTCTTGACCAGGTCATGTCCAAGTCTGGTCCAGGTCTATTGTCCAGGTCTTTTCCAGGTGTAGTCCAGGTCTCTTGTCCAGGTCTGGCCCAGGTGTCTTGTCCAGGTCTGGTCCAGATCTCATGTCCAGGTCATGTCCAGGTCTTGTCCAGGTCATGTCCAATTCTTGTCCAGGTCATGTCCAGGTCTGGTCTATGTCTCTTGTCCAGATCTCATGTCCAGGTCTGGTCCAGGTCTTGTTCAGGTGTGGTCCATGTCTCTTGTCCAGGTCTGGTCCAGGTCATATCCAGGTCTCTTGTCCAGGTCTGGTCCAGGTCTCATGTCCAGGTCATGTCCAGGTCTCTTCCAGGTCATGTCCAATTCTTGTCCAGGTAATGTCCAGGTCTGGTCCAGGTGTGGTCTATGTCTCTTGTCCAGATCTCATGTCCAGGTCTGGTCCAGGTCTTGTTCAGGTGTGGTCCATGTCTCTTGTCCAGATCTCATGTCCAGGTCTGGTCCAGGTCTTGTTCAGGTGTGGTCCATGTCTCTTGTCCAGGTCTGGTCCAGGTCATATCCAGGTCTCTTGTCCAGGTCTGGTCTATGTCTCTTGTCCAGATCTCATGTCCAGGTCTGGTCCAGGTCTGGTCCAGGTCTCTTGTCCAGGCAAAGTCCAGGTCATGTCCAGGTCTCTTGACCAGGTCATGTCCAGGTCTGGTCCAGGTCTATTGTCCAGGTCTTTTCCAGGTCTGGTCCATGTCTCTTGTCCAGGTCTTGTCCAGGTCTGATCTGGATCTCATGTCCAGGTCTTGTCCAGGTGTGGTCCATGGCTCTTGTCCAGGTCTCTTGTCCAGGTAATGTCCAGGTCATGTCCATGTTTCTTGTCCAGGTCTGGTCCAGGTGTCTTGTCCAGGTCATGTCCAGGTCTGGTCCAGGTCTCTTGTCCAGGTCTGGTCCAGGTGTCTTGCCCAGGTCATGTCCAGGTCATGTCCATGTTTCTTGTCCAGGTCTGGTCCAGGTCTCTTGTCGAGGTCTGGTCCAGGTGTCTTGTCCAGGTCATGTCCAGGTCTGGTCCAGGTCTCTTGTCCAGGTCTGGTCCAGGTGTCTTGTCCAGGTCATGTCCAGGTTTTTTTTCCAGGTCTTTTCCAGGTCTGGTCTAGATCTCATGTCCAGGTCTTGTTCAGGTCTGGTCCAGATCTCTTGTCCCGGTAATGTCCAAGTATGGTCCTGGTCTCTTGTCCAGGTCATGTCCAGGTCTTGTCCATTTATGGTCCAGGTCTCATGTCCAGGTCTGGTCCAGGTCATGTGCAGTTCTGGTCCAGGTCTCTTGTCCAGGTCATGTGCAGTTCTGGTCCAGGTCTCTTGTCCAGGTCTGGTCCAGGTCATGTCCAGGTCTGGTCCAGGTCTCATGCCCGGGTCTGGTCCAGGTCATGTGCAGTTCTGGTCCAGGTCTCTTCTCCAGGTCTGGTCCAGGATTTGTCCAGGTGTGGTCCATGTCTCTTGTCCAGGTCTGGTCCAGATCTCTTGTCCAGGTCATGTCCAGGATTTGTCCAGGTGTGGTCCATGTCTCTTGTCCAGGTCTGGTCCAGATCTCTTGTCCAGGTAATGTCCAGGTGTGGTCCATGGCTCTTGTCCAGGTCTCTTGTCCAGGTGATGTCCATGTTTCTTGTCCAGGTCTGGTCCAGGTCTCTTGTCCAGGTTATGTCCATTTATGGTCCATGTCTCTTGTCCAGGTCTGGTCCAGGTGTCTTGTCCAGGTAATGTCCAGGTCTCTTGTCCAGGTCTGGTCTATGTCTCTTGTCCAGATCTCATGTCCAGGTCTGGTCCAGGTCTTGTCCAGGTCTGGTCCAGGTCTCTTGTCCAGGCAAAGTCCAGGTCATGTCCAGGTCTCTTGACCAGGTCATGTCCAGGTCTGGTCCAGGTCTATTGTCCAGGTCTTTTCCAGGTCTGGTCCATGTCTCTTGTCCAGGTCTTGTCCAGGTGTGGTCCATGGCTCTTTTCCAGGTCATGTCCATGTTTCTTGTCCAGGTCTGGTCCAGGTGTCTTGTCCAGGTCATGTCCAGGTCTGGTCCAGGTCTCTTGTCCAGGTTTTGTCCAGGTGTTGTCCAGGTCTGTTGTCCAGGTCATGTCCAGGTTTTGTCCAGGTCTTGTCCAGATCTCTGGTCCAGGTAATGTCCAGGTGTGGTCCAGGTTTGTTTGTCCAGGTCTGGTCCAGGTCTCATGTCCAGGTCTTGTTCAGGTCTTGTCCAGATCTCTGGTCCAGGTAATGTCCAAGTCTGGTCCAGGTGTCCTCGTCCAGGTCATGTCCAGGTCTCTTGACCAGGTCATGTCCAGGTCTGGTCCAGGTCTATTGTCCAGGTCTTTTCCAGGTGTAGTCCAGGTCTCTTGTCCAGGTCTGGCCCAGGTGTCTTGTCCAGGTCTGGTCCAGATCTCATGTCCAGGTCATGTCCAGGTCTTGTCCAGGTCATGTCCAATTCTTGTCCAGGTCATGTCCAGGTCTGGTCCAGGTGTGGTCCAGGTCTCTTGTCCAGGTCTGGTCTATGTCTCTTGTCCAGATCTCATGTCCAGGTCTGGTCCAGGTCTTGTTCAGGTGTGGTCCATGTCTCTTGTCCAGGTCTGGTCCAGGTCATATCCAGGTCTCTTGTCCAGGTCTGGTCCAGGTCTCATGTCCAGGTCATGTCCAGGTCTCTTCCAGGTCATGTCCAATTCTTGTCCAGGTAATGTCCAGGTCTGGTCCAGGTGTGGTCTATGTCTCTTGTCCAGATCTCATGTCCAGGTCTGGTCCAGGTCTTGTTCAGGTGTGGTCCATGTCTCTTGTCCAGATCTCATGTCCAGGTCTGGTCCAGGTCTTGTTCAGGTGTGGTCCATGTCTCTTGTCCAGGTCTGGTCCAGGTCATATCCAGGTCTCTTGTCCAGGTCTGGTCCAGGTCTCTTGTCCAGGTCTTGTCCAGGTTTGGTCCAGATCTCATGTCCAGGTCATGTCCAGGTCTCTTCCAGGTCATGTCCAATTCTTGTCCAGGTAATGTCCAGGTGTGGTCTATGTCTCTTGTCCAGATCTCATGTCCAGGTCTGGTCCAGGTCTTGTTCAGGTGTGGTCCATGTCTCTTGTCCAGATCTCATGTCCAGGTCTGGTCCAGGTCTTGTTCAGGTGTGGTCCATGTCTCTTGTCCAGGTCTGGTCCAGGTCATATCCAGGTCTCTTGTCCAGGTCTGGTCCAGGTCTCTTGTCCAGGTCTGGTCTAGATCTCATGTCCAGGTCTGGTCTAGATCTCATGTCCAGGTCTTGTTCAAGTCTGGTCCAGGTCTCTTGTCCAGGTCATGTCCAGGTCTTGTCCATTTATGGTCCATGTCTTTTGTCCAGGTCTGGTCGAGGTCTTGTCCAGGTCATGTCCAGGTCTGATCCAGGTGAGATCCATGACTCTTGTCCAGGTCTTGTCCAGGTCATGTCTAGGTCTGGTCCAGGTCTCATGTCCAGTTCTGGTCCAGGTCATGTCCAGTTCTGGTCCAGGTCTCTTGTCCAGGTCTGGTCCATGTCTCTTGTCCAGGTCATGTCCAGGTCTGGTCCAGGTCTCTTGTAACAGGTCTGGTCCAAATCTTGTCCATTTATGGTCCATGTCTCTTGTCCAGGTCTGGTCCAGGTGTCTTGTCCAGGTCTGGTCCAGGTGTCTTGTCCAGGTCATGTCCAGGTCTCTTGACCAGGTCATGTCCAGGTCTGGTCCAGGTCTATTGTCCAGGTCTTTTCCAGGTGTGGTCCATGTCTCTTGTCCAGGTCTGGTCCAGGTCTGGTCTAGATCTCATGTCCAGGTCATGTCCAGGTCTTGTCCAGGTGTGGTCCATGGCTCTTGTCCAGGTCTATTGTCCAGGTCTCTTGTCCAGGTCTGGTCCAGGTGTCTTGTCCAGGTCATGTCCAGGTCTCTTGTCCAGTTAATGTCCAGGTGTTGTTCAGGTCTCTTGTCCAGGTCTGGTCCAGGATTGGTCCAGATCTCTTGTCCAGGTCATGTCCATTTATGGTCCCTGTCTCTTGTCCAGGTCTGGTCCAGGTCTCTTGTCCTGGTC
Organism: Telmatherina bonti; assembly: GCF_933228915.1. Taxonomy (NCBI): domain Eukaryota; kingdom Metazoa; phylum Chordata; class Actinopteri; order Atheriniformes; family Telmatherinidae; genus Telmatherina; species Telmatherina bonti. The sequence goes on from NC_136615.1 coordinate 2,231,338, forward strand.
TGGTCTAGGTTTGGTCCAGATCTCTTGTCCAGGTCTGGTCCAGGTCTCTTGTCCAGGTCTCTTCCAAGTCATGTCCAATTCTTGTCCAGGTAATGTCCAGGTCTGGTCCAGGTGTTGTCCAGGTCTCTTGTCCAGGTCATGTCCAGGCCATGTCCAATTCTTGTCCAGGTAATGTCCAGGTCTGGTCCAGCTGTGGTCCATGTCTCTTGTCCAGGTCTGGTCCAGGTCTCTTGTCCAGGTCTCTTCCAAGTCATGTCCAATTCTTGTCCAGGTAATGTCCAGGTCTGGTCCAGGTGTTGTCCAGGTCTCTTGTCCAGGTCATGTCCAGGTCTTGTCCATTTATGGTCCAGGTCTCATGTCCAGGTCTGGTCCAGGTCATGTGCAGTTCTGGTCAAGGTCTCTTGTCCAGGTCTTGTCCAGGTCATGTCCAGGTCTGGTCCAGGTCTCATGTCCAGGTCTGGTCCAGGTCATGTGCAGTTCTGGTCCAGGTCTCTTGTCCAGGTCTTGTCCATTTACGGTCCATGCTTCTTGTCCAGGTCTGGTCCAGGTCTCTTGTCCAGGTCTGGTCCAGGTGTCTTGTCCAGGTCATGTCCAGGTCTCTTGACCAGGTCTTGTCCAGGTCTGGTCTAGATCTCATGTCCAGGTCATGTCCAGGTCTTATCCAGGTGTGGTCCATGGCTCTTGTCCAGGTCTGGTCCAGGTCTCTTGTCCAGCTCTCTTGTCCAGGTAATGTCCAGGTCATGTCCATGTTTCTTGTCCAGGTCTGGTCCAGGTCTCTTGTCCAGGTCATGTCCAGGTCTTGTCCATTTATGGTCCATGTCTCTTGTCCAGGTCTGGTCCAGGTCTCTTGTCCAGGTCATGTCCAGGATTTCTCCAGGTGTGGTCCATGTCTCTTGTCCAGGTCTGGTCCAGATCTCTTGTCCAGGTCTGGTCCAGATCTCTTGTCCAGGTAATGTCCAGGTGTGGTCCAGGTAATGTCCAAGTCTGGTCCAGGTCTCTTGTCAAGGTCATGTCCAGGATTTGTCCAAGTCTGGTACAGGAGTCTTGTCCAGGTCATGTCCAGGTCTCTTGTCCAGGTTATGTCCAGGTCTGGTCCAGGTCTCTTGTCCAGGTCTGGTCCAGGTGTCTTGTCCAGGTAATGTCCAGGTCTCTTGTCCAGGTCTGGTCCAGGTCTAGTCCAGGTCTGGTCCAGGTCTCTTGTCCAGGCAAAGTCCAGGTCATGTCCAGGTCTCTTGACCAGGTCATGTCCAGGTCTGGTCCAGGTCTATTGTCCAGGTCTTTTCCAGGTCTGGTCCATGTCTCTTGTCCAGGTCTTGTCCAGGTCTGATCTGGATCTCATGTCCAGGTCTTGTCCAGGTGTGGTCCATGGCTCTTGTCCAGGTCTCTTGTCCAGGTAATGTCCAGGTCATGTCCATGTTTCTTGTCCAGGTCTGGTCCAGGTGTCTTGTCCAGGTCATGTCCAGGTCTGGTCCAGGTCTCTTGTCCAGGTCTGGTCCAGGTGTCTTGTCCAGGTCATGTCCAAGTTTCTTGTCCAGGTCTGGTCCAGGTCTCTTGTCCAGGTCTGGTCCAGGTGTCTTGTCCAGGTCATGTCCAGGTCTGGTCCAGGTCTCTTGTCCAGGTCTGGTCCAGGTGTCTTGTCCAGGTCATGTCCAGGTTTTTTTTCCAGGTCTTTTCCAGGTCTGGTCTAGATCTCATGTCCAGGTCTTGTTCAGGTCTGGTCCAGATCTCTTGTCCCGGTAATGTCCAAGTATGGTCCTGGTCTCTTGTCCAGGTCATGTCCAGGTCTTGTCCATTTATGGTCCAGGTCTCATGTCCAGGTCTGGTCCAGGTCATGTGCAGTTCTGGTCCAGGTCTCTTGTCCAGGTCTTGTCCAGGTCATGTCCAGGTCTGGTCCAGGTCTCATGCCCAGGTCTGGTCCAGGTCATGTGCAGTTCTGGTCCAGGTCTCTTGTCCAGGTCTTGTCCATTTACGGTCCATGCTTCTTGTCCAGGTCTGGTCCAGGTCTCTTGTCCAGGTCTGGTCCAGGTGTCTTGTCCAGGTCATGTCCAGGTCTCTTGACCAGGTCTTGTCCAGGTCTGGTCTAGATCTCATGTCCAGGTCATGTCCAGGTCTTATCCAGGTGTGGTCCATGGCTCTTGTCCAGGTCTGGTCCAGGTCTCTTGTCCAGCTCTCTTGTCCAGGTAATGTCCAGGTCATGTCCATGTTTCTTGTCCATTTTTGGTCCAGGTCTCTTGTCCAGGTCATGTCCAGGTCTTGTCCATTTATGGTCCATGTCTCTTGTCCAGGTCTGGTCCAGGTCTCTTGTCCAGGTCATGTCCAGGATTTCTCCAGGTGTGGTCCATGTCTCTTGTCCAGGTCTGGTCCAGATCTCTTGTCCAGGTCTGGTCCAGATCTCTTGTCCAGGTAATGTCCAGGTGTGGTCCAGGTAATGTCCAAGTCTGGTCCAGGTCTCTTGTCAAGGTCATGTCCAGGATTTGTCCAAGTCTGGTACAGGAGTCTTGTCCAGGTCATGTCCAGGTCTCTTGTCCAGGTTATGTCCAGGTCTGGTCCAGGTCTCTTGTCCAGGTCTGGTCCAGGTGTCTTGTCCAGGTAATGTCCAGGTCTCTTGTCCAGGTCTGGTCCAGGTCTAGTCCAGGTCTGGTCCAGGTCTCTTGTCCAGGCAAAGTCCAGGTCATGTCCAGGTCTCTTGACCAGGTCATGTCCAGGTCTGGTCCAGGTCTATTGTCCAGGTCTTTTCCAGGTCTGGTCCATGTCTCTTGTCCAGGTCTTGTCCAGGTCTGATCTGGATCTCATGTCCAGGTCTTGTCCAGGTGTGGTCCATGGCTCTTGTCCAGGTCTCTTGTCCAGGTAATGTCCAGGTCATGTCCATGTTTCTTGTCCAGGTCTGGTCCAGGTGTCTTGTCCAGGTCATGTCCAGGTCTGGTCCAGGTCTCTTGTCCAGGTCTGGTCCAGGTGTCTTGTCCAGGTCATGTCCAAGTTTCTTGTCCAGGTCTGGTCCAGGTCATGTCCAGGTCTGGTCCAGGTCTCTTGTCCAGGTCTGGTCCAGGTGTCTTGTCCAGGTCATGTCCAGGTTTTTTTTCCAGGTCTTTTCCAGGTCTGGTCTAGATCTCATGTCCAGGTCTTGTTCAGGTCTGGTCCAGATCTCTTGTCCCGGTAATGTCCAAGTATGGTCCTGGTCTCTTGTCCAGGTCATGTCCAGGTCTTGTCCATTTATGGTCCAGGTCTCATGTCCAGGTCTGGTCCAGGTCATGTGCAGTTCTGGTCCAGGTCTCTTGTCCAGGTCTTGTCCAGGTCATGTCCAGGTCTGGTCCAGGTCTCATGCCCAGGTCTGGTCCAGGTCATGTGCAGTTCTGGTCCAGGTCTCTTGTCCAGGTCTGGTCCAGGTCTCTTGTCCAGGTCTTGTCCATTTATGGTCCATGCTTCTTGTCCAGGTCTGGTCCAGGTCTCTTTTCCAGGTGTGGTCCAGGTGTCTTGTCCAGGTCATGTCCAGGTCTCTTGACCAGGTCTTGTCCAGGTCTGGTCTAGATCTCATGTCCAGGTCATGTCCAGGTCTTATCCAGGTGTGGTCCATGGCTCTTGTCCAGGTCTGGTCCAGGTCTCTTGTCCAGGTCTCTTGTCCAGGTAATGTCCAGGTCATGTCCATGTTTCTTGTCCAGGTCTGGTCCAGGTCTCTTGTCCAGGTCATGTCCAGGTCTTGTCCATTTATGGTCCATGTCTCTTGTCCAGGTCTGGTCCAGGTCTCTTGTCCAGGTCATGTCCAGGATTTGTCCAGGTGTGGTCCATGTCTCTTGTCCAGGTCTGGTCCAGATCTCTTGTCCAGGTAATGTCCAGGTGTGGTCCAGGTAATGTCCAAGTCTGGTCCAGGTCTCTTGTCAAGGTCATGTCCAGGATTTGTCCAAGTCTGGTACAGGAGTCTTGTCCAGGTCATGTCCAGGTCTCTTGTCCAGGTTATGTCCAGGTCTGGTCCAGGTCTCTTGTCCAGGTCTGGTCCAGGTGTCTTGTCCAGGTAATGTCCAGGTCTCTTGTCCAGGTCTGGTCTATGTCTCTTGTCCAGATCTCATGTCCAGGTCTGGTCCAGGTCTTGTCCAGGTCTGGTCCAGGTCTCTTGTCCAGGCAAAGTCCAGGTCATGTCCAGGTCTCTTGACCAGGTCATGTCCAGGTCTATTGTCCAGGTCTTTTCCAGGTCTGGTCCATGTCTCTTGTCCAGGTCTTGTCCAGGTCTGATCTGGATCTCATGTCCAGGTCTTGTCCAGGTGTGGTCCATGGCTCTTGTCCAGGTCTCTTGTCCAGGTAATGTCCAGGTCATGTCCATGTTTCTTGTCCAGGTCTGGTCCAGGTGTCTTGTCCAGGTCATGTCCAGGTCTGGTCCAGGTCTCTTGTCCAGGTCTGGTCCAGGTGTCTTGTCCAGGTCATGTCCATGTTTCTTGTCCAGGTCTGGTCCAGGTGTCTTGTCCAGGTCATGTCCAGGTCATGTCCAGGTCTCTTGTCCAGGTTATGTCCAGGTCTGGTCCAGGTCTCTTGTCCAGGTCTGGTCCAGGTGTCTTGTCCAGGTAATGTCCAGGTCTCTTGTCCAGGTCTGGTCCAGGTCTAGTCCAGGTCTGGTCCAGGTCTCTTGTCCAGGCAAAGTCCAGGTCATGTCCAGGTCTCTTGACCAGGTCATGTCCAGGTCTGGTCCAGGTCTATTGTCCAGGTCTTTTCCAGGTCTGGTCCATGTCTCTTGTCCAGGTCTTGTCCAGGTCTGATCTGGATCTCATGTCCAGGTCTTGTCCAGGTGTGGTCCATGGCTCTTGTCCAGGTCTCTTGTCCAGGTAATGTCCAGGTCATGTCCATGTTTCTTGTCCAGGTCTGGTCCAGGTGTCTTGTCCAGGTCATGTCCAGGTCTGGTCCAGGTCTCTTGTCCAGGTCTGGTCCAGGTGTCTTGTCCAGGTCATGTCCAAGTTTCTTGTCCAGGTCTGGTCCAGGTCTCTTGTCCAGGTCTGGTCCAGGTGTCTTGTCCAGGTCATGTCCAGGTCTGGTCCAGGTCTCTTGTCCAGGTCTGGTCCAGGTGTCTTGTCCAGGTCATGTCCAGGTTTTTTTTCCAGGTCTTTTCCAGGTCTGGTCTAGATCTCATGTCCAGGTCTTGTTCAGGTCTGGTCCAGATCTCTTGTCCCGGTAATGTCCAAGTATGGTCCTGGTCTCTTGTCCAGGTCATGTCCAGGTCTTGTCCATTTATGGTCCAGGTCTCATGTCCAGGTCTGGTCCAGGTCATGTGCAGTTCTGGTCCAGGTCTCTTGTCCAGGTCTTGTCCAGGTCATGTCCAGGTCTGGTCCAGGTCTCATGCCCAGGTCTGGTCCAGGTCATGTGCAGTTCTGGTCCAGGTCTCTTGTCCAGGTCTTGTCCATTTACGGTCCATGCTTCTTGTCCAGGTCTGGTCCAGGTCTCTTGTCCAGGTCTGGTCCAGGTGTCTTGTCCAGGTCATGTCCAGGTCTCTTGACCAGGTCTTGTCCAGGTCTGGTCTAGATCTCATGTCCAGGTCATGTCCAGGTCTTATCCAGGTGTGGTCCATGGCTCTTGTCCAGGTCTGGTCCAGGTCTCTTGTCCAGCTCTCTTGTCCAGGTAATGTCCAGGTCATGTCCATGTTTCTTGTCCATTTCTGGTCCAGGTCTCTTGTCCAGGTCATGTCCAGGTCTTGTCCATTTATGGTCCATGTCTCTTGTCCAGGTCTGGTCCAGGTCTCTTGTCCAGGTCATGTCCAGGATTTCTCCAGGTGTGGTCCATGTCTCTTGTCCAGGTCTGGTCCAGATCTCTTGTCCAGGTCTGGTCCAGATCTCTTGTCCAGGTAATGTCCAGGTGTGGTCCAGGTAATGTCCAAGTCTGGTCCAGGTCTCTTGTCAAGGTCATGTCCAGGATTTGTCCAAGTCTGGTACAGGAGTCTTGTCCAGGTCATGTCCAGGTCTCTTGTCCAGGTTATGTCCAGGTCTGGTCCAGGTCTCTTGTCCAGGTCTGGTCCAGGTGTCTTGTCCAGGTAATGTCCAGGTCTCTTGTCCAGGTCTGGTCCAGGTCTAGTCCAGGTCTGGTCCAGGTCTCTTGTCCAGGCAAAGTCCAGGTCATGTCCAGGTCTCTTGACCAGGTCATGTCCAGGTCTGGTCCAGGTCTATTGTCCAGGTCTTTTCCAGGTCTGGTCCATGTCTCTTGTCCAGGTCTTGTCCAGGTCTGATCTGGATCTCATGTCCAGGTCTTGTCCAGGTGTGGTCCATGGCTCTTGTCCAGGTCTCTTGTCCAGGTAATGTCCAGGTCATGTCCATGTTTCTTGTCCAGGTCTGGTCCAGGTGTCTTGTCCAGGTCATGTCCAGGTCTGGTCCAGGTCTCTTGTCCAGGTCTGGTCCAGGTGTCTTGTCCAGGTCATGTCCAAGTTTCTTGTCCAGGTCTGGTCCAGGTCTCTTGTCCAGGTCTGGTCCAGGTGTCTTGTCCAGGTCATGTCCAGGTCTGGTCCAGGTCTCTTGTCCAGGTCTGGTCCAGGTGTCTTGTCCAGGTCATGTCCAGGTTTTTTTTCCAGGTCTTTTCCAGGTCTGGTCTAGATCCCATGTCCAGGTCTTGTTCAGGTCTGGTCCAGATCTCTTGTCCCGGTAATGTCCAAGTATGGTCCTGGTCTCTTGTCCAGGTCATGTCCAGGTCTTGTCCATTTATGGTCCAGGTCTCATGTCCAGGTCTGGTCCAGGTCATGTGCAGTTCTGGTCCAGGTCTCTTGTCCAGGTCTTGTCCAGGTCATGTCCAGGTCTGGTCCAGGTCTCATGCCCAGGTCTGGTCCAGGTCATGTGCAGTTCTGGTCCAGGTCTCTTGTCCAGGTCTTGTCCATTTACGGTCCATGCTTCTTGTCCAGGTCTGGTCCAGGTCTCTTGTCCAGGTCTGGTCCAGGTGTCTTGTCCAGGTCATGTCCAGGTCTCTTGACCAGGTCTTGTCCAGGTCTGGTCTAGATCTCATGTCCAGGTCATGTCCAGGTCTTATCCAGGTGTGGTCCATGGCTCTTGTCCAGGTCTGGTCCAGGTCTCTTGTCCAGCTCTCTTGTCCAGGTAATGTCCAGGTCATGTCCATGTTTCTTGTCCATTTCTGGTCCAGGTCTCTTGTCCAGGTCATGTCCAGGTCTTGTCCATTTATGGTCCATGTCTCTTGTCCAGGTCTGGTCCAGGTCTCTTGTCCAGGTCATGTCCAGGATTTCTCCAGGTGTGGTCCATGTCTCTTGTCCAGGTCTGGTCCAGATCTCTTGTCCAGGTCTGGTCCAGATCTCTTGTCCAGGTAATGTCCAGGTGTGGTCCAGGTAATGTCCAAGTCTGGTCCAGGAGTCTTGTCCAGGTCATGTCCAGGTCTCTTGTCCAGGTTATGTCCAGGTCTGGTCCAGGTCTCTTGTCCAGGTCTGGTCCAGGTGTCTTGTCCAGGTAATGTCCAGGTCTCTTGTCCAGGTCTGGTCCAGGTCTAGTCCAGGTCTGGTCCAGGTCTCTTGTCCAGGCAAAGTCCAGGTCATGTCCAGGTCTCTTGACCAGGTCATGTCCAGGTCTGGTCCAGGTCTATTGTCCAGGTCTTTTCCAGGTCTGGTCCATGTCTCTTGTCCAGGTCTTGTCCAGGTCTGATCTGGATCTCATGTCCAGGTCTTGTCCAGGTGTGGTCCATGGCTCTTGTCCAGGTCTCTTGTCCAGGTAATGTCCAGGTCATGTCCATGTTTCTTGTCCAGGTCTGGTCCAGGTGTCTTGTCCAGGTCATGTCCAGGTCTGGTCCAGGTCTCTTGTCCAGGTCTGGTCCAGGTGTCTTGTCCAGGTCATGTCCAAGTTTCTTGTCCAGGTCTGGTCCAGGTCTCTTGTCCAGGTCTGGTCCAGGTGTCTTGTCCAGGTCATGTCCAGGTCTGGTCCAGGTCTCTTGTCCAGGTCTGGTCCAGGTGTCTTGTCCAGGTCATGTCCAGGTTTTTTTTCCAGGTCTTTTCCAGGTCTGGTCTAGATCTCATGTCCAGGTCTTGTTCAGGTCTGGTCCAGATCTCTTGTCCCGGTAATGTCCAAGTATGGTCCTGGTCTCTTGTCCAGGTCATGTCCAGGTCTTGTCCATTTATGGTCCAGGTCTCATGTCCAGGTCTGGTCCAGGTCATGTGCAGTTCTGGTCCAGGTCTCTTGTCCAGGTCTTGTCCAGGTCATGTCCAGGTCTGGTCCAGGTCTCATGCCCAGGTCTGGTCCAGGTCATGTGCAGTTCTGGTCCAGGTCTCTTGTCCAGGTCTTGTCCATTTACGGTCCATGCTTCTTGTCCAGGTCTGGTCCAGGTCTCTTGTCCAGGTCTGGTCCAGGTGTCTTGTCCAGGTCATGTCCAGGTCTCTTGACCAGGTCTTGTCCAGGTCTGGTCTAGATCTCATGTCCAGGTCATGTCCAGGTCTTATCCAGGTGTGGTCCATGGCTCTTGTCCAGGTCTGGTCCAGCTCTCTTGTCCAGGTAATGTCCAGGTCATGTCCATGTTTCTTGTCCATTTCTGGTCCAGGTCTCTTGTCCAGGTCATGTCCAGGTCTTGTCCATTTATGGTCCATGTCTCTTGTCCAGGTCTGGTCCAGGTCTCTTGTCCAGGTCATGTCCAGGATTTCTCCAGGTGTGGTCCATGTCTCTTGTCCAGGTCTGGTCCAGATCTCTTGTCCAGGTCTGGTCCAGATCTCTTGTCCAGGTAATGTCCAGGTGTGGTCCAGGTAATGTCCAAGTCTGGTCCAGGTCTCTTGTCAAGGTCATGTCCAGGATTTGTCCAAGTCTGGTACAGGAGTCTTGTCCAGGTCATGTCCAGGTCTCTTGTCCAGGTTATGTCCAGGTCTGGTCCAGGTCTCTTGTCCAGGTCTGGTCCAGGTGTCTTGTCCAGGTAATGTCCAGGTCTCTTGTCCAGGTCTGGTCCAGGTCTAGTCCAGGTCTGGTCCAGGTCTCTTGTCCAGGCAAAGTCCAGGTCATGTCCAGGTCTCTTGACCAGGTCATGTCCAGGTCTGGTCCAGGTCTATTGTCCAGGTCTTTTCCAGGTCTGGTCCATGTCTCTTGTCCAGGTCTTGTCCAGGTCTGATCTGGATCTCATGTCCAGGTCTTGTCCAGGTGTGGTCCATGGCTCTTGTCCAGGTCTCTTGTCCAGGTAATGTCCAGGTCATGTCCATGTTTCTTGTCCAGGTCTGGTCCAGGTGTCTTGTCCAGGTCATGTCCAGGTCTGGTCCAGGTCTCTTGTCCAGGTCTGGTCCAGGTGTCTTGTCCAGGTCATGTCCAAGTTTCTTGTCCAGGTCTGGTCCAGGTCTCTTGTCCAGGTCTGGTCCAGGTGTCTTGTCCAGGTCATGTCCAGGTCTGGTCCAGGTCTCTTGTCCAGGTCTGGTCCAGGTGTCTTGTCCAGGTCATGTCCAGGTTTTTTTTCCAGGTCTTTTCCAGGTCTGGTCTAGATCTCATGTCCAGGTCTTGTTCAGGTCTGGTCCAGATCTCTTGTCCCGGTAATGTCCAAGTATGGTCCTGGTCTCTTGTCCAGGTCATGTCCAGGTCTTGTCCATTTATGGTCCAGGTCTCATGTCCAGGTCTGGTCCAGGTCATGTGCAGTTCTGGTCCAGGTCTCTTGTCCAGGTCTTGTCCAGGTCATGTCCAGGTCTGGTCCAGGTCTCATGCCCAGGTCTGGTCCAGGTGTCTTGTCCAGGTCATGTCCAGGTCTGGTCCAGGTCTCTTGTCCAGGTCTGGTCCAGGTGTCTTGTCCAGGTCATGTCCAGGTTTTTTTTCCAGGTCTTTTCCAGGTCTGGTCTAGATCTCATGTCCAGGTCTTGTTCAGGTCTGGTCCAGATCTCTTGTCCCGGTAATGTCCAAGTATGGTCCTGGTCTCTTGTCCAGGTCATGTCCAGGTCTTGTCCATTTATGGTCCAGGTCTCATGTCCAGGTCTGGTCCAGGTCATGTGCAGTTCTGGTCCAGGTCTCTTGTCCAGGTCTTGTCCAGGTCATGTCCAGGTCTGGTCCAGGTCTCATGCCCAGGTCTGGTCCAGGTCATGTGCAGTTCTGGTCCAGGTCTCTTGTCCAGGTCTGGTCCAGGTCTCTTGTCCAGGTCTTGTCCATTTATGGTCCATGCTTCTTGTCCAGGTCTGGTCCAGGTCTCTTTTCCAGGTGTGGTCCAGGTGTCTTGTCCAGGTCATGTCCAGGTCTCTTGACCAGGTCTTGTCCAGGTCTGGTCTAGATCTCATGTCCAGGTCATGTCCAGGTCTTATCCAGGTGTGGTCCATGGCTCTTGTCCAGGTCTGGTCCAGGTCTCTTGTCCAGGTCTCTTGTCCAGGTAATGTCCAGGTCATGTCCATGTTTCTTGTCCAGGTCTGGTCCAGGTCTCTTGTCCAGGTCATGTCCAGGTCTTGTCCATTTATGGTCCATGTCTCTTGTCCAGGTCTGGTCCAGGTCTCTTGTCCAGGTCATGTCCAGGATTTGTCCAGGTGTGGTCCATGTCTCTTGTCCAGGTCTGGTCCAGATCTCTTGTCCAGGTAATGTCCAGGTGTGGTCCAGGTAATGTCCAAGTCTGGTCCAGGTCTCTTGTCAAGGTCATGTCCAGGATTTGTCCAAGTCTGGTACAGGAGTCTTGTCCAGGTCATGTCCAGGTCTCTTGTCCAGGTTATGTCCAGGTCTGGTCCAGGTCTCTTGTCCAGGTCTGGTCCAGGTGTCTTGTCCAGGTAATGTCCAGGTCTCTTGTCCAGGTCTGGTCTATGTCTCTTGTCCAGATCTCATGTCCAGGTCTGGTCCAGGTCTTGTCCAGGTCTGGTCCAGGTCTCTTGTCCAGGCAAAGTCCAGGTCATGTCCAGGTCTCTTGACCAGGTCATGTCCAGGTCTATTGTCCAGGTCTTTTCCAGGTCTGGTCCATGTCTCTTGTCCAGGTCTTGTCCAGGTCTGATCTGGATCTCATGTCCAGGTCTTGTCCAGGTGTGGTCCATGGCTCTTGTCCAGGTCTCTTGTCCAGGTAATGTCCAGGTCATGTCCATGTTTCTTGTCCAGGTCTGGTCCAGGTGTCTTGTCCAGGTCTGGTCCAGGTGTCTTGTCCAGGTCATGTCCAGGTCTGGTCCAGGTCTCTTGTCCAGGTCTGGTCCAGGTGTCTTGTCCAGGTCATGTCCATGTTTCTTGTCCAGGTCTGGTCCAGGTGTCTTGTCCAGGTCATGTCCAGGTCATGTCCAGGTCTCTTGTCCAGGTTATGTCCAGGTCTGGTCCAGGTCTCTTGTCCAGGTCTGGTCCAGGTGTCTTGTCCAGGTAATGTCCAGGTCTCTTGTCCAGGTCTGGTCCAGGTCTAGTCCAGGTCTGGTCCAGGTCTCTTGTCCAGGCAAAGTCCAGGTCATGTCCAGGTCTCTTGACCAGGTCATGTCCAGGTCTGGTCCAGGTCTATTGTCCAGGTCTTTTCCAGGTCTGGTCCATGTCTCTTGTCCAGGTCTTGTCCAGGTCTGATCTGGATCTCATGTCCAGGTCTTGTCCAGGTGTGGTCCATGGCTCTTGTCCAGGTCTCTTGTCCAGGTAATGTCCAGGTCATGTCCATGTTTCTTGTCCAGGTCTGGTCCAGGTGTCTTGTCCAGGTCATGTCCAGGTCTGGTCCAGGTCTCTTGTCCAGGTCTGGTCCAGGTGTCTTGTCCAGGTCATGTCCAAGTTTCTTGTCCAGGTCTGGTCCAGGTCTCTTGTCCAGGTCTGGTCCAGGTGTCTTGTCCAGGTCATGTCCAGGTCTGGTCCAGGTCTCTTGTCCAGGTCTGGTCCAGGTGTCTTGTCCAGGTCATGTCCAGGTTTTTTTTCCAGGTCTTTTCCAGGTCTGGTCTAGATCTCATGTCCAGGTCTTGTTCAGGTCTGGTCCAGATCTCTTGTCCCGGTAATGTCCAAGTATGGTCCTGGTCTCTTGTCCAGGTCATGTCCAGGTCTTGTCCATTTATGGTCCAGGTCTCATGTCCAGGTCTGGTCCAGGTCATGTGCAGTTCTGGTCCAGGTCTCTTGTCCAGGTCTTGTCCAGGTCATGTCCAGGTCTGGTCCAGGTCTCATGCCCAGGTCTGGTCCAGGTCATGTGCAGTTCTGGTCCAGGTCTCTTGTCCAGGTCTTGTCCATTTACGGTCCATGCTTCTTGTCCAGGTCTGGTCCAGGTCTCTTGTCCAGGTCTGGTCCAGGTGTCTTGTCCAGGTCATGTCCAGGTCTCTTGACCAGGTCTTGTCCAGGTCTGGTCTAGATCTCATGTCCAGGTCATGTCCAGGTCTTATCCAGGTGTGGTCCATGGCTCTTGTCCAGGTCTGGTCCAGGTCTCTTGTCCAGCTCTCTTGTCCAGGTAATGTCCAGGTCATGTCCATGTTTCTTGTCCATTTCTGGTCCAGGTCTCTTGTCCAGGTCATGTCCAGGTCTTGTCCATTTATGGTCCATGTCTCTTGTCCAGGTCTGGTCCAGGTCTCTTGTCCAGGTCATGTCCAGGATTTCTCCAGGTGTGGTCCATGTCTCTTGTCCAGGTCTGGTCCAGATCTCTTGTCCAGGTCTGGTCCAGATCTCTTGTCCAGGTAATGTCCAGGTGTGGTCCAGGTAATGTCCAAGTCTGGTCCAGGTCTCTTGTCAAGGTCATGTCCAGGATTTGTCCAAGTCTGGTACAGGAGTCTTGTCCAGGTCATGTCCAGGTCTCTTGTCCAGGTTATGTCCAGGTCTGGTCCAGGTCTCTTGTCCAGGTCTGGTCCAGGTGTCTTGTCCAGGTAATGTCCAGGTCTCTTGTCCAGGTCTGGTCCAGGTCTAGTCCAGGTCTGGTCCAGGTCTCTTGTCCAGGCAAAGTCCAGGTCATGTCCAGGTCTCTTGACCAGGTCATGTCCAGGTCTGGTCCAGGTCTATTGTCCAGGTCTTTTCCAGGTCTGGTCCATGTCTCTTGTCCAGGTCTTGTCCAGGTCTGATCTGGATCTCATGTCCAGGTCTTGTCCAGGTGTGGTCCATGGCTCTTGTCCAGGTCTCTTGTCCAGGTAATGTCCAGGTCATGTCCATGTTTCTTGTCCAGGTCTGGTCCAGGTGTCTTGTCCAGGTCATGTCCAGGTCTGGTCCAGGTCTCTTGTCCAGGTCTGGTCCAGGTGTCTTGTCCAGGTCATGTCCAAGTTTCTTGTCCAGGTCTGGTCCAGGTCTCTTGTCCAGGTCTGGTCCAGGTGTCTTGTCCAGGTCATGTCCAGGTCTGGTCCAGGTCTCTTGTCCAGGTCTGGTCCAGGTGTCTTGTCCAGGTCATGTCCAGGTTTTTTTTCCAGGTCTTTTCCAGGTCTGGTCTAGATCTCATGTCCAGGTCTTGTTCAGGTCTGGTCCAGATCTCTTGTCCCGGTAATGTCCAAGTATGGTCCTGGTCTCTTGTCCAGGTCATGTCCAGGTCTTGTCCATTTATGGTCCAGGTCTCATGTCCAGGTCTGGTCCAGGTCATGTGCAGTTCTGGTCCAGGTCTCTTGTCCAGGTCTTGTCCAGGTCATGTCCAGGTCTGGTCCAGGTCTCATGCCCAGGTCTGGTCCAGGTCATGTGCAGTTCTGGTCCAGGTCTCTTGTCCAGGTCTTGTCCATTTACGGTCCATGCTTCTTGTCCAGGTCTGGTCCAGGTGTCTTGTCCAGGTCATGTCCAGGTCTCTTGACCAGGTCTTGTCCAGGTCTGGTCTAGATCTCATGTCCAGGTCATGTCCAGGTCTTATCCAGGTGTGGTCCATGGCTCTTGTCCAGGTCTGGTCCAGGTCTCTTGTCCAGCTCTCTTGTCCAGGTAATGTCCAGGTCATGTCCATGTTTCTTGTCCATTTCTGGTCCAGGTCTCTTGTCCAGGTCATGTCCAGGTCTTGTCCATTTATGGTCCATGTCTCTTGTCCAGGTCTGGTCCAGGTCTCTTGTCCAGGTCATGTCCAGGATTTGTCCAGGTGTGGTCCATGTCTCTTGTCCAGGTCTGGTCCAGATCTCTTGTCCAGGTCTGGTCCAGATCTCTTGTCCAGGTAATGTCCAGGTGTGGTCCAGGTAATGTCCAAGTCTGGTCCAGGAGTCTTGTCCAGGTCATGTCCAGGTCTCTTGTCCAGGTTATGTCCAGGTCTGGTCCAGGTCTCTTGTCCAGGTCTGGTCCAGGTGTCTTGTCCAGGTAATGTCCAGGTCTCTTGTCCAGGTCTGGTCCAGGTCTAGTCCAGGTCTGGTCCAGGTCTCTTGTCCAGGCAAAGTCCAGGTCATGTCCAGGTCTCTTGACCAGGTCATGTCCAGGTCTGGTCCAGGTCTATTGTCCAGGTCTTTTCCAGGTCTGGTCCATGTCTCTTGTCCAGGTCTTGTCCAGGTCTGATCTGGATCTCATGTCCAGGTCTTGTCCAGGTGTGGTCCATGGCTCTTGTCCAGGTCTCTTGTCCAGGTAATGTCCAGGTCATGTCCATGTTTCTTGTCCAGGTCTGGTCCAGGTGTCTTGTCCAGGTCATGTCCAGGTCTGGTCCAGGTCTCTTGTCCAGGTCTGGTCCAGGTGTCTTGTCCAGGTCATGTCCAAGTTTCTTGTCCAGGTCTGGTCCAGGTCTCTTGTCCAGGTCTGGTCCAGGTGTCTTGTCCAGGTCATGTCCAGGTCTGGTCCAGGTCTCTTGTCCAGGTCTGGTCCAGGTGTCTTGTCCAGGTCATGTCCAGGTTTTTTTTCCAGGTCTTTTCCAGGTCTGGTCTAGATCTCATGTCCAGGTCTTGTTCAGGTCTGGTCCAGATCTCTTGTCCCGGTAATGTCCAAGTATGGTCCTGGTCTCTTGTCCAGGTCATGTCCAGGTCTTGTCCATTTATGGTCCAGGTCTCATGTCCAGGTCTGGTCCAGGTCATGTGCAGTTCTGGTCCAGGTCTCTTGTCCAGGTCTTGTCCAGGTCATGTCCAGGTCTGGTCCAGGTCTCATGCCCAGGTCTGGTCCAGGTCATGTGCAGTTCTGGTCCAGGTCTCTTGTCCAGGTCTGGTCCAGGTCTCTTGTCCAGGTCTTGTCCATTTATGGTCCATGCTTCTTGTCCAGGTCTGGTCCAGGTCTCTTTTCCAGGTGTGGTCCAGGTGTCTTGTCCAGGTCATGTCCAGGTCTCTTGACCAGGTCTTGTCCAGGTCTGGTCTAGATCTCATGTCCAGGTCATGTCCAGGTCTTATCCAGGTGTGGTCCATGGCTCTTGTCCAGGTCTGGTCCAGGTCTCTTGTCCAGGTCTCTTGTCCAGGTAATGTCCAGGTCATGTCCATGTTTCTTGTCCAGGTCTGGTCCAGGTCTCTTGTCCAGGTCATGTCCAGGTCTTGTCCATTTATGGTCCATGTCTCTTGTCCAGGTCTGGTCCAGGTCTCTTGTCCAGGTCATGTCCAGGATTTGTCCAGGTGTGGTCCATGTCTCTTGTCCAGGTCTGGTCCAGATCTCTTGTCCAGGTAATGTCCAGGTGTGGTCCAGGTAATGTCCAAGTCTGGTCCAGGTCTCTTGTCAAGGTCATGTCCAGGATTTGTCCAAGTCTGGTACAGGAGTCTTGTCCAGGTCATGTCCAGGTCTCTTGTCCAGGTTATGTCCAGGTCTGGTCCAGGTCTCTTGTCCAGGTCTGGTCCAGGTGTCTTGTCCAGGTAATGTCCAGGTCTCTTGTCCAGGTCTGGTCTATGTCTCTTGTCCAGATCTCATGTCCAGGTCTGGTCCAGGTCTTGTCCAGGTCTGGTCCAGGTCTCTTGTCCAGGCAAAGTCCAGGTCATGTCCAGGTCTCTTGACCAGGTCATGTCCAGGTCTATTGTCCAGGTCTTTTCCAGGTCTGGTCCATGTCTCTTGTCCAGGTCTTGTCCAGGTCTGATCTGGATCTCATGTCCAGGTCTTGTCCAGGTGTGGTCCATGGCTCTTGTCCAGGTCTCTTGTCCAGGTAATGTCCAGGTCATGTCCATGTTTCTTGTCCAGGTCTGGTCCAGGTGTCTTGTCCAGGTCTGGTCCAGGTGTCTTGTCCAGGTCATGTCCAGGTCTGGTCCAGGTCTCTTGTCCAGGTCTGGTCCAGGTGTCTTGTCCAGGTCATGTCCATGTTTCTTGTCCAGGTCTGGTCCAGGTGTCTTGTCCAGGTCATGTCCAGGTCATGTCCAGGTCTCTTGTCCAGGTTATGTCCAGGTCTGGTCCAGGTCTCTTGTCCAGGTCTGGTCCAGGTGTCTTGTCCAGGTAATGTCCAGGTCTCTTGTCCAGGTCTGGTCCAGGTCTAGTCCAGGTCTGGTCCAGGTCTCTTGTCCAGGCAAAGTCCAGGTCATGTCCAGGTCTCTTGACCAGGTCATGTCCAGGTCTGGTCCAGGTCTATTGTCCAGGTCTTTTCCAGGTCTGGTCCATGTCTCTTGTCCAGGTCTTGTCCAGGTCTGATCTGGATCTCATGTCCAGGTCTTGTCCAGGTGTGGTCCATGGCTCTTGTCCAGGTCTCTTGTCCAGGTAATGTCCAGGTCATGTCCATGTTTCTTGTCCAGGTCTGGTCCAGGTGTCTTGTCCAGGTCATGTCCAGGTCTGGTCCAGGTCTCTTGTCCAGGTCTGGTCCAGGTGTCTTGTCCAGGTCATGTCCAAGTTTCTTGTCCAGGTCTGGTCCAGGTCTCTTGTCCAGGTCTGGTCCAGGTGTCTTGTCCAGGTCATGTCCAGGTCTGGTCCAGGTCTCTTGTCCAGGTCTGGTCCAGGTGTCTTGTCCAGGTCATGTCCAGGTTTTTTTTCCAGGTCTTTTCCAGGTCTGGTCTAGATCTCATGTCCAGGTCTTGTTCAGGTCTGGTCCAGATCTCTTGTCCCGGTAATGTCCAAGTATGGTCCTGGTCTCTTGTCCAGGTCATGTCCAGGTCTTGTCCATTTATGGTCCAGGTCTCATGTCCAGGTCTGGTCCAGGTCATGTGCAGTTCTGGTCCAGGTCTCTTGTCCAGGTCTTGTCCAGGTCATGTCCAGGTCTGGTCCAGGTCTCATGCCCAGGTCTGGTCCAGGTCATGTGCAGTTCTGGTCCAGGTCTCTTGTCCAGGTCTTGTCCATTTACGGTCCATGCTTCTTGTCCAGGTCTGGTCCAGGTCTCTTGTCCAGGTCTGGTCCAGGTGTCTTGTCCAGGTCATGTCCAGGTCTCTTGACCAGGTCTTGTCCAGGTCTGGTCTAGATCTCATGTCCAGGTCATGTCCAGGTCTTATCCAGGTGTGGTCCATGGCTCTTGTCCAGGTCTGGTCCAGGTCTCTTGTCCAGCTCTCTTGTCCAGGTAATGTCCAGGTCATGTCCATGTTTCTTGTCCATTTCTGGTCCAGGTCTCTTGTCCAGGTCATGTCCAGGTCTTGTCCATTTATGGTCCATGTCTCTTGTCCAGGTCTGGTCCAGGTCTCTTGTCCAGGTCATGTCCAGGATTTCTCCAGGTGTGGTCCATGTCTCTTGTCCAGGTCTGGTCCAGATCTCTTGTCCAGGTCTGGTCCAGATCTCTTGTCCAGGTAATGTCCAGGTGTGGTCCAGGTAATGTCCAAGTCTGGTCCAGGTCTCTTGTCAAGGTCATGTCCAGGATTTGTCCAAGTCTGGTACAGGAGTCTTGTCCAGGTCATGTCCAGGTCTCTTGTCCAGGTTATGTCCAGGTCTGGTCCAGGTCTCTTGTCCAGGTCTGGTCCAGGTGTCTTGTCCAGGTAATGTCCAGGTCTCTTGTCCAGGTCTGGTCCAGGTCTAGTCCAGGTCTGGTCCAGGTCTCTTGTCCAGGCAAAGTCCAGGTCATGTCCAGGTCTCTTGACCAGGTCATGTCCAGGTCTGGTCCAGGTCTATTGTCCAGGTCTTTTCCAGGTCTGGTCCATGTCTCTTGTCCAGGTCTTGTCCAGGTCTGATCTGGATCTCATGTCCAGGTCTTGTCCAGGTGTGGTCCATGGCTCTTGTCCAGGTCTCTTGTCCAGGTAATGTCCAGGTCA
This sequence comes from Telmatherina bonti, assembly GCF_933228915.1. NCBI lineage: Eukaryota > Metazoa > Chordata > Actinopteri > Atheriniformes > Telmatherinidae > Telmatherina > Telmatherina bonti. The sequence goes on from NC_136615.1 coordinate 2,249,150, forward strand.
TGTCCATGTTTCTTGTCCAGGTCTGGTCCAGGTGTCTTGTCCAGGTCATGTCCAGGTCTGGTCCAGGTCTCTTGTCCAGGTCTGGTCCAGGTGTCTTGTCCAGGTCATGTCCAAGTTTCTTGTCCAGGTCTGGTCCAGGTCTCTTGTCCAGGTCTGGTCCAGGTGTCTTGTCCAGGTCATGTCCAGGTCTGGTCCAGGTCTCTTGTCCAGGTCTGGTCCAGGTGTCTTGTCCAGGTCATGTCCAGGTTTTTTTTCCAGGTCTTTTCCAGGTCTGGTCTAGATCTCATGTCCAGGTCTTGTTCAGGTCTGGTCCAGATCTCTTGTCCCGGTAATGTCCAAGTATGGTCCTGGTCTCTTGTCCAGGTCATGTCCAGGTCTTGTCCATTTATGGTCCAGGTCTCATGTCCAGGTCTGGTCCAGGTCATGTGCAGTTCTGGTCCAGGTCTCTTGTCCAGGTCTTGTCCAGGTCATGTCCAGGTCTGGTCCAGGTCTCATGCCCAGGTCTGGTCCAGGTCATGTGCAGTTCTGGTCCAGGTCTCTTGTCCAGGTCTGGTCCAGGTCTCTTGTCCAGGTCTTGTCCATTTATGGTCCATGCTTCTTGTCCAGGTCTGGTCCAGGTCTCTTTTCCAGGTGTGGTCCAGGTGTCTTGTCCAGGTCATGTCCAGGTCTCTTGACCAGGTCTTGTCCAGGTCTGGTCTAGATCTCATGTCCAGGTCATGTCCAGGTCTTATCCAGGTGTGGTCCATGGCTCTTGTCCAGGTCTGGTCCAGGTCTCTTGTCCAGGTCTCTTGTCCAGGTAATGTCCAGGTCATGTCCATGTTTCTTGTCCAGGTCTGGTCCAGGTCTCTTGTCCAGGTCATGTCCAGGTCTTGTCCATTTATGGTCCATGTCTCTTGTCCAGGTCTGGTCCAGGTCTCTTGTCCAGGTCATGTCCAGGATTTGTCCAGGTGTGGTCCATGTCTCTTGTCCAGGTCTGGTCCAGATCTCTTGTCCAGGTAATGTCCAGGTGTGGTCCAGGTAATGTCCAAGTCTGGTCCAGGTCTCTTGTCAAGGTCATGTCCAGGATTTGTCCAAGTCTGGTACAGGAGTCTTGTCCAGGTCATGTCCAGGTCTCTTGTCCAGGTTATGTCCAGGTCTGGTCCAGGTCTCTTGTCCAGGTCTGGTCCAGGTGTCTTGTCCAGGTAATGTCCAGGTCTCTTGTCCAGGTCTGGTCTATGTCTCTTGTCCAGATCTCATGTCCAGGTCTGGTCCAGGTCTTGTCCAGGTCTGGTCCAGGTCTCTTGTCCAGGCAAAGTCCAGGTCATGTCCAGGTCTCTTGACCAGGTCATGTCCAGGTCTATTGTCCAGGTCTTTTCCAGGTCTGGTCCATGTCTCTTGTCCAGGTCTTGTCCAGGTCTGATCTGGATCTCATGTCCAGGTCTTGTCCAGGTGTGGTCCATGGCTCTTGTCCAGGTCTCTTGTCCAGGTAATGTCCAGGTCATGTCCATGTTTCTTGTCCAGGTCTGGTCCAGGTGTCTTGTCCAGGTCTGGTCCAGGTGTCTTGTCCAGGTCATGTCCAGGTCTGGTCCAGGTCTCTTGTCCAGGTCTGGTCCAGGTGTCTTGTCCAGGTCATGTCCATGTTTCTTGTCCAGGTCTGGTCCAGGTGTCTTGTCCAGGTCATGTCCAGGTCTGGTCCAGGTCTCTTGTCCATGTCTGGTCCAGGTGTCTTGTCCAGGTCATGTCCAGGTTTTGTCCAGGTCTTGTCCAGATCTCTGGTCCAGGTAATGTCCAGGTGTGGTCCAGGTTTGTTTGTCCAGGTCTGGTCCAGGTCTCATGTCCAGGTCTTGTTCAGGTCTTGTCCAGATCTCTGGTCCAGGTAATGTCCAAGTCAGGTCCAGGTGTCTTGTCCAGGTCATGTCCAGGTCTCTTGACCAGGTCATGTCCAAGTCTGGTCCAGGTCTATTGTCCAGGTCTTTTCCAGGTGTAGTCCAGGTCTCTTGTCCAGGTCTGGCCCAGGTGTCTTGTCCAGGTCTGGTCCAGATCTCATGTCCAGGTCATGTCCAGGTCTTGTCCAGGTCATGTCCAATTCTTGTCCAGGTCATGTCCAGGTCTGGTCCAGGTGTGGTCCAGGTCTCTTGTCCAGGTCTGGTCTATGTCTCTTGTCCAGATCTCATGTCCAGGTCTGGTCCAGGTCTTGTTCAGGTGTGGTCCATGTCTCTTGTCCAGGTCTGGTCCAGGTCATATCCAGGTCTCTTGTCCAGGTCTGGTCCAGGTCTCATGTCCAGGTCATGTCCAGGTCTCTTCCAGGTCATGTCCAATTCTTGTCCAGGTAATGTCCAGGTCTGGTCCAGGTGTGGTCTATGTCTCTTGTCCAGGTCTGGTCCAGGTCTTTTCCAGGTGTGGTCCATGTCTCTTGTCCAGGTCTTGTCCAGGTCTGGTCTGGATCTCATGTCCAGGTCATGTCCATGTCTGGTCCTGGTCTCTTGTCCAGGTCTGGTCCAGGTCTCTTGTCCAGGTCTGGTCTAGGTTTTGTCCAGGTGTGGTCCATGTCTCTTGTCCAGGTCTGGTCCAGGCCTCTTGTCCAGGTAATGTCCAGGTCTGGTCCAAGTCTCATGTCCAGGTCTTGTCCAGGTCTCTTCCAGGTCATGTCCAGGTCTTGTCCATTTATGGTCCAACTCTCTTGTCCAGGTCTGGTCCAGGTCTTTTGTCCAGGTCTGGTCCAGGTTTCTTGTCCAGGTCATGTCCAGGTCTGGTCCATTTATGGTCCGTGTCTCTTGTCCAGGTCTGGTCCAGGTTTGGTCCAGATCTCTTGTCCAGGTCTCTTCCATGTCATGTCCAATTCTTGTCCAGGTAATGTCCAGGTGTGGTCCAGGTCTCTCATCCAGGTCATGTCCAGGTCTGGTCCAGGTGTGGTCCAGGTCTCTTATCCAGGTCATGTCCAGGTCTTGTTCAGGTGTGGTCCATGTCTCTTGTCCAGGTCTGGTCCAGGTCATATCCAGGTCTCTTGTCCAGGTCTGGTCCAGGTCTCTTGTCCAGGTCATGTCCAGGTCTGGTCCATTTATGGTCCGTGTCTCTTGTCCAGGTCTGGTCCAGGTTTGGTCCAGGTCATGTCCAATTCTTGTCCAGTTAATGTCCAGGTCTGGTCCAGGTCTCTTTTCCAGGTCATGTCCAGGTCTGGTCCATTCATGGTCCATGTCTCTTGTCCAGGTCTGGTCCAGGTCTCTTGTCCAGGTCTCTTCCAGGTCATGTCCAATTCTTGTACAGGTAATGTCCAGGTCTGGTCCAGCTGTGGTCCATGTCTCTTGTCCAGGTCTGGTCCAGGTTTCTTTTCCAGGTCTGGTCCATGTCTCTTGTCCAGGTCTGGTCCAGGTCTCTTGTCCAGGTCTCTTCCAGGTCATGTCCAATTCTTGTCCAGGTAATGTCCAGGTCTGGTCCAGCTGTGGTCCATGTCTCTTGTCCAGGTCTGGTCCAGGTTTCTTTTCCAGGTCTTTTCCAGGTCTGGTCTAGATCTCATGTCCAGGTCTTGTTCAGGTCTGGTCTAGATCTCATGTCCAGGTCTTGTCCAGGTCTTGTCCAGGTCTGGTCTAGATCTCATGTCCAGGTCTTGTTCAGGTCTGGTCCAGAACTCTTGTCCAGGTAATGTCCAAGTCTGGTCCAGGTCTATTGTCCAGGTCATGTCTAGGTCTTGTCCATTTATGGTCCATGTCTTTTGTCCAGGTCTGGTCGAGGTCCCATGTCCAGGTCTGGTCCAGGTCATGTCCAGTTCTGGTCCAGGTCTCTTGTCCAGGTCTGGTCCAGGTCATGTCCAGTTCTGGTCCAGGTTTCTTGTCCAGGACTGGTTCAGGTCTCTTGTCCAGGTCTGGTCCAGGTCTGTTGTCCAGGTCTGGTCCAGGTGTCTTGTCCAGGTCATGTCCAGGTCTGGTCCAGGTCTATTGTCCAGGTCTTTTCCAGGTCTGGTCCATGTCTCTTGTCCAGGTCTTGTCCAGGTCTGGTCTGGATCTCATGTCCAGGTCATGTCCAGGTCTGGTCCAGGTGAGATCCATGTCTCTTGTCCAGGTCTTGTCCAGGTCATGTCCAGGTCTGGTCCAGGTCTCATGTCCAGTTCTGGTCCAGGTCTCTTGTCCAGGTCTGGTCCAGGTCTCTTGTCCAGGTCATGTCCAGGTCTGGTCCAGGTGTCTTGTCCAGGTCATGTCCAGGTCTGGTCCAGGTCTCTTGTCCAGGTCTGGTCCAGGTTTTGTCCAGGTGTGGTCCATGTCTCTTGTCCAGGTCTGGTCCAGATCTCTTGTCCAGGTAATGTCCAGGTCTGGTCCAGGTCTCTTGCCCAGGTCATGTCTAGGTCTGTTCCAGGTTTATTGTCCAGGTCTGGTCCAAGTCTCATGTCCAGGTCTGGTCCAGGTCTCTTCCAGGTCATGTCCAGGTCTTGTCCATTTATGGTCCAACTCTCTTGTCCAGGTCTGGTCCAGGTCTTTTGTCCAGGTCTGGTCCAGGTCTCTTGTCCAGGTCATGTCCAGGTCTGGTCCATTTATGATCCGTGTCTCTTGTCCAGGTCTGGTCCAGGTTTGGTCCAGATCTCTTGTCCAGGTCTCTTCCAGGTCATGTCCAATTCTTGTCCAGGTAATGTCCAGGTCTCTTTTCCAGGTCATGTCCAGGTCTCTTGTCCAGGTCTTTTCCAGGTGTGGTCCAGGTCTATTGTCCAGGTCTTTTCCAGGTGTAGTCCATGTCTCTTGTCCAGGTCTTGTCTAGGTCTGGTCTAGATCTCATGTCCAGGTCATGTCCAGGTCTTGTCCAGGTCACGTCCAGGTCTGGTCCAGGTGTCTTGTCCAGGTCATGTCCAGGTCTCTTGACCAGGACATGTCCAGGTCTGGTCCAGGTCTCTTGTCCAGGTCTTTTCCAGGTGTGGTCCATGTCTCTTGTCCAGGTCTGGTCCAGGTCTCTTGTCCAGGTCTCCTGTCCAGGTAATGTCCAGGTCATGTCCAGGTCACGTCCAGGTGTGGTCCATGGCTCTTGTCCAGGTCTGGTCCAGGTCTCTTGTCCAGGTCTGGTCCAGGTGTCTTGTCCAGGTCTCTTGTCCAGGTCTGGCCCAGGTGTCTTGTCCAGGTAATGTCCAGGTGTGGTCCAGGTCTCTTGTCCAGGTCTGGTCCAGGTTTTGTCCAGTTCTGGTCCAGGTTTCTTGTCCAGGTCTGGTCCAGGTCTATTGTCCAGGTCATGTCTAGGTCTTGTCCATTTATGGTCCATGTCTTTTGTCCAGGTCTGGTCGAGGTCCCATGTCCAGGTCTGGTCCAGGTCATGTCCAGTTCTGGTCCAGGTCTCTTGTCCAGGTCTGGTCCAGGTCATGTCCAGTTCTGGTCCAGGTTTCTTGTCCAGGACTGGTTCAGGTCTCTTGTCCAGGTCTGGTCCAGGTCTGTTGTCCAGGTCTGGTCCAGGTGTCTTGTCCAGGTCATGTCCAGGTCTGGTCCAGGTCTATTGTCCAGGTCTTTTCCAGGTCTGGTCCATGTCTCTTGTCCAGGTCTTGTCCAGGTCTGGTCTGGATCTCATGTCCAGGTCATGTCCAGGTCTGGTCCAGGTGAGATCCATGTCTCTTGTCCAGGTCTTGTCCAGGTCATGTCCAGGTCTGGTCCAGGTCTCATGTCCAGTTCTGGTCCAGGTCTCTTGTCCAGGTCTGGTCCAGGTCTCTTGTCCAGGTCATGTCCAGGTCTGGTCCAGGTGTCTTGTCCAGGTCATGTCCAGGTCTGGTCCAGGTCTCTTGTCCAGGTCTGGTCCAGGTTTTGTCCAGGTGTGGTCCATGTCTCTTGTCCAGGTCTGGTACAGATCTCTTGTCCAGGTAATGTCCAGGTCTGGTCCAGGTCTCTTGCCCAGGTCATGTCTAGGTCTGTTCCAGGTTTATTGTCCAGGTCTGGTCCAAGTCTCATGTCCAGGTCTGGTCCAGGTCTCTTCCAGGTCATTTCCAGGACTTGTCCATTTATGGTCCAACTCTCTTGTCCAGGTCTGGTCCAGGTCTTTTGTCCAGGTCTGGTCCAGGTCTCTTGTCCAGGTCATGTCCAGGTCTGGTCCATTTATGATCCGTGTCTCTTGTCCAGGTCTGGTCCAGGTTTGGTCCAGATCTCTTGTCCAGGTCTCTTCCAGGTCATGTCCAATTCTTGTCCAGGTAATGTCCAGGTCTCTTTTCCAGGTCATGTCCAGGTCTGGTCCAGGTCTCTTGTCCAGGTCTTTTCCAGGTGTGGTCCAGGTCTATTGTCCAGGTCTTTTCCAGGTGTAGTCCATGTCTCTTGTCCAGGTCTTGTCTAGGTCTGGTCTAGATCTCATGTCCAGGTCATGTCCAGGTCTTGTCCACGTCACGTCCAGGTCTGGTCCAGGTGTCTTGTCCAGGTCATGTCCAGGTCTCTTGACCAGGACATGTCCAGGTCTGGTCCAGGTCTCTTGTCCAGGTCTTTTCCAGGTGTGGTCCATGTCTCTTGTCCAGGTCTGGTCCAGGTCTCTTGTCCAGGTCTCCTGTCCAGGTAATGTCCAGGTCATGTCCAGGTCACGTCCAGGTGTGGTCCATGGCTCTTGTCCAGGTCTGGTCCAGGTCTCTTGTCCAGGTCTGGTCCAGGTGTCTTGTCCAGGTAATGTCCAGGTGTGGTCCAGGTCTCTTGTCCAGGTCTGGTCCAGGTTTTGTCCTGTTCTGGTCCAGGTTTCTTGTCCAGGACTGGTTCGGGTCTCTTGTCCAGGTCTGGTCCAGGTCTCTTGTCCAGGTCATGTCCAGGTCTATTGTCCAGGTCTTTTTCAGGTGTGGTCCATGTCTCTTGTCCAGGTCTTGTCCAGGTCTGGTCCAGGTCTCATGTCCAGTTCTGGTCCAGGTCTGGTCCAGGTCTTGTCCATTTATGGTCCATGTCTCTTGTCCAGGTAATGTCCAGGTCTGGTCCAGGTGTGGTCCATGGCTCTTGTCCAGGTCTCTTGTCCAGGTCTGGTCCAAGTCTCTTGTCCAGGTCTGGTCCAGGTGTCTTGTCCAGGTCATGTCCAGGTCTGGTCCAGGTGTCTTGTCCAGGTAATGTCTATGTCTGGTCCAGGTCTCTTATCCAGGTCTGGTCCAGGTCTCTTGTCCAGGCAATGTCCAGGTCTGGTCCAGGTCTCTTGTCCAGGTCATGTCCAGGTCTGGTCCAGGTTTATTGTCCAGGTCTGGTTCAGTTCTCATGTCCAGATCTGGTCCAGGACATGTCCAGGTAATGTCCAGGTCTTGTCCATTTATGGTCCAACTCTCTTGTCCAGGTTTGGTCCAGGTCTTTTGTCCAGGTCTGGTCCAGATCTCTTGTCCAGGTAATGTCCAGGTCTGGTCCAGATCTCTTGTCCAGGTCATGGCCAGGTCTGGTCCATTTATGGTCCATGTCTCTTGTCCAGGACTTGTCCAGGTCTCTTGTCCAGGTCTTGTCCAGGTTTGGTCCAGATCTCATGTCCAGGTCTCTTCCAGGTCATGTCCAATTCTTGTCCAGGTAATGTCCAGGTCTGGTCCAGCTGTGGTCCAGGTCTTTTGTCCAGGTCTGGTCCAGGTTTCTTGTCCAGGTCTTTTCCAGGTCTGGTCTAGATCTCATGTCCAGGTCTTATTCAGGTCTGGTCCAGATCTCTTGTCCCGGTAATGTCCAAGTCTGGTCCTGGTCTCTTGTCCAGGTCATGTCCAGGTCTTATCAATTTATGGTCCATGTCTTTTGTCCACGTCTGGACGAGGTCCCATGTCCAGGTCTGGTCCAGGTCTTGTCCAGTTCTTGTCCAGGTCTGGTCCAGGTCTCATGTCCAGTTCTGGTCCAGGTCTCTTGTCCAGGTCTGGTCCAGATCTTGTCCATTTATGGTCCATGTTTCTTGTCCAGGTCTCTTGTCCAGGTAATGTCCAGGTCATGTCCAGGTCACGTCCAGGTGTGGTCCATGGCTCTTGTCCAGGTCTGGTCCAGGTCTTTTGTCCAGGTCTGGTCCAGGTGTCTTGTCCAGGTCATGTCCAGGTCTGGTCCAGGTGTCTTGTCCAGGTAATGTCTATGTCTGGTCCAGGTCTCTTGTCCAGGTCTGGTCCAGGTGTCTTGTCCAGGTAATGTCCAGGTGTTGTCCAGGTCTCTTGTCCAGGTCTGGTCCAGGTTTTGTCCAGGTCTGGTCCATGTCTCTTGTCCAGGTCTGGTCCAGGTTTCTTGTCCAGGTCATGTCCAGGTTTTGTCCAGGTGTTGTCCAGGTCTGTTGTCCAGGTCATGTCCAGGTTTTGTCCAGGTCTTGTCCAGATCTCTGGTCCAGGTAATGTCCAGGTGTGGTCCAGGTTTGTTGTCCAGGTCTGGTCTAGATCTCATGTCCAGGTCTTGTTCAGGTCTGGTCCAGATCTCTTGTCCCGGTAATGTCCAAGTCTGGTCCAGGTCTTGTCCAGGTCATGTCCAGGTCTGATCCAGGTGAGATCCATGTCTCTTGTCCAGGTCTTGTCCAGGTCATGTCCAGGTCTGGTCCAGGTCATGTCCAGTTCTGGTCCAGGTTTCTTGTCCAGGACTGGTTCGGGTCTCTTGTCCAGGTCTGGTCCAGGTCTCTTGTCCAGGTCTGGTCCAGGTCTCTTGACCAGGTCATATCCAGGTCTCTTGACCAGGTCATGTCCAGGTCTATTGTCCAGGTCTTTTTCAGGTGTGGTCCATGTCTCTTGTCCAGGTCTTGTCCAGGTCTGGTCTGGATCTCATGTCCAGGTCATGTCCAGGTCATGTCCAGGTTTTGTCCAGGTCTTGTCCAGATCTCTGGTCCAGGTAATGTCCAGGTGTGGTCCAGGTTTGTTGTCCAGGTCTGGTCCAGGTCTCATGTCCAGGTCTTGTTCAGGTCTTGTCCAGATCTCTGGTCCAGGTAATGTCCAAGTCTGGTCCAGGTATCTTGTCAAGGTCATGTCCAGGTCTTGTCCATTTATGGTCCAGGTCTGGACGAAGTCCCATGTCCAGGTCTGGTCCAGGTCATGTCCAGGTCTGGTCCAGGTGAGATCCGTGTCTCTTGTCCAGGTCATGTCCAGGTCTGGTCCAGGTCTCATGTCCAGTTCTGGTCCAGGTCTCTTGTCCAGGTCATGTCCAGGTCTGGTCCAGGTCTTGTCCATTTATGGTCCATGTTTTTTGTCCAGGTCTGGTCCAGGTCTCTTTTCCAGGTCTGGTTCAGGTCTCTTTTCCAGGTGTGGTCCAGGTCTATTGTCCAGGTCTTTTCCAGGTGTAGTCCATGTCTCTTGTCCAGGTCTTGTCTAGGTCTGGTCTAGATCTCATGTCCAGGTCTTGTCCAGGTCACGTCCAGGTGTGGTCCATGGCTCTTGTCCAGGTCTGGTCCAGGTCTCTTGTCCAGGTAATGTCCAGGTCATGTCCAGGTCATGTCCAGGTCACGTCCAGGTGTGGTCCATGGCTCTTGTCCAGGTCTGGTCCAGGTCTCTTGTCCAGGTCTCTTGTCCAGGTAATGTCCAGGTAATGTCCAGGTCATGTCCAGGTCACGTCCAGGTGTGGTCCATGGCTCTTGTCCAGGTCTGGTCCAGGTCTCTTGTCCAGGTCTGGTCCAGGTGTCTTGTCCAGGTCATGTCCATGTCTGGTCCAGGTCTATTGTCCAGGTCTGGTCCAGGTGTCTTGTCCAGGTAATGTCCAGGTGTGGTCCAGGTCTCTTGTCCAGGTCTGGTCCAGGTTTTGTCCAGATGTGGTCCATGTCTCTTGTCCAGGTCTGGTCCAGATCTCTTGTCCAGGTAATGTCCAGGTCTGGTCCAGGTCTCTTGCCCAGGTCATGTCTAGGTCTGTTCCAGGTTTATTGTCCAGGTCTGGTCCAAGTCTCATGTCCAGGTCTGGTCCAGGTCTCTTCCAGGTCATGTCCAGGTCTTGTCCATTTATGGTCCAACTCTCTTGTCCAGGTCTGGTCCAGGTATCTTGTCCAGGTCATGTCCAGGTTTTGTCCAGGTGTTGTCCAGGTCTGTTGTCCAGGTCATGTCCAGGTTTTGTCCAGGTCTTGTCCAGATCTCTGGTCCAGGTAATGTCCAGGTGTGGTCCAGGTTTGTTGTCCAGGTCTGGTCCAGGTCTCATGTCCAGGTCTTGTTCAGGTCTTGTCCAGATCTCTGGTCCAGGTAATGTCCAAGTCTGGTCCAGATCTCTTGTCAAGGTCATGTCCAGGTCTGGTCCAGGTCTCATGTCCAGGTCTGGTCCATGTCATATCCAGTTCTTGTCCAGGTCTCTTGTCCAGGTCTGGTCCAGGTCTTGTCCATTTATGGTCCATGTCTCTTGTCCAGGTCTGGTCCAGGTGTCTTGTCCAGGCAATGTCCAGGTCATGTCCATGTTTCTTGTCCAGGTCTGGTCCAGGTGTTGTCCATTTATGGTCCATGTCTCTTGTCCAGGTCTGGTCCAGGTCTCTTGTCCAGGCAATGTCCAGGTCATGTCCATGTTTCTTGTCCAGGTCTGGTCCAGGTCTCTTGTCCAGGTCTGGTCCAGGTGTCTTGTCCAGGTCATGTCCAGGTCTCTTGACCAGGTCATGTCCAGGTCTGGTCCAGGTCTATTGTCCAGGTCTTTTCCAGGTGTGGTCCATGTCTCTTGTCCAGGTCTTGTCCAGGTCTGGTCTGGATCTCATGTCCAGGTCATGTCCAGGTCTTGTCCAGGTGTGGTCCATGGCTCTTGTCCAGGTCTGGTCCAGGTCTCTTGTCCAGGTCATGTCCATGTTTCTTGTCCAGGTCATGTCCAGGTTTTGTCCAGGTGTTGTCCAGGTCTGTTGTCCAGGTCATGTCCAGGTTTTGTCCAGGTCTTGTCCAGATCTCTTGTCCAGGTAATGTCCAGGTGTGGTCCAGGTTTGTTGTCCAGGTCTGGTCCAGGTCTCATGTCCAGGTCTTGTTCAGGTCTTGTCCAGATCTCTGGTCCAGGTAATGTCCAAGTCTGGTCCAGGTCTCTTGTCAAGGTCATGTCCAGGTCTTGTCCATTTATGGTCCAGGTCTGGACGAAGTCCCATGTCCAGGTCTGGTCCAGGTCATGTCCAGGTCTGGTCCAGGTGAGATCCGTGTGTCTTGTCCAGGTCTTGTCCAGGTCATGTCCAGGTCTGGTCCAGGTCTCATGTCCAGTTCTGGTCCAGGTCTCTTGTCCAGGTCATGTCCAGGTCTGGTCCAGGTCTCTTGTCCAGGTCTGGTCCAGGTCTCTTTTCCAGGTCTGGTTCAGGTCTCTTGTCCAGGTCTTTTCCAGGTGTGGTCCATGTCTATTGTCCAGGTCTTTTCCAGGTGTAGTCCATGTCTCTTGTCCAGGTCTTGTCTAGGTCTGGTCTAGATCTCATGTCCAGGTCATGTCCAGGTCTTGTCCAGGTCACGTCCAGGTGTGGTCCATGGCTCTTGTCCAGGTCTGGTCCAGGTCTCTTGTCCAGGTCTCTTGTCCAGGTCATGTCCAGGTCACGTCCAGGTCACGTCCAGGTGTGGTCCATGGCTCTTGTCCAGGTCTGGTCCAGGTCTGGTCCAGGTCTCTTGTCCAGGTCTGGTCCAGGTGTCTTGTCCAGGTCATGTCCATGTCTGGTCCAGGTCTCTTGTCCAGGTCTGGTCCAGGTGTCTTGTCCAGGTTTTGTCCAGATGTGGTCCATGTCTCTTGTCCAGGTCTGGTCCAGGTGTCTTGTCCAGGTTTTGTCCAGATGTGGTCCATGTCTCTTGTCCAGGTCTGGTCCAGATCTCTTGTCCAGGTAATGTCCAGGTGTTGTCCAGGTCTCTTGTCCAGGTCTGGTCCAGGTTTTGTCCAGGTCTGGTCCATGTCTCTTGTCCAGGTCTGGTCCAGGTTTCTTGTCCAGGTCATGTCCAGGTTTTGTCCAGGTGTTGTCCAGGTCTGTTGTCCAGGTCATGTCCAGGTTTTGTCCAGGTCTTGTCCAGATCTCTGGTCCAGGTAATGTCCAGGTGTGGTCCAGGTTTGTTGTCCAGGTCTGGTCTAGATCTCATGTCCAGGTCTTGTTCAGGTCTGGTCCAGATCTCTTGTCCCGGTAATGTCCAAGTCTGGTCCAGGTCTTGTCCAGGTCATGTCCAGGTCTGATCCAGGTGAGATCCATGTCTCTTGTCCAGGTCTTGTCCAGGTCATGTCCAGGTCTGGTCCAGGTCATGTCCAGTTCTGGTCCAGGTTTCTTGTCCAGGACTGGTTCGGGTCTCTTGTCCAGGTCTGGTCCAGGTCTCTTGTCCAGGTCTGGTCCAGGTCTCTTGACCAGGTCATATCCAGGTCTCTTGACCAGGTCATGTCCAGGTCTATTGTCCAGGTCTTTTTCAGGTGTGGTCCATGTCTCTTGTCCAGGTCTTGTCCAGGTCTGGTCTGGATCTCATGTCCAGGTCATGTCCAGGTCATGTCCAGGTTTTGTCCAGGTCTTGTCCAGATCTCTGGTCCAGGTAATGTCCAGGTGTGGTCCAGGTTTGTTGTCCAGGTCTGGTCCAGGTCTCATGTCCAGGTCTTGTTCAGGTCTTGTCCAGATCTCTGGTCCAGGTAATGTCCAAGTCTGGTCCAGGTATCTTGTCAAGGTCATGTCCAGGTCTTGTCCATTTATGGTCCAGGTCTGGACGAAGTCCCATGTCCAGGTCTGGTCCAGGTCATGTCCAGGTCTGGTCCAGGTGAGATCCGTGTCTCTTGTCCAGGTCATGTCCAGGTCTGGTCCAGGTCTCATGTCCAGTTCTGGTCCAGGTCTCTTGTCCAGGTCATGTCCAGGTCTGGTCCAGGTCTTGTCCATTTATGGTCCATGTTTTTTGTCCAGGTCTGGTCCAGGTCTCTTTTCCAGGTCTGGTTCAGGTCTCTTTTCCAGGTGTGGTCCAGGTCTATTGTCCAGGTCTTTTCCAGGTGTAGTCCATGTCTCTTGTCCAGGTCTTGTCTAGGTCTGGTCTAGATCTCATGTCCAGGTCTTGTCCAGGTCACGTCCAGGTGTGGTCCATGGCTCTTGTCCAGGTCTGGTCCAGGTCTCTTGTCCAGGTAATGTCCAGGTCATGTCCAGGTCATGTCCAGGTCACGTCCAGGTGTGGTCCATGGCTCTTGTCCAGGTCTGGTCCAGGTCTTTTGTCCAGGTCTCTTGTCCAGGTAATGTCCAGGTAATGTCCAGGTCATGTCCAGGTCACGTCCAGGTGTGGTCCATGGCTCTTGTCCAGGTCTGGTCCAGGTCTCTTGTCCAGGTCTGGTCCAGGTGTCTTGTCCAGGTCATGTCCATGTCTGGTCCAGGTCTATTGTCCAGGTCTGGTCCAGGTGTCTTGTCCAGGTAATGTCCAGGTGTGGTCCAGGTCTCTTGTCCAGGTCTGGTCCAGGTTTTGTCCAGATGTGGTCCATGTCTCTTGTCCAGGTCTGGTCCAGATCTCTTGTCCAGGTAATGTCCAGGTCTGGTCCAGGTCTCTTGCCCAGGTCATGTCTAGGTCTGTTCCAGGTTTATTGTCCAGGTCTGGTCCAAGTCTCATGTCCAGGTCTGGTCCAGGTCTCTTCCAGGTCATGTCCAGGTCTTGTCCATTTATGGTCCAACTCTCTTGTCCAGGTCTGGTCCAGGTATCTTGTCCAGGTCATGTCCAGGTTTTGTCCAGGTGTTGTCCAGGTCTGTTGTCCAGGTCATGTCCAGGTTTTGTCCAGGTCTTGTCCAGATCTCTGGTCCAGGTAATGTCCAGGTGTGGTCCAGGTTTGTTGTCCAGGTCTGGTCCAGGTCTCATGTCCAGGTCTTGTTCAGGTCTTGTCCAGATCTCTGGTCCAGGTAATGTCCAAGTCTGGTCCAGATCTCTTGTCAAGGTCATGTCCAGGTCTGGTCCAGGTCTCATGTCCAGGTCTGGTCCATGTCATATCCAGTTCTTGTCCAGGTCTCTTGTCCAGGTCTGGTCCAGGTCTTGTCCATTTATGGTCCATGTCTCTTGTCCAGGTCTGGTCCAGGTGTCTTGTCCAGGCAATGTCCAGGTCATGTCCATGTTTCTTGTCCAGGTCTGGTCCAGGTGTTGTCCATTTATGGTCCATGTCTCTTGTCCAGGTCTGGTCCAGGTCTCTTGTCCAGGCAATGTCCAGGTCATGTCCATGTTTCTTGTCCAGGTCTGGTCCAGGTCTCTTGTCCAGGTCTGGTCCAGGTGTCTTGTCCAGGTCATGTCCAGGTCTCTTGACCAGGTCATGTCCAGGTCTGGTCCAGGTCTATTGTCCAGGTCTTTTCCAGGTGTGGTCCATGTCTCTTGTCCAGGTCTTGTCCAGGTCTGGTCTGGATCTCATGTCCAGGTCATGTCCAGGTCTTGTCCAGGTGTGGTCCATGGCTCTTGTCCAGGTCTGGTCCAGGTCTCTTGTCCAGGTCATGTCCATGTTTCTTGTCCAGGTCATGTCCAGGTTTTGTCCAGGTGTTGTCCAGGTCTGTTGTCCAGGTCATGTCCAGGTTTTGTCCAGGTCTTGTCCAGATCTCTTGTCCAGGTAATGTCCAGGTGTGGTCCAGGTTTGTTGTCCAGGTCTGGTCCAGGTCTCATGTCCAGGTCTTGTTCAGGTCTTGTCCAGATCTCTGGTCCAGGTAATGTCCAAGTCTGGTCCAGGTCTCTTGTCAAGGTCATGTCCAGGTCTTGTCCATTTATGGTCCAGGTCTGGACGAAGTCCCATGTCCAGGTCTGGTCCAGGTCATGTCCAGGTCTGGTCCAGGTGAGATCCGTGTGTCTTGTCCAGGTCTTGTCCAGGTCATGTCCAGGTCTGGTCCAGGTCTCATGTCCAGTTCTGGTCCAGGTCTCTTGTCCAGGTCATGTCCAGGTCTGGTCCAGGTCTCTTGTCCAGGTCTGGTCCAGGTCTCTTTTCCAGGTCTGGTTCAGGTCTCTTGTCCAGGTCTTTTCCAGGTGTGGTCCATGTCTATTGTCCAGGTCTTTTCCAGGTGTAGTCCATGTCTCTTGTCCAGGTCTTGTCTAGGTCTGGTCTAGATCTCATGTCCAGGTCATGTCCAGGTCTTGTCCAGGTCACGTCCAGGTGTGGTCCATGGCTCTTGTCCAGGTCTGGTCCAGGTCTCTTGTCCAGGTCTCTTGTCCAGGTAATGTCCAGGTCATGTCCAGGTCACGTCCAGGTGTGGTCCATGGCTCTTGTCCAGGTCTGGTCCAGGTCTGGTCCAGGTCTCTTGTCCAGGTCTGGTCCAGGTGTCTTGTCCAGGTCATGTCCATGTCTGGTCCAGGTCTCTTGTCCAGGTCTGGTCCAGGTGTCTTGTCCAGGTTTTGTCCAGATGTGGTCCATGTCTCTTGTCCAGGTCTGGTCCAGGTGTCTTGTCCAGGTTTTGTCCAGATGTGGTCCATGTCTCTTGTCCAGGTCTGGTCCAGATCTCTTGTCCAGGTAATGTCCAGGTCTGGTCCAGGTCTCTTGCCCAGGTCATGTCTAGGTCTGTTGCAGGTTTATTGTCCAGGTCTGGTCCAAGTCTCATGTCCAGGTCTGGTCCAGGTCTCTTCCAGGTCATGTCCAGGTCTTGTCCATTTATGGTCCAACTCTCTTGTCCAGGTCATGTCCAGGTCTTTTGTCCAGGTCTGGTCCAGGTCTCTTGTCCAGGTCATGTCCAGGTCTGGTCCATTTATGGTCCGTGTCTCTTGTCCAGGTCTGGTCCAGGTCTCTTGTCCAGGTCTGGTCCAGGTTTGGTCCAGGTCATGTCCAATTCTTGTCCAGGTAATGTCCAGGTCTGGTCCAGGTCTCTTTTCCAGGTCATGTCCAGGTCTGGTCCATTCATGGTCCATGTCTCTTGTCCAGGTCTGGTCCAGGTCTCTTGTCCAGGTCTCTTCCAGGTCATGTCCAATTCTTGTACAGGTAATGTCCAGGTCTGGTCCAGCTGTGGTCCATGTCTCTTGTCCAGGTCTGGTCCAGGTTTCTTTTCCACGTCTTTTCCAGGTCTGGTCCAGGTCTCTTGTCCAGGTCTCTTCCAGGTCATGTCCAATTCTTGTCCAGGTAATGTCCAGGTCTGGTCCAGCTGTGGTCCAGGTCTCTTGTCCAGGTCATGTCCATGTTTCTTGTCCAGGTCTGGTCCAGGTCTCTTGTCCAGGTGTTGTCCAGGTCTGTTGTCCAGGTCATGTCCAGGTTTTGTCCAGGTCTTGTCCAGATCTCTTGTCCAGGTAATGTCCAGGTGTGGTCCAGGTTTGTTGTCCAGGTCATGTCCAGGTCTCATGTCCAGGTCTTGTTCAGGTCTTGTCCAGATCTCTGGTCCAGGTAATGTCCAAGTCTGGTCCAGGTCTCTTGTCAAGGTCATGTCCAGGTCTTGTCCATTTATGGTCCAGGTCTGGACGAAGTCCCGTGTCCAGGTCTGGTCCAGGTGAGATCCGTGTGTCTTGTCCAGGTCTTGTCCAGGTCATGTCCAGGTCTGGTCCAGGTCTCATGTCCAGTTCTGGTCCAGGTCTCTTGTCCAGGTCATGTCCAGGTCTGGTCCAGGTCTCTTGTCCAGGTCTGGTCCAGGTCTTGTCCATTTATGGTCCATGTTTTTTGTCCAGGTCTGGTCCAGGTCTCTTTTCCAGGTCTGGTTCAGGTCTCTTGTCCAGGTCTTTTCCAGGTGTGGTCCAGGTCTATTGTCCAGGTCTTTTCCAGGTGTAGTCCATGTCTCTTGTCCAGGTCTTGTCTAGGTCTGGTCTAGATCTCATGTCCAGGTCATGTCCAGGTCTTGTCCAGGTCACGTCCAGGTGTGGTCCATGGCTCTTGTCCAGGTCTGGTCCAGGTCTCTTGTCCAGGTCTCTTGTCCAGGTAATGTCCAGGTAATGTCCAGGTCATGTCCAGGTCACGTCCAGGTGTGGTCCATGGCTCTTGTCCAGGTCTGGTCCAGGTCTGGTCCAGGTCTCTTGTCCAGGTCTGGTCCAGGTGTCTTGTCCAGGTCATGTCCATGTCTGGTCCAGGTCTCTTGTCCAGGTCTGGTCCAGGTAATGTCCAGGTCTGGTCCAGGTCTCTTGTCCAGGTCTGGTCCAGGTGTCTTGTCCAGGTCATGTCCATGTCTGGTCCAGGTCTCTTGTCCAGGTCTGGTCCAGGTAATGTCCAGGTCTGGTCCAGATCTCTTGTCCAGGTAATGTCCAGGTCTGGTCCAGGTCTCTTGCCCAGGTCATGTCTAGGTCTGTTCCAGGTTTATTGTCCAGGTCTGGTCCAAGTCTCATGTCCAGGTCTGGTCCAGGTCTCTTCCAGGTCATGTCCAGGTCTTGTCCATTTATGGTCCAACTCTCTTGTCCAGGTCATGTCCAGGTCTTTTGTCCAGGTCTGGTCCAGGTCTCTTGTCCAGGTCATGTCCAGGTCTGGTCCATTTATGGTCCGTGTCTCTTGTCCAGGTCTGGTCCAGGTCTCTTGTCCAGGTCTGGTCCAGGTTTGGTCCAGGTCATGTCCAATTCTTGTCCAGGTAATGTCCAGGTCTGGTCCAGGTCTCTTTTCCAGGTCATGTCCAGGTCTGGTCCATTCATGGTCCATGTCTCTTGTCCAGGTCTGGTCCAGGTCTCTTGTCCAGGTCTCTTCCAGGTCATGTCCAATTCTTGTACAGGTAATGTCCAGGTCTGGTCCAGCTGTGGTCCATGTCTCTTGTCCAGGTCTGGTCCAGGTTTCTTTTCCAGGTCTTTTCCAGGTCTGGTCCAGGTCTCTTGTCCAGGTCTCTTCCAGGTCATGTCCAATTCTTGTCCAGGTAATGTCCAGGTCTGGTCCAGCTGTGGTCCAGGTCTCTTGTCCAGGTCATGTCCATGTTTCTTTTCCAGGTCTGGTCCAGGTCTCTTGTCCAGGTCATGTCCAGGTGTTGTCCAGGTCTGTTGTCCAGGTCATGTCCAGGTTTTGTCCAGGTCTTGTCCAGGTGTGGTCCAGGTTTGTTGTCCAGGTCTGGTCCAGGTCTCATGTCCAGGTCTTGTTCAGGTCTTGTCCAGATCTCTGGTCCAGGTAATGTCCAAGTCTGGTCCAGGTCTCTTGTCCAGGTCATGTCCAGGTCTTGTCCATTTATGGTCCAGGTCTGGACGAAGTCCCATGTCCAGGTCTGGTCCAGGTCATGTCCAGGACTGGTCCAGGTGAGATCCATGTCTCTTGTCCAGGTCTTGTCCAGGTCATGTCCAGGTCTGGTCCAGGTCTCATGTCCAGTTCTGGTCCAGGTCTCTTGTCCAGGTCTGGTCCAGGTCTCTTGTCCAGGTCATGTCCAGGTCTGGTCCAGGTCTTGTCCATTTATGGTCCATGTTTTTTGTCCAGGTCTGGTCCAGGTCTCTTTTCCAGGTCTGGTTCAGGTCTCTTGTCCAGGTCTTTTCCAGGTGTGGTCCAGGTCTATTGTCCAGGTCTTTTCCAGGTGTAGTCCATGTCTCTTGTCCAGGTCTTGTCTAGGTCTGGTCTAGATCTCATGTCCAGGTCATGTCCAGGTCTTGTCCAGGTCACGTCCAGGTGTAGTCCATGTGTCTTGTCCAGGTCTTGTATACGTCTGGTCTAGATCTCATGTCCAGGTCATGTCCAGGTCTTGTCCAGGTCATGTCCAGGTGTGGTCCATGGCTCTTGTCCAGGTCTCTTGTCCAGGTCTCTTGTCCAGGTAATGTCCAGGTAATGTCCAGGTCATGTCCAGGTCACGTCCAGGTGTGGTCCATGGCTCTTGTCCAGGTCTGGTCCAGGTCTCTTGTCCAGGTCTGGTCCAGGTGTCTTGTCCAGGTCATGTCCATGTCTGGTCCAGGTCTCTTGTCCAGGTCTGGTCCAGGTGTCTTGTCCAGGTAATGTCCAGGTGTGGTCCAGGTCTCTTGTCCAGGTCTGGTCCAGGTTTTGTCCAGATGTGGTCCATGTCTCTTGTCCAGGTCTGGTCCAGATCTCTTGTCCAGGTAATGTCCAGGTCTGGTCCAGGTCTCTTGCCCAGGTCATGTCTAGGTCTGTTCCAGGTTTATTGTCCAGGTCTGGTCCAAGTCTCATGTCCAGGTCTGGTCCAGGTCTCTTCCAGGTCATGTCCAGGTCTTGTCCATTTATGGTCCAACTCTCTTGTCCAGGTCATGTCCAGGTCTTTTGTCCAGGTCTGGTCCAGGTCTCTTGTCCAGGTCATTTCCAGGTCTGGTCCATTTATGGTCTGTGTCTCTTGTCCAGGTCTGGTCCAGGTCTCTTGTCCAGGTCTGGTCCAGGTTTGGTCCAGGTCATGTCCAATTCTTGTCCAGGTAATGTCCAGGTCTGGTCCAGGTCTCTTTTCCAGGTCATGTCCAGGTCTGGTCCATTCATGGTCCATGTCTCTTGTCCAGGTCTGGTCCAGGTCTCTTGTCCAGGTCTCTTCCAGGTCATGTCCAATTCTTGTACAGGTAATGTCCAGGTCTGGTCCAGCTGTGGTCCATGTCTCTTGTCCAGGTCTTTTCCAGGTCTTTTCCAGGTCTGGTCCAGGTCTCTTGTCCAGGTCTCTTCCAGGTCATGTCCAATTCTTGTCCAGGTAATGTCCAGGTCTGGTCCAGCTGTGGTCCAGGTCTCTTGTCCAGGTCATGTCCATGTTTCTTTTCCAGGTCTGGTCCAGGTCTCTTGTCCAGGTCATGTCCAGGTGTTGTCCAGGTCTGTTGTCCAGGTCATGTCCAGGTTTTGTCCAGGTCTTGTCCAGGTGTGGTCCAGGTTTGTTGTCCAGGTCTGGTCCAGGTCTCATGTCCAGGTCTTGTTCAGGTCTTGTCCAGATCTCTGGTCCAGGTAATGTCCAAGTCTGGTCCAGGTCTCTTGTCAAGGTCATGTCCAGGTCTTGTCCATTTATGGTCCAGGTCTGGACGAAGTCCCATGTCCAGGTCTGGTCCAGGTCATGTCCAGGTCTGGTCCAGGTGAGATCCGTGTGTCTTGTCCAGGTCATGTCCAGGTCTGGTCCAGGTCTCATGTCCAGTTCTGGTCCAGGTCTCTTGTCCAGGTCATGTCCAGGTCTGGTCCAGGTCTCATGTCCAGTTCTGGTCCAGGTCTCTTGTCCAGGTCATGTCCAGGTCTGGTCCAGGTCTCTTGTCCAGGTCTGGTCCAGGTCTTGTCCATTTATGGTCCATGTTTTTTGTCCAGGTCTCTTTTCCAGGTCTGGTTCAGGTCTCTTGTCCAGGTCTTTTCCAGGTGTGGTCCAGGTCTATTGTCCAGGTCTTTTCCAGGTGTAGTCCATGTCTCTTGTCCAGGTCTTGTCTAGGTCTGGTCTAGATCTCATGTCCAGGTCATGTCCAGGTCTTGTCCAGGTCACGTCCAGGTCTGGTCCAGGTCTCTTGTCCAGGTCTCTTGTCCAGGTAATGTCCAGGTAATGTCCAGGTCATGTCCAGGTCACGTCCAGGTGTGGTCCATGGCTCTTGTCCAGGTTTGGTCCAGGTCTGGTCCAGGTCTCTTGTCCAGGTCTGGTCCAGGTGTCTTGTCCAGGTAATGTCCAGGTGTGGTCCAGGTCTCTTGTCCAGGTGTGGTCCAGGTTTTGTCCAGATGTGGTCCATGTCTCTTGTCCAGGTCTGGTCCAGATCTCTTGTCCAGGTAATGTCCAGGTCTGGTCCAGGTCTCTTGCCCAGGTCATGTCTAGGTCTGTTCCAGGTTTATTGTCCAGGTCTGGTCCAAGTCTCATGTCCAGGTCTGGTCCAGGTCTCTTCCAGGTCATGTCCAGGTCTTGTCCATTTATGGTCCAACTCTCTTGTCCAGGTCATGTCCAGGTCATGTCCAGGTCTTTTGTCCAGGTCTGGTCCAGGTCTCTTGTCCAGGTCATGTCCAGGTCTGGTCCATTTATGGTCCGTGTCTCTTGTCCAGGTCTGGTCCAGGTCTCTTGTCCAGGTCTGGTCCAGGTTTGGTCCAGGTCATGTCCAATTCTTGTCCAGGTAATGTCCAGGTCTGGTCCAGGTCTCTTTTCCAGGTCATGTCCAGGTCTGGTCCATTCATGGTCCATGTCTCTTGTCCAGGTCTGGTCCAGGTCTCTTGTCCAGGTCTCTTCCAGGTCATGTCCAATTTTTGTCCAGGTAATGTCCAGGTCTCTTGTCCAGGTCATGTCCATGTTTCTTGTCCAGGTCTGGTCCAGGTCTCTTGTCCAGGTCATGTCCAGGTTTTGTCCAGGTGTTGTCCAGGTCTGTTGTCCAGGTCATGTCCAGGTTTTGTCCAGGTCTTGTCCAGATCTCTGGTCCAGGTAATGTCCAGGTGTGGTCCAGGTTTGTTGTCCAGGTCTTGTTCAGGTCTTGTCCAGATCTCTGGTCCAGGTAATGTCCACGTCTGGTCCAGGTCTCTTGTCAAGGTCATGTCCAGGTCTTGTCCATTTATGGTCCAGGTCTGGACGAAGTCCCATGTCCAGGTCTGGTCCAGGTCATGTCCAGGTCTGGTCCAGGTGAGATCCATGTCTCTTGTCCAGGTCATGTCCAGGTCTGGTCCAGGTCTCATGTCCAGTTCTGGTCCAGGTCTCTTGTCCAGGTCTGGTCCAGGTCATGTCCAGGTCTGGTCCAGGTCTCTTGTCCAGGTCTGGTCCAGGTCTTGTCCATTTATGGTCCATGTTTTTTGTCCAGGTCTGGTCCAGGTCTCTTGTCCAGGTCTTTTCCAGGTGTGGTCCAGGTCTATTGTCCAGGTCTTTTCCAGGTGTAGTCCATGTCTCTTGTCCAGGTCTTGTCTAGGTCTGGTCTAGATCTCATGTCCAGGTCATGTCCAGGTCTTGTCCAGGTCACGTCCAGGTGTAGTCCATGTGTCTTGTCCAGGTCTTGTATACGTCTGGTCTAGATCTCATGTCCAGGTCATGTCCAGGTCTTGTCCAGGTCACGTCCAGGTGTGGTCCATGGCTCTTGTCCAGGTCTGGTCCAGGTCTCTTGTCCAGGTCTCTTGTCCAGGTAATGTCCAGGTAATGTCCAGGTCATGTCCAGGTCACGTCCAGGTGTGGTCCATGGCTCTTGTCCAGGTCTGGTCCAGGTCTCTTGTCCAGGTCTGGTCCAGGTGTCTTGTCCAGGTCATGTCCATGTCTGGTCCAGGTCTCTTGTCCAGGTCTGGTCCAGGTGTCTTGTCCAGGTAATGTCCAGGTGTGGTCCAGGTCTCTTGTCCAGGTCTGGTCCAGGTTTTGTCCAGATGTGGTCCATGTCTCTTGTCCAGGTCTGGTCCAGATCTCTTGTCCAGGTAATGTCCAGGTCTGGTCCAGGTCTCTTGCCCAGGTCATGTCTAGGTCTGTTCCAGGTTTATTGTCCAGGTCTGGTCCAAGTCTCATGTCCAGGTCTGGTCCAGGTCTCTTCCAGGTCATGTCCAGGTCTTGTCCATTTATGGTCCAACTCTCTTGTCCAGGTCATGTCCAGGTCTTTTGTCCAGGTCTGGTCCAGGTCTCTTGTCCAGGTCATGTCCAGGTCTGGTCCATTTATGGTCCGTGTCTCTTGTCCAGGTCTGGTCCAGGTCTCTTGTCCAGGTCTGGTCCAGGTTTGGTCCAGGTCATGTCCAATTCTTGTCCAGGTAATGTCCAGGTCTGGTCCATTCATGGTCCATGTCTCTTGTCCAGGTCTGGTCCAGGTCTCTTGTCCAGGTCTCTTCCAGGTCATGTCCAATTCTTGTACAGGTAATGTCCAGGTCTGGTCCAGCTGTGGTCCATGTCTCTTGTCCAGGTCTGGTCCAGGTTTCTTTTCCAGGTCTGGTCTAGATCTCATGTCCAGGTCTTGTTCAGGTCTGGTCTAGATCTCATGTCCAGGTCTTGTCCAGGTCTTGTCCAGGTCTGGTCTAGATCTCATGTCCAGGTCTTGTCCAGGTCTGGTCCAGGTCTATTGTCCAGGTCTGGTCGAGGTCCCATGTCCAGGTCTGGTCCAGGTCATGTCCAGTTCTGGTCCAGGTCTCTTGTCCAGGTCTGGTCCAGGTCTCTTGTCCAGGTCATGTCCAGGTCTGGTCCAGGTCTGGTCCAGGTCATGTCCAGTTCTGGTCCAGGTCTCTTGTCCAGGTCTGGTCTAGGTCTCTTGTCCAGGTCATGTCCAGGTCTGGTCCAGGTCTCTTGTCCAGGTCTGGTCCTGGTCTTATCCATTTATGGACCATGTCTCTTGTCCAGGTCTGGTCCAGGTCTCTTGTCCAGGCAATGTCCAGGTCTGGTCCAGGTCTCTTGTCCAGGTCATGTCCAGGTCTGGTCAAGGTTTATTGTCCAGGTCTGGTTCAGGTCTCATGTCCAGGTCTGGTCCAGGACATGTCCAGGTCATGTCCAGGTCTTGTCCATTTATGGTCCAGGTCTGGACGAAGTCCCATGTCCAGGTCTGGTCCAGGTCATGTCCAGGACTGGTCCAGGTGAGATCCATGTCTCTTGTCCAGGTCTTGTCCAGGTCATGTCCAGGTCTGGTCCAGGTCTCATGTCCAGTTCTGGTCCAGGTCTCTTGTCCAGGTCTGGTCCAGGTCTCTTGTCCAGGTCATGTCCAGGTCTGGTCCAGGTCTTGTCCATTTATGGTCCATGTTTTTTGTCCAGGTCTGGTCCAGGTCTCTTTTCCAGGTCTGGTTCAGGTCTCTTGTCCAGGTCTTTTCCAGGTGTGGTCCAGGTCTATTGTCCAGGTCTTTTCCAGGTGTAGTCCATGTCTCTTGTCCAGGTCTTGTCTAGGTCTGGTCTAGATCTCATGTCCAGGTCATGTCCAGGTCTTGTCCAGGTCACGTCCAGGTGTAGTCCATGTGTCTTGTCCAGGTCTTGTATACGTCTGGTCTAGATCTCATGTCCAGGTCATGTCCAGGTCTTGTCCAGGTCACGTCCAGGTGTGGTCCATGGCTCTTGTCCAGGTCTGGTCCAGGTCTCTTGTCCAGGTCTCTTGTCCAGGTAATGTCCAGGTAATGTCCAGGTCATGTCCAGGTCACGTCCAGGTGTGGTCCATGGCTCTTGTCCAGGTCTGGTCCAGGTCTCTTGTCCAGGTTTGGTCCAGGTGTCTTGTCCAGGTCATGTCCATGTCTGGTCCAGGTCTCTTGTCCAGGTCTGGTCCAGGTGTCTTGTCCAGGTAATGTCCAGGTGTGGTCCAGGTCTCTTGTCCAGGTCTGGTCCAGGTTTTGTCCAGATGTGGTCCATGTCTCTTGTCCAGGTCTGGTCCAGATCTCTTGTCCAGGTAATGTCCATGTCTGGTCCAGGTCTCTTGTCCAGGTCTGGTCCAGGTGTCTTGTCCAGGTCATGTCCATGTCTGGTCCAGGTCTCTTGTCCAGGTCTGGTCCAGGTGTCTTGTCCAGGTAATGTCCAGGTGTGGTCCAGGTCTCTTGTCCAGGTCTGGTCCAGGTTTTGTCCAGATGTGGTCCATGTCTCTTGTCCAGGTCTGGTCCAGATCTCTTGTCCAGGTAATGTCCAGGTCTGGTCCAGGTCTCTTGCCCAGGTCATGTCTAGGTCTGTTCCAGGTTTATTGTCCAGGTCTGGTCCAAGTCTCATGTCCAGGTCTGGTCCAGGTCTCTTCCAGGTCATGTCCAGGTCTTGTCCATTTATGGTCCAACTCTCTTGTCCAGGTCATGTCCAGGTCTTTTGTCCAGGTCTGGTCCAGGTCTCTTGTCCAGGTCATTTCCAGGTCTGGTCCATTTATGGTCTGTGTCTCTTGTCCAGGTCTGGTCCAGGTCTCTTGTCCAGGTCTGGTCCAGGTTTGGTCCAGGTCATGTCCAATTCTTGTCCAGGTAATGTCCAGGTCTGGTCCAGGTCTCTTTTCCAGGTCATGTCCAGGTCTGGTCCATTCATGGTCCATGTCTCTTGTCCAGGTCTGGTCCAGGTCTCTTGTCCAGGTCTCTTCCAGGTCATGTCCAATTCTTGTACAGGTAATGTCCAGGTCTGGTCCAGCTGTGGTCCATGTCTCTTGTCCAGGTCTTTTCCAGGTCTTTTCCAGGTCTGGTCCAGGTCTCTTGTCCAGGTCTCTTCCAGGTCATGTCCAATTCTTGTCCAGGTAATGTCCAGGTCTGGTCCAGCTGTGGTCCAGGTCTCTTGTCCAGGTCATGTCCATGTTTCTTTTCCAGGTCTGGTCCAGGTCTCTTGTCCAGGTCATGTCCAGGTGTTGTCCAGGTCTGTTGTCCAGGTCATGTCCAGGTTTTGTCCAGGTCTTGTCCAGGTGTGGTCCAGGTTTGTTGTCCAGGTCTGGTCCAGGTCTCATGTCCAGGTCTTGTTCAGGTCTTGTCCAGATCTCTGGTCCAGGTAATGTCCAAGTCTGGTCCAGGTCTCTTGTCAAGGTCATGTCCAGGTCTTGTCCATTTATGGTCCAGGTCTGGACGAAGTCCCATGTCCAGGTCTGGTCCAGGTCATGTCCAGGTCTGGTCCAGGTGAGATCCGTGTGTCTTGTCCAGGTCATGTCCAGGTCTGGTCCAGGTCTCATGTCCAGTTCTGGTCCAGGTCTCTTGTCCAGGTCATGTCCAGGTCTGGTCCAGGTCTCTTGTCCAGGTCTGGTCCAGGTCTTGTCCATTTATGGTCCATGTTTTTTGTCCAGGTCTCTTTTCCAGGTCTGGTTCAGGTCTCTTGTCCAGGTCTTTTCCAGGTGTGGTCCAGGTCTATTGTCCAGGTCTTTTCCAGGTGTAGTCCATGTCTCTTGTCCAGGTCTTGTCTAGGTCTGGTCTAGATCTCATGTCCAGGTCATGTCCAGGTCTTGTCCAGGTCACGTCCAGGTCTGGTCCAGGTCTCTTGTCCAGGTCTCTTGTCCAGGTAATGTCCAGGTAATGTCCAGGTCATGTCCAGGTCACGTCCAGGTGTGGTCCATGGCTCTTGTCCAGGTTTGGTCCAGGTCTGGTCCAGGTCTCTTGTCCAGGTCTGGTCCAGGTGTCTTGTCCAGGTAATGTCCAGGTGTGGTCCAGGTCTCTTGTCCAGGTGTGGTCCAGGTTTTGTCCAGATGTGGTCCATGTCTCTTGTCCAGGTCTGGTCCAGATCTCTTGTCCAGGTAATGTCCAGGTCTGGTCCAGGTCTCTTGCCCAGGTCATGTCTAGGTCTGTTCCAGGTTTATTGTCCAGGTCTGGTCCAAGTCTCATGTCCAGGTCTGGTCCAGGTCTCTTCCAGGTCATGTCCAGGTCTTGTCCATTTATGGTCCAACTCTCTTGTCCAGGTCATGTCCAGGTCATGTCCAGGTCTTTTGTCCAGGTCTGGTCCAGGTCTCTTGTCCAGGTCATGTCCAGGTCTGGTCCATTTATGGTCCGTGTCTCTTGTCCAGGTCTGGTCCAGGTCTCTTGTCCAGGTCTGGTCCAGGTTTGGTCCAGGTTTGGTCCAGGTCATGTCCAATTCTTGTCCAGGTAATGTCCAGGTCTGGTCCAGGTCTCTTTTCCAGGTCATGTCCAGGTCTGGTCCATTCATGGTCCATGTCTCTTGTCCAGGTCTGGTCCAGGTCTCTTGTCCAGGTCTCTTCCAGGTCATGTCCAATTTTTGTCCAGGTAATGTCCAGGTCTCTTGTCCAGGTCATGTCCATGTTTCTTGTCCAGGTCTGGTCCAGGTCTCTTGTCCAGGTCATGTCCAGGTTTTGTCCAGGTGTTGTCCAGGTCTGTTGTCCAGGTCATGTCCAGGTTTTGTCCAGGTCTTGTCCAGATCTCTGGTCCAGGTAATGTCCAGGTGTGGTCCAGGTTTGTTGTCCAGGTCATGTCCAGGTCTCATGTCCAGGTCTTGTTCAGGTCTTGTCCAGATCTCTGGTCCAGGTAATGTCCACGTCTGGTCCAGGTCTCTTGTCAAGGTCATGTCCAGGTCTTGTCCATTTATGGTCCAGGTCTGGACGAAGTCCCATGTCCAGGTCTGGTCCAGGTCATGTCCAGGTCTGGTCCAGGTGAGATCCATGTCTCTTGTCCAGGTCATGTCCAGGTCTGGTCCAGGTCTCATGTCCAGTTCTGGTCCAGGTCTCTTGTCCAGGTCTGGTCCAGGTCATGTCCAGGTCTGGTCCAGGTCTCTTGTCCAGGTCTGGTCCAGGTCTTGTCCATTTATGGTCCATGTTTTTTGTCCAGGTCTGGTCCAGGTCTCTTGTCCAGGTCTTTTCCAGGTGTGGTCCAGGTCTATTGTCCAGGTCTTTTCCAGGTGTAGTCCATGTCTCTTGTCCAGGTCTTGTCTAGGTCTGGTCTAGATCTCATGTCCAGGTCATGTCCAGGTCTTGTCCAGGTCACGTCCAGGTGTAGTCCATGTGTCTTGTCCAGGTCTTGTATACGTCTGGTCTAGATCTCATGTCCAGGTCATGTCCAGGTCTTGTCCAGGTCACGTCCAGGTGTGGTCCATGGCTCTTGTCCAGGTCTGGTCCAGGTCTCTTGTCCAGGTCTCTTGTCCAGGTAATGTCCAGGTAATGTCCAGGTCATGTCCAGGTCACGTCCAGGTGTGGTCCATGGCTCTTGTCCAGGTCTGGTCCAGGTCTCTTGTCCAGGTCTGGTCCAGGTGTCTTGTCCAGGTCATGTCCATGTCTGGTCCAGGTCTATTGTCCAGGTCTGGTCCAGGTGTCTTGTCCAGGTAATGTCCAGGTGTGGTCCAGGTCTCTTGTCCAGGTCTGGTCCAGGTTTTGTCCAGATGTGGTCCATGTCTCTTGTCCAGGTCTGGTCCAGATCTCTTGTCCAGGTAATGTCCAGGTCTGGTCCAGGTCTCTTGCCCAGGTCATGTCTAGGTCTGTTCCAGGTTTATTGTCCAGGTCTGGTCCAAGTCTCATGTCCAGGTCTGGTCCAGGTCTCTTCCAGGTCATGTCCAGGTCTTGTCCATTTATGGTCCAACTCTCTTGTCCAGGTCATGTCCAGGTCTTTTGTCCAGGTCTGGTCCAGGTCTCTTGTCCAGGTCATGTCCAGGTCTGGTCCATTTATGGTCCGTGTCTCTTGTCCAGGTCTGGTCCAGGTCTCTTGTCCAGGTCTGGTCCAGGTTTGGTCCAGGTCATGTCCAATTCTTGTCCAGGTAATGTCCAGGTCTGGTCCATTCATGGTCCATGTCTCTTGTCCAGGTCTGGTCCAGGTCTCTTGTCCAGGTCTCTTCCAGGTCATGTCCAATTCTTGTACAGGTAATGTCCAGGTCTGGTCCAGCTGTGGTCCATGTCTCTTGTCCAGGTCTGGTCCAGGTTTCTTTTCCAGGTCTGGTCTAGATCTCATGTCCAGGTCTTGTTCAGGTCTGGTCTAGATCTCATGTCCAGGTCTTGTCCAGGTCTTGTCCAGGTCTGGTCTAGATCTCATGTCCAGGTCTTGTCCAGGTCTGGTCCAGGTCTATTGTCCAGGTCTGGTCGAGGTCCCATGTCCAGGTCTGGTCCAGGTCATGTCCAGTTCTGGTCCAGGTCTCTTGTCCAGGTCTGGTCCAGGTCTCTTGTCCAGGTCATGTCCAGGTCTGGTCCAGGTCTGGTCCAGGTCATGTCCAGTTCTGGTCCAGGTCTCTTGTCCAGGTCTGGTCTAGGTCTCTTGTCCAGGTCATGTCCAGGTCTGGTCCAGGTCTCTTGTCCAGGTCTGGTCCTGGTCTTATCCATTTATGGACCATGTCTCTTGTCCAGGTCTGGTCCAGGTCTCTTGTCCAGGCAATGTCCAGGTCTGGTCCAGGTCTCTTGTCCAGGTCATGTCCAGGTCTGGTCAAGGTTTATTGTCCAGGTCTGGTTCAGGTCTCATGTCCAGGTCTGGTCCAGGACATGTCCAGGTCATGTCCAGGTCTTGTCCATTTATGGTCCAGGTCTGGACGAAGTCCCATGTCCAGGTCTGGTCCAGGTCATGTCCAGGACTGGTCCAGGTGAGATCCATGTCTCTTGTCCAGGTCTTGTCCAGGTCATGTCCAGGTCTGGTCCAGGTCTCATGTCCAGTTCTGGTCCAGGTCTCTTGTCCAGGTCTGGTCCAGGTCTCTTGTCCAGGTCATGTCCAGGTCTGGTCCAGGTCTTGTCCATTTATGGTCCATGTTTTTTGTCCAGGTCTGGTCCAGGTCTCTTTTCCAGGTCTGGTTCAGGTCTCTTGTCCAGGTCTTTTCCAGGTGTGGTCCAGGTCTATTGTCCAGGTCTTTTCCAGGTGTAGTCCATGTCTCTTGTCCAGGTCTTGTCTAGGTCTGGTCTAGATCTCATGTCCAGGTCATGTCCAGGTCTTGTCCAGGTCACGTCCAGGTGTAGTCCATGTGTCTTGTCCAGGTCTTGTATACGTCTGGTCTAGATCTCATGTCCAGGTCATGTCCAGGTCTTGTCCAGGTCACGTCCAGGTGTGGTCCATGGCTCTTGTCCAGGTCTGGTCCAGGTCTCTTGTCCAGGTCTCTTGTCCAGGTAATGTCCAGGTAATGTCCAGGTCATGTCCAGGTCACGTCCAGGTGTGGTCCATGGCTCTTGTCCAGGTCTGGTCCAGGTCTCTTGTCCAGGTTTGGTCCAGGTGTCTTGTCCAGGTCATGTCCATGTCTGGTCCAGGTCTCTTGTCCAGGTCTGGTCCAGGTGTCTTGTCCAGGTAATGTCCAGGTGTGGTCCAGGTCTCTTGTCCAGGTCTGGTCCAGGTTTTGTCCAGATGTGGTCCATGTCTCTTGTCCAGGTCTGGTCCAGATCTCTTGTCCAGGTAATGTCCAGGTCTGGTCCAGGTCTCTTGCCCAGGTCATGTCTAGGTCTGTTCCAGGTTTATTGTCCAGGTCTGGTCCAAGTCTCATGTCCAGGTCTGGTCCAGGTCTCTTCCAGGTCATGTCCAGGTCTTGTCCATTTATGGTCCAACTCTCTTGTCCAGGTCATGTCCAGGTCTTTTGTCCAGGTCTGGTCCAGGTCTCTTGTCCAGGTCATGTCCAGGTCTGGTCCATTTATGGTCCGTGTCTCTTGTCCAGGTCTGGTCCAGGTCTCTTGTCCAGGTCTGGTCCAGGTTTGGTCCAGGTCATGTCCAATTCTTGTCCAGGTAATGTCCAGGTCTGGTCCAGGTCTCTTTTCCAGGTCATGTCCAGGTCTGGTCCAT
The DNA here is from genome assembly GCF_933228915.1 of Telmatherina bonti. Lineage (NCBI taxonomy): Eukaryota > Metazoa > Chordata > Actinopteri > Atheriniformes > Telmatherinidae > Telmatherina > Telmatherina bonti. Next base: position 2,278,696 of record NC_136615.1, read on the forward strand.
TCATGGTCCATGTCTCTTGTCCAGGTCTGGTCCAGGTCTCTTGTCCAGGTCTCTTCCAGGTCATGTCCAATTCTTGTACAGGTAATGTCCAGGTCTGGTCCAGCTGTGGTCCATGTCTCTTGTCCAGGTCTGGTCCAGGTTTCTTTTCCAGGTCTTTTCCAGGTCTGGTCCAGGTCTCTTGTCCAGGTCTCTTCCAGGTCATGTCCAATTCTTGTCCAGGTAATGTCCAGGTCTGGTCCAGCTGTGGTCCAGGTCTCTTGTCCAGGTCATGTCCATGTTTCTTTTCCAGGTCTGGTCCAGGTCTCTTGTCCAGGTCATGTCCAGGTGTTGTCCAGGTCTGTTGTCCAGGTCATGTCCAGGTTTTGTCCAGGTCTTGTCCAGGTGTGGTCCAGGTTTGTTGTCCAGGTCTGGTCCAGGTCTCATGTCCAGGTCTTGTTCAGGTCTTGTCCAGATCTCTGGTCCAGGTAATGTCCAAGTCTGGTCCAGGTCTCTTGTCAAGGTCATGTCCAGGTCTTGTCCATTTATGGTCCAGGTCTGGACGAAGTCCCATGTCCAGGTCTGGTCCAGGTCATGTCCAGGTCTGGTCCAGGTCTCATGTCCAGTTCTGGTCCAGGTCTCTTGTCCAGGTCATGTCCAGGTCTGGTCCAGGTCTCTTGTCCAGGTCTGGTCCAGGTCTTGTCCATTTATGGTCCATGTTTTTTGTCCAGGTCTCTTTTCCAGGTCTGGTTCAGGTCTCTTGTCCAGGTCTTTTCCAGGTGTGGTCCAGGTCTATTGTCCAGGTCTTTTCCAGGTGTAGTCCATGTCTCTTGTCCAGGTCTTGTCTAGGTCTGGTCTAGATCTCATGTCCAGGTCATGTCCAGGTCTTGTCCAGGTCACGTCCAGGTCTGGTCCAGGTCTCTTGTCCAGGTCTCTTGTCCAGGTAATGTCCAGGTAATGTCCAGGTCATGTCCAGGTCACGTCCAGGTGTGGTCCATGGCTCTTGTCCAGGTCTGGTCCAGGTCTGGTCCAGGTCTCTTGTCCAGGTCTGGTCCAGGTGTCTTGTCCAGGTAATGTCCAGGTGTGGTCCAGGTCTCTTGTCCAGGTCTGGTCCAGGTTTTGTCCAGATGTGGTCCATGTCTCTTTTCCAGGTCTGGTCCAGATCTCTTGTCCAGGTAATGTCCAGGTCTGGTCCAGGTCTCTTGCCCAGGTCATGTCTAGGTCTGTTCCAGGTTTATTGTCCAGGTCTGGTCCAAGTCTCATGTCCAGGTCTGGTCCAGGTCTCTTCCAGGTCATGTCCAGGTCTTGTCCATTTATGGTCCAACTCTCTTGTCCAGGTCATGTCCAGGTCATGTCCAGGTCTTTTGTCCAGGTCTGGTCCAGGTCTCTTGTCCAGGTCATGTCCAGGTCTGGTCCATTTATGGTCCGTGTCTCTTGTCCAGGTCTGGTCCAGGTTTGGTCCAGGTCATGTCCAATTCTTGTCCAGGTAATGTCCAGGTCTGGTCCAGGTCTCTTTTCCAGGTCATGTCCAGGTCTGGTCCATTCATGGTCCATGTCTCTTGTCCAGGTCTGGTCCAGGTCTCTTGTCCAGGTCTCTTCCAGGTCATGTCCAATTCTTATCCAGGTAATGTCCAGGTCTGGTCCAGCTGTGGTCCAGGTCTCTTGTCCAGGTCATGTCCATGTTTCTTGTCCAGGTCTGGTCCAGGTCTCTTGTCCAGGTCATGTCCAGGTTTTGTCCAGGTGTTGTCCAGGTCTGTTGTCCAGGTCATGTCCAGGTTTTGTCCAGGTCTTGTCCAGATCTCTGGTCCAGGTAATGTCCAGGTGTGGTCCAGGTTTGTTGTCCAGGTCATGTCCAGGTCTCATGTCCAGGTCTTGTTCAGGTCTTGTCCAGATCTCTGGTCCAGGTAATGTCCACGTCTGGTCCAGGTCTCTTGTCAAGGTCATGTCCAGGTCTTGTCCATTTATGGTCCAGGTCTGGACGAAGTCCCATGTCCAGGTCTGGTCCAGGTCATGTCCAGGTCTGGTCCAGGTGAGATCCATGTCTCTTGTCCAGGTCTTGTCCAGGTCATGTCCAGGTCTGGTCCAGGTCTCATGTCCAGTTCTGGTCCAGGTCTCTTGTCCAGGTCTGGTCCAGGTCATGTCCAGGTCTGGTCCAGGTCTCTTGTCCAGGTCTGGTCCAGGTCTTGTCCATTTATGGTCCATGTTTTTTGTCCAGGTCTGGTCCAGGTCTCTTGTCCAGGTCTTTTCCAGGTGTGGTCCAGGTCTATTGTCCAGGTCTTTTCCAGGTGTAGTCCATGTCTCTTGTCCAGGTCTTGTCTAGGTCTGGTCTAGATCTCATGTCCAGGTCTTGTCCAGGTCACGTCCAGGTGTAGTCCATGTGTCTTGTCCAGGTCTTGTATACGTCTGGTCTAGATCTCATGTCCAGGTCATGTCCAGGTCTTGTCCAGGTCACGTCCAGGTGTGGTCCATGGCTCTTGTCCAGGTCTGGTCCAGGTCTCTTGTCCAGGTCTCTTGTCCAGGTAATGTCCAGGTAATGTCCAGGTCATGTCCAGGTCACGTCCAGGTGTGGTCCATGGCTCTTGTCCAGGTCTGGTCCAGGTCTCTTGTCCAGGTCTGGTCCAGGTGTCTTGTCCAGGTCATGTCCATGTCTGGTCCAGGTCTCTTGTCCAGGTCTGGTCCAGGTGTCTTGTCCAGGTAATGTCCAGGTGTGGTCCAGGTCTCTTGTCCAGGTCTGGTCCAGGTTTTGTCCAGATGTGGTCCATGTCTCTTGTCCAGGTCTGGTCCAGATCTCTTGTCCAGGTAATGTCCAGGTCTGGTCCAGGTCTCTTGCCCAGGTCATGTCTAGGTCTGTTCCAGGTTTATTGTCCAGGTCTGGTCCAAGTCTCATGTCCAGGTCTGGTCCAGGTCTCTTCCAGGTCATGTCCAGGTCTTGTCCATTTATGGTCCAACTCTCTTGTCCAGGTCATGTCCAGGTCTTTTGTCCAGGTCTGGTCCAGGTCTCTTGTCCAGGTCATGTCCAGGTCTGGTCCATTTATGGTCCGTGTCTCTTGTCCAGGTCTGGTCCAGGTCTCTTGTCCAGGTCTGGTCCAGGTTTGGTCCAGGTCATGTCCAATTCTTGTCCAGGTAATGTCCAGGTCTGGTCCATTCATGGTCCATGTCTCTTGTCCAGGTCTGGTCCAGGTCTCTTGTCCAGGTCTCTTCCAGGTCATGTCCAATTCTTGTACAGGTAATGTCCAGGTCTGGTCCAGCTGTGGTCCATGTCTCTTGTCCAGGTCTGGTCCAGGTTTCTTTTCCAGGTCTGGTCTAGATCTCATGTCCAGGTCTTGTTCAGGTCTGGTCTAGATCTCATGTCCAGGTCTTGTCCAGGTCTTGTCCAGGTCTGGTCTAGATCTCATGTCCAGGTCTTGTTCAGGTCTGGTCCAGGTCTATTGTCCAGGTCATGTCTAGGTCTTGTCCATTTATGGTCCATGTCTTTTGTCCAGGTCTGGTCGAGGTCCCATGTCCAGGTCTGGTCCAGGTCATGTCCAGTTCTGGTCCAGGTCTCTTGTCCAGGTCTGGTCCAGGTCTCTTGTCCAGGTCATGTCCAGGTCTGGTCCAGGTCTGGTCCAGGTCATGTCCAGTTCTGGTCCAGGTCTCTTGTCCAGGTCTGGTCTAGGTCTCTTGTCCAGGTCATGTCCAGGTCTGGTCCAGGTCTCTTGTCCAGGTCTGGTCCTGGTCTTATCCATTTATGGACCATGTCTCTTGTCCAGGTCTGGTCCAGGTCTCTTGTCCAGGCAATGTCCAGGTCTGGTCCAGGTCTCTTGTCCAGGTCATGTCCAGGTCTGGTCCAGGTTTATTGTCCAGGTCTGGTTCAGGTCTCATGTCCAGGTCTGGTCCAGGACATGTCCAGGTCATGTCCAGGTCTTGTCCATTTATGGTCCAGGTCTGGACGAAGTCCCATGTCCAGGTCTGGTCCAGGTCATGTCCAGGACTGGTCCAGGTGAGATCCATGTCTCTTGTCCAGGTCCTGTCCAGGTCATGTCCAGGTCTGGTCCAGGTCTCATGTCCAGTTCTGGTCCAGGTCTCTTGTCCAGGTCTGGTCCAGGTCTCTTGTCCAGGTCATGTCCAGGTCTGGTCCAGGTCTTGTCCATTTATGGTCCATGTTTTTTGTCCAGGTCTGGTCCAGGTCTCTTTTCCAGGTCTGGTTCAGGTCTCTTGTCCAGGTCTTTTCCAGGTGTGGTCCAGGTCTATTGTCCAGGTCTTTTCCAGGTGTAGTCCATGTCTCTTGTCCAGGTCTTGTCTAGGTCTGGTCTAGATCTCATGTCCAGGTCATGTCCAGGTCTTGTCCAGGTCACGTCCAGGTGTAGTCCATGTGTCTTGTCCAGGTCTTGTATACGTCTGGTCTAGATCTCATGTCCAGGTCATGTCCAGGTCTTGTCCAGGTCACGTCCAGGTGTGGTCCATGGCTCTTGTCCAGGTCTGGTCCAGGTCTCTTGTCCAGGTAATGTCCAGGTAATGTCCAGGTCATGTCCAGGTCACGTCCAGGTGTGGTCCATGGCTCTTGTCCAGGTCTGGTCCAGGTCTCTTGTCCAGGTCTGGTCCAGGTGTCTTGTCCAGGTCATGTCCATGTCTGGTCCAGGTCTCTTGTCCAGGTCTGGTCCAGGTGTCTTGTCCAGGTAATGTCCAGGTGTGGTCCAGGTCTCTTGTCCAGGTCTGGTCCAGGTTTTGTCCAGATGTGGTCCATGTCTCTTGTCCAGGTCTGGTCCAGATCTCTTGTCCAGGTAATGTCCAGGTCTGGTCCAGGTCTCTTGCCCAGGTCATGTCTAGGTCTGTTCCAGGTTTATTGTCCAGGTCTGGTCCAAGTCTCATGTCCAGGTCTGGTCCAGGTCTCTTCCAGGTCATGTCCAGGTCTTGTCCATTTATGGTCCAACTCTCTTGTCCAGGTCATGTCCAGGTCTTTTGTCCAGGTCTGGTCCAGGTCTCTTGTCCAGGTCATGTCCAGGTCTGGTCCATTTATGGTCCGTGTCTCTTGTCCAGGTCTGGTCCAGGTCTCTTGTCCAGGTCTGGTCCAGGTTTGGTCCAGGTCATGTCCAATTCTTGTCCAGGTAATGTCCAGGTCTGGTCCATTCATGGTCCATGTCTCTTGTCCAGGTCTGGTCCAGGTCTCTTGTCCAGGTCTCTTCCAGGTCATGTCCAATTCTTGTACAGGTAATGTCCAGGTCTGGTCCAGCTGTGGTCCATGTCTCTTGTCCAGGTCTGGTCCAGGTTTCTTTTCCAGGTCTGGTCTAGATCTCATGTCCAGGTCTTGTTCAGGTCTGGTCTAGATCTCATGTCCAGGTCTTGTCCAGGTCTTGTCCAGGTCTGGTCTAGATCTCATGTCCAGGTCTTGTTCAGGTCTGGTCCAGGTCTATTGTCCAGGTCATGTCTAGGTCTTGTCCATTTATGGTCCATGTCTTTTGTCCAGGTCTGGTCGAGGTCCCATGTCCAGGTCTGGTCCAGGTCATGTCCAGTTCTGGTCCAGGTCTCTTGTCCAGGTCTGGTCCAGGTCTCTTGTCCAGGTCATGTCCAGGTCTGGTCCAGGTCTGGTCCAGGTCATGTCCAGTTCTGGTCCAGGTCTCTTGTCCAGGTCTGGTCTAGGTCTCTTGTCCAGGTCATGTCCAGGTCTGGTCCAGGTCTCTTGTCCAGGTCTGGTCCTGGTCTTATCCATTTATGGACCATGTCTCTTGTCCAGGTCTGGTCCAGGTCTCTTGTCCAGGCAATGTCCAGGTCTGGTCCAGGTCTCTTGTCCAGGTCATGTCCAGGTCTGGTCCAGGTTTATTGTCCAGGTCTGGTTCAGGTCTCATGTCCAGGTCTGGTCCAGGACATGTCCAGGTCATGTCCAGGTCTTGTCCATTTATGGTCCAGGTCTGGACGAAGTCCCATGTCCAGGTCTGGTCCAGGTCATGTCCAGGACTGGTCCAGGTGAGATCCATGTCTCTTGTCCAGGTCTTGTCCAGGTCATGTCCAGGTCTGGTCCAGGTCTCATGTCCAGTTCTGGTCCAGGTCTCTTGTCCAGGTCTGGTCCAGGTCTCTTGTCCAGGTCATGTCCAGGTCTGGTCCAGGTCTTGTCCATTTATGGTCCATGTTTTTTGTCCAGGTCTGGTCCAGGTCTCTTTTCCAGGTCTGGTTCAGGTCTCTTGTCCAGGTCTTTTCCAGGTGTGGTCCAGGTCTATTGTCCAGGTCTTTTCCAGGTGTAGTCCATGTCTCTTGTCCAGGTCTTGTCTAGGTCTGGTCTAGATCTCATGTCCAGGTCATGTCCAGGTCTTGTCCAGGTCACGTCCAGGTGTAGTCCATGTGTCTTGTCCAGGTCTTGTATACGTCTGGTCTAGATCTCATGTCCAGGTCATGTCCAGGTCTTGTCCAGGTCACGTCCAGGTGTGGTCCATGGCTCTTGTCCAGGTCTGGTCCAGGTCTCTTGTCCAGGTAATGTCCAGGTAATGTCCAGGTCATGTCCAGGTCACGTCCAGGTGTGGTCCATGGCTCTTGTCCAGGTCTGGTCCAGGTCTCTTGTCCAGGTCTGGTCCAGGTGTCTTGTCCAGGTCATGTCCATGTCTGGTCCAGGTCTCTTGTCCAGGTCTGGTCCAGGTGTCTTGTCCAGGTAATGTCCAGGTGTGGTCCAGGTCTCTTGTCCAGGTCTGGTCCAGGTTTTGTCCAGATGTGGTCCATGTCTCTTGTCCAGGTCTGGTCCAGATCTCTTGTCCAGGTAATGTCCAGGTCTGGTCCAGGTCTCTTGCCCAGGTCATGTCTAGGTCTGTTCCAGGTTTATTGTCCAGGTCTGGTCCAAGTCTCATGTCCAGGTCTGGTCCAGGTCTCTTCCAGGTCATGTCCAGGTCTTGTCCATTTATGGTCCAACTCTCTTGTCCAGGTCATGTCCAGGTCTTTTGTCCAGGTCTGGTCCAGGTCTCTTGTCCAGGTCATGTCCAGGTCTGGTCCATTTATGGTCCGTGTCTCTTGTCCAGGTCTGGTCCAGGTCTCTTGTCCAGGTCTGGTCCAGGTTTGGTCCAGGTCATGTCCAATTCTTGTCCAGGTAATGTCCAGGTCTGGTCCAGGTCTCTTTTCCAGGTCATGTCCAGGTCTGGTCCATTCATGGTCCATGTCTCTTGTCCAGGTCTGGTCCAGGTCTCTTGTCCAGGTCTCTTCCAGGTCATGTCCAATTCTTGTACAGGTAATGTCCAGGTCTGGTCCAGCTGTGGTCCATGTCTCTTGTCCAGGTCTGGTCCAGGTTTCTTTTCCAGGTCTTTTCCAGGTCTGGTCCAGGTCTCTTGTCCAGGTCTCTTCCAGGTCATGTCCAATTCTTGTCCAGGTAATGTCCAGGTCTGGTCCAGCTGTGGTCCATGTCTCTTGTCCAGGTCTGGTCCAGGTTTCTTTTCCAGGTCTTTTCCAGGTCTGGTCTAGATCTCATGTCCAGGTCTTGTTCAGGTCTGGTCTAGATCTCATGTCCAGGTCTTGTCCAGGTCTTGTCCAGGTCTGGTCTAGATCTCATGTCCAGGTCTTGTTCAGGTCTGGTCCAGATCTCTTGTCCAGGTATTGTCCAGGCCTGGTCCAGGTTTATTGTCCAGGTCTGGTTCAGGTCTCATGTCCAGGTCTGGTCCAGGACATGTCCAGGTCATGTCCAGGTCTTGTCCATTTATGGTCCAACTCTCTTGTCCAGGTTTGGTCCAGGTCTTTTGTCCAGGTCTGGTCCAGATCTCTTGTCCAGGTCATGGTCAGGTCTTATCCATTTATGGTCCATGTGTTTTGTCCAGGTCTGGACGAGGTCCCATGTCCAGGTCTGGTCCAGGTCTTGTCCAGTTCTTGTCCAGGTCTGGTCCAGGTCTCATGTCCAGTTCTGGTCCAGGTCTGGTCCAGGTCTCATGTCCAGTTCTGGTCCAGGTCTCTTGTCCAGGTCTGGTCCAGGTCTTGTCCATTTATGGTCCATGTTTCTTGTCCAGGTCTGGTCCAGGTCTCTTGTCCAGGTCTGGTCCAGGTGTCTTGTCCAGGTCATGTCCAGGTCTCTTGACCAGGTCATGTCCAGGTCTGGTCCAGGTCTCTTGTCCAGGTAATGTCCAGGTCACGTCCAGGTGTGGTCCATGGCTCTTGTCCAGGTCTGGTCCAGGTCTGGTCCAGGTCTCTTGTCCAGGTCTGGTCCAGGTGTCTTGTCCAGGTCATGTCCAGGTCTGGTCCAGGTGTCTTGTCCAGGTAATGTCTATGTCTGGTCCAGGTCTCTTGTCCAGGTGTGGTCCATGTATCTTGTCCAGGTAATGTCCAGGTTTGGTCCAGATCTCATGTCCAGGTCATGTCCAGGTCTTGTTCAGGTCTGGTCCATGTCTTTTGTCCAGGTCTGTAGTCCAGGTCTCTTTTCCAGGTCTCTAGTCCAGGTTTCTGGTCCAGGTCTGTAGTCCAGGTCTGTAGTCCAGGTTTCTGGTCCAGGTCATGTTTATCAAGGACTCACGTGACAATGTTCCTCCGTAGCAGCCACGCCCTCTTCCGGTTCCAGAGGAAACCCTCCCTGTTAGCTGTTAGCATCTTAGCCGGACCAGACAGGAGGAACCGGCGAACCTTGCAATAAAACCGCGGCAAGGAGGAAGAAATGAGCCTGAAGGAGGACATCAGAGGACCGCGCTGACCAAACAGCGAGTGTCGCGCTGCTTACACCTGCTTCCAGGTATCCGGACCCGTCCCAGACCAACCGAAAGCAGGAAAACAGCCCCCCCCCCCCCCCCCCCCCCCCGTGGCCTCATTGCTCGACATGTAAAGCAGAAACAGGCCTGGGCAATGGGTTAGTGAACCCTAACCCTGGACAGAGGACAGAAAGGGGCTTTCCTTCTCCCTTACCCTGGCTCTGTCAGCAGCTGGGACTAACCTGGAGTCCCAGACAAACTTCAGGCGTGTTAGCATGATAGCTGCATCCTCCCATTGGTTTGAACGAGGAAGACTTGCTAACGTTAGCCTAGCTTCAGTTTCACATCCATGTAGAGAAATTTTACAAACTTATCAGCTTGCAGATTTAATCAGGAAAGACTGCTTAGTATGCTTTAGTAGTGATGGATTTTGGATTGTTCCTGGACCAGGTCTGGTGAGACGTTGAGATATGTAGGATATTGAGACGTGTGGTGAAACGTTGAAACATCTGATGGAATGTTGAGACATCTGGGATGTTAGGACGTAGGATGTTGTTGAGACACCTCGCAAGGCGTTTAGGCACACGTTGAGACGTGTGGTGGAACGTTGAGACGTGTGATGGGACGTTGAGACGTGTGGTGGAACGTTGAGACGTGTGGTGGAACGTTGAGACGTGTGGTGGAACGTTGAGACTTGTGATGGGACGTTGAGACGTGTGGTGGAACGTTGAGACGTGTGATGGGACGTTGAGACGTGTGGTGGAACGTTGAGACGTATGATGGGACGTTGAGACGTGTGGTGGAACGTTGAGACGTATGATGGGACGTTGAGACGTGTGGTGGAACGTTGAGACGTGTGGTGGAACGTTGAGACTTGTGATGGGACGTTGAGACGTGTGGTGGGACGTTGAGACGTGTGGTGGAACGTTGAGACGTGTGATGGGACGTTGAGACGTGTGGTGGAACGTTGAGACGTATGATGGGACGTTGAGACGTGTGGTGGAACGTTGAGACGTATGATGGGACGTTGAGACGTGTGGTGGAACGTTGAGACGTCTGATGGAACGTTGAGACGTCTGATGGGACGTTGAGACGTGTGGTGGATCATTGAGACATGTGATGGAACGTTGAGATGTGTGGTGGAACGTAGAGACGTGTGGTGGAACGTTAAGATGTGAGAGACGTTGAGACGTGATGGAACGTTGAGACGTGATGGAACGTTGAGACGTGTGGTGGGACGTTGAGACGTAGGGTGGAACGTTAAGACGTGTGGTGGAACGTTGAGACGTAGGGTGGAACGTTGAGACGTGTGGTGGAACGTTGAGACGTGTGGTGGGACGTTGAGACGTGTGGTGGAACGTTGAGACGTGTGGTGGAACGTTGAGACGTGTGGTGGAACGTTGAGACTTGTGATGGGACGTTGAGACGTGTGGTGGAACGTTGAGACGTATGATGGGACATTGAGACGTGTGGTGGAACGTTGAGACGTGTGATGGGACGTTGAGATGTGTGGTGGAACGTTGAGACGTATGATGGGACGTTGAGACGTGTGGTGGAACGTTGAGACGTATGATGGGACGTTGAGACGTGTGGTGGAACGTTGAGACGTGTGATGGGACGTTGAGACTTGTGGTGGAACGTTGAGACGTCTGATGGAACGTTGAGACGTGATGGAACGTTGAGACGTGTGGTGGATCATTGAGACATGTGATGGAACGTTGAGACGTGTGGTGGAACGTAGAGACGTGTGGTGGAACGTTAAGACGTGAGAGACGTTGAGACGTGATGGAACGTTGAGACGTGATGGAACGTTGAGACGTGTGGTGGGACGTTGAGACGTGTGGTGGGACGTTGAGACGTAGGGTGGGACGTTGAGACGTGTGGTGGGACGTTGAGACGTAGGGTGGAACGTTAAGACGTGTGGTGGAACGTTGAGACGTAGGGTGGAACGTTGAGACGTGTGGTGGAACGTTGAGACGTGTGGTGGGATGTTGAGACGTGTGGTGGGATGTTGAGACGTAGGGTGGAACGTTGAGACGTGTGGTGGAACGTTGAGACGTGTGGTGGGATGTTGAGACGTGTGGTGGAACGTAGAGACGTGTGGTGGGATGTTGAGACAATCAGACGTATAGTGGAACGTTGAGACGTGTGGTGGGACGTTGAGACGTGTGGTGGAACGTTGAGACGTAGGGTGGAACGTTGAGACGTGTGGTGGAACGTTGAGACGTGTGGTGGAACATTGTGATATGTGGTGGGATGTTGAGACGTGTGGTGGGACGTTGAGACGTGTGGTGGAACGTTGTGATATGTGGTGGGACGTTGAGACGTGTGGTGGAACGTAGAGACGTGTGGTGGGACGTTGAGACAATCAGACGTATAGTGGAACGTTGAGACGTAGGGTGGAACGTTGAGACGTGTGGTGGAACGTTGAGACGTGTGGTGGAACGTTGAGACGTGTGGTGGAACGTTGAGACGTGTGGTGGAACGTTGAGACGTGTGGTGGGATGTTGAGACGTGTGGTGGGACGTTGAGACGTGTGGTGGAACGTAGAGACGTGTGGTGGGACGTTGAGACAATCAGACGTATAGTGGAACGTTGAGATGTGTGGTGGGACGTTGAGACATGTGGTGGAACGTTGACACGTGTGGTGGAACGTTGAGACGTGTGGTGGAACGTTGTGATATGTCGTGGGATGTTGAGACGTGTGGTGGGACGTTGAGACGTGTGGTGGAACGTTGAGACGTGTGGTGGAACGTTGAGACGTAGGGTGGGACGTTGAGACGTATGGTGGGACGTTGAGACGTGTGGTGGAACGTAGAGACGTGTGGTGGAACGTAGAGACGTGTGGTGGTACGTTGAGACGTAGGGTGGGACGTTGAGACGTATGGTGGGACGTTGAGACGTCTGATGGGACGTTGAGACGTGTGGTGGATCATTGAGACGTGTGATGGGACGTTGAGACGTGTGGTGGAACGTTGAGACGTATGATGGGACGTTGAGACGTGTGGTGGAACGTTGAGACGTATGATTGGACGTTGAGACGTGTGGTGGAACGTTGAGACGTCTGATGGGACGTTGAGACGTCTGATGGAACGTTGAGACGTCTGATGGAACGTTGAGACGTCTGATGGGACGTTGAGACGTCTGATGGGACGTTGAGACGTGTGGTGGATCATTGAGACGTGTGGTGGATCATTGAGACGTGTGGTGGATCGTTGAGACGTGTGGTGGATCGTTGAGACGTATGATGGGACGTTGAGACGTATGATGGGACGTTGAGACATATGATGGGACGTTGAGACGTGTGGTGGAACGTTGAGACGTCTGATGGGACGTTGAGACGTCTGATGGGACGTTGAGACGTCTGATGGAACGTTGAGACGTCTGATGGGACGTTGAGACGTATGATGGTACATTGAGACGTGTGGTGGAACGTTGAGACGTGTGATGGGACGTTGAGACATGTGGTGGAACGTTGAGACGTATGATGGGACGTTGAGACGTGTGGTGGAACGTTGAGACGTATGATGGGACGTTGAGACGTGTGGTGGAACGTTGAGACGTCTGATGGGATGTTGAGACGTGTGGTGGAACGTTGAGACGTGTGATGGGACGTTGAGACATGTGGTGGAACGTTGAGACGTATGATGGGACGTTGAGACTGGTGGTGGAATGTTGAGACGTCTGATGGGACGTTGAGACGTCTGATGGAACGTTGAGACGTCTGATGGGACGTTGAGACGTCTGATGGTACGTTGAGACGTGTGGTGGAACGTTGAGACATGTGATGGGACGTTGAGACGTGTGATGGGACGTTGAGACGTGTGGTGGAACGTTGAGACGTATGATGGGACGTTGAGACGTGTGGTGGAACGTTGAGACATCTGATGGGACGTTGTGACGTCTGATGGAACGTTAAGACGTCTGATGGGACGTTGAGACGTGTGGTGGAACGTTGAGACATCTGATGGGACGTTGAGACGTCTGATGGAACGTTAAGACGTCTGATGGGACGTTGAGACGTCTGATGGGACGTTGAGACGTCTGATGGGACGTTGAGACATGTGGTGGGACGTTGAGACGTATGGTGGGACGTTGAGACGTGTGGTGGGACGTTGAGACGTGTGGTGGGACGTTGAGACGTAGGGTGGAACGTTGAGACGTATGGTGGGACGTTGAGACGTATGGTGGGACGTTGAGACGTATGGTGGGGTGGGACGTTGAGACGTGTGGTGGGACGTTGAGACGTGTGGTGGGACGTTGAGACGTGTGGTGGGACGTTGAGACGTGTGGTGGAACGTTGAGACGCGTGGTGGGACGTTGAGACATGTGGTAGGACGTTGAGACGTGTGGTGGGACGTTGAGACGTATGGTGGAACGTAGAGACGTGTGGTGGAACGTTGAGACGTGTGGTGGAACGTTGAGACATGTGGTGGGACGTTGAGACGTATGGTGGGACGTTGAGACGTGTGGTGGAACGTTGAGACATGTGGGACGTTGAGACGTGTGGTGGGACGTTGAGACGTGTGGTGGGACGTTGAGACGTAGGGTGGAACGTTGAGACGTATGGTGGGACGTTGAGACGTGTGGTGGAACGTTGAGACGTATGATGGTATGTTGAGACGTGTGGTGGAACGTTGAGACGTGTGATGGGACGTTGAGACGTGTGGTGGAACGTTGAGACGTATGATGGGACGTTGAGACGTGTGGTGGAACGTTGAGACGTCTGATGGAACGTTGAGACGTCTGATGGAACGTTGAGACGTCTGATGGGACGTTGAGACGTCTGATGGGACGTTGAGACGTGTGGTGGATCATTGAGACGTGTGATGGGACATTGAGACGTGTGGTGGAACGTTGAGACGTATGATGGGACGTTGAGACGTGTGGTGGAACGTTGAGACGTATGATGGGACGTTGAGACGTCTAATGGAACGTTGAGACGTCTGATGGAACGTTGAGACGTCTGATGGAACGTTGAGACGTCTGATGGGACGTTGAGACGTCTGATGCGACGTTGAGACGTGTGGTGGATCATTGAGACGTGTGATGGGACGTTGAGACGTGTGGTGGAACGTTGAGACGTGTGATGGGACGTTGAGACGTGTGGTGGAACGTTGAGACGTATGATGGGACGTTGAGACGTGTGGTGGAACGTTGAGACGTCTGATGGGACGATGAGACGTCTGATGGAACGTTGAGACGTCTGATGGGACGTTGAGACGTCTGATGGGACGTTGAGACGTGTGGTGGATCATTGAGACGTGTGATGGGACGTTGAGACGTGTGGTGGAACGTTGAGACGTATGATGGGACGTTGAGACGTGTGGTGGAACGTTGAGACGTATGATGGGACGTTGAGACGTCTGATGGGACGTTGAGACGTCTGATGGGACGTTGAGACGTGTGGTGGAACGTTGAGACGTGTGATGGGACGTTGAGACGTCTGATGGAACGTTGAGACGTCTGATGGGACGTTGAGACGTCTGATGGGACGTTGAGACGTTTGGTGGATCATTGAGACGTGTGGTGGGACGTTGAGACGTGTGGTGGGACGTTGAGACGTAGGGTGGAACGTTGAGACGTATGGTGGGACGTTGAGACGTATGGTGGGACGTTGAGACGTATGGTGGGGTGGGACGTTGAGACGTGTGGTGGGACGTTGTGATATGTCGTGGGATGTTGAGACGTGTGGTGGGACGTTGAGACGTGTGGTGGAACGTTGAGACGTGTGGTGGAACGTTGAGACGTAGGGTGGGACGTTGAGACGTATGGTGGGACGTTGAGACGTGTGGTGGAACGTAGAGACGTGTGGTGGAACGTAGAGACGTGTGGTGGTACGTTGAGACGTAGGGTGGGACGTTGAGACGTATGGTGGGACGTTGAGACGTCTGATGGGACGTTGAGACGTGTGGTGGATCATTGAGACGTGTGATGGGACGTTGAGACGTGTGGTGGAACGTTGAGACGTATGATGGGACGTTGAGACGTGTGGTGGAACGTTGAGACGTATGATTGGACGTTGAGACGTGTGGTGGAACGTTGAGACGTCTGATGGGACGTTGAGACGTCTGATGGAACGTTGAGACGTCTGATGGAACGTTGAGACGTCTGATGGGACGTTGAGACGTCTGATGGGACGTTGAGACGTGTGGTGGATCATTGAGACGTGTGGTGGATCATTGAGACGTGTGGTGGATCGTTGAGACGTATGATGGGACGTTGAGACGTATGATGGGACGTTGAGACATATGATGGGACGTTGAGACGTGTGGTGGAACGTTGAGACGTCTGATGGGACGTTGAGACGTCTGATGGGACGTTGAGACGTCTGATGGGACGTTGAGACGTATGATGGTACATTGAGACGTGTGGTGGAACGTTGAGACGTGTGATGGGACGTTGAGACATGTGGTGGAACGTTGAGACGTATGATGGGACGTTGAGACGTGTGGTGGAACGTTGAGACGTATGATGGGACGTTGAGACGTGTGGTGGAACGTTGAGACGTCTGATGGGATGTTGAGACGTGTGGTGGAACGTTGAGACGTGTGATGGGACGTTGAGACATGTGGTGGAACGTTGAGACGTATGATGGGACGTTGAGACAGGTGGTGGAATGTTGAGACGTCTGATGGGACGTTGAGACGTCTGATGGAACGTTGAGACGTCTGATGGGACGTTGAGACGTCTGATGGTACGTTGAGACGTGTGGTGGAACGTTGAGACGTGTGATGGGACGTTGAGACTTGTGGCGGAACGTTGAGACGTATGATGGGACGTTGAGACGTGTGGTGGAACGTTGAGACATCTGATGGGACGTTGTGACGTCTGATGGAACGTTAAGACGTCTGATGGGACGTTGAGACGTGTGGTGGAACGTTGAGACATCTGATGGGACGTTGAGACGTCTGATGGAACGTTAAGACGTCTGATGGGACGTTGAGACGTCTGATGGGACGTTGAGACGTGTGGTGGGACGTTGAGACGTAGGGTGGAACGTTGAGACGTGTGGTGGGACGTTGAGACGTAGGGTGGAACGTTGAGACGTGTCGTGGAACGTTGAGACGTGTGGTGGAACGTTGTGATATGTGGTGGGATGTTGATACGTGTGGTTGGACGTTGAGACATGTGGTGGGACGTTGAGACGTATGGTGGGACGTTGAGACGTGTGGTGGGACGTTGAGACGTGTGGTGGGACGTTGAGACGTATGGTGGGAAGTTGAGACGTGTGGTGGAACGTTGAGACGTATGGTGGGACGTTGAGTCGTGTGGTGGGACGTTGAGACATGTGGTGGGATGTTGAGACATGTGGTGGGACGTTGAGACGTGTGGTGGGACGTTGAGACGTGTGGTGGAACGTTGAGACATGTGGTGGGACGTTGAGACGTATGGTGGGACGTTGAGACGTGTGGTGGAACGTTGAGACATGTGGGACGTTGAGACGTGTGGTGGGACGTTGAGACGTGTGGTGGGACGTTGAGACGTAGGGTGGAACGTTGAGACGTATGGTGGGACGTTGAGACGTATGGTGGGACGTTGAGACGTATGGTGGGGTGGGACGTTGAGACGTGTGGTGGGACGTTGAGACGTGTGGTGGGACGTTGAGACGTGTGGTGGGACGTTGAGACGTGTGGTGGAACGTTGAGACGCGTGGTGGGACGTTGAGACATGTGGTAGGACGTTGAGACGTGTGGTGGGACGTTGAGACGTATGGTGGAACGTAGAGACGTGTGGTGGAACGTTGAGACGTGTGGTGGAACGTTGAGACATGTGGTGGGACGTTGAGACGTATGGTGGGACGTTGAGACGTGTGGTGGGACGTTGAGACGTGTGGTGGGACGTTGAGACGTAGGGTGGAACGTTGAGACGTATGGTGGGACGTTGAGACGTGTGGTGGAACGTTGAGACGTATGATGGTATGTTGAGACGTGTGGTGGAACGTTGAGACGTATGGTGGGACGTTGAGACGTATGGTGGGGTGGGACGTTGAGACATGTGGTGGGATGTTGAGACATGTGGTGGGACGTTGAGACGTGTGGTGGGACGTTGAGACGTGTGGTGGAACGTTGAGACATGTGGTGGGACGTTGAGACGTATGGTGGGACGTTGAGACGTGTGGTGGAACGTTGAGACATGTGGGACGTTGAGACGTGTGGTGGGACGTTGAGACGTGTGGTGGGACGTTGAGACGTAGGGTGGAACGTTGAGACGTATGGTGGGACGTTGAGACGTATGGTGGGACGTTGAGACGTATGGTGGGGTGGGACGTTGAGACGTATGGTGGGGTGGGACGTTGAGACGTGTGGTGGGACGTTGAGACGTGTGGTGGGACGTTGAGACGTGTGGTGGAACGTTGAGACGCGTGGTGGGACGTTGAGACATGTGGTAGGACGTTGAGACGTGTGGTGGGACGTTGAGACGTATGGTGGAACGTAGAGACGTGTGGTGGAACGTTGAGACGTGTGGTGGAACGTTGAGACGTGTGGTGGGACGTTGAGACGTATGGTGGGACGTTGAGACGTGTGGTGGGACGTTGAGACGTGTGGTGGGACGTTGAGACGTAGGGTGGAACGTTGAGACGTATGGTGGGACGTTGAGACGTGTGGTGGAACGTTGAGACGTATGATGGTATGTTGAGACGTGTGGTGGAACGTTAAGACGTGTGATGGGACGTTGAGACGTGTGGTGGAACGTTGAGACGTATGATGGGACGTTGAGACGTGTGGTGGAACGTTGAGACGTCTGATGGAACGTTGAGACGTCTGATGGAACGTTGAGACGTCTGATGGGACGTTGAGACGTCTGATGGGACGTTGAGACGTGTGGTGGATCATTGAGACGTGTGATGGGACATTGAGACGTGTGGTGGAACGTTGAGACGTATGATGGGACGTTGAGACGTGTGGTGGAACGTTGAGACGTATGATGGGACGTTGAGACGTCTAATTGAACGTTGAGACGTCTGATGGAACGTTGAGACGTCTGATGGAACGTTGAGACGTCTGATGGGACGTTGAGACGTCTGATGCGACGTTGAGACGTGTGGTGGATCATTGAGACGTGTGATGGGACGTTGAGACGTGTGGTGGAACGTTGAGACGTATGATGGGACGTTGAGACGTGTGGTGGAACGTTGAGACGTATGATGGGACGTTGAGACGTGTGGTGGAACGTTGAGACGTCTGATGGGACGATGAGACGTCTGATGGAACGTTGAGACGTCTGATGGGACGTTGAGACGTCTGATGGGACGTTGAGACGTGTGGTGGATCATTGAGACGTGTGATGGGACGTTGAGACGTGTGGTGGAACGTTGAGACGTATGATGGGACGTTGAGACGTGTGGTGGAACGTTGAGACGTATGATGGGACGTTGAGACGTCTGATGGGACGTTGAGACGTCTGATGGGACGTTGAGACGTGTGGTGGAACGTTGAGACGTGTGATGGGACGTTGAGACGTCTGATGGAACGTTGAGACGTCTGATGGGACGTTGAGACGTCTGATGGGACGTTGAGACGTTTGGTGGATCATTGAGACGTGTGGTGGGACGTTGAGACGTGTGGTGGGACGTTGAGACGTAGGGTGGAACGTTGAGACGTATGGTGGGACGTTGAGACGTATGGTGGGACGTTGAGACGTATGGTGGGGTGGGACGTTGAGACGTGTGGTGGGACGTTGAGACGTGTGGTGGGACGTTGAGACGTGTGGTGGGACGTTGAGACGTGTGGTGGAACGTTGAGACGCGTGGTGGGACGTTGAGACATGTGGTAGGACGTTGAGACGTGTGGTGGGACGTTGAGACGTATGGTGGAACGTAGAGACGTGTGGTGGAACGTTGAGACGTGTGGTGGAACGTTGAGACATGTGGTGGGACGTTGAGACGTATGGTGGGACGTTGAGACGTGTGGTGGAACGTTGAGACATGTGGGACGTTGAGACGTGTGGTGGGACGTTGAGACGTGTGGTGGGACGTTGAGACGTAGGGTGGAACGTTGAGACGTATGGTGGGACGTTGAGACGTGTGGTGGAACGTTGAGACGTATGATGGTATGTTGAGACGTGTGGTGGAACGTTGAGACGTGTGATGGGACGTTGAGACGTGTGGTGGAACGTTGAGACGTATGATGGGACGTTGAGACGTGTGGTGGAACGTTGAGACGTCTGATGGAACGTTGAGACGTCTGATGGAACGTTGAGACGTCTGATGGGACGTTGAGACGTCTGATGGGACGTTGAGACGTGTGGTGGATCATTGAGACGTGTGATGGGACATTGAGACGTGTGGTGGAACGTTGAGACGTATGATGGGACGTTGAGACGTGTGGTGGAACGTTGAGACGTATGATGGGACGTTGAGACGTCTAATGGAACGTTGAGACGTCTGATGGAACGTTGAGACGTCTGATGGAACGTTGAGACGTCTGATGGGACGTTGAGACGTCTGATGCGACGTTGAGACGTGTGGTGGATCATTGAGACGTGTGATGGGACGTTGAGACGTGTGGTGGAACGTTGAGACGTATGATGGGACGTTGAGACGTGTGGTGGAACGTTGAGACGTATGATGGGACGTTGAGACGTGTGGTGGAACGTTGAGACGTCTGATGGGACGATGAGACGTCTGATGGAACGTTGAGACGTCTGATGGGACGTTGAGACGTCTGATGGGACGTTGAGACGTGTGGTGGATCATTGAGACGTGTGATGGGACGTTGAGACGTGTGGTGGAACGTTGAGACGTATGATGGGACGTTGAGACGTGTGGTGGAACGTTGAGACGTATGATGGGACGTTGAGACGTCTGATGGGACGTTGAGATGTCTGATGGGACGTTGAGACGTGTGGTGGAACGTTGAGACGTGTGATGGGACGTTGAGACGTGTGGTGGAACGTTGAGACGTATGATGGGACGTTGAGACGTGTGGTGGAAAGTTGAGACATCTGATGGGACGTTGAGACGTCTGATGGAACGTTAAGACGTCTGATGGGACGTTGAGACGTGTGGTGGGACGTTGAGACGTAGGGTGGAACCTTGAGACGTGTGGTGGGACGTTGAGACGTAGGGTGGAACGTTGAGACGTGTCGTGGAACGTTGAGACGTGTGGTGGAACGTTGTGATATGTGGTGGGATGTTGATACGTGTGGTTGGACGTTGAGACATGTGGTGGGACGTTGAGACGTATGGTGGGACGTTGAGACGTGTGGTGGGACGTTGAGACGTGTGGTGGGACGTTGAGACGTATGGTGGGACGTTGAGACGTGTGGTGGAACGTTGAGACGTAGGGTGGGACGTTGAGACGTATGGTGGGACGTTGAGACGTGTGGTGGAACGTTGAGACGTGTGGTGGGACGTTGAGACGTGTGGTGGAACGTTGAGACGTGTGGTGGAACGTTGAGACGTGTGGTGGGACGTTGAGACGTGTGGTGGAACGTTGAGACGTGTGGTGGAACGTTGAGACGTGTGGTGGGACGTTGAGACGTATGGTGGGACGTTGAGACGTGTGGTGGAACGTTGAGACGTGTGGTGGGACGTTGAGACGTGTGGTGGGACGTTGAGACGTAGGGTGGAACGTTGAGACGTATGGTGGGACGTTGAGACGTGTGGTGGAACATTGAGACGTATGATGGTATGTTGAGACGTGTGGTGGAACGTTGAGACGTGTGGTGGAACGTTGAGACGTGTGATGGGACGTTGAGACGTGTGGTGGAACGTTGAGACGTATGATGGTATGTTGAGACGTGTGGTGGAACGTTGAGACGTATGATGGTATGATGAGACGTGTGGTGGAACGTTGAGACGTATGGTGGGACGTTGAGACGTGTGGTGGAACGTTGAGACGTGTGATGGTATGTTGAGACGTGTGGTGGGACGTTGAGACGTGTGGTGGAACGTTGAGACGTGTGGTGGGACGTTGAGACGTGTGGTGGAACGTTGAGACGTGTGGTGGGACGTTGAGACGTATGGTGGGACGTTGAGACGTGTGGTGGAACGTTGAGACGTAGGGTGGAACGTTGAGACGTATGGTGGGACGTTGAGACGTGTGGTGGAACGTTGAGACGTGTGGTGGGACGTTGAGACGTGTGGTGGGACGTTGAGACGTAGGGTGGAACGTTGAGACGTATGGTGGGACGTTGAGACGTGTGGTGGAACGTTGAGACGTATGATGGTATGTTAAGACGTGTGGTGGAACGTTGAGACGTGTGATGGGACGTTGAGACGTGTGGTGGAACGTTGAGACGTATGATGGGACGTTGAGACGTGTGGTGGAACGTTGAGACGTCTGAAGGGGCGTTGAGACGTCTGATGGAACGTTGAGACGTCTGATGGAACGTTGAGACGTCTGATGGGACGTTGAGACGTCTGATGGGACGTTGAGACGTGTGGTGGATCATTGAGACGTGTGATGGGACATTGAGACGTGTGGTGGAACGTTGAGACGTCTGATGGGACGTTGAGACGTGTGGTGGGACGTTGAGACGTGTGGTGGAACGTTGAGACGTATGATGGGACGTTGAGACGTCTGATGGAACGTTGAGACGTCTGATGGAACGTTGAGACGTCTGATGGGACGTTGAGACGTCTGATGGGACGTTGAGACGTGTGGTGGGACGTTGAGACGTGTGGTGGAACGTTGAGACGTATGATGGGACGTTGAGACGTCTGATGGGACGTTGAGACGTGTGGTGGAACGTTGAGACGTGTGATGGGACGTTGAGACGTGGTGGAACGTTGAGACATGTGGTGGAACGTTGAGACGTATGATGGGACGTTGAGACGTGTGGTGGAACGTTGAGACGTCTGATGGGACGTTGAGACGTCTGATGGAACGTTGAGACGTCTGATGGGACGTTGAGACGTCTGATGGTACGTTGAGACGTGTGGTGGAACGTTGAGACGTGTGATGGGACGTTGAGACGTGTGGTGGAACGTTGAGACGTATGATGGGACGTTGAGACGTGTGGTGGAACGTTGAGACATCTGATGGGACGTTGTGACGTCTGATGGAACGTTAAGACGTCTGATGGGACGTTGAGACGTGTGGTGGGACGTTGAGACGTCTGATGGGACGTTGAGACGTGTGGTGGATCATTGAGACGTGTGATGGGACATTGAGACGTGTGGTGGAACGTTGAGACGTATGATGGGACGTTGAGACGTGTGGTGGGACGTTGAGACGTGTGGTGGAACGTTGAGACGTATGATGGGACGTTGAGACGTCTGATGGAACGTTGAGACGTCTGATGGAACGTTGAGACGTCTGATGGGACGTTGAGACGTCTGATGGGACGTTGAGACGTGTGGTGGGACGTTGAGACGTGTGGTGGAACGTTGAGACGTATGATGGGACGTTGAGACGTCTGATGGGACGTTGAGACGTGTGGTGGAACGTTGAGACGTGTGATGGGACGTTGAGACGTGGTGGAACGTTGAGACATGTGGTGGAACGTTGAGACGTATGATGGGACGTTGAGACGTGTGGTGGAACGTTGAGACGTCTGATGGGACGTTGAGACGTCTGATGGAACGTTGAGACGTCTGATGGGACGTTGAGACGTGTGGTGGTACGTCAAGACGTGTGGTGGAACGTCGAGACGTATGATGGGACGTTGAGACGTCTGATGGAACGTTGAGACGTCTGATGGAACGTTGAGACGTCTGATGGGACGTTGAGACGTGTGGTGGAACGTTGAGACGTGTGATGGGACGTTGAGACGTGGTGGAACGTTGAGACATGTGGTGGAACGTTGAGACGTATGATGGGACGTTGAGACGTGTGGTGGAACGTTGAGACGTCTGATGGGACGTTGAGACGTCTGATGGAACGTTGAGACGTCTGATGGGACGTTGAGACGTGTGGTGGTACGTCAAGACGTGTGGTGGAACGTTGAGACGTATGATGGGACGTTGAGACGTCTGATGGAACGTTGAGACGTCTGATGGAACGTTGAGACGTCTGATGGGACGTTGAGACGTTGTGGAACGTTGAGACATGTGGTGGAACGTTGAGACGTATGATGGGACGTTGAGACGTGTGGTGGAACGTTGAGACGTCTGATGGGACGTTGAGACGTCTGATGGAACGTTGAGACGTCTGATGGGACGTTGAGACGTCTGATGGTACGTTGAGACGTGTGGTGGAACGTTGAGACGTGTGATGGGACGTTGAGACGTGTGGTGGAACGTTGAGACGTATGATGGGACGTTGAGACGTGTGGTGGAACGTTGAGACATCTGATGGGACGTTGTGACGTCTGATGGAACGTTAAGACGTCTGATGGGACGTTGAGACGTGTGGTGGGACGTTGAGACGTCTGATGGGACGTTGAGACGTGTGGTGGATCATTGAGACGTGTGATGGGACATTGAGACGTGTGGTGGAACGTTGAGACGTATGATGGGACGTTGAGACGTGTGGTGGGACGTTGAGACGTGTGGTGGAACGTTGAGACGTATGATGGGACGTTGAGACGTCTGATGGAACGTTGAGACGTCTGATGGAACGTTGAGACGTCTGATGGGACGTTGAGACGTCTGATGGGACGTTGAGACGTGTGGTGGGACGTTGAGACGTGTGGTGGAACGTTGAGACGTATGATGGGACGTTGAGACGTCTGATGGGACGTTGAGACGTGTGGTGGAACGTTGAGACGTGTGATGGGACGTTGAGACGTGGTGGAACGTTGAGACATGTGGTGGAACGTTGAGACGTATGATGGGACGTTGAGACGTGTGGTGGAACGTTGAGACGTCTGATGGGACGTTGAGACGTCTGATGGAACGTTGAGACGTCTGATGGGACGTTGAGACGTGTGGTGGTACGTTGAGACGTTTGGTGGAACGTTGAGACGTATGATGGGACGTTGAGACGTCTGATGGAACGTTGAGACGTCTGATGGAACGTTGAGACGTCTGATGGGACGTTGAGACGTCTGATGGGACGTTGAGACGTGTGGTGGGACGTTGAGACGTGTGGTGGAACGTTGAGACGTATGATGGGACGTTGAGACGTCTGATGGGACGTTGAGACGTGTGGTGGAACGTTGAGACGTGTGATGGGACGTTGAGACGTGATGGAACGTTGAGACATGTGGTGGAACGTTGAGACGTATGATGGGACGTTGAGACGTGTGGTGGAACGTTGAGACGTCTGATGGGACGTTGAGACGTCTGATGGAACGTTGAGACGTCTGATGGGACGTTGAGACGTCTGATGGTACGTTGAGACGTGTGGTGGAACGTTGAGACGTGTGATGGGACGTTGAGACGTGTGGTGGAACGTTGAGACGTATGATGGGACGTTGAGACGTGTGGTGGAACGTTGAGACATCTGATGGGACGTTGTGACGTCTGATGGAACGTTAAGACGTCTGATGGGACGTTGAGACGTGTGGTGGGACGTTGAGACGTGTGATGGAACGTTGAGACGTGTGATGGGACGTTGAGACGTGGTGGAACGTTGAGACGTGTGGTGGAACGTTGAGACATCTGATGGGACGTTGAGACGTCTGATGGAACGTTAAGACGTCTGATGGGACGTTGAGACGTGTGGTGGGACGTTGAGACGTAGGGTGGAACCTTGAGACGTGTGGTGGGACGTTGAGACGTAGGGTGGAACCTTGAGACGTGTCGTGGAACGTTGAGACGTGTGGTGGAACGTTGTGATATGTGGTGGGATGTTGATACGTGTGGTTGGACGTTGAGACATGTGGTGGGACGTTGAGACGTATGGTGGGACGTTGAGACGTGTGGTGGGACGTTGAGACGTGTGGTGGGACGTTGAGACGTATGGTGGGACGTTGAGACGTGTGGTGGAACGTTGAGACGTATGGTGGGACGTTGAGACGTGTGGTGGGACGTTGAGACGTGTGGTGGGATGTTGAGACATGTGGTGGGACGTTGAGACGTGTGGTGGGACGTTGAGACGTGTGGTGGAACGTAGAGACGTGTGGTGGGACGTTGAGACGTGTGGTGGGACGTTGAGACGTATGGTGGGGTGGGACGTTGAGACGTGTGGTGGGACGTTGAGACGTGTGGTGTGACGTTGAGACGTGTGGTGGAACGTTGAGACGTGTGGTGGGACGTTGAGACATGTGGTAGGACGTTGAGACGTGTGGTGGGACGTTGAGACGTATGGTGGAACGTTGAGACGTGTGGTGGAACGTTGAGACGTGTGGTGGAACGTTGAGACATGTGGAGGGACGTTGAGACGTATGGTGGGACGTTGAGACGTGTGGTGGAACGTTGAGACATGTGGGACGTTGAGACGTGTGGTGGGACGTTGAGACGTGTGGTGGGACGTTGAGACGTGTGGTGGGACGTTGAGACGTAGGGTGGAACGTTGAGACGTATGGTGGGACGTTGAGACGTGTGGTGGAACGTTGAGACGTATGATGGTATGTTGAGACGTCTGATGGGACGTTGAGACGTGTGGTGGATCATTGAGACGTGTGATGGGACATTGAGACGTATGGTGGAACGTTGAGACGTATGATGGGACGTTGAGACGTGTGGTGGAACGTTGAGACGTATGATGGGACGTTGAGACGTGTGGTGGAACGTTGAGACGTCTGATGGGATGTTGAGACGTGTGGTGGAACGTTGAGACGTGTGATGGGACGTTGAGACATGTGGTGGAACGTTGAGACGTATGATGGGACGTTGAGACTGGTGGTGGAATGTTGAGACGTCTGATGGGACGTTGAGACGTCTGATGGAACGTTGAGACGTCTGATGGGACGTTGAGACGTCTGATGGTACGTTGAGACATGTGGTGGAACGTTGAGACGTGTGATGGGACGTTGAGACGTGTGGTGGAACGTTGAGACGTATGATGGGACGTTGAGACGTGTGGTGGAACGTTGAGACATCTGATGGGACGTTGTGACGTCTGATGGAACGTTAAGACGTCTGATGGGACGTTGAGACGTGTGGTGGAACGTTGAGACATCTGATGGGACGTTGAGACGTCTGATGGAACGTTAAGACGTCTGATGGGACGTTGAGACGTGTGGTGGGACGTTGAGACGTAGGATGGAACGTTGAGACGTGTGGTGGGACGTTGAGACGTAGGGTGGAACGTTGAGACGTGTCGTGGAACGTTGAGACGTGTGGTGGAACGTTGTGATATGTGGTGGGATGTTGATACGTGTGGTTGGACGTTGAGACATGTGGTGGGACGTTGAGACGTATGGTGGGACGTTGAGACGTGTGGTGGGACGTTGAGACGTGTGGTGGGACGTTGAGACGTATGGTGGGATGTTGAGACGTAGGGTGGAACGTTGAGACGTGTGATGGGACGTTGAGACGTGTGGTGGATCATTGAGACGTGTGATGGGACGTTGAGACGTGTGGTGGAACGTTGAGACGTATGATGGGACGTTGAGACGTGTGGTGGAACGTTGAGACGTATGATGGGACGTTGAGACGTCTGATGGGACGTTGAGACGTCTGATGGGACGTTGAGACGTGTGGTGGAACGTTGAGACGTGTGATGGGACGTTGAGACGTGTGGTGGAACGTTGAGACGTATGATGGGACGTTGAGACGTGTGGTGGAACGTTGAGACATCTGATGGGACGTTGAGACGTCTGATGGAACGTTAAGACGTCTGATGGGACGTTGAGACGTGTGGTGGGACGTTGAGACGTAGGGTGGAACCTTGAGACGTGTGGTGGGACGTTGAGACGTAGGGTGGAACGTTGAGACGTGTCGTGGAACGTTGAGACGTGTGGTGGAACGTTGTGATATGTGGTGGGATGTTGATACGTGTGGTTGGACGTTGAGACATGTGGTGGGACGTTGAGACGTATGGTGGGACGTTGAGACGTGTGGTGGGACGTTGAGACGTGTGGTGGGACGTTGAGACGTATGGTGGGACGTTGAGACGTGTGGTGGAACGTTGAGACGTAGGGTGGAACGTTCAGACGTATGGTGGGACGTTGAGACGTGTGGTGGAACGTTGAGACGTGTGGTGGGACGTTGAGACGTGTGGTGGAACGTTGAGACGTGTGGTGGAACGTTGAGACGTGTGGTGGGACGTTGAGACGTGTGGTGGAACGTTGAGACGTGTGGTGGGACGTTGAGACGTGTGGTGGAACGTTGAGACGTGTGGTGGAACGTTGAGACGTGTGGTGGGACGTTGAGACGTGTGGTGGAACGTTGAGACGTGTGGTGGGACGTTGAGACGTATGGTGGGACGTTGAGACGTGTGGTGGAACGTTGAGACGTGTGGTGGGACGTTGAGACGTGTGGTGGGACGTTGAGACGTAGGGTGGAACGTTGAGACGTATGGTGGGACGTTGAGACGTGTGGTGGAACATTGAGACGTATGATGGTATGTTGAGACGTGTGGTGGAACGTTGAGACGTGTGGTGGAACGTTGAGACGTGTGATGGGACGTTGAGACGTGTGGTGGAACGTTGAGACGTATGATGGTATGTTGAGACGTGTGGTGGAACGTTGAGACGTATGATGGTATGTTGAGACGTGTGGTGGAACGTTGAGACATATGGTGGGACGTTGAGACGTGTGGTGGAACGTTGAGACGTGTGATGGTATGTTGAGACGTGTGGTGGGACGTTGAGACGTGTGGTGGAACGTTGAGACGTGTGGTGGGACGTTGAGACGTGTGGTGGAACGTTGAGACGTGTGGTGGGACGTTGAGACGTATGGTGGGACGTTGAGACGTGTGGTGGAACGTTGAGACGTAGGGTGGAACGTTGAGACGTATGGTGGGACGTTGAGACGTGTGGTGGAACGTTGAGACGTGTGATGGGACGTTGAGACGTGTGGTGGAACGTTGAGACGTATGATGGGACGTTGAGACGTGTGGTGGAACGTTGAGACGTGTGGTGGGACGTTGAGACGTGTGGTGGGACGTTGAGACGTAGGGTGGAACGTTGAGACGTATGGTGGGACGTTGAGACGTGTGGTGGAACGTTGAGACGTATGATGGTATGTTGAGACGTGTGGTGGAACGTTGAGACGTGTGATGGGACGTTGAGACGTGTGGTGGAACGTTGAGACGTATGATGGGACGTTGAGACGTGTGGTGGAACGTTGAGACGTCTGAAGGGGCGTTGAGACGTCTGATGGAACGTTGAGATGTCTGATGGAACGTTGAGACGTCTGATGGGACGTTGAGACGTCTGATGGGACGTTGAGACGTGTGGTGGATCATTGAGACGTGTGATGGGACATTGAGACGTGTGGTGGAACGTTGAGACGTATGATGGGACGTTGAGACGTGTGGTGGGACGTTGAGACGTGTGGTGGAACGTTGAGACGTATGATGGGACGTTGAGACGTCTGATGGAACGTTGAGACGTCTGATGGAACGTTGAGACGTCTGATGGGACGTTGAGACGTCAGATGGGACGTTGAGACGTGTGGTGGGACGTTGAGACGTGTGGTGGAACGTTGAGACGTATGATGGGACGTTGAGACGTCTGATGGGACGTTGAGACGTGTGGTGGAACGTTGAGACGTGTGATGGGACGTTGAGACGTGGTGGAACGTTGAGACATGTGGTGGAACGTTGAGACGTATGATGGGACGTTGAGACGTGTGGTGGAACGTTGAGACGTCTGATGGGACGTTGAGACGTCTGATGGAACGTTGAGACGTCTGATGGGACGTTGAGACGTCTGATGGTACGTTGAGACGTGTGGTGGAACGTTGAGACGTGTGATGGGACGTTGAGACGTGTGGTGGAACGTTGAGACGTATGATGGGACGTTGAGACGTGTGGTGGAACGTTGAGACATCTGATGGGACGTTGTGACGTCTGATGGAACGTTAAGACGTCTGATGGGACGTTGAGACGTGTGGTGGAACGTTGAGACGTATGATGGGACGTTGAGACGTGTGGTGGAACGTTGAGACGTGTGGTGGAACGTTGAGACGTATGATGGGACGTTGAGACGTGTGGTGGAACGTTGAGACGTATGATGGGACGTTGAGACGTCTGATGGAACGTTGAGACGTCTGATGGAACGTTGAGACGTCTGATGGGACGTTGAGACGTCTGATGGGACGTTGAGACGTGTGGTGGGACGTTGAGACGTGTGGTGGAACGTTGAGACGTATGATGGGACGTTGAGACGTCTGATGGGACGTTGAGACGTGTGGTGGAACGTTGAGACGTGTGATGGGACGTTGAGACGTGGTGGAACGTTGAGACATGTGGTGGAACGTTGAGACGTATGATGGGACGTTGAGACGTGTGGTGGAACGTTGAGACGTCTGATGGGACGTTGAGACGTCTGATGGAACGTTGAGACGTCTGATGGGACGTTGAGACGTGTGGTGGTACGTCAAGACGTGTGGTGGAACGTTGAGACGTATGATGGGACGTTGAGACGTCTGATGGAACGTTGAGACGTCTGATGGAACGTTGAGACGTCTGATGGGACGTTGAGACGTCTGATGGGACATTGAGACGTGTGGTGGAACGTTGAGACGTGTGATGGGACGTTGAGACGTGGTGGAACGTTGAGACATGTGGTGGAACGTTGAGACGTATGATGGGACGTTGAGACGTGTGGTGGAACGTTGAGACGTCTGATGGGACGTTGAGACGTCTGATGGAACGTTGAGACGTCTGATGGGACGTTGAGACGTGTGGTGGTACGTCAAGACGTGTGGTGGAACGTTGAGACGTATGATGGGACGTTGAGACGTCTGATGGAACGTTGAGACGTCTGATGGAACGTTGAGACGTCTGATGGGACGTTGAGACGTTGTGGAACGTTGAGACATGTGGTGGAACGTTGAGACGTATGATGGGACGTTGAGACGTGTGGTGGAACGTTGAGACGTCTGATGGGACGTTGAGACGTCTGATGGAACGTTGAGACGTCTGATGGGACGTTGAGACGTCTGATGGTACGTTGAGACGTGTGGTGGAACGTTGAGACGTGTGATGGGACGTTGAGACGTGTGGTGGAACGTTGAGACGTATGATGGGACGTTGAGACGTGTGGTGGAACGTTGAGACATCTGATGGGACGTTGTGACGTCTGATGGAACGTTAAGACGTCTGATGGGACGTTGAGACGTGTGGTGGGACGTTGAGACGTCTGATGGGACGTTGAGACGTGTGGTGGATCATTGAGACGTGTGATGGGACATTGAGACGTGTGGTGGAACGTTGAGACGTATGATGGGACGTTGAGACGTGTGGTGGGACGTTGAGACGTGTGGTGGAACGTTGAGACGTATGATGGGACGTTGAGACGTCTGATGGAACGTTGAGACGTCTGATGGAACGTTGAGACGTCTGATGGGACGTTGAGACGTCTGATGGGACGTTGAGACGTGTGGTGGGACGTTGAGACGTGTGGTGGAACGTTGAGACGTATGATGGGACGTTGAGACGTCTGATGGGACGTTGAGACGTGTGGTGGAACGTTGAGACGTGTGATGGGACGTTGAGACGTGGTGGAACGTTGAGACATGTGGTGGAACGTTGAGACGTATGATGGGACGTTGAGACGTGTGGTGGTACGTTGAGACGTTTGGTGGAACGTTGAGACGTATGATGGGACGTTGAGACGTCTGATGGAACGTTGAGACGTCTGATGGAACGTTGAGACGTCTGATGGGACGTTGAGACGTCTGATGGGACGTTGAGACGTGTGGTGGGACGTTGAGACGTGTGGTGGAACGTTGAGACGTATGATGGGACGTTGAGACGTCTGATGGGACGTTGAGACGTGTGGTGGAACGTTGAGACGTGTGATGGGACGTTGAGACGTGGTGGAACGTTGAGACATGTGGTGGAACGTTGAGACGTATGATGGGACGTTGAGACGTGTGGTGGAACGTTGAGACGTCTGATGGGACGTTGAGACGTCTGATGGAACGTTGAGACGTCTGATGGGACGTTGAGACGTCTGATGGTACGTTGAGACGTGTGGTGGAACGTTGAGACGTGTGATGGGACGTTGAGACGTGTGGTGGAACGTTGAGACGTATGATGGGACGTTGAGACGTGTGGTGGAACGTTGAGACATCTGATGGGACGTTGTGACGTCTGATGGAACGTTAAGACGTCTGATGGGACGTTGAGACGTGTGGTGGGACGTTGAGACGTGTGATGGAACGTTGAGACGTGTGATGGGACGTTGAGACGTGGTGGAACGTTGAGACGTGTGGTGGAACGTTGAGACATCTGATGGGACGTTGAGACGTCTGATGGAACGTTAAGACGTCTGATGGGACGTTGAGACGTGTGGTGGGACGTTGAGACGTAGGGTGGAACCTTGAGACGTGTGGTGGGACGTTGAGACGTAGGGTGGAACCTTGAGACGTGTCGTGGAACGTTGAGACGTGTGGTGGAACGTTGTGATATGTGGTGGGATGTTGATACGTGTGGTTGGACGTTGAGACATGTGGTGGGACGTTGAGACGTATGGTGGGACGTTGAGACGTGTGGTGGGACGTTGAGACGTGTGGTGGGACGTTGAGACGTATGGTGGGACGTTGAGACGTGTGGTGGAACGTTGAGACGTATGGTGGGACGTTGAGACGTGTGGTGGGACGTTGAGACGTGTGGTGGGATGTTGAGACATGTGGTGGGACGTTGAGACGTGTGGTGGGACGTTGAGACGTGTGGTGGAACGTAGAGACGTGTGGTGGGACGTTGAGACGTGTGGTGGGACGTTGAGACGTATGGTGGGGTGGGACGTTGAGACGTGTGGTGGGACGTTGAGACGTGTGGTGTGACGTTGAGACGTGTGGTGGAACGTTGAGACGTGTGGTGGGACGTTGAGACATGTGGTAGGACGTTGAGACGTGTGGTGGGACGTTGAGACGTATGGTGGAACGTTGAGACGTGTGGTGGAACGTTCGAGACGTGTGGTGGAACGTTGAGACATGTGGAGGGACGTTGAGACGTATGGTGGGACGTTGAGACGTGTGGTGGAACGTTGAGACATGTGGGACGTTGAGACGTGTGGTGGGACGTTGAGACGTGTGGTGGGACGTTGAGACGTCTGATGGGATGTTGAGACGTGTGGTGGAACGTTGAGACGTGTGATGGGACGTTGAGACATGTGGTGGAACGTTGAGACGTATGATGGGACGTTGAGACTGGTGGTGGAATGTTGAGACGTCTGATGGGACGTTGAGACGTCTGATGGAACGTTGAGACGTCTGATGGGACGTTGAGACGTCTGATGGTACGTTGAGACATGTGGTGGAACGTTGAGACGTGTGATGGGACGTTGAGACGTGTGGTGGAACGTTGAGACGTATGATGGGACGTTGAGACGTGTGGTGGAACGTTGAGACATCTGATGGGACGTTGTGACGTCTGATGGAACGTTAAGACGTCTGATGGGACGTTGAGACGTGTGGTGGAACGTTGAGACATCTGATGGGACGTTGAGACGTCTGATGGAACGTTAAGACGTCTGATGGGACGTTGAGACGTGTGGTGGGACGTTGAGACGTAGGATGGAACGTTGAGACGTGTGGTGGGACGTTGAGACGTAGGGTGGAACGTTGAGACGTGTCGTGGAACGTTGAGACGTGTGGTGGAACGTTGTGATATGTGGTGGGATGTTGATACGTGTGGTTGGACGTTGAGACATGTGGTGGGACGTTGAGACGTATGGTGGGACGTTGAGACGTGTGGTGGGACGTTGAGACGTGTGGTGGGACGTTGAGACGTATGGTGGGATGTTGAGACGTAGGGTGGAACGTTGAGACGTGTGGTGGAACGTTGAGACGTGTGGTGGAACGTTGTGATATGTGGTGGGATGTTGATACGTGTGGTTGGACGTTGAGACATGTGGTGGGACGTTGAGACGTATGGTGGGACGTTGAGACGTGTGGTGGGACGTTGAGACGTGTGGTGGGACGTTGAGACGTGTGGTGGGACGTTGAGACGTATGGTGGGATGTTGAGACGTGTGGTGGAACGTTGAGACGTATGGTGGGACGTTGAGACGTGTGGTGGGACGTTGAGACGTGTGGTGGGATGTTGAGACATGTGGTGGGACGTTGAGACGTGTGGTGGGACGTTGAGACGTGTGGTGGGACGTTGAGACGTATGGTGGGACGTTGAGACGTGTGGTGGAACGTTGAGACGTGTGGTGGAACGTTGAGACGTCTGATGGGACGATGAGACGTCTGATGGAACGTTGAGACGTCTGATGGGACGTTGAGACGTCTGATGGGACGTTGAGACGTGTGGTGGATCATTGAGACGTGTGATGGGACGTTGAGACGTGTGGTGGAACGTTGAGACGTATGATGGGACGTTGAGACGTGTGGTGGAACGTTGAGACGTATGATGGGACGTTGAGACGTCTGATGGGACGTTGAGACGTCTGATGGGACGTTGAGACGTGTGGTGGAACGTTGAGACGTGTGATGGGACGTTGAGACGTGTGGTGGAACGTTGAGACGTATGATGGGACGTTGAGACGTGTGGTGGAACGTTGAGACATCTGATGGGACGTTGAGACGTCTGATGGAACGTTAAGACGTCTGATGGGACGTTGAGACGTGTGGTGGGACGTTGAGACGTAGGGTGGAACCTTGAGACGTGTGGTGGGACGTTGAGACGTAGGGTGGAACGTTGAGACGTGTCGTGGAACGTTGAGACGTGTGGTGGAACGTTGTGATATGTGGTGGGATGTTGATACGTGTGGTTGGACGTTGAGACATGTGGTGGGACGTTGAGACGTATGGTGGGACGTTGAGACGTGTGGTGGGACGTTGAGACGTGTGGTGGGACGTTGAGACGTATGGTGGGACGTTGAGACGTGTGGTGGAACGTTGAGACGTAGGGTGGAACGTTCAGACGTATGGTGGGACGTTGAGACGTGTGGTGGAACGTTGAGACGTGTGGTGGGACGTTGAGACGTGTGGTGGAACGTTGAGACGTGTGGTGGAACGTTGAGACGTGTGGTGGGACGTTGAGACGTGTGGTGGAACGTTGAGACGTGTGGTGGGACGTTGAGACGTATGGTGGAACGTTGAGACGTGTGGTGGAACGTTGAGACGTGTGGTGGAACGTTGAGACATGTGGAGGGACGTTGAGACGTATGGTGGGACGTTGAGACGTGTGGTGGAACGTTGAGACATGTGGGACGTTGAGACGTGTGGTGGGACGTTGAGACGTGTGGTGGGACGTTGAGACGTGTGGTGGGACGTTGAGACGTAGGGTGGAACGTTGAGACGTATGGTGGGACGTTGAGACGTGTGGTGGAACGTTGAGACGTGTGGTGGGACGTTGAGACGTATGGTGGAACGTTGAGACGTGTGGTGGAACGTTGAGACGTGTGGTGGAACGTTGAGACATGTGGAGGGACGTTGAGACGTATGGTGGGACGTTGAGACGTGTGGTGGAACGTTGAGACATGTGGGACGTTGAGACGTGTGGTGGGACGTTGAGACGTGTGGTGGGACGTTGAGACGTGTGGTGGGACGTTGAGACGTAGGGTGGAACGTTGAGACGTATGGTGGGACGTTGAGACGTGTGGTGGAACGTTGAGACGTATGATGGTATGTTGAGACGTCTGATGGGACGTTGAGACGTGTGGTGGATCATTGAGACGTGTGATGGGACATTGAGACGTGTGGTGGAACGTTGAGACGTATGATGGGACGTTGAGACGTGTAGTGGAACGTTGAGACGTATGATGGGACGTTGAGACGTGTGGTGGAACGTTGAGACGTCTGATGGGATGTTGAGACGTGTGGTGGAACGTTGAGACGTGTGATGGGACGTTGAGACATGTGGTGGAACGTTGAGACGTATGATGGGACGTTGAGACTGGTGGTGGAATGTTGAGACGTCTGATGGGACGTTGAGACGTCTGATGGAACGTTGAGACGTCTGATGGGACGTTGAGACGTCTGATGGTACGTTGAGACGTGTGGTGGAACGTTGAGACGTGTGATGGGACGTTGAGACGTGTGGTGGAACGTTGAGACGTATGATGGGACGTTGAGACGTGTGGTGGAACGTTGAGACATCTGATGGGACGTTGTGACGTCTGATGGAACTTTAAGACGTCTGATGGGACGTTGAGACGTGTGGTGGAACGTTGAGACATCTGATGGGACGTTGAGACGTCTGATGGAACGTTAAGACGTCTGATGGGACGTTGAGACGTGTGGTGGGACGTTGAGACGTAGGATGGAACGTTGAGACGTGTGGTGGGACGTTGAGACGTAGGGTGGAACGTTGAGACGTGTCGTGGAACGTTGAGACGTGTGGTGGAACGTTGTGATATGTGGTGGGACGTTGATACGTGTGGTTGGACGTTGAGACATGTGGTGGGACGTTGAGACGTATGGTGGGACGTTGAGACGTGTGGTGGGACGTTGAGACGTGTGGTGGGACGTTGAGACGTATGGTGGGATGTTGAGACGTAGGGTGGAACGTTGAGACGTGTGGTGGAACGTTGAGACGTGTGGTGGAACGTTGTGATATGTGGTGGGATGTTGATACGTGTGGTTGGACGTTGAGACGTGTGGTGGGACGTTGAGACGTATGGTGGGACGTTGAGACGTGTGGTGGGACGTTGAGACGTGTGGTGGGACGTTGAGACGTGTGGTGGGACGTTGAGACGTATGGTGGGATGTTGAGACGTGTGGTGGAACGTTGAGACGTCTGATGGAACGTTGAGACGTCTGATGGGACGTTGAGACGTCTGATGGGACGTTGAGACGTGTGGTGGATCATTGAGACTTGTGATGGGACGTTGAGACGTGTGGTGGAACGTTGAGACGTATGATGGGACGTTGAGACGTGTGGTGGAACGTTGAGACGTATGATGGGACGTTGAGACGTCTGATGGGACGTTGAGACGTCTGATGGGACGTTGAGACGTGTGGTGGAACGTTGAGACGTGTGATGGGACGTTGAGACGTGTGGTGGAACGTTGAGACGTATGATGGGACGTTGAGACGTGTGGTGGAACGTTGAGACATCTGATGGGACGTTGAGACGTCTGATGGAACGTTAAGACGTCTGATGGGACGTTGAGACGTGTGGTGGGACGTTGAGACGTAGGGTGGAACCTTGAGACGTGTGGTGGGACGTTGAGACGTAGGGTGGAACGTTGAGACGTGTCGTGGAACGTTGAGACGTGTGGTGGAACGTTGTGATATGTGGTGGGATGTTGATACGTGTGGTTGGACGTTGAGACATGTGGTGGGACGTTGAGACGTATGGTGGGACGTTGAGACGTGTGGTGGGACGTTGAGACGTGTGGTGGGACGTTGAGACGTATGGTGGGACGTTGAGACGTGTGGTGGAACGTTGAGACGTAGGGTGGAACGTTGAGACGTATGGTGGGACGTTGAGACGTGTGGTGGAACGTTGAGACGTGTGGTGGGACGTTGAGACGTGTGGTTGAACGTTGAGACGTGTGGTGGGACGTTGAGACGTGTGGTGGGACGTTGAGACGTGTGGTGGAACGTTGAGACGTGTGGTGGGACGTTGAGACGTGTGGTGGGACGTTGAGACGTGTGGTGGGACGTTGAGACGTGTGGTGGAACGTTGAGACGTGTGGTGGGACGTTGAGACGTGTGGTGGGACGTTGAGACGTGTGGTGGGACGTTGAGACGTAGGGTGGAACGTTGAGACGTATGGTGGGACGTTGAGACGTGTGGTGGAACATTGAGACGTATGATGGTATGTTGAGACGTGTGGTGGAACGTTGAGACGTGTGGTGGAACGTTGAGACGTGTGATGGGACGTTGAGACGTGTGGTGGAACGTTGAGACGTATGATGGTATGTTGAGACGTGTGGTGGAACGTTGAGACGTATGATGGTATGTTGAGACGTGTGGTGGAACGTTGAGACGTATGGTGGGACGTTGAGACGTGTGGTGGAACGTTGAGACGTGTGATGGTATGTTGAGACGTGTGGTGGGACGTTGAGACGTGTGGTGGAACGTTGAGACGTGTGGTGGGACGTTGAGACGTGTGGTGGAACGTTGAGACGTGTGGTGGGACGTTGAGACGTATGGTGGGACGTTGAGACGTGTGGTGGAACGTTGAGACGTAGGGTGGAACGTTGAGACGTATGGTGGGACGTTGAGACGTGTGGTGGAACGTTGAGACGTGTGGTGGGACGTTGAGACGTGTGGTGGGACGTTGAGACGTAGGGTGGAACGTTGAGACGTATGGTGGGACGTTGAGACGTGTGGTGGAACGTTGAGACGTATGATGGTATGTTGAGACGTGTGGTGGAACGTTGAGACGTGTGATGGGACGTTGAGACGTGTGGTGGAACGTTGAGACGTATGATGGGACGTTGAGACGTGTGGTGGAACGTTGAGACGTCTGAAGGGGCGTTGAGACGTCTGATGGAACGTTGAGATGTCTGATGGAACGTTGAGACGTCTGATGGGACGTTGAGACGTGTGGTGGATCATTGAGACGTGTGATGGGACATTGAGACGTGTGGTGGAACGTTGAGACGTATGATGGGACGTTGAGACGTGTGGTGGGACGTTGAGACGTGTGGTGGAACGTTGAGACGTATGATGGGACGTTGAGTCGTCTGATGGAACGTTGAGACGTCTGATGGAACGTTGAGACGTCTGATGGGACGTTGAGACGTCTGATGGGACGTTGAGACGTGTGGTGGGACGTTGAGACGTGTGGTGGAACGTTGAGACGTATGATGGGACGTTGAGACGTCTGATGGGACGTTGAGACGTGTGGTGGAACGTTGAGACGTGTGATGGGACGTTGAGACGTGGTGGAACGTTGAGACATGTGGTGGAACGTTGAGACGTATGATGGGACGTTGAGACGTGTGGTGGAACGTTGAGACGTCTGATGGAACGTTGAGACGTCTGATGGGACGTTGAGACGTCTGATGGTACGTTGAGACGTGTGGTGGAACGTTGAGACGTGTGATGGGACGTTGAGACGTGTGGTGGAACGTTGAGACGTATGATGGGACGTTGAGACGTGTGGTGGAACGTTGAGACATCTGATGGGACGTTGTGACGTCTGATGGAACGTTAAGACGTCTGATGGGACGTTGAGACGTGTGGTGGGACGTTGAGACGTGTGATGGAACGTTGAGACGTGTGATGGGACGTTGAGACGTGGTGGAACGTTGAGACGTGTGGTGGAACGTTGAGACATCTGATGGGACGTTGAGACGTCTGATGGAACGTTAAGACGTCTGATGGGACGTTGAGACGTGTGGTGGGACGTTGAGACGTAGGGTGGAACCTTGAGACGTGTGGTGGGACGTTGAGACGTAGGGTGGAACGTTGAGACGTGTCGTGGAACGTTGAGACGTGTGGTGGAACGTTATGATATGTGGTGGGATGTTGATACGTGTGGTTGGACGTTGAGACATGTGGTGGGACGTTGAGACGTATGGTGGGACGTTGAGACGTGTGGTGGGACGTTGAGACGTGTGGTGGGACGTTGAGACGTATGGTCGGACGTTGAGACGTGTGGTGGAACGTTGAGACGTATGGTGGGACGTTGAGACGTGTGGTGGGACGTTGAGACGTGTGGTGGGATGTTGAGACATGTGGTGGGACGTTGAGACGTGTGGTGGGACGTTGAGACGTGTGGTGGAACGTAGAGACGTGTGGTGGGACGTTGAGACGTGTGGTGGGACGTTGAGACGTATGGTGGGGTGGGACGTTGAGACGTGTGGTGGGACGTTGAGACGTGTGGTGTGACGTTGAGACGTGTGGTGGAACGTTGAGACGTGTGGTGGGACGTTGAGACGTGTGGTAGGACGTTGAGACGTGTGGTGGGACGTTGAGACGTATGGTGGAACGTTGAGACGTGTGGTGGAACGTTGAGACGTGTGGTGGAACGTTGAGACATGTGGAGGGACGTTGAGACGTATGGTGGGACGTTGAGACGTTTGGTGGAACGTTGAGACATGTGGGACGTTGAGACGTGTGGTGGGACGTTGAGACGTGTGGTGGGACGTTGAGACGTGTGGTGGGACGTTGAGACGTGTGGTGGAACGTTGAGACGTATGATGGGACGTTGAGACGTGTGGTGGAACGTTGAGACGTATGAAGGGGCGTTGAGACGTATGATGGAACGTTGAGACGTCTGATGGAACGTTGAGACGTCTGATGGGACGTTGAGATGTCTGATGGGACGTTGAGACGTGTGGTGGATCATTGAGACGTGTGATGGGACATTGAGACGTGTGGTGGAACGTTGAGACGTATGATGGGACGTTGAGACGTGTGGTGGAACGTTGAGACGTATGATGGGACGTTGAGACGTCTAATGGCACGTTGAGACGTCTGATGGAACGTTGAGACGTCTGATGGAACGTTGAGACGTCTGATGGGACGTTGAGACGTCTGATGGAACGTTGAGACGTGTGGTGGATCATTGAGACGTGTGATGGGACGTTGAGACGTGTGGTGGAACGTTGAGAAGTATGATGGGACGTTGAGACGTCTGGTGGAACGTAGAGACGTATGATGGGACGTTGAGACGTGTGGTGGAACGTTGAGACGTCTGATGGGACGATGAGACGTCTGATGGAACGTTGAGACGTCTGATGGGACGTTGAGACGTCTGATGGGACGTTGAGACGTGTGGTGGATCGTTGAGACGTGTGATGGGACGTTGAGACGTATGATGGGACGTTGAGACGTGTGGTGCAACGTTGAGACGTATGATGGGACGTTGAGACGTCTGATGGGACGTTGAGACGTCTGATGGGACGTTGAGACGTGTGGTGGAACGTTGAGACGTGTGATGGGACGTTGAGACATGTGGTGGAACGTTGAGACGTATGATGGGACGTTGAGACGTGTGGTGGAACGTTGAGACATCTGATGGGACGTTGAGACGTCTGATGGAACGTTAAGACGTCTGATGGGACGTTGAGACGTGTGGTGGGACGTTGAGACGTAGGGTGGAACGTTGAGACGTGTGGTGGGACGTTGAGACGTGTGGTGGGACGTTGAGACGTATGGTGGGACGTTGAGACGTGTGGTGGGACGTTGAGACATGTGGTGGGATGTTGAGACATGTGGTGGGACGTTGAGACGTGTGGTGGGACGTTGAGACGTGTGGTGGAACTTAGAGACGTGTGGTGGGACGTTGAGACATGTGGTGGGACGTTGAGACGTATGGTGGGGTGGGACGTTGAGACGTATGGTGGGGTGGGACGTTGAGACGTGTGGTGGGACGTTGAGACGTGTGGTGGAACGTTGAGACGTGTGGTGGGAAGTTGAGACATGTGGTAGGACGTTGAGACGTGTGGTGGGACGTTGAGACGTGTGGTGGAACGTAGAGACGTGTGGTGGAACGTTGAGACGTGTGGTGGAACGTTGAGACATGTGGTGGGACGTTGAGACGTATGGTGGGACGTTGAGACGTATGATGGGACGTTGAGACGTGTGATGGGACGTTGAGACGTGTGGTGGGACGTTGAGACGTAGGGTGGAACGTTGAGACGTGTGGTGGGACGTTGAGACGTAGGGTGGAACGTTGAGACGTATGGTGGGACGTTGAGACGTGTGCTGGGACGTTGAGACATGTGGTGGGATGTTTAGACATGTGGTGGGACGTTGAGACGTGTGGTGGGACGTTGAGACGTGTGGTGGAACGTAGAGACGTGTGGTGGGACGTTGAGACATGTGGTGGGACGTTGAGACGTATGGTGGGGTGGGACGTTGAGACGTATGGTGGGGTGGGACGTTGAGACGTGTGGTGGGACGTTGAGACGTAGGGTGGAACGTTGAGACGTGTGGTGGGACGTTGAGACATGTGGTAGGACGTTGAGACGTGTGGTGGGACGTTGAGACGTGTGGTGGAACCTAGAGACGTGTGGTGGAACGTTGAGACGTGTGGTGGAACGTTGAGACATGTGGTGGGACGTTGAGACGTATGGTGGGACGTTGAGACGTGTGGTGGAACGTTGAGACATGTGGGACGTTGAGACGTGTGGTGGGACGTTGAGACGTGTGGTGGGACGTTGAGACGTGTGGTGGGACGTTGAGACGTGTGGTGGGACGTTGAGACGTAGGGTGGAACGTTGAGACATCTGATGGGACGTTGAGACGTCTGATGGAACGTTAAGACGTCTGATGGGACGTTGAGACGTGTGGTGGGACGTTGAGACGTAGGGTGGAACGTTGAGACGTGTGGTGGGACGTTGAGACGTAGGGTGGAACGTTGAGACGTGTCGTGGAACGTTGAGACGTGTGGTGGAACGTTGTGATATGTGGTGGGATGTTGATACGTGTGGTTGGACGTTGAGACATGTGGTGGGACGTTGAGACGTATGGTGGGACGTTGAGAAGTGTGGTGGGACGTTGAGACGTGTGGTGGGACGTTGAGACGTATGGTGGGATGTTGAGACGTGTGGTGGAACGTTGAGACGTATGGTGGGACGTTGAGCTGTGTGGTGGGACGTTGAGA
The DNA here is from genome assembly GCF_933228915.1 of Telmatherina bonti. Taxonomy (NCBI): domain Eukaryota; kingdom Metazoa; phylum Chordata; class Actinopteri; order Atheriniformes; family Telmatherinidae; genus Telmatherina; species Telmatherina bonti. The sequence continues at coordinate 2,319,700 of NC_136615.1, forward strand.
CGTATGGTGGGATGTTGAGACGTGTGGTGGAACGTTGAGACGTATGGTGGGACGTTGAGACGTGTGGTGGGACGTTGAGACATGTGGTGGGATGTTGAGACATGTGGTGGGACGTTGAGACGTGTGGTGGGACGTTGAGACGTGTGGTGGAACGTAGAGACGTGTGGTGGGACGTTGAGACATGTGGTGTGACGTTGAGACGTATGGTGGGGTGGGACGTTGAGACGTGTGGTGGGACGTTGAGACGTGTGGTGGAACGTTGAGACGTGTGGTGGGACGTTGAGACGTGTGGTAGGACGTTGAGACGTGTGGTGGGACGTTGAGACGTGTGGTGGAACGTTGAGACGTGTGGTGGAACGTTGAGACATGTGGTGGGACGTTGAGACGTATGGTGGGACGTTGAGACGTGTGGTGGAACGTTGAGACATGTGGGACGTTGAGACGTGTGGTGGGACGTTGAGACGTGTGGTGGGACGTTGAGACGTGTGGTGGGACGTTGAGACGTAGGGTGGAACGTTGAGACGTATGGTGGGACGTTGAGACGTGTGGTGGAACGTTGAGACGTATGATGGTATGTTGAGACGTGTGGTGGAACGTTGAGACGTGTGATGGGACGTTGAGACGTGTGGTGGAACGTTGAGACGTATGATGGGACGTTGAGACGTGTGGTGGAACGTTGAGACGTCTGAAGGGGCGTTGAGACGTCTGATGGAACGTTGAGACGTCTGATGGAACGTTGAGACGTCTGATGGGACGTTGAGACGTCTGATGGGACGTTGAGACGTGTGGTGGATCATTGAGACGTGTGATGGGACATTGAGACGTGTGGTGGAACGTTGAGATGTATGATGGGACGTTGAGACGTGTGGTGGAACGTTGAGACGTATGATGGGACGTTGAGACGTCTAATGGAACGTTGAGACGTCTGATGGAACGTTGAGACGTCTGATGGAACGTTGAGACGTCTGATGGGATGTTGAGACGTCTGATGCGACGTTGAGACGTGTGGTGGATCATTGAGACGTGTGATGGGACGTTGAGACGTGTGGTGGAACGTTGAGACGTATGATGGGACGTTGAGACGTGTGGTGGAACGTTGAGACGTATGATGGGACGTTGAGACGTGTGGTGGAACGTTGAGACGTCTGATGGGACGATGAGACGTCTGATGGGACGTTGAGACGTCTAATGGGACGTTGAGACGTCTGATGGGACGTTGAGACGTGTGGTGGATCATTGAGACGTGTGATGGGACGTTGAGACGTGTGGTGGAACGTTGAGACGTATGATGGGACGTTGAGACGTGTGGTGGAACGTTGAGACGTATGATGGGACGTTGAGACGTCTGATGGGACGTTGAGACGTGTGGTGGAACGTTGAGACGTGTGATGGGACGTTGAGACATGTGGTGGAACGTTGAGACGTATGATGGGACGTTGAGACGTGTGGTGGAACGTTGAGACATCTGATGGGACGTTGAGACGTCTGATGGAACGTTAAGACGTCTGATGGGACGTTGAGACGTGTGGTGGGACGTTGACACGTAGGGTGGAACCTTGAGACGTGTGGTGGGACGTTGAGACGTAGGGTGGAACGTTGAGACGTGTCGTGGAACGTTGAGACGTGTGGTGGAACGTTGTGATATGTGGTGGGATGTTGATATGTGTGGTTGGACGTTGAGACATGTGGTGGGACGTTGAGACGTATGGTGGGACGTTGAGACGTGGAGACGTCCCATCACACGTCACACGTTGAGACGTGTGGTGAGACGTTGAGACGTAGGGTGGAACGTTGAGACGTATGGTGGGACGTTGAGACGTGTGGTGGAACGTTGAGACGTATGATGGGACGTTGAGACGTGTGGTGGAACGTTGAGACGTCTGAAGGGGCGTTGAGACGTCTGATGGAACGTTGAGACGTCTGATGGAACGTTGAGATGTCTGATGGAACGTTGAGACGTCTGATGGGACGTTGAGACGTCTGATGGGACGTTGAGACGTATGGTGGGACGTTGAGACGTGTGGTGGGACGTTGAGACGTATGGTGGGACGTTGAGACGTGTGGTGGAACGTTGAGACGTATGGTGGGACGTTGAGACGTGTGGTGGGACGTTGAGACGTATGGTGGGACGTTGAGACGTGTGGTGGGACGTTGAGACGTGTGGTGGGACGTTGAGACGTGTGGTGGGACGTTGAGACGTGTGGTGGAACGTAGAGACGTGTGGTGGGACGTTGAGACATGTGGTGGGACGTTGAGACGTATGGTGGGGTGGGACGTTGAGACTTGTGGTGGGACGTTGAGACGTGTGGTGTGACGTTGAGACGTGTGGTGGAACGTTGAGACGTGTGGTGGGACGTTGAGACATGTGGTAGGACGTTGAGACGTGTGGTGGGACGTTGAGACGTATGGTGGAACGTTGAGACGTGTGGTGGAACGTTGAGACGTGTGGTGGAACGTTGAGACATGTGGAGGGACGTTGAGACGTATGATGGGACGTTGAGACGTGTGGTGGAACGTTGAGACATGTGGGACGTTGAGACGTGTAGTGGGACGTTGAGTCGTGTGGTGGGACGTTGAGACGTGTGGTGGGACGTTGAGACGTAGGGTGGAACGTTGAGACGTATGGTGGGACGTTGAGACGTGTGGTGGAACGTTGAGACGTATGATGGTATGTTGAGACGTGTGGTGGAACGTTGAGACGTGTGATGGGACGTTGAGACGTGTGGTGGAACGTTGAGACGTATGATGGGACGTTGAGACGTGTGGTGGAACGTTGAGACGTCTGAAGGGGCGTTGAGACGTCTGATGGAACGTTGAGACGTGTGGTGGAACGTTGTGATATGTGGTGGGATGTTGATATGTGTGGTTGGACGTTGAGACATGTGGTGGGACGTTGAGACGTATGGTGGGACGTTGAGACGTGGAGACGTCCCATCACACGTCACACGTTGAGACGTGTGGTGAGACGTTGAGACGTAGGGTGGAACGTTGAGACGTATGGTGGGACGTTGAGACGTGTGGTGGAACGTTGAGACGTATGATGGGACGTTGAGACGTGTGGTGGAACGTTGAGACGTCTGAAGGGGCGTTGAGACGTCTGATGGAACGTTGAGACGTCTGATGGAACGTTGAGATGTCTGATGGAACGTTGAGACGTCTGATGGGACGTTGAGACGTCTGATGGGACGTTGAGACGTATGGTGGGACGTTGAGACGTGTGGTGGGACGTTGAGACGTATGGTGAGACGTTGAGACGTGTGGTGGAACGTTGAGACGTATGGTGGGACGTTGAGACGTGTGGTGGGACGTTGAGACGTATGGTGGGACGTTGAGACGTGTGGTGGGACGTTGAGACGTGTGGTGGGACGTTGAGACGTGTGGTGGGACGTTGAGACGTGTGGTGGAACGTAGAGACGTGTGGTGGGACGTTGAGACATGTGGTGGGACGTTGAGACGTATGGTGGGGTGGGACGTTGAGACGTGTGGTGGGACGTTGAGACGTGTGGTGTGACGTTGAGACGTGTGGTGGAACGTTGAGACGTGTGGTGGGACGTTGAGACATGTGGTAGGACGTTGAGACGTGTGGTGGGACGTTGAGACGTATGGTGGAACGTTGAGACGTGTGGTGGAACGTTGAGACGTGTGGTGGAACGTTGAGACATGTGGAGGGACGTTGAGACGTATGGTGGGACGTTGAGACGTGTGGTGGAACGTTGAGACATGTGGGACGTTGAGACGTGTAGTGGGACGTTGAGTCGTGTGGTGGGACGTTGAGACGTGTGGTGGGACGTTGAGACGTAGGGTGGAACGTTGAGACGTATGGTGGGACGTTGAGACGTGTGGTGGAACGTTGAGACGTATGATGGTATGTTGAGACGTGTGGTGGAACGTTGAGACGTGTGATGGGACGTTGAGACGTGTGGTGGAACGTTGAGACGTATGATGGGACGTTGAGACGTGTGGTGGAACGTTGAGACGTCTGAAGGGGCGTTGAGACGTCTGATGGAACGTTGAGACGTCTGATGGAACGTTGAGACGTCTGATGGGACGTTGAGACGTCTGATGGGACGTTGAGACGTCTGATGGGACGTTGAGACGTGTGGTGGATCATTGAGACGTGTGATGGGACATTGAGACGTGTGGTGGAACGTTGAGACGTATGATGGGACGTTGAGACGTGTGGTGGAACGTTGAGACGTATGATGGGACGTTGAGACGTCTAATGGAACGTTGAGACGTCTGATGGAACGTTGAGACGTCTGATGGAACGTTGAGACGTCTGATGGGACGTTGAGACGTCTGATGGAACGTTGAGACGTGTGGTGGATCATTGAGACGTGTGATGGGACGTTGAGACGTGTGGTGGAACGTTGAGACGTATGATGGGACGTTGAGACGTCTGGTGGAACGTTGAGACGTATGATGGGACGTTGAGACGTGTGGTGGAACGTTGAGACGTCTGATGGGACGATGAGACGTCTGATGGAACGTTGAGACGTCTGATGGGACGTTGAGACGTCTGATGGGACGTTGAGACGTGTGGTGGATCATTGAGACGTGTGATGGGACGTTGAGACGTGTGGTGGAACGTTGTGATATGTGGTGGGATGTTGATACGTGTGGTTGGACGTTGAGACATGTGGTGGGACGTTGAGACGTATGGTGGGACGTTGAGACGTGGAGACGTCCCATCACACGTCACACGTTGAGACGTGTGGTGAGACGTTGAGACGTAGGGTGGAACGTTGAGACGTATGGTGGGACGTTGAGACGTGTGGTGGAACGTTGAGACGTATGATGGTATGTTGAGACGTGTGGTGGAACGTTGAGACGTGTGATGGGACGTTGAGACGTATGGTGGAACGTTGAGACGTATGATGGGACGTTGAGACGTGTGGTGGAACGTTGAGACGTCTGAAGGGGCGTTGAGACGTCTGATGGAACGTTGAGATGTCTGATGGAACGTTGAGACGTCTGATGGGACGTTGAGACGTCTGATGGGACGTTGAGACGTGTGGTGGATCATTGAGACGTGTGATGGGACATTGACACGTGTGGTGGAACGTTGAGACGTATGATGGGACTTTGAGACGTCAGATGGGACGTTGAGACGTGTGGTGGAAAGTTGAGACGTGTGATGGGACGTTGAGACATGTGGTGGAACGTTGAGACGTATGATGGGACGTTGAGACGTGTGGTGGAACGTTGAGACGTCTGATGGGACGTTGAGACGTCTGATGGAACGTTGAGACGTCTGATGGGACGTTGAGACGTCTGATGGTACGTTGAGACGTGTGGTGGAACGTTGAGACGTGTGATGGGACGTTGAGACATGTGGTGGGACGATCAGACGTATGGTGGGACGTTGAGACGTGTGGTGGGACGTTGAGACGTGTGGTGGGACGTTGAGACGTATGGTGGGACGTTGAGACGTGTGGTGGAACGTTGAGACGTATGGTGGGACGTTGAGACGTGTGGTGGGACGTTGAGACGTGTGGTGGGACGTTGAGACGTGTGGTGGGACGTTGAGACGTGTGGTGGGATGTTGAGACATGTGGTGGGACGTTGAGACGTGTGGTGGGACGTTGAGACGTGTGGTGGAACGTAGAGACGTGTGGTGGGACGTTGAGACATGTGGTGGGACGTTGAGACGTATGGTGGGGTGGGACGTTGAGACGTGTGGTGGGACGTTGAGACGTGTGGTGTGACGTTGAGACGTGTGGTGGAACGTTGAGACGTGTGGTGGGACGTTGAGACATGTGGTAGGACGTTGAGACGTGTGGTGGGACGTTGAGACGTATGGTGGAACGTTGAGACGTGTGGTGGAACGTTGAGACGTGTGGTGGAACGTTGAGACATGTGGAGGGACGTTGAGACGTATGGTGGGACGTTGAGACGTGTGGTGGAACGTTGAGACATGTGGGACGTTGAGACGTGTGGTGGGACGTTGAGTCGTGTGGTGGAACGTTGAGACATGTGGGACGTTGAGACGTGTGGTGGGACGTTGAGACGTGTGGTGGGACGTTGAGACGTAGGGTGGAACGTTGAGACGTATGGTGGGACGTTGAGACGTGTGGTGGAACGTTGAGACGTATGATGGTATGTTGAGACGTGTGGTGGAACGTTGAGACGTGTGATGGGACGTTGAGACGTGTGGTGGAACGTTGAGACGTATGATGGGACGTTGAGACGTGTGGTGGAACGTTGAGACGTCTGAAGGGGCGTTGAGACGTCTGATGGAACGTTGAGACGTCTGATGGAACGTTGAGACGTCTGATGGGACGTTGAGACGTCTGATGGGACGTTGAGACGTCTGATGGGACGTTGAGACGTCTGATGGGACGTTGAGACGTGTGGTGGATCATTGAGACGTGTGATGGGACATTGAGACGTGTGGTGGAACGTTGAGACGTATGATGGGACGTTGAGACGTGTGGTGGAACGTTGAGACGTATGATGGGACGTTGAGACGTCTAATGGAACGTTGAGACGTCTGATGGAACGTTGAGACGTCTGATGGGACGTTGAGACGTCTGATGGAACGTTGAGACGTGTGGTGGAACGTTGAGACGTATGATGGGACGTTGAGACGTCTGATGGGACGTTGAGACGTCTGATGGGACGTTGAGACGTGTGGTGGAACGTTGAGACGTGTGGTGGAACGTTGTGATATGTGGTGGGATGTTGATACGTGTGGTTGGACGTTGAGACATGTGGTGGGACGTTGAGACGTATGGTGGGACGTTGAGACGTGTGGTGGGACGTTGAGACGTGTGGTGGGACGTTGAGACGTATGGTGGGACGTTGAGACGTGTGGTGGAACGTTGAGACGTATGGTGGGACGTTGAGACGTGTGGTGGGACGTTGAGACATGTGGTGGGATGTTGAGACATGTGGTGGGACGTTGAGACGTGTGGTGGGACGTTGAGACGTGTGGTGGAACGTAGAGACGTGTGGTGGGACGTTGAGACATGTGGTGGGACGTTGAGACGTATGGTGGGGTGGGACGTTGAGACGTGTGGTGGGACGTTGAGACGTGTGGTGGGACGTTGAGACGTGTGGTGGAACGTTGAGACGTGTGGTGGGACGTTGAGACATGTGGTAGGACGTTGAGACGTGTGGTGGGACGTTGAGACGTATGGTGGAACGTAGAGACGTATGGTGGGACGTTGAGACGTGTGGTGGAACGTTGAGACGTGTGGTGGGACGTTGAGACGTGTGGTGGGACGTTGAGACGTGTGGTGGGACGTTGAGACGTGTGGTGGGACGTTGAGACGTAGGGTGGAACGTTGAGACGTATGGTGGGACGTTGAGACGTGTGGTGGAACGTTGAGACGTATGATGGTATGTTGAGACGTGTGGTGGAACGTTGAGACGTGTGATGGGACGTTGAGACGTGTGGTGGAACGTTGAGACGTATGATGGGACGTTGAGACGTGTGGTGGAACGTTGAGACGTCTGAAGGGGCGTTGAGACGTCTGATGGAACGTTGAGACGTCTGATGGAACGTTGAGACGTCTGATGGGACGTTGAGACGTCTGATGGGACGTTGAGACGTGTGGTGGATCATTGAGACGTGTGATGGGACATTGAGACGTGTGGTGGAACGTTGAGACGTATGATGGGACGTTGAGACGTGTGGTGGAACGTTGAGACGTATGATGGGACGTTGAGACGTCTAATGGAACGTTGAGACGTCTGATGGAACGTTGAGACGTCTGATGGAACGTTGAGACGTCTGATGGGACGTTGAGACGTCTGATGCGACGTTGAGACGTGTGGTGGATCATTGAGACGTGTGATGGGACGTTGAGACGTGTGGTGGAACGTTGAGACGTATGATGGGACGTTGAGACGTGTGGTGGAACGTTGAGACGTATGATGGGACGTTGAGACGTGTGGTGGAACGTTGAGACGTCTGATGGGACGATGAGACGTCTGATGGAACGTTGAGACGTCTGATGGGACGTTGAGACGTCTGATGGGACGTTGAGACGTGTGGTGGATCATTGAGACGTGTGATGGGACGTTGAGACGTGTGGTGGAACGTTGAGACGTATGATGGGACGTTGAGACGTGTGGTGGAACGTTGAGACGTATGATGGGACGTTGAGACGTCTGATGGGACGTTGAGACGTGTGGTGGAACGTTGAGACGTGTGATGGGACGTTGAGACATGTGGTGGAACGTTGAGACGTATGATGGGACGTTGAGACGTGTGGTGGAACGTTGAGACATCTGATGGGACGTTGAGACGTCTGATGGAACGTTAAGACGTCTGATGGGACGTTGAGATGTGGTGGGACGTTGAGACGTAGGGTGGAACCTTGAGACGTGTGGTGGGACGTTGAGACGTAGGGTGGAACGTTGAGACGTGTGGTGGAACGTTGTGATATGTGGTGGGATGTTGATACGTGTGGTTGGACGTTGAGACATGTGGTGGGACGTTGAGACGTATGGTGGGACGTTGAGACGTGGAGACGTCCCATCACACGTCACACGTTGAGACGTGTGGTGAGACGTTGAGACGTAGGGTGGAACGTTGAGACGTGTGGTGGGACGTTGAGACGTGTGGTGGAACGTAGAGACGTGTGGTGGGACGTTGAGACATGTGGTGGGACGTTGAGACGTATGGTGGGGTGGGACGTTGAGACGTGTGGTGGGACGTTGAGACGTGTGGTGTGACGTTGAGACGTGTGGTGGAACGTTGAGACGTGTGGTGGGACGTTGAGACATGTGGTAGGACGTTGAGACGTGTGGTGGGACGTTGAGACGTATGGTGGAACTTTGAGACGTGTGGTGGAACGTTGAGACGTGTGGTGGAACGTTGAGACATGTGGAGGGACGTTGAGACGTATGGTGGGACGTTGAGACGTGTGGTGGAACGTTGAGACATGTGGGACGTTGAGACGTGTGGTGGGACGTTGAGTCGTGTGGTGGGACGTTGAGACGTGTGGTGGGACGTTGAGACGTAGGGTGGAACGTTGAGACGTATGGTGGGACGTTGAGACGTGTGGTGGAACGTTGAGACGTATGATGGTATGTTGAGACGTGTGGTGGAACGTTGAGACGTGTGATGGGACGTTGAGACGTGTGGTGGAACGTTGAGACGTATGATGGGACGTTGAGACGTGTGGTGGAACGTTGAGACGTCTGAAGGGGCGTTGAGACGTCTGATGGAACGTTGAGACGTCTGATGGAACGTTGAGACGTCTGATGGGACGTTGAGACGTCTGATGGGACGTTGAGACGTCTGATGGGACGTTGAGACGTCTGATGGGACGTTGAGACGTGTGGTGGATCATTGAGACGTGTGATGGGACATTGAGACGTGTGGTGGAACGTTGAGACGTATGATGGGACGTTGAGACGTGTGGTGGAACGTTGAGACGTATGATGGGACGTTGAGACGTCTAATGGAACGTTGAGACGTCTGATGGAACGTTGAGACGTCTGATGGAACGTTGAGACGTCTGATGGGACGTTGAGACGTCTGATGGAACGTTGAGACGTGTGGTGGATCATTGAGACATGTGATGGGACGTTGAGACGTGTGGTGGAACGTTGAGACGTATGATGGGACGTTGAGACGTCTGGTGGAACGTTGAGACGTATGATGGGACGTTGAGACGTGTGGTGGAACGTTGAGACGTCTGATGGGACGATGAGACGTCTGATGGAACGTTGAGACGTCTGATGGGACGTTGAGACGTCTGATGGGACGTTGAGACGTGTGGTGGATCATTGAGACGTGTGATGGGACGTTGAGACGTGTGGTGGAACGTTGAGACGTATGATGGGACGTTGAGACGTGTGGTGGAACGTTGAGACGTATGATGGGACGTTGAGACGTCTGATGGGACGTTGAGACGTCTGATGGGACGTTGAGACGTGTGGTGGAACGTTGAGACGTGTGGTGGAACGTTGTGATATGTGGTGGGATGTTGATACGTGTGGTTGGACGTTGAGACATGTGGTGGGACGTTTAGACGTATGGTGGGACGTTGAGACGTGTGGTGGGACGTTGAGACGTGTGGTGGGACGTTGAGACGTATGGTGGGATGTTGAGACGTGTGGTGGGACGTTGAGACGTATGGTGGGGTGGGACGTTGAGACGTGTGGTGGGACGTTGAGACGTGTGGTGGGACGTTGAGACGTGTGGTGGAACGTTGTGACGTGTGGTGGGACGTTGAGACGTGTGGTGGGACGTTGAGACGTATGGTGGGATGTTGAGACGTGTGGTGGAACGTTGAGACGTATGGTGGGACGTTGAGACGTGTGGTGGGACGTTGAGACATGTGGTGGGACGTTGAGACGTGTGGTGGGACGTTGAGACGTGTGGTGGAACGTAGAGACGTGTGGTGGGACGTTGAGACATGTGGTGGGACGTTGAGACGTATGGTGGGGTGGGACATTGAGACGTGTGGTGGGACGTTGAGACGTGTGGTGGGACGTTGAGACGTGTGGTGGAACGTTGAGACGTGTGGTGGGACGTTGAGACATGTGGTAGGACGTTGAGACGTGTGGTGGGACGTTGAGACGTATGGTGGAACGTAGAGACGTATGGTGGGACGTTGAGACGTGTGGTGGAACGTTGAGACGTGTGGTGGGACGTTGAGACGTGTGGTGGGACGTTGAGACGTGTGGTGGGACGTTGAGACGTGTGGTGGGACGTTGAGACGTAGGGTGGAACGTTGAGACGTATGGTGGGACGTTGAGACGTGTGGTGGAACGTTGAGACGTATGATGGTATGTTGAGACGTGTGGTGGAACGTTGAGACGTGTGATGGGACGTTGAGACGTGTGGTGGATCATTGAGACGTGTGATGGGACATTGAGACGTGTGGTGGAACGTTGAGACGTATGATGGGACGTTGAGACGTGTGGTGGAACGTTGAGACGTATGATGGGACGTTGAGACGTCTAATGGAACGTTGAGACGTCTGATGGAACGTTGAGACGTCTGATGGAACGTTGAGACGTCTGATGGGACGTTGAGACGTCTGATGGAACGTTGAGACGTGTGGTGGATCATTGAGACATGTGATGGGACGTTGAGACGTGTGGTGGAACGTTGAGACGTATGATGGGACGTTGAGACGTCTGGTGGAACGTTGAGACGTATGATGGGACGTTGAGACGTGTGGTGGAACGTTGAGACGTCTGATGGGACGATGAGACGTCTGATGGAACGTTGAGACGTCTGATGGGACGTTGAGACGTCTGATGGGACGTTGAGACGTGTGGTGGATCATTGAGACGTGTGATGGGACGTTGAGACGTGTGGTGGAACGTTGAGACGTATGATGGGACGTTGAGACGTGTGGTGGAACGTTGAGACGTATGATGGGACGTTGAGACGTCTGATGGGACGTTGAGACGTCTGATGGGACGTTGAGACGTCTGATGGGACGTTGAGACGTGTGGTGGAACGTTGAGACGTGTGGTGGGATGTTGATACGTGTGGTTGGACGTTGAGACATGTGGTGGGACGTTTAGACGTATGGTGGGACGTTGAGACGTGTGGTGGGACGTTGAGACGTGTGGTGGGACGTTGAGACGTATGGTGGGACGTTGAGACGTGTGGTGGGACGTTGAGACGTATGGTGGGGTGGGACGTTGAGACGTGTGGTGGGACGTTGAGACGTGTGGTGGGACGTTGAGACGTGTGGTGGAACGTTGTGACGTGTGGTGGGACGTTGAGACGTGTGGTGGGACGTTGAGACGTATGGTGGGATGTTGAGACGTGTGGTGGAACGTTGAGACGTATGGTGGGACGTTGAGACGTGTGGTGGGACGTTGAGACATGTGGTGGGACGTTGAGACGTGTGGTGGGACGTTGAGACGTGTGGTGGAACGTAGAGACGTGTGGTGGGACGTTGAGACATGTGGTGGGACGTTGAGACGTATGGTGGGGTGGGACATTGAGACGTGTGGTGGGACGTTGAGACGTGTGGTGGGACGTTGAGACGTGTGGTGGAACGTTGAGACGTGTGGTGGGACGTTGAGACATGTGGTAGGACGTTGAGACGTGTGGTGGGACGTTGAGACGTATGGTGGAACGTAGAGACGTATGGTGGGACGTTGAGACGTGTGGTGGAACGTAGAGACGTGTGGTGGGACGTTGAGACGTGTGGTGGAACGTTGAGACGTATGATGGGACGTTGAGACGTCTGATGGGACGTTGAGACGTCTGATGGGACGTTGAGACGTGTGGTGGAACGTTGAGACGTGTGATGGGACGTTGAGACGTGTGGTGGAACGTTGAGACGTATGATGGGACGTTGAGACGTGTGGTGGAACGTTGAGACATCTGATGGGACGTTGTGACGTCTGATGGAACGTTAAGACGTCTGATGGGACGTTGAGACGTGTGGTGGGATGTTGAGACGTGTGGTGGGACGTTGAGACGTGTGGTGGAACGTTGAGACGTGTGTGGTGGGACGTTGAGACGTGTGGTGGAATGTTGAGACGTATGATGGTACGTTGAGACGTGTGGTGGGACGTTGAGACGTCTGATGGGACGTTGAGACGTGTGGTGGGACGTTGAGATGTGTGTGGTGGGACGTTAAGACGTGTGGTGGAACGTTGAGACGTGTGATGGGACCTTGAGACGTGTGGTGGAACGTTAAGACGTGAGAGACGTTGAGACGTGATGAAACGTTGAGACGTGTGGTGGGACGTTGAGACGTGTGGTGGGACGTTGAGACGTAGGGTGGAACGTTGAGACGTGTGGTGGGACGTTGAGACGTAGGGTGGAACGTTGAGACGTGTGGTGGAACGTTGAGACGTAGGGTGGAACGTTGAGACGTGTGGTGGGATGTTGAGACGTAGGGTGGAAAGTTGAGACGTAGGGTGGAAAGTTGAGACGTGTGGTGGGACGTTGAGACATGTGGTGGAACGTTGAGACATGTGGTGGAACGTTGACACGTGTGGTGGAACGTTGACACGTGTGGTGGAACGTTGTGATATGTCGTGGGATGTTGAGACGTGTGGTGGGACGTTGAGACGTGTGGTGGAACGTTGAGACGTGTGGTGGAACGTTGACACGTGTGGTGGAACGTTGAGACGTGTGGTGGAACGTTGTGATATGTGGTGGGATGTTGAGACGTGTGGTTGGACGTTGAGACGTCTGATGGAACGTTGAGACGTCTGATGGAACGTTGAGACGTCTGATGGGACGTTGAGACGTGTGGTGGATCATTGAGACATGTGATGGAACGTTGAGACGTGTGGTGGAACGTAGAGACGTGTGGTGGAACGTTAAGACGTGAGAGACGTTGAGACGTGTGGTGGGACGTTGAGACGTGTGGTGGGACGTTGAGACGTAGGGTGGAACGTTGAGACGTGTGGTGGGACGTTGAGACGTGTGGTGGGACGTTGAGACGTAGGGTGGAACGTTGAGACGTGTGGTGGGACGTTGAGACGTGTGGTGGGACGTTGAGACGTGTGGTGGAACGTTGAGACGTGTGGTGGAACGTAGAGACGTGTGGTGGGACGTTGAGACGTGTGGTGGAACGTTGAGACGTATGATGGGACGTTGAGACGTCTGATGGGACGTTGAGACGTCTGATGGGACGTTGAGACGTCTGATGGGACGTTGAGACGTGTGGTGGAACGTTGAGACGTGTGATGGGACGTTGAGACGTGTGGTGGAACGTTGAGACGTATGATGGGACGTTGAGACGTGTGGTGGAACGTTGAGACATCTGATGGGACGTTGTGACGTCTGATGGAACGTTAAGACATCTGATGGGACGTTGAGACGTGTGGTGGGACGTTGAGACGTGTGGTGGGACGTTGAGACGTGTGGTGGAACGTTGAGACGTGTGTGGTGGGACGTTGAGACGTGTGGTGGAACGTTGAGACGTATGATGGTACGTTGAGACGTGTGGTGGGACGTTGAGACGTCTGATGGGACGTTGAGACGTGTGGTGGGACGTTGAGATGTGTGTGGTGGGACGTTAAGACGTGTGGTGGAACGTTGAGACGTGTGATGGGACCTTGAGACGTGTGGTGGAACGTTAAGACGTGAGAGACGTTGAGACGTGATGAAACGTTGAGACGTGTGGTGGGACGTTGAGACGTGTGGTGGGACGTTGAGACGTAGGGTGGAACGTTGAGACGTGTGGTGGGACGTTGAGACGTAGGGTGGAACGTTAAGACGTGTGGTGGAACGTTGAGACGTAGGGTGGAACGTTGAGACGTGTGGTGGGATGTTGAGACGTAGGGTGGAAAGTTGAGACGTAGGGTGGAAAGTTGAGACGTGTGGTGGAACGGTGAGATGTGTGGTGGGACGTTGAGACGTGAGGTGGGACGTTGAGACGTGTGGTGGAACGTTGAGACGTGCGATGGAACGTTGAGACGTGCGGTGGAACATTGTGATATGTGGTGGGACGTTGAGACGTGTGGTGGAACGTTGAGACGTGTGGTGGAACGTTGTGATATGTGGTGGGATGTTGAGACGTGTGGTGGGACGTTGAGACGTGTGGTGGGACGTTGAGACAATCAGACGTATAGTGGAACGTTGAGACGTGTGGTGGAACGTTGAGACGTGTGGTGGAACGTTGAGACGTGTGGTGGAACGTTGTGATATGTGGTGGGATGTTGAGACGTGTGGTGGGATGTTGAGACGTGTGGTGGAACGTAGAGATGTGTGGTGGGACGTTGAGACATGTGGTGGAACGTTGAGACGTGTGGTGGAACGTTGACACGTGTGGTGGTACGTTGAGACGTGTGGTGGAACGTTGTGATATGTCGTGGGATGTTGAGACGTGTGGTGGGACGTTGAGACGTGTGGTGGAACGTTGAGACGTGTGGTGGAACGTTGACACGTGTGGTGGAACGTTGAGACGTGTGGTGGAACGTTGAGACGTGTGGTGGAACGTTGAGACGTGTGGTGGAACGTTGTGATATGTGGTGGGATGTTGAGACGTGTGGTTGGACGTTGAGACGTCTGATGGAACGTTGAGACGTCTGATGGAACGTTGAGACGTCTGATGGGACGTTGAGACGTGTGGTGGATCATTGAGACGTGTGATGGAACGTTGAGATGTGTGGTGGAACGTAGAGACGTGTGGTGGAACGTTAAGACGTGAGAGACGTTGAGACGTGATGGAACGTTGAGACGTGTGGTGGGACGTTGAGACGTGTGGTGGGACGTTGAGACGTAGGGTGGAACGTTGAGACGTGTGGTGGGACGTTGAGACGTGTGGTGGGACGTTGAGACGTGTGGTGGAACGTTGAGACGTGTGGTGGAACGTTGAGACGTGTGGTGGGACGTTGAGACGTGTGGTGGAACGTTGAGACGTATGATGGGACGTTGAGACGTCTGATGGGACGTTGAGACGTCTGATGGGACGTTGAGACGTCTGATGGGACGTTGAGACGTGTGGTGGAACGTTGAGACGTGTGATGGGACGTTGAGACGTGTGGTGGAACGTTGAGACGTATGATGGGACGTTGAGACGTGTGGTGGAACGTTGAGACATCTGATGGGACGTTGTGACGTCTGATGGAACGTTAAGACGTCTGATGGGACGTTGAGACGTGTGGTGGAACGTTGAGACATCTGATGGGACGTTGAGACGTCTGATGGGACGTTGAGACGTGTGGTGGGACGTTGAGACGTAGTGTGGAACGTTGAGACGTGTGGTGGGACGTTGAGACGTAGGGTGGAACGTTGAGACGTGTCGTGGAACGTTGAGACGTGTGGTGGAACGTTGTGATATGTGGTGGGATGTTGATACGTGTGGTTGGACGTTGAGACATGTGGTGGGACGTTGAGACGTATGGTGGGACGTTGAGACGTGTGGTGGGACGTTGAGACATGTGGTGGGACGTTGAGACGTGTGGTGGAACGTTGAGACGTGTGGTGGAACGTAGAGACGTGTGGTGGGACGTTGAGACATGTGGTGGGACGTTGAGACGTATGGTGGGGTGGGACGTTGAGACGTATGGTGGGGTGGGACGTTGAGACGTGTGGTGGAACGTAGAGACGTCTGGTGGAACGTTGAGACGAGTGGTGGGACGTTGAGACGTGTGGTGGGACGTTGAGACGTGTGGTGGAACGTTGAGACGTGTGGTGGAACGTTGAGACGTGTGGTGGAACGTAGAGAAGTGTGGTGGGACGTTGAGACGTGTGGTGGAACGTTGAGACGTGTGGTGGGACGTTGAGACATGTGGTAGGACGTTGAGACGTATGTTGGGACGTTGAGACGTGTGGTGGGGTGGGACGTTGAGACGTGTGATGGGACGTTGAGACATGTGGTGGAACGTTGAGACGTATGATGGGACGTTGAGACGTGTGGTGGAATGTTGAGACGTCTGATGGGACGTTGAGACGTCTGATGGAACGTTGAGACGTCTGATGGGACGTTGAGACGTCTGATGGTACGTTGAGACGTGTGGTGGGGTGGGACGTTGAGACGTGTGGTGGGACGTTGAGACGTGTGGTGGAACGTAGAGACGTCTCGTGGAACGTTGAGACGTGTGGTGGGACGTTGAGACGTGTGGTGGGACGTTGAGACGTGTGGTGGGACGTTGAGACGTGTGGTGGAACGTTGAGACGTGTGGTGGGACGTAGAGACGTGTGGTGGGACGTTGAGACGTGTGGTGGAACGTTGAGACGTGTGGTGGGACGTTGAGACATGTGGTAGGACGTTGAGACTTATGTTGGGACGTTGAGACGTGTGGTGGGGTGGGACGTTGAGACGTGTGATGGGTCGTTGAGACATGTGGTGGAACGTTGAGACGTGTGGTGGAATGTTGAGACGTCTGATGGGACGTTGAGACGTCTGATGGAACGTTGAGACGTCTGATGGAACGTTTAGACGTCTGATGGGACGTTGAGACGTATGATGGGACGTTGAGACGTGTGGTGGAATGTTGAGACTTCTGATGGGACGTTGAGACGTCTGATGGGACGTTGAGACGTCTGATGGTACGTTGAGACGTGTGGTGGAACGTTGAGACGTGTGATGGGACGTTGAGACGTGTGGTGGAACGTTGAGACATCTGATGGGACGTTGTGACGTCTGATGGAACGTTAAAACGTCTGATGGGACGTTGACACGTGTGGTGGAACGTTGAGACATCTGATGGGACGTTGAGACGTCTGATGGAACGTTAAGACGTCTGATGGGACGTTGAGACGTGTGGTGGGACGTTGAGACGTAGGGTGAAACGTTGAGACGTGTGGTGGGACGTTGAGACGTAGGGTGGAACGTTGAGACGTGTCGTGGAACGTTGAGACGTGTGGTGGAACGTTGTGATATGTGGTGGGATGTTGATACGTGTGGTTGGACGTTGAGACATGTGGTGGGACGTTGAGACGTATGGTGGGACGTTGAGACGTGTGGTGGGACGTTGAGACGTGTGGTGGAACATTGTGATATGTGGTGGGATGTTGAGACGTGTGGTGGGACGTTGAGACGTGTGGTGGAACGTTGTGATATGTGGTGGGATGTTGAGACGTGTGGTGGGACGTTGAGACGTGTGGTGGGACGTTGAGACAATCAGACGTATAGTGGAACGTTGAGACGTGTGGTGGAACGTTGAGACGTGTGGTGGAACGTTGAGACGTGTGGTGGAACGTTGTGATATGTGGTGGGATGTTGAGACGTGTGGTGGGACGTTGAGACAATCAGACGTATAGTGAAACGTTGAGATGTGTGGTGGGACGTTGAGACATGTGGTGGAACGTTGAGACGTGTGGTGGAACGTTGTGATATGTCGTGGGATGTTGAGACGTGTGGTGGGACGTTGAGACGTGTGGTGGAACGTTGAGACGTGTGGTGGAACGTTGACACGTGTGGTGGAACGTTGAGACGTGTGGTGGAACGTTGTGATATGTGGTGGGATGTTGAGACGTCTGATGGAACGTTGAGACGTCTGATGGAACGTTGAGACGTCTGATGGGACGTTGAGACGTGTGGTGGAACGTTGAGACGTGTGGTGGAACGTTGTGATATGTGGTGGGATGTTGAGACGTGTGGTGGGACGTTGAGACGTGTGGTGGAACGTAGAGACGTGTGGTGGGACGTTGAGACAATCAGACGTATAGTGGAACGTTGAGATGTGTGGTGGGACGTTGAGACGTGTGGTGGGACGTTGAGACGTGTGGTTGAACGTTGAGACGTGTGGTGGAACGTAGAGACGTGTGGTGGGACGTTGAGACGTGTGGTGGAACGTTGAGACGTATGATGGGACGTTGAGACGTCTGATGGGACGTTGAGACGTCTGATGGGACGTTGAGACGTCTGATGGGACGTTGAGACGTCTGATGGGACGTTGAGACGTGTGGTGGAACGTTGAGACGTGTGATGGGACGTTGAGACGTGTGGTGGAACGTTGAGACGTATGATGGGACGTTGAGACGTGTGGTGGAACGTTGAGACATCTGATGGGACGTTGTGACGTCTGATGGAACGTTAAGACGTCTGATGGGACGTTGAGACGTGTGGTGGGATGTTGAGACGTGTGGTGGGACGTTGAGACGTGTGGTGGAACGTTGAGACGTGTGTGGTGGGACGTTGAGACGTGTGGTGGAACGTTGAGACGTATGATGGTACGTTGAGACGTGTGGTGGGACGTTGAGACGTCTGATGGGACGTTGAGACGTGTGGTGGGACATTGAGATGTGTGTGGTGGGACGTTAAGACGTGTGGTGGAACGTTGAGACGTGTGATGGGACCTTGAGACGTGTGGTGGAACGTTAAGACGTGAGAGACGTTGAGACGTGATGAAACGTTGAGACGTGTGGTGGGACGTTGAGACGTGTGGTGGGACGTTGAGACGTAGGGTGGAACGTTGAGACGTGTGGTGGGACGTTGAGACGTAGGGTGGAACGTTAAGACGTGTGGTGGAACGTTGAGACGTAGGGTGGAACGTTGAGACGTGTGGTGGGATGTTGAGACGTAGGGTGGAAAGTTGAGACGTAGGGTGGAAAGTTGAGACGTGTGGTGGGACGTTGAGACGTGTGGTGGAACGTTGAGACGTGTGGTGGAACGTTGAGACGTGTGGTGGAACGTTGACACGTGTGGTGGAACGTTGAGACGTGTGGTGGAACGTTGTGATATGTGGTGGGATGTTGAGACGTGTGGTTGGACGTTGAGACGTCTGATGGAACGTTGAGACGTCTGATGGAACGTTGAGACGTCTGATGGGACGTTGAGACGTCTGATGGGACGTTGAGACGTCTGATGGGACGTTGAGACGTGTGGTGGAACGTTGAGACGTGTGATGGGACGTTGAGACGTGTGGTGGAACGTTGAGACGTATGATGGGACGTTGAGACGTGTGGTGGAACGTTGAGACATCTGGTGGGACGTTGTGACGTCTGATGGAACGTTAAGACGTCTGATGGGACGTTGAGACGTGTGGTGGGATGTTGAGACGTGTGGTGGGACGTTGAGACGTGTGGTGGAACGTTGAGACGTGTGTGGTGGGACGTTGAGACGTGTGGTGGAACGTTGAGACGTATGATGGTACGTTGAGACGTGTGGTGGGACGTTGAGACGTCTGATGGGACGTTGAGACGTGTGGTGGGACGTTGAGATGTGTGTGGTGGGACGTTAAGACGTGTGGTGGAACGTTGAGACGTGTGATGGGACCTTGAGACGTGTGGTGGAACGTTAAGACGTGAGAGACGTTGAGACGTGATGAAACGTTGAGACGTGTGGTGGGACGTTGAGACGTGTGGTGGGACGTTGAGACGTAGGGTGGAACGTTGAGACGTGTGGTGGAACGTTGAGACGTAGGGTGGAACGTTGAGACGTGTGGTGGGACGTTGAGACGTGTGGTGGGACGTTGAGACGTAGGGTGGAACGTTGAGACGTGTGGTGGGACGTTGAGACGTAGGGTGGAACGTTAAGACGTGTGGTGGAACGTTGAGACGTAGGGTGGAACGTTGAGACGTGTGGTGGGATGTTGAGACGTAGGGTGGAAAGTTGAGACGTAGGGTGGAAAGTTGAGACGTGTGGTGGGACGTTGAGACATGTGGTGGAACGTTGAGACATGTGGTGGAACGTTGACACGTGTGGTGGAACGTTGACACGTGTGGTGGAACGTTGTGATATGTCGTGGGATGTTGAGACGTGTGGTGGGACGTTGAGACGTGTGGTGGAACGTTGAGACGTGTGGTGGAACGTTGAGACGTGTGGTGGAACGTTGACACGTGTGGTGGAACGTTGAGACGTGTGGTGGAACGTTGTGATATGTGGTGGGATGTTGAGACGTGTGGTTGGACGTTGAGACGTCTGATGGAACGTTGAGACGTCTGATGGAACGTTGAGACGTCTGATGGGACGTTGAGACGTGTGGTGGATCATTGAGACATGTGATGGAACGTTGAGATGTGTGGTGGAACGTAGAGACGTGTGGTGGAACGTTAAGACGTGAGAGACGTTGAGACGTGATGGAACGTTGAGACGTGTGGTGGAACGTAGAGACGTGTGGTGGGACGTTGAGACGTGTGGTGGAACGTTGAGACGTATGATGGGACGTTGAGACGTCTGATGGGACGTTGAGACGTCTGATGGGACGTTGAGACGTCTGATGGGACGTTGAGACGTCTGATGGGACGTTGAGACGTGTGGTGGAACGTTGAGACGTGTGATGGGACGTTGAGACGTGTGGTGGAACGTTGAGACGTATGATGGGACGTTGAGACGTGTGGTGGAACGTTGAGACATCTGGTGGGACGTTGTGACGTCTGATGGAACGTTAAGACGTCTGATGGGACGTTGAGACGTGTGGTGGGATGTTGAGACGTGTGGTGGGACGTTGAGACGTGTGGTGGAACGTTGAGACGTGTGTGGTGGGACGTTGAGACGTGTGGTGGAACGTTGAGACGTGTGGTGGGACGTTGAGATGTGTGTGGTGGGACGTTAAGACGTGTGGTGGAACGTTGAGACGTGTGATGGGACCTTGAGACGTGTGGTGGAACGTTAAGACGTGAGAGACGTTGAGACGTGATGAAACGTTGAGACGTGTGGTGGGACGTTGAGACGTGTGGTGGGACGTTGAGACGTAGGGTGGAACGTTGAGACGTGTGGTGGGACGTTGAGACGTAGGGTGGAACGTTAAGACGTGTGGTGGAACGTTGAGACGTAGGGTGGAACGTTGAGACGTGTGGTGGGATGTTGAGACGTAGGGTGGAAAGTTGAGACGTAGGGTGGAAAGTTGAGACGTGTGGTGGAACGTTGAGATGTGTGGTGGGACGTTGAGACGTGTGGTGGGACGTTGAGACGTGTGGTGGAACGTTGAGACGTGCGATGGAACGTTGAGACGTGTGGTGGAACATTGTGATATGTGGTGGGACGTTGAGACGTGTGGTGGAACGTTGAGACGTGTGGTGGAACGTTGTGATATGTGGTGGGATGTTGAGACGTGTGGTGGGACGTTGAGACGTGTGGTGGGACGTTGAGACAATCAGACGTATAGTGGAACGTTGAGACGTGTGTTGGAACGTTGAGACGTGTGGTGGAACGTTGAGACGTGTGGTGGAACGTTGTGATATGTGGTGGGATGTTGAGACGTGTGGTGGGACGTTGAGACGTGTGGTGGAACGTAGAGATGTGTGGTGGGACGTTGAGACATGTGGTGGAACGTTGAGACGTGTGGTGGAACGTTGACACGTGTGGTGGAACGTTGAGACGTGTGGTGGAACGTTGTGATATGTCGTGGGATGTTGAGACGTGTGGTGGGACGTTGAGACGTGTGGTGGAACGTTGAGACGTGTGGTGGAACGTTGACACGTGTGGTGGAACGTTGAGACGTGTGGTGGAACGTTGTGATATGTGGTGGGATGTTGAGACGTGTGGTTGGACGTTGAGACGTCTGATGGAACGTTGAGACGTCTGATGGAACGGTGAGACGTCTGATGGGACGTTGAGACGTGTGGTGGATCATTGAGACGTGTGATGGAACGTTGAGATGTGTGGTGGAACGTAGAGACGTGTGGTGGAACGTTAAGACGTGAGAGACGTTGAGACGTGATGGAACGTTGAGACGTGTGGTGGGACGTTGAGACGTAGGGTGGAACGTTGAGACGTGTGGTGGGACGTTGAGACGTGTGGTGGGACGTTGAGACGTGTGGTGGAACGTTGAGACGTGTGGTGGAACGTAGAGACGTGTGGTGGGACGTTGAGACGTGTGGTGGAACGTTGAGACGTATGATGGGACATTGAGACGTCTGATGGGACGTTGAGACGTCTGATGGGACGTTGAGACGTCTGATGGGACGTTGAGACGTGTGGTGGAACGTTGAGACGTGTGATGGGACGTTGAGACGTGTGGTGGAACGTTGAGACGTGTGATGGGACGTTGAGACGTGTGGTGGAACGTTGAGACATCTGATGGGACGTTGTGACGTCTGATGGAACGTTAAGACGTCTGATGGGACGTTGAGACGTGTGGTGGAACGTTGAGACATCTGATGGGACGTTGAGACGTCTGATGGAACGTTAAGACGTCTGATGGGACGTTGAGACGTTTGGTGGGACGTTGAGACGTAGTGTGGAACGTTGAGACGTGTGGTGGGACGTTGAGACGTAGGGTGGAACGTTGAGACGTGTCGTGGAACGTTGAGACGTGTGGTGGAACGTTGTGATATGTGGTGGGATGTTGATACGTGTGGTTGGACGTTGAGACATGTGGTGGGACGTTGAGACGTATGGTGGGACGTTGAGACGTGTGGTGGGACGTTGAGACGTATGGTGGGACGTTGAGACGTATGGTGGGACGTTGAGACGTGTGGTGGGACGTTGAGACGTGTGGTGGGACGTTGAGACGTGTGGTGGAACGTTGAGACGTGTGGTGGAACGTAGAGACGTGTGGTGGGACGTTGAGACATGTGGTGGGACGTTGAGACGTAGGGTGGAACGTTGAGACGTGTGGTGGGACGTTGAGACGTGTGGTGGGACGTTGAGACGTGTGGTGGAACGTTGAGACGTGTGGTGGAACGTAGAGACGTGTGGTGGGACGTTGAGACGTGTGGAACGTTGAGACGTATGATGGGACATTGAGACGTCTGATGGGACGTTGAGACGTCTGATGGGACGTTGAGACGTCTGATGGGACGTTGAGACGTGTGGTGGAACGTTGAGACGTGTGATGGGACGTTGAGACGTGTGGTGGAACGTTGAGACGTGTGATGGGACGTTGAGACGTGTGGTGGAACGTTGAGACATCTGATGGGACGTTGTGACGTCTGATGGAACGTTAAGACGTCTGATGGGACGTTGAGACGTGTGGTGGAACGTTGAGACATCTGATGGGACGTTGAGACGTCTGATGGAACGTTAAGACGTCTGATGGGACGTTGAGACGTGTGGTGGGACGTTGAGACGTAGTGTGGAACGTTGAGACGTGTGGTGGGACGTTGAGACGTAGGGTGGAACGTTGAGACGTGTCGTGGAACGTTGAGACGTGTGGTGGAACGTTGTGATATGTGGTGGGATGTTGATACGTGTGGTTGGACGTTGAGACATGTGGTGGGACGTTGAGACGTATGGTGGGACGTTGAGACGTGTGGTGGGACGTTGAGACGTATGGTGGGACGTTGAGACGTATGGTGGGACGTTGAGACGTGTGGTGGGACGTTGAGACATGTGGTGGGACGTTGAGACGTGTGGTGGAACGTTGAGACGTGTGGTGGAACGTAGAGACGTGTGGTGGGACGTTGAGACATGTGGTGGGACGTTGAGACGTATGGTGGGGTGGGACGTTGAGACGTGTGGTGGGACGTTGAGACGTGTGTCGGAACGTAGAGACGTCTGGTGGAACGTTGAGACGAGTGGTGGGACGTTGAGACGTGTGGTGGGACGTTGAGACGTGTGGTGGAACGTTGAGACGTGTGGTGGAACGTAGAGACGTGTGGTGGGACGTTGAGACGTGTGGTGGAACGTTGAGACGTGTGGTGGGACGTTGAGACATGTGGTAGGACGTTGAGACGTATGTTGGGACGTTGAGACGTGTGGTGGGGTGGGACGTTGAGACGTGTGATGGGACGTTGAGACATGTGGTGGAACGTTGAGACGTATGATGGGACGTTGAGACGTGTGGTGGAATGTTGAGACGTCTGATGGGACGTTGAGACGTCTGATGGAACGTTGAGACGTCTGATGGGACGTTGAGACGTCTGATGGTACGTTGAGACGTGTGGTGGGGTGGGACGTTGAGACGTGTGGTGGGACGTTGAGACGTGTGGTGGAACGTAGAGACGTCTCGTGGAACGTTGAGACGTGTGGTGGGACGTTGAGACGTGTGGTGGGACGTTGAGACGTGTGGTGGGACGTTGAGACGTGTGGTGGAACGTTGAGACGTGTGGTGGAACGTAGAGACGTGTGGTGGGACGTTGAGACGTGTGGTGGAACGTTGAGACGTGTGGTGGGACGTTGAGACATGTGGTAGGACGTTGAGACGTATGTTGGGACGTTGAGACGTGTGGTGGGGTGGGACGTTGAGACGTGTGATGGGTCGTTGAGACATGTGGTGGAACGTTGAGACGTGTGGTGGAATGTTGAGACGTCTGATGGGACGTTGAGACGTCTGATGGAACGTTGAGACGTCTGATGGAACGTTTAGACGTCTGATGGGACGTTGAGACGTATGATGGGACGTTGAGACGTGTGGTGGAATGTTGAGACGTCTGATGGGACGTTGAGACGTCTGATGGGACGTTGAGACGTCTGATGGTACGTTGAGACGTGTGGTGGAACGTTGAGACGTGTGATGGGACGTTGAGACGTGTGGTGGAACGTTGAGACATCTGATGGGACGTTGTGACGTCTGATGGAACGTTAAAACGTCTGATGGGACGTTGACACGTGTGGTGGAACGTTGAGACATCTAATGGGACGTTGAGACGTCTGATGGAACGTTAAGACGTCTGATGGGACGTTGAGACGTGTGGTGGGACGTTGAGACGTAGGGTGGAACGTTGAGACGTGTGGTGGGACGTTGAGACGTAGGGTGGAACGTTGAGACGTGTCGTGGAACGTTGAGACGTGTGGTGGAACGTTGTGATATGTGGTGGGATGTTGATACGTGTGGTTGGACGTTGAGACATGTGGTGGGACGTTGAGACGTATGGTGGGACGTTGAGACGTGTGGTGGGACGTTGAGACATGTGGTGGGACGTTGAGACGTATGGTGGGACGTTGAGACGTGTGGTGGAACGTTGAGACGTATGGTGGGACGTTGAGACGTCTGATGGTACGTTGAGACGTGTGGTGGAACGTTGAGACGTGTGATGGGACGTTGAGACGTGTGGTGGAACGTTGAGACATCTGATGGGACGTTGTGACGTCTGATGGAACGTTAAAACGTCTGATGGGACGTTGACACGTGTGGTGGAACGTTGAGACATCTGATGGGACGTTGAGACGTCTGATGGAACGTTAAGACGTCTGATAGGACGTTGAGACGTGTGGTGGGACGTTGAGACGTAGGGTGGAACGTTGAGACGTGTGGTGGGACGTTGAGACGTAGGGTGGAACGTTGAGACGTGTCGTGGAACGTTGAGACGTGTGGTGGAACGTTGTAATATGTGGTGGGATGTTGATACGTGTGGTGGGACGTTGAGACGTATGGTGGGACGTTGAGACGTGTGGTGGGACGTTGAGACATGTGGTGGGACGTTGAGACGTATGGTGGGACGTTGAGACGTGTGGTGGAACGTTGAGACGTATGGTGGGACGTTGAGACGTGTGGTGGGACGTTGAGACATGTGGTGGGACGTTGAGACGTATGGTGGGACGTTGAGACGTGTGGTGGGACGTTGAGACGTATGGTGGGACGTTGAGACGTGTGGTGGGACGTTGAGACATGTGGTGGGACGTTGAGACGTATGGTGGGACGTTGAGACGTGTGGTGGAACGTTGAGACGTATGGTGGGACGTTGAGACGTGTGGTGGAACGTTGAGACGTGTGATGGGACGTTGAGACGTGTGGTGGAACGTTGAAACGTATGATGGGACGTTGAGACGTGTGGTGGAACGTAGAGACGTGTGGTGGGACGTTGAGACATGTGGTGGAACGTTGAGACGTATGGTGGGGTGGGACGTTGAGACGTGTGGTGGGACGTTGAGACGTGTGGTGGAACGTAGAGACGTCTGGTGGAACGTTGAGACGTGTGGTGGGACGTTGAGACGTGTGGTGGAACGTTGAGACGTGTGGTGGAACGTAGAGACGTGTGGTGGGACGTTGAGACGTGTGGTGGAACGTTGAGACGTGTGGTGGGACGTTGAGACATGTGGTAGGACGTTGAGACGTATGTTGGGACGTTGAGACGTGTGGTGGGGTGGGACGTTGAGACGTGTGGTGGGACGTTGAGACGTGTGGTGGAACGTAGAGACGTGTGGTGGAACGTTGAGACGTGTGGTGGGACGTTGACACGTGTGGTGGGACGTTGAGACGTGTGGTGGAACGTAGAGACGTGTGGTGGAACGTTGAGACGTGTGGTGGGACGTTGAGACGTGTGGTGGGACGTTGAGACGTGTGGTGGAACGTAGAGACGTGTGGTGGAACGTAGAGACGTGTGGTGGAACGTAGAGACGTGTGGTGGAACGTTGAGACGTGTGGTGGGGTGGGACGTTGAGACGTGTGGTGGGACGTTGAGACGTGTGGTGGAACGTAGAGACGTGTGGTGGAACGTTGAGACGTGTGGTGGGACGTTGAGACGTGTGGTGGAACGTAGCGACGTGTGGTGGGACGTTGAGACGTGTGGTGGAACGTAGAGACGTGTGGTGGGACGTTGAGACGTGTGGTGGAACGTTGAGACGTGTGGTGGAACGTAGAGACGTGTGGTGGGACGTTGAGACGTGTGGTGGAACGTTGAGACGTGTGGTGGGACGTTGAGACATGTGGTAGGACGTTGAGACGTATGTTGGGACGTTGAGACGTGTGGTGGGGTGGGACGTTGAGACGTGTGATGGGACGTTGAGACATGTGGTGGAACGTTGAGACGTATGATGGAACGTTGAGACGTGTGGTAGGGTGGGACGTTGAGACGTATGATGGGACGTTGAGACGTGTGGTGGAATGTTGAGACGTCTGATGGGACGTTGAGACGTCTGATGGAACGTTGAGACGTCTGATGGGACGTTGAGACGTCTGATGGTACGTTGAGACGTGTGGTGGGGTGGGACGTTGAGACGTGTGGTGGGACGTTGAGACGTGTGGTGGAACGTAGAGACGTCTCGTGGAACGTTGAGACGTGTGGTGGGACGTTGAGACGTGTGGTGGGACGTTGAGACGTGTGGTGGGACGTTGAGACGTGTGGTGGAACGTTGAGACGTGTGGTGGAACGTAGAGACGTGTGGTGGGACGTTGAGACGTGTGGTGGAACGTTGAGACGTGTGGTGGGACGTTGAGACATGTGGTAGGACGTTGAGACGTATGTTGGGACGTTGAGACGTGTGGTGGGGTGGGACGTTGAGACGTGTGATGGGTCGTTGAGACATGTGGTGGAACGTTGAGACGTGTGGTGGAATGTTGAGACGTCTGATGGGACGTTGAGACGTCTGATGGAACGTTGAGACGTCTGATGGAACGTTTAGACGTCTGATGGGACGTTGAGACGTATGATGGGACGTTGAGACGTGTGGTGGAATGTTGAGACGTCTGATGGGACGTTGAGACGTCTGATGGGACGTTGAGACGTCTGATGGGACGTTGAGACGTCTGATGGTACGTTGAGACGTGTGGTGGAACGTTGAGACGTGTGATGGGACGTTGAGACGTGTGGTGGAACGTTGAGACATCTGATGGGACGTTGTGACGTCTGATGGAACGTTAAAACGTCTGATGGGACGTTGACACGTGTGGTGGAACGTTGAGACATCTGATGGGACGTTGAGACGTCTGATGGAACGTTAAGACGTCTGATGGGACGTTGAGACGTGTGGTGGGACGTTGAGACGTAGGGTGGAACGTTGAGACGTGTGGTGGGACGTTGAGACGTAGGGTGGAACGTTGAGACGTGTCGTGGAACGTTGAGACGTGTGGTGGAACGTTGTGATATGTGGTGGGATGTTGATACGTGTGGTTGGACGTTGAGACATGTGGTGGGACGTTGAGACGTATGGTGGGACGTTGAGACGTGTGGTGGGACGTTGAGACATGTGGTGGGACGTTGAGACGTATGGTGGGACGTTGAGACGTCTGATGGGACGTTGAGACGTGTGGTGGAACGTTGAGACGTATGGTGGGACGTTGAGACGTCTGATGGTACGTTGAGACGTGTGGTGGAACGTTGAGACGTGTGATGGGACGTTGAGACGTGTGGTGGAACGTTGAGACATCTGATGGGACGTTGTGACGTCTGATGGAACGTTAAAACGTCTGATGGGACGTTGACACGTGTGGTGGAACGTTGAGACATCTGATGGGACGTTGAGACGTCTGATGGAACGTTAAGACGTCTGATGGGACGTTGAGACGTGTGGTGGGACGTTGAGACGTAGGGTGGAACGTTGAGACGTGTGGTGGGACGTTGAGACGTAGGGTGGAACGTTGAGACGTGTCGTGGAACGTTGAGACGTGTGGTGGAACGTTGTGATATGTGGTGGGATGTTGATACGTGTGGTTGGACGTTGAGACATGTGGTGGGACGTTGAGACGTATGGTGGGACGTTGAGACGTGTGGTGGGACGTTGAGACGTGTGGTGGGACGTTGAGACGTGTGGTGGGACGTTGAGACGTATGGTGGGACGTTGAGACGTGTGGTGGAACGTTGAGACGTATGGTGGGACGTTGAGACGTGTGGTGGAACGTTGAGACGTGTGATGGGACGTTGAGACGTGTGGTGGAACGTTGAGACGTATGATGGGACGTTGAGACGTGTGGTGGAACGTAGAGACGTGTGGTGGGACGTTGAGACGTGTGGTGGAACGTTGAGACGTATGGTGGGGTGGGACGTTGAGACGTGTGGTGGAACGTTGAGACGTATGGTGGGGTGGGACGTTGAGACGTGTGGTGGGACGTTGAGACGTGTGGTGGGACGTTGAGACGTGTGGTGGAACGTAGAGACGTCTGGTGGAACGTTGAGACGTGTGGTGGGACGTTGAGACGTGTGGTGGAACGTTGAGACGTGTGGTGGAACGTTGAGACGTGTGGTGGGACGTTGAGACGTGTGGTGGGACGTTGAGACGTGTGGTGGAACGTTGAGACGTGTGGTGGGACGTTGAGACATGTGGTAGGACGTTGAGACGTATGTTGGGACGTTGAGACGTGTGGTGGGGTGGGACGTTGAGACGTGTGGTGGGGTGGGACGTTGAGACGTGTTGTGGGACGTTGAGACGTGTGGTGGAACGTAGAGACGTGTGGTGGAACTTTGAGACGTGTGGTGGGACGTTGAGACGTGTGGTGGGACGTTGAGACGTGTGGTGGAACGTAGAGACGTGTGGTGGAACGTAGAGACGTGTGGTGGAACGTTGAGACGTGTGGTGGGGTGGGACGTTGAGACGTGTGGTGGGACGTTGAGACGTGTGGTGGAACGTAGAGACGTGTGGTGGAACGTTAAGACGTCTGATGGGACGTTGAGACGTGTGGTGGGATGTTGATACGTGTGGTTGGACGTTGAGACATGTGGTGGGACGTTGAGACGTATGGTGGGACGTTGAGACGTGTGGTGGGACGTTGAGACATGTGGTGGGACGTTGAGACGTATGGTGGGACGTTGAGACGTCTGATGGGACGTTGAGACGTGTGGTGGAACGTTGAGACGTATGGTGGGACGTTGAGACGTCTGATGGTACGTTGAGACGTGTGGTGGAACGTTGAGACGTGTGATGGGACGTTGAGACGTGTGGTGGAACGTTGAGACATCTGATGGGACGTTGTGACGTCTGATGGAACGTTAAAACGTCTGATGGGACGTTGACACGTGTGGTGGAACGTTGAGACATCTGATGGGACGTTGAGACGTCTGATGGAACGTTAAGACGTCTGATGGGACGTTGAGACGTGTGGTGGGACGTTGAGACGTAGGGTGGAACGTTGAGACGTGTGGTGGGACGTTGAGACGTAGGGTGGAACGTTGAGACGTGTCGTGGAACGTTGAGACGTGTGGTGGAACGTTGTGATATGTGGTGGGATGTTGATACGTGTGGTTGGACGTTGAGACATGTGGTGGGACGTTGAGACGTATGGTGGGACGTTGAGACGTGTGGTGGGACGTTGAGACGTGTGGTGGGACGTTGAGACGTGTGGTGGGACGTTGAGACGTATGGTGGGACGTTGAGACGTGTGGTGGAACGTTGAGACGTATGGTGGGACGTTGAGACGTGTGGTGGAACGTTGAGACGTGTGATGGGACGTTGAGACGTGTGGTGGAACGTTGAGACGTATGATGGGACGTTGAGACGTGTGGTGGAACGTAGAGACGTGTGGTGGGACGTTGAGACATGTGGTGGAACGTTGAGACGTATGGTGGGGTGGGACGTAGAGACGTGTGGTGGGACGTTGAGACGTGTGGTGGGACGTTGAGACGTGTGGTGGAACGTAGAGACGTCTGGTGGAACGTTGAGACGTGTGGTGGGACGTTGAGACGTGTGGTGGAACGTTGAGACGTGTGGTGGAACGTTGAGACGTGTGGTGGGACGTTGAGACGTGTGGTGGGACGTTGAGACGTGTGGTGGAACGTTGAGACGTGTGGTGGGACGTTGAGACATGTGGTAGGACGTTGAGACGTATGTTGGGACGTTGAGACGTGTGGTGGGGTGGGACGTTGAGACGTGTGGTGGGGTGGGACGTTGAGACGTGTGGTGGGACGTTGAGACGTGTGGTGGAACGTAGAGACGTGTGGTGGAACTTTGAGACGTGTGGTGGGACGTTGAGACGTGTGGTGGGACGTTGAGACGTGTGGTGGAACGTAGAGACGTGTGGTGGAACGTAGAGACGTGTGGTGGAACGTTGAGACGTGTGGTGGGGTGGGACGTTGAGACGTGTGGTGGGACGTTGAGACGTGTGGTGGAACGTAGAGACGTGTGGTGGAACGTTGAGACGTGTGGTGGGACGTTGAGACGTGTGGTGGGACGTTGAGACGTGTGGTGGGACGTTGAGACGTGTGGTGGAACGTAGCGACGTGTGGTGGAACGTTGAGACGTGTGGTGGAACGTAGAGACGTGTGGTGGAACGTTGAGACGTGTGGTGGGACGTTGAGACGTATGGTGGAACGTTGAGACGTGTGGTGGGGTGGAACGTAGAGACGTGTGGTGGAACGTTGAGACGTGTGGTGGGACGTTGAGACGTGTGGTGGGACGTTGAGACGTGTGGTGGAACGTAGAGACGTGTGGTGGAACGTAGAGACGTGTGGTGGAACGTTGAGACGTGTGGTGGGACGTTGAGACGTGTGGTGGGACGTTGAGACGTGTGGTGGGACGTTGAGACGTGTGGTGGAACGTTGAGACATGTGGGACGTTGAGACGTGTGGTGGGACGTTGAGACGTGTGGTGGGACGTTGAGACGTGTGGTGGGACGTTGAGACGTGTGGTGGAACGTTGAGACGTGTGGTGGAACGTTGAGACGTATGATGGTACGTTGAGACGTGTGGTGGGACGTTGAGACGTGTGGTGGGACGTTGAGACGTCTGATGGGACGTTGAGACGTGTGGTGGGACGTTGAGACGTGTGGTGGGACGTTGAGACGTGTGGTGGGACGTTGAGACGTGTGGTGGAACGTTGAGATGTGTGTGGTGGGACGTTAAGACGTGTGGTGGAACGTTGAGACGTGTGATGGGACCTTGAGACGTGTGGTGGAACGTTGAGACGTCTGATGGAACGTTGAGACGTCTGATGGAACGTTGAGACGTCTGATGGGACGTTGAGACGTGTGGTGGATCATTGAGACATGTGATGGAACGTTGAGACGTGTGGTGGAACGTAGAGACGTGTGGTGGAACGTTAAGACGTGAGAGACGTTGAGACGTGATGAAACGTTGAGACGTGTGGTGGGACGTTGAGACGTAGGGTGGAACGTTGAGACGTAGGGTGGAACGTTGACACGTGTGGTGGAACGTTGAGACGTGTGGTGGAACGTTGTGATATGTGGTGGGATGTTGAGACGTGTGGTTGGACGTTGAGACGTCTGATGGAACGTTGAGATGTGTGGTGGAACGTAGAGACGTGTGGTGGAACGTTAAGACGTGAGAGACGTTGAGACGTGATGAAACGTTGAGACGTGTGGTGGGACGTTGAGACGTAGGGTGGAACGTTGAGACGTGTGGTGGGACGTTGAGACGTATGGTGGAACGTTAAGACGTGTGGTGGAACGTTGAGACGTAGGGTGGAACGTTGAGACGTGTGGTGGGATGTTGAGACGTAGGGTGGAAAGTTGAGACGTAGGGTGGAAAGTTGAGACGTGTGGTGGGACGTTGACACGTGTGGTGGAACGTTGAGACGTGTGGTGGAACGTTGTGATATGTCGTGGGATGTTGAGACGTGTGGTGGGACGTTGAAACGTGTGGTGGAACGTTGAGACGTGTGGTGGAACGTTGACACGTGTGGTGGAACGTTGAGACGTGTGGTGGAACGTTGTGATATGTGGTGGGATGTTGAGACGTGTGGTTGGACGTTGAGACATGTGATGGAACGTTGAGATGTGTGGTGGAACGTAGAGACGTGTGGTGGAACGTTAAGACGTGAGAGACGTTGAGACGTGATGAAACGTTGAGACGTGTGGTGGGACGTTGAGACGTAGGGTGGAACGTTGAGACGTGTGGTGGGACGTTGAGACGTATGGTGGAACGTTAAGACGTGTGGTGGAACGTTGAGACGTAGGGTGGAACGTTGAGACGTGTGGTGGGATGTTGAGACGTAGGGTGGAAAGTTGAGACGTAGGGTGGAAAGTTGAGACGTGTGGTGGGACGTTGAGACGTGTGGTGGAACGTTGAGACGTGTGGTGGAACGTTGAGACGTGTGGTGGAACGTTGTGATATGTGGTGGGATGTTGAGACGTGTGGTGGGACGTTGAGACGTGTGGTGGGACGTTGAGACAATCAGACGTATAGTGGAACGTTGAGACGTGTGGTGGAACGTTGAGACGTAGGGTGGAACGTTGAGACGTGTGGTGGAACGTTGTGATATTTTGTGGAACGTTGTGATATGTGGTGGGATGTTGAGACGTGTGGTGGGACGTTGAGACGTGTGGTGGAACGTAGAGACGTGTGGTGGGACGTTGAGACAATCAGACGTATAGTGAAACGTTGAGATGTGTGGTGGGACGTTGAGACATGTGGTGGAACGTTGAGACGTGTGGTGGAACGTTGACACGTGTGGTGGAACGTTGAGACGTGTGGTGGGACGTTGTGATATGTCGTGGGATGTTGAGACGTGTGGTGGGACGTTGAGACGTGTGGTGGAACGTTGAGACGTGTGGTGGAACGTTGAGACGTGTGGTGGAACGTTGTGATATGTGGTGGGATGTTGAGACGTGTGGTGGGACGTTGAGACGTGTAGTGGAACGTAGAGACGTGTGGTGGGACGTTGAGACAATCAGACGTATAGTGAAACGTTGAGATGTGTGGTGGGACGTTGAGACGTGGTGGAACGTTGAGACGTGTGGTGGAACGTTGACACGTGTGGTGGAACGTTGAGACGTGTGGTGGAACGTTGTGATATGTCGTGGGATGTTGAGACGTGTGGTGGGACGTTGAAACGTGTGGTGGAACGTTGAGACGTGTGGTGGAACGTTGACACGTGTGGTGGAACGTTGAGACGTGTGGTGGAACGTTGTGATATGTGGTGGGATGTTGAGACGTGTGGTTGGACGTTGAGACGTCTGATGGAACGTTGAGACATCTGATGGAACGTTGAGACGTCTGATGGGACGTTGAGACGTGTGGTGGATCATTGAGACATGTGATGGAACGTTGAGATGTGTGGTGGAACGTAGAGACGTGTGGTGGAACGTTAAGACGTGAGAGACGTTGAGACGTGATGGAACGTTGAGACGTGTGGTGGGACGTTGAGACGTGTGGTGGGACGTTGAGACGTAGGGTGGAACGTTGAGACGTGTGGTGGAATGTTGAGACGTGTGGTGGAACGTTGAGACGTGTGGTGGAACGTAGAGACGTGTGGTGGGACGTTGAGACGTGTGGTGGAACGTTGAGACGTGTGGTGGGACGTTGAGACATGTGGTAGGACGTTGAGACGTATGTTGGGACGTTGAGACGTGTGGTGGGGTGGGACGTTGAGACGTGTGGTGGGACGTTGAGACGTGTGGTGGAACGTAGAGACGTGTGGTGGAACGTTGAGACGTGTGGTGGGACGTTGAGACGTGTGGTGGAACGTAGAGACGTGTGGTGGAACGTAGCGACGTGTGGTGGAACGTTGAGACGTGTGGTGGAACGTAGAGACGTGTGGTGGAACGTTGAGACGTGTGGTGGGACGTTGAGACGTATGGTGGAACGTTGAGACGTGTGGTGGAACGTAGCGACGTGTGGTGGAACGTTGAGACGTGTGGTGGGACGTTGAGACGTGTGGTGGGACGTTGAGACGTGTGGTGGAACGTAGAGACGTGTGGTGGAACGTAGAGACGTGTGGTGGGACGTTGAGACGTGTGGTGGGACGTTGAGACGTGTGGTGGGACGTTGAGACGTGTGGTGGAACATTGTGATATGTGGTGGGATGTTGAGACGTGTGGTGGGACGTTGAGACGTGTGGTGGAACGTTGTGATATGTGGTGGGATGTTGAGACGTGTGGTGGGACGTTGAGACGTGTGGTGGGACGTTGAGACAATCAGACGTATAGTGGAACGTTGAGACGTGTGGTGGAACGTTGAGACGTGTGGTGGAACGTTGAGACGTGTGGTGGAACGTTGTGATATGTGGTGGGATGTTGAGACGTGTGGTGGGACGTTGAGACAATCAGACGTATAGTGAAACGTTGAGATGTGTGGTGGGACGTTGAGACATGTGGTGGAACGTTGAGACGTGTGGTGGAACGTTGTGATATGTCGTGGGATGTTGAGACGTGTGGTGGGACGTTGAGACGTGTGGTGGAACGTTGAGACGTGTGGTGGAACGTTGACACGTGTGGTGGAACGTTGAGACGTGTGGTGGAACGTTGTGATATGTGGTGGGATGTTGAGACGTCTGATGGAACGTTGAGACGTCTGATGGAACGTTGAGACGTCTGATGGGACGTTGAGACGTGTGGTGGAACGTTGAGACGTGTGGTGGAACGTTGTGATATGTGGTGGGATGTTGAGACGTGTGGTGGGACGTTGAGACGTGTGGTGGAACGTAGAGACGTGTGGTGGGACGTTGAGACAATCAGACGTATAGTGGAACGTTGAGATGTGTGGTGGGACGTTGAGACGTGTGGTGGGACGTTGAGACGTGTGGTTGAACGTTGAGACGTGTGGTGGAACGTAGAGACGTGTGGTGGGACGTTGAGACGTGTGGTGGAACGTTGAGACGTATGATGGGACGTTGAGACGTCTGATGGGACGTTGAGACGTCTGATGGGACGTTGAGACGTCTGATGGGACGTTGAGACGTCTGATGGGACGTTGAGACGTGTGGTGGAACGTTGAGACGTGTGATGGGACGTTGAGACGTGTGGTGGAACGTTGAGACGTATGATGGGACGTTGAGACGTGTGGTGGAACGTTGAGACATCTGATGGGACGTTGTGACGTCTGATGGAACGTTAAGACGTCTGATGGGACGTTGAGACGTGTGGTGGGATGTTGAGACGTGTGGTGGGACGTTGAGACGTGTGGTGGAACGTTGAGACGTGTGTGGTGGGACGTTGAGACGTGTGGTGGAACGTTGAGACGTATGATGGTACGTTGAGACGTGTGGTGGGACGTTGAGACGTCTGATGGGACGTTGAGACGTGTGGTGGGACATTGAGATGTGTGTGGTGGGACGTTAAGACGTGTGGTGGAACGTTGAGACGTGTGATGGGACCTTGAGACGTGTGGTGGAACGTTAAGACGTGAGAGACGTTGAGACGTGATGAAACGTTGAGACGTGTGGTGGGACGTTGAGACGTGTGGTGGGACGTTGAGACGTAGGGTGGAACGTTGAGACGTGTGGTGGGACGTTGAGACGTAGGGTGGAACGTTAAGACGTGTGGTGGAACGTTGAGACGTAGGGTGGAACGTTGAGACGTGTGGTGGGATGTTGAGACGTAGGGTGGAAAGTTGAGACGTAGGGTGGAAAGTTGAGACGTGTGGTGGGACGTTGAGACGTGTGGTGGAACGTTGAGACGTGTGGTGGAACGTTGAGACGTGTGGTGGAACGTTGACACGTGTGGTGGAACGTTGAGACGTGTGGTGGAACGTTGTGATATGTGGTGGGATGTTGAGACGTGTGGTTGGACGTTGAGACGTCTGATGGAACGTTGAGACGTCTGATGGAACGTTGAGACGTCTGATGGGACGTTGAGACGTCTGATGGGACGTTGAGACGTCTGATGGGACGTTGAGACGTGTGGTGGAACGTTGAGACGTGTGATGGGACGTTGAGACGTGTGGTGGAACGTTGAGACGTATGATGGGACGTTGAGACGTGTGGTGGAACGTTGAGACATCTGGTGGGACGTTGTGACGTCTGATGGAACGTTAAGACGTCTGATGGGACGTTGAGACGTGTGGTGGGATGTTGAGACGTGTGGTGGGACGTTGAGACGTGTGGTGGAACGTTGAGACGTGTGTGGTGGGACGTTGAGACGTGTGGTGGAACGTTGAGACGTATGATGGTACGTTGAGACGTGTGGTGGGACGTTGAGACGTCTGATGGGACGTTGAGACGTGTGGTGGGACGTTGAGATGTGTGTGGTGGGACGTTAAGACGTGTGGTGGAACGTTGAGACGTGTGATGGGACCTTGAGACGTGTGGTGGAACGTTAAGACGTGAGAGACGTTGAGACGTGATGAAACGTTGAGACGTGTGGTGGGACGTTGAGACGTGTGGTGGGACGTTGAGACGTAGGGTGGAACGTTGAGACGTGTGGTGGAACGTTGAGACGTAGGGTGGAACGTTGAGACGTGTGGTGGGACGTTGAGACGTGTGGTGGGACGTTGAGACGTAGGGTGGAACGTTGAGACGTGTGGTGGGACGTTGAGACGTAGGGTGGAACGTTAAGACGTGTGGTGGAACGTTGAGACGTAGGGTGGAACGTTGAGACGTGTGGTGGGATGTTGAGACGTAGGGTGGAAAGTTGAGACGTAGGGTGGAAAGTTGAGACGTGTGGTGGGACGTTGAGACATGTGGTGGAACGTTGAGACATGTGGTGGAACGTTGACACGTGTGGTGGAACGTTGACACGTGTGGTGGAACGTTGTGATATGTCGTGGGATGTTGAGACGTGTGGTGGGACGTTGAGACGTGTGGTGGAACGTTGAGACGTGTGGTGGAACGTTGAGACGTGTGGTGGAACGTTGACACGTGTGGTGGAACGTTGAGACGTGTGGTGGAACGTTGTGATATGTGGTGGGATGTTGAGACGTGTGGTTGGACGTTGAGACGTCTGATGGAACGTTGAGACGTCTGATGGAACGTTGAGACGTCTGATGGGACGTTGAGACGTGTGGTGGATCATTGAGACATGTGATGGAACGTTGAGATGTGTGGTGGAACGTAGAGACGTGTGGTGGAACGTTAAGACGTGAGAGACGTTGAGACGTGATGGAACGTTGAGACGTGTGGTGGAACGTAGAGACGTGTGGTGGGACGTTGAGACGTGTGGTGGAACGTTGAGACGTATGATGGGACGTTGAGACGTCTGATGGGACGTTGAGACGTCTGATGGGACGTTGAGACGTCTGATGGGACGTTGAGACGTCTGATGGGACGTTGAGACGTGTGGTGGAACGTTGAGACGTGTGATGGGACGTTGAGACGTGTGGTGGAACGTTGAGACGTATGATGGGACGTTGAGACGTGTGGTGGAACGTTGAGACATCTGGTGGGACGTTGTGACGTCTGATGGAACGTTAAGACGTCTGATGGGACGTTGAGACGTCTGATGGGACGTTGAGACGTCTGATGGGACGTTGAGACGTGTGATGGGACGTTGAGACGTGTGGTGGGATGTTGAGACGTGTGGTGGGACGTTGAGACGTGTGGTGGAACGTTGAGACGTGTGTGGTGGGACGTTGAGACGTGTGGTGGAACGTTGAGACGTGTGGTGGGACGTTGAGATGTGTGTGGTGGGACGTTAAGACGTGTGGTGGAACGTTGAGACGTGTGATGGGACCTTGAGACGTGTGGTGGAACGTTAAGACGTGAGAGACGTTGAGACGTGATGAAACGTTGAGACGTGTGGTGGGACGTTGAGACGTGTGGTGGGACGTTGAGACGTAGGGTGGAACGTTGAGACGTGTGGTGGGACGTTGAGACGTAGGGTGGAACGTTAAGACGTGTGGTGGAACGTTGAGACGTAGGGTGGAACGTTGAGACGTGTGGTGGGATGTTGAGACGTAGGGTGGAAAGTTGAGACGTAGGGTGGAAAGTTGAGACGTGTGGTGGAACGTTGAGATGTGTGGTGGGACGTTGAGACGTGTGGTGGGACGTTGAGACGTGTGGTGGAACGTTGAGACGTGCGATGGAACGTTGAGACGTGTGGTGGAACATTGTGATATGTGGTGGGACGTTGAGACGTGTGGTGGAACGTTGAGACGTGTGGTGGAACGTTGTGATATGTGGTGGGATGTTGAGACGTGTGGTGGGACATTGAGACGTGTGGTGGGACGTTGAGACAATCAGACGTATAGTGGAACGTTGAGACGTGTGTTGGAACGTTGAGACGTGTGGTGGAACGTTGAGACGTGTGGTGGAACGTTGTGATATGTGGTGGGATGTTGAGACGTGTGGTGGGACGTTGAGACGTGTGGTGGAACGTAGAGATGTGTGGTGGGACGTTGAGACATGTGGTGGAACGTTGAGACGTGTGGTGGAACGTTGACACGTGTGGTGGAACGTTGAGACGTGTGGTGGAACGTTGTGATATGTCGTGGGATGTTGAGACGTGTGGTGGGACGTTGAGACGTGTGGTGGAACGTTGAGACGTGTGGTGGAACGTTGACACGTGTGGTGGAACGTTGAGACGTGTGGTGGAACGTTGTGATATGTGGTGGGATGTTGAGACGTGTGGTTGGACGTTGAGACGTCTGATGGAACGTTGAGACGTCTGATGGAACGGTGAGACGTCTGATGGGACGTTGAGACGTGTGGTGGATCATTGAGACGTGTGATGGAACGTTGAGATGTGTGGTGGAACGTAGAGACGTGTGGTGGAACGTTAAGACGTGAGAGACGTTGAGACGTGATGGAACGTTGAGACGTGTGGTGGGACGTTGAGACGTAGGGTGGAACGTTGAGACGTGTGGTGGGACGTTGAGACGTGTGGTGGGACGTTGAGACGTGTGGTGGAACGTTGAGACGTGTGGTGGAACGTAGAGACGTGTGGTGGGACGTTGAGACGTGTGGTGGAACGTTGAGACGTATGATGGGACATTGAGACGTCTGATGGGACGTTGAGACGTCTGATGGGACGTTGAGACGTCTGATGGGACGTTGAGACGTGTGGTGGAACGTTGAGACGTGTGATGGGACGTTGAGACGTGTGGTGGAACGTTGAGACGTGTGATGGGACGTTGAGACGTGTGGTGGAACGTTGAGACATCTGATGGGACGTTGTGACGTCTGATGGAACGTTAAGACGTCTGATGGGACGTTGAGACGTGTGGTGGAACGTTGAGACATCTGATGGGACGTTGAGACGTCTGATGGAACGTTAAGACGTCTGATGGGACGTTGAGACGTTTGGTGGGACGTTGAGACGTAGTGTGGAACGTTGAGACGTGTGGTGGGACGTTGAGACGTAGGGTGGAACGTTGAGACGTGTCGTGGAACGTTGAGACGTGTGGTGGAACGTTGTGATATGTGGTGGGATGTTGATACGTGTGGTTGGACGTTGAGACATGTGGTGGGACGTTGAGACGTATGGTGGGACGTTGAGACGTGTGGTGGGACGTTGAGACGTATGGTGGGACGTTGAGACGTATGGTGGGACGTTGAGACGTGTGGTGGGACGTTGAGACGTGTGGTGGGACGTTGAGACGTGTGGTGGAACGTTGAGACGTGTGGTGGAACGTAGAGACGTGTGGTGGGACGTTGAGACATGTGGTGGGACGTTGAGACGTAGGGTGGAACGTTGAGACGTGTGGTGGGACGTTGAGACGTGTGGTGGGACGTTGAGACGTGTGGTGGAACGTTGAGACGTGTGGTGGAACGTAGAGACGTGTGGTGGGACGTTGAGACGTGTGGAACGTTGAGACGTATGATGGGACATTGAGACGTCTGATGGGACGTTGAGACGTCTGATGGGACGTTGAGACGTCTGATGGGACGTTGAGACGTGTGGTGGAACGTTGAGACGTGTGATGGGACGTTGAGACGTGTGGTGGAACGTTGAGACGTGTGATGGGACGTTGAGACGTGTGGTGGAACGTTGAGACATCTGATGGGACGTTGTGACGTCTGATGGAACGTTAAGACGTCTGATGGGACGTTGAGACGTGTGGTGGAACGTTGAGACATCTGATGGGACGTTGAGACGTCTGATGGAACGTTAAGACGTCTGATGGGACGTTGAGACGTGTGGTGGGACGTTGAGACGTAGTGTGGAACGTTGAGACGTGTGGTGGGACGTTGAGACGTAGGGTGGAACGTTGAGACGTGTCGTGGAACGTTGAGACGTGTGGTGGAACGTTGTGATATGTGGTGGGATGTTGATACGTGTGGTTGGACGTTGAGACATGTGGTGGGACGTTGAGACGTATGGTGGGACGTTGAGACGTGTGGTGGGACGTTGAGACGTATGGTGGGACGTTGAGACGTATGGTGGGACGTTGAGACGTGTGGTGGGACGTTGAGACATGTGGTGGGACGTTGAGACGTGTGGTGGAACGTTGAGACGTGTGGTGGAACGTAGAGACGTGTGGTGGGACGTTGAGACATGTGGTGGGACGTTGAGACGTATGGTGGGGTGGGACGTTGAGACGTGTGGTGGGACGTTGAGACGTGTGTCGGAACGTAGAGACGTCTGGTGGAACGTTGAGACGAGTGGTGGGACGTTGAGACGTGTGGTGGGACGTTGAGACGTGTGGTGGAACGTTGAGACGTGTGGTGGAACGTAGAGACGTGTGGTGGGACGTTGAGACGTGTGGTGGAACGTTGAGACGTGTGGTGGGACGTTGAGACATGTGGTAGGACGTTGAGACGTATGTTGGGACGTTGAGACGTGTGGTGGGGTGGGACGTTGAGACGTGTGATGGGACGTTGAGACATGTGGTGGAACGTTGAGACGTATGATGGGACGTTGAGACGTGTGGTGGAATGTTGAGACGTCTGATGGGACGTTGAGACGTCTGATGGAACGTTGAGACGTCTGATGGGACGTTGAGACGTCTGATGGTACGTTGAGACGTGTGGTGGGGTGGGACGTTGAGACGTGTGGTGGGACGTTGAGACGTGTGGTGGAACGTAGAGACGTCTCGTGGAACGTTGAGACGTGTGGTGGGACGTTGAGACGTGTGGTGGGACGTTGAGACGTGTGGTGGGACGTTGAGACGTGTGGTGGAACGTTGAGACGTGTGGTGGAACGTAGAGACGTGTGGTGGGACGTTGAGACGTGTGGTGGAACGTTGAGACGTGTGGTGGGACGTTGAGACATGTGGTAGGACGTTGAGACGTATGTTGGGACGTTGAGACGTGTGGTGGGGTGGGACGTTGAGACGTGTGATGGGTCGTTGAGACATGTGGTGGAACGTTGAGACGTGTGGTGGAATGTTGAGACGTCTGATGGGACGTTGAGACGTCTGATGGAACGTTGAGACGTCTGATGGAACGTTTAGACGTCTGATGGGACGTTGAGACGTATGATGGGACGTTGAGACGTGTGGTGGAATGTTGAGACGTCTGATGGGACGTTGAGACGTCTGATGGGACGTTGAGACGTCTGATGGTACGTTGAGACGTGTGGTGGAACGTTGAGACGTGTGATGGGACGTTGAGACGTGTGGTGGAACGTTGAGACATCTGATGGGACGTTGTGACGTCTGATGGAACGTTAAAACGTCTGATGGGACGTTGACACGTGTGGTGGAACGTTGAGACATCTAATGGGACGTTGAGACGTCTGATGGAACGTTAAGACGTCTGATGGGACGTTGAGACGTGTGGTGGGACGTTGAGACGTAGGGTGGAACGTTGAGACGTGTGGTGGGACGTTGAGACGTAGGGTGGAACGTTGAGACGTGTCGTGGAACGTTGAGACGTGTGGTGGAACGTTGTGATATGTGGTGGGATGTTGATACGTGTGGTTGGACGTTGAGACATGTGGTGGGACGTTGAGACGTATGGTGGGACGTTGAGACGTGTGGTGGGACGTTGAGACATGTGGTGGGACGTTGAGACGTATGGTGGGACGTTGAGACGTGTGGTGGAACGTTGAGACGTATGGTGGGACGTTGAGACGTCTGATGGTACGTTGAGACGTGTGGTGGAACGTTGAGACGTGTGATGGGACGTTGAGACGTGTGGTGGAACGTTGAGACATCTGATGGGACGTTGTGACGTCTGATGGAACGTTAAAACGTCTGATGGGACGTTGACACGTGTGGTGGAACGTTGAGACATCTGATGGGACGTTGAGACGTCTGATGGAACGTTAAGACGTCTGATAGGACGTTGAGACGTGTGGTGGGACGTTGAGACGTAGGGTGGAACGTTGAGACGTGTGGTGGGACGTTGAGACGTAGGGTGGAACGTTGAGACGTGTCGTGGAACGTTGAGACGTGTGGTGGAACGTTGTAATATGTGGTGGGATGTTGATACGTGTGGTGGGACGTTGAGACGTATGGTGGGACGTTGAGACGTGTGGTGGGACGTTGAGACATGTGGTGGGACGTTGAGACGTATGGTGGGACGTTGAGACGTGTGGTGGAACGTTGAGACGTATGGTGGGACGTTGAGACGTGTGGTGGGACGTTGAGACATGTGGTGGGACGTTGAGACGTATGGTGGGACGTTGAGACGTGTGGTGGGACGTTGAGACGTATGGTGGGACGTTGAGACGTGTGGTGGGACGTTGAGACATGTGGTGGGACGTTGAGACGTATGGTGGGACGTTGAGACGTGTGGTGGAACGTTGAGACGTATGGTGGGACGTTGAGACGTGTGGTGGAACGTTGAGACGTGTGATGGGACGTTGAGACGTGTGGTGGAACGTTGAAACGTATGATGGGACGTTGAGACGTGTGGTGGAACGTAGAGACGTGTGGTGGGACGTTGAGACGTGTGGTGGAACGTTGAGACGTATGGTGGGGTGGGACGTTGAGACGTGTGGTGGGACGTTGAGACGTGTGGTGGAACGTAGAGACGTCTGGTGGAACGTTGAGACGTGTGGTGGGACGTTGAGACGTGTGGTGGAACGTTGAGACGTGTGGTGGAACGTAGAGACGTGTGGTGGGACGTTGAGACGTGTGGTGGAACGTTGAGACGTGTGGTGGGACGTTGAGACATGTGGTAGGACGTTGAGACGTATGTTGGGACGTTGAGACGTGTGGTGGGGTGGGACGTTGAGACGTGTGGTGGGACGTTGAGACGTGTGGTGGAACGTAGAGACGTGTGGTGGAACGTTGAGACGTGTGGTGGGACGTTGACACGTGTGGTGGGACGTTGAGACGTGTGGTGGAACGTAGAGACGTGTGGTGGAACGTTGAGACGTGTGGTGGGACGTTGAGACGTGTGGTGGGACGTTGAGACGTGTGGTGGAACGTAGAGACGTGTGGTGGAACGTAGAGACGTGTGGTGGAACGTAGAGACGTGTGGTGGAACGTTGAGACGTGTGGTGGGGTGGGACGTTGAGACGTGTGGTGGGACGTTGAGACGTGTGGTGGAACGTAGAGACGTGTGGTGGAACGTTGAGACGTGTGGTGGGACGTTGAGACGTGTGGTGGAACGTAGCGACGTGTGGTGGGACGTTGAGACGTGTGGTGGAACGTAGAGACGTGTGGTGGGACGTTGAGACGTGTGGTGGAACGTTGAGACGTGTGGTGGAACGTAGAGACGTGTGGTGGGACGTTGAGACGTGTGGTGGAACGTTGAGACGTGTGGTGGGACGTTGAGACATGTGGTAGGACGTTGAGACGTATGTTGGGACGTTGAGACGTGTGGTGGGGTGGGACGTTGAGACGTGTGATGGGACGTTGAGACATGTGGTGGAACGTTGAGACGTATGATGGAACGTTGAGACGTGTGGTAGGGTGGGACGTTGAGACGTATGATGGGACGTTGAGACGTGTGGTGGAATGTTGAGACGTCTGATGGGACGTTGAGACGTCTGATGGAACGTTGAGACGTCTGATGGGACGTTGAGACGTCTGATGGTACGTTGAGACGTGTGGTGGGGGTGGGACGTTGAGACGTGTGGTGGGACGTTGAGACGTGTGGTGGAACGTAGAGACGTCTCGTGGAACGTTGAGACGTGTGGTGGGACGTTGAGACGTGTGGTGGGACGTTGAGACGTGTGGTGGGACGTTGAGACGTGTGGTGGAACGTTGAGACGTGTGGTGGAACGTAGAGACGTGTGGTGGGACGTTGAGACGTGTGGTGGAACGTTGAGACGTGTGGTGGGACGTTGAGACGTATGTTGGGACGTTGAGACGTGTGGTGGGGTGGGACGTTGAGACGTGTGATGGGTCGTTGAGACATGTGGTGGAACGTTGAGACGTGTGGTGGAATGTTGAGACGTCTGATGGGACGTTGAGACGTCTGATGGAACGTTGAGACGTCTGATGGAACGTTTAGACGTCTGATGGGACGTTGAGACGTATGATGGGACGTTGAGACGTGTGGTGGAATGTTGAGACGTCTGATGGGACGTTGAGACGTCTGATGGGACGTTGAGACGTCTGATGGGACGTT
The DNA here is from genome assembly GCF_933228915.1 of Telmatherina bonti. Classification (NCBI taxonomy): domain Eukaryota; kingdom Metazoa; phylum Chordata; class Actinopteri; order Atheriniformes; family Telmatherinidae; genus Telmatherina; species Telmatherina bonti. The sequence goes on from NC_136615.1 coordinate 2,364,648, forward strand.
GAGACGTCTGATGGTACGTTGAGACGTGTGGTGGAACGTTGAGACGTGTGATGGGACGTTGAGACGTGTGGTGGAACGTTGAGACATCTGATGGGACGTTGTGACGTCTGATGGAACGTTAAAACGTCTGATGGGACGTTGACACGTGTGGTGGAACGTTGAGACATCTGATGGGACGTTGAGACGTCTGATGGAACGTTAAGACGTCTGATGGGACGTTGAGACGTGTGGTGGGACGTTGAGACGTAGGGTGGAACGTTGAGACGTGTGGTGGGACGTTGAGACGTAGGGTGGAACGTTGAGACGTGTCGTGGAACGTTGAGACGTGTGGTGGAACGTTGTGATATGTGGTGGGATGTTGATACGTGTGGTTGGACGTTGAGACATGTGGTGGGACGTTGAGACGTATGGTGGGACGTTGAGACGTGTGGTGGGACGTTGAGACATGTGGTGGGACGTTGAGACGTATGGTGGGACGTTGAGACGTCTGATGGGACGTTGAGACGTGTGGTGGAACGTTGAGACGTATGGTGGGACGTTGAGACGTCTGATGGTACGTTGAGACGTGTGGTGGAACGTTGAGACGTGTGATGGGACGTTGAGACGTGTGGTGGAACGTTGAGACATCTGATGGGACGTTGTGACGTCTGATGGAACGTTAAAACGTCTGATGGGACGTTGACACGTGTGGTGGAACGTTGAGACATCTGATGGGACGTTGAGACGTCTGATGGAACGTTAAGACGTCTGATGGGACGTTGAGACGTGTGGTGGGACGTTGAGACGTAGGGTGGAACGTTGAGACGTGTGGTGGGACGTTGAGACGTAGGGTGGAACGTTGAGACGTGTCGTGGAACGTTGAGACGTGTGGTGGAACGTTGTGATATGTGGTGGGATGTTGATACGTGTGGTTGGACGTTGAGACATGTGGTGGGACGTTGAGACGTATGGTGGGACGTTGAGACGTGTGGTGGGACGTTGAGACGTGTGGTGGGACGTTGAGACGTGTGGTGGGACGTTGAGACGTATGGTGGGACGTTGAGACGTGTGGTGGAACGTTGAGACGTATGGTGGGACGTTGAGACGTGTGGTGGAACGTTGAGACGTGTGATGGGACGTTGAGACGTGTGGTGGAACGTTGAGACGTATGATGGGACGTTGAGACGTGTGGTGGAACGTAGAGACGTGTGGTGGGACGTTGAGACATGTGGTGGAACGTTGAGACGTATGGTGGGGTGGGACGTTGAGACGTGTGGTGGGACGTTGAGACGTGTGGTGGGACGTTGAGACGTGTGGTGGAACGTAGAGACGTCTGGTGGAACGTTGAGACGTGTGGTGGGACGTTGAGACGTGTGGTGGAACGTTGAGACGTGTGGTGGAACGTTGAGACGTGTGGTGGGACGTTGAGACGTGTGGTGGGACGTTGAGACGTGTGGTGGAACGTTGAGACGTGTGGTGGGACGTTGAGACATGTGGTAGGACGTTGAGACGTATGTTGGGACGTTGAGACGTGTGGTGGGGTGGGACGTTGAGACGTGTGGTGGGGTGGGACGTTGAGACGTGTTGTGGGACGTTGAGACGTGTGGTGGAACGTAGAGACGTGTGGTGGAACTTTGAGACGTGTGGTGGGACGTTGAGACGTGTGGTGGGACGTTGAGACGTGTGGTGGAACGTAGAGACGTGTGGTGGAACGTAGAGACGTGTGGTGGAACGTTGAGACGTGTGGTGGGGTGGGACGTTGAGACGTGTGGTGGGACGTTGAGACGTGTGGTGGAACGTAGAGACGTGTGGTGGAACGTTAAGACGTCTGATGGGACGTTGAGACGTGTGGTGGGATGTTGATACGTGTGGTTGGACGTTGAGACATGTGGTGGGACGTTGAGACGTATGGTGGGACGTTGAGACGTGTGGTGGGACGTTGAGACATGTGGTGGGACGTTGAGACGTATGGTGGGACGTTGAGACGTCTGATGGGACGTTGAGACGTGTGGTGGAACGTTGAGACGTATGGTGGGACGTTGAGACGTCTGATGGTACGTTGAGACGTGTGGTGGAACGTTGAGACGTGTGATGGGACGTTGAGACGTGTGGTGGAACGTTGAGACATCTGATGGGACGTTGTGACGTCTGATGGAACGTTAAAACGTCTGATGGGACGTTGACACGTGTGGTGGAACGTTGAGACATCTGATGGGACGTTGAGACGTCTGATGGAACGTTAAGACGTCTGATGGGACGTTGAGACGTGTGGTGGGACGTTGAGACGTAGGGTGGAACGTTGAGACGTGTGGTGGGACGTTGAGACGTAGGGTGGAACGTTGAGACGTGTCGTGGAACGTTGAGACGTGTGGTGGAACGTTGTGATATGTGGTGGGATGTTGATACGTGTGGTTGGACGTTGAGACATGTGGTGGGACGTTGAGACGTATGGTGGGACGTTGAGACGTGTGGTGGGACGTTGAGACGTGTGGTGGGACGTTGAGACGTGTGGTGGGACGTTGAGACGTATGGTGGGACGTTGAGACGTGTGGTGGAACGTTGAGACGTATGGTGGGACGTTGAGACGTGTGGTGGAACGTTGAGACGTGTGATGGGACGTTGAGACGTGTGGTGGAACGTTGAGACGTATGATGGGACGTTGAGACGTGTGGTGGAACGTAGAGACGTGTGGTGGGACGTTGAGACATGTGGTGGAACGTTGAGACGTATGGTGGGGTGGGACGTAGAGACGTGTGGTGGGACGTTGAGACGTGTGGTGGGACGTTGAGACGTGTGGTGGAACGTAGAGACGTCTGGTGGAACGTTGAGACGTGTGGTGGGACGTTGAGACGTGTGGTGGAACGTTGAGACGTGTGGTGGAACGTTGAGACGTGTGGTGGGACGTTGAGACGTGTGGTGGGACGTTGAGACGTGTGGTGGAACGTTGAGACGTGTGGTGGGACGTTGAGACATGTGGTAGGACGTTGAGACGTATGTTGGGACGTTGAGACGTGTGGTGGGGTGGGACGTTGAGACGTGTGGTGGGGTGGGACGTTGAGACGTGTGGTGGGACGTTGAGACGTGTGGTGGAACGTAGAGACGTGTGGTGGAACTTTGAGACGTGTGGTGGGACGTTGAGACGTGTGGTGGGACGTTGAGACGTGTGGTGGAACGTAGAGACGTGTGGTGGAACGTAGAGACGTGTGGTGGAACGTTGAGACGTGTGGTGGGGTGGGACGTTGAGACGTGTGGTGGGACGTTGAGACGTGTGGTGGAACGTAGAGACGTGTGGTGGAACGTTGAGACGTGTGGTGGGACGTTGAGACGTGTGGTGGGACGTTGAGACGTGTGGTGGGACGTTGAGACGTGTGGTGGAACGTAGCGACGTGTGGTGGAACGTTGAGACGTGTGGTGGAACGTAGAGACGTGTGGTGGAACGTTGAGACGTGTGGTGGGACGTTGAGACGTATGGTGGAACGTTGAGACGTGTGGTGGGGTGGAACGTAGAGACGTGTGGTGGAACGTTGAGACGTGTGGTGGGACGTTGAGACGTGTGGTGGGACGTTGAGACGTGTGGTGGAACGTAGCGACGTGTGGTGGAACGTAGAGACGTGTGGTGGAACGTTGAGACGTGTGGTGGGACGTTGAGACGTGTGGTGGGACGTTGAGACGTGTGGTGGGACGTTGAGACGTGTGGTGGAACGTTGAGACATGTGGGACGTTGAGACGTGTGGTGGGACGTTGAGACGTGTGGTGGGACGTTGAGACGTGTGGTGGGACGTTGAGACGTGTGGTGGAACGTTGAGACGTGTGGTGGAACGTTGAGACGTATGATGGTACGTTGAGACGTGTGGTGGGACGTTGAGACGTGTGGTGGGACGTTGAGACGTCTGATGGGACGTTGAGACGTGTGGTGGGACGTTGAGACGTGTGGTGGGACGTTGAGACGTGTGGTGGGACGTTGAGACGTGTGGTGGAACGTTGAGATGTGTGTGGTGGGACGTTAAGACGTGTGGTGGAACGTTGAGACGTGTGATGGGACCTTGAGACGTGTGGTGGAACGTTGAGACGTCTGATGGAACGTTGAGACGTCTGATGGAACGTTGAGACGTCTGATGGGACGTTGAGACGTGTGGTGGATCATTGAGACATGTGATGGAACGTTGAGACGTGTGGTGGAACGTAGAGACGTGTGGTGGAACGTTAAGACGTGAGAGACGTTGAGACGTGATGAAACGTTGAGACGTGTGGTGGGACGTTGAGACGTAGGGTGGAACGTTGAGACGTAGGGTGGAACGTTGACACGTGTGGTGGAACGTTGAGACGTGTGGTGGAACGTTGTGATATGTGGTGGGATGTTGAGACGTGTGGTTGGACGTTGAGACGTCTGATGGAACGTTGAGATGTGTGGTGGAACGTAGAGACGTGTGGTGGAACGTTAAGACGTGAGAGACGTTGAGACGTGATGAAACGTTGAGACGTGTGGTGGGACGTTGAGACGTAGGGTGGAACGTTGAGACGTGTGGTGGGACGTTGAGACGTATGGTGGAACGTTAAGACGTGTGGTGGAACGTTGAGACGTAGGGTGGAACGTTGAGACGTGTGGTGGGATGTTGAGACGTAGGGTGGAAAGTTGAGACGTAGGGTGGAAAGTTGAGACGTGTGGTGGGACGTTGAGACGTGGTGGAACGTTGAGACGTGTGGTGGAACGTTGACACGTGTGGTGGAACGTTGAGACGTGTGGTGGAACGTTGTGATATGTCGTGGGATGTTGAGACGTGTGGTGGGACGTTGAAACGTGTGGTGGAACGTTGAGACGTGTGGTGGAACGTTGACACGTGTGGTGGAACGTTGAGACGTGTGGTGGAACGTTGTGATATGTGGTGGGATGTTGAGACGTGTGGTTGGACGTTGAGACATGTGATGGAACGTTGAGATGTGTGGTGGAACGTAGAGACGTGTGGTGGAACGTTAAGACGTGAGAGACGTTGAGACGTGATGAAACGTTGAGACGTGTGGTGGGACGTTGAGACGTAGGGTGGAACGTTGAGACGTGTGGTGGGACGTTGAGACGTATGGTGGAACGTTAAGACGTGTGGTGGAACGTTGAGACGTAGGGTGGAACGTTGAGACGTGTGGTGGGATGTTGAGACGTAGGGTGGAAAGTTGAGACGTAGGGTGGAAAGTTGAGACGTGTGGTGGGACGTTGAGACGTGTGGTGGAACGTTGAGACGTGTGGTGGAACGTTGAGACGTGTGGTGGAACGTTGTGATATGTGGTGGGATGTTGAGACGTGTGGTGGGACGTTGAGACGTGTGGTGGGACGTTGAGACAATCAGACGTATAGTGGAACGTTGAGACGTGTGGTGGAACGTTGAGACGTAGGGTGGAACGTTGAGACGTGTGGTGGAACGTTGTGATATTTTGTGGAACGTTGTGATATGTGGTGGGATGTTGAGACGTGTGGTGGGACGTTGAGACGTGTGGTGGAACGTAGAGACGTGTGGTGGGACGTTGAGACAATCAGACGTATAGTGAAACGTTGAGATGTGTGGTGGGACGTTGAGACATGTGGTGGAACGTTGAGACGTGTGGTGGAACGTTGACACGTGTGGTGGAACGTTGAGACGTGTGGTGGGACGTTGTGATATGTCGTGGGATGTTGAGACGTGTGGTGGGACGTTGAGACGTGTGGTGGAACGTTGAGACGTGTGGTGGAACGTTGAGACGTGTGGTGGAACGTTGTGATATGTGGTGGGATGTTGAGACGTGTGGTGGGACGTTGAGACGTGTAGTGGAACGTAGAGACGTGTGGTGGGACGTTGAGACAATCAGACGTATAGTGAAACGTTGAGATGTGTGGTGGGACGTTGAGACGTGGTGGAACGTTGAGACGTGTGGTGGAACGTTGACACGTGTGGTGGAACGTTGAGACGTGTGGTGGAACGTTGTGATATGTCGTGGGATGTTGAGACGTGTGGTGGGACGTTGAAACGTGTGGTGGAACGTTGAGACGTGTGGTGGAACGTTGACACGTGTGGTGGAACGTTGAGACGTGTGGTGGAACGTTGTGATATGTGGTGGGATGTTGAGACGTGTGGTTGGACGTTGAGACGTCTGATGGAACGTTGAGACATCTGATGGAACGTTGAGACGTCTGATGGGACGTTGAGACGTGTGGTGGATCATTGAGACATGTGATGGAACGTTGAGATGTGTGGTGGAACGTAGAGACGTGTGGTGGAACGTTAAGACGTGAGAGACGTTGAGACGTGATGGAACGTTGAGACGTGTGGTGGGACGTTGAGACGTGTGGTGGGACGTTGAGACGTAGGGTGGAACGTTGAGACGTGTGGTGGAATGTTGAGACGTGTGGTGGAACGTTGAGACGTGTGGTGGAACGTAGAGACGTGTGGTGGGACGTTGAGACGTGTGGTGGAACGTTGAGACGTGTGGTGGGACGTTGAGACATGTGGTAGGACGTTGAGACGTATGTTGGGACGTTGAGACGTGTGGTGGGGTGGGACGTTGAGACGTGTGGTGGGACGTTGAGACGTGTGGTGGAACGTAGAGACGTGTGGTGGAACGTTGAGACGTGTGGTGGGACGTTGAGACGTGTGGTGGAACGTAGAGACGTGTGGTGGAACGTAGCGACGTGTGGTGGAACGTTGAGACGTGTGGTGGAACGTAGAGACGTGTGGTGGAACGTTGAGACGTGTGGTGGGACGTTGAGACGTATGGTGGAACGTTGAGACGTGTGGTGGAACGTAGCGACGTGTGGTGGAACGTTGAGACGTGTGGTGGGACGTTGAGACGTGTGGTGGGACGTTGAGACGTGTGGTGGAACGTAGAGACGTGTGGTGGAACGTAGAGACGTGTGGTGGGACGTTGAGACGTGTGGTGGGACGTTGAGACGTGTGGTGGGACGTTGAGACGTGTGGTGGGACGTAGAGACGTGTGGTGGAACGTTGAGACGTGTGGTGGGACGTTGAGATGTGTGGTGGGACGTTGAGACGTGTGGTGGGACGTTGAGACGTGTGGTGGAACGTTGAGACGTGTGTGGTGGAACGTTGAGACGTGTGGTGGAATGTTGAGACGTATGATGGTACGTTGAGACGTGTGGTGGGACGTTGAGACGTGTGGTGGGACGTTGAGACGTCTGATGGGACGTTGAGACGTGTGGTGGGATGTTGAGACGTGTGGTGGGACGTTGAGACGTGTGGTGGAACGTTGAGATGTGTGTGGTGGGACGTTAAGACGTGTGGTGGAACGTTGAGACGTGTGATGGGACCTTGAGACGTGTGGTGGAACGTTGAGACGTCTGATGGAACGTTGAGACGTCTGATGGAACGTTGAGACGTCTGATGGGACGTTGAGACGTGTGGTGGATCATTGAGACATGTGATGGAACGTTGAGATGTGTGGTGGAACGTAGAGACGTGTGGTGGAACGTTAAGACGTGAGAGACGTTGAGACGTGATGAAACGTTGAGACGTGTGGTGGGACGTTGAGACGTGTGGTGGGACGTTGAGACGTAGGGTGGAACGTTGAGACGTGTGGTGGGACGTTGAGACGTAGGGTGGAACGTTAAGACGTGTGGTGGAACGTTGAGACGTAGGGTGGAACGTTGAGACGTGTGGTGGGATGTTGAGACGTAGGGTGGAAAGTTGAGACGTAGGGTGGAAAGTTGAGACGTGTGGTGGAACGTTGAGATGTGTGGTGGGACGTTGAGACGTGTGGTGGAACATTGAGACGTGCGGTGGAACGTTGAGATGTGTGGTGGAACATTGTGATATGTGGTGGGACGTTGAGACGTGTGGTGGAACGTTGAGACGTGTGGTGGAACGTTGTGATATGTGGTGGGATGTTGAGACGTGTGGTGGGACGTTGAGACGTGTGGTGGGACGTTGAGACGTGTGGTGGAACGTAGAGACGTGTGGTGGAACGTTGACACGTGTGGTGGAACGTTGAGACGTGTGGTGGGACGTTGTGATATGTCGTGGGATGTTGAGACGTGTGGTGGGACGTTGAGACAATCAGACGTATAGTGGAACGTTGAGACGTGTGGTGGAACGTTGAGACGTGTGGTGGAACGTTGAGACGTGTGGTGGAACGTTGTGATATGTGGTGGAACGTTGAGACGTGTGGTGGGACGTTGAGACAATCAGACGTATAGTGGAACGTTGAGACGTGTGGTGGAACGTTGAGACGTGTGGTGGAACGTTGTGATATGTGGTGGGACGTTGAGACGTGTGGTGGGACGTAGAGACGTGTGGTGGGACGTTGAGACAATCAGACGTATAGTGAAACGTTGAGATGTGTGGTGGGACGTTGAGACATGTGGTGGAACGTTGAGACGTGTGGTGGAACGTTGACACGTGTGGTGGAACGTTGTGATATGTGGTGGGATGTTGAGACGTGTGGTTGGACGTTGAGACGTCTGATGGAACGTTGAGACCTCTGATGGAACGTTGAGACGTCTGATGGGACGTTGAGACGTGTGGTGGATCATTGAGACATGTCATGGAACGTTGAGATGTGTGGTGGAACGTAGAGACGTGTGGTGGAACGTTAAGACGTGAGAGACGTTGAGACGTGATGGAACGTTGAGACGTGTGGTGGGACGTTGAGACGTGTGGTGGGACGTTGGGACGTATGGTGGGACGTTGAGACGTGTGGTGGGACGTTGAGACGTGTGGTGGAACGTTGAGACGTGTGGTGGGACGTTGAGACGTGTGGTGGGACGTTGAGACGTGTGGTGGAACGTAGAGACGTGTGGTGGAACGTAGAGACGTGTGGTGGGACGTTGAGACGTGTGGTGGAACGTTGAGACGTGTGGTGGGACGTTGAGACATGTGGTAGGACGTTGAGACGTCTGATGGGACGTTGAGACGTGTGATGGGTCGTTGAGACATGTGGTGGAACGTTGAGACGTATGATGGGACGTTGAGACGTGTGGTGGGACGTAGAGACGTGTGGTGGGACGTTGAGACGTGTGGTGGGACGTTGAGACGTATGGTGGGGTGGGACGTTGAGACGTGTGGTGGGACGTTGAGACGTGTGGTGGAACGTAGAGACGTGTGGTGGAACGTTGAGACGTGTGGTGGGACGTTGAGACGTGTGGTGGGACGTTGAGACGTGTGGTGGAACGTAGAGACGTGTGGTGGGACGTTGAGACGTGTGGTGGGACGTTGAGACGTGTGGTGGAACGTTGAGACGTGTGGTGGGACGTTGAGACATGTGGTAGGACGTTGAGACGTATGTTGGGACGTTGAGACGTGTGGTGGGGTGGGACGTTGAGACGTGTGGTGGGACGTTGAGACGTGTGGTGGAACGTAGAGACGTGTGGTGGAACGTTGAGACGTGTGGTGGGACGTTGAGACGTGTGGTGGGACGTTGAGACGTGTGGTGGGACGTTGAGACGTGTGGTGGAACGTAGCGACGTGTGGTGGAACGTAGCGACGTGTGGTGGGACATTGAGACATGTGGTGGAACGTAGAGACGTGTGGTGGAACGTTGAGACGTGTGGTGGGACGTTGAGACGTATGGTGGAACGTTGAGACGTGTGGTGGGGTGGAACGTAGAGACGTGTGGTGGAACGTTGAGACGTGTGGTGGGACGTTGAGACGTGTGGTGGGACGTTGAGACGTGTGGTGGAACGTAGAGACGTGTGGTGGGACGTTTAGACGTGTGGTGGGACGTTGAGACGTGTGGTGGAACGTTGAGACATGTGGGACGTTGAGACGTGTGGTGGGACGTTGAGACGTATGGTGGGACGTTGAGACGTAGGGTGGAACGTTGAGACGTATGGTGGAACGTTGAGACGTATGGTGGGACGTTGAGACGTGTGGTGGAACGTTGAGACGTATGATGGTACGTTGAGATGTGTGGTGGGACGTTGGGACGTCTGATGGGACGTTGAGACGTGTGGTGGAACGTTGAGACGTGTGGTGGGACGTTGAGACGTGTAGTGGGACGTTGAGACGTGTGGTGGAACGTTGAAACGTGTGGTGGGACGTTGAGACGTGTAGTGGGACGTTGAGACGTGTGGTGGAACGTTGAGACGTGTGGTGGAACGTAGAGACGTGTGGTGGGACGTTGAGACGTGTGGTGGAACGTTGAGACGTGTGGTGGGACGTTGAGACATGTGGTAGGACGTTGAGACGTATGTTGGGACGTTGAGACGTGTGGTGGGGTGGGACGTTGAGACGTGTGATGGGTCGTTGAGACATGTGGTGGAACGTTGAGACGTATGATGGTACGTTGAGATGTGTGATGGGACGTTGAGACGTCTGATGGGACGTTGAGACGTGTGGTGGAACGTTGAGACGTGTGGTGGGACGTTGAGACGTGTAGTGGGACGTTGAGACGTGTGGTGGAACGTTGAAACGTGTGGTGGGACGTTGAGACGTGTAGTGGGACGTTGAGACGTGTGGTGGAACGTTGAGACGTGTGGTGGAACGTAGAGACGTGTGGTGGGACGTTGAGACGTGTGGTGGAACGTTGAGACGTGTGGTGGGACGTTGAGACATGTGGTAGGACGTTGAGACGTATGTTGGGACGTTGAGACGTGTGGTGGGGTGGGACGTTGAGACGTGTGATGGGTCGTTGAGACATGTGGTGGAACGTTGAGACGTATGATGGGACGTTGAGACGTGTGGTGGAATGTTGAGACGTCTGATGGGACGTTGAGACATGTGGTGGAATGTTGAGACGTCTGATGGGACGTTGAGACGTCTGATGGAACGTTGAGACGTCTGATGGGACGTTGAGACGTCTGATGGTACGTTGAGACGTGTGGTGGAACGTTGAGACGTGTGATGGGACGTTGAGACGTATGGTGGGGTGGGACGTTGAGACGTATGATGGGACGTTGAGACGTGTGGTGGAACGTTGAGACATCTGATGGGACGTTGTGACGTCTGATGGAACGTTAAGACGTCTGATGGGACGTTGAGACGTGTGGTGGAACGTTGAGACATCTGATGGGACGTTGAGACGTCTGATGGAACGTTAAGACGTCTGATGGGACGTTGAGACGTGTGGTGGGACGTTGAGACGTAGGGTGGAACGTTGAGACGTGTCGTGGAACTTTGAGATGTGTGGTGGAACGTTGTGATATGTGGTGGGATATTGATACGTGTGGTTGGACGTTGAGACATGTGGTGGGACGTTGAGACGTATGGTGGGACGTTGAGACGTAGGGTGGAACGTTGAGACGTATGGTGGGACGTTGAGACGTGTGGTGGAACGTTGAGACGTATGATGGTACGTTGAGATGTGTGGTGGGACGTATGGTGGGACGTTGAGACGTGTGGTGGGACGTTGAGACGTGTGGTGGAACGTTGAGACGTGTGGTGGGACGTTGAGACGTGTGGTGGGACGTTGAGACGTGTGGTGGAACGTTGAGACGTGTGGTGGAACGTAGAGACGTGTGGTGGGACGTTGAGACGTGTGGTGGAACGTTGAGACGTGTGGTGGGACGTTGAGACATGTGGTAGGACGTTGAGACGTATGTTGGGACGTTGAGACGTGTGGTGGGGTGGGACGTTGAGGCGTGTGATGGGTCGTTGAGACATGTGGTGGAACTTTGAGACGTATGATGGGACGTTGAGACGTGTGGTGGAATGTTGAGACGTCTGATGGGACGTTGAGACATGTGGTGGAATGTTGAGACGTCTGATGGGACGTTGAGACGTCTGATGGAACGTTGAGACGTCTGATGGGACGTTGAGACGTGTGGTGGAACGTTGAGACGTGTGATGGGACGTTGAGACGTGTGGTGGAACGTTGAGACGTATGATGGGACGTTGAGACGTGTGGTGGAACGTTGAGACATCTGATGGGACGTTGTGACGTCTGATGGAACGTTAAGACGTCTGATGGGACGTTGAGACGTGTGGTGGAACGTTGAGACTTCTGATGGGACGTTGAGACGTCTGATGGAACGTTAAGACGTCTGATGGGACGTTGAGACGTGTGGTGGGACGTTGAGACGTAGGGTGGAACGTTGAGACGTGTGGTAGGACGTTGAGACGTAGGGTGGAACGTTGAGACGTGTCGTGGAACGTTGAGACGTGTGGTGGAACGTTGTGATAAGTGGTGGGATGTTGATACGTGTGGTTGGACGTTGAGACATGTGGTGGGACGTTGAGACGTATGGTGGGACGTTGAGACGTGTGGTGGGACGTTGAGACGTGTGGTGGGACGTTGAGACATGTGGTGGGACGTTGAGACGTATGGTGGGACGTTGAGACGTGTGGTGGAACGTTGAGACGTATGGTGGGACGTTGAGACGTGTGGTGGGACGTTGAGACATGTGGTGGGACGTTGAGACATGTGGTGGGACGTTGAGACGTGTGGTGGGACGTTGAGACGTGTGGTGGAACGTAGAGACGTGTGGTGGGACGTTGAGACGTGTGGTGGGACGTTGAGACGTATGGTGGGACGTTGAGACGTGTGGTGGGACGTAGAGACGTGTGGTGGAACGTAGAGACGTGTGGTGGAACGTTGAGACGTGTGGTGGAACGTTGAGACGTGTGGTGGAACGTAGAGACGTGTGGTGGAACGTTGAGACGTGTGGTGGGACGTTGAGACGTGTGGTGGAACGTTGAGAAGTGTGGTGGAACGTAGAGACGTGTGGTGGGACGTTGAGACGTGTTGTGGAACGTTGAGACGTGTGGTGGGACGTTGAGACATGTGGTAGGACGTTGAGACGTATGTTGGGGCGTTGAGACGTGTGGTGGGGTGGGACGTTGAGACGTATGGTGGGACGTTGAGACGTGTGGTGGAACGTAGAGACGTGTGGTGGGACGTTGAGACGTGTGGTGGAACGTTGAGACGTGTGGTGGGACGTTGAGACGTGTGGTGGGACGTTGAGACGTGTGGTGGAACGTAGAGACGTGTTGTGGAACGTAGCGACGTGTGGTGGAACGTTGAGACGTGTGGTGGGACATTGAGACATGTGGTGGAACGAAGAGACGTGTGGTGGAACGTTGAGACGTGTGGTGGGACGTTGAGACGTATGGTGGAACGTTGAGACGTGTGGTGGGGTGGAACGTAGAGACGTGTGGTGGAACGTTGAGACGTGTGGTGGGACGTTGAGACGTGTGGTGGGACGTTGAGACGTGTGGTGGAACGTAGAGACGTGTGGTGGAACGTAGAGACGTGTGGTGGGACGTTTAGACGTGTGGTGGGACGTTGAGACGTGTGGTGGAACGTTGAGACGTGGGACGTTGAGACGTGTGGTGGGACGTTGAGACGTTTGGTGGGACGTTGAGACGTAGGGTGGAACGTTGAGACGTATGGTGTAACGTTGAGACGTGTGGTGGAACGTTGAGACGTGTGGTGGAACGTAGAGACGTGTGGTGGAACGTTGAGACGTGTGGTGGAACGTAGAGACGTGTGGTGGGACGTAGAGACGTGTGGTGGGACGTTGAGACGTGTGGTGGAACGTTGAGACGTGTGGTGGAACGTAGAGACGTGTGGTGGAACGTTGAGACGTGTGGTGGAACGTAGAGACGTGTGGTGGGACGTTGAGACGTGTGGTGGAACGTTGAGACGTGTGGTGGAACGTTGAGACGTGTGGTGGAACGTAGAGACGTGTGGTGGGACGTTAAGACGTGTTGTGGAACGTTGAGACGTGTGGTGGGACGTTGAGACATGTGGTGGGGTGGGACGTTGAGACGTATGGTGGGACGTTGAGACGTATGTTGGGACGTTGAGACGTGTGGTGGGGTGGGACGTTGAGACGTATGGTGGGACGTTGAGACGTATGGTGGGACGTTGAGACGTGTGGTGGAACGTAGAGACGTGTGGTGGAACGTTGAGACGTGTGGTGGGACGTTGAGACGTGTGGTGGGACGTTGAGACGTGTGGTGGAACGTAGAGACGTGTTGTGGAACGTAGCGACGTGTGGTGGAACGTTGAGACGTGTGGTGGGACATTGAGACATGTGGTGGAACGAAGAGACGTGTGGTGGAACGTTGAGACGTGTGGTGGGACGTTGAGACGTATGGTGGAACGTTGAGACGTGTGGTGGGGTGGAACGTAGAGACGTGTGGTGGAACGTTGAGACGTGTGGTGGGACGTTGAGACGTGTGGTGGGACGTTGAGACGTGTGGTGGAACGTAGAGACGTGTGGTGGAACGTAGAGACGTGTGGTGGGACGTTTAGACGTGTGGTGGGACGTTGAGACGTGTGGTGGAACGTTGAGACGTGGGACGTTGAGACGTGTGGTGGGACGCTGAGACGTTTGGTGGGACGTTGAGACGTAGGGTGGAACGTTGAGACGTATGGTGTAACGTTGAGACGTATGGTGGGACGTTGAGACGTGTGGTGGAACGTTGAGACGTATGATGGTACGTTGAGATGTGTGGTGGGACGTTGGGACGTATGGTGGGACGTTGAGACGTGTGGTGGGACGTTGAGACGTGTGGTGGAACGTTGAGACGTGTGGTGGGACGTTGAGACGTGTGGTGGGACGTTGAGACGTGTGGTGGAACGTTGAGACGTGTGGTGGAACGTAGAGACGTGTGGTGGGACGTTGAGACGTGTGGTGGAACGTTGAGACGTGTGGTGGGACGTTGAGACGTGTGGTGGGACGTTGAGACGTGTGGTGGAACGTAGAGACGTGTGGTGGAACGTAGAGACGTGTGGTGGAACGTTGAGACGTGTGGTGGGACATTGAGACATGTGGTGGAACGTAGAGACGTGTGGTGGAACGTTGAGACGTGTGGTGGGACGTTGAGACGTGTGGTGGGACGTTGAGACGTATGGTGGAACGTTGAGACGTGTGGTGGGGTGGAACGTAGAGACGTGTGGTGGAACGTTGAGACGTGTGGTGGGACGTTGAGACGTGTGGTGGGACGTTGAGACGTGTGGTGGAACGTAGAGACGTGTGGTGGAACGTAGAGACGTGTGGTGGGACGTTTAGACGTGTGGTGGGACGTTGAGACGTGTGGGACGTTGAGACGTGTGGTGGGACGTTGAGACGTATGATGGAACGTTGAGACGTATGGTGGGACGTTGAGACGTATGGTGGAACGTTGAGACGTGTGGTGGAACGTAGAGACGTGTGGTGGGACGTTGAGACGTGTGGTGGAACGTTGAGACGTGTGGTGGGACGTTGAGACGTGTGGTGGGACGTTGAGACGTGTGGTGGAACGTTGAGACGTGTGGTGGGACGTTGAGACGTATGGTGGAACGTTGAGACGTGTGGTGGAACGTTGAGACGTGTGGTGGAACGTTGAGACGTGTGGTGGGACGTTGAGACGTGTGGTGGAACGTTGAGACGTGTGGTGGGACGTTGAGACGTATGGTGGAACGTAGAGACGTGTGGTGGAACGTAGCGACGTGTGGTGGAACGTTGAGACGTGTGGTGGGACATTGAGACATGTGGTGGAACGTAGAGACGTGTGGTGGAACGTTGAGACGTGTGGTGGGACGTTGAGACGTATGGTGGAACGTTGAGACGTGTGGTGGGGTGGAACGTAGAGACGTGTGGTGGAACGTTGAGACGTGTGGTGGGACGTTGAGACGTGTGGTGGGACGTTGAGACGTGTGGTGGAACGTAGAGACGTGTGGTGGAACGTTGAGACGTGTGGTGGAACGTTGAGACATGTGGGACGTTGAGACGTGTGGTGGGACGTTGAGACGTGTGGTGGAACGTTGAGACATGTGGGACGTTGAGACGTGTGGTGGGACGTTGAGACGTGTGGTGGGACGTTGAGACGTATGATGGAACGTTGAGACGTATGGTGGGACGTTGAGACGTATGGTGGGACGTTGAGACGTGTGGTGGAACGTAGAGACGTGTGGTGGAACGTAGAGACGTGTGGTGGAACGTAGCGACGTGTGGTGGAACGTTGAGACGTGTGGTGGAACGTAGAGACGTGTGGTGGAACGTAGAGACGTGTGGTGGAACGTTGAGACGTGTGGTGGGACGTTGAGACGTATGGTGGAACGTTGAGACGTGTGGTGGGGTGGAACGTAGAGACGTGTGGTGGAACGTTGAGACGTGTGGTGGGACGTTGAGACGTGTGGTGGGACGTTGAGACATGTGGTGGGGTGGGACGTTGAGACGTATGTTGGGACGTTGAGACGTATGTTGGGACGTTGAGACGTGTGGTGGGGTGGGACGTTGAGACGTGTGATGGGTCGTTGAGACGTGGTGGAACGTTGAGACGTATGATGGGACGTTGAGACGTGTGGTGGAATGTTGAGACGTCTGATGGGACGTTGAGACGTCTGATGGAACGTTGAGACGTCTGATGGGACGTTGAGACGTCTGATGGTACGTTGAGACGTGTGGTGGAACGTTGAGACGTGTGGTGGGACGTTAAGACGTGAGAGACGTTGAGACGTGTGATGGAACGATGAGATGTGTGGTGGAACGTTGAGACGTGTGGTGGAACGTTAAGACGTGAGAGACGTTGAGACGAGATGGATCGTTGAGACGTGTGGTGGGACGTTGAGATGTGTGGTGGGACGTTGAGATGTGTGGTGGGACGTTGAGACGTGTGGTGGGACGTTAAGACGTGTGGTGGGACGTTGAGACATGTGATAGAACGTTGAGATGTGTGGTGGAACGTTGAGACGTGTGGTGGAACGTTAAGACGTGAGAGACGTTGAGACGAGAGGGAACGTCGAGACGTCTGGTGGGACGTTGAGATGTGTGGTGGGACGTTGAGACGTGTGGTGGGACGTTGAGACGTGTGGTGGGAAGTTGAGACGTAGGGTGGAACGTTGAGACGTGTGGTGGGACATTGAGACGTGTGGTGGAACGTTGAGACGTGTGATGGGACTTTGAGACGTCTGATGGAACGTTGAGACGTCTGATGGGACGTTGAGACGTTAAGACGTGAGAGACGTTGAGACGTCTGGTGGAACGTTGAGACGTGTGGTGGGACGTTGAGACGTGTAGTGGGACGTTGAGACGTGTGGTGGAACGTTGAGACATGTGGGACGTTGAGACGTGTGGTGGGACGTTGAGACGTGAGAGACGTTGAGACATGTGGTGGAACGTTAAGACGTGAGAGACGTTGAGACGAGATGGAACGTTGAGACGTATGGTGGGACGTTAAGACGTGAGAGACGTTAAGACGTGAGAGACGTTAGGACGAGATGGAACGTTGAGACATGTGGTGGGACGTTGAGATGTGTGGTGGGACGTTAAGACCTGAGAGACGTTGAGACATGTGGTGGAACGTTGAGACGTGTGGTGGGACGTTAAGACGTGAGAGACGTTGAGACGTGTGATGGAACGATGAGATGTGTGGTGGAACGTTGAGACGTGTGGTGGAACGTTGAGACAGTGAGACGTGTGGTGGGACGTTGAGACGTGTGATGGGACGTTGAGACGTGTGATGGAACGTTGAGACGTGTGATGGAACGTTGAGACGTGTGACGGAACGTTAAGATGTGTGATGGAACGTTGAGACAATGAGACGTGTGGTGGGACGTTGAGACGTGTGGTGGGACGTTGAGACAATGAGACGTGTGGTGGAACGTAGAGACGTGTGGTGGGACGTTGAGACGTGTGGTGGAACGTTGAGACGTGTGGTGGAACGTTGAGACGTGTGGTGGAACGTAGAGACGTGTGGTGGAACGTTGAGACGTGTGGTGGAACGTTGAGACGTCTGATGGGACGTTGAGACGTCTGATGGAACGTTGAGACGTCTGATGGGACGTTGAGACGTCTGATGGTACGTTGAGACGTGTGGTGGAACGTTGAGACGTGTGGTGGGACGTTAAGACGTGAGAGACGTTGAGACGTGTGATGGAACGATGAGATGTGTGGTGGAACGTTGAGACGTGTGGTGGAACGTTAAGACGTGAGAGACGTTGAGACGAGATGGATCGTTGAGACGTGTGGTGGGACGTTGAGACGTGTGGTGGGACGTTAAGACGTGTGGTGGGACGTTGAGACATGTGATAGAACGTTGAGATGTGTGGTGGAACGTTGAGACGTGTGGTGGAACGTTAAGACGTGAGAGACGTTGAGACGAGATGGAACGTCGAGACGTCTGGTGGAACGTAGAGACGTGTGGTGGAACGTAGCGACGTGTGGTGGAACGTTGAGACGTGTGGTGGGACATTGAGACATGTGGTGGAACGTAGAGACGTGTGGTGGAACGTTGAGACGTGTGGTGGGACGTTGAGACGTGTGGTGGGACGTTGAGACGTATGGTGGAACGTTGAGACGTGTGGTGGGGTGGAACGTAGAGACGTGTGGTGGAACGTTGAGACGTGTGGTGGGACGTTGAGACGTGTGGTGGGACGTTGAGACGTGTGGTGGAACGTAGAGACGTGTGGTGGAACGTAGAGACGTGTGGTGGGACGTTTAGACGTGTGGTGGGACGTTGAGACGTGTGGTGGGACGTTGAGACATGTGGGACGTTGAGACGTGTGGTGGGACGTTGAGACGTATGATGGAACGTTGAGACGTATGGTGGGACGTTGAGACGTATGGTGGAACGTTGAGACGTGTGGTGGAACGTAGAGACGTGTGGTGGGACGTTGAGACGTGTGGTGGAACGTTGAGACGTGTGGTGGGACGTTGAGACGTGTGGTGGGACGTTGAGACGTGTGGTGGAACGTAGAGACGTGTGGTGGAACGTAGCGACGTGTGGTGGAACGTTGAGACGTGTGGTGGGACATTGAGACATGTGGTGGAACGTAGAGACGTGTGGTGGAACGTTGAGACGTGTGGTGGGACGTTGAGACGTATGGTGGAACGTTGAGACGTGTGGTGGGGTGGAACGTAGAGACGTGTGGTGGAACGTTGAGACGTGTGGTGGGACGTTGAGACGTGTGGTGGGACGTTGAGACGTGTGGTGGAACGTAGAGACGTGTGGTGGAACGTAGAGACGTGTGGTGGGACGTTTAGACGTGTGGTGGGACGTTGAGACGTGTGGTGGAACGTTGAGACATGTGGGACGTTGAGACGTGTGGTGGGACGTTGAGACGTGTGGTGGGACGTTGAGACGTATGATGGAACGTTGAGACGTATGGTGGGACGTTGAGACGTATGGTGGGACGTTGAGACGTGTGGTGGAACGTAGAGACGTGTGGTGGAACGTAGAGACGTGTGGTGGAACGTAGCGACGTGTGGTGGAACGTTGAGACGTGTGGTGGAACGTAGAGACGTGTGGTGGAACGTAGAGACGTGTGGTGGAACGTTGAGACGTGTGGTGGGACGTTGAGACGTATGGTGGAACGTTGAGACGTGTGGTGGGGTGGAACGTAGAGACGTGTGGTGGAACGTTGAGACGTGTGGTGGGACGTTGAGACGTATGTTGGGACGTTGAGACGTATGTTGGGACGTTGAGACGTGTGGTGGGGTGGGACGTTGAGACGTGTGATGGGTCGTTGAGACGTGGTGGAACGTTGAGACGTATGATGGGACGTTGAGACGTGTGGTGGAATGTTGAGACGTCTGATGGGACGTTGAGACGTCTGATGGAACGTTGAGACGTCTGATGGGACGTTGAGACGTCTGATGGTACGTTGAGACGTGTGGTGGAACGTTGAGACGTGTGGTGGGACGTTAAGACGTGAGAGACGTTGAGACGTGTGATGGAACGATGAGATGTGTGGTGGAACGTTGAGACGTGTGGTGGAACGTTAAGACGTGAGAGACGTTGAGACGAGATGGATCGTTGAGACGTGTGGTGGGACGTTGAGATGTGTGGTGGGACGTTGAGACGTGTGGTGGGACGTTAAGACGTGTGGTGGGACGTTGAGACATGTGATAGAACGTTGAGATGTGTGGTGGAACGTTGAGACGTGTGGTGGAACGTTAAGACGTGAGAGACGTTGAGACGAGATGGAACGTCGAGACGTCTGGTGGGACGTTGAGATGTGTGGTGGGACGTTGAGACGTGTGGTGGGACGTTGAGACGTGTGGTGGGAAGTTGAGACGTAGGGTGGGACGTTGAGACGTGTGATGGGACTTTGAGACGTCTGATGGAACGTTGAGACGTCTGATGGGACGTTGAGACGTTAAGACGTGAGAGACGTTGAGACGTCTGGTGGAACGTTGAGACGTGTGGTGGGACGTTGAGACGTGTGATGGGACTTTGAGACGTCTGATGGAACGTTGAGACGTCTGATGGGACGTTGAGACGTTAAGACGTGAGAGACGTTGAGACGTCTGGTGGAACGTTGAGACGTGTGGTGGGACGTTGAGACGTGTAGTGGGACGTTGAGACGTGTGGTGGAACGTTGAGACATGTGGGACGTTGAGACGTGTGGTGGGACGTTGAGACGTGAGAGACGTTGAGACATGTGGTGGGACGTTGAGACGTTTGATGGAACGTTGAGACGTGTGGTGGAACGTTAAGACGTGAGAGACGTTGAGACGAGATGGAACGTTGAGACGTATGGTGGGACGTTGAGATGTGTGGTGGGACGTTAAGACGTGAGAGACGTTGAGACGTGTGATGGAACGATGAGATGTGTGGTGGGACGTTAAGACGTGAGAGACGTTGAGACGTGTGATGGAACGTTGAGACGTGTGGTGGAACGTTGAGACGTGAGAGACGTTAAGACGTGAGAGACGTTAGGACGAGATGGAACGTTGAGACATGTGGTGGGACGTTAAGACGTGAGAGACGTTGAGACGTGTGATGGAACGATGAGATGTGTGGTGGGACGTTTAGACGTGAGAGACGTTGAGACGTGTGATGGAACGGTGAGATGTGTGGTGGGACGTTAAGACGTGAGAGACGTTGAGACGTATGGTGGAACGTTGAGACGTGTGGTGGAACGTTGAGACGTGAGAGACGTTAAGACGTGAGAGACGTTAGGACGAGATGGAACGTTGAGACATGTGGTGGGACGTTGAGATGTGTGGTGGGACGTTAAGACCTGAGAGACGTTGAGACATGTGGTGGAACGTTGAGACGTGTGGTGGGACGTTGAGACGTGTGGTGGGACGTTAAGACGTGAGAGACGTTGAGACGTGTGATGGAACGATGAGATGTGTGGTGGAACGTTGAGACGTGTGGTGGAACGTTGAGACAGTGAGACGTGTGGTGGGACGTTGAGACGTGTGATGGGACGTTGAGACGTGTGATGGAACGTTGAGACGTGTGATGGAACGTTGAGACGTGTGACGGAACGTTAAGATGTGTGATGGAACGTTGAGACAATGAGACGTGTGGTGGGACGTTGAGACGTGTGGTGGGACATTGAGACGTGTGGTGGGACGTTGAGACGTGTGGTGGGACGTTGAGACAATGAGACGTGTGGTGGAACGTAGAGACGTGTGGTGGGACGTTGAGACGTGTGGTGGAACGTTGAGACGTGTGGTGGAACGTTGAGACGTGTGGTGGAACGTAGAGACGTGTGGTGGAACGTTGAGACGTGTGGTGGAATGTTGAGACGTCTGATGGGACGTTGAGACGTCTGATGGAACGTTGAGACATCTGATGGGACGTTGAGACGTCTGATGGTACGTTGAGACGTGTGGTGGAACGTTGAGACGTGTGGTGGGACGTTAAGACGTGAGAGACGTTGAGACGTGTGATGGAACGATGAGATGTGTGGTGGAACGTTGAGACGTGTGGTGGAACGTTAAGACGTGAGAGACGTTGAGACGAGATGGATCGTTGAGACGTGTGGTGGGACGTTGAGATGTGTGGTGGGACGTTGAGACGTGTGGTGGGACGTTAAGACGTGTGGTGGGACGTTGAGACATGTGATAGAACGTTGAGATGTGTGGTGGAACGTTGAGACGTGTGGTGGAACGTTAAGACGTGAGAGACGTTGAGACGAGATGGAACGTCGAGACGTCTGGTGGGACGTTGAGATGTGTGGTGGGACGTTGAGACGTGTGGTGGGACGTTGAGACGTGTGGTGGGAAGTTGAGACGTAGGGTGGAACGTTGAGACGTGTGGTGGGACATTGAGACGTGTGGTGGAACGTTGAGACGTGTGATGGGACTTTGAGACGTCTGATGGAACGTTGAGACGTCTGATGGGACGTTGAGACGTGTGGTGGATCATTGAGACATGTGATGGAACGTTGAGATGTGTGGTGGAACGTTAAGACGTGAGAGACGTTGAGACGTCTGGTGGAACGTTGAGACGTGTGGTGGGACGTTGAGACGTGTAGTGGGACGTTGAGACGTGTGGTGGAACGTTGAGACATGTGGGACGTTGAGACGTGTGGTGGGACGTTGAGACGTGAGAGACGTTGAGACATGTGGTGGGACGTTGAGACGTTTGATGGAACGTTGAGACGTGTGGTGGAACGTTAAGACGTGAGAGACGTTGAGACGAGATGGAACGTTGAGACGTATGGTGGGACGTTAAGACGTGAGAGACGTTAAGACGTGAGAGACGTTAAGACGAGATGGAACGTTGAGACATGTGGTGGGACGTTGAGACGTGTGATGGGACGTTGAGACGTGTGATGGGACGTTGAGACGTGTGATGGAACGTTGAGACGTGTGATGGAACGTTGAGACGTGTGACGGAACGTTAAGATGTGTGATGGAACGTTGAGACAATGAGACGTGTGGTGGGACGTTGAGACGTGTGGTGGGACGTTGAGACAATGAGACGTGTGGTGGAACGTAGAGACGTGTGGTGGGACGTTGAGACGTGTGGTGGAACGTTGAGACGTGTGGTGGAACGTAGAGACGTGTGGTGGAACGTTGAGACGTGTGGTGGAACGTAGAGACGTGTGGTGGGACGTTGAGACGTGTTGTGGAACGTTGAGACGTGTGGTGGGACGTTGAGACATGTGGTAGGACGTTGAGACGTATGTTGGGACGTTGAGCCGTGTGGTGGGGTGGGACGTTGAGACGTATGGTGGGACGTTGAGACGTGTGGTGGAACGTAGAGACGTGTGGTGGAACGTTGAGACGTGTGGTGGGACGTTGAGACGTGTGGTGGGACGTTGAGACGTGTGGTGGAACGTAGAGACGTGTTGTGGAACGTAGCGACGTGTGGTGGAACGTTGAGACGTGTGGTGGGACATTGAGACATGTGGTGGAACGTAGAGACGTGTGGTGGAACGTTGAGACGTGTGGTGGGACGTTGAGACGTATGGTGGAACGTTGAGACATGTGGTGGGGTGGAACGTAGAGACGTGTGGTGGAACGTTGAGACGTGTGGTGGGACGTTGAGACGTGTGGTGGGACGTTGAGACGTGTGGTGGAACGTAGAGACGTGTGGTGGAACGTAGAGACGTGTGGTGGGACGTTTAGACGTGTGGTGGGACGTTGAGACGTGTGGTGGAACGTTGAGACGTGGGACGTTGAGACGTGTGGTGGGACGTTGAGACGTTTGGTGGGACGTTGAGACGTAGGGTGGAACGTTGAGACGTATGGTGTAACGTTGAGACGTATGGTGGGACGTTGAGACGTGTGGTGGAACGTTGAGACGTATGATGGTACGTTGAGATGTGTGGTGGGACGTTGGGACGTATGGTGGGACGTTGAGACGTGTGGTGGGACGTTGAGACGTGTGGTGGGACGTTGAGACGTGTGGTGGAACGTTGAGACGTGTGGTGGGACGTTGAGACGTGTGGTGGGACGTTGAGACGTGTGGTGGAACGTTGAGACGTGTGGTGGAACGTAGAGACGTGTGGTGGGACGTTGAGATGTGTGGTGGAACGTTGAGACGTGTGGTGGAACGTAGAGAAGTGTGGTGGAACGTAGCGACGTGTGGTGGAACGTTGAGACGTGTGGTGGGACATTGAGACATGTGGTGGAACTTAGAGACGTGTGGTGGAACGTTGAGACGTGTGGTGGGACGTTGAGACGTATGGTGGAACGTTGAGACGTGTGGTGGGGTGGAACGTAGAGACGTGTGGTGGGACGTTTAGACGTGTGGTGGGACGTTGAGACGTGTGGTGGAACGTTGAGACATGTGGGACGTTGAGACGTGTGGTGGGACGTTGAGACGTAGGGTGGAACGTTGAGACGTATGGTGTAACGTTGAGACGTATGGTGGGACGTTGAGACGTGTGGTGGAACGTTGAGACGTATGATGGTACGTTGAGACGTGTGGTGGGACGTCTGGACGTATGGTGGGACGTTGAGACGTGTGGTGGGACGTTGAGACGTGTGGTGGAACGTAGAGACGTGTGGTGGGACGTTGAGACGTGTGGTGGGACGTTGAGACGTGTGGTGGAACGTTGAGACGTGTGGTGGAACGTAGAGACGTGTGGTGGAACGTAGAGACGTGTGGTGGGACGTTGAGACGTGTGGTGGGACGTTGAGACGTGTGGTGGGACGTTGAGACGTGTGGTGGGACGTTGAGACGTGTGGTGGAACGTTGAGACGTGTGGTGGGACGTTGAGACGTGTGGTGGGACGTTGAGACGTGTGGTGGGACGTAGAGACGTGTGGTGGAACGTAGCGACGTGTGGTGGAACGTTGAGACGTGTGGTGGGACATTGAGACGTGTGGTGGAACGTATAGACGTGTGGTGGAACGTTGAGACGTGTGGTGGGACGTTGAGACGTATGGTGGAACGTTGAGACGTGTGGTGGGGTGGAACGTAGAGACGTGTGGTGGAACGTTGAGACGTGTGGTGGGACGTTGAGACGTGTGGTGGAACGTAGAGACGTGTGGTGGAACGTAGAGACGTGTGGTGGGACGTTTAGACGTGTGGTGGGACGTTGAGACGTGTGGTGGAACGTTGAGACATGTGGGACGTTGAGACGTGTGGTGGGACGTTGAGACGTATGATGGAACGTTGAGACGTATGGTGGGACGTTGAGACGTATGGTGGAACGTTGAGACGTGTGGTGGAACGTAGAGACGTGTGGTGGGACGTTGAGACGTGTGGTGGAACGTTGAGACGTGTGGTGGGACGTTGAGACGTGTGGTGGGACGTTGAGACGTGTGGTGGAACGTAGAGACGTGTGGTGGAACGTAGCGACGTGTGGTGGAACGTTGAGACGTGTGGTGGGACATTGAGACATGTGGTGGAACGTAGAGACGTGTGGTGGAACGTTGAGACGTGTGGTGGGACGTTGAGACGTATGGTGGAACGTTGAGACGTGTGGTGGGGTGGAACGTAGAGACGTGTGGTGGAACGTTGAGACGTGTGGTGGGACGTTGAGACGTGTGGTGGGACGTTGAGACGTGTGGTGGAACGTAGAGACGTGTGGTGGAGCGTAGAGACGTGTGGTGGGACGTTTAGACGTGTGGTGGGACGTTGAGACGTGTGGTGGAACGTTGAGACATGTGGGACGTTGAGACGTGTGGTGGGACGTTGAGACGTATGATGGAACGTTGAGACGTATGGTGGGACGTTGAGACGTATGGTGGGACGTTGAGACGTGTGGTGGAACGTTGAGACGTGTGGTGGAACGTAGAGACGTGTGGTGGAACGTTGAGACGTGTGGTGGGACATTGAGACGTGGTGGAACGTAGAGACGTGTGGTGGAACGTTGAGACGTGTGGTGGGACGTTGAGACGTATGGTGGAACGTTGAGACGTGTGGTGGGGTGGAACGTAGAGACGTGTGGTGGAACGTTGAGACGTGTGGTGGGACGTTGAGACGTATGTTGGGACGTTGAGACGTATGTTGAGACGTTGAGACGTGTGGTGGGGTGGGACGTTGAGACGTGTGATGGGTCGTTGAGACATGTGGTGGAACGTTGAGACGTATGATGGGACGTTGAGACGTGTGGTGGAACGTTGAGACGTGTGGTGGAATGTTGAGACGTCTGATGGGACGTTGAGACGTCTGATGGAACGTTGAGACGTCTGATGGGACGTTGAGACGTCTGATGGTACGTTGAGACGTGTGGTGGAACGTTGAGACGTGTGGTGGGACGTTGAGACATGTGATAGAACGTTGAGATGTGTGGTGGAACGTTGAGACGTGTGGTGGAACGTTAAGACGTGAGAGACGTTGAGACGAGATGGAACGTCGAGACGTCTGGTGGGACGTTGAGATGTGTGGTGGGACGTTGAGACGTGTGGTGGGACGTTGAGACGTGTGGTGGGAAGTTGAGACGTAGGGTGGAACGTTGAGACGTGTGGTGGGACATTGAGACGTGTGGTGGAACGTTGAGACGTGTGATGGGACTTTGAGACGTCTGATGGAACGTTGAGACGTCTGATGGTATGTTGAGACGTGTGGTGGATCATTGAGACATGTGATGGAACGTTGAGATGTGTGGTGGAACGTTAAGACGTGAGAGACGTTGAGACGTCTGGTGGAACGTTGAGACGTGTGGTGGGACGTTGAGACGTGTAGTGGGACGTTGAGACGTGTGGTGGAACGTTGAGACATGTGGGACGTTGAGACGTGTGGTGGGACGTTGAGACGTGAGAGACGTTGAGACATGTGGTGGGACGTTGAGACGTTTGATGGAACGTTGAGACGTGTGGTGGAACGTTAAGACGTGAGAGACGTTGAGACGAGATGGAACGTTGAGACGTATGGTGGGACGTTAAGACGTGAGAGACGTTAAGACGTGAGAGACGTTAAGACGAGATGGAACGTTGAGACATGTGGTGGGACGTTGAGACGTGTGATGGGACGTTGAGACGTGTGATGGGACGTTGAGACGTGTGATGGAACGTTGAGACGTGTGATGGAACGTTGAGACGTGTGACGGAACGTAGAGACGTGTTGTGGAACGTAGCGACGTGTGGTGGAACGTTGAGACGTGTGGTGGGACATTGAGACGTGTGGTGGAACGTAGAGACGTGTTGTGGAACGTAGCGACGTGTGGTGGAACGTTGAGACGTGTGGTGGGACATTGAGACATGTGGTGGAACGTAGAGACGTTTGGTGGAACGTTGAGACGTGTGGTGGGACGTTGAGACGTATGGTGGAACGTTGAGACGTGTGGTGGGGTGGAACGTAGAGACGTGTGGTGGAACGTTGAGACGTGTGGTGGGACGTTGAGACGTGTGGTGGGACGTTGAGACGTGTGGTGGAACGTAGAGACGTGTGGTGGAACGTAGAGACGTGTGGTGGGACGTTTAGACGTGTGGTGGGACGTTGAGACGTGTGGTGGAACGTTGAGACGTGGGACGTTGAGACGTGTGGTGGGACGTTGAGACGTTTGGTGGGACGTTGAGACGTAGGGTGGAACGTTGAGACGTATGGTGTAACGTTGAGACGTATGGTGGGACGTTGAGACGTGTGGTGGAACGTTGAGACGTGTGGTGGGGTGGAACGTAGAGACGTGTGGTGGAACGTAGAGACGTGTGGTGGGACGTTTAGACGTGTGGTGGAACGTTGAGACATGTGGGACGTTGAGACGTGTGGTGGGACGTTGAGACGTAGGGTGGAACGTTGAGACGTATGGTGTAACGTTGAGACGTATGGTGGGACGTTGAGACGTGTGGTGGAACGTTGAGACGTATGATGGTACGTTGAGATGTGTGGTGGGACGTTGGGACGTATGGTGGGACGTTGAGACGTGTGGTGGGACGTTGAGACGTGTGGTGGAACGTAGAGACGTGTGGTGGGACGTTGAGACGTGTGGTGGGACGTTGAGACGTGTGGTGGAACGTTGAGACGTGTGGTGGAACGTAGAGACGTGTGGTGGGACGTTGAGACGTGTGGTGGAACGTTGAGACGTGTGGTGGGACGTTGAGACGTGTGGTGGGACGTTGAGACGTGTGGTGGAACGTAGAGACGTGTGGTGGAACGTAGCGACGTGTGGTGGAACGTTGAGACGTGTGGTGGGACATTGAGACATGTGGTGGAACGTATAGACGTGTGGTGGAACGTTGAGACGTGTGGTGGGACGTTGAGACGTATGGTGGAACGTTGAGACGTGTGGTGGGGTGGAACGTAGAGACGTGTGGTGGAACGTTGAGACGTGTGGTGGGACGTTGAGACGTGTGGTGGAACGTAGAGACGTGTGGTGGAACGTAGAGACGTGTGGTGGGACGTTTAGACGTGTGGTGGGACGTTGAGACGTGTGGTGGAACGTTGAGACATGTGGGACGTTGAGACGTGTGGTGGGACGTTGAGACGTATGATGGAACGTTGAGACGTATGGTGGGACGTTGAGACGTATGGTGGAACGTTGAGACGTGTGGTGGAACGTAGAGACGTGTGGTGGGACGTTGAGACGTGTGGTGGAACGTTGAGACGTGTGGTGGGACGTTGAGACGTGTGGTGGGACGTTGAGACGTGTGGTGGAACGTAGAGACGTGTGGTGGAACGTAGCGACGTGTGGTGGAACGTTGAGACGTGTGGTGGGACATTGAGACATGTGGTGGAACGTTGAGACGTGTGGTGGAACGTTGAGACGTGTGGTGGGACGTTGAGACGTATGGTGGAACGTTGAGACGTGTGGTGGGGTGGAACGTAGAGACGTGTGGTGGAACGTTGAGACGTGTGGTGGGACGTTGAGACGTGTGGTGGAACGTAGAGACGTGTGGTGGAACGTTGAGACGTGTGGTGGGACATTGAGACGTGGTGGAACGTAGAGACGTGTGGTGGAACGTTGAGACGTGTGGTGGGACGTTGAGACGTATGGTGGAACGTTGAGACGTGTGGTGGGGTGGAACGTAGAGACGTGTGGTGGAACGTTGAGACGTATGTTGGGACGTTGAGACGTATGTTGGGACGTTGAGACGTGTGGTGGGGTGGGTCGTTGAGACATGTGGTGGAACGTTGAGACGTATGATGGGACGTTGAGACGTGTGGTGGAATGTTGAGACGTCTGATGGGACGTTGAGACGTCTGATGGAACGTTGAGACGTCTGATGGGACGTTGAGACGTCTGATGGTACGTTGAGACGTGTGGTGGAACGTTGAGACGTGTGGTGGGACGTTAAGACGTGAGAGACGTTGAGACGTGTGATGGAACGATGAGATGTGTGGTGGAACGTTGAGACGTGTGGTGGAACGTTAAGACGTGAGAGACGTTGAGATGAGATGGATCGTTGAGACGTGTGGTGGGACGTTGAGATGTGTGATGGGACGTTGAGACGTGTGGTGGGACGTTAAGACGTGTGGTGGGACGTTGAGACATGTGATAGAACGTTGAGATGTGTGGTGGAACGTTGAGACGTGTGGTGGAACGTTAAGACGTGAGAGACGTTGAGACGAGATGGAACGTCGAGACGTCTGGTGGGACGTTGAGATGTGTGGTGGGACGTTGAGACGTGTGGTGGGACGTTGAGACGTGTGGTGGGAAGTTGAGACGTAGGGTGGAACGTTGAGACGTGTGGTGGGACATTGAGACGTGTGGTGGAACGTTGAGACGTGTGATGGGACTTTGAGACGTCTGATGGAACGTTGAGACGTCTGATGGGACGTTGAGACGTGTGGTGGATCATTGAGACATGTGATGGAACGTTGAGATGTGTGGTGGAACGTTGAGACGTGTGGTGGGACATTGAGACGTGTGATGGGACTTTGAGACGTCTGATGGAACGTTGAGACGTCTGATGGGACGTTGAGACGTGTGGTGGATCATTGAGACATGTGATGGAACGTTGAGACGTGTGGTGGAACGTTAAGACGTGAGAGACGTTGAGACGTCTGGTGGAACGTTGAGACGTGTGGTGGGACGTTGAGACGTGTAGTGGGACGTTGAGACGTGTGGTGGAACGTTGAGACATGTGGGACGTTGAGACGTGTGGTGGGACGTTGAGACGTGAGAGACGTTGAGACATGTGGTGGGACGTTGAGACGTTTGATGGAACGTTGAGACGTGTGGTGGAACGTTAAGACGTGAGAGACGTTGAGACGAGATGGAACGTTGAGACGTATGGTGGGACGTTAAGACGTGAGAGACGTTAAGACGTGAGAGACGTTAAGACGAGATGGAACGTTGAGACATGTGGTGGGACGTTGAGATGTGTGGTGGGACGTTAAGACCTGAGAGACGTTGAGACATGTGGTGGAACGTTGAGACGTGTGGTGGGACGTTAAGACGTGAGAGACGTTGAGACGTGTGATGGAACGATGAGACGTGTGGTGGGACGTTAAGACGTGAGAGACGTTGAGACGTGTGATGGAACGATGAGATGTGTGGTGGAACGTTGAGACGTGTGGTGGAACGTTGAGACAGTGAGACGTGTGGTGGGACGTTGAGACGTGTGATGGGACGTTGAGACGTGTGATGGAACGTTGAGACGTGTGACGGAACGTTAAGATGTGTGATGGAACGTTGAGACAATGAGACGTGTGGTGGGACGTTGAGACGTGTGGTGGGACATTGAGACGTGTGGTGGAACGTTGAGACGTGTGATGGGACTTTGAGACGTCTGATGGAACGTTGAGACGTCTGATGGGACGTTGAGACGTGTGGTGGATCATTGAGACATGTGATGGAACGTTGAGATGTGTGGTGGAACGTTGAGACGTGTGGTGGGACATTGAGACGTGTGATGGGACTTTGAGACGTCTGATGGAACGTTGAGACGTCTGATGGAACGTTGAGAGATGTGATGGAACGTTGAGACGTGTGGTGGAACGTTAAGACGTGAGAGACGTTGAGACGTCTGGTGGAACGTTGAGACGTGTGGTGGGACGTTGAGACGTGTGGTGGAACGTTGAGACATGTGGGACGTTGAGACGTGTGGTGGGACGTTGAGACGTGAGAGACGTTGAGACATGTGGTGGGACGTTGAGACGTTTGATGGAACGTTGAGACGTGTGGTGGAACGTTAAGACGTGAGAGACGTTGAGACGAGATGGAACGTTGAGACGTATGGTGGGACGTTAAGACGTGAGAGACGTTAAGACGAGATGGAACGTTGAGACATGTGGTGGGACGTTGAGATGTGTGGTGGGACGTTAAGACCTGAGAGACGTTGAGACATGTGGTGGAACGTTGAGACGTGTGGTGGGACGTTAAGACGTGAGAGACGTTGAGACGTGTGATGGAACGATGAGATGTGTGGTGGAACGTTGAGACGTGTGGTGGAACGTTGAGACAGTGAGACGTGTGGTGGGACGTTGAGACGTGTGATGGGACGTTGAGACGTGTGATGGAACGTTGAGACGTGTGATGGAACGTTGAGACGTGTGACGGAACGTTAAGATGTGTGATGGAACGTTGAGACAATGAGACGTGTGGTGGGACGTTGAGACGTGTGGTGGGACGTTGAGACAATGAGACGTGTGGTGGGACGTTGAGACAATGAGACGTCTTGGTCCTGCTATCCCAGTCCCAGTTCTGACTCCAGTCCAGTCTCAGCTCAGGGCCGAGTTCATAAAGATTGGTTTTAGTATTTTTTTCAGGGCTCATAAGTTCTGATGCTTTATACTTAAAAACTTCTCTCTCTCCCCCAAAAGGCCATGCAATCGGCCCTCGCTCGCCCCCACTCTTAGAGACAGACTGATCCAGGATGGGGTTTGGTTGGGACCTGAGAAATTCCCACGAGGGACTACTGAAGCTGCAGGACTGGGAGTTAAAGGTGGGGATGATCTCTGTTCAGCCTTTCTTTTCCATGAGTTTAACCAGGTAAAGTGTTTTATGGGTTATCTTACTTAGATACCATAGTATCATGTATATATACTACTATAACCAGGTTATAGTGTCTATAACCTGGTTATAGACACTATAACCAGGTTAGTGATTAATATACCACAGTATCATGTTTTATAACAGATAGACACTATAACCAGGTTAGATTATTTTCATAACTCACTGCTCCGTGTTTTATAGTTATAATGGGATTTATTTGAATGTGCGTACATTGAACCGACATGACACGTGTCATGAACATGAATAAATGAATTGAATGAAACTTTCTTGTCCCACAAAGGTAAATATGTCATGGGGACATTGTGCAAGTTCAGCTGCAGACAAACGTACATCAACACAATGGTCCATAAAGAGACATAATGATACAGTATATCCATAAAAATAGAAAAAAGACTTATAGACTTATACAAATAATTCTGGAAGGGGAGTGGAGGGGATGAAGGGGAGTGGAGGGATGAAGGGGAGTGGAGGGATGAAGGGGAGTGGAGGGATGAAGGGGAGTGGAGGGGATGAAGGGGAGTGGAGGGGATGAAGGGGAGTGGAGGGATGAAGGGGAATGGAGGGATGAAGGGGAGTGGAGGGGATGAAGGGGAGTGGAGGGGATGAAGGGGAATGGAGGGATGAAGGGGAGTGGAGGGATGAAGGGGAGTGGAGGGATGAAGGGGAATGGAGGGATGAAGGGGAGTGGAGGGATGAAGGGGAGTGGAGGGATGAAGGGGAATGGAGGGATGAAGGGGAGTGGAGGGGATGAAGGGGAGTGGAGGGGATGAAGGGGAGTGGAGGGATGAAGGGGAGTGGAGGGGATGAAGGGGAGTGGAGGGATGAAGGGGAGTGGAGGGATGAAGGGGAGTGGAGGGATGAAGGGGAGTGGAGGGGATGAAGGGGAGTGGAGGGATGAAGGGGAGTGGAGGGATGAAGGGGAGTGGAGGGGATGAAGGGGAATGGAGGGATGAAGGGGAGTGGAGGGATGAAGGGGAGTGGAGGGATGAAGGGGAGTGGAGGGATGAAGGGGAGTGGAGGGGATGAAGGGGAATGGAGGGATGAAGGGGAGTGGAGGGGATGAAGGGGAGTGGAGGGGATGAAGGGGAGTGGAGGGGATGAAGGGGAGTGGAGGGGATGAAGGGGAATGGAGGGATGAAGGGGAGTGGAGGGGATGAAGGGGAGTGGAGGGATGAAGGGGAGTGGAGGGGATGAAGGGGAGTGGAGGGATGAAGGGGAGTGGAGGGATGAAGGGGAGTGGAGGGATGAAGGGGAGTGGAGGGGATGAAGGGGAATGGAGGGATGAAGGGGAGTGGAGGGGATGAAGGGGAGTGGAGGGGATGAAGGGGAGTGGAGGGGATGAAGGGGAATGGAGGGATGAAGGGGAGTGGAGGGATGAAGGGGAGTGGAGGGATGAAGGGGAATGGAGGGATGAAGGGGAGTGGAGGGGATGAAGGGGAGTGGAGGGGATGAAGGGGAGTGGAGGGATGAAGGGGAGTGGAGGGATGAAGGGGAGTGGAGGGATGAAGGGGAGTGGAGGGGATGAAGGGGAATGGAGGGATGAAGGGGAGTGGAGGGATGAAGGGGAATGGAGGGATGAAGGGGAGTGGAGGGGATGAAGGGGAGTGGAGGGATGAAGGGGAGTGGAGGGATGAAGGGGAATGGAGGGATGAAGGGGAGTGGAGGGGATGAAGGGGAATGGAGGGATGAAGGGGAGTGGAGGGGATGAAGGGGAGTGGAGGGGATGAAGGGGAGTGGAGGGGATGAAGGGGAATGGAGGGATGAAGGGGAGTGGAGGGGATGAAGGGGAATGGAGGGATGAAGGGGAATGGAGGGATGATGGGGAATGGAGGGATGAAGGGGAATGGAGGGATGATGGGGAATGGAGGGATGATGGGGAATGGAGGGATGAAGGGGAGTGGAGGGATGAAGGGGAATGGAGGGATGAAGGGGAGTGGAGGGGATGATGGGGAGTGGAGGGATGATGGGGAATGGAGGGATGAAGGGGAGTGGAGGGATGAAGGGGAATGGAGGGATGATGGGGAATGGAGGGATGAAGGGATGATGGGGAATGGAGGGATGAAGGGGAATGGAGGGATGATGGGGAATGGAGGGATGAAGGGATGATGGGGAATGGAGGGATGAAGGGGAATGGAGGGATGAAGGGGAATGGAGGGATGAAGGGGAATGGAGGGATGATGGGGAATGGAGGGATGAAGGGGAATGGAGGGATGAAGGGATGATGGGGAATGGAGGGATGATGGGGAATGGAGGGATGATGGGGAATGGAGGGATGAAGGGGAATGGAGGGATGAAGGGATGATGGGGAATGGAGGGATGAAGGGGAATGGAGGGATGATGGGGAATGGAGGGATGAAGGGGAATGGAGGGATGATGGGGAATGGAGGGATGAAGGGGAGTGGAGGGATGATGGGGAATGGAGGGATGAAGGGGAATGGAGGGATGAAGGGGAATGGAGGGATGATGGGGAATGGAGGGATGAAGGGGAATGGAGGGATGAAGGGGAGTGGAGGGATGAAGGGGAGTGGAGGGATGAAGGGGAATGGAGGGATGAAGGGGAGTGGAGGGGATGAAGGGGAATGGAGGGATGATGGGGAATGGAGGGATGAAGGGGAGTGGAGGGATGAAGGGGAATGGAGGGATGAAGGGGAATGGAGGGATGATGGGGAATGGAGGGATGATGGGGAATGGAGGGATGAAGGGATGATGGGGAATGGAGGGATGAAGGGGAGTGGAGGGATGAAGGGGAGTGGAGGGATGAAGGGGAATGGAGGGATGATGGGGAATGGAGGGATGATGGGGAATGGAGGGATGAAGGGATGATGGGGAATGGAGGGATGAAGGGGAGTGGAGGGATGAAGGGGAGTGGAGGGATGAAGGGGAATGGAGGGATGAAGGGGAGTGGAGGGATGAAGGGGAGTGGAGGGATGAAGGGGAATGGAGGGATGATGGGGAATGGAGGGATGATGGGGAATGGAGGGATGAAGGGATGATGGGGAATGGAGGGATGAAGGGGAGTGGAGGGATGAAGGGGAGTGGAGGGATGAAGGGGAGTGGAGGGATGATGGGGAATGGAGGGATGAAGGGGAATGGAGGGATGAAGGGGAGTGGAGGGATGATGGGGAGTGGAGGGATGAAGGGGATGAAGGGGAGTGGAGGGGATGAAGGGGAGTGGAGGGGAGTGGAGGGGATGAAGGGGAGTGGAGGGGATGAAGGGGATGAAGGGGAGTGGAGGGATGAAGGGGATGAAGGGGAGTGGAGGGGAGTGGAGGGATGAAGGGGAGTGGAGGGGAGTGGAGGGATGAAGGGGATGAAGGGGATGAAGGGGATGAAGGGGAGTGGAGGGGATGAAGGGGAGTGGAGGGGATGAAGGGGATGAAGGGGATGAAGGGGAGTGGAGGGGATGAAGGGGAGTGGAGGGGATGAAGGGGAGTGGAGGGGATGAAGGGGAGTGGAGGGGATGAAGGGGATGAAGGGGAGTGGAGGGGATGAAGGGGAGTGGAGGGATGAAGGGGAGTGGAGGGATGAAGGGGAGTGGAGGGGATGAAGGGGAGTGGAGGGGATGAAGGGGAGTGGAGGGGATGAAGGGGAGTGGAGGGGATGAAGGGGAGTGGAGGGGATGAAGGGGATGAAGGGGATGAAGGGGAGTGGAGGGGATGAAGGGGAGTGGAGGGATGAAGGGGATGAAGGGGATGAAGGGGAGTGGAGGGGATGAAGGGGATGAAGGGGATGAAGGGGAGTGGAGGGATGAAGGGGATGAAGGGGAGTGGAGGGGATGAAGGGGATGAAGGGGATGAAGGGGATGAAGGGGATGAAGGGGAGTGGAGGGATGAAGGGGAGTGGAGGGATGAAGGGGATGAAGGGGATGAAGGGGAGTGGAGGGGATGAAGGGGATGAAGGGGATGAAGGGGAGTGGAGGGATGAAGGGGATGAAGGGGAGTGGAGGGGATGAAGGGGATGAAGGGGAGTGGAGGGATGAAGGGGATGAAGGGGAGTGGAGGGATGAAGGGGATGAAGGGGGGGCCCACAGCTGAAGGCCCCTCCCTGCCCCGTAAACTGAAAGCAATCCGGGTGGAGGTCTACAGACCCCTGAACCAGTGGTGTAGTGGTCCCTGGAGAAGTGGGTATACTCGGGGAAGAAGGGTTATGAAATGACTAAACCAGTACTGGCAGACAGACTGCTGAGCGAGAGGCTTATAGACATATATACATGTATCTTTATTATGTCTATGTTCAGGCTAAAGTTACTGCAGCAGCGTAGCATCGCTAACCTCCGTGTGAGCTCGCTGAGACTGCACTGTACAATATGGTCCTGATCTCTGCAATCACACCAATCATGGCGGTTAGCTAGTAGCCGTTAGCCGCTACAAACTGCTGCCAGTTGACATGTATTTGGGCTTTACTGGAGCGGGACCAGTTAACGGTGCTGGGCTTTACTGAAGCGGGACCGGTTAACGGTGCTGGGCTTTACTGGAGCGGGACCGGTTAACGGTGCTGGGCTTTACTGGAGCGGGACCAGTTAACGGTGCTGGGCTTTACTGGAGCGGGACCAGTTAACGGTGCGTTTCCCTGCAGCTGCTGGAGACGGTGAAGCGCTTCATGACGCTGCGAGTGAAAAGCGATAAGGAATATGCGGCTCTGCTGCTCAGCATGACTCAGCAAACGGAGAAACAAGAGGCTGCCGAGTACGTCAGCACTGTCAGCAAGGTGAGTTGTTTCCTGAAGGCCGATGGGCGGGGCTTAAACCCTGCTCTCATGGTGTGCATCTATCCAGTCCTGGTCTCAGGTGATCCGTCAGACGGAGGCTTTGGGCCGGGTCCTGAGGAGCCACGCTGACGACCTGAACTCGGGTCCGCTGCATCGCCTGGCAACGCTGATTCGAGACAAACAGCAGGTGAAGAAGAGCTATCAGAGTCTTCATCAGCAGCTGGAGAGCCACAATCACAAGGTATGCTGGCGTTGGGGGCGTGGCCTGACTTTCAGGTTGGCTCTCTGTGGTCGCGTCTGGAGGTGTGGCTGGAAAGACGACGTGTCTGAGCCGTTTGGGTTTGCTGTTTCTAGGTAACAAGAAGTGACTTGGAGAAGCTGAAGGTGGCTTACCGGCAGCTGAGCCGCGATGCAAACATCGCCAAAGAGAAGTACAGAGACTCGTTGGCCAAAGGTCAGTATTGGTCACATGATTTCTGCGCTGAGGAGGTCAGGGAGCCCTCACGTCTCCCCCCATGTTATGTTTTTCATCCAACCACAGGCCGGGAGGCGGAGCGTGCTCGGGATCGCTACGACAAAGCAACGGCGAAGCTACACAACCTGCATAACCATTATGTGTTGGCGGTGTGTGGTGCCCAGACGCATCAGGACGAACATCGCCGACAGGCGGCGCCTGCGCTGCTGGACGCGCTGCAGAGGATGCAGGAGGACATGACGCTGGCCCTGTAAGTCACATGACCAGTAATCTGTCACATGACCAGTAACCGGTCTCACGACCAGTAATCTGTCACATGACCAGTAACCTGTCACATGACCAGTAACCGGTCTCACGACCAGTAATCTGTCACATGACCAGTAGCCTGTCACATGACCAGTAACCGGTCTCACGACCAGTAATCTGTCACATGACCAGTAGCCTGTCACATGACCAGTAACCGGTCTCACGACCAGTAACCGGTCACATGACCAGTAACCGGTCTCACGACCAGTAATCTGTCACATGACCAGTAGCCTGTCACATGACCAGTAACCGGTCTCACGACCAGTAATCTGTCACATGACCAGTAACCGGTCACATGACCAGTAACCTGTCGCATGACCAGTAACCTGTCACATGACCAGTAATCTGTCACATGACCAGTAATCTGTCACATGACCAGTAGCCTGTCGCATGACCAGTAACCTCTCGCATGACCAGTAACCTGTCACATGACCAGTAACCTCTCGCATGACCAGTAATCTGTCGCATGACCAGTAACCTGTCACATGACCAGTAACCTGTCACATGACCAGTAATCTGTCACATGACCAGTAGCCTGTCGCATGACCAGTAGCCTCTCGCATGACCAGTAACCTCTCGCATGACCAGTAATCTGTCGCATGACCAGTAACCTGTCACATGACCAGTAACCTGTCACATGACCAGTAATCTGTCACATGACCAGTAGCCTGTCGCATGACCAGTAACCTCTCGCATGACCAGTAACCTCTCGCATGACCAGTAACCTGTCACATGACCAGTAACCTCTCGCATGACCAGTAGCCTGTCGCATGACCAGTAGCCTGTCGCATGACCAGTAACCTGTCGCATGACCAGTAACCTCTCGCATGACCAGTAGCCTGTCGCATGACCAGTAGCCTGTCGCATGACCAGTAGCCTGTCGCATGACCAGTAGCCTGTCACATGACCAGTAATCTGTCGCATGACCAGTAGCCTGTCACATGACCAGTAATCTGTCGCATGACCAGTAACCTGTCACATGACCAGTAATCTGTCGCATGACCAGTAGCCTGTCGCATGACCAGTAGCCTGTCACATGACCAGTAGCCTGTCACATGACCAGTAATCTGTCACATGACCAGTAGCCTGTCACATGACCAGTAACCTGTCCCATGACCAGTAGCCTGTCGCATGACCAGTAGCCTGTCACATGACCAGTAGCCTGTCACATGACCAGTAATCTGTCGCATGACCAGTAGCCTGTCGCATGACCAGTAGCCTGTCACATGACCAGTAGCCTGTCACATGACCAGTAATCTGTCACATGACCAGTAGCCTGTCACATGACCAGTAATCTGTCGCATGACCAGTAGCCTGTCACATGACCAGTAACCTGTCA
The DNA here is from genome assembly GCF_933228915.1 of Telmatherina bonti. Lineage (NCBI taxonomy): Eukaryota > Metazoa > Chordata > Actinopteri > Atheriniformes > Telmatherinidae > Telmatherina > Telmatherina bonti. The sequence goes on from NC_136615.1 coordinate 2,402,893, forward strand.
CATGACCAGTAATCTGTCGCATGACCAGTAGCCTGTCGCATGACCAGTAATCTGTCACATGACCAGTAGCCTGTCGCATGACCAGTAATTGTCACATGACAAACAACCGGTCTCACGACCAGTAACCTGTCACGTGACCAGTAATCTGTCGCATGACCAGTAGCCTGTCACATGACCAGTAATCTGTCACATGACCAGTAGCCTGTCGCATGACCAGTAATTGTCACATGACAAACAACCGGTCTCACGACCAGTAACCTGTCACATGACCAGTAACCTGTCACATGACCAGTAACCTGTCACATGACAAACAACTGGTCTCACGACCAGTAACCTGTCACACGACCAGTAATCTGTCACATGACCAGTAACCTGTCACATGACCAGTAGCCTGTCACATGACCAGTCACCTGTCACATGACCAGTAACCGGTCTCACGACCAGTAACCTGTCACATGACCAGTAACCGGTCACATGACCAGTAACCTGTCACATGACAAGTAACCGGTCTCACGACCAGTAACCGGTCACATGACCAGTAACCGGTCACATGCGAATAACCGGTCTCATGACCAGTAACCGGTCACATGACCAGTAACCGGTCACATGCGAATAACCGGTCTCATGACCAGTAACCGGTCACATGACCAGTCACCTGTCACATGACCAGTCACCTGTCACATGACCAGTAACTGGTCTCACGACCAGTAACCTGTCACATGACCAGTAACCGGTCACATGACCAGTAACCGGTCACATGACCAGTAATCTGTCACATGACCAGTAATCGGTCACATGACCAGTAACCTGTCACATGACCAGTAACCGGTCACATGACCAGTAATCTGTCACATGACCAGTAATCAGTCTCACGACCAGTAACCTGTCACATGACAAGTAACCGGTCACATGACCAGTAACCTGTCACATGACCAGTCACCTGTCACATGACCAGTAACTGGTCTCACGACCAGTAACCTGTCACATGACCAGTAACCGGTCACATGACCAGTCACCTGTCACATGACCAGTCACCTGTCACATGACCAGTAACTGGTCTCACGACCAGTAACCTGTCACATGACCAGTAACCGGTCACATGACCAGTAACCGGTCACATGACCAGTAATCTGTCACATGACCAGTAATCGGTCACATGACCAGTAACCTGTCACATGACCAGTAACCGGTCACATGACCAGTAATCTGTCACATGACCAGTAATCAGTCTCACGACCAGTAACCTGTCACATGACCAGTAACCGGTCACATGACCAGTAACCTGTCACATGACAAGTAACCGGTCACACGACCAGTAACCTGTCACATGACAAACAACCGGTCTCACGACCAGTAACCTGTCACATGACAAGTAACCCGTCACATGACCAGTAACCTGTCACATGACAAGTAACCTGTCTCACGACCAGTAACCGGTCACATGACCAGTCACCTGTCACATGACCAGTAACCGGTCACATGACCAGTAATCTGTCACATGACCAGTAACCAGTCTCACGATCAGTAACCGGTCACATGACCAGTAATCTGTCACATGACCAGTAACCGGTCACATGACCAGTAACCGGTCACATGACCAGTAATCGGTCACATGACCAGTAACCTGTCACATGACCAGTAACCTGTCACATCACCAGTAAACTGGTCACATGACCAGTAATCTGTCACATGACAAGTAACCTGTCACATGACCACTAACCGGTCACATGACCACTAACCGGTCACATGACCCGTAACCGGTCACATGACAAACAACCGGTCTCACGACCAGTAACCGGTCACATGACCAGTAACCGGTCACATGACCAGTAATCTGTCACATGACCAGTAACCGGTCACATGACCAGTAATCTGTCACATGACCAGTAAACTGGTCACATGACCAGTGATCTGTCACATGACAAATAACCGGTCTCACGACCAGTAACCGGTCACATGACCAGTAATCTGTCACATGACCAGTAACCGGTCTCACGACCAGTAACCTGTCACATGACCAGTAACCGGTCACATGACCAGTAACCGGTCACATGACCAGTAATCTGTCACATGACCAGTAATCGGTCACATGACCAGTAACCTGTCACATGACCAGTAACCGGTCACATGACCAGTAATCTGTCACATGACCAGTAATCAGTCTCACGACCAGTAACCTGTCACATGACCAGTAACCGGTCACATGACCAGTAACCTGTCACATGACAAGTAACCGGTCACACGACCAGTAACCTGTCACATGACAAACAACCGGTCTCACGACCAGTAACCTGTCACATGACAAGTAACCCGTCACATGACCAGTAACCTGTCACATGACAAGTAACCTGTCTCACGACCAGTAACCGGTCACATGACCAGTCACCTGTCACATGACCAGTAACCGGTCACATGACCAGTAATCTGTCACATGACCAGTAACCAGTCTCACGATCAGTAACCGGTCACATGACCAGTAATCTGTCACATGACCAGTAACCGGTCACATGACCAGTAACCGGTCACATGACCAGTAATCGGTCACATGACCAGTAACCTGTCACATGACCAGTAACCTGTCACATCACCAGTAAACTGGTCACATGACCAGTAATCTGTCACATGACAAGTAACCTGTCACATGACCACTAACCGGTCACATGACCACTAACCGGTCACATGACCCGTAACCGGTCACATGACAAACAACCGGTCTCACGACCAGTAACCGGTCACATGACCAGTAACCGGTCACATGACCAGTAATCTGTCACATGACCAGTAACCGGTCACATGACCAGTAATCTGTCACATGACCAGTAAACTGGTCACATGACCAGTGATCTGTCACATGACAAATAACCGGTCTCACGACCAGTAACCGGTCACATGACCAGTAATCTGTCACATGACCAGTAACCGGTCTCACGACCAGTAACCGGTCACATGACCAGTAATCTGTCACATGACCAGTAACCGGTCTCACGACCAGTAACCGGTCACATGACCAGTAATCTATCACATGACCAGTAATCTGTCACATGACCAGTAACCGGTCACATGACCAGTAACCTGTCACATGACCAGTAAACTGGTCACATGACCAGTGATCTGTCACATGACAAATAACCGGTCTCACGACCAGTAACCGGTCACATGACCAGTAATCTGTCACATGACCAGTAACCGGTCTCACGACCAGTAACCGGTCACATGACCAGTAACCTGTCACATGACCAGTAACCTGTCACATGACAAATAACCGGTCTCACGACCAGTAACCGGTCACATGACCAGTAACCTGTCACATGACAAGTAACCGGTCTCACGACCAGTAACCGGTCACATGACCAGTAACCGGTCACATGCGAATAACCGGTCTCATGACCAGTAACCGGTCACATGACCAGTAACCGGTCACATGCGAATAACCGGTCTCATGACCAGTAACCGGTCACATGACCAGTCACCTGTCACATGACCAGTAACTGGTCTCACGACCAGTAACCTGTCACATGACCAGTAACCGGTCACATGACCAGTAACCGGTCACATGACCAGTAATCTGTCACATGACCAGTAACCGGTCACATGACCAGTAACCTGTCACATGACCAGTAATCTGTCACATGACCAGTAATCAGTCTCACGACCAGTAACCTGTCACATGACAAGTAACCGGTCACATGACCAGTAACCTGTCACATGACAAACAACCGGTCTCACGACCAGTAACCTGTCACATGACCAGTAACCGGTCTCACGACCAGTAACCGGTCACATGACCAGTAACCTGTCACATGCGAATAACCGGTCTCATGACCAGTCACCGGTCACATGACCAGTCACCTGTCACATGACCAGTCACCTGTCACATGACCAGTAACTGGTCTCATGACCAGTAACCTGTCACATGACCAGTAACCGGTCACATGACCAGTAACCGGTCACATGACCAGTAACCTGTCACATGACCAGTAACCGGTCACATGACCAGTAATCTGTCACATGACCAGTAATCAGTCTCACGACCAGTAACCGGTCACATGACCAGTAACCTGTCACATGACAAACAACCGGTCTCACGACCAGTAACCTGTCACATGACAAGTAACCCGTCACATGACCAGTAACCTGTCACATGACAAGTAACCTGTCTCACGACCAGTAACCGGTCACATGACCAGTAGCCTGTCACATGACCAGTCACCTGTCACATGACCAGTAACCGGTCACATGACCAGTAATCTGTCACATGACCAGTAACCAGTCTCACGATCAGTAACCGGTCACATGACCAGTAATCTGTCACATGACCAGTAACCGGTCACATGACCAGTAACCGGTCACATGACCAGTAATCGGTCACATGACCAGTAACCTGTCACATGACCAGTAACCTGTCACATCACCAGTAAACTGGTCACATGACCAGTAATCTGTCACATGACAAGTAACCTGTAACATGACCAGTAACCGGTCACATGACCAGTAACCGGTCACATGCGAATAACCGGTCTAACGACCAGTAACCTGTCACATGACCACTAACCGGTCACATGACCCGTAACCGGTCACATGACAAACAACCGGTCTCACGACCAGTAACCTGTCACATGACCAGTAACCGGTCACATGACCAGTAATCTGTCACATGACCAGTAATGGGTCACATGACCAGTAACCTGTCACATGACCAGTAACCGGTCACATGACCAGTAATCTGTCACATGACCAGTAATCAGTCTCACGACCAGTAACCTGTCACATGACAAGTAACCGGTCACATGACCAGTAACCTGTCACATGACAAACAACCGGTCTCACGACCAGTAACCTGTCACATGACAAGTAACCCGTCACATGACCAGTAACCTGTCACATGACAAGTAACCTGTCTCACGACCAGTAACCGGTCACATGACCAGTAGCCTGTCACATGACCAGTCACCTGTCACATGACCAGTAACCGGTCACATGACCAGTAATCTGTCACATGACCAGTAACCGGTCACATGACCAGTCACCTGTCACATGACCAGTCACCTGTCACATGACCAGTAACTGGTCTCACGACCAGTAACCTGTCACATGACCAGTAACCGGTCACATGACCAGTAACCGGTCACATGACCAGTAATCTGTCACATGACCAGTAATCGGTCACATGACCAGTAACCTGTCACATGACCAGTAACCGGTCACATGACCAGTAATCTGTCACATGACCAGTAATCAGTCTCACGACCAGTAACCTGTCACATGACAAGTAACCGGTCACATGACCAGTAACCTGTCACATGACCAGTCACCTGTCACATGACCAGTAACTGGTCTCACGACCAGTAACCTGTCACATGACCAGTAACCGGTCACATGACCAGTCACCTGTCACATGACCAGTCACCTGTCACATGACCAGTAACTGGTCTCACGACCAGTAACCTGTCACATGACCAGTAACCGGTCACATGACCAGTAACCGGTCACATGACCAGTAATCTGTCACATGACCAGTAATCGGTCACATGACCAGTAACCTGTCACATGACCAGTAACCGGTCACATGACCAGTAATCTGTCACATGACCAGTAATCAGTCTCACGACCAGTAACCTGTCACATGACCAGTAACCGGTCACATGACCAGTAACCTGTCACATGACAAGTAACCGGTCACACGACCAGTAACCTGTCACATGACAAACAACCGGTCTCACGACCAGTAACCTGTCACATGACAAGTAACCCGTCACATGACCAGTAACCTGTCACATGACAAGTAACCTGTCTCACGACCAGTAACCGGTCACATGACCAGTCACCTGTCACATGACCAGTAACCGGTCACATGACCAGTAATCTGTCACATGACCAGTAACCAGTCTCACGATCAGTAACCGGTCACATGACCAGTAATCTGTCACATGACCAGTAACCGGTCACATGACCAGTAACCGGTCACATGACCAGTAATCGGTCACATGACCAGTAACCTGTCACATGACCAGTAACCTGTCACATCACCAGTAAACTGGTCACATGACCAGTAATCTGTCACATGACAAGTAACCTGTCACATGACCACTAACCGGTCACATGACCACTAACCGGTCACATGACCCGTAACCGGTCACATGACAAACAACCGGTCTCACGACCAGTAACCGGTCACATGACCAGTAACCGGTCACATGACCAGTAATCTGTCACATGACCAGTAACCGGTCACATGACCAGTAATCTGTCACATGACCAGTAAACTGGTCACATGACCAGTGATCTGTCACATGACAAATAACCGGTCTCACGACCAGTAACCGGTCACATGACCAGTAATCTGTCACATGACCAGTAACCGGTCTCACGACCAGTAACCTGTCACATGACCAGTAACCGGTCACATGACCAGTAACCGGTCACATGACCAGTAATCTGTCACATGACCAGTAATCGGTCACATGACCAGTAACCTGTCACATGACCAGTAACCGGTCACATGACCAGTAATCTGTCACATGACCAGTAATCAGTCTCACGACCAGTAACCTGTCACATGACCAGTAACCGGTCACATGACCAGTAACCTGTCACATGACAAGTAACCGGTCACACGACCAGTAACCTGTCACATGACAAACAACCGGTCTCACGACCAGTAACCTGTCACATGACAAGTAACCCGTCACATGACCAGTAACCTGTCACATGACAAGTAACCTGTCTCACGACCAGTAACCGGTCACATGACCAGTCACCTGTCACATGACCAGTAACCGGTCACATGACCAGTAATCTGTCACATGACCAGTAACCAGTCTCACGATCAGTAACCGGTCACATGACCAGTAATCTGTCACATGACCAGTAACCGGTCACATGACCAGTAACCGGTCACATGACCAGTAATCGGTCACATGACCAGTAACCTGTCACATGACCAGTAACCTGTCACATCACCAGTAAACTGGTCACATGACCAGTAATCTGTCACATGACAAGTAACCTGTCACATGACCACTAACCGGTCACATGACCACTAACCGGTCACATGACCCGTAACCGGTCACATGACAAACAACCGGTCTCACGACCAGTAACCGGTCACATGACCAGTAACCGGTCACATGACCAGTAATCTGTCACATGACCAGTAACCGGTCACATGACCAGTAATCTGTCACATGACCAGTAAACTGGTCACATGACCAGTGATCTGTCACATGACAAATAACCGGTCTCACGACCAGTAACCGGTCACATGACCAGTAATCTGTCACATGACCAGTAACCGGTCTCACGACCAGTAACCGGTCACATGACCAGTAATCTGTCACATGACCAGTAACCGGTCTCACGACCAGTAACCGGTCACATGACCAGTAATCTATCACATGACCAGTAATCTGTCACATGACCAGTAACCGGTCACATGACCAGTAACCTGTCACATGACCAGTAAACTGGTCACATGACCAGTGATCTGTCACATGACAAATAACCGGTCTCACGACCAGTAACCGGTCACATGACCAGTAATCTGTCACATGACCAGTAACCGGTCTCACGACCAGTAACCGGTCACATGACCAGTAACCTGTCACATGACCAGTAACCTGTCACATGACAAATAACCGGTCTCACGACCAGTAACCGGTCACATGACCAGTAACCTGTCACATGACAAGTAACCGGTCTCACGACCAGTAACCGGTCACATGACCAGTAACCGGTCACATGCGAATAACCGGTCTCATGACCAGTAACCGGTCACATGACCAGTAACCGGTCACATGCGAATAACCGGTCTCATGACCAGTAACCGGTCACATGACCAGTCACCTGTCACATGACCAGTAACTGGTCTCACGACCAGTAACCTGTCACATGACCAGTAACCGGTCACATGACCAGTAACCGGTCACATGACCAGTAATCTGTCACATGACCAGTAACCGGTCACATGACCAGTAACCTGTCACATGACCAGTAATCTGTCACATGACCAGTAATCAGTCTCACGACCAGTAACCTGTCACATGACAAGTAACCGGTCACATGACCAGTAACCTGTCACATGACAAACAACCGGTCTCACGACCAGTAACCTGTCACATGACCAGTAACCGGTCTCACGACCAGTAACCGGTCACATGACCAGTAACCTGTCACATGCGAATAACCGGTCTCATGACCAGTCACCGGTCACATGACCAGTCACCTGTCACATGACCAGTCACCTGTCACATGACCAGTAACTGGTCTCATGACCAGTAACCTGTCACATGACCAGTAACCGGTCACATGACCAGTAACCGGTCACATGACCAGTAACCTGTCACATGACCAGTAACCGGTCACATGACCAGTAATCTGTCACATGACCAGTAATCAGTCTCACGACCAGTAACCGGTCACATGACCAGTAACCTGTCACATGACAAACAACCGGTCTCACGACCAGTAACCTGTCACATGACAAGTAACCCGTCACATGACCAGTAACCTGTCACATGACAAGTAACCTGTCTCACGACCAGTAACCGGTCACATGACCAGTAGCCTGTCACATGACCAGTCACCTGTCACATGACCAGTAACCGGTCACATGACCAGTAATCTGTCACATGACCAGTAACCAGTCTCACGATCAGTAACCGGTCACATGACCAGTAATCTGTCACATGACCAGTAACCGGTCACATGACCAGTAACCGGTCACATGACCAGTAATCGGTCACATGACCAGTAACCTGTCACATGACCAGTAACCTGTCACATCACCAGTAAACTGGTCACATGACCAGTAATCTGTCACATGACAAGTAACCTGTAACATGACCAGTAACCGGTCACATGACCAGTAACCGGTCACATGCGAATAACCGGTCTAACGACCAGTAACCTGTCACATGACCACTAACCGGTCACATGACCCGTAACCGGTCACATGACAAACAACCGGTCTCACGACCAGTAACCTGTCACATGACCAGTAACCGGTCACATGACCAGTAATCTGTCACATGACCAGTAATGGGTCACATGACCAGTAACCTGTCACATGACCAGTAACCGGTCACATGACCAGTAATCTGTCACATGACCAGTAATCAGTCTCACGACCAGTAACCTGTCACATGACAAGTAACCGGTCACATGACCAGTAACCTGTCACATGACAAACAACCGGTCTCACGACCAGTAACCTGTCACATGACAAGTAACCCGTCACATGACCAGTAACCTGTCACATGACAAGTAACCTGTCTCACGACCAGTAACCGGTCACATGACCAGTAGCCTGTCACATGACCAGTCACCTGTCACATGACCAGTAACCGGTCACATGACCAGTAATCTGTCACATGACCAGTAACCGGTCACATGACCAGTAACCGGTCACAGGACCAGTAATCGGTCACATGACCAGTAACCTGTCACATCACCAGTAAACTGGTCACATGACCAGTAATCTGTCACATGACAAGTAACCTGTAACATGACCAGTAACCGGTCACATGACCAGTAACCGGTCACATGCGAATAACCGGTCTAACGACCAGTAACATGTCACATGACCACTAACCGGTCACATGACCCGTAACCGGTCACATGACAAACAACCGGTCTCACGACCAGTAACCTGTCACATGACCAGTAACCGGTCACATGACCAGTAATCTGTCACATGACCAGTAACCGGTCACATGACCAGTAACCGGTCACATGACCAGTAATCTGTCACATGACCAGTAAACTGGTCACATGACCAGTGATCTGTCACATGACAAATAACCGGTCTCACGACCAGTAACCGGTCACATGACCAGTAATCCGTCACATGACCAGTAACCGGTCTCACGACCAGTAACCGGTCACATGACCAGTAATCTATCACATGACCAGTAATCTGTCACATGACCAGTAACCGGTCACATGACCAGTAACCTGTCACATGACCAGTAAACTGGTCACATGACCAGTGATCTGTCACATGACAAATAACCGGTCTCACGACCAGTAACCGGTCACATGACCAGTAATCTGTCACATGACCAGTAACCGGTCTCACGACCAGTAACCGGTCACATGACCAGTAACCTGTCACACGACCAGTAACCTGTCACATGACAAATCACCGGTCTCACGACCAGTAACCTGTCACATGACTAGTAACCTGTCACATGACCAGTAACCTGTCACATCACCAGTAAACTGGTCACATGACCAGTAACCGGTCACATGACCAGTAACCGGTCTCACGACCAGTAACCTGTCACATGACCAGTAACCTGTCACATGGCCAGTAATCTGTCACATGACAAATAACCGGTCTCACGACCAGTAACCTGTCACATGACTAGTAACCTGTCACATGACCAGTAACCTGTCACATCACCAGTAAACTGGTCACATGACCAGTAACCGGTCACATGACCAGTAACCGGTCTCACGACCAGTAACCTGTCACATGACCAGTAACCGGTCACATGACCAGTAACCTGTCACATGACAAGTAACCGGTCTCACGACCAGTAACCGGTCACATGACCAGTAACCGGTCACATGCGAATAACCGGTCTCATGACCAGTAACCGGTCACATGACCAGTAACCGGTCACATGCGAATAACCGGTCTCATGACCAGTAACCGGTCACATGACCAGTCACCTGTCACATGACCAGTCACCTGTCACATGACCAGTAACTGGTCTCACGACCAGTAACCTGTCACATGACCAGTAACCGGTCACATGACCAGTAACCGGTCACATGACCAGTAATCTGTCACATGACCAGTAATCGGTCACATGACCAGTAACCTGTCACATGACCAGTAACCGGTCACATGACCAGTAATCTGTCACATGACCAGTAATCAGTCTCACGACCAGTAACCTGTCACATGACAAGTAACCGGTCACATGACCAGTAACCTGTCACATGACCAGTCACCTGTCACATGACCAGTAACTGGTCTCACGACCAGTAACCTGTCACATGACCAGTAACCGGTCACATGACCAGTCACCTGTCACATGACCAGTCACCTGTCACATGACCAGTAACTGGTCTCACGACCAGTAACCTGTCACATGACCAGTAACCGGTCACATGACCAGTAACCGGTCACATGACCAGTAATCTGTCACATGACCAGTAATCGGTCACATGACCAGTAACCTGTCACATGACCAGTAACCGGTCACATGACCAGTAATCTGTCACATGACCAGTAATCAGTCTCACGACCAGTAACCTGTCACATGACAAGTAACCGGTCACATGACCAGTAACCTGTCACATGACCAGTCACCTGTCACATGACCAGTAACTGGTCTCACGACCAGTAACCTGTCACATGACCAGTAACCGGTCACATGACCAGTCACCTGTCACATGACCAGTCACCTGTCACATGACCAGTAACTGGTCTCACGACCAGTAACCTGTCACATGACCAGTAACCGGTCACATGACCAGTAACCGGTCACATGACCAGTAATCTGTCACATGACCAGTAATCGGTCACATGACCAGTAACCTGTCACATGACCAGTAACCTGTCACATGACCAGTAACCGGTCACATGACCAGTAATCTGTCACATGACCAGTAATCAGTCTCACGACCAGTAACCTGTCACATGACAAGTAACCTGTCACATGACAAACAACCGGTCTCACGACCAGTAACCTGTCACATGACAAGTAACCCGTCACATGACCAGTAACCTGTCACATGACAAGTAACCTGTCCCACGACCAGTAACCGGTCACATGACCAGTAGCCTGTCACATGACCAAGTCACCTGTCACATGACCAGTAACCGGTCACATGACCAGTAATCTGTCACATGACCAGTAACCAGTCTCACGATCAGTAACCGGTTACATGACCAGTAATCTGTCACATGACCAGTAACCGGTCACATGACCAGTAACCGGTCACATGACCAGTAATCGGTCACATGACCAGTAACCTGTCACATGACCAGTAACCTGTCACATCACCAGTAAACTGGTCACATGACCAGTAATCTGTCACATGACAAGTAACCTGTAACATGACCAGTAATCGGTCACATGACCAGTAACCTGTCACATGACCAGTAACCTGTCACATCACCAGTAAACTGGTCACATGACCAGTAATCTGTCACATGACAAGTAACCTGTAACATGACCAGTAACCTGTCACATGACCACTAACCGGTCACATGACCCGTAACCGGTCACATGACAAACAACCGGTCTCACGACCAGTAACCGGTCTCACGACCAGTAACCTGTCACATGACCAGTAACCGGTCACATGACCAGTAATCTGTCACATGACCAGTAACCGGTCACATGACCAGTAATCTGTCACATGACCAGTAATCTGTCACATGACCAGTAAACTGGTCACATGACCAGTGATCTGTCACATGACAAATAACCGGTCTCACGACCAGTAACCGGTCACATGACCAGTAATCTGTCACATGACCAGTAACCGGTCTCACGACCAGTAACCGGTCACATGACCAGTAATCTGTCACATGACCAGTAACCGGTCTCACGACCAGTAACCGGTCACATGACCAGTAATCTATCACATGACCAGTAACCGGTCACATGACCAGTAACCTGTCACATGACCAGTAAACTGGTCACATGACCAGTGATCTGTCACATGACAAATAACCGGTCTCACGACCAGTAACCGGTCACATGACCAGTAATCTGTCACATGACCAGTAACCGGTCTCACGACCAGTAACCGGTCACATGACCAGTAACCTGTCACATGACCAGTAACCTGTCACATGACAAATAACCGGTCTCACGACCAGTAACCGGTCACATGACCAGTAACCTGTCACATGACAAGTAACCGGTCTCACGACCAGTAACCGGTCTCACGACCAGTAACCGGTCACATGACCAGTAACCGGTCACATGCGAATAACCGGTCTCATGACCAGTCACCTGTCACATGACCAGTCACCTGTCACATGACCAGTCACCTGTCACATGACCAGTAACTGGTCTCACGACCAGTAACCTGTCACATGACCAGTAACCGGTCACATGACCAGTAACCGGTCACATGACCAGTAATCTGTCACATGACCAGTAATCGGTCACATGACCAGTAACCTGTCACATGACCAGTAACCGGTCACATGACCAGTAATCTGTCACATGACCAGTAATCAGTCTCACGACCAGTAACCTGTCACATGACAAGTAACCGGTCACATGACCAGTAACCTGTCACATGACAAACAACCGGTCTCACGACCAGTAACCTGTCACATGACAAGTAACCCGTCACATGACCAGTAACCTGTCACATGACAAGTAACCTGTCTCACGACCAGTAACCGGTCACATGACCAGTAGCCTGTCACATGACCAGTAACCGGTCACATGACCAGTAACCTGTCACATGACCAGTAAACTGGTCACATGACCAGTGATCTGTCACATGACAAATAACCTGTCTCACGACCAGTAACCGGTCACATGACCAGTAGCCTGTCACATGACCAGTAACCGGTCTCACGACCAGTAACCGGTCACATGACCAGTAACCGGTCTCACGACCAGTAACCGGTCACATGACCAGTAGCCTGTCACATGACCAGTAACCGGTCTCACGACCAGTAACCGGTCACATGACCAGTAACCTGTCACATGACCAGTAACCTGTCACATGACAAATAACCGGTCTCACGACCAGTAACCGGTCACATGACCAGTAACCTGTCACATGACAAGTAACCGGTCTCACGACCAGTAACCGGTCACATGACCAGTAACCGGTCACAAGCGAATAACCGGTCTCATGACCAGTAACCGGTCACATGACCAGTAACCGGTCACATGCGAATAACCGGTCTCATGACCAGTCACCGGTCACATGACCAGTCACCTGTCACATGACCAGTCACCTGTCACATGACCAGTAACTGGTCTCACGACCAGTAACCTGTCACATGACCAGTAACCGGTCACATGACCAGTAACCGGTCACATGACCAGTAATCTGTCACATGACCAGTAATGGGTCACATGACCAGTAACCTGTCACATGACCAGTAACCGGTCACATGACCAGTAATCTGTCACATGACCAGTAATCAGTCTCACGACCAGTAACCTGTCACATGACAAGTAACCGGTCACATGACCAGTAACCTGTCACATGACAAACAACCGGTCTCACGACCAGTAACCGGTCACATGACCAGTAACCGGTCACATGCGAATAACCGGTCTCATGACCAGTAACCTGTCACATGACAAGTAACCCGTCACATGACCAGTAACCTGTCACATGACAAGTAACCTGTCTCACGACCAGTAACCGGTCACATGACCAGTAGCCTGTCACATGACCAGTAACCGGTCACATGACCAGTAACCTGTCACATGACCAGTCACCTGTCACATGACCAGTAACCGGTCACATGACCAGTAATCTGTCACATGACCAGTAACCAGTCTCACGATCAGTAACCGGTCACATGACCAGTAATCTGTCACATGACCAGTAACCGGTCACATGACCAGTCACCTGTCACATGACCAGTAACCGGTCACATGACCAGTAATCTGTCACATGACCAGTAACCAGTCTCACGATCAGTAACCGGTCACATGACCAGTAATCTGTCACATGACCAGTAACCGGTGACATGACCAGTAACCGGTCACATGACCAGTAATCGGTCACATGACCAGTAACCTGTCACATGACCAGTAACCTGTCACATCACCAGTAAACTGGTCACATGACAAGTAACCTGTAACATGACCAGTAACCGGTCACATGACCAGTAACCGGTCACATGCGAATAACCGGTCTAACGACCAGTAACCTGTCACATGACCACTAACCGGTCACATGACCCGTAACCGGTCTCACGACCAGTAACCGGTCTCACGACCAGTAACCGGTCTCACGACCAGTAACCTGTCACATGACCAGTAACCGGTCACATGACCAGTAATCTGTCACATGACCAGTAACCGGTCACATGACCAGTAATCTGTCACATGACCAGTAAACTGGTCACATGACCAGTGATCTGTCACATGACAAATAACCGGTCTCACGACCAGTAACCGGTCACATGACCAGTAATCTGTCACATGACCAGTAATCTGTCACATGACCAGTAACCGGTCTCACGACCAGTAACCGGTCACATGACCAGTAATCTGTCACATGACCAGTAACCGGTCTCACGACCAGTAACCGGTCTCACGACCAGTAACCTGTCACATGACCAGTAACCTGTCACATGACAAATAACCGGTCTCACGACCAGTAACCGGTCACATGACCAGTAACCTGTCACATGACAAGTAACCGGTCTCACGACCAGTAACCGGTCACATGACCAGTAACCGGTCACATGCGAATAACCGGTCTCATGACCAGTAACCGGTCACATGACCAGTAACCGGTCACATGCGAATAACCGGTCTCATGACCAGTAACCGGTCACATGACCAGTCACCTGTCACATGACCAGTCACCTGTGACATGACCAGTAACTGGTCTCACGACCAGTAACCTGTCACATGACCAGTAACCGGTCACATGACCAGTAACCGGTCACATGACCAGTAATCTGTCACATGACCAGTAATCGGTCACATGACCAGTAACCTGTCACATGACCAGTAACCGGTCACATGACCAGTAATCTGTCACATGACCAGTAATCAGTCTCACGACCAGTAACCTGTCACATGACAAGTAACCGGTCACATGACCAGTAACCTGTCACATGACAAACAACCGGTCTCACGACCAGTAACCTGTCACATGACAAGTAACCCGTCACATGACCAGTAACCTGTCACATGACAAGTAACCTGTCTCACGACCAGTAACCGGTCACATGACCAGTAGCCTGTCACATGACCAGTAACCGGTCACATGACCAGTAACCTGTCACATGACCAGTAAACTGGTCACATGACCAGTGATCTGTCACATGACAAATAACCTGTCTCACGACCAGTAACCGGTCACATGACCAGTAGCCTGTCACATGACCAGTAACCGGTCTCACGACCAGTAACCGGTCACATGACCAGTAGCCTGTCACATGACCAGTAATCGGTCTCACGACCAGTAACCGGTCACATGACCAGTAACCTGTCACATGACCAGTAACCTGTCACATGACAAATAACCGGTCTCACGACCAGTAACCGGTCACATGACCAGTAACCTGTCACATGACAAGTAACCGGTCTCACGACCAGTAACCGGTCACATGACCAGTAACCGGTCACATGCGAATAACCGGTCTCATGACCAGTAACCGGTCACATGACCAGTAACCGGTCACATGCGAATAACCGGTCTCATGACCAGTCACCGGTCACATGACCAGTCACCTGTCACATGACCAGTCACCTGTCACATGACCAGTAACTGGTCTCACGACCAGTAACCTGTCACATGACCAGTAACCGGTCACATGACCAGTAACCGGTCACATGACCAGTAATCTGTCACATGACCAGTAATGGGTCACATGACCAGTAACCTGTCACATGACCAGTAACCGGTCACATGACCAGTAATCTGTCACATGACCAGTAATCAGTCTCACGACCAGTAACCTGTCACATGACAAGTAACCGGTCACATGACCAGTAACCTGTCACATGACAAACAACCGGTCTCACGACCAGTAACCTGTCACATGACAAGTAACCCGTCACATGACCAGTAACCTGTCACATGACAAGTAACCTGTCTCACGACCAGTAATCTGTCACATGACCAGTAACCGGTCACATGACCAGTAATCTGTCACATGACCAGTAACCAGTCTCACGATCAGTAACCGGTCACATGACCAGTAATCTGTCACATGACCAGTAATCTGTCACATGACCAGTAACCGGTCACATGACCAGTAATCGGTCACATGACCAGTAACCTGTCACATGACCAGTAACCTGTCACATCACCAGTAAACTGGTCACATGACCAGTAATCTGTCACATGACAAGTAACCTGTAACATGAACAGTAACCGGTCACATGACCAGTAACCGGTCACATGACAAATAACCGGTCTCACGACCAGTAACCTGTCACATGACAAGTAACCTGTCTCACGACCAGTAACCGGTCACATGACCAGTAACCTGTCACATGACCAGTAACCGGTCACATGACCAGTAACCTGTCACATGACCAGTCACCTGTCACATGACCAGTAACCGGTCACATGACCAGTAATCTGTCACATGACCAGTAACCAGTCTCACGATCAGTAACCGGTCACATGACCAGTAATCTGTCACATGACCAGTAACCGGTCACATGACCAGTCACCTGTCACATGACCAGTAACCGGTCACATGACCAGTAATCTGTCACATGACCAGTAACCAGTCTCACGATCAGTAACCGGTCACATGACCAGTAATCTGTCACATGACCAGTAACCGGTGACATGACCAGTAACCGGTCACATGACCAGTAATCGGTCACATGACCAGTAACCTGTCACATGACCAGTAACCTGTCACATCACCAGTAAACTGGTCACATGACAAGTAACCTGTAACATGACCAGTAACCGGTCACATGACCAGTAACCGGTCACATGCGAATAACCGGTCTAACGACCAGTAACCTGTCACATGACCACTAACCGGTCACATGACCCGTAACCGGTCTCACGACCAGTAACCGGTCTCACGACCAGTAACCTGTCACATGACCAGTAACCGGTCACATGACCAGTAATCTGTCACATGACCAGTAACCGGTCACATGACCAGTAATCTGTCACATGACCAGCAAACTGGTCACATGACCAGTGATCTGTCACATGACAAATAACCGGTCTCACGACCAGTAACCGGTCACATGACCAGTAATCTGTCACATGACCAGTAATCTGTCACATGACCAGTAACCGGTCTCACGACCAGTAACCGGTCACATGACCAGTAATCTGTCACATGACCAGTAACCGGTCTCACGACCAGTAACCGGTCTCACGACCAGTGACCTGTCACATGACCAGTAACCTGTCACATGACAAATAACCGGTCTCACGACCAGTAACCGGTCACATGACCAGTAACCTGTCACATGACAAGTAACCAGTCTCACGACCAGTAACCGGTCACATGACCAGTAACCGGTCACATGCGAATAACCGGTCTCATGACCAGTAACCGGTCACATGACCAGTAACCGGTCACATGCGAATAACCGGTCTCATGACCAGTAACCGGTCACATGACCAGTCACCTGTCACATGACCAGTCACCTGTGACATGACCAGTAACTGGTCTCACGACCAGTAACCTGTCACATGACCAGTAACCGGTCACATGACCAGTAACCGGTCACATGACCAGTAATCTGTCACATGACCAGTAATCGGTCACATGACCAGTAACCTGTCACATGACCAGTAACCGGTCACATGACCAGTAATCTGTCACATGACCAGTAATCAGTCTCACGACTAGTAACCTGTCACATGACAAGTAACCGGTCACATGACCAGTAACCTGTCACATGACAAACAACCGGTCTCACGACCAGTAACCTGTCACATGACAAGTAACCCGTCACATGACCAGTAACCTGTCACATGACAAGTAACCTGTCTCACGACCAGTAACCGGTCACATGACCAGTAGCCTGTCACATGACCAGTAACCGGTCACATGACCAGTAACCTGTCACATGACCAGTAAACTGGTCACATGACCAGTGATCTGTCACATGACAAATAACCTGTCTCACGACCAGTAACCGGTCACATGACCAGTAGCCTGTCACATGACCAGTAACCGGTCTCACGACCAGTAACCGGTCACATGACCAGTAGCCTGTCACATGACCAGTAACCGGTCTCACGACCAGTAACCGGTCATATGACCAGTAACCTGTCACATGACCAGTAACCTGTCACATGACAAATAACCGGTCTCACGACCAGTAACCGGTCACATGACCAGTAACCTGTCACATGACAAGTAACCGGTCTCACGACCAGTAACCGGTCACATGACCAGTAACCGGTCACATGCGAATAACCGGTCTCATGACCAGTAACCGGTCACATGACCAGTAACCGGTCACATGCGAATAACCGGTCTCATGACCAGTCACCGGTCACATGACCAGTCACCTGTCACATGACCAGTCACCTGTCACATGACCAGTAACTGGTCTCACGACCAGTAACCTGTCACATGACCAGTAACCGGTCACATGACCAGTAACCGGTCACATGACCAGTAACCGGTCACATGACCAGTAATCTGTCACATGACCAGTAATGGGTCACATGACCAGTAACCTGTCACATGACCAGTAACCGGTCACATGACCAGTAATCTGTCACATGACCAGTAATCAGTCTCACGACCAGTAACCTGTCACATGACAAGTAACCGGTCACATGACCAGTAACCTGTCACATGACAAACAACCGGTCTCACGACCAGTAACCTGTCACATGACAAGTAACCCGTCACATGACCAGTAACCTGTCACATGACAAGTAACCTGTCTCACGACCAGTAACCGGTCACATGACCAGTAGCCTGTCACATGACCAGTCACCTGTCACATGACCAGTAACCGGTCACATGACCAGTAATCTGTCACATGACCAGTAACCAGTCTCACGATCAGTAACCGGTCACATGACCAGTAATCTGTCACATGACCAGTAACCGGTCACATGACCAGTAATCGGTCACATGACCAGTAACCTGTCACATGACCAGTAACCTGTCACATGACCAGTAACCTGTCACATCACCAGTAAACTGGTCACATGACCAGTAATCTGTCACATGACAAGTAACCTGTAACATGACCAGTAACCGGTCACATGACCAGTAACCGGTCACATGACAAATAACCGGTCTCACGACCAGTAACCTGTCACATGACTAGTAACCTGTCACATGACCAGTAACCTGTCACATCACCAGTAAACTGGTCACATGACCAGTAATCTGTCACATGACAAATAACCGTTCTCACGACCAGTAACCTGTCACATCACCAGTAAACTGGTCACATGACCAGTAATCTGTCACATGACAAATAACCGTTCTCACGACCAGTAACCTGTCACATCACCAGTGAACTGGTCACATGACCAGTAACCTGTCACATGACTAGTAACCTGTCACATGACCAGTAACCTGTCACATCACCAGTAAACTGGTCACATGACCAGTAACCTGTCACATGACCAGTAACCTGTCACATGACAAACAACCGGTCTCACGACCAGTAACCTGTCACATGACAAGTAACCTGTCTCACGACCAGTAACCGGTCACATGACCAGTAACCGGTCTCACGACCAGTAACCTGTCACATGACAAACAACCGGTCTGATGACCAGTAACCGGTCACATCACCAGTAAACTGGTCACATGACCAGTAACCGGTCACATGCGAATAACCGGTCTAACGATCAGTAACCGGTCACATGACCAGTCACCTGTCACATGACCAGTAACCTGTCACATGACCAGTAGCCTGTCACATGACCAGTCACCTGTCACATGACCACTAACCGGTCACATGAACCGTAACCGGTCACATGACCAGTAATCTGTCACATGACCAGTAACTGGTCTCACGACCAGTAACCTGTCACATGACCAGTAACCGGTCACATGACCAGTAATCTGTCACATGACCAGTAACCGGTCTCACGACCAGTAACCTGTCACATGACCAGTCACCGGTCACATGACCAGTCATCTGTCACATGACCAGTAATCTGTCACATGACCAGTAACCGGTCTCACGATCAGTAACCGGTCACATGACCAGTAATCTGTCACATGACCAGTAACCGGTCTCACGACCAGTAACCTGTCACATGACCAGTAACCGGTCACATGACCAGTAATCTGTCACATGACCAGTAACCGGTCTCACGACCAGTAACCTGTCACATGACCAGTAACCTGTCTCACGACCAGTAACCTGTCACATGACCAGTAATCTGTCACATGACCAGTAACCGGTCTCACGACCAGTAACCTGTCACATGACCAGTAACCGGTCTCACGACCAGTAACCTGTCACATGACCAGTAACCGGTCTCACGACCAGTAACCTGTCACATGACCAGTAATCTTGTCACATGACCAGTAACCGGTCTCACGACCAGTAACCTGTCACATGACCAGTAACCGGTCACATGACCAGTAATCTGTCACATGACAAACAACCGGTCTCACGACCAGTAACCTGTCATATGACCAGTAACCGGTCACATGACCAGTAACCTGTCACATGACCAGTCACCGGTCACATGACCAGTAACCTGTCACATGACCAGTCACCGGTCACATGACCAGTAATATGTCACATGACCAGTCACCGGTCACATGACCAGTAACCGGTCTCACGACCAGTAACCTGTCACATGACCAGTAACCGGTCTCACGACCAGTAACCGGTCACATGACCAGTAACCTGTCACATGACAAACAACCGGTCTCACGACCAGTAACCTGTCACATGACAAGTAACCCGTCACATGACCAGTAACCTCTCACATGACCAGTAGCCTGTCACATGACCAGTCACCTGTCACATGACCAGTAACCTGTCACATGACCAGTAATCTGTCACATGACCAGTAACCTGTCACATGACCAGTCACCTTTCACATGACCAGTAACCAGTCTCACGATCATTAACCGGTCACATGACCAGTAATCTGTCACATGACCAGTAACCGGTCTCACGACCAGTAACTGGTCTCACGACCAGTAACCTGTCACATGACCAGTCACCGGTCACATGACCAGTCACCTGTCACATGACCAGTAACCGGTCTCACGATCAGTAACCGGTCACATGACCAGTAATCTGTCACATGACCAGTAACCGGTCTCACGACCAGTAACCTGTCACATGACCAGTAACCGGTCACATGACCAGTAATCTGTCACATGACAAACAACCGGTCTCACGACCAGTAACCTGTCACATGACCAGTAACCGGTCGCATGACCAGTAATCTGTCACATGACCAGTAATCTGTCACATGACAAGTAATCTGTCACATGACAAGTAACCGGTCACATGACAAACAACCGGTCTCACGACCAGTAACCTGTCACATGACCAGTAACCGGTCACATGACCAGTCACCTGTCCCATGACCAGTCACCTGTCCCATAACCAGTATCCGGTCTCACGACTAGTAACCTGTCACATGACCAGTAACCTGTCACACGACCAGTAACCGGTCTCACGACCAGTAACCTGTCACATGACCAGTAACTTGTCACATGACCAGTAACCTGTCTCACGACCAGTAACCTGTCACATGACTAGTAACCTGTCACATGACCAGTAACCTGTCACATGACCAGTAACCGGTCTCACGACCAGTAACCTGTCACATGACTAGTAACCTGTCACATGACCAGTAACCTGTCACATGACCAGTAACCGGTCTCACGACCAGTAACCGGTCACATGACCAGTAACTTGTCACATGACCAGTAACCTGTCTCACGACCAGTAACCTGTCACATGACTAGTAACCTGTCACATGACCAGTAACTTGTCACATGACCAGTAACCGGTCTCACGACCAGTAATCTGTCACGTGACCAGTAACCGGTCACATGACCAGTAATCTGGAACGATACTAGTAACCGGTCACATGACCAGTAATCTGTAAAGTGACTAGTAACCGGTCACATGACCAGTAATCTATCACATGACCAGTAACTTGTCACATGACCAGTAACCTATCACATGACCAGTAACCTGTCACATGACCAGTAACTTGTCACATGACCAGTAACCTATCACATGACCAGTAACCTGTCACGTGACCAGTTACCGGTAAGGTGACCAGTAACCTGTCACATGACCAGTAACCTGTCACGTGACCAGTAATTTATCACATGACCAGTAACCTGTCACATGACCAGTAATTTATCACATGACCAGTAACCTGTCACATGACCAGTAACCTGTCACGTGACCAGTAATTTATCACATGACCAGTAACCTGTCACATGACCAGTAACCTGTCACATGACCAGTGATCTGTCACATGACAAATAACCGGTCTCACGACCAGTAACCTGTCACATGACCAGTCGCCTGTCACATGACCAGTCACCTGTCACATGACCACTAACCGGTCACATGACCCGTAACCGGTCACATGACCAGTAATCTGTCACATGACCAGTAACTGGTCTCACGACCAGTAACCTGTCACATGACCAGTCACCGGTCACATGACCAGTAATCTGTCACATGACCAGTAACCGGTCACATGACCAGTCACCGGTCACATGACCAGTCACCTGTCACATGACCAGTCACCTGTCACATGACCAGTAACCGGTCTCACGATCAGTAACCGGTCACATGACCAGTAACCGGTCTCACGACCAGTAACCTGTCACATGACCAGTAACCGGTCACATGACCAGTAATCTGTCACATGACAAACAACCGGTCTCACGACCAGTAACCTGTCACATGACCAGTAACCGGTCACATGACCAGTCACCTGTCACATGACCAGTAACCTGTCACATGACAAGTAACCCGTCACATGACCAGTAACCTGTCACATGACCAGTAACCTGTCACATGACCAGTCACCTGTCACATGACCAGTAGCCTGTCACATGACCAGTCACCTTTCACATGACCAGTAACCAGTCTCACGATCAGTAACCGGTCACATGACCAGTAATCTGTCACATGACCAGTAACCGGTCTCACGACCAGTAACCTGTCACATGACCAGTAACCGGTCTCACGATCAGTAACCGGTCACATGACCAGTAATCTGTCACATGACCAGTAACCGGTCTCACGACCAGTAACCTGTCACATGACCAGTAACCTGTCACATGACCAGTAATCTGTCACATGACAAACAACCGGTCTCACGACCAGTAACCTGTCACATGACCAGTAACCGGTCACATGACCAGTAATCTGTCACATGACCAGTAATCTGTCACATGACCAGTAACCGGTCACATGACCAGTAACCTGTCACATGACCAGTAACCGGTCACATGACCAGTAATCTGTCACATGACCAGTAACCTGTCACATGACAAATAACCGGTCTCACGACCAGTAACCTGTCACATGACCAGTAACCTGTCACATGACAAATAACCGGTCTCACGACCAGTGACCTGTCACATGACTAGTAACATGTCACATGACCAGTAACCTTTCACATGACCAGTAACCTGTCACATGACAAATAACCGGTCTCACGACCAGTAACCTGTCACATGACCAGTAACCGGTCGCATGACCAGTAATCTGTCACATGACCAGTAATCTGTCACATGACAAGTAATCTGTCACATGACAAGTAACCGGTCACATGACAAACAACCGGTCTCACGACCAGTAACCTGTCACATGACCAATAACCGGTCACATGACCAGTCACCTGTCACATGACCAGTCACCTGTCCCATAACCAGTATCCGGTCTCACGACTAGTAACCTGTCACATGACCAGTAACCTGTCACACGACCAGTAACCGGTCTCACGACCAGTAACCTGTCACATGACCAGTAACTTGTCACATGACCAGTAACCTGTCTCACGACCAGTAACCTGTCTCACGACTAGTAACCTGTCACATGACCAGTAACCTGTCACATGACCAGTAACCGGTCTCACGACCAGTAACCTGTCACATGACCAGTAACTTGTCACATGACCAGTAACCGGTCTCACGACCAGTAATCTGTCACATGACTAGTAACCTGTCACATGACCAGTAACTTGTCACATGACCAGTAACCGGTCTCACGACCAGTAATCTGTCACGTGACCAGTAACCGGTCACATGACCAGTAATCTGGAACGATACTAATAACCGGTCACATGACCAGTAATCTGTAAAGTGACTAGTAACCGGTCACATGACCAGTAATCTGTAACGTGACTAGTAACCGGTCACATGACCAGTAATCTATCACATGACCAGTAACTTGTCACATGACCAGTAACCTATCACATGACCAGTAACCGGTCACATGACCAGTAACCTGTCACGTGACCAGTAACCGGTAAGGTGACCAGTAACCTGTCACATGACCAGTAACCTGTCACGTGACCAGTAATTTATCACATGACCAGTAACCTGTCACATGACCAGTGATCTGTCACATGACAAACAACCGGTCTCACGACCAGTAACCTGTCACATGACCAGTAACCTGTCACATGACCAGTAGCCTGTCACATGACCAGTCACCTTTCACATGACCACTAACCGGTCACATGACCCGTAACCGGTCACATGACCAGTAATCTGTCACATGACCAGTAACTGGTCTCACGACCAGTAACCTGTCACATGACCAGTCACCGGTCACATGACCAGTAATCTGTCACATGACCAGTAATCTGTCACATGACCAGTAACCGGTCTCACGACCAGTAACCGGTCACATGACCAGTCACCGGTCACATGACCAGTAATCTGTCACATGACCAGTAACCGGTCACATGACCAGTAACCTGTCACATGACCAGTAACCGGTCACATGACCAGTAACCTGTCACATGACCAGTAACCGGTCACATGACCAGTAATCTGTCACATGACAAATAACCGGTCTCACGACCAGTAACCTGTCACATGACAAATAACTGGTCTCACGACCAGTGACCTGTCACATGACTAGTAACATGTCACACAACCAGTAACCTGTCACATGACCAGTAACCGGTCGCATGACCAGTAATCTGTCACATGACCAGTAACCTGTCACATGACAAATAACCGGTCTCACGACCAGTAACCTGTCACATGACAAATAACTGGTCTCACGACCAGTGACCTGTCACATGACTAGTAACATGTCACACAACCAGTAACCTGTCACATGACCAGTAACCGGTCGCATGACCAGTAATCTGTCACATGACCAGTAATCTGTCACATGACAAGTAACCGGTCACATGACAAACAACCGGTCTCACGACCAGTAACCTGTCACATGACCAGTAACCGGTCACATGACCAGTCACCTGTCACATGACCAGTCACCTGTCCCATAACCAGTATCCGGTCTCACGACTAGTAACCTGTCACATGACCAGTAACCTGTCACACGACCAGTAACCGGTCTCACGACCAGTAACCTGTCACATGACCAGTAACTTATCACATGACCAGTAACCTGTCTCACGACCAGTAACCTGTCACATGACTAGTAACCTGTCACATGACCAGTAACCTGTCACATGACCAGACACCTGTCACATGACCAGTCACCTGTCCCATAACCAGTATCCGGTCTCACGACTAGTAACCTGTCACATGACCAGTAACCTGTCACACGACCAGTAACCGGTCTCACGACCAGTAACCTGTCACATGACCAGTAACTTGTCACATGACCAGTAACCTGTCTCACGACCAGTAACCTGTCACATGACTAGTAACCTGTCACATGACCAGTAACCTGTCACATGACCAGTAACCGGTCTCACGACCAGTAACCTGTCACATGACCAGTAACTTGTCACATGACCAGTAACCGGTCTCACGACCAGTAATCTGTCACATGACTAGTAACCTGTCACATGACCAGTAACTTGTCACATGACCAGTAACCGGTCTCACGACCAGTAATCTGTCACGTGACCAGTAACCGGTCACATGACCAGTAATCTGGAACGATACTAGTAACCGGTCACATGACCAGTAATCTGTAAAGTGACTAGTAACCGGTCACATGACCAGTAATCTGTAACGTGACTAGTAACCGGTCACATGACCAGTAATCTATCACATGACCAGTAACTTGTCACATGACCAGTAACCTATCACATGACCAGTAACCTGTCACATGACCAGTAACTTGTCACATGACCAGTAACCTATCACATGACCAGTAACCTGTCACGTGACCAGTAACCGGTCAGGTGACCAGTAACCTGTCACGTGACCAGTAACCTGTCACATGACCAGTAATCTGTCACATGACCAGTAACCTGTCACATGACCAGTCACCTGTCACATGACCACTAACCGGTCACATGACCCGTAACCGGTCACATGACCAGTAATCTGTCACATGACCAGTAACCTGTCACGTGACCAGTAACCTGCACATGACCAGTAACCTATCACGTGACCAGTAACCTATCACGTGACCAGTAACCGGTAAGGTGACCACTAACCGGTCACATGACCCGTAACCGGTCACATGACCAGTAATCTGTCACATGACCAGTAACCTGTCACGTGACCAGTAACCTGCACATGACCAGTAACCTGTCACATGACCAGTCACCTGTCACATGACCAGTCACCTGTCACGTGACCAGTAACCTGTCACGTGACCAATGACTGGTCACATGACCAGTGACCGATCACATGACCATTAATCTATCATGTGACCAGTAATCGGTAATCATCAGTAATCACATGACCGATTACCAGTCATACACTCACTGGCTCATTCGCGACTAGTCACATGACCGGTTGGATGACTTTACGTGACTTGTCACTTGTTGTACAACTCATCACATGACTGGTCACATGACTTATCACATGGCACCTGCAATTAAAGTATTCTGTAGGCGTATTGGTGTATGTATGTGTGTGTACTCTGTAGTAACAGTATTCTGTAGGCGTATTGGTGTATGTATGTGTGTGTACTCTGTAGTAACAGTATTCTGTAGGCGTATTGGTGTATGTATGTGTGTGTACTCTGTAGTAACAGTATTCTGTAGGCTTACTGGTGTATGTATGTGTGTGTACTCTGTAGTAACAGTATTCTGTAGGCTTACTGGTGTATGTATGTGTGTGTACTCTGTAGTAACAGTATTCTGTAGGCTTACTGGTGTATGTATGTGTGTGTACTCTGTAGTAACAGTATTCTGTAGGCTTACTGGTGTATGTATGTGTGTGTACTCTGTAGTAACAGTATTCTGTAGGCATACTGGTGTATGTATGTGTGTGTACTCTGTAGTAACAGTATTCTGTAGGCTTACTGGTGTATGTATGTGTGTGTACTCTGTAGTAACAGTATTCTGTAGGCTTACTGGTGTATGTATGTGTGTGTACTCTGTAGTAACAGTATTCTGTAGGCTTACTGGTGTATGTATGTGTGTGTACTCTGTAGTAAAAGTATTCTGGAAGAGTACTGCGACATCAGCAGCCTGGTGACAGAGGAGATAGTAAAGGTCCATCAGGAGATCTCAGCAGCTGTTCAGCAGATTGATCCTCTGACAGAGTATCAGCACTTCATCAATGCCTACAGGTCAGTACCCAGGTAACCATGGTAACAGCCTTTCTCTCTCTCTCTCTCTCTCTGCTATATGCTGTGCTAACAGCCCCTCTCTCTCTGCTATATGCTGTGCTAACAGCCCCTCTCTCTCTGCTATATGCTGTGCTAACAGCCCCTCTCTCTCTGCTATATGCTGTGCTAACAGCCCCTCTCTCTCTGCTATATGCTGTGCTAACAGCCTCTCTCTCTCTGCTATATGCTGTGCTAACAGCCTCTCTCTCTCTGCTATATGCTGTGCTAACAGCCTCTCTCTCTCTGCTATATGCTGTGCTAACAGCCTCTCTCTCTCTGCTATATGCTGTGCTAACAGCCCCTCTCTCTCTGCTATATGCTGTGCTAACAGCCCCTCCCTCTCTCTGCTGTATGCTGTGCTAACAGCCTCTCTCTCTCTGCTATATGCTGTGCTAACAGCCCCTCTCTCTCTGCTATATGCTGTGCTAACAGCCCCTCTCTCTCTGCTATATGCTGTGCTAACAGCCCCTCTCTCTCTGCTATATGCTGTGCTAACAGCCCCTCTCTCTCTGCTATATGCTGTGCTAACAGCCCCTCTCTCTCTGCTATATGCTGTGCTAACAGCCCCTCTCTCTCTGCTATATGCTGTGCTAACAGCCCCTCTCTCTCTGCTATATGCTGTGCTAACAGCCTCTCTCTCTCTGCTATATGCTGTGCTAACAGCCTCTCTCTCTCTGCTATATGCTGTGCTAACAGCCCCTCTCTCTCTGCTATATGCTGTGCTAACAGCCCCTCTCTCTCTGCTATATGCTGTGCTAACAGCCCCTCTCTCTCTGCTATATGCTGTGCTAACAGCCTCTCTCTCTCTGCTATATGCTGTGCTAACAGCCTCTCTCTCTCTGCTATATGCTGTGCTAACAGCCTCTCTCTCTCTGCTATATGCTGTGCTAACAGCCTCTCTCTCTCTGCTATATGCTGTGCTAACAGCCTCTCTCTCTCTGCTATATGCTGTGCTAACAGCCTCTCTCTCTCTGCTATATGCTGTGCTAACAGCCTCTCTCTCTCTGCTATATGCTGTGCTAACAGCCCCTCTCTCTCTGCTATATGCTGTGCTAACAGCCCCTCTCTCTCTGCTATATGCTGTGCTAACAGCCCCTCTCTCTCTGCTATATGCTGTGCTAACAGCCCCTCTCTCTCTGCTATATGCTGTGCTAACAGCCTCTCTCTCTCTGCTATATGCTGTGCTAACAGCCCCTCTCTCTCTGCTATATGCTGTGCTAACAGCCCCTCTCTCTCTGCTATATGCTGTGCTAACAGCCTCTCTCTCTCTGCTGTATGCTGTGCTAACAGCCCCTCTCTCTCTGCTGTATGCTGTGCTAACAGCCCCTCTCTCTCTGCTGTATGCTGTGCTGACAGCCCCTCTCTCTCTCTGCTATATGCTGTGCTAACAGCCTCTCTCTCTCTGCTATATGCTGTGCTAACAGCCTCTCTCTCTCTGCTATATGCTGTGCTAACAGCCCCTCTCTCTCTGCTATATGCTGTGCTAACAGCCCCTCTCTCTCTGCTATATGCTGTGCTAACAGCCTCTCTCTCTCTGCTATATGCTGTGCTAACAGCCCCTCTCTCTCTGCTATATGCTGTGCTAACAGCCCCTCTCTCTCTGCTATATGCTGTGCTAACAGCCTCTCTCTCTCTGCTATATGCTGTGCTAACAGCCCCTCTCTCTCTGCTATATGCTGTGCTAACAGCCTCTCTCTCTCTGCTATATGCTGTGCTAACAGCCCCTCTCTCTCTGCTATATGCTGTGCTAACAGCCCCTCTCTCTCTGCTATATGCTGTGCTAACAGCCCCTCTCTCTCTGCTATATGCTGTGCTAACAGCCCCTCTCTCTCTGCTGTATGCTGTGCTAACAGCCTGTCTCTCTCTCTCTCCAGGACTCCGGAGACCCCCGAAGCGAGTGTGGAGTTTGACCTCTCCCTATTGGAGGAGACAGACAACCTTCCAGCCAATGAGATCCTGTGGAATACGCTGACAGCCGACAGCCTTCAGGCCATGTCAGACCTGATTCCTTCAGTCTTTGTTTCATTCTTCATTCACTTTGCTTCCACCTGATTGGTTCACTTTCATGTTGGTTGTTTGCAGGTTGTCATCGGCAACGGAAGAACTCTCTCTGACTCAGCAGAATCTGCAGACAAAGGTAGCATTGGCTGACGATCTGGATGCCAAAATCCAGACAAGTCAGCAGAATAGTGAGAGGAGGAGCGAGTAAGTATGAGTAGGAGGAGCCTGAAGCTACGTCTTCGTCCCTGTCCTGACTGTCCACTTGTGTCTCTTGTTCTCAGCTGTGTCCTGCTCCTCAGTCAGAAACTCTCCCTCCTGGAGCTTCGTCACGCCGTCCAATCTCTGCGCGGCTCTGAGGCTTGCCTTCTCTCCCAGAAGGCACTTTTGGATGCAAAGATGGCCACTGCGGTGGCGTCCCCCCCCGCCCCGCCTGCTCCGCCTGCACTGCAGTACGAAGATGATGCGCGCTCCGTCAGCTCCACAGTAAATATGTCAAAAAGACCTTGTAGATGATGAAGTTTTAACTCATGCAGCGTGAAACGAGTGTGTTTGGTTTGTGTGTTCAGGACAAAATAAAAGAGAGGAGTTCTCGCTTTGACACTCTGAGACATTCCCTGGCCGGCATGATCCGTTCTCCCAAAGCCATGCTGGGATCTTCCACCTCGGTAAGACTCCGGGTCTCTGAGCCAGGTTCCCCGTTGCCTGTGGGCGGAGCCATTACCAGACGGGCGGGTCCTTTACCGGGTGGGCGGGGCATTTACGTGGTGGGCGGGGTCTTTATCTGGTGGGCAGGACCATTGCCTGGTGGGCGGGCCGTTACCTGTCCCTGTGTGTGTCCTCCTTAGGTGTGACAATAAATAAATCAAACCCTGACACCTTGCTTTAAACTGTTTTGGTTGTCATGGCAGCAGTTCTTCGATGTCATCCCGACGTCAGAGCGTCCCCTGGCGGACCAGGAGTGGTACCACGGCGCCATCCCACGTACTGAGGCTCAGGAGTTACTACGGCAACAGGGAGACTTCCTGGTTAGGGAGAGCCACGGTAAACCTGGAGAGTATGTCCTGTCGGTGTTTTCTGACGATCAGAGAAGACATTTCATCATTCAGTTTGCTGACGTACGTATTCCCTTCATTTTTCAGTTATTAGGAAGCATGTTAGAGTAGAGTAGAGAATCTCCTCGGTAACGGTGCGAGTCCGCTCGGTAACGGTGCGAGTCCGCTCGGTAACGGTGCGAGTCCGCTCGGTAACGGTGCGAGTCTTCTCGGTAACGATGCGAGTCCGCTCGGTAACGATGCGAGTCCGCTCGGTAACGGTGTGAGTCCGCACGGTAACGATACGAGTCTTCTTGGTAATGATGCGAGTCCGCTCGGTAACGGTGCGAGTCTTCTCGGTAACGATGCGAGTCCGCTCGGTAACGATGCGAGTCCGCTCGGTAACTATGCGAGTCTTCTTGGTAACGATGCGAGTCCGCTCGGTAACGGTGCGAGTCCGCTCGGTAACGATGCGAGTCCGCTCGGTAACGGTGCGAGTCCGCAGGGTAACGATGCGAGTCCGCTCGGTAACGGTGCGAGTCCGCAGGGTAACGGTGTGAGTCTTCTCGGTAACGGTGTGAGTCCGCACGGTAACGGTGTGAGTCTCCTCGGTAACGATGCGAGTCCACTCGGTAACGATGCGAGTCCGCACGGTAACGGTGTGAGTCGCACGGTAATGGTGTGAGTCCGCACGGTAACGGTGTGAGTCCGCACGGTAACGGTGCGAGTCTTCTCGGTAACGGTGCGAGTCCGCTCGGTAACGATGCGAGTCTTCTCGGTAACGGTGTGAGTCCGCACGGTAACGGTGTGAGTCTTCTCGGTAACGGTGTGAGTCCGCACGGTAACGGTGTGAGTCTTCTCGGTAACGGTGTGAGTCCGCACGGTAACGGTGTGAGTCTTCTCGGTAACGATGCGAGTCCACTCAGTAACGATGCGAGTCTGCACGGTAACGGTGTGAGTCTCCTCGGTAACGGTGTGAGTTGCACGGTAACGGTGTGAGTCCGCACGGTAACGGTGCGAGTCTTCTCGGTAACGGTGTGAGTCCGCACGGTAACGGTGCGAGTCTTCTCGGTAACGGTGTGAGTCCGCAGGGTAACGGTGCGAGTCCGCTCGGTAATGGTGCGAGTCTTCTCGGTAACGGTGTGAGTCCGCTCGGTAACGATGCGAGTCCGCACGGTAACGATGCGAGTCTTGTTGGTAACGGTGCGAGTCCGCACGGTAACGGTGCGAGTCTTCTTGGTAACGGTGCGAGTCTCCTCGGTAACGGTGCGAGTCTTCTCGGTAACGGTGCGAGTCCGCTCGGTAACGGTGCGAGTCTGCTCGGTAACGGTGCGAGTCTTCTCGGTAACGATGCGAGTCCGCTCGGTAACGATGCGAGTCCGCTCGGTAACGATGCGAGTCTCCTCGGTAACGGTGTGAGTCGCACGGTAATGGTGCGAGTCTTCTCGGTAACGGTGCGAGTCCGCTCGGTAACGGTGCGAGTCTTCTCGGTAACGATGCGAGTCCGCTCGGTAACGGTGCGAGTCCGCACGGTAACGATACGAGTCTTCTTGGTAACGATGCGAGTCCGCTCGGTAACGGTGCGAGTCCGCTCGGTAACGATGCGAGTCTTCTCGGTAACGGTGTGAGTCCGCACGGTAACGGTGTGAGTCTTCTCGGTAACGGTGTGAGTCTGCACGGTAACGGTGTGAGTCTTCTCGGTAACGATGCGAGTCCACTCAGTAACGATGCGAGTCCGCACGGTAACGGTGTGAGTCTCCTCGGTAACGGTGTGAGTTGCACGGTAACGGTGCGAGTCTTCTCGATAACGGTGCGAGTCCGCTCGGTAACGGTGCGAGTCTTCTCGGTAACGGTGTGAGTCCGCACGGTAACGGTGTGAGTCTTCTCGGTAACGGTGTGAGTCCGCACGGTAACGGTGTGAGTCTTCTCGGTAACGATGCGAGTCCACTCAGTAACGATGCGAGTCTGCACGGTAACGGTGTGAGTCTCCTCGGTAACGGTGTGAGTTGCACGGTAACGGTGTGAGTCCGCACGGTAACGGTGCGAGTCTTCTCGGTAACGGTGTGAGTCCGCACGGTAACGGTGCGAGTCCGCTCGGTAATGGTGCGAGTCTTCTCGGTAACGGTGTGAGTCCGCTCGGTAACGATGCGAGTCCGCACGGTAACGATGCGAGTCTTGTTGGTAACGGTGCGAGTCTGCTCGGTAACGATGCGAGTCCGCACGGTAACGGTGCGAGTCTTCTTGGTAACGGTGCGAGTCTCCTCGGTAACGGTGCGAGTCTTCTCGGTAACGGTGCGAGTCCGCACGGTAACGGTGTGAGTCCGCACGGTAATGGTGCGAGTCTTCTCGGTAACGGTGCGAGTCCGCTCGGTAACGGTGCGAGTCTTCTCGGTAACGGTGCGAGTCTTCTCGGTAACGATGCGAGTCCGCTCGGTAACGGTGCGAGTCTTCTCGGTAACGGTGCGAGTCTTCTCGGTAACGATGCGAGTCCGCTCGGTAACGATGCGAGTCTCCTCGGTAACGGTGTGAGTCGCACGGTAATGGTGCGAGTCTCCTCGGTAACGATGCGAGTCCACTCGGTAACGATGCGAGTCCGCACGGTAACGGTGTGAGTCGCACGGTAATGGTGTGAGTCCGCACGGTAACGGTGTGAGTCCGCACGGTAACGGTGCGAGTCTTCTCGGTAACGGTGCGAGTCCGCTCGGTAACGATGCGAGTCTTCTCGGTAACGGTGTGAGTCCGCACGGTAACGGTGTGAGTCTTCTCGGTAACGGTGTGAGTCCGCACGGTAACGGTGTGAGTCTTCTCGGTAACGGTGTGAGTCCGCACGGTAACGGTGTGAGTCTTCTCGGTAACGGTGCGAGTCCGCACGGTAACGGTGTGAGTCTTCTCGGTAACGATGCGAGTCCACTCAGTAACGATGCGAGTCTGCACGGTAACGGTGTGAGTCTCCTCGGTAACGGTGTGAGTTGCACGGTAACGGTGTGAGTCCGCACGGTAACGGTGCGAGTCTTCTCGGTAACGGTGTGAGTCCGCACGGTAACGGTGCGAGTCCGCTCGGTAATGGTGCGAGTCTTCTCGGTAACGGTGTGAGTCCGCTCGGTAACGATGCGAGTCCGCACGGTAACGATGCGAGTCTTGTTGGTAACGGTGCGAGTCCGCACGGTAACGGTGCGAGTCTTCTTGGTAACGGTGCGAGTCTCCTCGGTAACGGTGCGAGTCTTCTCGGTAACGGTGCGAGTCCGCACGGTAACGGTGTGAGTCCGCACGGTAATGGTGCGAGTCTTCTCGGTAACGGTGCGAGTCCGCTCGGTAACGGTGCGAGTCTTCTCGGTAACGGTGCGAGTCTTCTCGGTAACGGTGCGAGTCTTCTCGGTAACGATGCGAGTCCGCTCGGTAACGATGCGAGTCTCCTCGGTAACGGTGTGAGTCGCACGGTAATGGTGCGAGTCTTCTCGGTAACGGTGCGAGTCCGCTCGGTAACGGTGCGAGTCTTCTCGGTAACGATGCGAGTCCGCTCGGTAACGGTGCGAGTCCGCACGGTAACGATACGAGTCTTCTTGGTAACGATGCGAGTCCGCTCGGTAACGGTGCGAGTCCGCTCGGTAACGATGCGAGTCTTCTCGGTAACGGTGTGAGTCCGCACGGTAACGGTGTGAGTCTTCTCGGTAACGGTGTGAGTCTGCACGGTAACGGTGTGAGTCTTCTCGGTAACGATGCGAGTCCACTCAGTAACGATGCGAGTCCGCACGGTAACGGTGTGAGTCTCCTCGGTAACGGTGTGAGTTGCACGGTAACGGTGTGAGTCCGCACGGTAACGGTGTGAGTCCGCACGGTAACGGTGCGAGTCTTCTCGATAACGGTGCGAGTCCGCTCGGTAACGGTGCGAGTCTTCTCGGTAACGGTGTGAGTCCGCACGGTAACGGTGTGAGTCTTCTCGGTAACGGTGTGAGTCCGCACGGTAACGGTGTGAGTCTTCTCGGTAACGATGCGAGTCCACTCAGTAACGATGCGAGTCTGCACGGTAACGGTGTGAGTCTCCTCGGTAACGGTGTGAGTTGCACGGTAACGGTGTGAGTCCGCACGGTAACGGTGCGAGTCTTCTCGGTAACGGTGTGAGTCCGCACGGTAACGGTGCGAGTCCGCTCGGTAATGGTGCGAGTCTTCTCGGTAACGGTGTGAGTCCGCTCGGTAACGATGCGAGTCCGCACGGTAACGATGCGAGTCTTGTTGGTAACGGTGCGAGTCCGCTCGGTAACGATGCGAGTCCGCACGGTAACGGTGCGAGTCTTCTTGGTAACGGTGCGAGTCTCCTCGGTAACGGTGCGAGTCTTCTCGGTAACGGTGCGAGTCCGCACGGTAACGGTGTGAGTCCGCACGGTAATGGTGCGAGTCTTCTCGGTAACGGTGCGAGTCCGCTCGGTAACGGTGCGAGTCTTCTCGGTAACGGTGCGAGTCTTCTCGGTAACGATGCGAGTCCGCTCGGTAACGGTGCGAGTCTTCTCGGTAACGGTGCGAGTCTTCTCGGTAACGATGCGAGTCCGCTCGGTAACGATGCGAGTCCGCTCGGTAACGATGCGAGTCTCCTCGGTAACGGTGTGAGTCGCACGGTAATGGTGCGAGTCTTCTCGGTAACGGTGCGAGTCCGCTCGGTAACGGTGCGAGTCTTCTCGGTAACGATGCGAGTCCGCTCGGTAACGGTGCGAGTCCGCACGGTAACGATACGAGTCTTCTTGGTAACGATGCGAGTCCGCTCGGTAACGGTGCGAGTCCGCTCGGTAACGATGCGAGTCTTCTCGGTAACGGTGTGAGTCCGCACGGTAACGGTGTGAGTCTTCTCGGTAACGGTGTGAGTCTGCACGGTAACGGTGTGAGTCTTCTCGGTAACGATGCGAGTCCACTCAGTAACGATGCGAGTCCGCACGGTAACGGTGTGAGTCTCCTCGGTAACGGTGTGAGTTGCACGGTAACGGTGTGAGTCCGCACGGTAACGGTGTGAGTCCGCTCGGTAACGGTGCGAGTCTTCTCGGTAACGGTGTGAGTCCGCACGGTAACGGTGTGAGTCTTCTCGGTAACGGTGTGAGTCCGCACGGTAACGGTGTGAGTCTTCTCGGTAACGATGCGAGTCCACTCAGTAACGATGCGAGTCTGCACGGTAACGGTGTGAGTCTCCTCGGTAACGGTGTGAGTTGCACGGTAACGGTGTGAGTCTGCACGGTAACGGTGCGAGTCTTCTCGGTAACGGTGTGAGTCCGCACGGTAACGGTGCGAGTCCGCTCGGTAATGGTGCGAGTCTTCTCGGTAACGGTGTGAGTCCGCTCGGTAACGGTGTGAGTCTCCTCGGTAACGATGCGAGTCTTCTCGGTAACGGTGTGAGTCCGCACGGTAACGGTGTGAGTCTTCTCGGTAACGGTGTGAGTCTGCACGGTAACGGTGTGAGTCTTCTCGGTAACGATGCGAGTCCACTCAGTAACGATGCGAGTCCGCACGGTAACGGTGTGAGTCTCCTCGGTAACGGTGTGAGTTGCACGGTAACGGTGTGAGTCCGCACGGTAACGGTGTGAGTCCGCTCGGTAACGGTGCGAGTCTTCTCGGTAACGGTGTGAGTCCGCACGGTAACGGTGTGAGTCTTCTCGGTAACGGTGTGAGTCCGCACGGTAACGGTGTGAGTCTTCTCGGTAACGATGCGAGTCCACTCAGTAACGATGCGAGTCTGCACGGTAACGGTGTGAGTCTCCTCGGTAACGGTGTGAGTTGCACGGTAACGGTGTGAGTCCGCACGGTAACGGTGCGAGTCTTCTCGGTAACGGTGTGAGTCCGCACGGTAACGGTGCGAGTCCGCTCGGTAATGGTGCGAGTCTTCTCGGTAACGGTGTGAGTCCGCTCGGTAACGATGCGAGTCCGCACGGTAACGATGCGAGTCTTGTTGGTAACGGTGCGAGTCCGCTCGGTAACGATGCGAGTCCGCACGGTAACGGTGCGAGTCTTCTTGGTAACGGTGCGAGTCTCCTCGGTAACGGTGCGAGTCTTCTCGGTAACGGTGCGAGTCTGCACGGTAACGGTGTGAGTCCGCACGGTAATGGTGCGAGTCTTCTCGGTAACGGTGCGAGTCCGCTCGGTAACGGTGCGAGTCTTCTCGGTAACGGTGCGAGTCTTCTCGGTAACGATGCGAGTCCGCTCGGTAACGATGCGAGTCCGCTCGGTAACGATGCGAGTCTCCTCGGTAACGGTGTGAGTCGCACGGTAATGGTGCGAGTCTTCTCGGTAACGGTGCGAGTCCGCTCGGTAACGGTGCGAGTCTTCTCGGTAACGATGCGAGTCCGCTCGGTAACGGTGCGAGTCCGCACGGTAACGATACGAGTCTTCTTGGTAACGATGCGAGTCCGCTCGGTAACGGTGCGAGTCCGCTCGGTAACGATGCGAGTCTTCTCGGTAACGGTGTGAGTCCGCACGGTAACGGTGTGAGTCTTCTCGGTAACGGTGTGAGTCTGCACGGTAACGGTGTGAGTCTTCTCGGTAACGATGCGAGTCCACTCAGTAACGATGCGAGTCCGCACGGTAACGGTGTGAGTCTCCTCGGTAACGGTGTGAGTTGCACGGTAACGGTGTGAGTCCGCACGGTAACGGTGTGAGTCCGCACGGTAACGGTGCGAGTCCGCTCGGTAACGGTGCGAGTCTTCTCGGTAACGGTGTGAGTCCGCACGGTAACGGTGCGAGTCTTCTCGGTAACGATGCGAGTCCACTCAGTAACGATGCGAGTCCGCACGGTAACAGTGTGAGTCTCCTCGGTAACGGTGTGAGTTGCACGGTAACGGTGTGAGTCCGCACGGTAACGGTGTGAGTCCGCACGGTAACGGTGCGAGTCTTCTCGATAACGGTGCGAGTCCGCTCGGTAACGGTGCGAGTCTTCTCGGTAACGGTGCGAGTCCGCACGGTAACGGTGCAAGTCCGCTCGGTAATGGTGCGAGTCTTCTCGGTAACGGTGCGAGTCCGCTCGGTAACGATGCGAGTCCGCACGGTAACGGTGTGAGTCTTCTCGGTAACGGTGCGAGTCTCCTCGGTAACGGTGCGAGTCTTCTCGGTAACGGTGCGAGTCCGCACGGTAACGGTGTGAGTCCGCACGGTAACGGTGTGAGTCTTCTCGGTAACGGTGCGAGTCTTCTCGGTAACGATGCGAGTCCGCTCGGTAACGGTGCGAGTCTTCTCGGTAACGGTGCGAGTCTTCTCGGTAACGATGCGAGTCCGCTCGGTAACGATGCGAGTCCGCTCGGTAACGATGCGAGTCTCCTCGGTAACGGTGTGAGTCGCACGGTAATGGTGCGAGTCTTCTCGGTAACGGTGCGAGTCCGCTCGGTAACGGTGCGAGTCTTCTCGGTAACGATGCGAGTCCGCTCGGTAACGGTGCGAGTCCGCACGGTAACGATACGAGTCTTCTTGGTAACGATGCGAGTCCGCTCGGTAACGGTGCGAGTCCGCTCGGTAACGATGCGAGTCTTCTCGGTAACGGTGTGAGTCCGCACGGTAACGGTGTGAGTCTTCTCGGTAACGGTGTGAGTCTGCACGGTAACGGTGTGAGTCTTCTCGGTAACGATGCGAGTCCACTCAGTAACGATGCGAGTCCGCACGGTAACGGTGTGAGTCTCCTCGGTAACGGTGTGAGTTGCACGGTAACGGTGTGAGTCCGCACGGTAACGGTGTGAGTCCGCTCGGTAACGGTGCGAGTCTTCTCGGTAACGGTGTGAGTCCGCACGGTAACGGTGTGAGTCTTCTCGGTAACGGTGTGAGTCCGCACGGTAACGGTGTGAGTCTTCTCGGTAACGATGCGAGTCCACTCAGTAACGATGCGAGTCTGCACGGTAACGGTGTGAGTCTCCTCGGTAACGGTGTGAGTTGCACGGTAACGGTGTGAGTCCGCACGGTAACGGTGCGAGTCTTCTCGGTAACGGTGCGAGTCCGCACGGTAACGGTGCGAGTCCGCTCGGTAATGGTGCGAGTCTTCTCGGTAACGGTGTGAGTCCGCTCGGTAACGGTGTGAGTCTCCTCGGTAACGATGCGAGTCTTCTCGGTAACGGTGTGAGTCCGCACGGTAACGGTGTGAGTCTTCTCGGTAACGGTGTGAGTCTGCACGGTAACGGTGTGAGTCTTCTCGGTAACGATGCGAGTCCACTCAGTAACGATGCGAGTCCGCACGGTAACGGTGTGAGTCTCCTCGGTAACGGTGTGAGTTGCACGGTAACGGTGTGAGTCCGCACGGTAACGGTGTGAGTCCGCACGGTAACGGTGCGAGTCTTCTCGGTAACGGTGTGAGTCCGCACGGTAACGGTGCGAGTCCGCTCGGTAATGGTGCGAGTCTTCTCGGTAACGGTGTGAGTCCGCTCGGTAACGATGCGAGTCCGCACGGTAACGATGCGAGTCTTGTTGGTAACGGTGCGAGTCCGCTCGGTAACGATGCGAGTCCGCACGGTAACGGTGCGAGTCTTCTTGGTAACGGTGCGAGTCTCCTCGGTAACGGAGCGAGTCTTCTCGGTAACGGTGCGAGTCTGCACGGTAACGGTGTGAGTCCGCACGGTAATGGTGCGAGTCTTCTCGGTAACGGTGCGAGTCTTCTCGGTAACGATGCGAGTCCGCTCGGTAACGATGCGAGTCCGCTCGGTAACGATGCGAGTCTCCTCGGTAACGGTGTGAGTCGCACGGTAATGGTGCGAGTCTTCTCGGTAACGGTGCGAGTCCGCTCGGTAACGGTGCGAGTCTTCTCGGTAACGATGCGAGTCCGCTCGGTAACGGTGCGAGTCCGCACGGTAACGATACGAGTCTTCTTGGTAACGATGCGAGTCCGCTCGGTAACGGTGCGAGTCCGCTCGGTAACGATGCGAGTCTTCTCGGTAACGGTGTGAGTCCGCACGGTAACGGTGTGAGTCTTCTCGGTAACGGTGTGAGTCCGCACGGTAACGGTGTGAGTCTTCTCGGTAACGGTGTGAGTCTGCACGGTAACGGTGTGAGTCTTCTCGGTAACGATGCGAGTCCACTCAGTAACGATGCGAGTCCGCACGGTAACGGTGTGAGTCTCCTCGGTAACGGTGTGAGTTGCACGGTAACGGTGTGAGTCCGCACGGTAACGGTGTGAGTCCGCACGGTAACGGTGCGAGTCTTCTCGATAACGGTGCGAGTCCGCTCGGTAACGGTGCGAGTCTTCTCGGTAACGGTGTGAGTCCGCACGGTAACGGTGCGAGTCTTCTCGGTAACGATGCGAGTCCACTCAGTAACGATGCGAGTCCGCACGGTAACAGTGTGAGTCTCCTCGGTAACGGTGTGAGTTGCACGGTAACGGTGTGAGTCCGCACGGTAACGGTGTGAGTCCGCACGGTAACGGTGCGAGTCTTCTCGATAACGGTGCGAGTCCGCTCGGTAACGGTGCGAGTCTTCTCGGTAACGGTGTGAGTCCGCACGGTAACGGTGCAAGTCCGCTCGGTAATGGTGCGAGTCTTCTCGGTAACGGTGCGAGTCCGCTCGGTAACGATGCGAGTCCGCACGGTAACGGTGTGAGTCTTCTCGGTAACGGTGCGAGTCTCCTCGGTAACGGTGCGAGTCTTCTCGGTAACGGTGCGAGTCCGCACGGTAACGGTGTGAGTCCGCACGGTAACGGTGTGAGTCTTCTCGGTAACGGTGCGAGTCTTCTCGGTAACGATGCGAGTCCGCTCGGTAACGGTGCGAGTCTTCTCGGTAACGGTGCGAGTCTTCTCGGTAACGATGCGAGTCCGCTCGGTAACGATGCGAGTCCGCTCGGTAACGATGCGAGTCTCCTCGGTAACGGTGTGAGTCGCACGGTAATGGTGCGAGTCTTCTCGGTAACGGTGCGAGTCCGCTCGGTAACGGTGCGAGTCTTCTCGGTAACGATGCGAGTCCGCTCGGTAACGGTGCGAGTCCGCACGGTAACGATACGAGTCTTCTTGGTAACGATGCGAGTCCGCTCGGTAACGGTGCGAGTCCGCTCGGTAACGATGCGAGTCTTCTCGGTAACGGTGTGAGTCCGCACGGTAACGGTGTGAGTCTTCTCGGTAACGGTGTGAGTCTGCACGGTAACGGTGTGAGTCTTCTCGGTAACGATGCGAGTCCACTCAGTAACGATGCGAGTCCGCACGGTAACGGTGTGAGTCTCCTCGGTAACGGTGTGAGTTGCACGGTAACGGTGTGAGTCCGCACGGTAACGGTGTGAGTCCGCTCGGTAACGGTGCGAGTCTTCTCGGTAACGGTGTGAGTCCGCACGGTAACGGTGTGAGTCTTCTCGGTAACGGTGTGAGTCCGCACGGTAACGGTGTGAGTCTTCTCGGTAACGATGCGAGTCCACTCAGTAACGATGCGAGTCTGCACGGTAACGGTGTGAGTCTCCTCGGTAACGGTGTGAGTTGCACGGTAACGGTGTGAGTCCGCACGGTAACGGTGCGAGTCTTCTCGGTAACGGTGTGAGTCCGCACGGTAACGGTGCGAGTCCGCTCGGTAATGGTGCGAGTCTTCTCGGTAACGGTGTGAGTCCGCTCGGTAACGGTGTGAGTCTCCTCGGTAACGATGCGAGTCTTCTCGGTAACGGTGTGAGTCCGCACGGTAACGGTGTGAGTCTTCTCGGTAACGGTGTGAGTCTGCACGGTAACGGTGTGAGTCTTCTCGGTAACGATGCGAGTCCACTCAGTAACGATGCGAGTCCGCACGGTAACGGTGTGAGTCTCCTCGGTAACGGTGTGAGTTGCACGGTAACGGTGTGAGTCCGCACGGTAACGGTGTGAGTCCGCTCGGTAACGGTGCGAGTCTTCTCGGTAACGGTGTGAGTCCGCACGGTAACGGTGTGAGTCTTCTCGGTAACGGTGTGAGTCCGCACGGTAACGGTGTGAGTCTTCTCGGTAACGATGCGAGTCCACTCAGTAACGATGCGAGTCTGCACGGTAACGGTGTGAGTCTCCTCGGTAACGGTGTGAGTTGCACGGTAACGGTGTGAGTCCGCACGGTAACGGTGCGAGTCTTCTCGGTAACGGTGTGAGTCCGCACGGTAACGGTGCGAGTCCGCTCGGTAATGGTGCGAGTCTTCTCGGTAACGGTGTGAGTCCGCTCGGTAACGATGCGAGTCCGCACGGTAACGATGCGAGTCTTGTTGGTAACGGTGCGAGTCCGCTCGGTAACGATGCGAGTCCGCACGGTAACGGTGCGAGTCTTCTTGGTAACGGTGCGAGTCTCCTCGGTAACGGTGCGAGTCTTCTCGGTAACGGTGCGAGTCTGCACGGTAACGGTGTGAGTCCGCACGGTAATGGTGCGAGTCTTCTCGGTAACGGTGCGAGTCCGCTCGGTAACGGTGCGAGTCTTCTCGGTAACGGTGCGAGTCTTCTCGGTAACGATGCGAGTCCGCTCGGTAACGATGCGAGTCCGCTCGGTAACGATGCGAGTCTCCTCGGTAACGGTGTGAGTCGCACGGTAATGGTGCGAGTCTTCTCGGTAACGGTGCGAGTCCGCTCGGTAACGGTGCGAGTCTTCTCGGTAACGATGCGAGTCCGCTCGGTAACGGTGCGAGTCCGCACGGTAACGATACGAGTCTTCTTGGTAACGATGCGAGTCCGCTCGGTAACGGTGCGAGTCCGCTCGGTAACGATGCGAGTCTTCTCGGTAACGGTGTGAGTCCGCACGGTAACGGTGTGAGTCTTCTCGGTAACGGTGTGAGTCTGCACGGTAACGGTGTGAGTCTTCTCGGTAACGATGCGAGTCCACTCAGTAACGATGCGAGTCCGCACGGTAACGGTGTGAGTCTCCTCGGTAACGGTGTGAGTTGCACGGTAACGGTGTGAGTCCGCACGGTAACGGTGTGAGTCCGCACGGTAACGGTGCGAGTCTTCTCGATAACGGTGCGAGTCCGCTCGGTAACGGTGCGAGTCTTCTCGGTAACGGTGCGAGTCCGCTCGGTAACGGTGCGAGTCTTCTCGGTAACGGTGTGAGTCCGCACGGTAACGGTGCGAGTCTTCTCGGTAACGATGCGAGTCCACTCAGTAACGGTGCGAGTCCGCTCGGTAACGGTGTGAGTCCGCTCGGTAACGATGCGAGTCCGCACGGTAACGATGCGAGTCTTGTTGGTAACGGTGCGAGTCCGCTCGGTAACGATGCGAGTCCGCACGGTAACGGTGCGAGTCCGCTCGGTAATGGTGCGAGTCTTCTCGGTAACGGTGTGAGTCCGCTCGGTAACGGTGTGAGTCCGCTCGGTAACGGTGTGAGTCCGCTCGGTAACGATGCGAGTCTTGTTGGTAACGGTGCGAGTCCGCTCGGTAACGATGCGAGTCCGCATGGTAACGGTGTGAGTCTCCTTGGTAACGGTGTGAGTCCGCACGGTAACGGTGTGAGTCTCCTCGGTAACGGTGTGAGTTGCACGGTAACGATGCAAGTCCGCTCGGTAATGGTGCGAGTCTTCTCGGTAACGGTGCGAGTCCGCTCGGTAACGATGCGAGTCCGCACGGTAACGGTGTGAGTCTTCTCGGTAACGGTGCGAGTCTCCTCGGTAACGGTGCGAGTCTTCTCGGTAACGGTGTGAGTCCGCACGGTAACGGTGTGAGTCTTCTCGGTAACGGTGTGAGTCTGCACGGTAACGGTGTGAGTCTTCTCGGTAACGGTGTGAGTCCGCACGGTAATGGTGCGAGTCTTCTCGGTAACGGTGCGAGTCCGCTCGGTAACGGTGCGAGTCTGCACGGTAACGATGCAAGTCTTCTCGGTAACGGTGCGAGTCCGCTTGGTAACGATGCGAGTCTCCTCGGTAACGGTGTGAGTCTCCTCGGTAACGGTGTGAGTCCGCACGGTAACGGTGCGAGTCCGCTCGGTAATGGTGCGAGTCTTCTCGGTAACGGTGTGAGTCTTCTCGGTAACGGTGCGAGTCTTCTTGGTAACGGTGCGAGTCTCCTCGGTAACGGTGCGAGTCTTCTCGGTAACGGTGCGAGTCCGCACGGTAACGGTGTGAGTCCGCACGGTAACGGTGTGAGTCTTCTCGGTAACGGTGCGAGTCTTCTCGGTAACGGTGTGAATCCGCTCGGTAACGATGCGAGTCCGCACGGTAACGATGCGAGTCTTGTTGGTAACGGTGCGAGT
This sequence comes from Telmatherina bonti, assembly GCF_933228915.1. Lineage (NCBI taxonomy): Eukaryota > Metazoa > Chordata > Actinopteri > Atheriniformes > Telmatherinidae > Telmatherina > Telmatherina bonti. Next base: position 2,447,402 of record NC_136615.1, read on the forward strand.
CCGCTCGGTAACGGTGTGAGTCCGCTCGGTAACGATGCGAGTCCGCACGGTAACGATGCGAGTCTTGTTGGTAACGGTGCGAGTCCGCTCGGTAACGATGCGAGTCCGCACGGTAACGGTGCGAGTCCGCTCGGTAATGGTGCGAGTCTTCTCGGTAACGGTGTGAGTCCGCTCGGTAACGGTGTGAGTCCGCTCGGTAACGGTGTGAGTCCGCTCGGTAACGATGCGAGTCTTGTTGGTAACGGTGCGAGTCCGCTCGGTAACGATGCGAGTCCGCATGGTAACGGTGTGAGTCTCCTTGGTAACGGTGTGAGTCCGCACGGTAACGGTGTGAGTCCGCACGGTAACGGTGTGAGTCCGCACGGTAACGGTGTGAGTCTTCTCGGTAACGGTGCGAGTCCGCTCGGTAACGGTGCGAGTCCGCTCGGTAACGGTGCGAGTCCGCTCGGTAACGGTGCGAGTCTTCTCGGTAACGGTGCGAGTCTTCTCGGTAACGGTGCGAGTCCGCACGGTAACGGTGTGAGTCTTCTCGGTAACGATGCGAGTCCGCACGGTAACGGTGTGAGTCTTCTCGGTAACGATGCGAGTCCACTCAGTAACGATGCGAGTCCGCACGGTAACGGTGTGAGTCTCCTCGGTAACGGTGTGAGTTGCACGGTAACGATGCGAGTCCGCACGGTAACGGTGTGAGTCTCCTCGGTAACGGTGTGAGTCCGCACGGTAACGGTGTGAGTCCGCTCGGTAACGGTGCGAGTCCGCTCGGTAACGGTGCGAGTCCGCTCGGTAACGGTGCGAGTCTTCTCGGTAACGGTGCGAGTCCGCTCGGTAACGGTGCGAGTCCGCTCGGTAACGGTGCGAGTCTTCTCGGTAACGGTGCGAGTCCGCACGGTAACGGTGTGAGTCTTCTCGGTAACGATGCGAGTCCGCACGGTAACGGTGTGAGTCTTCTCGGTAACGATGCGAGTCCACTCAGTAACGATGCGAGTCCGCACGGTAACGGTGTGAGTCTCCTCGGTAACGGTGTGAGTTGCACGGTAACGATGCGAGTCCGCACGGTAACGGTGTGAGTCTCCTCGGTAACGGTGTGAGTCCGCACGGTAACGGTGTGAGTCCGCTCGGTAACGGTGCGAGTCCGCTCGGTAACGGTGCGAGTCCGCTCGGTAACGGTGCGAGTCCGCTCGGTAACGGTGCGAGTCTACTCGGTAACGGTGCGAGTCCGCTCGGTAACGGTGCGAGTCTTCTCAGTAACCGTGCGAGTCCGCACGGTAACGGTGTGACTCCGCACGGTAACGGTGCGAGTCTTCTCGGTAACGATGCGAGTATTCTCGGTAACGATGCGAGTATTCTCGGTAACGGTGCGAGTCTGCTCGGTAACGGTGTGAGTCTACTCGGTAACGGTGTGAGTCCGCACGGTAACGGTGTGAGTCCGCACGGTAACGGTTTGAGTCTTCTTGGTAACGGTGCGAGACCGCTCGGTAACGGTGCGAGTCCGCTCGGTAACGGTGCGAGTCCGCACGGTAACGATGCGAGTCTTCTCGGTAACGGTGTGAGTCCGCACGGTAACGGTGTGAGTCCGCACGGTAACGGTGTGAGTCCGCACGGTAACGGTGTGAGTCCGCACGGTAACGGTGTGAGTCTTCTCGGTAACGGTGTGAGTCTGCACGGTAACGGTGTGAGTCTTCTCGGTAACGATGCGAGTCCACTCAGTAACGATGCGAGTCCGCACGGTAACGGTGTGAGTCTCCTCGGTAACGGTGTGAGTTGCACGGTAACGGTGTGAGTCCGCACGGTAACGGTGTGAGTCCGCACGGTAACGGTGCGAGTCTTCTCGATAACGGTGCGAGTCCGCTCGGTAACGGTGTGAGTCTCCTCGGTAACGGTGTGAGTTGCACGGTAACGGTGTGAGTCCGCACGGTAACGGTGTGAGTCCGCACGGTAACGGTGCGAGTCTTCTCGATAACGGTGCGAGTCCGCTCGGTAACGGTGCGAGTCTTCTCGGTAACGGTGTGAGTCCGCACGGTAACGGTGCGAGTCCGCTCGGTAATGATGCGAGTCTTCTCGGTAACGGTGTGAGTCCGCACGGTAACGGTGTGAGTCCGCACGGTAACGGTGTGAGTCTTCTCGGTAACGGTGTGAGTCTACTCGGTAACGGTGCGAGTCCGCTCGGTAACGGTGCGAGTCTTCTCGGTAATGGTGCGAGTCTTCTCGGTAACGGTGTGAGTCTTCTCGGTAACGGTGCGAGTCTTCTTGGTAACGGTGCGAGTCTCCTCGGTAACGGTGCGAGTCTTCTCGGTAACGGTGCGAGTCCGCACGGTAACGGTGTGAGTCTTCTCGGTAACGGTGCGAGTCTTCTCGGTAACGGTGTGAATCCGCTCGGTAACGATGCGAGTCCGCACGGTAACGATGCGAGTCCGCACGGTAACGATGCGAGTCTTGTTGGTAACGGGGCTAGTCCGCTCGGTAACGGTGTGAGTCCGCTCGGTAACGATGCGAGTCCGCACGGTAACGATGCGAGTCTTGTTGGTAACGGTGCGAGTCTGCTCGGTAACGATGCGAGTCCGCACGGTAACGGTGCGAGTCCGCTCGGTAATGGTGCGAGTCTTCTCGGTAACGGTGTGAGTCCGCTCGGTAACGATGTGAGTCCGCTCGGTAACGATGTGAGTCCGCTCGGTAACGGTGTGAGTCCGCTCGGTAACGATGCGAGTCTTGTTGGTAACGGTGCGAGTCCGCTCGGTAACGATGCGAGTCCGCATGGTAACGGTGTGAGTCTCCTTGGTAACGGTGTGAGTCCGCACGGTAACGGTGTGAGTCCGCACGGTAACGGTGTGAGTCCGCACGGTAACGGTGTGAGTCTACTCGGTAACGGTGCGAGTCCGCTCGGTAACGGTGCGAGTCCGCTCGGTAACGGTGCGAGTCTTCTCAGTAACCGTGCGAGTCCGCACGGTAACGGTGTGACTCCGCACGGTAACGGTGCGAGTCTTCTCGGTAACGGTGCGAGTCCGCTCGGTAACGATGCGAGTATTCTCGGTAACGGTGCGAGTCTGCTCGGTAACGGTGCGAGTCTTCTCGGTAACGGTGTGAGTCCGCACGGTAACGGTGCAAGTCCGCTCGGTAATGATGCGAGTCTTCTCGGTAACGGTGCGAGTCCGCTCGGTAACGATGCGAGTCCGCACGGTAACGGTGTGAGTCTTCTCGGTAACGGTGCGAGTCCGCTCGGTAACGGTGCGAGTGTTCTTGGTAACGGTGCGAGTCCGCTCGGTAACGATGCGAGTCCGCATGGTAACGGTGTGAGTCTCCTTGGTAACGGTGTGAGTCCGCACGGTAACGGTGTGAGTCCGCACGGTAACGGTGTGAGTCCGCACGGTAACGGTGTGAGTCTTCTCGGTAACGGTGTGAGTCTACTCGGTAACGGTGCGAGTCCGCTCGGTAACGGTGCGAGTCCGCTCGGTAACGGTGCGAGTCTTCTCAGTAACCGTGCGAGTCCGCACGGTAACGGTGTGACTCCGCACGGTAACGGTGCGAGTCTTCTCGGTAACGGTGCGAGTCCGCTCGGTAACGATGCGAGTATTCTCGGTAACGGTGCGAGTCTGCTCGGTAACGGTGCGAGTCTTCTCGGTAACGGTGTGAGTCCGCACGGTAACGGTGCAAGTCCGCTCGGTAATGATGCGAGTCTTCTCGGTAACGGTGCGAGTCCGCTCGGTAACGATGCGAGTCCGCACGGTAACGGTGTGAGTCTTCTCGGTAACGGTGCGAGTCCGCTCGGTAACGGTGCGAGTGTTCTTTGTAACGGTGCGAGTCTCCTCGGTAACGGTGCGAGTCTTCTCGGTAACGGTGCGAGTCCGCACGGTAACGGTGTGAGTCCGCACGGTAACGGTGTGAGTCTTCTCGGTAACGGTGCGAGTCTTCTCGGTAACGGTGTGAGTCCGCACGGTAACGGTGTGAGTCCGCACGGTAATGGTGCGAGTCTTCTCGGTAACGGTGTGAGTCCGCACGGTAATGGTGCGAGTCTTCTCGGTAACGGTGCGAGTCCGCTCGGTAACGGTGCGAGTCTGCACGGTAACGATGCAAGTCTTCTCGGTAACGGTGCGAGTCCGCTCGGTAACGATGCGAGTCTCCTCGGTAACGGTGTGAGTCTCCTCGGTAACGGTGCGAGTCCGCTCGGTAATGGTGCGAGTCTTCTCGGTAACGGTGTGAGTCTTCTCGGTAACGGTGCGAGTCTTCTTGGTAACGGTGCGAGTCTCCTCGGTAACGGTGCGAGTCTTCTCGGTAACGGTGCGAGTCTTCTCGGTAACGGTGCGAGTCTTCTCGGTAACGGTGTGAATCCGCTCGGTAACGATGCGAGTCCGCACGGTAACGATGCGAGTCCGCACGGTAACGATGCGAGTCCGCACGGTAACGATGCGAGTCTTGTTGGTAACGGGGCTAGTCCGCTCGGTAACGGTGTGAGTCCGCTCGGTAACGATGCGAGTCCGCACGGTAACGATGCGAGTCTTGTTGGTAACGGTGCGAGTCCGCTCGGTAACGATGCGAGTCCGCATGGTAACGGTGTGAGTCTCCTTGGTAACGGTGTGAGTCCGCACGGTAACGGTGTGAGTCCGCACGGTAACGGTGTGAGTCCGCACGGTAACGGTGTGAGTCTTCTCGGTAACGGTGCGAGTCCGCTCGGTAACGGTGCGAGTCCGCTCGGTAACGGTGCGAGTCCGCTCGGTAACGGTGCGAGTCTTCTCGGTAACGGTGCGAGTCTTCTCGGTAACGGTGCGAGTCCGCACGGTAACGGTGTGAGTCTTCTCGGTAACGATGCGAGTCCGCACGGTAACGGTGTGAGTCTTCTCGGTAACGATGCGAGTCCACTCAGTAACGATGCGAGTCCGCACGGTAACGGTGTGAGTCTCCTCGGTAACGGTGTGAGTTGCACGGTAACGATGCGAGTCCGCACGGTAACGGTGTGAGTCTCCTCGGTAACGGTGTGAGTCCGCACGGTAACGGTGTGAGTCCGCTCGGTAACGGTGCGAGTCCGCTCGGTAACGGTGCGAGTCCGCTCGGTAACGGTGCGAGTCTTCTCGGTAACGGTGCGAGTCCGCTCGGTAACGGTGCGAGTCCGCTCGGTAACGGTGCGAGTCTTCTCGGTAACGGTGCGAGTCCGCACGGTAACGGTGTGAGTCTTCTCGGTAACGATGCGAGTCCGCACGGTAACGGTGTGAGTCTTCTCGGTAACGATGCGAGTCCACTCAGTAACGATGCGAGTCCGCACGGTAACGGTGTGAGTCTCCTCGGTAACGGTGTGAGTTGCACGGTAACGATGCGAGTCCGCACGGTAACGGTGTGAGTCTCCTCGGTAACGGTGTGAGTCCGCACGGTAACGGTGTGAGTCCGCTCGGTAACGGTGCGAGTCCGCTCGGTAACGGTGCGAGTCCGCTCGGTAACGGTGCGAGTCCGCTCGGTAACGGTGCGAGTCTACTCGGTAACGGTGCGAGTCCGCTCGGTAACGGTGCGAGTCTTCTCAGTAACCGTGCGAGTCCGCACGGTAACGGTGTGACTCCGCACGGTAACGGTGCGAGTCTTCTCGGTAACGATGCGAGTATTCTCGGTAACGATGCGAGTATTCTCGGTAACGGTGCGAGTCTGCTCGGTAACGGTGTGAGTCTACTCGGTAACGGTGTGAGTCCGCACGGTAACGGTGTGAGTCCGCACGGTAACGGTTTGAGTCTTCTTGGTAACGGTGCGAGACCGCTCGGTAACGGTGCGAGTCCGCTCGGTAACGGTGCGAGTCCGCACGGTAACGATGCGAGTCTTCTCGGTAACGGTGTGAGTCCGCACGGTAACGGTGTGAGTCCGCACGGTAACGGTGTGAGTCCGCACGGTAACGGTGTGAGTCCGCACGGTAACGGTGTGAGTCTTCTCGGTAACGGTGTGAGTCTGCACGGTAACGGTGTGAGTCTTCTCGGTAACGATGCGAGTCCACTCAGTAACGATGCGAGTCCGCACGGTAACGGTGTGAGTCTCCTCGGTAACGGTGTGAGTTGCACGGTAACGGTGTGAGTCCGCACGGTAACGGTGTGAGTCCGCACGGTAACGGTGCGAGTCTTCTCGATAACGGTGCGAGTCCGCTCGGTAACGGTGTGAGTCTCCTCGGTAACGGTGTGAGTTGCACGGTAACGGTGTGAGTCCGCACGGTAACGGTGTGAGTCCGCACGGTAACGGTGCGAGTCTTCTCGATAACGGTGCGAGTCCGCTCGGTAACGGTGCGAGTCTTCTCGGTAACGGTGTGAGTCCGCACGGTAACGGTGCGAGTCCGCTCGGTAATGATGCGAGTCTTCTCGGTAACGGTGTGAGTCCGCACGGTAACGGTGTGAGTCCGCACGGTAACGGTGTGAGTCTTCTCGGTAACGGTGTGAGTCTACTCGGTAACGGTGCGAGTCCGCTCGGTAACGGTGCGAGTCTTCTCGGTAATGGTGCGAGTCTTCTCGGTAACGGTGTGAGTCTTCTCGGTAACGGTGCGAGTCTTCTTGGTAACGGTGCGAGTCTCCTCGGTAACGGTGCGAGTCTTCTCGGTAACGGTGCGAGTCCGCACGGTAACGGTGTGAGTCTTCTCGGTAACGGTGCGAGTCTTCTCGGTAACGGTGTGAATCCGCTCGGTAACGATGCGAGTCCGCACGGTAACGATGCGAGTCCGCACGGTAACGATGCGAGTCTTGTTGGTAACGGGGCTAGTCCGCTCGGTAACGGTGTGAGTCCGCTCGGTAACGATGCGAGTCCGCACGGTAACGATGCGAGTCTTGTTGGTAACGGTGCGAGTCTGCTCGGTAACGATGCGAGTCCGCACGGTAACGGTGCGAGTCCGCTCGGTAATGGTGCGAGTCTTCTCGGTAACGGTGTGAGTCCGCTCGGTAACGATGTGAGTCCGCTCGGTAACGATGTGAGTCCGCTCGGTAACGGTGTGAGTCCGCTCGGTAACGATGCGAGTCTTGTTGGTAACGGTGCGAGTCCGCTCGGTAACGATGCGAGTCCGCATGGTAACGGTGTGAGTCTCCTTGGTAACGGTGTGAGTCCGCACGGTAACGGTGTGAGTCCGCACGGTAACGGTGTGAGTCCGCACGGTAACGGTGTGAGTCTTCTCGGTAACGGTGTGAGTCTACTCGGTAACGGTGCGAGTCCGCTCGGTAACGGTGCGAGTCCGCTCGGTAACGGTGCGAGTCTTCTCAGTAACCGTGCGAGTCCGCACGGTAACGGTGTGACTCCGCACGGTAACGGTGCGAGTCTTCTCGGTAACGGTGCGAGTCCGCTCGGTAACGATGCGAGTATTCTCGGTAACGGTGCGAGTCTGCTCGGTAACGGTGCGAGTCTTCTCGGTAACGGTGTGAGTCCGCACGGTAACGGTGCAAGTCCGCTCGGTAATGATGCGAGTCTTCTCGGTAACGGTGCGAGTCCGCTCGGTAACGATGCGAGTCCGCACGGTAACGGTGTGAGTCTTCTCGGTAACGGTGCGAGTCCGCTCGGTAACGGTGCGAGTGTTCTTGGTAACGGTGCGAGTCCGCTCGGTAACGATGCGAGTCCGCATGGTAACGGTGTGAGTCTCCTTGGTAACGGTGTGAGTCCGCACGGTAACGGTGTGAGTCCGCACGGTAACGGTGTGAGTCCGCACGGTAACGGTGTGAGTCTTCTCGGTAACGGTGTGAGTCTACTCGGTAACGGTGCGAGTCCGCTCGGTAACGGTGCGAGTCCGCTCGGTAACGGTGCGAGTCTTCTCAGTAACCGTGCGAGTCCGCACGGTAACGGTGTGACTCCGCACGGTAACGGTGCGAGTCTTCTCGGTAACGGTGCGAGTCCGCTCGGTAACGATGCGAGTATTCTCGGTAACGGTGCGAGTCTGCTCGGTAACGGTGCGAGTCTTCTCGGTAACGGTGTGAGTCCGCACGGTAACGGTGCAAGTCCGCTCGGTAATGATGCGAGTCTTCTCGGTAACGGTGCGAGTCCGCTCGGTAACGATGCGAGTCCGCACGGTAACGGTGTGAGTCTTCTCGGTAACGGTGCGAGTCCGCTCGGTAACGGTGCGAGTGTTCTTTGTAACGGTGCGAGTCTCCTCGGTAACGGTGCGAGTCTTCTCGGTAACGGTGCGAGTCCGCACGGTAACGGTGTGAGTCCGCACGGTAACGGTGTGAGTCTTCTCGGTAACGGTGCGAGTCTTCTCGGTAACGGTGTGAGTCCGCACGGTAACGGTGTGAGTCCGCACGGTAATGGTGCGAGTCTTCTCGGTAACGGTGTGAGTCCGCACGGTAATGGTGCGAGTCTTCTCGGTAACGGTGCGAGTCCGCTCGGTAACGGTGCGAGTCTGCACGGTAACGATGCAAGTCTTCTCGGTAACGGTGCGAGTCCGCTCGGTAACGATGCGAGTCTCCTCGGTAACGGTGTGAGTCTCCTCGGTAACGGTGCGAGTCCGCTCGGTAATGGTGCGAGTCTTCTCGGTAACGGTGTGAGTCTTCTCGGTAACGGTGCGAGTCTTCTTGGTAACGGTGCGAGTCTCCTCGGTAACGGTGCGAGTCTTCTCGGTAACGGTGCGAGTCTTCTCGGTAACGGTGCGAGTCTTCTCGGTAACGGTGTGAATCCGCTCGGTAACGATGCGAGTCCGCACGGTAACGATGCGAGTCCGCACGGTAACGATGCGAGTCCGCACGGTAACGATGCGAGTCTTGTTGGTAACGGGGCTAGTCCGCTCGGTAACGGTGTGAGTCCGCTCGGTAACGATGCGAGTCCGCACGGTAACGATGCGAGTCTTGTTGGTAACGGTGCGAGTCCGCTCGGTAATGGTGCGAGTCTTCTCGGTAACGATGCGAGTCCGCACGGTAACGATGCGAGTCTTGTTGGTAACGGTGCGAGTCCGCTCGGTAACGGTGTGAGTCCGCTCGGTAACGGTGTGAGTCCGCTCGGTAACGATGCGAGTCTTCTCGGTAACGGTGTGAGTCCGCACGGTAACGGTGTGAGTCCGCACGGTAATGGTGCGAGTCTTCTCGGTAACGGTGTGAGTCTTCTCGGTAACGGTGCGAGTCCGCACGGTAACGGTGTGAGTCTTCTCGGTAACGGTGTGAGTCTTCTCGGTAACGGTGCGAGTCCGCACGGTAACGGTGCGAGTCTTCTCGGTAACGGTGCGAGTCTTCTCGGTAACGGTGTGAATCCGCTCGGTAACGATGCGAGTCCGCACGGTAACGATGCGAGTCCGCACGGTAACGATGCGAGTCTTGTTGGTAACGGGGCTAGTCCGCTCGGTAACGGTGTGAGTCCGCTCGGTAACGATGCGAGTCCGCACGGTAACGATGCGAGTCTTGTTGGTAACGGTGCGAGTCCGCTCGGTAACGATGCGAGTCCGCACGGTAACGGTGCGAGTCCGCTCGGTAATGGTGCGAGTCTTCTCGGTAACGGTGTGAGTCCGCTCGGTAACGGTGTGAGTCCGCTCGGTAACGGTGTGAGTCCGCTCGGTAACGATGCGAGTCTTGTTGGTAACGGTGCGAGTCCGCTCGGTAACGATGCGAGTCCGCATGGTAACGGTGTGAGTCTCCTTGGTAACGGTGTGAGTCCGCACGGTAACGGTGTGAGTCCGCACGGTAACGGTGTGACTCCGCACGGTAACGGTGCGAGTCTTCTCGGTAACGGTGCGAGTCCGCTCGGTAACGATGCGAGTATTCTCGGTAACGGTGCGAGTCTGCTCGGTAACGGTGCGAGTCTTCTCGGTAACGGTGTGAGTCCGCACGGTAACGGTGCAAGTCCGCTCGGTAATGATGCGAGTCTTCTCGGTAACGGTGCGAGTCCGCTCGGTAACGATGCGAGTCCGCACGGTAACGGTGTGAGTCTTCTCGGTAACGGTGCGAGTCCGCTCGGTAACGGTGCGAGTCTTCTTGGTAACGGTGCGAGTCTCCTCGGTAACGGTGCGAGTCTTCTCGGTAACGGTGCGAGTCCGCACGGTAACGGTGTGAGTCCGCACGGTAACGGTGTGAGTCTTCTCGGTAACGGTGCGAGTCTTCTCGGTAACGGTGTGAGTCCGCACGGTAATGGTGCGAGTCTTCTCGGTAACGGTGTGAGTCCGCACGGTAATGGTGCGAGTCTTCTCGGTAACGGTGCGAGTCCGCTCGGTAACGGTGCGAGTCTGCACGGTAACGATGCAAGTCTTCTCGGTAACGGTGCGAGTCCGCTCGGTAACGATGCGAGTCTCCTCGGTAACGGTGTGAGTCTCCTCGGTAACGGTGCGAGTCCGCTCGGTAATGGTGCGAGTCTTCTCGGTAACGGTGTGAGTCTTCTCGGTAACGGTGTGAGTCTTCTCGGTAACGGTGCGAGTCTTCTCGGTAACGGTGCGAGTCTCCTCGGTAACGGTGCGAGTCTTCTCGGTAACGGTGCGAGTCCGCACGGTAACGGTGTGAGTCTTCTCGGTAACGGTGCGAGTCTTCTCGGTAACGGTGTGAATCCGCTCGGTAACGATGCGAGTCCGCACGGTAACGATGCGAGTCCGCACGGTAACGATGCGAGTCTTGTTGGTAACGGGGCTAGTCCGCTCGGTAACGGTGTGAGTCCGCTCGGTAACGATGCGAGTCCGCACGGTAACGATGCGAGTCTTGTTGGTAACGGTGCGAGTCCGCTCGGTAACGATGCGAGTCCGCACGGTAACGGTGCGAGTCCGCTCGGTAATGGTGCGAGTCTTCTCGGTAACGGTGTGAGTCCGCTCGGTAACGGTGTGAGTCCGCTCGGTAACGATGCGAGTCTTGTTGGTAACGGTGCGAGTCCGCTCGGTAACGATGCGAGTCCGCATGGTAACGGTGTGAGTCTCCTTGGTAACGGTGTGAGTCCGCACGGTAACGGTGTGAGTCCGCACGGTAACGGTGTGAGTCTTCTCGGTAACGGTGCAAGTCCGCTCGGTAACGGTGCGAGTCTTCTCGGTAACGATACGAGTCTGCACGGTAACGATGCGAGTCTTCTCGGTAACGGTGCGAGTCCGCATGGTAACGGTGTGAGTCTTCTCGGTAACGGTGTGAGTTGCACGGTAACGATGCGAGTCCGCACGGTAACGGTGTGAGTCTCCTCGGTAACGGTGTGAGTCCGCACGGTAACGGTGTGAGTCTACTCGGTAACGGTGCGAGTCCGCTCGGTAACGGTGCGAGTCCGCTCGGTAACGGTGCGAGTCCGCTCGGTAACGGTGCGAGTCTTCTCAGTAACCGTGCGAGTCCGCACGGTAACGGTGTGACTCCGCACGGTAACGGTGCGAGTCTTCTCGGTAACGGTGCGAGTCCGCTCGGTAACGATGCGAGTATTCTCGGTAACGGTGCGAGTCTGCTCGGTAACGATGCGAGTCCGCACGGTAACGGTGTGAGTCTACTCGGTAACGGTGTGAGTCCGCACGGTAACGGTTCGAGTCTTCTTGGTAACGGTGCGAGACCGCTCGGTAACGGTGCGAGTCCGCTCGGTAACGGTGCGAGTCCGCTCGGTAACGGTGCGAGTCTCCTCGGTAACGGTGCGAGTCCGCTCGGTAGCGATGCGAGTCTGCACGGTAACGATGCGAGTCTGCACGGTAACGATGCGAGTCCGCACGGTAACGGTGTGAGTCTCCTCGGTAACGGTGTGAGTCCGCACGGTAACGGTGCGAGTCTTCTCGGTAACGGTGCGAGTCTTCTCGGTAACGGTGCGAGTCTTCTCGGTAACGGTGCGAGTCTTCTCGGTAACGGTGCGAGTCCGCTCGGTAACGATGCGAGTCTCCTCGGTAACGGTGCGAGTCTCCTCGGTAACGGTGTGAGTCTTCTCGGTAACGGTGCGAGTCTTCTCGGTAACGGTGTGAGTCCGCACGGTAACGGTGTGAGTCCGCACGGTAATGGTGCGAGTTTTCTCGGTAACGGTGCGAGTCCGGTCGGTAACGGTGCGAGTCCGGTCGGTAACGGTGCGAGTCTTCTCGGTAACGGTCTGAGTCCGCACGGTAACGGTGCGAGTCCGCACGGTAACGGTGCGAGTCCGGTCGGTAACGGTGCGAGTCTTCTCGGTAACGGTCTGAGTCCGCACGGTAACGGTGCGAGTCCGCACGGTAACGGTGCGAGTCCGCACGGTAACGGTGCGAGTCTCCTCGGTAACGGTGCGAGTCTTCTCGGTAACGGTGCGAGTTTTTTCGGTAACGGTGCGAGTCCGCTCGGTAACGGTGCGAGTCTCCTCGGTAACGGTGCGAGTCTCCTCGGTAACGGTGCGAGTCTCCTCTGTAACGGTGTGAGTCCGCACGGTAACGGTGCGAGTCCGCTCGGTAACGATGCGAGTCCGCACGGTAACGGTGTGAGTCTTCTCGGTAACGGTGTGAGTCCGCACGGTAACGGTGCGAGTCCGCTCGGTAACGGTGCGAGTCTCCTCGGTAACGGTGCGAGTCCGCTCGGTAACGATGCGAGTCTGCACGGTAACGATGCGAGTCTGCACGGTAACGATGCGAGTCCGCACGGTAACGGTGTGAGTCTCCTCGGTAACGGTGTGAGTCCGCACGGTAACGGTGCGAGTCTTCTCGGTAACGGTGCGAGTCTTCTCGGTAACGGTGCGAGTCTTCTCGGTAACGGTGCGAGTCCGCTTGGTAACGATGCGAGTCTCCTCGGTAACGGTGCGAGTCTCCTCGGTAACGGTGTGAGTCTCCTCTGTAACGGTGTGAGTCCGCACGGTAACGGTGTGAGTCCGCACGGTAACGGTGCGAGTCTTCTCGGTAACGGTGCGAGTCCGCATGGTAACGATGCGAGTCTTCTCGGTAACGGTGTGAGTCCGCACGGTAACGGTGTGAGTCCGCACGGTAATGGTGCGAGTCTTCTCGGTAACGGTGTGAGTCCGCACGGTAATGGTGCGAGTCTTCTCGGTAACGGTGCGAGTCCGCTCGGTAACGGTGCGAGTCTGCACGGTAACGATGCAAGTCTTCTCGGTAACGGTGCGAGTCCGCTCGGTAACGATGCGAGTCTCCTCGGTAACGGTGTGAGTCTCCTCGGTAACGGTGCGAGTCCGCTCGGTAATGGTGCGAGTCTTCTCGGTAACGGTGTGAGTCTTCTCGGTAACGGTGCGAGTCTTCTTGGTAACGGTGCGAGTCTCCTCGGTAACGGTGCGAGTCTTCTCGGTAACGGTGCGAGTCCGCACGGTAACGGTGTGAGTCTTCTCGGTAACGGTGCGAGTCTTCTCGGTAACGGTGTGAATCCGCTCGGTAACGATGCGAGTCCGCACGGTAACGATGCGAGTCCGCACGGTAACGATGCGAGTCTTGTTGGTAACGGGGCTAGTCCGCTCGGTAACGGTGTGAGTCCGCTCGGTAACGATGCGAGTCCGCACGGTAACGATGCGAGTCTTGTTGGTAACGGTGCGAGTCCGCTCGGTAATGGTGCGAGTCTTCTCGGTAACGATGCGAGTCCGCACGGTAACGATGCGAGTCTTGTTGGTAACGGTGCGAGTCCGCTCGGTAATGGTGCGAGTCTTCTCGGTAACGGTGTGAGTCCGCTCGGTAACGGTGTGAGTCCGCTCGGTAACGATGCGAGTCTTCTCGGTAACGGTGTGAGTCCGCACGGTAACGGTGTGAGTCCGCACGGTAATGGTGCGAGTCTTCTCGGTAACGGTGTGAGTCTTCTCGGTAACGGTGCGAGTCCGCACGGTAACGGTGTGAGTCTTCTCGGTAACGGTGCGAGTCCGCACGGTAACGGTGTGAGTCTTCTCGGTAACGGTGCGAGTCTTCTCGGTAACGGTGTGAATCCGCTCGGTAACGATGCGAGTCCGCACGGTAACGATGCGAGTCCGCACGGTAACGATGCGAGTCTTGTTGGTAACGGGGCTAGTCCGCTCGGTAACGGTGTGAGTCCGCTCGGTAACGATGCGAGTCCGCACGGTAACGATGCGAGTCTTGTTGGTAACGGTGCGAGTCCGCTCGGTAACGATGCGAGTCCGCACGGTAACGGTGCGAGTCCGCTCGGTAATGGTGCGAGTCTTCTCGGTAACGGTGTGAGTCCGCTCGGTAACGGTGTGAGTCCGCTCGGTAACGGTGTGAGTCCGCTCGGTAACGATGCGAGTCTTGTTGGTAACGGTGCGAGTCCGCTCGGTAACGATGCGAGTCCGCATGGTAACGGTGTGAGTCTCCTTGGTAACGGTGTGAGTCCGCACGGTAACGGTGTGAGTCCGCACGGTAACGGTGTGAGTCCGCACGGTAACGGTGTGACTCCGCACGGTAACGGTGCGAGTCTTCTCGGTAACGGTGCGAGTCCGCTCGGTAACGATGCGAGTATTCTCGGTAACGGTGCGAGTCTGCTCGGTAACGGTGCGAGTCTTCTCGGTAACGGTGTGAGTCCGCACGGTAACGGTGCAAGTCCGCTCGGTAATGATGCGAGTCTTCTCGGTAACGGTGCGAGTCCGCTCGGTAACGATGCGAGTCCGCACGGTAACGGTGTGAGTCTTCTCGGTAACGGTGCGAGTCCGCTCGGTAACGGTGCGAGTCTTCTTGGTAACGGTGCGAGTCTCCTCGGTAACGGTGCGAGTCTTCTCGGTAACGGTGCGAGTCCGCACGGTAACGGTGTGAGTCCGCACGGTAACGGTGTGAGTCTTCTCGGTAACGGTGCGAGTCTTCTCGGTAACGGTGTGAGTCCGCACGGTAATGGTGCGAGTCTTCTCGGTAACGGTGTGAGTCCGCACGGTAATGGTGCGAGTCTTCTCGGTAACGGTGCGAGTCCGCTCGGTAACGGTGCGAGTCTGCACGGTAACGATGCAAGTCTTCTCGGTAACGGTGCGAGTCCGCTCGGTAACGATGCGAGTCTCCTCGGTAACGGTGTGAGTCTCCTCGGTAACGGTGCGAGTCCGCTCGGTAATGGTGCGAGTCTTCTCGGTAACGGTGTGAGTCTTCTCGGTAACGGTGTGAGTCTTCTCGGTAACGGTGCGAGTCTTCTTGGTAACGGTGCGAGTCTCCTCGGTAACGGTGCGAGTCTTCTCGGTAACGGTGCGAGTCCGCACGGTAACGGTGTGAGTCTTCTCGGTAACGGTGCGAGTCTTCTCGGTAACGGTGTGAATCCGCTCGGTAACGATGCGAGTCCGCACGGTAACGATGCGAGTCCGCACGGTAACGATGCGAGTCTTGTTGGTAACGGGGCTAGTCCGCTCGGTAACGGTGTGAGTCCGCTCGGTAACGATGCGAGTCCGCACGGTAACGATGCGAGTCTTGTTGGTAACGGTGCGAGTCCGCTCGGTAACGATGCGAGTCCGCACGGTAACGGTGCGAGTCCGCTCGGTAACGGTGCGAGTCTTCTCGGTAACGGTGTGAGTCCGCTCGGTAACGGTGTGAGTCCGCTCGGTAACGATGCGAGTCTTGTTGGTAACGGTGCGAGTCCGCTCGGTAACGATGCGAGTCCGCATGGTAACGGTGTGAGTCTCCTTGGTAACGGTGTGAGTCCGCACGGTAACGGTGTGAGTCCGCACGGTAACGGTGTGAGTCTTCTCGGTAACGGTGCAAGTCCGCTCGGTAACGGTGCGAGTCTTCTCGGTAACGATACGAGTCTGCACGGTAACGATGCGAGTCTTCTCGGTAACGGTGCGAGTCCGCATGGTAACGGTGTGAGTCTTCTCGGTAACGGTGTGAGTTGCACGGTAACGATGCGAGTCCGCACGGTAACGGTGTGAGTCTCCTCGGTAACGGTGTGAGTCCGCACGGTAACGGTGTGAGTCTACTCGGTAACGGTGCGAGTCCGCTCGGTAACGGTGCGAGTCCGCTCGGTAACGGTGCGAGTCTTCTCAGTAACCGTGCGAGTCCGCACGGTAACGGTGTGACTCCGCACGGTAACGGTGCGAGTCTTCTCGGTAACGGTGCGAGTCCGCTCGGTAACGATGCGAGTATTCTCGGTAACGGTGCGAGTCTGCTCGGTAACGATGCGAGTCCGCACGGTAACGGTGTGAGTCTACTCGGTAACGGTGTGAGTCCGCACGGTAACGGTTCGAGTCTTCTTGGTAACGGTGCGAGACCGCTCGGTAACGGTGCGAGTCCGCTCGGTAACGGTGCGAGTCCGCTCGGTAACGGTGCGAGTCTCCTCGGTAACGGTGCGAGTCCGCTCGGTAGCGATGCGAGTCTGCACGGTAACGATGCGAGTCTGCACGGTAACGATGCGAGTCCGCACGGTAACGGTGTGAGTCTCCTCGGTAACGGTGTGAGTCCGCACGGTAACGGTGCGAGTCTTCTCGGTAACGGTGCGAGTCTTCTCGGTAACGGTGCGAGTCTTCTCGGTAACGGTGCGAGTCCGCTCGGTAACGATGCGAGTCTCCTCGGTAACGGTGCGAGTCTCCTCGGTAACGGTGTGAGTCTTCTCGGTAACGGTGCGAGTCTTCTCGGTAACGGTGTGAGTCCGCACGGTAACGGTGTGAGTCCGCACGGTAATGGTGCGAGTTTTCTCGGTAACGGTGCGAGTCCGGTCGGTAACGGTGCGAGTCCGGTCGGTAACGGTGCGAGTCTTCTCGGTAACGGTCTGAGTCCGCACGGTAACGGTGCGAGTCCGGTCGGTAACGGTGCGAGTCTTCTCGGTAACGGTCTGAGTCCGCACGGTAACGGTGCGAGTCCGCACGGTAACGGTGCGAGTCCGCACGGTAACGGTGCGAGTCCGCACGGTAACGGTGCGAGTCTCCTCGGTAACGGTGCGAGTCTTCTCGGTAACGGTGCGAGTTTTTTCGGTAACGGTGCGAGTCCGCTCGGTAACGGTGCGAGTCTCCTCGGTAACGGTGCGAGTCTCCTCGGTAACGGTGCGAGTCTCCTCGGTAACGGTGCGAGTCTCCTCTGTAACGGTGTGAGTCCGCACGGTAACGGTGCGAGTCCGCTCGGTAACGATGCGAGTCCGCACGGTAACGGTGTGAGTCTTCTCGGTAACGGTGTGAGTCCGCACGGTAACGGTGCGAGTCCGCTCGGTAACGGTGCGAGTCTCCTCGGTAACGGTGCGAGTCCGCTCGGTAACGATGCGAGTCTGCACGGTAACGATGCGAGTCTGCACGGTAACGATGCGAGTCCGCACGGTAACGGTGTGAGTCTCCTCGGTAACGGTGTGAGTCCGCACGGTAACGGTGCGAGTCTTCTCGGTAACGGTGCGAGTCTTCTCGGTAACGGTGCGAGTCTTCTCGGTAACGGTGCGAGTCCGCTTGGTAACGATGCGAGTCTCCTCGGTAACGGTGCGAGTCTCCTCGGTAACGGTGTGAGTCTCCTCTGTAACGGTGTGAGTCCGCACGGTAACGGTGTGAGTCCGCACGGTAACGGTGTGAGTCCGCACGGTAACGGTGCGAGTCTTCTCGGTAACGGTGCGAGTCCGCATGGTAACGATGCGAGTCTTCTCGGTAACGGTGCGAGTCTTCTCGGTAACGGTGTGAGTCCGCACGGTAACGGTGTGAGTCTTCTCGGTAACGATGTGAGTCTTCTCGGTAACGGTGCGAGTCTTCTCGGTAACGGTGTGAGTCCGCACGGTAACGGTGTGAGTTTTCTCGGTAACGGTGCGAGTCCGGTCGGTAACGGTGCGAGTCCGGTCGGTAACGGTGCGAGTCTTCTCGGTAACGGTCTGAGTCCGCACGGTAACGGTGCGAGTCCGCACGGTAACGGTGCGAGTCCGCACGGTAACGGTGCGAGTCTCCTCGGTAACGGTGCGAGTCTTCTCGGTAACGGTGCGAGTCTTCTCGGTAACGGTGCGAGTCTTCTCGGTAACGGTGCGAGTCCGCTCGGTAACGGTGCGAGTCTCCTCGGTAACGGTGCGAGTCTCCTCGGTAACGGTGCGAGTCTCCTCGGTAACGGTGCGAGTCTCCTCTGTAACGGTGTGAGTCCGCACGGTAACGGTGTGAGTCCGCACGGTAACGGTGCGAGTCTTCTCGGTAACGGTGCGAGTCCGCTCGGTAACGATGCGAGTCCGCTCGGTAACGATGCGAGTCTTCTCGGTAACGGTGCGAGTCCGCTCGGTAACGATGCGAGTCCGCACGGTAACGGTGTGAGTCTTCTCGGTAACGGTGTGAGTCTTCTCGGTAACGGTGCGAGTCTTCTCGGTAACGGTGTGAGTCCGCACGGTAACGGTGCGAGTCCGCACGGTAACGGTGCGAGTCCGCTCGGTAACGGTGCGAGTCTTCTCGGTGACGGTGGGAGTCCGCACGGTAACGGTGCAAGTCCGCTCGGTAACGATGCGAGTCCGCATGGTAACGATGCGAGTCTTCTCGGTAACGGTGCGAGTCTTCTCGGTAACGGTGCGAGTCCGCTCGGTAACGATGCGAGTCCGCACGGTAACGATGCGAGTATTCTCGGTAACGGTGCGAGTCTGCTCGGTAACGATGCGAGTCCGCACGGTAACGGTGTGAGTCTTCTCGGTAACGGTCTGAGTCCGCACGGTAACGGTGCGAGTCCGCACGGTAACGGTGCGAGTCCGCACGGTAACGGTGCGAGTCCGGTCGGTAACGGTGCGAGTCTTCTCGGTAACGGTCTGAGTCCGCACGGTAACGGTGCGAGTCCGCACGGTAACGGTGCGAGTCCGCACGGTAACGGTGCGAGTCCGCACGGTAACTGTGCGAGTCTCCTCGGTAACGGTGCGAGTCTTCTCGGTAACGGTGCGAGTCTTCTCGGTAACGGTGCGAGTTTTTTCGGTAACGGTGCGAGTCCGCTCGGTAACGGTGCGAGTCTCCTTGGTAACGGTGCGAGTCTCCTCGGTAACGGTGCGAGTCTCCTCGGTAACGGTGCGAGTCTCCTCGGTAACGGTGCGAGTCTCCTCTGTAACGGTGTGAGTCCGCACGGTAACGGTGTGAGTCCGCTCGGTAACGATGCGAGTCCGCACGGTAACGATGCGAGTCTTGTTGGTAACGGTGCGAGTCCGCTCGGTAACGATGCGAGTCCGCACGGTAACGGTGCGAGTCCGCTCGGTAATGGTGCGAGTCTTCTCGGTAACGGTGTGAGTCCGCTCGGTAACGGTGTGAGTCCGCTCGGTAACGATGCGAGTCTTGTTGGTAACGGTGCGAGTCCGCTCGGTAACGATGCGAGTCCGCATGGTAACGGTGTGAGTCTCCTTGGTAACGGTGTGAGTCCGCACGGTAACGGTGTGAGTCCGCACGGTAACGGTGTGAGTCCGCACGGTAACGGTGTGAGTCTTCTCGGTAACGGTGCAAGTCCGCTCGGTAACGGTGCGAGTCTTCTCGGTAATGATACGAGTCTGCACGGTAACGATGCGAGTCTTCTCGGTAACGGTGCGAGTCCGCACGGTAACTGTGTGAGTCTTCTCGGTAACGATGCGAGTCCACTCAGTAACGATGCGAGTCCGCACGGTAACGGTGTGAGTCTCCTCGGTAACGGTGCGAGTCTTCTCGGTAACGGTGCGAGTCTTCTCGGTAACGGTGCGAGTCCGCTCGGTAACGGTGCGAGTCCGCTCGGTAACGGTGCGAGTCTTCTCAGTAACCGTGCGAGTCCGCACGGTAACGGTGTGACTCCGCACGGTAACGGTGCGAGTCTTCTCGGTAACGGTGCGAGTCCGCTCGGTAACGATGCGAGTATTCTCGGTAACGGTGCGAGTCTGCTCGGTAACGGTGCGAGTCTGCTCGGTAACGGTGCGAGTCTTCTCGGTAACGGTGTGAGTCCGCACGGTAACGGTGCAAGTCCGCTCGGTAATGATGCGAGTCTTCTCGGTAACGGTGCGAGTCCGCTCGGTAACGATGCGAGTCCGCACGGTAACGGTGTGAGTCTTCTCGGTAACGGTGCGAGTCCGCTCGGTAACGGTGCGAGTCTTCTTGGTAACGGTGCGAGTCTCCTCGGTAACGGTGCGAGTCTTCTCGGTAACGGTGCGAGTCTCCTCGGTAACGGTGCGAGTCTTCTCGGTAACGGTGCGAGTCCGCACGGTAACGGTGTGAGTCCGCACGGTAACGGTGTGAGTCTCCTCGGTAACGGTGCGAGTCTCCTCGGTAACGGTGTGAGTCCGCACGGTAACGGTGTGAGTCCGCACGGTAATGGTGCGAGTCTTCTCGGTAACGGTGTGAGTCCGCACGGTAATGGTGCGAGTCTTCTCGGTAACGGTGCGAGTCCGCTCGGTAACGGTGCGAGTCTGCACGGTAACGATGCAAGTCTTCTCGGTAACGGTGCGAGTCCGCTCGGTAACGATGCGAGTCTCCTCGGTAACGGTGTGAGTCTCCTCGGTAACGGTGCGAGTCCGCTCGGTAATGGTGCGAGTCTTCTCGGTAACGGTGCGAGTCTCCTCGGTAACGGTGCGAGTCTTCTCGGTAACGGTGCGAGTCCGCACGGTAACGGTGCGAGTCTTCTCGGTAACGGTGCGAGTCTTCTCGGTAACGGTGTGAATCCGCTCGGTAACGATGCGAGTCCGCACGGTAACGATGCGAGTCCGCACGGTAACGATGCGAGTCTTTTTGGTAACGGGGCTAGTCCGCTCGGTAACGGTGTGAGTCCGCTCGGTAACGATGCGAGTCCGCACGGTAACGATGCGAGTCTTGTTGGTAACGGTGCGAGTCCGCTCGGTAACGATGCGAGTCCGCACGGTAACGGTGCGAGTCCGCTCGGTAATGGTGCGAGTCTTCTCGGTAACGGTGTGAGTCCGCTCGGTAACGGTGTGAGTCCGCTCGGTAACGATGCGAGTCTTGTTGGTAACGGTGCGAGTCCGCTCGGTAACGATGCGAGTCCGCATGGTAACGGTGTGAGTCTCCTTGGTAACGGTGTGAGTCCGCACGGTAACGGTGTGAGTCTCCTTGGTAACGGTGTGAGTCCGCACGGTAACGGTGTGAGTCCGCACGGTAACGGTGTGAGTCCGCACGGTAACGGTGTGAGTCTTCTCGGTAACGGTGTGAGTCTTCTCGGTAACGGTGCGAGTCCGCTCGGTAACGGTGCGAGTCTTCTCGGTAACGATACGAGTCTGCACGGTAACGATGCGAGTCTTCTCGGTAACGGTGCGAGTCTGCACGGTAACGGTGCGAGTCTTCTCGGTAACGATGCGAGTCCACTCAGTAACGATGCGAGTCCGCACGGTAACGGTGTGAGTCTCCTCGGTAACGGTGCGAGTCTTCTCGGTAACGGTGCGAGTCCGCTCGGTAACGGTGCGAGTCCGCTCGGTAACGGTGCGAGTCTTCTCAGTAACCGTGCGAGTCCGCACGGTAACGGTGTGACTCCGCACGGTAACGGTGCGAGTCTTCTCGGTAACGGTGCGAGTCCGCTCGGTAACGATGCGAGTATTCTCGGTAACGGTGCGAGTCTGCTCGGTAACGGTGCGAGTCTTCTCGGTAACGGTGTGAGTCCGCACGGTAACGGTGCAAGTCCGCTCGGTAATGATGCGAGTCTTCTCGGTAACGGTGCGAGTCCGCTCGGTAACGATGCGAGTCCGCACGGTAACGGTGTGAGTCTTCTCGGTAACGGTGCGAGTCCGCTCGGTAACGGTGCGAGTCTTCTTGGTAACGGTGCGAGTCTCCTCGGTAACGGTGCGAGTCTTCTCGGTAACGGTGCGAGTCCGCACGGTAACGGTGTGAGTCCGCACGGTAACGGTGTGAGTCTCCTCGGTAACGGTGCGAGTCTTCTCGGTAACGGTGTGAGTCCGCACGGTAACGGTGTGAGTCCGCACGGTAATGGTGCGAGTCTTCTCGGTAACGGTGTGAGTCCGCACGGTAATGGTGCGAGTCTTCTCGGTAACGGTGCGAGTCCGCTCGGTAACGGTGTGAGTCCGCACGGTAACGGTGTGAGTCTCCTCGGTAACGGTGCGAGTCTTCTCGGTAACGGTGTGAGTCCGCACGGTAACGGTGTGAGTCCGCACGGTAATGGTGCGAGTCTTCTCGGTAACGGTGTGAGTCCGCACGGTAATGGTGCGAGTCTTCTCGGTAACGGTGCGAGTCCGCTCGGTAACGGTGCGAGTCTGCACGGTAACGATGCAAGTCTTCTCGGTAACGGTGCGAGTCCGCTCGGTAACGATGCGAGTCTCCTCGGTAACGGTGTGAGTCTCCTCGGTAACGGTGCGAGTCCGCTCGGTAATGGTGCGAGTCTTCTCGGTAACGGTGTGAGTCTTCTCGGTAACGGTGCGAGTCTTCTTGGTAACGGTGCGAGTCTCCTCGGTAACGGTGCGAGTCTTCTCGGTAACGGTGCGAGTCCGCACGGTAACGGTGTGAGTCTTCTCGGTAACGGTGCGAGTCTTCTCGGTAACGGTGTGAATCCGCTCGGTAACGATGCGAGTCCGCACGGTAACGATGCGAGTCCGCACGGTAACGATGCGAGTCTTGTTGGTAACGGGGCTAGTCCGCTCGGTAACGGTGTGAGTCCGCTCGGTAACGATGCGAGTCCGCACGGTAACGATGCGAGTCTTGTTGGTAACGGTGCGAGTCCGCTCGGTAACGATGCGAGTCCGCACGGTAACGGTGCGAGTCCGCTCGGTAATGGTGCGAGTCTTCTCGGTAACGGTGTGAGTCCGCTCGGTAACGGTGTGAGTCCGCTCGGTAACGATGCGAGTCTTGTTGGTAACGGTGCGAGTCCGCTCGGTAACGATGCGAGTCCGCATGGTAACGGTGTGAGTCTCCTTGGTAACGGTGTGAGTCCGCACGGTAACGGTGTGAGTCCGCACGGTAACGGTGTGAGTCTTCTCGGTAACGGTGCAAGTCCGCTCGGTAACGGTGCGAGTCTTCTCGGTAACGATACGAGTCTGCACGGTAACGATGCGAGTCTTCTCGGTAACGGTGTGAGTCCGCACGGTAACGGTGTGAGTCTTCTCGGTAACGATGCGAGTCCACTCGGTAACGATGCGAGTCCGCACGGTAACGGTGTGAGTCTCCTCGGTAACGGTGTGAGTTGCACGGTAACGATGCGAGTCCGCACGGTAACGGTGTGAGTCTCCTCGGTAACGGTGTGAGTCCGCACGGTAACGGTGTGAGTCCGCACGGTAACGGTGTGAGTCTACTCGGTAACGGTGTGAGTCCGCTCGGTAACGGTGCGAGTCCGCTCGGTAACGGTGTGAGTCTACTCGGTAACGGTGCGAGTCCGCTCGGTAACGGTGCGAGTCCGCTCGGTAACGGTGCGAGTCTTCTCAGTAACCGTGCGAGTCCGCACGGTAACGGTGTGACTCCGCACGGTAACGGTGCGAGTCTTCTCGGTAACGGTGCGAGTCCGCTCGGTAACGATGCGAGTATTCTCGGTAACGGTACGAGTCTGCTCGGTAACGATGCGAGTCCGCACGGTAACGGTGTGAGTCTACTCGGTAACGGTGTGAGTCCGCACGGTAACGGTTCGAGTCTTCTTGGTAACGGTGCGAGACCGCTCGGTAACGGTGCGAGTCCGCTCGGTAACGGTGCGAGTCTCCTCGGTAACGGTGCGAGTCCGCTCGGTAACGATGCGAGTCTGCACGGTAACGATGCGAGTCTGCACGGTAACGATGCGAGTCCGCACGGTAACGGTGTGAGTCTCCTCGGTAACGGTGTGAGTCCGCACGGTAACGGTGCGAGTCTTCTCGGTAACGGTGCGAGTCTTCTCGGTAACGGTGCGAGTCTTCTCGGTAACGGTGCGAGTCTTCTCGGTAACGGTGCGAGTCTTCTCGGTAACGGTGCGAGTCTTCTCGGTAACGGTGCGAGTCCGCTCGGTAACGATGCGAGTCTCCTCGGTAACGGTGCGAGTCTCCTCGGTAACGGTGTGAGTCTCCTCTGTAACGGTGTGAGTCCGCACGGTAACGGTGTGAGTCCGCACGGTAACGGTGTGAGTCCGCACGGTAACGGTGCGAGTCTTCTCGGTAACGGTGCGAGTCCGCATGGTAACGATGCGAGTCTTCTCGGTAACGGTGCGAGTCTTCTCGGTAACGGTGTGAGTCCGCACGGTAACGGTGTGAGTCTTCTCGGTAACGATGTGAGTCTTCTCGGTAACGGTGCGAGTCTTCTCGGTAACGGTGTGAGTCTCCTCGGTAACGGTGCGAGTCTTCTCGGTAACGGTGCGAGTCTTCTCGGTAACGGTGCGAGTCTTCTCGGTAACGGTGCGAGTCTTCTCGGTAACGGTGCGAGTCTTCTCGGTAACGGTGCGAGTTTTTTCGGTAACGGTGCGAGTCCGCTCGGTAACGGTGCGAGTCTCCTCGGTAACGGTGCGAGTCTCCTCGGTAACGGTGCGAGTCTCCTCGGTAACGGTGCGAGTCTCCTCTGTAACGGTGTGAGTCCGCACGGTAACGGTGTGAGTCCGCACGGTAACGGTGCGAGTCTTCTCGGTAACGGTGCGAGTCCGCTCGGTAACGATGCGAGTCCGCTCGGTAACGATGCGAGTCTTCTCGGTAACGGTGCGAGTCCGCTCGGTAACGATGCGAGTCCGCACGGTAACGGTGTGAGTCTTCTCGGTAACGGTGTGAGTCCGCACGGTAACGGTGCGAGTCCGCTCGGTAACGGTGCGAGTCTCCTCGGTAACGGTGCGAGTCCGCTCGGTAACGATGCGAGTCTGCACGGTAACGATGCGAGTCTTCTCGGTAACGGTGCGAGTCCGCACGGTAACGGTGCGAGTCTTCTCGGTAACGGTGCGAGTCTTCTCGGTAACGGTGCGAGTCTTCTCGGTAACGGTGCGAGTCTTCTCGGTAACGGTGCGAGTCCGCTCGGTAACGATGCGAGTCTCCTCGGTAACGGTGCGAGTCTCCTCGGTAACGGTGTGAGTCTCCTCTGTAACGGTGTGAGTCCGCACGGTAACGGTGTGAGTCCGCACGGTAACGGTGCGAGTCTTCTCGGTAACGGTGCGAGTCCGCATGGTAACGATGCGAGTCTTCTCGGTAACGGTGCGAGTCTTCTCGGTAACGGTGTGAGTCCGCACGGTAACGGTGTGAGTCTTCTCGGTAACGATGTGAGTCTTCTCGGTAACGGTGCGAGTCTTCTCGGTAACGGTGTGAGTCCGCACGGTAACGGTGTGAGTCCGCACGGTAATGGTGCGAGTTTTCTCGGTAACGGTGCGAGTCCGGTCGGTAACGGTGCGAGTCTTCTCGGTAACGGTGTGAGTCCGCACGGTAACGGTGCGAGTCCGCACGGTAACGGTGCGAGTCCGCTCGGTAACGGTGCGAGTCTTCTCGGTAACGGTGTGAGTCCGCACGGTAACGGTGCGAGTCCGCACGGTAACGGTGCGAGTCCGCACGGTAACGATGCGAGTCTCCTCGGTAACGGTGCGAGTCTTCTCGGTAACGGTGCGAGTCTTCTCGGTAACGGTGTGAGTCCGCACGGTAACGATGCGAGTCTGCACGGTAACGATGCGAGTCTGCACGGTAACGATGCGAGTCCGCACGGTAACGGTGTGAGTCTCCTCGGTAACGGTGTGAGTCCGCACGGTAACGGTGCGAGTCCGCTCGGTAACGATGCGAGTCCGCACGGTAACGGTGTGAGTCTTCTCGGTAACGGTGTGAGTCCGCACGGTAACGGTGCGAGTCCGCTCGGTAACGGTGCGAGTCTCCTCGGTAACGGTGCGAGTCCGCTCGGTAACGATGCGAGTCTGCACGGTAACGATGCGAGTCTTCTCGGTAACGGTGCGAGTCCGCACGGTAACGGTGCGAGTCTTCTCGGTAACGGTGCGAGTCTTCTCGGTAACGGTGCGAGTCTTCTCGGTAACGGTGCGAGTCTTCTCGGTAACGGTGCGAGTCCGCTCGGTAACGATGCGAGTCTCCTCGGTAACGGTGCGAGTCTCCTCGGTAACGGTGTGAGTCTCCTCTGTAACGGTGTGAGTCCGCACGGTAACGGTGTGAGTCCGCACGGTAACGGTGCGAGTCTTCTCGGTAACGGTGCGAGTCCGCATGGTAACGATGCGAGTCTTCTCGGTAACGGTGCGAGTCTTCTCGGTAACGGTGTGAGTCCGCACGGTAACGGTGTGAGTCTTCTCGGTAACGATGTGAGTCTTCTCGGTAACGGTGCGAGTCTTCTCGGTAACGGTGTGAGTCCGCACGGTAACGGTGTGAGTCCGCACGGTAATGGTGCGAGTTTTCTCGGTAACGGTGCGAGTCCGGTCGGTAACGGTGCGAGTCTTCTCGGTAACGGTGTGAGTCCGCACGGTAACGGTGCGAGTCCGCACGGTAACGGTGCGAGTCCGCTCGGTAACGGTGCGAGTCTTCTCGGTAACGGTGTGAGTCCGCACGGTAACGGTGCGAGTCCGCACGGTAACGGTGCGAGTCCGCACGGTAACGATGCGAGTCTCCTCGGTAACGGTGCGAGTCTTCTCGGTAACGGTGCGAGTCTTCTCGGTAACGGTGTGAGTCCGCACGGTAACGATGCGAGTCTGCACGGTAACGATGCGAGTCTGCATGGTAACGATGCGAGTCCGCACGGTAACGGTGTGAGTCTCCTCGGTAACGGTGTGAGTCCGCACGGTAACGGTGCGAGTCTTCTCGGTAACGGTGCGAGTCTTCTCGGTAACGGTGCGAGTCTTCTCGGTAACGGTGCGAGTCTTCTCGGTAACGGTGCGAGTCTCCTCGGTAACGGTGCGAGTCTCCTCGGTAACGGTGTGAGTCTCCTCTGTAACGGTGTGAGTCCGCACGGTAACGGTGTGAGTCCGCACGGTAACGGTGCGAGTCTTCTCGGTAACGGTGCGAGTCCGCATGGTAACGATGCGAGTCTTCTCGGTAACGGTGCGAGTCCGCACGGTAACGGTGCGAGTCTTCTCGGTAACGGTGCGAGTCTTCTCGGTAACGGTGCGAGTCTTCTCGGTAACGGTGCGAGTCTTCTCGGTAACGGTGCGAGTCCGCTCGGTAACGATGCGAGTCTCCTCGGTAACGGTGCGAGTCTCCTCGGTAACGGTGTGAGTCTCCTCTGTAACGGTGTGAGTCCGCACGGTAACGGTGTGAGTCCGCACGGTAACGGTGCGAGTCTTCTCGGTAACGGTGCGAGTCCGCATGGTAACGATGCGAGTCTTCTCGGTAACGGTGCGAGTCTTCTCGGTAACGGTGTGAGTCCGCACGGTAACGGTGTGAGTCTTCTCGGTAACGATGTGAGTCTTCTCGGTAACGGTGCGAGTCTTCTCGGTAACGGTGTGAGTCCGCACGGTAACGGTGTGAGTCCGCACGGTAATGGTGCGAGTTTTCTCGGTAACGGTGCGAGTCCGGTCGGTAACGGTGCGAGTCTTCTCGGTAACGGTGTGAGTCCGCACGGTAACGGTGCGAGTCCGCACGGTAACGGTGCGAGTCCGCTCGGTAACGGTGCGAGTCTTCTCGGTAACGGTGTGAGTCCGCACGGTAACGGTGCGAGTCCGCACGGTAACGGTGCGAGTCCGCACGGTAACGATGCGAGTCTCCTCGGTAACGGTGCGAGTCTTCTCGGTAACGGTGCGAGTCTTCTCGGTAACGGTGTGAGTCCGCACGGTAACGATGCGAGTCTGCACGGTAACGATGCGAGTCTGCACGGTAACGATGCGAGTCCGCACGGTAACGGTGTGAGTCTCCTCGGTAACGGTGTGAGTCCGCACGGTAACGGTGCGAGTCCGCTCGGTAACGATGCGAGTCCGCACGGTAACGGTGTGAGTCTTCTCGGTAACGGTGTGAGTCCGCACGGTAACGGTGCGAGTCCGCTCGGTAACGGTGCGAGTCTCCTCGGTAACGGTGCGAGTCCGCTCGGTAACGATGCGAGTCTGCACGGTAACGATGCGAGTCTTCTCGGTAACGGTGCGAGTCCGCACGGTAACGGTGCGAGTCTTCTCGGTAACGGTGCGAGTCTTCTCGGTAACGGTGCGAGTCTTCTCGGTAACGGTGCGAGTCTTCTCGGTAACGGTGCGAGTCCGCTCGGTAACGATGCGAGTCTCCTCGGTAACGGTGCGAGTCTCCTCGGTAACGGTGTGAGTCTCCTCTGTAACGGTGTGAGTCCGCACGGTAACGGTGTGAGTCCGCACGGTAACGGTGCGAGTCTTCTCGGTAACGGTGCGAGTCCGCATGGTAACGATGCGAGTCTTCTCGGTAACGGTGCGAGTCTTCTCGGTAACGGTGTGAGTCCGCACGGTAACGGTGTGAGTCTTCTCGGTAACGATGTGAGTCTTCTCGGTAACGGTGCGAGTCTTCTCGGTAACGGTGTGAGTCCGCACGGTAACGGTGTGAGTCCGCACGGTAATGGTGCGAGTTTTCTCGGTAACGGTGCGAGTCCGGTCGGTAACGGTGCGAGTCTTCTCGGTAACGGTGTGAGTCCGCACGGTAACGGTGCGAGTCCGCACGGTAACGGTGCGAGTCCGCTCGGTAACGGTGCGAGTCTTCTCGGTAACGGTGTGAGTCCGCACGGTAACGGTGCGAGTCCGCACGGTAACGGTGCGAGTCCGCACGGTAACGATGCGAGTCTCCTCGGTAACGGTGCGAGTCTTCTCGGTAACGGTGCGAGTCTTCTCGGTAACGGTGTGAGTCCGCACGGTAACGATGCGAGTCTGCACGGTAACGATGCGAGTCTGCACGGTAACGATGCGAGTCCGCACGGTAACGGTGTGAGTCTCCTCGGTAACGGTGTGAGTCCGCACGGTAACGGTGCGAGTCTTCTCGGTAACGGTGCGAGTCTTCTCGGTAACGGTGCGAGTCTTCTCGGTAACGGTGCGAGTCTTCTCGGTAACGGTGCGAGTCCGCTCGGTAACGGTGCGAGTCTCCTCGGTAACGGTGCGAGTCTCCTCGGTAACGGTGTGAGTCTCCTCTGTAACGGTGTGAGTCCGCACGGTAACGGTGTGAGTCCGCACGGTAACGGTGCGAGTCTTCTCGGTAACGGTGCGAGTCCGCATGGTAACGATGCGAGTCTTCTCGGTAACGGTGCGAGTCTTCTCGGTAACGGTGTGAGTCCGCACGGTAACGGTGTGAGTCCGCACGGTAACGGTGTGAGTCTTCTCGGTAACGATGTGAGTCTTCTCGGTAACGGTGCGAGTCTTCTCGGTAACGGTGTGAGTCCGCACGGTAACGGTGTGAGTCCGCACGGTAATGGTGCGAGTTTTCTCGGTAACGGTGCGAGTCCGGTCGGTAACGGTGCGAGTCCGGTCGGTAACGGTGCGAGTCTTCTCGGTAACGGTGCGAGTCCGGTCGGTAACGGTGCGAGTCTTCTCGGTAACGGTGTGAGTCCGCACGGTAACGGTGCGAGTCCGCTCGGTAACAGTGCGAGTCTTCTCGGTAACGGTGTGAGTCCGCACGGTAACGGTGCGAGTCCGCACGGTAACGGTGCGAGTCCGCACGGTAACGATGCGAGTCTCCTCGGTAACGGTGCGAGTCTTCTCGGTAACGGTGCGAGTCTTCTCGGTAACGGTGCGAGTCTTCTCGGTAACGGTGCGAGTCCGCTCGGTAACGGTGCGAGTCTCCTCGGTAACGGTGCGAGTCTCCTCGGTAACGGTGCGAGTCCGCTCGGTAACGGTGCGAGTCCGCACGGTAACGGTGCGAGTCTTCTCGGTAACGGTGCGAGTCCGCTCGGTAACGATGCGAGTCCGCTCGGTAACGATGCGAGTCTTCTCGGTAACGGTGCGAGTCCGCTCGGTAACGATGCGAGTCCGCACGGTAACGGTGTGAGTCTTCTCGGTAACGGTGTGAGTCCGCACGGTAACGGTGTGAGTCCGCACGGTAACGGTGTGAGTCTTCTCGGTAACGGTGCGAGTCTTCTCGGTAACGGTGTGAGTCCGCACGGTAACGGTGCGAGTCCGCTCGGTAACGGTGCGAGTCTTCTCGGTAACGGTGTGAGTCCGCACGGTAACGGTGCAAGTCCGCTCGGTAACGATGCGAGTCCGCATGGTAACGATGCGAGTCTTCTCGGTAACGGTGCGAGTCTTCTCGGTAACGGTGCGAGTCCGCTCGGTAACGGTGCGAGTCCGCTCGGTAACGATGCGAGTCCGCACGGTAACGATGCGAGTATTCTCGGTAACGGTGCGAGTCTGCTCGGTAACGATGCGAGTCCGCACGGTAACGGTGTGAGTCTTCTCGGTAACGGTGCGAGTCTTCTCGGTAACGGTGTGAGTCCGCACGGTAACGGTGTGAGTCTTCTCGGTAACGGTGTGAGTCTTCTCGGTAACGGTGCGAGTCTTCTCGGTAACGGTGTGAGTCCGCACGGTAACGGTGTGAGTCCGCACGGTAATGGTGCGAGTTTTCTCGGTAACGGTGCGAGTCCGGTCGGTAACGGTGCGAGTCTTCTCGGTAACGGTGTGAGTCCGCACGGTAACGGTGCGAGTCCGCACGGTAACGGTGCGAGTCTCCTCGGTAACGGTGTGAGTCCGCACGCTAACGGTGCGAGTCTTCTCGGTAACGGTGCGAGTCTTCTCGGTAACGGTGCGAGTTTTTTCGGTAACGGTGCGAGTCCGCTCGGTAACGGTGCGAGTCTACTCGGTAACGGTGCGAGTCTCCTCGGTAACGGTGCGAGTCTCCTCGGTAACGGTGTGAGTCTCCTCTGTAACGGTGTGAGTCCGCACGGTAACGGTGTGAGTCCGCACGGTAACGGTGCGAGTCTTCTCGGTAACGGTGCGAGTCCGCTCGGTAACGATGCGAGTCCGCTCGGTAACGATGCGAGTCTTCTCGGTAACGGTGCGAGTCCGCTCGGTAACGATGCGAGTCCGCACGGTAACGGTGTGAGTCTTCTCGGTAACGGTGTGAGTCCGCACGGTAACGGTGTGAGTCCGCACGGTAACGGTGTGAGTCTTCTCGGTAACGGTGCGAGTCTTCTCGGTAACGGTGTGAGTCCGCACGGTAACGGTGCGAGTTTTCTCGGTAACGGTGCGAGTCAGGTCGGTAACGGTGCGAGTCTTCTCGGTAACGGTGCGAGTCTTCTCGGTAACGGTGCGAGTCCGCTCGGTAACGGTGCGAGTCCGCTCGGTAACGGTGACGGAAACGGTCCTCTGCAGGACCCCAGGTCAGATGGAGTCTTTCCAGATCTATATTTAGGAACGGCAGTCTGTGGACAGGTTTGGCAGGTTTAGGACAGGTCTTGGTTCCAGTGTGTCAGGTTGTGTCGTGGAGCCTCATGATGATAACCCCCCCCCCCCCCCAACCCCGTCTCTCTCTCTCTCTGGTAGAGTCAGTACCGCTTTGAAGGAACTGGGTTTTCCACCATCCCTCAGCTCATCGAGCATCACTTTTCCACCAAACAAGTCATCACCAAGAAGTCTGGGGTGGTGCTGCTCAACCCCGTTGTCAAGGTAACCATCTGTCCATCCATGTGAGTCCGGTTTCAGGGGCCTCATTTATAAAGCTTCCTATGAATTAAGCCGGCGTCACCAGTTATTGCCAATGTCTGGGATTTATAAAAACAGATTGGAGGGAGAACATTCAATCTGCCCTACATACAATATCTGCAGAAACAGAAAACGCCAACACCAACGAAGAAGAGTAAAACCAAAGAAACGATGTGAAATTTCAGACATTTGTGAAAAATCAAATATAAACTTTCAGATAAAAAGATTTACATAAAAATTATTTGCAAAAATAAAGACAAAAGCAGATGTGATATTAATCCTCCATCAGGAAAATAATCTGTTGGATTTCCATCAGAAATGTTATTGATCACAACGTCAGCCAGTAAAATGTGCTCTGTCAGTGTGGAACACAGCTGATCAATTAGCTGATCAGTAGCTATCATACATATAAAGTTCTACATTAATATCATTATCTAGAAAATTTCTGACGAAATTTTGATGGGTGCCAATGAAGCTGCTCCAGTGTGTGTGCAAATGTCCTAATGAGTGTGTAAGGAGCTCTTTACATACTGACAGGTATGATGTATAGTGTGTGTGTGTTGGTGTGTGTGTTGTAATAGTGTAGGTCCTCTTTCGCCTTTATGTAGGTGTGTAGGGGTGCAAATGTGTGTTGGTGTTTATATATGTGTATAGGTGTGTGTTAGCATGTAACACACACCTATACACACGCCCCCGCCCCCCACTGATCCTGATGGACAAGAACAACCGGCATGGGGCGTGCGTGCTCTAATTTAGAAATCGGGGCGTGCTCTGCATTAGAAATGGGGGCGTGCATGCTGTAATTTAGAAATGGGGGCCTGCATGCTGTAATTTAGAAATGGGGGCGTGCATGCTGTAATTTAGAAATGGGGGCGTGCATGCTGTAATTTAGAAATGGGGGCGTGCATGCTGTAATTTAGAAATCGGGGCGTGCATGCTGTAATTTAGAAATGGGGGCGTGCATGCTGTAATTTAGAAATGGGGGCGTGCATGCTGTAATTTAGAAATGGGGGCGTGCATGCTGTAATTTAGAAATGGGGGCGGGCGTGCCCTGCTTTAGAAATGGGGGCGGGCGTGCCCTGCTTTAGAAATGGGGGCGGGCGTGCCCTGCTTTAGAAATCGGGGCGGGCGTGCCCTGCTTTAGAAATCGGGGCGGGCGTGCTCTGCTTTAGAAATCGGGGCGGGCGTGCTCTGCTTTAGAAATCGGGGCGGGCGTGCTCTGCTTTAGAAATCGGGGCGGGCGTGCCCTGCTTTAGAAATCGGGGCGGGCGTGCCCTGCTTTAGAAATCGGGGCGGGCGTGCCCTGCTTTAGAAATCGGGGCGGGCGTGCCCTGCTTTAGAAATCGGGGCGGGCGTGCCCTGCTTTAGAAATCGGGGCGGGCGTGCTCTGCTTTAGAAATCGGGGCGGGCGTTCTCTGCTTTAGAAATCGGGGCGGGCGTGCCCTTCTTTAGAAATCGGGGCGGGCGTGCTCTGCTTTAGAAATCGGGGCGGGCGTGCCCTGCTTTAGAAATCGGGGCGGGCGTTCTCTGCTTTAGAAATCGGGGCGGGCGTGCCCTGCTTTAGAAATCGGGGCGGGCGTGCCCTGCTTTAGAAATCGGGGCGGGCGTGCCCTGCTTTAGAAATCGGGGCGGGCGTTCTCTGCTTTAGAAATCGGGGCGGGCGTTCTCTGCTTTAGAAATCGGGGCGGGCGTGCCCTGCTTTAGAAATCGGGGCGGGCGTGCCCTGTTCTCCTCCGTTCGCTTCCTGTCGAAATGAGACCCCTGAAGTGGGACGGTGACGTCCTTCAGGACTCTGTCGTCTCGCTGACTGACTTCATGCGGGCTGATGGATTTTTCATTGCTTTCATGTCTCCATCTTCTTGTCTCAAGGACTGATCAATAACTATCAGTAAAAATGGTCACGTGCAGTGTCAATATGTTAATGATCAGACATAGCAGCTCCTCCTCTGATCCCACAATCCGGTTTTGCAGGACAAGAAATGGATCCTGAACCATGAAGACGTGGTGCTGGGCGAGCTGCTGGGAAAGGTGACCTCACTTCCTGTTGCGACTTTGTATTCCCGTCATCACATGACCGCCGTCTGACCTCTCAACGCTCCCATCATGCTCTGCCTGTTGTCAGGGTAACTTCGGCGAGGTGTTCAAAGGAATGCTGCAGCGGGACAAAACGCCGGTTGCCGTCAAGACATGCAAAGAAGATTTACCTTCAGAGCTGAAGATCCGCTTCCTGTCGGAGGCCAGGTAAACGCCACCTGTTGCATCACCTGACAGTCGGTTAGTCGCAGCTTTCGTCTCCTGAAGGACTGAAGCATAAAAACGGCCTCTTGCTGTGATTGACTGCAGGATCCTGAAGCAGTACGACCATCCCAACATTGTGAAGCTGATTGGTGTTTGCACACAGCGTCAGCCCATCTACATCGTCATGGAGCTGGTTCCTGGTGGGTGGAGCTCTGTGGTGTCCATTTCTGATTGGTCAGTTTCTCACAAGCATGTGACTTCCTGTCAGGTGGAGACTTCCTGTCGTTTCTGAGGAAGAAAAAAGACGACCTGAAGACGAAGCAGCTGATTCGCTTTGCTGTGGACGCTGCTGCAGGGATGGCCTACCTGGAGAGTAAAAACTGCATCCACAGGTACCGCAGCGTCCTCCAGCCAACCGGTAACATGCTGAGCGGTAGCTGAGTGTCTCTGTAAACCCGTCTATCCCACAGGGACCTCGCGGCCAGGAACTGTCTCGTTGGAGACGGAAGCGTGTTGAAGATCAGCGACTTTGGGATGAGTCGGCAGGAAGACGACGGGGTTTACTCTTCATCTGGACTGAAGCAAATCCCCATCAAGTGGACTGCACCTGAAGCCCTGAACTATGGTAACACCTGTCCCACATCTGTCCTGTACCTGTCCCACACCTGTCCCACACCTGTCCCACACCTGTCCTATACCTGTCCTATACCTGTCCCACACCTGTCCTATACCTGTCCTATACCTGTCCCACACCTGTCCCACACCTGTCCTACACCTGTCCTACACCTGTCCTATACCTGTCCTACACCTGTCCTATACCTGTCCCACACCTGTCCCACACCTGTCCTATACCTGTCCTATACCTGTCCCACACCTGTCCCACACCTGTCCTATACCTGTCCCACACCTGTCCCACACCTGTCCTACACCTGTCCCACACCTGTCCCACACCTGTCCTATACCTGTCCCACACCTGTCCCACACCTGTCCTACACCTGTCCTATACCTGTCCCACACCTGTCCCACACCTGTCCTATACCTGTCCTATACCTGTCCCACACCTGTCCCACACCTGTCCTATACCTGTCCCACACCTGTCCCACACCTGTCCTACACCTGTCCCACACCTGTCCCACACCTGTCCTATACCTGTCCCACACCTGTCCTACACCTGTCCTATACCTGTCCCACACCTGTCCTATACCTGTCCCACACCTGTCCTATACCTGTCCCACACCTGTCCCACACCTGTCCTATACCTGTCCCACACCTGTCCCACACCTGTCCTACACCTGTCCCACACCTGTCCTATACCTGTCCCACACCTGTCCCACACCTGTCCTACACCTGTCCTATACCTGTCCTATACCTGTCCCACACCTGTCCCACACCTGTCCTACACCTGTCCCACACCTGTCCTATACCTGTCCCACACCTGTCTTATACCTGTCCCACACCTGTCCTATACCTGTCCCACACCTGTCCCACACCTGTCCTACACCTGTCCTATCCCTGTCCGATACCTGTCCGATACCTGTCCCACACCTGTCCGATACCTGTCCCACACCTGTCTTACACTTGTCCTACACCTGTCCCACACCTGTCCCACACCTGTCCGATACCTGTCCCACACCTGTCCGATACCTGTCCCACACCTGTCCCACACCTGTCCTATGCCTGTCCTACACCTGTCCTACACCTGTCCCACACCTGTCCCATACCTGTCCCACACATCCCACACCTGTCCCACACCTGTCCTACACCTGTCCGATACCTGTCCCACACCTGTCCCACACCTGTCCGATACCTGTCCCACACCTGTCCCACACCTGTCCTATGCCTGTCCTACACCTGTCCCACACCTGTCCTACACCTGTCCGATACCTGTCCCACACCTGTCCTATACCTGTCCTATACCTGTCCCACACCTGTCCCACACCTGTCCTATACCTGTCCCACACCTGTCCCACACCTGTCCTACACCTGTCCCACACCTGTCCCACACCTGTCCTATACCTGTCCCACACCTGTCCTACACCTGTCCTATACCTGTCCCACACCTGTCCTATACCTGTCCCACACCTGTCCTATACCTGTCCCACACCTGTCCCACACCTGTCCTATACCTGTCCCACACCTGTCCCACACCTGTCCTACACCTGTCCCACACCTGTCCTATACCTGTCCCACACCTGTCCCACACCTGTCCTACACCTGTCCTATACCTGTCCTATACCTGTCCCACACCTGTCCCACACCTGTCCTACACCTGTCCCACACCTGTCCTATACCTGTCCCACACCTGTCTTATACCTGTCCCACACCTGTCCTATACCTGTCCCACACCTGTCCCACACCTGTCCTACACCTGTCCTATCCCTGTCCGATACCTGTCCGATACCTGTCCCACACCTGTCCGATACCTGTCCCACACCTGTCTTACACTTGTCCTACACCTGTCCCACACCTGTCCCACACCTGTCCGATACCTGTCCCACACCTGTCCGATACCTGTCCCACACCTGTCCCACACCTGTCCTATGCCTGTCCTACACCTGTCCTACACCTGTCCCACACCTGTCCCATACCTGTCCCACACATCCCACACCTGTCCCACACCTGTCCTACACCTGTCCGATACCTGTCCCACACCTGTCCCACACCTGTCCGATACCTGTCCCACACCTGTCCCACACCTGTCCTATGCCTGTCCTACACCTGTCCCACACCTGTCCTACACCTGTCCGATACCTGTCCCACACCTGTCCTATACCTGTCCGATACCTGTCCCACACCTGTCCTACACCTGTCCGATACCTGTCCCACACCTGTCCTACACCTGTCCGATACCTGTCCCACACCTGTCCTATGCCTGTCCTACACCTGTCCCACACCTGTCCTATACCTGTCCCACACCTGTCCTACACCTGTCCGATACCTGTCCCACACCTGTCCCACACCTGTCCTATACCTGTCCTACACCTGTCCGATACCTGTCCCACACCTGTCCTATGCCTGTCCTACACCTGTCCCACACCTGTCCCATACCTGTCCCACACATCCCACACCTGTCCCACACCTGTCCTACACCTGTCCGATACCTGTCCCACACCTGTCCCACACCTGTCCGATACCTGTCCCACACCTGTCCTATGCCTGTCCTACACCTGTCCCACACCTGTCCTACACCTGTCCGATACCTGTCCCACACCTGTCCTATACCTGTCCGATACCTGTCCCACACCTGTCCTACACCTGTCCGATACCTGTCCCACACCTGTCCTACACCTGTCCGATACCTGTCCCACACCTGTCCTATGCCTGTCCTACACCTGTCCCACACCTGTCCTATACCTGTCCCACACCTGTCCTACACCTGTCCGATACCTGTCCCACACCTGTCCCACACCTGTCCTATACCTGTCCTACACCTGTCCGATACCTGTCCCACACCTGTCCTATGCCTGTCCTACACCTGTCCCACACCTGTCCTATACCTGTCCCACACATCCCACACCTGTCCCACACTTGTCCTACACCTGTCCGATACCTGTCCCACACCTGTCCCACACCTGTCCTATACCTGTCCTACACCTGTCCGATACCTGTCCCACACCTGTCCCACACCTGTCCTACACCTGTCCGATACCTGTCCCACACCTGTCCCACACCTGTCCTATACCTGTCCCACACCTGTACTAGTACATCTGAGGTGATTTAAACGGTTTGGTATGAATTTGCTGCGACCTGATTGACTGTTGCAGGTCGTTACAGCTCAGAGAGTGACGTGTGGAGTTATGGCATCCTGTTGTGGGAAACCTTCAGTTTGGGGGTGTGTCCTTATCCAGGGATGACCAATCAGCAGGCCCGGGAGCAGGTGGAGAAAGGTGAGCACACAGGGAGGCGGAGCTTAGCATTGTTATAACTCTTCATTTGGCTGCAGTTACCATGGGAACATGTTGTCTCGGGTGTCAGGTTACAGGATGGCGTGTCCTCAGCGTTGCCCTGACGACATGTACAAGGTGATGCAGCGCTGCTGGCAGTACAACCCGGAGGACCGACCCAAGTTCTCAGAGCTGCAGCGAGACGTCGCTGCCATGAAGAAGAAGTAAAAACGGGAGGCCACACCCACATGTGCTTTGTAATGGGCGTGGCCAGAGTTCATTCTGTTTGTGCAGCGTTAGACAGGAAGTGATGTCACAAATGTAGTTTAGTGTCTGACACACCTTCAGGCGTTGCAGAGGTGTGCACATGAGAGTGCACATCTCGCTGTCATCTCACCTGGAAGGTGGTGAACGTCACGCAACTGAACCTGCCCTCAGGTTCCGTTTACCACCCTGCTGTTTGTTTACACCTCAGCTGAGTGTAAACAACCTAAACACCATTAATAAACAAACGCCAGGGTGGTAAATAACAGTAAAGGTGTAAACAAGCGCCAGGGTGGTAAACAACAGTAACGGTGTAAACAAACGCCAGGCTGGTAAACAACAGTAAAGGTGTAAACAAGCGCCAGGGTGGTAAACAACAGTAACGGTGTAAACAAACGCCAGGGTGGTAAACAACAGTAGAGGTGTAAACAAACGCCAGGGTGGTAAACAACAGTAAAGGTGTAAACAAGCGCCAGGGTGGTAAACAACAGTAGAGGTGTAAACAAACGCCAGGGTGGTAAACAACAGTAGAGGTGTAAACAAACGCCAGGGTGGTAAACAGTAACGGTGTAAACAAACGCCAGGGTGGTAAACAGTAACGGTGTAAACAAACGCCAGGGTGGAAAACAGTAGAGGTGTAAACAAACGCCAGGGTGGTAAACAACAGTAGAGGTGTAAACAAACGCCAGGGTGGTAAACAACAGTAAAGGTGTAAACAAGCGCCAGGGTGGTAAACAACAGTAGAGGTGTAAACAAACGCCAGGGTGGTAAACAACAGTAGAGGTGTAAACAAACGCCAGGGTGGTAAACAGTAACGGTGTAAACAAACGCCAGGGTGGTAAACAACACTAACGGTGTAAACAAGCGCCAGGGTGGAAAACAGTAGAGGTGTAAACAAACGCCAGGGTGGTAAACAACAGTAGAGGTGTAAACAAACGCCAGGGTGGTAAACAACAGTAACGGTGTAAACAAACGCCAGGGTGGTAAACAACAGTAGAGGTGTAAACAAACGCCAGGGTGGTAAACAACACTAAAGGTGTAAACAAACGCCAGGGTGGTAAACAACAGTAGAGGTGTAAACAAACGCCAGGGTGGTAAACAACAGTAAAGGTGTAAACAAATGCCAGGGTGGTAAACAACAGTAACGGTGTAAACAAACGCCAGGGTGGTAAACAGTAACGGTGTAAACAAACGCCAGGGTGGTAAACAACACTAAAGGTGTAAACAAACGCCAGGGTGGTAAACAACAGTAACGGTGTAAACAAACGCCAGGGTGGTAAACAGTAACGGTGTAAACAAACGCCAAGGTGGTAAACAACAGTAGAGGTGTAAACAAACGCCAGGGTGGTAAAGAACAGTAAAGGTGTAAACAAACGCCAGGGTGGTAAACAACAGTAAAGGTGTAAACAAACGCCAGGGTGGTAAACAACAGTAGAGGTGTAAACAAACGCCAGGGTGGTAAACAGTAGAGGTGTAAACAAACGCCAGGGTGGTAAACAACACTAACGGTGTAAACAAACGCCAGGGTGGTAAACAACAGTAAAGGTGTAAACAAACGCCAGGGTGGTAAACAACAGTAAAGGTGTAAACAAACGCCAGGGTGGTAAACAACAGTAACGGTGTAAACAAACGCCAGGGTGGTAAACAACAGTAAAGGTGTAAACAAACGCCAGGGTGGTAAACAACAGTAGAGGTGTAAACAAACGCCAGGGTGGTAAACAACAGTAGAGGTGTAAACAAACGCCAGGGTGGTAAACAACAGTAGAGGTGTAAACAAACGCCAGGGTGGTAAACAACAGTAAAGGTGTAAACAACCGCCAGGGTGGTAAACAACAGTAAAGGTGTAAACAAACGCCAGGGTGGTAAACAACAGTAAAGGTGTAAACAAACGCCAGGGTGGTAAACAACAGTAAAGGTGTAAACAAACGCCAGGGTGGTAAACAACAGTAAAGGTGTAAACAAACGCCAGGGTGGTAAACAACAGTAAAGGTGTAAACAAACGCCAGGGTGGTAAACAACAGTAAAGGTGTAAACAACCGCCAGGGTGGTAAACAACAGTAAAGGTGTAAACAAACGCCAGGCTGGTAAACAACAGTAAAGGTGTAAACAAGCGCCAGGGTGGTAAACAACAGTAACGGTGTAAACAAACGCCAGGGTGGTAAACAACAGTAGAGGTGTAAACAAACGCCAGGGTGGTAAACAACAGTAAAGGTGTAAACAAGCGCCAGGGTGGTAAACAACAGTAGAGGTGTAAACAAACGCCAGGGTGGTAAACAACAGTAGAGGTGTAAACAAACGCCAGGGTGGTAAACAACACTAACGGTGTAAACAAACGCCAGGGTGGTAAACAGTAACGGTGTAAACAAACGCCAGGGTGGTAAACAGTAACGGTGTAAACAAACGCCAGGGTGGTAAACAACACTAACGGTGTAAACAAGCGCCAGGGTGGAAAACAGTAGAGGTGTAAACAAACGCCAGGGTGGTAAACAACAGTAGAGGTGTAAACAAACGCCAGGGTGGTAAACAACAGTAACGGTGTAAACAAACGCCAGGGTGGTAAACAACAGTAGAGGTGTAAACAAACGCCAGGGTGGTAAACAACACTAAAGGTGTAAACAAACGCCAGGGTGGTAAACAACAGTAGAGGTGTAAACAAACGCCAGGGTGGTAAACAACAGTAAAGGTGTAAACAAATGCCAGGGTGGTAAACAACAGTAACGGTGTAAACAAACGCCAGGGTGGTAAACAGTAACGGTGTAAACAAACGCCAGGGTGGTAAACAACACTAAAGGTGTAAACAAACGCCAGGGTGGTAAACAACAGTAACGGTGTAAACAAACGCCAGGGTGGTAAACAGTAACGGTGTAAACAAACGCCAAGGTGGTAAACAACAGTAGAGGTGTAAACAAACGCCAGGGTGGTAAAGAACAGTAAAGGTGTAAACAAACGCCAGGGTGGTAAACAACAGTAAAGGTGTAAACAAACGCCAGGGTGGTAAACAACAGTAGAGGTGTAAACAAACGCCAGGGTGGTAAACAGTAGAGGTGTAAACAAACGCCAGGGTGGTAAACAACACTAACGGTGTAAACAAACGCCAGGGTGGTAAACAACAGTAAAGGTGTAAACAAACGCCAGGGTGGTAAACAACAGTAAAGGTGTAAACAAACGCCAGGGTGGTAAACAACAGTAACGGTGTAAACAAACGCCAGGGTGGTAAACAACAGTAAAGGTGTAAACAAACGCCAGGGTGGTAAACAACAGTAGAGGTGTAAACAAACGCCAGGGTGGTAAACAACAGTAAAGGTGTAAACAAACGCCAGGGTGGTAAACAACAGTAAAGGTGTAAACAAACGCCAGGGTGGTAAACAACAGTAAAGGTGTAAACAACCGCCAGGGTGGTAAACAACAGTAAAGGTGTAAACAAACGCCAGGGTGGTAAACAACAGTAAAGGTGTAAACAAACGCCAGGGTGGTAAACAACAGTAAAGGTGTAAACAAACGCCAGGGTGGTAAACAACAGTAAAGGTGTAAACAAGTGCCAGGGTGGTAAACAACAGTAAAGGTGTAAACAAACGCCAGGGTGGTAAACAACAGTAAAGGTGTAAACAAACGCCAGGGTGGTAAACAACAGTAAAGGTGTAAACAAACGCCAGGGTGGTAAACAACAGTAAAGGTGTAAACAAACGCCAGGGTGGTAAACAACAGTAAAGGTGTAAACAAACGCCAGGGTGGTAAACAACAGTAAAGGTGTAAACAAACGCCAGGGTGGTAAACAACAGTAAAGGTGTAAACAAACGCCAGGGTGGTAAACAACAGTAAAGGTGTAAACAAACGCCAGGGTGGTAAACAACAGTAAAGGTGTAAACAAACGCCAGGGTGGTAAACAACAGTAAAGGTGTAAACAAACGCCAAGGTGGTAAACAACAGTAAAGGTGTAAACAAATGCCAGGGTGGTAAACAACAGTAGAGGTGTAAACAAACGCCAAGGTGGTAAACAACAGTAAAGGTGTAAACAAACGCCAGGGTGGTAAACAACAGTAAAGGTGTAAACAAACGCCAGGGTGGTAAACAACAGTAACGGTGTAAACAAACGCCAGGGTGGTAAACAACAGTAAAGGTCTAAACAAACGCCAGGGTGGTAAACAACAGTAGAGGTGTAAACAAACGCCAGGGTGGTAAACAACAGTAAAGGTGTAAACAAACGCCAGGGTGGTAAACAACAGTAACGGTGTAAACAAACGCCAGGGTGGTAAACAACAGTAACGGTGTAAATAAACGCCAGGGTGGTAAACAACAGTAACGGTGTAAACAAACGCCAGGGTGGTAAACAACAGTAAAGGTGTAAACAAACGCCAGGGTGGTAAACAACAGTAACGGTGTAAACAAACGCCAGGGTGGTAAACAACAGTAGAGGTGTAAACAAACGCCAGGGTGGTAAACAACAGTAAAGGTGTAAACAAACGCCAGGGTGGTAAACAACAGTAACGGTGTAAACAAACGCCAGGGTGGTAAACAACAGTAAAGGTGTAAACAAACGCCAGGGTGGTAAACAACAGTAACGGTGTAAACAAACGCCAGGGTGGTAAACAACAGTAAAGGTGTAAACAAACGCCAGGGTGGTAAACAACAGTAAAGGTGTAAACAAACGCCAGGGTGGTAAACAACAGTAAAGGTGTAAACAAACGCCAGGGTGGTAAACAACAGTAAAGGTGTAAACAAGTGCCAGGGTGGTAAACAACAGTAAAGGTGTAAACAAACGCCAGGGTGGTAAACAACAGTAAAGGTGTAAACAAACGCCAGGGTGGTAAACAACAGTAGAGGTGTAAACAAACGCCAGGGTGGTAAACAACAGTAGAGGTGTAAACAAACGCCAGGGTGGTAAACAACAGTAGAGGTGTAAACAAACGCCAGGGTGGTAAACAACAGTAAAGGTGTAAACAAACGCCAGGGTGGTAAACAACAGTAAAGGTGTAAACAAACGCCAGGGTGGTAAACAACAGTAAAGGTGTAAACAAACGCCAGGGTGGTAAAAAAACAGTAAAGGTGTAAACAAGTGCCAGGGTGGTAAACAACAGTAAAGGTGTAAACAAGTGCCAGGGTGGTAAACAACAGTAAAGGTGTAAACAAGTGCCAGGGTGGTAAACAACAGTAAAGGTGTAAACAAACGCCAGGGTGGTAAACAACAGTAAAGGTGTAAACAAACGCCAGGGTGGTAAACAACAGTAAAGGTGTAAACAAACGCCAGGGTGGTAAACAACAGTAAAGGTGTAAACAAACGCCAGGGTGGTAAACAACAGTAAAGGTGTAAACAAACGCCAGGGTGGTAAACAACAGTAAAGGTGTAAACAAGTTCCAGGGTGGTAAACAACAGTAAAGGTGTAAACAAACGCCAGGGTGGTAAACAACAGTAAAGGTGTAAACAAACGCCAGGGTGGTAAACAACAGTAAAGGTGTAAACAAACGCCAGGGTGGTAAACAACAGTAAAGGTGTAAACAAGTTCCAGGGTGGTAAACAACAGTAAAGGTGTAAACAAACGCCAGGGTGGTAAACAACAGTAAAGGTGTAAACAAACGCCAGGGTGGTAAACAACAGTAGAGGTGTAAACAAACGCCAGGGTGGTAAACAACAGTAGAGGTGTAAACAAACGCCAGGGTGGTAAACAACAGTAGAGGTGTAAACAAACGCCAGGGTGGTAAACAACAGTAGAGGTGTAAACAAACGCCAGGGTGGTAAACAACAGTAGAGGTGTAAACAAACGCCAGGGTGGTAAACAACAGTAAAGGTGTAAACAAACGCCAGGGTGGTAAACAACAGTAACGGTGTAAACAAATGCCAGGGTGGTAAACAGTAGAGGTGTAAACAAACGCCAGGGTGGTAAACAGTAGAGGTGTAAACAAACGCCAGGGTGGTAAACAACAGTAAAGGTGTAAACAAACGCCAGGGTGGTAAACAACAGTAAAGGTGTAAACAAACGCCAGGGTGGAAAACAACAGTAACGGTGTAAACAAACGCCAGGGTGGTAAACAACAGTAACGGTGTAAACAAACGCCAGGGTGGTAAACAACAGTAACGGTGTAAACAAACGCCAGGGTGGTAAACAACAGTAGAGGTGTAAACAAACGCCAGGGTGGTAAACAACAGTAACGGTGTAAACAAATGCCAGGGTGGTAAACAACAGTAAAGGTGTAAACAAACGCCAGGGTGGTAAACAACAGTAACGGTGTAAACAAACGCCAGGGTGGTAAACAACAGTAACGGTGTAAACAAACGCCAGGGTGGTAAACAACAGTAAAGGTGTAAACAAACGCCAGGGTGGTAAACAACAGTAAAGGTGTAAACAAACGCCAGGGTGGTAAACAACAGTAAAGGTGTAAACAAACGCCAGGGTGGTAAACAACAGTAGAGGTGTAAACAAACGCCAGGGTGGTAAACAACAGTAGAGGTGTAAACAAACGCCAGGGTGGTAAACAACAGTAGAGGTGTAAACAAACGCCAGGGT
Source organism: Telmatherina bonti (assembly GCF_933228915.1). Lineage (NCBI taxonomy): Eukaryota > Metazoa > Chordata > Actinopteri > Atheriniformes > Telmatherinidae > Telmatherina > Telmatherina bonti. Next base: position 2,491,366 of record NC_136615.1, read on the forward strand.
GGTAAACAACAGTAGAGGTGTAAACAAACGCCAGGGTGGTAAACAACAGTAGAGGTGTAAACAAACGCCAGGGTGGTAAACAACAGTAGAGGTGTAAACAAACGCCAGGGTGGTAAACAACAGTAAAGGTGTAAACAAATGCCAGGGTGGTAAACAACAGTAACGGTGTAAACAAACGCCAGGGTGGTAAACAACAGTAAAGGTGTAAACAAACGCCAGGGTGGTAAACAACAGTAGAGGTGTAAACAAACGCCAGGGTGGTAAACAACAGTAACGGTGTAAACAAACGCCAGGGTGGTAAACAACAGTAGAGGTGTAAACAAACGCCAGGGTGGTAAACAACAGTAACGGTGTAAACAAACGCCAGGGTGGTAAACAACAGTAAAGGTGTAAACAAACGCCAGGGTGGTAAACAACAGTAAAGGTGTAAACAAACGCCAGGGTGGTAAACAACAGTAACGGTGTAAACAAACGCCAGGGTGGTAAACAGTAAAGGTGTAAACAAACGCCAGGGTGGTAAACAACAGTAACGGTGTAAACAAACGCCAGGGTGGTAAACAACAGTAACGGTGTAAACAAACGCCAGGGTGGTAAACAACAGTAAAGGTGTAAACAAACGCCAGGGTGGTAAACAACAGTAACGGTGTAAACAAACGCCAGGGTGGTAAACAGTAAAGGTGTAAACAAACGCCAGGGTGGTAAACAACAGTAACGGTGTAAACAAACGCCAGGGTGGTAAACAACAGTAAAGGTGTAAACAAACGCCAGGGTGGTAAACAACAGTAACGGTGTAAACAAACGCCAGGGTGGTAAACAACAGTAAAGGTGTAAACAAACGCCAGGGTGGTAAACAACAGTAGAGGTGTAAACAAACGCCAGGGTGGTAAACAACAGTAATGGTGTAAACAAACGCCAGGGTGGTAAACAACAGTAAAGGTGTAAACAAACGCCAGGGTGGTAAACAACAGTAGAGGTGTAAACAAACGCCAGGGTGGTAAACAACAGTAAAGGTGTAAACAAACGCCAGGGTGGTAAACAACAGTAGAGGTGTAAACAAACGCCAGGGTGGTAAACAACAGTAATGGTGTAAACAAACGCCAGGGTGGTAAACAACAGTAGAGGTGTAAACAAACGCCAGGGTGGAAAACAGTAAAGGTGTAAACAAACGCCAGGGTGGTAAACAGTAAAGGTGTAAACAAATGGCAAACTAAAAAGTTGTAAACAAAGAGGACATTTGTAAACAACCTGTTCAGTGTTTAAATATTATTTATTGTTTAAAAATGACCATCTGAAATATTTTAAGCCAAGTTACATGGTAACCATGGTTACAACATATCCACTGAGAACCAATCAGCTCTTAACACTGTTTATTTTATCTTTATTTTTTACTTTTATTTATTTATTCATTTTATTTTAATTTCCTCTTAAGGAATATCCAGTAGTCAGTCAGGCCACGCCCACTCCAGTTTGCCAACCAATCAGATTTGAACTATTTCACTCAGTAAAAAACAACCTGCAACCTGACCTGGTTGTTATGGTAACTGAGATCATTTATCATTCATGTATATTCCTTTCAATATGTTCGTCCCTGATTGGTCAGCAACATTGTCAAAGGGGCGGAGCCTAAATGCTGATGACTGTTACTGTAAATAAATCCAATCTTTTGTATTTGTTTACACTTGCAATAAAATCATTTATAATAAATAAATCCTGCAAACTTTTATTTTGTCTCGTCGTCTTTACCACATGGTGAATTTAATTTCAGAAAGACATCTGTAATCTTCCAGGCGGGTCGTGTTATGGCAGTGTTACAGCTAGATTGGTCTGTTTTAGATGTTGTCTGCTCGGTTAGCTTTCCTACGTGGTTAGTTGTAGTTTAGTTTCTTCCAGGTAGTTTAGTTGGAGTTGAGTGGGGACGATCTGGGGATCTCTGTGTGACTGGAGGGGATTTCGAGAAGTTTCAAAGCTTTGTTTCATGTTTAAACTGGATCTGACCGAACTGCTTGGCTGCTCGCTGTGCAGCGTTACCATGGAAATGCGGTGTTTAGTCCACTGTTTATCCAGTGTTACTGGTCAGACTTCTTTGCTTTTTTTTTTTTTTTTGTGGAGATGAGCTTTTTAACTGATCAGACATTTATTATGAAGCTTTTATGAGTTTTTCCAATTTTTGCAATTCAGGGTCATAGAACCCTGCTGGAACTGGGAGGCTGGATGTTCCCTGCTTTATGCAGCGTTATGCCATCGCACCAATGAAGTAATGGCCTGCATGAGGCAATATCATATGGGCGGGGTAATGCTATGTAGGGGCGGGGCAATATAATGTGGGCGGGGTAATGATCTGTAGGGGCGGGACAATAGTCAGCAGGAGGATTCGGTCTGACGTGATACAATTTAAACATGTTTTTTCGTCATTTTATTTTATTGTAAAGAAAAATGACAATACCACATGAATCCCATCACATATCAGAACCAAAAAAGTGAGATATTGATGGGTTGAGTTGTGGGTTCTTTATGAACATGTGGGGTTTGGTCATCCAAACAGGTTCTGGTGAGTAAAACTGGAACCATGCAATTCAACTTTTCAATTCAACTTTATTTATATAGCGTCAAATCACGGCAATGCCATCTTAAGACACTTTGAATCTGGGAATGATTTTCTGAACACATGCTGTAACTAAAGTGGAGAAAACAGCCAAAGTGTCAAAATAGTTGCAGGTTTACAGGTAGTTTAGATGGTTTATGGGTAGTTTAGTCTATTTAAGGGTAGTTTAGTCTATTTATAGGTTTAAACTGTTTAAAGGTACTTTAGATGGTTTAGAAATAGTTTAGTTTCTGTAATAGTCTGTTTCTGTATATTAGATGTAGTTTCGTTGGTTTGCAGGTAGTTTAGTCAGTTTATATGTAGTTTAGTCAGTTTATATGTTGTTTAATTGCTTTGCAGGTAGTTTAATCTGTTCATGTAGTTTAGTTGGTTTTACAGGTAGTTTAGTCAGTTTTATCTGTAGTTTAGATGATTTGCAGGTAGTTTAGTCAGTACAGGTAGTTTAACTGGTTTGCAGGTAGTTTAGTCAGTTTATATGTAGTTTGGTTGGTTTGCAGGTAGTTTAGTCAGTTTATCTGTAGTTTAGTTGGTTTGCAGGTAGTTTTGTCAGTTTATATGTAATTTAGTTGGTTTGCAGATAGGTTAGTTGGTTCATATGTAGTTTAGTCAGTTTATATGTAGTTTAGTTGGTTTGCAGGTAGTTTAGTTAGTTTATATGTAGTTTAGTCAGTTTATATGTTGTTTAATTGCTTTGCAGGTAGTTTAGTCTGTTCATGTAGTTTAGTTGGTTTGCAGATGGTTTAGACAGTTCATGTAATTTAGTTGGTTTGCAGGTAGTTTAGTCAGTTTATATGTAGTTTAGTTTGTTTGCAGGTAGTTTAGTTAGTTTATATGTAGTTTAGTCAGTTTATATGTTGTTTAATTGCTTTGCAGGTGGTTTAGTCTGTTCATGTAGTTTAGTTTGTTTGCAGGTAGTTTAGTCAGTTTATATGTAGTTTGGTTGGTTTGCAGGTAGTTTAGTCAGTTTATATGTAGTTTAGTCAGTTTATATGTTGTTTAATTGCTTTGCAGGTAATTTAATCTGTTCATTTAGTTTAGTTGGTTTGCAGGTAGTTTAGTCAGTTTATATGTAGTTTAGATGATTTGCAGGTAGTTTAGTCAGTACACGTAGTTTAACTGGTTTGCAGGTAGTTTAGTCAGTTTATATGTAGTTTGGTTGGTTTGCAGGTAGTTTAGTCAGTTTAGCTGTAGTTTAGTTGGTTTGCAGGTAGTTTTGTCAGTTTATATGTAATTTAGTTGGTTTGCAGATAGGTTAGTTGGTTCATATGTAGTTTAGTCAGTTTATATGTAGTTTAGTTGGTTTGCAGGTAGTTTAGTTAGTTTATATGTAGTTTAGTCAGTTTACATGTTGTTTAATTGCTTTGCAGGTAGTTTAGTCTGTTCATGTAGTTTAGTTGGTTTGCATGTAGTTTAGTCAGTTTATATGTAGTTTAGTTTGTTTGCAGGTAGTTTAGTTAGTTTATATGTAGTTTAGTCAGTTTATATGTTGTTTAATTGCTTTGCAGGTAGTTTAGTTTGTTTGCAGGTAGTTCAGTCAGTTTATATGTAGTTTAGTTGGTTTGTAGGTAGATTAGTCGGTTCATGTAGTTTAACTGGTTTGCAGGTAGTTTAGTCACTTTATATGTAGTTTAGTTGTTTTGCAGGTAGTTTAGTCAGTTTATATGTAGTTTAGTTGGTTTGCAGGATGTGTAGTCAGTTTATATGCAGTCTAGTTGGTTTGCAGGTAGTTTAGTCTGTTCATGTAGTTTAGTTGGTTTGCAGGTAGTTTAGTCTGTTCAGGTAGTTTGGTTGGTTTGTAGGTAGTTTAGTTGCTTTGCAGGTAGTTTAGTCAGTTTATATGTAGTTTAGTTGCCTTTCAGGTAGTTTAGTCTGTTTATATGTAGTTCAGTTGGTTTGCAGGTAGTTTAGTTAGTTTATATGTAGTTTAGTCAGTTTATATGTAGTTTAGTTGGTTTGCAGGTAGTTTAGTTAGTTTATATGTAGTTTAGTCAGTTTATATGTTTAATTGCTTTGCAGGTAGTTTAGTCTGTTCATGTAGTTTAGTTGGTTTGCAGGTGGTTTAGACAGTTCATGTAATTTAGTTGGTTTGCAGGTAGTTTAGTCAGTTTATATGTAGTTTAGTTTGTTTGCAGGTAGTTTTGTCAGTTTATATGTAGTTTAACTGGTTTGCAGGAAGTTTAGTCACTTTATATGTAGTTTAGTTGTTTTGCAGGTAGTTTAGTCAGTTCATGTAGTTTAACTGGTTTGCAGGTAGTTTAGTCAGTTTATATGTAGTTTAGTGGCTTTGCAGGTAGTTTAGTCAGTTTATATGTAGTTTACTTGCTTTGCAGGTAGTTTAGTTAGTTCATGTAGTTTAGTTGGTTTGCAGGTAGTTTCATCTGTTTATATGTAGTGTAGTTGGTTTGCAGGTAGTTCAGTCAGTTTATTTGTAGTTTAGTTGGTTTGCAGGTAGTTTAGTCAGTTTATATGTCGTTTAGTTGGTTTGCAGGTAGTTTAGTTAGTTTATTTGTAGTTTAGTTGGTTTGCAGGTAGTTTAGTCAGTTTATATTTAGTTTAGTTCATTTGCAGGTAATTTAGTCCGTTTTTTATGTAGTTTGGTTGGTTTGAAGGTAGTTTTGTCTTTTCATGTAGTTTAGTTGGTTTTTAGGTAGTTTAGTCAGTTTATCTGTAGTTTAGATGGTTTGCAGGTAGTTTAGTCAGTTTATATGTAGTTTGGTTGGTTTGAAGGTAGTTTTGTCAGTTTATGTGTAGTTTAGTTGGTTTGCAGGTAGTTTAGTCAGTTTATTTGTAGTTTAGTTGCTTTGCAGGTAGATTAGTCACTTTATATGAAGTTTAGTTGGTTTGCAAGTAGGTTAGTCAGTTCATGAAATTTAGTTGGTTTGCAGGTAGTTTAGTCTGTTCATATGTCGTTTACTTGGTTTACAGGTAGTTTAGTCAGTTTATATGTAGTTTACTTGGTTTGCAGGTAGTTTCGTCAGCTTATGTGTAGTTTAGTTGATTTGCAGGTAGGTTAGTCTGTTTATATGTAGTTTAGTCAGTGTATATGTAGTTTAGTTGCTTTGCAGTTTGTTTAGTCTTTTCATGTAGTTTAGTTGGTTTCCAGGTAGTTTAGACTGTTCATGTAGTTTAGTTGGTTTGCAGGTAGTTTAGTCAGTTTATATATAGTTTAGTTGGTTTTCAGGTAGTTTAGACTGTTCATGTAGTTTAGTTGGTTTGCAGGTAGTTTAGTTAGTTTATATGTAGTTTGGTTGGTTTGCAGGTAGTTTAGTCAGTTTATATGTAGTTTAGTTGGTTTCACAGGTAGTTTAGTCAGTTTATATATAGTTTAGTTGGTTTTCAGGTAGTTTAGTCAGTTTATATGTAGTTTAGTTGGTTTGCAGGTAGTTTAGTTAGTTTATATGTAGTTTGGTTGGTTTTTGCAGGTAGTTTAGTTAGTTTATATGTAGTTTAGTTGCTTTGCAGATACTTGAATCTGTTTATGTAGTTTAGTTGGTTTTACAGGTAGTTTAGTCAGTTTATCTGTCATTTAGATGGTTTGCAGGTAGTTTAGTCAGTTTATTTGTAGTTTAATTGGTTTGTAGGTAATTGAGTCTGTTCATGTAGTTTAGTTGGTTTGCAGGTAGTTTAGTTAGTTTATATGTAGTTTGGTTGGTTTGCAGGTAGTTTAGTCAGTTTATATGTAGTTTAGTTGGTTTCACAGGTAGTTTAGTCAGTTTATATATAGTTTAGTTGGTTTTCAGGTAGTTTAGACTGTTCATGTAGTTTAGTTGGTTTGCAGGTAGTTTAGTCAGTTTATATGTAGTTTAGTTGGTTTGCAGGTAGTTTAGTTAGTTTATATGTAGTTTGGTTGGTTTGCAGGTAGTTTAGTTAGTTTATATGTAGTTTAGTTGCTTTGCAGATACTTGAATCTGTTTATGTAGTTTAGTTGGTTTTACAGGTAGTTTAGTCAGTTTATCTGTCGTTTAGATGGTTTGCAGGTAGTTTAGTCAGTTTATTTGTAGTTTAATTGGTTTGTAGGTAATTGAGTCTGTTCATGTAGTTTAGTTGGTTTGCAGGTAGTTCAGTCAGTTTATATGAAGTTTAGTTGGTTTGCAGGTAGTTTAGTCAGTTTAATTCAATTTTCAATTCAATTCAACTTTATTTATATAGCGTCAAATCACGGCAATGCCATCTCAAGACGCTTTACAGACAGAGGGGAAAAAATAATGAAGGCCAATTCATAACAGCCTATATAAGGAAACCAACAGATTGAGTTGAGTCCAACTCAATCTCCCATCCTGAGCAAGCACACTGGCGACAGTGGGAAGGAAAAAACTCCCTTTTAACAGGAAGGAAACCTCCGGCAGAACCCGGCTCAGGACAGGCAGCCATCTGCCTCTGCTGTGTGGGGGGGAAGAGGACAGAAAGACAACAGACAACAGGAACTGCTACTCCCGGCCAGGGAGACCTGCTGAGACAGGAGACATACATGTTAATGATGCAACACTGTTGTGGGGGGGGGAAGAGAGAGATAAAGAGAAAGAAGCTCAGTGTATCAGGAAATGTCCCTCAGCAGTCTAAACCTATAGCAGCATAACTAAGGGATGCTAACCATCCCTAGCTATAGGACTTATCAAAAAGATAAGTCTTCAGCCTAGTCTTAAAGGTGGGGAGGGTGTCTGCTTCCCTAACACTAACTGGGAGCTTATTCCATAAGAGAGGGGCCTGATAACCAAAGGCTCTGCCTCCTGCTCGGCTCTTTGAGACTCTAGGAACCACAAGTAAGCCTGCAGTCTGCGAACGAAGTACTCTACTTGGTATATAAGGAACAATGAGGTCTTTGATATATAGTGGTGCCTGGTTGTGGAGGGCTTTATATGTAAGGAGAAGGATTTTAAATTCTATTCTAGATTCAACAGGCAGCCAATGAAGAGAGGCTAAAACTGGAGAAATATGATCTCTCCTGCTGGTTCTGGTCAGGACTCTGGCTGCAGAATTCTGGATCAGCTGAAGGCTTTTCAGGGCATATTTAGGACAGCCCAGTAATAGAGAGTTACAGTAATCTAGTCTCGAAGTAACAAAAGCGTGAACCAGTTTTTCTGCATCACTCTGAGACAGAATGTCCCTAATTTTGGCTATATTACGTAAATGAAAGAAGGCTGTTTTAGTAACCTGCTTAATATGTGGGCCAAAGGACAGGTCAGGGTCAAATATTACTCCAAGGTTTCTCACTGTAGCACTGGAAGCTAAAGTAATGCCATCCAGGTTCATTACAAAACCGGAAAATTTAGCTCTGAGTTTTTCAGATCCAACGAGAATTACTTCAGTCTTATCTGAGTTTAAGAGGAGAAAATTTCTAGACATCCAAGTCTTTATGTCTATGAGACAATTTTGTAGCCTATTGGGCTGATTTGTTTCATCTGGTTTAAAGGATAAGTATAGTTGAGTATCATCTGCATAACAATGAAAGTTTATTCCATGCTGTCTAATAATTTTGCCTAAAGGGAGCATATATAGCGTGAAGAGTATTGGTCCAAGTACAGAACCTTGAGGAACTCCATGACTTACTGTAGTTTGGGAGGAGGACTTGTCATTTACATGAACAAACTGAAGTCTATCAGATAAATATGATTTAAACCAGCTTAACGCTGTACCTGTAATTCCAACCACCTGTTCTAGTCTTTGTAACAGAATGTTACGATTGACTGTATCAAATGCGGCACTAAGATCAAGCAAGATAAGTACGGACACAAGTCCTTTGTCTGAGGCCATAAGAAGGTCATTAGTAACTTTCACCAATGCCGTCTCAGTGCTATGATGAGCTCTAAATCCTGACTGAAACTCCTCGCATAAATTATTTCTGCTCAGGTGGGCATGTAGCTGAGCTGAAACTATTTTCTCCAGAATTTTGGACATAAACGGGAGGTTAGATATAGGTCTATAATTTGCTATCACCTCTGGATCCAGAGATTGCTTTTTAAGTAAAGGCTTGATTACAGCAGTTTTAAATGATTGTGGTACATATCCTGTCACTAAAGACATATTGATAAGATTTAGTAGTGATGTATGAATTAAAGGGAAAATGTCCTTAAAGAGGCTCGTTGGGAGAGGGTCTAAGATACAGGTGGATGGTTTAGATGAAGCTATTATTTTAGTTAATTCAGAGGGTTGGACAGGACAGAAACTATTTAGACACAAGTCAGATCCTGGTTCTAAGGATGCTTTGGAGACCACAACAGGCTCAACATTATAGGTAGAAGGAAGAATATTGTGAATTTGATCTCTAATAGTGTCAATTTTATTCCTGAAAAAATACATGAAATCATCACAGCTAAGTGAGAAAGGAATACATGGCTCCACAGCGCTCCGGCTCCTAGTAAGCCTGGCTACAGTGCTGAAAAGAAACCGAGGGTTGTTTTTGTTTTCCTCTATCAATGATGAATAATAAGCTGTTCTTGCCGTACGTAAGGCTTTTCTGTATACGATTAAACTTTCTTTCCAGGTTAAGTGAGACTCCTCTAGTCCTGATGAATGCCATCTGTTTTCCAAACGCCTTGACGCCTGTTTTAGAGCTCGAAGCTGGGAATTAAACCAGGGAGCCTTCATAATCTTACCTAATTTCTTCTTCTTTAGGGGAGCAACATTATCCAAGGTTGTACGCATTGAAGCTGTTATAGTATCAGCATGTTGATCAATCTGAGCAGGAGTAAGGCTTAAAGGGGGACTCTCAGTCATGCTAACACATGGTAGATGTGAAAAAATTGATTCAATTGATTGTTTAAATTTTGTAATATTATTGTCTGATAAACATCGACTATAGTAGAATTTATTTTTGGTCAGTGAGGAATCAAATAAAGTGAATTCAAAGGTTAATAAGAAGTGATCGGACAAGACAGGGTTTTGAGGAAAAACTTTGAGCTTATCAGTCTCAATACCAGATGTTAGAACAAGATCAAGAGTATGACCATGAGAGTGAGTGGCTCCATGGACATTTTGTGAAAACCCAATTGAGTTTAGAATAGAGCTAAAGGAAATGTTTAAACTATCATTTTCATGGTCAACATGAATATTAAAATCACCTAGTACAATGACCTTATCAGTAGTCAGCACTAACTCAGACAAGAGATCAGAGAATTCAGTCAGAAACTCGGAGTAAGGTCCAGGTGGGCGATACACTAATGCTAAAAGCAGCGGTTTCTCTCAATTCCATTTTGGATGAGATAAATTTAATGTCAGGAATTCAAAGGATTTATAGTTAGTTTTGTTCTTAGGATTAATTAATAATTCTGACTGAAAAATAGCTGCAACACCTCCTCCTCTGCCTGTAGTTCTAGGAATGTGAAAGTTTAAATAGTTAGCTGGCGTAGCTTCATTAATACTAACATAATCCTCTTGCTGTAACCAGGTTTCCGTAAGACAGAATAAATCAATGTGGTGATCACCTATCAAGTCATTGACTAATAAAGACTTATTTGGGAGGGATCTGATATTCAGTAGGCCACACTTTATTGTCTTATTTTCAGATTTTATTAGATCCATTGTTTTTATTTTTATGAGGTTTTCACGATTAACCCCAGAAGTGTTTTTGTGTTGTTTAATTCTTACTGCTGGGGAGTTGTATAAGGTCGGAATGGGGTTTTGGGTGGGCGGCGGCAGGTGGGAAGCTGCAGAAAAGTGTGTAGGACTACAATTCTGCCTCCTGGTCCCAACCCTGAGTTGTCAATTTAGCTGACTAATAAAAGAGTCCATATTGCTAGATAAGAGAGCGGCTCCATCCAACGTGGGATGGATGCCATCTCTCCTAATAAGACCAGGCTTTCCCCAAAAAGCGCTCCAATTATCTATATAGTTTATATGTCGTTTGGTTGGTTTGCAGTTAGTTTAGTCTGTTCATGTAGTTTAGTTGGTTTGCAGGTAGTTTAGTCAGTTTATAAGTAGTTTAGTTGGTTTGCAGGTAGTTTTGTCAGTTCATGTAGTTTAGTTGGTTTGCAGGTAGTTTAGTCAGTTTATATGTTGTTCAGTTGGTTTGCAGGTAGTCAGTTTATATGTAGTTTAGTTGGTTTGCAGGTAGTTTAGTCAGTTTATATGTAATTTAGTTGGTTTGCAGGTAGTTTAGTCAGTTCATATGTAGTTTAGATGCATTGCCGGTAGTTTATTCAGTTTATATGTAGTTTAGTTGGTTTGCAGGTAGTTTAGTCAGTTTATATGTAGTTCAGTTGCTTTGCAGGTAATTCAGTCAGTTTATATGTAGTTTAGTTGGTTTCCAGGTAGTTTATTCAGTTTATATGTAGTTTAGTTGGTTTGCAGGTAGTTTAGTCAGTTTATATGTAGTTTGGTTGGTTTGAAGGTAGTTTTGTCAGTCCATATGTCGTTTAGTTGGTTTGCAGGTAGTTTACTTAGTTTATTTGTAGTTTAGTTGGTCTTCAGGTAGTTTAGTCGGTTTATATGTAGTTTAGTTGGTTTGTAGGCAGTTTAGTCTGTTTATGTAGTTTAGTTGGTTTGCAGGTAGTTTAGTCAGTTTATATGTAGTTTAGTTGGTTTTACAGGTAGTTTAGTCAGTTTATATATAGTTTAGTTGGTTTTCAGGTAGTTTAGTCTGTTCATGTAGTTTAGTTGGTTTGCAGGTAGTTTAGTCAGTTTATCTGTAGTTTAGTTGGTTTGCAGGTAGTTTAGTCAGTTTATATGTAGTTTAGATGCTTTGCCGGTAGTTTAGTCTGTTCATGTAGTTCAGTTGGTTTGCAGGTAGTTTAGTCAGTTTATATGTAGTTTAGTTGCTTTGCAGGTAGTTTAATCTGTATATGGAGTTTAGTTGGTTTGCAGGTAGTTTAGTCAGTTCATGTAGTTTAACTAGTTTGCAGGTAGATTAGTCTGTTTATATGTAGTTTACTTGGTTTGCATGTAGTTTAGTCAGTTTATATGTAGTTTAGTTGGTTTGCAGGTAGTTTAGTTAGTTTATACATAGTTTAGTCAGTTTATATGTTGTTTAATTGCTTTGCAGGTAGTTTAGTCAGTTTATCTGTAGTTTAGTTGGTTTGCAGGTAGTTTAGTCAGTTCATATGTAGTTTAGTTGGTTTGTAGGTAGTTTAGTCTGTTCAATTAGTTTAGTTGGTTTGCAGGTAGTTTAGTCAGTCTATATGTAGTTTAGTTGGTTTGCAGGTAGTTTAGTCAATCTATTTGTAGTTTAGTTGATTTGCAGGTAGTTTAGTCAGTTTATATGTAGTTTGGTTGGTTTGCAGGTAGTTTAGTCAGTTTATATGTAGTTTAGTTGGTTTGCAGGTAGTTTAGTCAGTTTATCTGTAGTTTAGATGGTTTGCAGGTAGTTTAGTCAGTTTATCTGTAGTTTAGTTGGTTTGCAGGTAGTTTAGTCAGTTCATATGTAGTTTAGTTGGTTTGTAGGTAGTTTAGTCTGTTCAATTAGTTTAGTTGGTTTGCAGGTAGTTTAGTCAGTCTATATGTAGTTTAGATGGTTTGCAGGTAGTTTAGTCATTTTATATGTAGCTTAGTTGGTTTGCAGGTAGTTTAGTCAGTTTATATGTAGATTAGTTGCTTGCATGTAGTTTAGTCAGTTTATATGTAGTTTAGTTGGTTTTACAGGTAGTTTAGTCAGTTTATCTGTAGTTTAGTTGCTTTGCAGGTAATTCAGTCAGTTTATATGTAGTTTAGTTGGTTTCCAGGTAGTTTATTCAGTTTATATGTAGTTTAGTTGGTTTGCAGGTAGTTTAGTCAGTTTATATGTAGTTTTGTTGGTTTGAAGGTAGTTTTGTCAGTCCATATGTCGTTTAGTTGGTTTGCAGGTAGTTTACTTAGTTTATTTGTAGTTTAGTTGGTCTTCAGGTAGTTTAGTCGGTTTATATGTAGTTTAGTTGGTTTGTAGGCAGTTTAGTCTGTTTATGTAGTTTAGTTGGTTTGCAGGTAGTTTAGTCAGTTTATATGTAGTTCAGTTGCTTGCATGTAGTTTAGTCAGTTTATATGTAGTTTAGTTGGTTTTACAGGTAGTTTAGTCAGTTTATATATAGTTTAGTTGGTTTTCAGGTAGTTTAGTCTGTTCATGTAGTTTAGTTGGTTTGCAGGTAGTTTAGTCAGTTTATCTGTAGTTTAGTTGGTTTGCAGGTAGTTTAGTCAGTTTATATGTAGTTTAGATGCTTTGCCGGTAGTTTAGTCTGTTCATGTAGTTCAGTTGGTTTGCAGGTAGTTTAGTCAGTTTATATGTAGTTTAGTTGCTTTGCAGGTAGTTTAATCTGTATATGGAGTTTAGTTGGTTTGCAGGTAGTTTAGTCAGTTCATGTAGTTTAACTAGTTTGCAGGTAGATTAGTCTGTTTATATGTAGTTTACTTGGTTTGCATGTAGTTTAGTCAGTTTATATGGAGTTTAGTTGGTTTGCAGGTAGTTTAGTCAGTTCATGTAGTTTAACTAGTTTGCAGGTAGATTAGTCTGTTTATATGTAGTTTACTTGGTTTGCATGTAGTTTAGTCAGTTTATATGTAGTTTAGTTGGTTTGCAGGTAGTTTAGTTAGTTTATACATAGTTTAGTCAGTTTATATGTTGTTTAATTGCTTTGCAGGTAGTTTAGTCAGTTTATCTGTAGTTTAGTTGGTTTGCAGGTAGTTTAGTCAGTTCATATGTAGTTTAGTTGGTTTGTAGGTAGTTTAGTCTGTTCAATTAGTTTAGTTGGTTTGCAGGTAGTTTAGTCAGTCTATATGTAGTTTAGTTGGTTTGCAGGTAGTTTAGTCAATCTATTTGTAGTTTAGTTGATTTGCAGGTAGTTTAGTCAGTTTATATGTAGTTTGGTTTGTTTGCAGGTAGTTTAGTCAGTTTATATGTAGTTTAGTTGGTTTGCAGGTAGTTTAGTCAGTTTCTCTGTAGTTTAGATGGTTTGCAGGTAGTTTAGTCATTTTATATGTAGCTTTGTTGGTTTGCAGGTAGTTTAGTCAGTTTATACGTAGTTTAGTTGGTTTGTAGGTAGTTTAGTCAGATTATATGTTGTTTAGTCCGTTTATATGTAGTTTAGTTGGTTTGCAGGTAGTTTAGTCTGTTTATATGTAGTTTACTTGGTTTGCAGGTAGTTTAGTCAGTATATATGTAGTTTAGTTGGTTTGCAGGTAGTTTAGTCAGTTTATATGTAGTTTACTTGGTTTGCAGGTAGTTTAGTCAGTTTATATGTAGTTTAGTTGGTTTGCAGGTACGTTAGTCAGTTTATATGTAGTTTACTTGGTTTGAAGGTAGTTTAGTCAGTTTATATGTAGTTTAGTTGGTTTGGAGGTAGTTGAGTCTGTTTATATGTAGTGTAATTGGTTTGCAGGTAGTTTAGTCAGTTTATATGTAGTTTAGATGGTTTGCAGGTAGTTTAGTCTGTTCAATTAGTTTAGTTGGTTTGCAGGTAGTTTAGTCATTTTATATGTAGCTTAGTTGGTTTGCAGGTAGTTTAGTCAGTTTATACGTAGTTTAGTTGGTTTGTAGGTAGTTTAGTCAGATTATATGTTGTTTAGTCCGTTTATATGTAGTTTAGTTGGTTTGCAGGTAGTTTAGTCTGTTTATATGTAGTTTACTTGGTTTGCATGTAGTTTAGTCAGTATATATGTAGTTTAGTTGGTTTGCAGGTAGTTTAGTCAGTTTATATGTAGTTTATTTGGTTTGCAGGTAGTTTAGTCAGTTTAGATGTAGTTTAGATGCTTTGCCGGTAGTTTATTCAGTTTATATGTAGTTTAGTTGGTTTGCAGGTAGTTTAGTCAGTTCATATGTAGTTTAGTTGGTTTGTAGGTAGTTTAGTCTGTTCAATTAGTTTAGTTGGTTTGCAGGTAGTTTAGTCAGTCTATATGTAGTTTAGATGGTTTGCAGGTAGTTTAGTCATTTTATATGTAGCTTAGTTGGTTTGCAGGTAGTTTAGTCAGTTTATATGTAGATTAGTTGCTTGCATGTAGTTTAGTCAGTTTATATGTAGTTTAGTTGGTTTTACAGGTAGTTTAGTCAGTTTATATATAGTTTAGTTGGTTTTCAGGTAGTTTAGTCTGTTCATGTAGTTTAGTTGGTTTGCAGGTAGTTTAGTCAGTTTATCTGTAGTTTAGTTGGTTTGCAGGTAGTTTAGTCAGTTTATATGTAGTTTAGATGCTTTGCCGGTAGTTTAGTCTGTTCATGTAGTTCAGTTGGTTTGCAGGTAGTTTAGTCAGTTTATATGTAGTTTAGTTGCTTTGCAGGTAGTTTAATCTGTATATGGAGTTTAGTTGGTTTGCAGGTAGTTTAGTCAGTTCATGTAGTTTAACTAGTTTGCAGGTAGATTAGTCTGTTTATATGTAGTTTACTTGGTTTGCATGTAGTTTAGTCAGTTTATATGTAGTTTAGTTGGTTTGCAGGTAGTTTAGTTAGTTTATACATAGTTTAGTCAGTTTATATGTTGTTTAATTGCTTTGCAGGTAGTTTAGTCAGTTTATCTGTAGTTTAGTTGGTTTGCAGGTAGTTTAGTCAGTTCATATGTAGTTTAGTTGGTTTGTAGGTAGTTTAGTCTGTTCAATTAGTTTAGTTGGTTTGCAGGTAGTTTAGTCAGTCTATATGTAGTTTAGATGGTTTGCAGGTAGTTTAGTCATTTTATATGTAGCTTAGTTGGTTTGCAGGTAGTTTAGTCAGTTTATATGTAGATTAGTTGCTTGCATGTAGTTTAGTCAGTTTATATGTAGTTTAGTTGGTTTTACAGGTAGTTTAGTCAGTTTATATATAGTTTAGTTGGTTTTCAGGTAGTTTAGTCTGTTCATGTAGTTTAGTTGGTTTGCAGGTAGTTTAGTCAGTTTATCTGTAGTTTAGTTGGTTTGCAGGTAGTTTAGTCAGTTTATATGTAGTTTAGATGCTTTGCCGGTAGTTTAGTCTGTTCATGTAGTTCAGTTGGTTTGCAGGTAGTTTAGTCATTTTATATGTAGCTTAGTTGGTTTGCAGGTAGTTTAGTCAGTTTATATGTAGATTAGTTGCTTGCATTTAGTTTAGTCAGTTTATATGTAGTTTAGTTGGTTTTACAGGTAGTTTAGTCAGTTTATATATAGTTTAGTTGGTTTTCAGGTAGTTTAGTCTGATCATGTAGTTTAGTTGGTTTGCAGGTAGTTTAGTCAGTTTATCTGTAGTTTAGTTGGTTTGCAGGTAGTTTAGTCAGTTTATATGTAGTTTAGATGCTTTGCCGGTAGTTTAGTCTGTTCATGTAGTTCAGTTGGTTTGCAGGTAGTTTAGTCAGTTTATATGTAGTTTAGTTGCTTTGCAGGTAGTTTAATCTGTATATGGAGTTTAGTTGGTTTGCAGGTAGTTTAGTCAGTTCATGTAGTTTAACTAGTTTGCAGGTAGATTAGTCTGTTTATATGTAGTTTACTTGGTTTGCATGTAGTTTAGTCAGTTTATATGTAGTTTAGTTGGTTTGCAGGTAGTTTAGTTAGTTTATACATAGTTTAGTCAGTTTATATGTTGTTTAATTGCTTTGCAGGTAGTTTAGTCAGTTTATCTGTAGTTTAGTTGGTTTGCAGGTAGTTTAGTCAGTTCATATGTAGTTTAGTTGGTTTGTAGGTAGTTTAGTCTGTTCAATTAGTTTAGTTGGTTTGCAGGTAGTTTAGTCAGTCTATATGTAGTTTAGTTGGTTTGCAGGTAGTTTAGTCAATCTATTTGTAGTTTAGTTGATTTGCAGGTAGTTTAGTCAGTTTATATGTAGTTTGGTTGGTTTGCAGGTAGTTTAGTCAGTTTATATGTAGTTTAGTTGGTTTGCAGGTAGTTTAGTCAGTTCATATGTAGTTTAGATGCTTTGCCGGTAGTTTATTCAGTTTATATGTAGTTTAGTTGGTTTGCAGGTAGTTTAGTCAGTTTATATGTAGTTCAGTTGCTTTGCAGGTAATTCAGTCAGTTTATATGTAGTTTAGTTGGTTTCCAGGTAGTTTATTCAGTTTATATGTAGTTTAGTTGGTTTGCAGGTAGTTTAGTCAGTTTATATGTAGTTTTGTTGGTTTGAAGGTAGTTTTGTCAGTCCATATGTCGTTTAGTTGGTTTGCAGGTAGTTTACTTAGTTTATTTGTAGTTTAGTTGGTCTTCAGGTAGTTTAGTCGGTTTATATGTAGTTTAGTTGGTTTGTAGGCAGTTTAGTCTGTTTATGTAGTTTAGTTGGTTTGCAGGCAGTTTAGTCAGTTTATATGTAGTTTAGTTGCTTGCATGTAGTTTAGTCAGTTTATATGTAGTTTAGTTGGTTTTACAGGTAGTTTAGTCAGTTTATATATAGTTTAGTTGGTTTTCAGGTAGTTTAGTCTGTTCATGTAGTTTAGTTGGTTTGCAGGTAGTTTAGTCAGTTTATCTGTAGTTTAGTTGGTTTGCAGGTAGTTTAGTCAGTTTATATGTAGTTTAGATGCTTTGCCGGTAGTTTAGTCTGTTCATGTAGTTCAGTTGGTTTGCAGGTAGTTTAGTCAGTTTATATGTAGTTTAGTTGCTTTGCAGGTAGTTTAATCTGTATATGGAGTTTAGTTGGTTTGCAGGTAGTTTAGTCAGTTCATGTAGTTTAACTAGTTTGCAGGTAGATTAGTCTGTTTATATGTAGTTTACTTGGTTTGCATGTAGTTTAGTCAGTTTATATGGAGTTTAGTTGGTTTGCAGGTAGTTTAGTCAGTTCATGTAGTTTAACTAGTTTGCAGGTAGATTAGTCTGTTTATATGTAGTTTACTTGGTTTGCATGTAGTTTAGTCAGTTTATATGTAGTTTAGTTGGTTTGCAGGTAGTTTAGTTAGTTTATACATAGTTTAGTCAGTTTATATGTTGTTTAATTGCTTTGCAGGTAGTTTAGTCAGTTTATCTGTAGTTTAGTTGGTTTGCAGGTAGTTTAGTCAGTTCATATGTAGTTTAGTTGGTTTGTAGGTAGTTTAGTCTGTTCAATTAGTTTAGTTGGTTTGCAGGTAGTTTAGTCAGTCTATATGTAGTTTAGTTGGTTTGCAGGTAGTTTAGTCAATCTATTTGTAGTTTAGTTGATTTGCAGGTAGTTTAGTCAGTTTATATGTAGTTTGGTTTGTTTGCAGGTAGTTTAGTCAGTTTATATGTAGTTTAGTTGGTTTGCAGGTAGTTTAGTCAGTTTCTCTGTAGATTAGATGGTTTGCAGGTAGTTTAGTCATTTTATATGTAGCTTAGTTGGTTTGCAGGTAGTTTAGTCAGTTTATACGTAGTTTAGTTGGTTTGTAGGTAGTTTAGTCAGATTATATGTTGTTTAGTCCGTTTATATGTAGTTTAGTTGGTTTGCAGGTAGTTTAGTCTGTTTATATGTAGTTTACTTGGTTTGCAGGTAGTTTAGTCAGTATATATGTAGTTTAGTTGGTTTGCAGGTAGTTTAGTCAGTTTATATGTAGTTTACTTGGTTTGCAGGTAGTTTAGTCAGTTTATATGTAGTTTAGTTGGTTTGCAGGTACGTTAGTCAGTTTATATGTAGTTTACTTGGTTTGCAGGTAGTTTAGTCAGTTTATATGTAGTTTAGTTGGTTTGGAGGTAGTTGAGTCTGTTTATATGTAGTGTAATTGGTTTGCAGGTAGTTTAGTCAGTTTATATGTAGTTTAGATGGTTTGCAGGTAGTTTAGTCTGTTCAATTAGTTTAGTTGGTTTGCAGGTAGTTTAGTCATTTTATATGTAGCTTAGTTGGTTTGCAGGTAGTTTAGTCAGTTTATACGTAGTTTAGTTGGTTTGTAGGTAGTTTAGTCAGATTATATGTTGTTTAGTCCGTTTATATGTAGTTTAGTTGGTTTGCAGGTAGTTTAGTCTGTTTATATGTAGTTTACTTGGTTTGCATGTAGTTTAGTCAGTATATATGTAGTTTAGTTGGTTTGCAGGTAGTTTAGTCAGTTTATATGTAGTTTATTTGGTTTGCAGGTAGTTTAGTCAGTTTAGATGTAGTTTAGATGCTTTGCCGGTAGTTTATTCAGTTTATATGTAGTTTAGTTGGTTTGCAGGTAGTTTAGTCAGTTCATATGTAGTTTAGTTGGTTTGTATGTAGTTTAGTCTGTTCAATCAGTTTAGTTGGTTTGCAGGTAGTTTAGTCAGTCTATATGTAGTTTAGATGGTTTGCAGGTAGTTTAGTCATTTTATATGTAGCTTAGTTGGTTTGCAGGTAGTTTAGTCAGTTTATATGTAGATTAGTTGCTTGCATGTAGTTTAGTCAGTTTATATGTAGTTTAGTTGGTTTTACAGGTAGTTTAGTCAGTTTATATATAGTTTAGTTGGTTTTCAGGTAGTTTAGTCTGTTCATGTAGTTTAGTTGGTTTGCAGGTAGTTTAGTCAGTTTATCTGTAGTTTAGTTGGTTTGCAGGTAGTTTAGTCAGTTTATATGTAGTTTAGATGCTTTGCCGGTAGTTTAATCTGTATATGGAGTTTAGTTGGTTTGCAGGTAGTTTAGTCAGTTCATGTAGTTTAACTAGTTTGCAGGTAGATTAGTCTGTTTATATGTAGTTTACTTGGTTTGCATGTAGTTTAGTCAGTTTATATGTAGTTTAGTTGGTTTGCAGGTAGTTTAGTTAGTTTATACATAGTTTAGTCAGTTTATATGTTGTTTAATTGCTTTGCAGGTAGTTTAGTCAGTTTATCTGTAGTTTAGTTGGTTTGCAGGTAGTTTAGTCAGTTCATATGTAGTTTAGTTGGTTTGTAGGTAGTTTAGTCTGTTCAATTAGTTTAGTTGGTTTGCAGGTAGTTTAGTCAGTCTATATGTAGTTTAGTTGGTTTGCAGGTAGTTTAGTCAATCTATTTGTAGTTTAGTTGATTTGCAGGTAGTTTAGTCAGTTTATATGTAGTTTGGTTGGTTTGCAGGTAGTTTAGTCAGTTTATATGTAGTTTAGTTGGTTTGCAGGTAGTTTAGTCAGTTCATATGTAGTTTAGATGCTTTGCCGGTAGTTTATTCAGTTTATATGTAGTTTAGTTGGTTTGCAGGTAGTTTAGTCAGTTTATATGTAGTTCAGTTGCTTTGCAGGTAATTCAGTCAGTTTATATGTAGTTTAGTTGGTTTCCAGGTAGTTTATTCAGTTTATATGTAGTTTAGTTGGTTTGCAGGTAGTTTAGTCAGTTTATATGTAGTTTGGTTGGTTTGAAGGTAGTTTTGTCAGTCCATATGTCGTTTAGTTGGTTTGCAGGTAGTTTACTTAGTTTATTTGTAGTTTAGTTGGTCTTCAGGTAGTTTAGTCGGTTTATATGTAGTTTAGTTGGTTTGTAGGCAGTTTAGTCTGTTTATGTAGTTTAGTTGGTTTGCAGGTAGTTTAGTCAGTTTATATGTAGTTTAGTTGCTTGCATGTAGTTTAGTCAGTTTATGTAGTTTAGTTGGTTTTACAGGTAGTTTAGTCAGTTTATATATAGTTTAGTTGGTTTTCAGGTAGTTTAGTCTGTTCATGTAGTTTAGTTGGTTTGCAGGTAGTTTAGTCAGTTTATCTGTAGTTTAGTTGGTTTGCAGGTAGTTTAGTCAGTTTATATGTAGTTTAGATGCTTTGCCGGTAGTTTAGTCTGTTCATGTAGTTTAGTTGGTTTGCAGGTAGTTTAGTCAGTTTATATGTAGTTTAGTTGCTTTGCAGGTAGTTTAATCTGTATATGGAGTTTAGTTGGTTTGCAGGTAGTTTAGTCAGTTCATGTAGTTTAACTAGTTTGCAGGTAGATTAGTCTGTTTATATGTAGTTTACTTGGTTTGCATGTAGTTTAGTCAGTTTATATGGAGTTTAGTTGGTTTGCAGGTAGTTTAGTCAGTTCATGTAGTTTAACTAGTTTGCAGGTAGATTAGTCTGTTTATATGTAGTTTACTTGGTTTGCATGTAGTTTAGTCAGTTTATATGTAGTTTAGTTGGTTTGCAGGTAGTTTAGTTAGTTTATACATAGTTTAGTCAGTTTATATGTTGTTTAATTGCTTTGCAGGTAGTTTAGTCAGTTTATCTGTAGTTTAGTTGGTTTGCAGGTAGTTTAGTCAGTTCATATGTAGTTTAGTTGGTTTGTAGGTAGTTTAGTCTGTTCAATTAGTTTAGTTGGTTTGCAGGTAGTTTAGTCAGTCTATATGTAGTTTAGTTGGTTTGCAGGTAGTTTAGTCAATCTATTTGTAGTTTAGTTGATTTGCAGGTAGTTTAGTCAGTTTATATGTAGTTTGGTTTGTTTGCAGGTAGTTTAGTCAGTTTGTATGTAGTTTAGTTGGTTTGCAGGTAGTTTAGTCAGTTTCTCTGTAGTTTAGATGGTTTGCAGGTAGTTTAGTCATTTTATATGTAGCTTAGTTGGTTTGCAGGTAGTTTAGTCAGTTTATACGTAGTTTAGTTGGTTTGTAGGTAGTTTAGTCAGATTATATGTTGTTTAGTCCGTTTATATGTAGTTTAGTTGGTTTGCAGGTAGTTTAGTCTGTTTATATGTAGTTTACTTGGTTTGCAGGTAGTTTAGTCAGTATATATGTAGTTTAGTTGGTTTGCAGGTAGTTTAGTCAGTTTATATGTAGTTTACTTGGTTTGCAGGTAGTTTAGTCAGTTTATATGTAGTTTAGTTGGTTTGCAGGTACGTTAGTCAGTTTATTTATAGTTTAGTTGGTTTGCAGGTAGTTTAGTCAGTTTATCTGTAGTTTAGTTGCTTTGCAGGTAGTTTAATCTGTATATGGAGTTTAGTTGGTTTGCAGGTAGTTTAGTCAGTTCATGTAGTTTAACTAGTTTGCAGGTAGATTAGTCTGTTTATATGTAGTTTACTTGGTTTGCATGTAGTTTAGTCAGTTTATATGTAGTTTAGTTGGTTTGCAGGTAGTTTAGTTAGTTTATACATAGTTTAGTCAGTTTATATGTTGTTTAATTGCTTTGCAGGTAGTTTAGTCAGTTTATCTGTAGTTTAGTTGGTTTGCAGGTAGTTTAGTCAGTTCATATGTAGTTTAGTTGGTTTGTAGGTAGTTTAGTCTGTTCAATTAGTTTAGTTGGTTTGCAGGTAGTTTAGTCAGTCTATATGTAGTTTAGTTGGTTTGCAGGTAGTTTAGTCAATCTATTTGTAGGTTAGTTGATTTGCAGGTAGTTTAGTCAGTTTATATGTAGTTTGGTTGGTTTGCAGGTAGTTTAGTCAGTTTATATGTAGTTTAGTTGGTTTGCAGGTAGTTTAGTCAGTTTATCTGTAGTTTAGATGGTTTGCAGGTAGTTTAGTCATTTTATATGTAGCTTAGTTGGTTTGCACGTAGTTTAGTCAGTTTATACGTAGTTTAGTTGGTTTGTAGGTAGTTTAGTCAGATTATATGTTGTTTAGTCCGTTTATATGTAGTTTAGTTGGTTTGCAGGTAGTTTAGTCTGTTTATATGTAGTTTACTTGGTTTGCAGGTAATTTAGTCAGTATATATGTAGTTTAGTTGGTTTGCAGGTAGTTTAGTCAGTTTATATGTAGATTAGTTGCTTGCATGTAGTTTAGTCAGTTTATATGTAGTTTAGTTGGTTTTACAGGTAGTTTAGTCAGTTTATATATAGTTTAGTTGGTTTTCAGGTAGTTTAGTCTGTTCATGTAGTTTAGTTGGTTTGCAGGTAGTTTAGTCAGTTTATCTGTAGTTTAGTTGGTTTGCAGGTAGTTTAGTCAGTTCATATGTAGTTTAGTTGGTTTGTAGGTAGTTTAGTCTGTTCAATTAGTTTAGTTGGTTTGCAGGTAGTTTAGTCAGTCTATATGTAGTTTAGTTGGTTTGCAGGTAGTTTAGTCAATCTATTTGTAGTTTAGTTGATTTGCAGGTAGTTTAGTCAGTTTATATGTAGTTTGGTTGGTTTGCAGGTAGTTTAGTCAGTTTATATGTAGTTCAGTTGCTTTGCAGGTAATTCAGTCAGTTTATATGTAGTTTAGTTGGTTTCCAGGTAGTTTATTCAGTTTATATGTAGTTTAGTTGGTTTGCAGGTAGTTTAGTCAGTTTATATGTAGTTTGGTTGGTTTGAAGGTAGTTTTGTCAGTCCATATGTCGTTTAGTTGGTTTGCAGGTAGTTTACTTAGTTTATTTGTAGTTTAGTTGGTCTTCAGGTAGTTTAGTCGGTTTATATGTAGTTTAGTTGGTTTGTAGGCAGTTTAGTCTGTTTATGTAGTTTAGTTGGTTTGCAGGTAGTTTAGTCAGTTTATATGTAGTTTAGTTGCTTGCATGTAGTTTAGTCAGTTTATATGTAGTTTAGTTGGTTTTACAGGTAGTTTAGTCAGTTTATATATAGTTTAGTTGGTTTTCAGGTAGTTTAGTCTGTTCATGTAGTTTAGTTGGTTTGCAGGTAGTTTAGTCAGTTTATATGTAATTTAGTTGGTTTGCAGGTAGTTTAGTCAGTTCATATGTAGCTTAGATGCTTTGCCGGTAGTTTATTCAGTTTATATGTAGTTTAGTTGGTTTGCAGGTAGTTTAGTCAGTTTATATGTAGTTCAGTTGCTTTGCAGGTAATTCAGTCAGTTTATATGTAGTTTAGTTGGTTTCCAGGTAGTTTATTCAGTTTATATGTAGTTTAGTTGGTTTGCAGGTAGTTTAGTCAGTTTATATGTAGTTTGGTTGGTTTGAAGGTAGTTTTGTCAGTCCATATGTCGTTTAGTTGGTTTGCAGGTAGTTTACTTAGTTTATTTGTAGTTTAGTTGGTCTTCAGGTAGTTTAGTCGGTTTATATGTAGTTTAGTTGGTTTGTAGGCAGTTTAGTCTGTTTATGTAGTTTAGTTGGTTTGCAGGTAGTTTAGTCAGTTTATATGTAGTTTAGTTGCTTGCATGTAGTTTAGTCAGTTTATATGTAGTTTAGTTGGTTTTACAGGTAGTTTAGTCAGTTTATATATAGTTTAGTTGGTTTTCAGGTAGTTTAGTCTGTTCATGTAGTTTAGTTGGTTTGCAGGTAGTTTAGTCAGTTTATCTGTAGTTTAGTTGGTTTGCAGGTAGTTTAGTCAGTTTATATGTAGTTTAGATGCTTTGTCGGTAGTTTAGTCTGTTCATGTAGTTCAGTTGGTTTGCAGGTAGTTTAGTCAGTTTATATGTAGTTTAGTTGCTTTGCAGGTAGTTTAATCTGTATATGGAGTTTAGTTGGTTTGCAGGTAGTTTAGTCAGTTCATGTAGTTTAACTAGTTTGCAGGTAGATTAGTCTGTTTATATGTAGTTTACTTGGTTTGCATGTAGTTTAGTCAGTTTATATGTAGTTTAGTTGGTTTGCAGGTAGTTTAGTCAGTTTATCTGTAGTTTAGTTGGTTTGCAGGTAGTTTAGTCAGTTTATATGTAGTTTAGTTGCTTTGCAGGTAGTTTAATCTGTATATGGAGTTTAGTTGGTTTGCAGGTAGTTTAGTCAGTTCATGTAGTTTAACTAGTTTGCAGGTAGATTAGTCTGTTTATATGTAGTTTACTTGGTTTGCATGTAGTTTAGTCAGTTTATATGTAGTTTAGTTGGTTTGCAGGTAGTTTAGTTAGTTTATACATAGTTTAGTCAGTTTATATGTTGTTTAATTGCTTTGCAGGTAGTTTAGTCAGTTTATCTGTAGTTTAGTTGGTTTGCAGGTAGTTTAGTCAGTTCATATGTAGTTTAGTTGGTTTGTAGGTAGTTTAGTCTGTTCAATTAGTTTAGTTGGTTTGCAGGTAGTTTAGTCAGTCTATATGTAGTTTAGTTGGTTTTGCAGGTAGTTTAGTCAATCTATTTGTAGTTTAGTTGATTTGCAGGTAGTTTAGTCAGTTTATATGTAGTTTGGTTGGTTTGCAGGTAGTTTAGTCAGTTTATATGTAGTTTAGTTGGTTTGCAGGTAGTTTAGTCAGATTATATGTTGTTTAGTCCGTTTATATGTAGTTTAGTTGGTTTGCAGGTAGTTTAGTCTGTTTATATGTAGTTTACTTGGTTTGCAGGTAGTTTAGTCAATCTATTTGTAGTTTAGTTGATTTGCAGGTAGTTTAGTCAGTTTATATGTAGATTAGTTGCTTGCATGTAGTTTATTCAGTTTATATGTAGTTTAGTTGGTTTTACAGGTAGTTTAGTCAGTTTATATATAGTTTAGTTGGTTTTCAGGTAGTTTAGTCTGTTCATGTAGTTTAGTTGGTTTGCAGGTAGTTTAGTTAGTTTATCTGTAGTTTAGTTGGTTTGCAGGTAGTTTAGTCAGTTTATATGTAGTTTAGATGCTTTGCCGGTAGTTTAGTCTGTTCATGTAGTTCAGTTGGTTTGCAGGTAGTTTAGTCAGTTTATATGTAGTTTAGTTGCTTTGCAGGTAGTTTAATCTGTATATGGAGTTTAGTTGGTTTGCAGGTAGTTTAGTCAGTTCATGTAGTTTAACTAGTTTGCAGGTAGATTAGTCTGTTTATATGTAGTTTACTTGGTTTGCATGTAGTTTAGTCAGTTTATATGTAGTTTAGTTGGTTTGCAGGTAGTTTAGTTAGTTTATACATAGTTTAGTCAGTTTATATGTTGTTTAATTGCTTTGCAGGTAGTTTAGTCAGTTTATCTGTAGTTTAGTTGGTTTGCAGGTAGTTTAGTCAGTTCATATGTAGTTTAGTTGGTTTGTAGGTAGTTTAGTCTGTTCAATTAGTTTAGTTGGTTTGCAGGTAGTTTAGTCAGTCTATATGTAGTTTAGTTGGTTTGCAGGTAGTTTAGTCAATCTATTTGTAGTTTAGTTGATTTGCAGGTAGTTTAGTCAGTTTATATGTAGTTTGGTTGGTTTGCAGGTAGTTTAGTCAGTTCATATGTAGTTTAGATGCTTTGCCGGTAGTTTATTCAGTTTATATGTAGTTTAGTTGGTTTGCAGGTAGTTTAGTCAGTTTATATGTAGTTCAGTTGCTTTGCAGGTAATTCAGTCAGTTTATATGTAGTTTAGTTGGTTTCCAGGTAGTTTATTCAGTTTATATGTAGTTTAGTTGGTTTGCAGGTAGTTTAGTCAGTTTATATGTAGTTTGGTTGGTTTGAAGGTAGTTTTGTCAGTCCATATGTCGTTTAGTTGGTTTGCAGGTAGTTTACTTAGTTTATTTGTAGTTTAGTTGGTCTTCAGGTAGTTTAGTCGGTTTATATGTAGTTTAGTTGGTTTGTAGGCAGTTTAGTCTGTTTATGTAGTTTAGTTGGTTTGCAGGTAGTTTAGTCAGTTTATATGTAGTTTAGTTGCTTGCATGTAGTTTAGTCAGTTTATATGTAGTTTAGTTGGTTTTACAGGTAGTTTAGTCAGTTTATATATAGTTTAGTTGGTTTTCAGGTAGTTTAGTCTGTTCATGTAGTTTAGTTGGTTTGCAGGTAGTTTAGTCAGTTTATCTGTAGTTTAGTTGGTTTGCAGGTAGTTTAGTCAGTTTATATGTAGTTTAGATGCTTTGCCGGTAGTTTAGTCTGTTCATGTAGTTCAGTTGGTTTGCAGGTAGTTTAGTCAGTTTATATGTAGTTTAGTTGCTTTGCAGGTAGTTTAATCTGTATATGGAGTTTAGTTGGTTTGCAGGTAGTTTAGTCAGTTCATGTAGTTTAACTAGTTTGCAGGTAGATTAGTCTGTTTATATGTAGTTTACTTGGTTTGCATGTAGTTTAGTCAGTTTATATGTAGTTTAGTTGGTTTGCAGGTAGTTTAGTTAGTTTATACATAGTTTAGTCAGTTTATATGTTGTTTAATTGCTTTGCAGGTAGTTTAGTCAGTTTATCTGTAGTTTAGTTGGTTTGCAGGTAGTTTAGTCAGTTCATATGTAGTTTAGTTGGTTTGTAGGTAGTTTAGTCTGTTCAATTAGTTTAGTTGGTTTGCAGGTAGTTTAGTCAGTCTATATGTAGTTTAGTTGGTTTGCAGGTAGTTTAGTCAATCTATTTGTAGTTTAGTTGATTTGCAGGTAGTTTAGTCAGTTTATATGTAGTTTGGTTGGTTTGCAGGTAGTTTAGTCAGTTTATATGTAGTTTAGTTGGTTTGCAGGTAGTTTAGTCAGTTTATCTGTAGTTTAGATGGTTTGCAGGTAGTTTAGTCATTTTATATGTAGCTTAGTTGGTTTGCAGGTAGTTTAGTCAGTTTATACGTAGTTTAGTTGGTTTGTAGGTAGTTTAGTCAGATATGTTGTTTAGTCCGTTTATATGTAGTTTAGTTGGTTTGCAGGTAGTTTAGTCTGTTTATATGTAGTTTACTTGGTTTGCAGGTAATTTAGTCAGTATATATGTAGTTTAGTTGGTTTGCAGGTAGTTTAGTCAGTTTATATGTAGATTAGTTGCTTGCATGTAGTTTAGTCAGTTTATATGTAGTTTAGTTGGTTTTACAGGTAGTTTAGTCAGTTTATATGTAGTTCAGTTGCTTTGCAGGTAATTCAGTCAGTTTATATGTAGTTTAGTTGGTTTCCAGGTAGTTTATTCAGTTTATATGTAGTTTAGTTGGTTTGCAGGTAGTTTAGTCAGTTTATATGTAGTTTGGTTGGTTTGAAGGTAGTTTTGTCAGTCCATATGTCGTTTAGTTGGTTTGCAGGTAGTTTACTTAGTTTATTTGTAGTTTAGTTGGTCTTCAGGTAGTTTAGTCGGTTTATATGTAGTTTAGTTGGTTTGTAGGCAGTTTAGTCTGTTTATGTAGTTTAGTTGGTTTGCAGGTAGTTTAGTCAGTATATATGTAGTTTAGTTGGTTTGCAGGTAGTTTAGTCAGTTTATATGTAGTTTAGTTGCTTGCATGTAGTTTAGTCAGTTTATATGTAGTTTAGTTGGTTTTACAGGTAGTTTAGTCAGTTTATATATAGTTTAGTTGGTTTTCAGGTAGTTTAGTCTGTTCATGTAGTTTAGTTGGTTTGCAGGTAGTTTAGTCAGTTTATCTGTAGTTTAGTTTGTTTGCAGGTAGTTTAGTCAGTTTATATGTAGTTTAGTTGGTTTTACAGGTAGTTTAGTCAGTTTATATATAGTTTAGTTGGTTTTCAGGTAGTTTAGTCTGTTCATGTAGTTTAGTTGGTTTGCAGGTAGTTTAGTCAGTTCATATGTAGTTTAGTTGGTTTGTAGGTAGTTTAGTCTGTTCAATTAGTTTAGTTGGTTTGCAGGTAGTTTAGTCAGTCTATATGTAGTTTAGTTGGTTTTGCAGGTAGTTTAGTCAATCTATTTGTAGTTTAGTTGATTTGCAGGTAGTTTAGTCAGTTTATATGTAGTTTGGTTGGTTTGCAGGTAGTTTAGTCAGTTTATATGTAGTTTAGTTGGTTTGCAGGTAGTTTAGTCAGATTATATGTTGTTTAGTCCGTTTATATGTAGTTTAGTTGGTTTGCAGGTAGTTTAGTCAGTCTATATGTAGTTTAGTTGGTTTGCAGGTAGTTTAGTCAATCTATTTGTAGTTTAGTTGATTTGCAGGTAGTTTAGTCAGTTTATATGTAGTTTAGATGGTTTGCAGGTAGTTTAGTCATTTTATATGTAGCTTAGTTGGTTTGCAGGTAGTTTAGTCAGTTTATACGTAGTTTAGTTGGTTTGTAGGTAGTTTAGTCAGATTATATGTTGTTTAGTCCGTTTATATGTAGTTTAGTTGGTTTGCAGGTAGTTTAGTCTGTTTATATGTAGTTTACTTGGTTTGCAGGTAATTTAGTCAGTATATATGTAGTTTAGTTGGTTTGCAGGTAGTTTAGTCAGTTCATATGTAGATTAGTTGCTTGCATGTAGTTTATTCAGTTTATATGTAGTTTAGTTGGTTTTACAGGTAGTTTAGTCAGTTTATATATAGTTTAGTTGGTTTTCAGGTAGTTTAGTCTGTTCATGTAGTTTAGTTGGTTTGCAGGTAGTTTAGTCAGTTTATCTGTAGTTTAGTTGGTTTGCAGGTAGTTTAGTCAGTTTATATGTAGTTTAGATGCTTTGCCGGTAGTTTAGTCTGTTCATGTAGTTCAGTTGGTTTGCAGGTAGTTTAGTCAGTTTATATGTAGTTTAGTTGCTTTGCAGGTAGTTTAATCTGTATATGGAGTTTAGTTGGTTTGCAGGTAGTTTAGTCAGTTCATGTAGTTTAACTAGTTTGCAGGTAGATTAGTCTGTTTATATGTAGTTTACTTGGTTTGCATGTAGTTTAGTCAGTTTATATGTAGTTTAGTTGGTTTGCAGGTAGTTTAGTTAGTTTATACATAGTTTAGTCAGTTTATATGTTGTTTAATTGCTTTGCAGGTAGTTTAGTCAGTTTATCTGTAGTTTAGTTGGTTTGCAGGTAGTTTAGTCAGTTCATATGTAGTTTAGTTGGTTTGTAGGTAGTTTAGTCTGTTCAATTAGTTTAGTTGGTTTGCAGGTAGTTTAGTCAGTCTATATGTAGTTTAGTTGGTTTGCAGGTAGTTTAGTCAATCTATTTGTAGTTTAGTTGATTTGCAGGTAGTTTAGTCAGTTTATATGTAGTTTGGTTGGTTTGCAGGTAGTTTAGTCAGTTCATATGTAGTTTAGATGCTTTGCCGGTAGTTTATTCAGTTTATATGTAGTTTAGTTGGTTTGCAGGTAGTTTAGTCAGTTTATATGTAGTTCAGTTGCTTTGCAGGTAATTCAGTCAGTTTATATGTAGTTTAGTTGGTTTCCAGGTAGTTTATTCAGTTTATATGTAGTTTAGTTGGTTTGCAGGTAGTTTAGTCAGTTTATATGTAGTTTGGTTGGTTTGAAGGTAGTTTTGTCAGTCCATATGTCGTTTAGTTGGTTTGCAGGTAGTTTACTTAGTTTATTTGTAGTTTAGTTGGTCTTCAGGTAGTTTAGTCGGTTTATATGTAGTTTAGTTGGTTTGTAGGCAGTTTAGTCTGTTTATGTAGTTTAGTTGGTTTGCAGGTAGTTTAGTCAGTTTATATGTAGTTTAGTTGCTTGCATGTAGTTTAGTCAGTTTATATGTAGTTTAGTTGGTTTTACAGGTAGTTTAGTCAGTTTATATATAGTTTAGTTGGTTTTCAGGTAGTTTAGTCTGTTCATGTAGTTTAGTTGGTTTGCAGGTAGTTTAGTCAGTTTATATGTAGTTTGGTTGGTTTGCAGGTAGTTTAGTCAGTTTATATGTAGTTTAGTTGGTTTGCAGGTAGTTTAGTCAGATTATATGTTGTTTAGTCCGTTTATATGTAGTTTAGTTGGTTTGCAGGTAGTTTAGTCAGTCTATATGTAGTTTAGTTGGTTTGCAGGTAGTTTAGTCAGTTTATCTGTAGTTTAGTTGGTTTGCAGGTAGTTTAGTCAGTTTATATGTAGTTTAGATGCTTTGCCGGTAGTTTAGTCTGTTCATGTAGTTCAGTTGGTTTGCAGGTAGTTTAGTCAGTTTATATGTAGTTTAGTTGCTTTGCAGGTAGTTTAATCTGTATATGGAGTTTAGTTGGTTTGCAGGTAGTTTAGTCAGTTCATGTAGTTTAACTAGTTTGCAGGTAGATTAGTCTGTGTATATGTAGTTTACTTGGTTTGCATGTAGTTTAGTCAGTTTATATGTAGTTTAGTTGGTTTGCAGGTAGTTTAGTTAGTTTATACATAGTTTAGTCAGTTTATATGTTGTTTAATTGCTTTGCAGGTAGTTTAGTCAGTTTATCTGTAGTTTAGTTGGTTTGCAGGTAGTTTAGTCAGTTCATATGTAGTTTAGTTGGTTTGTAGGTAGTTTAGTGTGTTCAATTAGTTTAGTTGGTTTGCAGGTAGTTTAGTCAGTCTATATGTAGTTTAGTTGGTTTGCAGGTAGTTTAGTCAATCTATTTGTAGTTTAGTTGATTTGCAGGTAGTTTAGTCAGTTTATATGTAGTTTGGTTGGTTTGCAGGTAGTTTAGTCAGTTTATATGTAGTTTAGTTGGTTTGCAGGTAGTTTAGTCAGTTTATCTGTAGTTTAGATGGTTTGCAGGTAGTTTAGTCATTTTATATGTAGCTTAGTTGGTTTGCAGGTAGTTTAGTCAGTTTATACGTAGTTTAGTTGGTTTGTAGGTAGTTTAGTCAGATATGTTGTTTAGTCCGTTTATATGTAGTTTAGTTGGTTTGCAGGTAGTTTAGTCTGTTTATATGTAGTTTACTTGGTTTGCAGGTAATTTAGTCAGTATATATGTAGTTTAGTTGGTTTGCAGGTAATTCAGTCAGTTTATATGTAGTTTAGTTGGTTTCCAGGTAGTTTATTCAGTTTATATGTAGTTTAGTTGGTTTGCAGGTAGTTTAGTCAGTTTATATGTAGTTTGGTTGGTTTGAAGGTAGTTTAGTCAGTTTATATGTCGTTTAGTTGGTTTGGAGGTAGTTTACTTAGTTTATTTGTAGTTTAGTTGGTCTTCAGGTAGTTTAGTCGGTTTATATGTAGTTTAGTTGGTTTGTAGGCAGTTTAGTCTGTTTATGTAGTTTAGTTGGTTTGCAGGTAGTTTAGTCAGTATATATGTAGTTTAGTTGGTTTGCAGGTAGTTTAGTCAGTTTATATGTAGTTTAGTTGCTTGCATGTAGTTTAGTCAGTTTATATGTAGTTTAGTTGGTTTTACAGGTAGTTTAGTCAGTTTATATATAGTTTAGTTGGTTTTCAGGTAGTTTAGTCTGTTCATGTAGTTTAGTTGGTTTGCAGGTAGTTTAGTCAGTTTATCTGTAGTTTAGTTGGTTTGCAGGTAGTTTAGTCAGTTTATATGTAGTTTAGATGCTTTGTCGGTAGTTTAGTCTGTTCATGTAGTTCAGTTGGTTTGCAGGTAGTTTAGTCAGTTTATATGTAGTTTAGTTGCTTTGCAGGTAGTTTAATCTGTATATGGAGTTTAGTTGGTTTGCAGGTAGTTTAGTCAGTTCATGTAGTTTAACTAGTTTGCAGGTAGATTAGTCTGTTTATATGTAGTTTACTTGGTTTGCATGTAGTTTAGTCAGTTTATATGTAGTTTAGTTGGTTTGCAGGTAGTTTAGTCAGTTTATCTGTAGTTTAGTTGGTTTGCAGGTAGTTTAGTCAGTTTATATGTAGTTTAGTTGCTTTGCAGGTAGTTTAATCTGTATATGGAGTTTAGTTGGTTTGCAGGTAGTTTAGTCAGTTCATGTAGTTTAACTAGTTTGCAGGTAGATTAGTCTGTTTATATGTAGTTTACTTGGTTTGCATGTAGTTTAGTCAGTTTATATGTAGTTTAGTTGGTTTGCAGGTAGTTTAGTTAGTTTATACATAGTTTAGTCAGTTTATATGTTGTTTAATTGCTTTGCAGGTAGTTTAGTCAGTTTATCTGTAGTTTAGTTGGTTTGCAGGTAGTTTAGTCAGTTCATATGTAGTTTAGTTGGTTTGTAGGTAGTTTAGTCTGTTCAATTAGTTTAGTTGGTTTGCAGGTAGTTTAGTCAGTCTATATGTAGTTTAGTTGGTTTTGCAGGTAGTTTAGTCAATCTATTTGTAGTTTAGTTGATTTGCAGGTAGTTTAGTCAGTTTATATGTAGTTTGGTTGGTTTGCAGGTAGTTTAGTCAGTTTATATGTAGTTTAGTTGGTTTGCAGGTAGTTTAGTCAGATTATATGTTGTTTAGTCCGTTTATATGTAGTTTAGTTGGTTTGCAGGTAGTTTAGTCAGTCTATATGTAGTTTAGTTGGTTTGCAGGTAGTTTAGTCAATCTATTTGTAGTTTAGTTGATTTGCAGGTAGTTTAGTCAGTTTATATGTAGTTTAGATGGTTTGCAGGTAGTTTAGTCATTTTATATGTAGCTTAGTTGGTTTGCAGGTAGTTTAGTCAGTTTATACGTAGTTTAGTTGGTTTGTAGGTAGTTTAGTCAGATTATATGTTGTTTAGTCCGTTTATATGTAGTTTAGTTGGTTTGCAGGTAGTTTAGTCTGTTTATATGTAGTTTACTTGGTTTGCAGGTAATTTAGTCAGTATATATGTAGTTTAGTTGGTTTGCAGGTAGTTTAGTCAGTTTATATGTAGATTAGTTGCTTGCATGTAGTTTATTCAGTTTATATGTAGTTTAGTTGGTTTTAGAGGTAGTTTAGTCAGTTTATATATAGTTTAGTTGGTTTTCAGGTAATTTAGTCTGTTCATGTAGTTTAGTTGGTTTGCAGGTAGTTTAGTCAGTTTATCTGTAGTTTAGTTGGTTTGCAGGTAGTTTAGTCAGTTTATATGTAGTTTAGATGCTTTGCCGGTAGTTTAGTCTGTTCATGTAGTTCAGTTGGTTTGCAGGTAGTTTAGTCAGTTTATATGTAGTTTAGTTGCTTTGCAGGTAGTTTAATCTGTATATGGAGTTTAGTTGGTTTGCAGGTAGTTTAGTCAGTTCATGTAGTTTAACTAGTTTGCAGGTAGATTAGTCTGTTTATATGTAGTTTACTTGGTTTGCATGTAGTTTAGTCAGTTTATATGTAGTTTAGTTGGTTTGCAGGTAGTTTAGTTAGTTTATACATAGTTTAGTCAGTTTATATGTTGTTTAATTGCTTTGCAGGTAGTTTAGTCAGTTTATCTGTAGTTTAGTTGGTTTGCAGGTAGTTTAGTCAGTTCATATGTAGTTTAGTTGGTTTGTAGGTAGTTTAGTCTGTTCAATTAGTTTAGTTGGTTTGCAGGTAGTTTAGTCAGTCTACAGGTAGTTTAGTCAATCTATTTGTAGTTTAGTTGATTTGCAGGTAGTTTAGTCAGTTTATATGTAGTTTGGTTGGTTTGCAGGTAGTTTAGTCAGTTCATATGTAGTTTAGATGCTTTGCCGGTAGTTTATTCAGTTTATATGTAGTTTAGTTGGTTTGCAGGTAGTTTAGTCAGTTTATATGTAGTTCAGTTGCTTTGCAGGTAATTCAGTCAGTTTATATGTAGTTTAGTTGGTTTCCAGGTAGTTTATTCAGTTTATATGTAGTTTAGTTGGTTTGCAGGTAGTTTAGTCAGTTTATATGTAGTTTGGTTGGTTTGAAGGTAGTTTTGTCAGTCCATATGTCGTTTAGTTGGTTTGCAGGTAGTTTACTTAGTTTATTTGTAGTTTAGTTGGTCTTCAGGTAGTTTAGTCGGTTTATATGTAGTTTAGTTGGTTTGTAGGCAGTTTAGTCTGTTTATGTAGTTTAGTTGGTTTGCAGGTAGTTTAGTCAGTTTATATGTAGTTTAGTTGCTTGCATGTAGTTTAGTCAGTTTATATGTAGTTTAGTTGGTTTTACAGGTAGTTTAGTCAGTTTATATATAGTTTAGTTGGTTTTCAGGTAGTTTAGTCTGTTCATGTAGTTTAGTTGGTTTGCAGGTAGTTTAGTCAGTTTATCTGTAGTTTAGTTGGTTTGCAGGTAGTTTAGTCAGTTTATATGTAGTTTAGATGCTTTGCCGGTAGTTTAGTCAGTTTATGTAGTTCAGTTGGTTTGCAGGTAGTTTAGTCAGTTTATATGTAGTTTAGTTGCTTTGCAGGTAGTTTAATCTGTATATGGAGTTTAGTTGGTTTGCAGGTAGTTTAGTCAGTTCATGTAGTTTAACTAGTTTGCAGGTAGATTAGTCTGTTTATATGTAGTTTACTTGGTTTGCATGTAGTTTAGTCAGTTTATATGTAGTTTAGTTGGTTTGCAGGTAGTTTAGTTAGTTTATACATAGTTTAGTCAGTTTATATGTTGTTTAATTGCTTTGCAGGTAGTTTAGTCAGTTTATCTGTAGTTTAGTTGGTTTGCAGGTAGTTTAGTCAGTTCATATGTAGTTTAGTTGGTTTGTAGGTAGTTTAGTCTGTTCAATTAGTTTAGTTGGTTTGCAGGTAGTTTAGTCAGTCTATATGTAGTTTAGTTGGTTTGCAGGTAGTTTAGTCAATCTATTTGTAGTTTAGTTGATTTGCAGGTAGTTTAGTCAGTTTATATGTAGTTTGGTTGGTTTGCAGGTAGTTTAGTCAGTTTATATGTAGTTTAGTTGGTTTGCAAGTAGTTTAGTCAGTTTATCTGTAGTTTAGATGGTTTGCAGGTAGTTTAGTCATTTTATATGTAGCTTAGTTGGTTTGTAGGTAGTTTAGTCAGATTATATGTTGTTTAGTCCGTTTATATGTAGTTTAGTTGGTTTGCAGGTAGTTTAGTCTGTTTATATGTAGTTTACTTGGTTTGCAGGTAATTTAGTCAGTATATATGTAGTTTAGTTGGTTTGCAGGTAGTTTAGTCAGTTTATATGTAGATTAGTTGCTTGCATGTAGTTTAGTCAGTTTATATGTAGTTTAGTTGGTTTTACAGGTAGTTTCGTCAGTTTATATATAGTTTAGTTGGTTTTCAGGTAGTTTAGTCTGTTCATGTAGTTTAGTTGGTTTGCAGGTAGTTTAGTCAGTTTATCTGTAGTTTAGTTGGTTTGCAGGTAGTTTAGTCAGTTTATATGTAGTTTAGATGCTTTGCCGGTAGTTTAGTCTGTTCATGTAGTTCAGTTGGTTTGCAGGTAGTTTAGTCAGTTTATATGTAGTTTAGTTGCTTTGCAGGTAGTTTAATCTGTATATGGAGTTTAGTTGGTTTGCAGGTAGTTTAGTCAGTTCATGTAGTTTAACTAGTTTGCAGGTAGATTAGTCTGTTTATATGTAGTTTACTTGGTTTGCATGTAGTTTAGTCAGTTTATATGTAGTTTAGTTGGTTTGCAGGTAGTTTAGTTAGTTTATACATAGTTTAGTCAGTTTATATGTAGTGTAGTTGCTTTGCAGGTAGTTTAGTCAGTTTATCTGTAGTTTAGTTGGTTTGCAGGTAGTTTAGTCAGTTCATATGTAGTTTAGTTGGTTTGTAGGTAGTTTAGTCTGTTCAATTAGTTTAGTTGGTTTGCAGGTAGTTTAGTCAGTCTATATGTAGTTTAGTTGGTTTGCAGGTAGTTTAGTCAGTTTCTCTGTAGTTTAGATGGTTTGCAGGGAGTTTAGTCATTTTATATGTAGCTTAGTTGGTTTGCAGGTAGTTTAGTCAGATTATACGTTGTTTAGTTGGTTTGTAGGTAGTTTAGTCAGATTATATGTTGTTTAGTCTGTTTATATGTAGTTTAGTTGGTTTGCAGGTAGTTTAGTCTGTTTATATGTAGTTTACTTGGTTTGCAGGTAGTTTAGTTAGTATATATGTAGTTTAGTTGGTTTGCAGGTAGTTTAGTCAGTTTATATGTAGTTTACTTGGTTTGCAGGTAGTTTAGTCAGTTTATATGTAGTTTAGTTGGTTTGGAGGTAGTTGAGTCTGTTTATATGTAGTGTAGTTGGTTTGCAGATAGTTTAGTCAGTTTATATGTAGTTTAGATGGTTTGCAGGTAGTTTAGTCTGTTCAATTAGTTTAGTTGGTTTGCAGGTAGTTTAGTCATTTTATATGTAGCTTAGTTGGTTTGCAGGTAGTTTAGTCAGTTTATACGTAGTTTAGTTGGTTTGTAGGTAGTTTAGTCAGATTATATGTTGTTTAGTCCGTTTATATGTAGTTTAGTTGGTTTGCAGGTAGTTTAGTCAGTTTATATGTAGTTTAGTTGGTTTGGAGGTAGTTGAGTCTGTCTATATGTAGTGTAGTTGGTTTGCAGGTAGTTTAGTCAGTTTATACGTAGTTTAGATGGTTTGCAGGTAGTTTAGTCAGATTATATGTAGTTTAGTATCTTTGCAGGTAGTTTAGTCAGTTTATATGTAGTTTAGATGGTTTGCAGGTAGTTTAGTCAGATTATATGTAGTTTAGTTGCTTTGCAGGTAGTTTAGTCAGTTCATGTAGTTTATATGTAGTTCAGTTGGTTTGCAGGTAGTTTAGTCAGTTTATATGTAGTTTAGTTGGTTTGTAGGCAGTTTAGTCTGTTTATGTAGTTTAGTTGGTTTGCAGGTAGTTTAGTCAGTTTATATGTAGTTTAGTTGCTTGCATGTAGTTTAGTCAGTTTATATGTAGTTTAGTTGGTTTTACAGGTAGTTTAGTCAGTTTATATATAGTTTAGTTGGTTTTCAGGTAGTTTAGTCTGTTCATGTAGTTTAGTTGGTTTGCAGGTAGTTTAGTCAGTTTATCTGTAGTTTAGTTGGTTTGCAGGTAGTTTAGTCAGTTTATATGTAGTTTAGATGCTTTGCCGGTAGTTTAGTCAGTTTATGTAGTTCAGTTGGTTTGCAGGTAGTTTAGTCAGTTTATATGTAGTTTAGTTGCTTTGCAGGTAGTTTAATCTGTATATGGAGTTTAGTTGGTTTGCAGGTAGTTTAGTCAGTTCATGTAGTTTAACTAGTTTGCAGGTAGATTAGTCTGTTTATATGTAGTTTACTTGGTTTGCATGTAGTTTAGTCAGTTTATATGTAGTTTAGTTGGTTTGCAGGTAGTTTAGTTAGTTTATACATAGTTTAGTCAGTTTATATGTTGTTTAATTGCTTTGCAGGTAGTTTAGTCAGTTTATCTGTAGTTTAGTTGGTTTGCAGGTAGTTTAGTCAGTTCATATGTAGTTTAGTTGGTTTGTAGGTAGTTTAGTCTGTTCAATTAGTTTAGTTGGTTTGCAGGTAGTTTAGTCAGTCTATATGTAGTTTAGTTGGTTTGCAGGTAGTTTAGTCAATCTATTTGTAGTTTAGTTGATTTGCAGGTAGTTTAGTCAGTTTATATGTAGTTTGGTTGGTTTGCAGGTAGTTTAGTCAGTTTATATGTAGTTTAGTTGGTTTGCAAGTAGTTTAGTCAGTTTATCTGTAGTTTAGATGGTTTGCAGGTAGTTTAGTCATTTTATATGTAGCTTAGTTGGTTTGTAGGTAGTTTAGTCAGATTATATGTTGTTTAGTCCGTTTATATGTAGTTTAGTTGGTTTGCAGGTAGTTTAGTCTGTTTATATGTAGTTTACTTGGTTTGCAGGTAATTTAGTCAGTATATATGTAGTTTAGTTGGTTTGCAGGTAGTTTAGTCAGTTTATATGTAGATTAGTTGCTTGCATGTAGTTTAGTCAGTTTATATGTAGTTTAGTTGGTTTTACAGGTAGTTTCGTCAGTTTATATATAGTTTAGTTGGTTTTCAGGTAGTTTAGTCTGTTCATGTAGTTTAGTTGGTTTGCAGGTAGTTTAGTCAGTTTATCTGTAGTTTAGTTGGTTTGCAGGTAGTTTAGTCAGTTTATATGTAGTTTAGATGCTTTGCCGGTAGTTTAGTCTGTTCATGTAGTTCAGTTGGTTTGCAGGTAGTTTAGTCAGTTTATATGTAGTTTAGTTGCTTTGCAGGTAGTTTAATCTGTATATGGAGTTTAGTTGGTTTGCAGGTAGTTTAGTCAGTTCATGTAGTTTAACTAGTTTGCAGGTAGATTAGTCTGTTTATATGTAGTTTACTTGGTTTGCATGTAGTTTAGTCAGTTTATATGTAGTTTAGTTGGTTTGCATGTAGTTTAGTCAGTTTATATGTAGTTTAGTTGGTTTGCAGGTAGTTTAGTTAGTTTATACATAGTTTAGTCAGTTTATATGTAGTGTAGTTGCTTTGCAGGTAGTTTAGTCAGTTTATCTGTAGTTTAGTTGGTTTGCAGGTAGTTTAGTCAGTTCATATGTAGTTTAGTTGGTTTGTAGGTAGTTTAGTCTGTTCAATTAGTTTAGTTGGTTTGCAGGTAGTTTAGTCAGTCTATATGTAGTTTAGTTGGTTTGCAGGTAGTTTAGTCAGTTTCTCTGTAGTTTAGATGGTTTGCAGGGAGTTTAGTCATTTTATATGTAGCTTAGTTGGTTTGCAGGTAGTTTAGTCAGATTATACGTTGTTTAGTTGGTTTGTAGGTAGTTTAGTCAGATTATATGTTGTTTAGTCTGTTTATATGTAGTTTAGTTGGTTTGCAGGTAGTTTAGTCTGTTTATATGTAGTTTACTTGGTTTGCAGGTAGTTTAGTTAGTATATATGTAGTTTAGTTGGTTTGCAGGTAGTTTAGTCAGTTTATATGTAGTTTACTTGGTTTGCAGGTAGTTTAGTCAGTTTATATGTAGTTTAGTTGGTTTGGAGGTAGTTGAGTCTGTTTATATGTAGTGTAGTTGGTTTGCAGATAGTTTAGTCAGTTTATATGTAGTTTAGATGGTTTGCAGGTAGTTTAGTCTGTTCAATTAGTTTAGTTGGTTTGCAGGTAGTTTAGTCATTTTATATGTAGCTTAGTTGGTTTGCAGGTAGTTTAGTCAGTTTATACGTAGTTTAGTTGGTTTGTAGGTAGTTTAGTCAGATTATATGTTGTTTAGTCCGTTTATATGTAGTTTAGTTGGTTTGCAGGTAGTTTAGTCAGTTTATATGTAGTTTAGTTGGTTTGGAGGTAGTTGAGTCTGTCTATATGTAGTGTAGTTGGTTTGCAGGTAGTTTAGTCAGTTTATACGTAGTTTAGATGGTTTGCAGGTAGTTTAGTCAGATTATATGTAGTTTAGTATCTTTGCAGGTAGTTTAGTCAGTTTATATGTAGTTTAGATGGTTTGCAGGTAGTTTAGTCAGATTATATGTAGTTTAGTTGCTTTGCAGGTAGTTTAGTCAGTTCATGTAGTTTAT
The DNA here is from genome assembly GCF_933228915.1 of Telmatherina bonti. Lineage (NCBI taxonomy): Eukaryota > Metazoa > Chordata > Actinopteri > Atheriniformes > Telmatherinidae > Telmatherina > Telmatherina bonti. Next base: position 2,530,035 of record NC_136615.1, read on the forward strand.
ATGTAGTTCAGTTGGTTTGCAGGTAGTTTAGTCAGTTTATATGTAGTTTAGATGGTTTACCAGTAGGTTAGTACTTGCATAAAACTGGACGAACTGGTTTCGTCACCAATGTGTCTGGATCTGATCTTCTCCAGGTGAACTGATGAATGAGCAGCTGTCCATTGAGTCTCTGGTTAAAGTCCCGCCCCTCGTGCCCTCTGATTCGTCACAATAAGCCATTTTTTCATTTTGTCAACATTTTATTTGTTTGTAAGCCACCAGTTCAAACTTTGTTAAAACTGTAAACTTCCAAACAAGGTTGGCAGCGTCGCCGGTTTGGGGTGGGGTTTGTATCCGATTCGCTCATTGATGAGCTCCGCCCTGGATACCGCTGTGGAGGTGGATCCTGAGGCTCCGCCTCCAATCATGTCCCCACCAATGATGGAAGCCCCGCCCACTCCACCTCCAGATTCTGCTTCCTCACGCTGACGCTTTCTGGCCTAAAAACAGACAAACTTACAGATCAGCTGCGTGTTTTCATGTTGATCATTCGGTATTGATCGGATAATCCCGATCAGTTTAACTGACTGCTGAGAAAACACTGATGTCTCTCTTTGTATAGAAAATGTTATTGATCAATACCTCAAGCTCCTTCTTAACGCTCTCGAACTCCTCTGTGTCGTCGATCTTCAGCTCCAAGCGTGTCGGCTTCCTCCTCAACATCCTCTGATCGTCCCAGACTGGACCTGATCATGGTTCAATAACACACATTATTCATCCAGAAACAACCCTGTTGCTTCTGCCATGATGAAACAAAACATTTTGCTGGTTGTGGACGACAGAAGCAGATTGGATCTGCTCCAATCAATGTCCCAAATCCTGTTAGCCACACATCTTTCACACAAACTCCGCCTCCATCTCGTTTCCATAACAACCGCTGCACAACGCTGGTTCTGGTGCGGTTCTGGGTCTACAGACGATTCGGGAGAAAAAGCGGTTCGGCTATTATTTCTGTCATAAAACACGGAGTCTTGAGGTGAAAGTGACTTTGGATCATTTTTTATTGATTTTATTTCATTCAGTCCAAAACGCAGAAACACATTTCTGTTCATCTGTCCGTCTATATCACTCGTTCATTTCATGTTCAATTCCAAACTGGGATAAAAAAAATCAGCTTGTTTTGCATCATTTTGTCTGAAAACTGAAACTAAAAACAGGCTGTTTTAGAACTTTTAATCTGAAGTTATTTTAGGAGAAATAAAACGAAAAAAACGACGTGCAGGAGCGGATTTCTACGCTCCAGTTGAGGGACGTCTGTCACCCGGAAGACGGCGTTTCCTGCTTCTAACCGTCTCCGTGCAGGACGTCGCTCTTCCATCGCGCTCTGGACACAATCAGAAGGGATGAAAGGAGGCGTTGGCGCCGCCGCGCAGCAGCTGAAGCAAACTTCCGCCATGAGGATCGACATTATTTTCCATGGAGAGCTGCCAGGCAGCTTGTTTACAAGTGGTGCAAAATAAATACATGATTTTCAGACACAATGAATAACCGTGATTACAATATTGATCCAAATAATAGTGATTATTATTTAGACTGGACTCCAGGTGATGGAAAGCTGCTTTCTGTCCCTGTTTTTCTGCTTGAAGTTCTTCAAACCGCAACATCACATGAAAAGTACAGAAACAGCCTGATTACTCTTGTTTTTATTTATAAAACAACAAAAAACGTGTTTTTACCTTTTCATTTCCAAATCAGAAATATTAAACGGACAACAGACCAGGATCACTGCCATACCAAACATTTCTAGTTTCTACACACAGACCAGGTGGGCAAAGACATCGCCATGGCAACCTGCGCTGGTTTCTCATGTTCCGGTCCGTATTATTTATCATAGCAGTTTCTGGAGACAACGTCCCTGGAAACCCCTTTTCCTGGTAATCCTGGTATGAACGAGTTTCCGTGGCGGTAGACATAGACATCATAGATACATAGACGCCGCATAGCATGACGCTGCCTGTACGACGTCTCATTGCGCCGCCATCTTGGATGGGTCTCTATGCGCCTCCAGTGCATTTATCTGTAAGGTGTCGGTCCAACCACAACAATAACTTCACTGATTTTTACCTGATTTTTCTCACAGTTTGGTTTGTTATGATGGCCAGAGATGTTGTTATGATACAGATCACTGTAAAACATTAAAAACTACATACTTTTATGCTAAATTATTTTTATAATGTTAACACGGTGAATAATCTACTAAAGGATAAATTTTACTCCTATGAGGTGTTTATGGATAAATATGAGAGTTTTACATGGTAGCATAATTACTTCCACCAAGGAAGTGATGTTTTTACTGGCTTTATCTGTTTGTGTTCAAGATAACTTAAAACGTTCTGGGCGGATTTTCATGAAATTTCAGGACTTGTTGGAAACGTGAAAAGGAAGAACTGATTTTATTCTGGTGGTGATCCGGATCACCGTTTGGATCCAGGAACTTTTTAAAGGCCCTGGCGCAGGTTTACCTTCTTTGAGTGTTTTTCTGGGTAACTTCTGAATTGCAAAGTTTTGATCCAAATTGTCAGACTTTGTACAACTGTATCTCTATATTGATAAATTAATAAATGTAAATAAAAGAAAGAGTCAACCATAGTCAAGAGAAAGCAGCAATTATTTCCGTATTTTGTTCAGCATACGGTGCAATAACCGGCAAAATATTAAAAGCAGATCGTGTGGAATTACATTTCACAAGGTTGAATAATAATTTATTTAACCAGATAAAAATAGATAAATCCAAATGCATAAATAAATAATCAAACATCTTCGTAAAGTTGTTAAATTGTTCATTCATTCACTCTCCAAAGTGCTTAATCCAATCCAGGGTCACGGAGAAGCTGGAGCCTATCCCAGCTGTCTTAGGGCGAAAGGCGGGCTACATCCTGGATCATGTCTACGTGTATAATGTCTATGTATGTATATGATGTCTACAAATATAACATCTACATATATGATGTCTACGTATATGTCTAAGCATATGATGTCTACGTATATGATGTCTACGTATATGTCTAAGCATATGATGTCTACGTATATGATGTCTACGTATATGTCTAAGCATATGATGTCTACGTATATGATGTCTACGTATATGTCTAAGCATATGATGTCTACGTATGATGTCTATGTATATGATGTCTACGTATATGATGTCTACATATATGTCTAAGCATATGATGTCTACGTATATGATGTCTACGTATATGATGTCTACATATATGTCTAAGCATATGATGTCTACGTATATGTCTAAGCATATGATGTCTACGTATATGATGTCTACGTATATGATGTCTACATATATGTCTAAGCATATGATGTCTATGTATATGATGTCTACGTATATGTCTACATATATGTCTAAGCATATGATGTCTACGTATATGATGTCTACGTATATGTCTAAGCATATGATGTCTACGTATATGTCTAAGCATATGATGTCTACGTATATGATGTCTACGTATATGATGTCTACGTATGATGTCTATGTATATGATGTCTACGTATGTGTCTACGCATATTATGTCTACGCATATGTCTACGCATATGATGTCTATGTATATGATGTCTATGTATGTTTATGACGTCTACGTATATGTCTATGTATGTTTGATGTCTACATGATGTCTACGTATATAACATCTACATATATGATGTCTACGTATATGTCTAAGCATATGATGTCTACGTATATGATGTCTACGTATATGTCTAAGCATATGATGTCTACGTATATGATGTCTACGTATATGTCTAAGCATATGATGTCTACGTATATGTCTACGTATATGATGTCTACGCATATGATGTCTACGTATATGATGTCTACGTATGATGTCTATGTATATGATGTCTACGTATGTGTCTACGCATATTATGTCTACGCATATGTCTACGCATATGATGTCTATGTATATGATGTCTATGTATGTTTATGACGTCTACGTATATGTCTATGTATGTTTGATGTCTACATGATGTCTACGTATATAACATCTACATATATGATGTCTACGTATATGTCTAAGCATATGATGTCTACGTATATGATGTCTACGTATATGTCTAAGCATATGATGTCTACGTATATGATGTCTACGTATATGTCTAAGCATATGATGTCTACGTATATGATGTCTACGTATATGATGTCTACGCATATGATGTCTATGTATATGATGTCTACGCATATGATGTCTATGTATATGATGTCTACGTATATGTCTACGCATATGTCTACGTATATGATGTCTACGCATATGTCTACGTATATGATGTCAAGGCATATGTCTGTGCATATGATGTCTATGCATATGATTTCTACGCATATGATGTCCACGCATATGATGTATATGCATATTATGTCTACGCATATGTCTACGCATATGATGTCTACGGATATGTCCACGCATATGATGTATATGCATATTATGTCTACGCATATGTCTACGCATATGATGTATACGCATATTATGTCTACATATATGATGTCTACGTATATGATGTTTATGATGTTATGTCTACGTATGTGTTTATGATGTTATGATGTCTACGTATGTGTATGTCTATGTATGTCTACGCATATGATGTCTATGTATATAATGTCTACGTATATGATGTCCACGCACATTATGTCTACGTATATGATGTGTACGCATATGTCTACGTATATGATGTCTACGCATATAATGTCTATGTATATGTCTACGTATATGATGTCTACGTATGTCTATGTATATGATGTCGACATATATAATGTCTACATACGATGTCTACGTATGATGTCTACGTATGATGTCTACGTATATGATGTCTATGTCAATGATGTCTACGCCTATGTCTACGCATATGATGTCTACGTATATGATGTCTACGTATATGATGTCTACGCATATGATGTCTATGTATATGATGTCTACGCATATGATGTCTATGTATATGATGTCTACGTATATGTCTACGCATATGTCTACGTATATGATGTCTACGCATATGTCTACGTATATGATGTCAAGGCATATGTCTGTGCATATGATGTCTATGCATATGATTTCTACGCATATGATGTCCACGCATATGATGTATATGCATATTATGTCTACGCATATGTCTACGCATATGATGTCCACGGATATGTCCACGCATATGATGTATATGCATATTATGTCTACGCATATGTCTACGCATATGATGTATACGCATATTATGTCTACATATATGATGTCTACGTATATGATGTTTATGATGTTATGTCTACGTATGTGTTTATGATGTTATGATGTCTACGTATGTGTATGTCTATGTATATGATTTCTACGCATATGATGTTTACGCACATGTCTACGCATATTATGTCTACGCATATAATGTCTATGTCGTTCCCCCCCCCCCCCCCCCAGGTACTCTGTAGCGAAGCGGCTAACGAGCTAGCAGGCTAACGCCGCTTTACCTCCACCAATAAAAAGCTCCTCGCGCAGCTCTGCAGCGGGTAGGAACCTCCGTTGACGTTTCTCGGGTTTTGGGGTTCCGGACAGATGGAGTTCTGACGGTTTTTACCCGGTTTTTCTCTTCCGCTTTTCTTCTTTTTTTTTCCCAGCATTTGAACAAACAGGAAGAACTATTAACCCGGAAGCAAAAGCTGTTTGGACCAATCACGTTATGAGCTCAGATGTTGCGTCAGCACGCTGCAGTGATCGTCTACGCACCGCCATATTGGTCCTGGCGCGAGATGAGTCGAAGAGAGAATCATAGACATCATATACATAGAGTGTGTCTCAATTCAGGGTCTGAACACAGCGAAGTGTTTCAGACTACATAGACTACCAGGTGTTTCACAGACTACATAGACTACCAGGTGTTCCACAGACTACATAGACTACCAGGTGTTTCACAGACTACATAGACTACCAGGTGTTCCACAGACTACATAGACTACCAGGTGTTCTACAGACTACATAGACTACCAGGTGTTCTACAGACTACATAGACTACCAGGTGTTCTACAGACTACATAGACTACCAGGTCTACAGACTACATAGACTACTAGGTGTTCTACAGACTACATAGACTACCAGGTCTACAGACTACATAGACTACCAGGTCTACAGACTACATAGACTACCAGGTCTACAGACTACATAGACTACCAGGTCTACTGTGGTACCTACACCGGCGCTCTGCTGCTCATTCTTTTCTGTCACGAGAGCAGTAAATTCTGGCATAGCAGAGGATGCTAGGATCTCTGGTAGCCTTCGTTTTAAGCTCATTTGGAGACTTTGGACTGGAACAGGACTAGAATCCACTAGGACGCATGCAACCAACGGATCCGCACTTGGAAGTGTGCATAACCTGAATTGAGAAACAGCCAATGGGAGTGTCGCCCATAGACATAATATACATAGACTCCTCATGGCACCACGCCTATGGGGCTTGGCAACGTGACGTCACCATGCTGGCCCCGCAGTGGCTGATGGGAAAAGCTGCCATTGTTTGAGGCCATGGAGAAGGATTGCAGTTAATATGGTGTCGTGGAATTTATCCGATGAGAAATAAATCTATAAATCAACTGTTTTCTGTTCAATTTATTGGCCATGTACAGATGTTGCGGGTGAGAGGTCTGGAGAGCTCTGCCCCTGCTCAGAGTGCTACAGTGTTCTTTAAGCAGACACAAAAAACCCATGCCTGGCAGCACTAGTCAAAACAACTGCTAGCTTGGAGATAACAACAGTCAAAGCTGAAACAGGCCTTGAACAGAACACTTAGTTTTATGCATGAATCTACCAAAGCAAGCTTACTGAACTACTCTAACTATGCAGAATATATATCTTGTACTACTTAAAAGAAACTTAATAAATGAGTAACATATTAAAACTACACTATACGCATAATTCCTCCTTCCTTGAAGAACTTGCTGTGTAGTCGGCTGCAATGTCCGAGCACACGATCGATCAGGAATAAAACAGATACCGGCTTGTCTTTTCATTCGTTTCCTACATGGAAGCAGAACCAAGGGAGTCTTGTATCTGATGTAACCCGGAGGAGACGGATGGATATCTGCTGTTAGACGCTCTGGCTTAAGTTTTACTAACATCCCAACATCTCAAAGTCTGCTCCCAACATTTTCATTACGGTAAGTGTGACTGTTTTGTGTAATTCGATTATTGTGTTCTTATTTTGTTCCGATTTCAATTAAATAACCCGAAGCTACTTTGGCTGGTAGAGCATCTGTTGACATAGAGGCTAGCAAGCTAGCATGCTAAGTGAATCACATAATAATTGTGATAAATGATTAGATTTATATGGCGCCTTACAAGGCATTAAAACGCTTTACTTTTAATCCATCCCTCATTCATACTTGGTGACAGTAAGCAACATGTGTAGCCACAGCTATCCTGCAGCGCACTGACGGAAACCAAGTCATAAAGTCCGCTGACTTTATGACTCTCACAGATAAATAAGACCCAAACAAGAACCGGCCGAGACCATCAGATACACTGGTTAACAACCAGCTTAGACCATCAGATACACTGGTTAACAACCAGCAGAGACCATCAGATACACTGATTAAAAACCAGCTTAGACCATCACATACACTGGTTAACAACCAGCTTAGACCATCAGATACACTGGTTAACAACCAACCGAGACCATCAGATATACTGGTTAACAACCGGCTTAGACCATCAGATACACTGGTTAACAACCAGCTTAGACCATCAGATACACTGGTTAACAACCAACCAAGACCATCAGATATACTGGTTAACAACCAGCTTAGACCATCAGATACACTGGTTAACAACCAACAGAGACCATCAGATACACTGGTTAACAACCAGCAGAAACCATCAGATACACTGATGAACAACCAGCTTACACCATCAGATACACTGGTTAACAACCAGCTTAGACCATCATATACACTGGTTAACAACCGGCTTAGTACATCATCTAAACTGGTTAACAACCAGCCGAGACCATCAGATATACTGGTTCACAACCAGCAGAGACCATCATATACACTGGTTAACAACCGGCTTAGACCATCATATAAACTGGTTAAAAACCAGCCGAGACCATCAGATACACTGGTTAACAATCAGCCGAGACCATCAGATACACTGGTTAACAACCAGCAGAGACCATCATATACACTGGTTAACAACCAGCAGAGACCATCAGATACACTGGTTAACAACCAACCGAGACCATCAGATACACTGGTTAACAACCAGCTTAGACCATCAGATACACTGGTTAACAACCGGCTTAGACCATCAGATGAACTGGTTAACAACCAGCAGAGACCATCAGATACACTGGTTAACAACCAACCGAGACCATCAGATACACTGGTTAACAACCGGCTTAGACCATCAGATGAACTGGTTAACAACCAGCTTAGACCATCAGATACACTGGTTAACAACCAGCTTAGACCATCACATACACTGGTTAACAACCAACCGAGACCATCAGATACACTGGTTAACAACCAACCGAGACCATCAGATACACTGGTTAACAACCAGCTTAGACCATCAGATACACTGGTTAACAACCGGCTTAGACCATCAGATGAACTGGTTAACAACCAGCTTAGACCATCAGATACACTGGTTAACAACCAGCTTAGACCATCACATACACTGGTTAAAAACCAGCTTAGACCATCAGATACACTGGTTAACAACCAGCTTAGACTATCAGATATACTGGTTAACAACCAACTGAGACCATCAGATACACTGGTTAACAACCAACCGACTCCATCAGATACACTGGTTAACAACCAGCCGAGACCATCAGATACACTGGTTAACAACCAACCGACTCCATCAGATACACTGATTAACAACCAGCCGAGACCATCAGATACACTGGTTAACAACCAACCGACTCCATCAGATACACTGGTTAACAACCAGCCGAGACCATCAGATACACTGGTTAACAACCAACCGACTCCATCAGATACACTGGTTAACAACCAGCCGAGACCATCAGATACACTGGTTAAAAACCAACCGACTCCATCAGATACACTGGTTAACAACAAGCCGAGACCATCAGATTCACTGGTTATAAACCAACTGAGGACATCAGATACACTGGTTAAACAACCAGCTTAGACCATCAGATACACTGGTTAACAACCAGCAGAGACCATCAGATACACTGGTTATCAACCAGTCGGGACCATCAGATACACTGGTTAAAAACCAACCGACTCCATCAGATACACTGGTTAACAACAAGCCGAGACCATCAGATTCACTGGTTATAAACCAACTGAGGACATCAGATACACTGGTTAAACAACCAGCTTAGACCATCAGATACACTGGTTAACAACCAGCAGAGACCATCAGATACACTGGTTAACAACCACCCGAGTCCATCAGATACACTGGTTAACAACCAGCCGAGTCCATCAGATACACTGATTAACAACCAGCCGAGACCATCAGATACACTGGTTAACAACCAGCTTAGACCATCATATACACTGGTTAACAACCGGCTTAGACCATCAGATGAACTGGTTAACAACCAGCAGAGACCATCAGATATACTGGTTAACAACCAGCTTAGACCATCAGATACACTGGTTAACAACCAGCTTAGACCATCAGATGAACTGGTTAACAACCAGCCGAGACCATCAGATACACTGATTAACAACCAGCCGAGACCATCAGATATACTGGTTAACAACCAGCAGAGACCATCAGATTCACTGGTTATAAACCAACTGAGGACATCAGATACACTGGTTAAACAACCAGCTTAGACCATCAGATACACTGGTTAACAACCAGCAGAGACCATCAGATACACTGGTTATCAACCAGTCGGGACCATCAGATACACTGGTTAAAAACCAACCGACTCCATCAGATACACTGGTTAACAACAAGCCGAGACCATCAGATTCACTGGTTATAAACCAACTGAGGACATCAGATACACTGGTTAAACAACCAGCTTAGACCATCAGATACACTGGTTAACAACCAGCAGAGACCATCAGATACACTGGTTAACAACCACCCGAGTCCATCAGATACACTGGTTAACAACCAGCCGAGTCCATCAGATACACTGATTAACAACCAGCCGAGACCATCAGATACACTGGTTAACAACCAGCTTAGACCATCATATACACTGGTTAACAACCGGCTTAGACCATCAGATGAACTGGTTAACAACCAGCAGAGACCATCAGATATACTGGTTAACAACCAGCTTAGACCATCAGATACACTGGTTAACAACCAGCTTAGACCATCAGATGAACTGGTTAACAACCAGCCGAGACCATCAGATACACTGATTAACAACCAGCCGAGACCATCAGATATACTGGTTAACAACCAGCAGAGACCATCAGATACACTGATTAACAACCAGCCGAGACCATCAGATATACTGGTTAACAACCAGCAGAGTCCATCAGAAACACTGATTAACAACCAGCCGAGTCCATCAGATATACGGGTTAACAACCAGCTTAGACCATCAGATACACTGATTAACAACCAGCCGAGACCATCAGATATACTGGTTAACAACCAGCAGAGACCATCAGATACACTGGTTAACAACCAGCTTAGACCATCAGATACACTGGTTAACAACCGGCAGAGACCATCTGATACACTGGTTAACAACCAGTCGAGGACATCAGATATACTGGTTAACAACCAGCTTAGACCATCATATACACTGGTTAACAACCGGCTTAGACCATCAGATGAACTGGTTAACAACCAGCAGATATACTGGTTAACAACCAGCTTAGACCATCAGATACACTGGTTAACAACCAGCTTAGACTATCAGAAATACTGGTTAACAACCAACCGACTCCATCAGATACACTGACTAACGACCAGCCGAGACCATCAGATACACTGGTTAATAACCAGGTTAGACCATCAGATACACTTATTAACAACCAGCTTAGACCATCAGATACACTGGTTAACAACCAACCGACTCCATCAGATACACTGGTTAACAACAAGCCAAGACCGTCAGATACACTGGTTAATAACCAGGTTAGACCATCAGATACACTTATTAACAACCAGCTTAGACCATCAGATACACTGGTTAACAACCAACCGACTCCATCAGATACACTGGTTAACAACCAGCCGAGACCATCAGATACACTGGTTAACAACGAGCTGAGTCCGTCAGATACACTGGTTAACAACCAGCAGAGACCATCAGATACACTGGTTAACAACCACCAGAGACCATCAGATACACTGATTAACAACCAGCTTAGACCGTCAGATACACTGGTTAACAACCAACCGACTCCATCAGATACACTGATTAACAACCAGCTTAGACCATCAGATACACTGGTTAAAAACCAGCCGAGACCATCAGATACACTGGTTAACAACTAGCCGAGTCTATCAGATACACTGGTTAACAACCAGCTTAGACCATCATATACCCTGGTTAACAACTGGCTTAGTACATCATCTAAACTTGTTAACAACCAGCCGAGACCATCAGATACGCTGGTTAATAACCAGGTTAGACCATCAGATACACTGGTTAACAACCAGCATAGACCATCAGATACACTGGTTAACAACCAGCCGAGACCATCAGATACACTGGTTAACAACTAGCCGAGTCTATCAGATACACTGGTTAACAACCAACTGAGACCATCAGTTACACTGGTTAACAACCGGCTTAGTACATCATCTAAACTTGTTAACAACCAGCCGAGACCATCAGATACACTGGTTAACAACCAGCAGAGACCATCATATACACTGGTTAACAACCGGCTTAGACCATCATATAAACTGGTTAACAACCAGCCGAGACCATCAGATACACTGGTTAACAACCAGCAGAGACCATCATATACATTGGTTAACAACCGGCTTAGACCATCATATAAACTGGTTAACAACCGGCTTAGACCATCATATGAACTGGTTAACAACCAGCCGTGGACATCAGATACACTGGTTAACAACCAACCGAGACCGTCAGATACACTGATTAACAATCAGCTTAGACCATCATATACACTGGTTAACAACCGGCTTAGACCATCATATGAACTGGTTAACAACCAGCCGTGGACATCAGATACACTGGTTAACAACCAACCGAGACCGTCAGATACACTGATTAACAATCAGCTTAGACCATCATATACACTGGTTAACAACCGGCTTAGACCATCATATGAACTGGTTAACAACCTGCCGTGGACATCAGATACACTGGTTAACAACCAACCGACACCATCAGATACACTGGTTAACAACCAGCTTAGATCATCATATACACTGGTTAACAACCGGCTTAGACCATCATATAAACTGGTTAACAACCAGCCGAGGACATCAGATACACTGGTTAACAACCAGCCGAGTCCATCAGATACACTGGTTAACAACCAGCAGAGACCATCAGATACACTGGTTATCAACCAGTCGAGACCATCAGACACACTGGTTAAAAATCAGCAGAGACCATCAGATACACTGATGAACAACCAGCTTAGACCATCAGATACACTGGTTAACAATCAGCCCAGACATTCAGCTACACTGGTTAAAAACCAGCTTAGACCATCATATACACTGGTTAACAACCGGCTTAGTACATCATTTAAACTGGTTAACAACCAGCCGAGACCATCAGATACACTGGTTAACAACCAGCAGAGACCATCATATACATTGGTTAACAACCGGCTTAGACCATCATATAAACTGGTTAACAACCAGCCGAGACCATCAGATATACTGGTTCACAACCAGCAGAGACCATCATATACACTGGTTAACAACCAGCTTAGACCATCATATAAACTGGTTAAAAACCAGCCGAGACCATCAGATACACTGGTTAACAATCAGCCGAGACCATCAGATACACTGGTTAACAACCAGCTTAGACCATCATATACACTGGTTAAAAACCAGCAGAGACCATCAGATACACTGGTTAACAACCAGCTTAGACCATCAGATACACTGGTTAACAACCAGCAGAGACCATCAGATACACTGGTTAACAACCAACCGAGACCATCAGATACACTGGTTAACAACCAACCGAGACCATCAGATACACTGGTTAACAACCAGCTTAGATCATCATATACACTGGTTAACAACCGGCTTAGACCATCATATAAACTGGTTAACAACCAGCCGAGGACATCAGATACACTGGTTAACAACCAGCCGAGTCCATCAGATACACTGGTTAACAACCAGCAGAGACCATCAGATACAATGGTTATCAACCAGTCGAGACCATCAGATACACTGGTTAACAACCAACCGAGACCATCAGATACACTGGTTAACAACCGGCTTAGACCATCAGATGAACTGGTTAACAACCAGCTTAGACCATCAGATACACTGGTTAACAACCAGCTTAGACCATCACATACACTGGTTAACAACCAACCGAGACCATCAGATACACTGGTTAACAACCAACCGAGACCATCAGATACACTGGTTAACAACCAGCTTAGACCATCAGATACACTGGTTAACAACCGGCTTAGACCATCAGATGAACTGGTTAACAACCAGCTTAGACCATCAGATACACTGGTTAACAACCAGCTTAGACCATCACATACACTGGTTAAAAACCAGCTTAGACCATCAGATACACTGGTTAACAACCAGCTTAGACTATCAGATATACTGGTTAACAACCAACTGAGACCATCAGATACACTGGTTAACAACCAACCGACTCCATCAGATACACTGGTTAACAACCAGCCGAGACCATCAGATACACTGGTTAACAACCAACCGACTCCATCAGATACACTGATTAACAACCAGCCGAGACCATCAGATACACTGGTTAACAACCAACCGACTCCATCAGATACACTGGTTAACAACCAGCCGAGACCATCAGATACACTGGTTAACAACCAACCGACTCCATCAGATACACTGGTTAACAACCAGCCGAGACCATCAGATACACTGGTTAAAAACCAACCGACTCCATCAGATACACTGGTTAACAACAAGCCGAGACCATCAGATTCACTGGTTATAAACCAACTGAGGACATCAGATACACTGGTTAAACAACCAGCTTAGACCATCAGATACACTGGTTAACAACCAGCAGAGACCATCAGATACACTGGTTATCAACCAGTCGGGACCATCAGATACACTGGTTAAAAACCAACCGACTCCATCAGATACACTGGTTAACAACAAGCCGAGACCATCAGATTCACTGGTTATAAACCAACTGAGGACATCAGATACACTGGTTAAACAACCAGCTTAGACCATCAGATACACTGGTTAACAACCAGCAGAGACCATCAGATACACTGGTTAACAACCACCCGAGTCCATCAGATACACTGGTTAACAACCAGCCGAGTCCATCAGATACACTGATTAACAACCAGCCGAGACCATCAGATACACTGGTTAACAACCAGCTTAGACCATCATATACACTGGTTAACAACCGGCTTAGACCATCAGATGAACTGGTTAACAACCAGCAGAGACCATCAGATATACTGGTTAACAACCAGCTTAGACCATCAGATACACTGGTTAACAACCAGCTTAGACCATCAGATGAACTGGTTAACAACCAGCCGAGACCATCAGATACACTGATTAACAACCAGCCGAGACCATCAGATATACTGGTTAACAACCAGCAGAGACCATCAGATTCACTGGTTATAAACCAACTGAGGACATCAGATACACTGGTTAAACAACCAGCTTAGACCATCAGATACACTGGTTAACAACCAGCAGAGACCATCAGATACACTGGTTATCAACCAGTCGGGACCATCAGATACACTGGTTAAAAACCAACCGACTCCATCAGATACACTGGTTAACAACAAGCCGAGACCATCAGATTCACTGGTTATAAACCAACTGAGGACATCAGATACACTGGTTAAACAACCAGCTTAGACCATCAGATACACTGGTTAACAACCAGCAGAGACCATCAGATACACTGGTTAACAACCACCCGAGTCCATCAGATACACTGGTTAACAACCAGCAGAGTCCATCAGATACACTGATTAACAACCAGCCGAGACCATCAGATACACTGGTTAACAACCAGCTTAGACCATCATATACACTGGTTAACAACCGGCTTAGACCATCAGATGAACTGGTTAACAACCAGCAGAGACCATCAGATATACTGGTTAACAACCAGCTTAGACCATCAGATACACTGGTTAACAACCAGCTTAGACCATCAGATGAACTGGTTAACAACCAGCCGAGACCATCAGATACACTGATTAACAACCAGCCGAGACCATCAGATATACTGGTTAACAACCAGCAGAGACCATCAGATACACTGATTAACAACCAGCCGAGACCATCAGATATACTGGTTAACAACCAGCAGAGTCCATCAGAAACACTGATTAACAACCAGCCGAGTCCATCAGATATACGGGTTAACAACCAGCTTAGACCATCAGATACACTGATTAACAACCAGCCGAGACCATCAGATATACTGGTTAACAACCAGCAGAGACCATCAGATACACTGGTTAACAACCAGCTTAGACCATCAGATACACTGGTTAACAACCGGCAGAGACCATCTGATACACTGGTTAACAACCAGTCGAGGACATCAGATATACTGGTTAACAACCAGCTTAGACCATCATATACACTGGTTAACAACCGGCTTAGACCATCAGATGAACTGGTTAACAACCAGCAGATATACTGGTTAACAACCAGCTTAGACCATCAGATACACTGGTTAACAACCAGCTTAGACTATCAGAAATACTGGTTAACAACCAACCGACTCCATCAGATACACTGACTAACGACCAGCCGAGACCATCAGATACACTGGTTAATAACCAGGTTAGACCATCAGATACACTTATTAACAACCAGCTTAGACCATCAGATACACTGGTTAACAACCAACCGACTCCATCAGATACACTGGTTAACAACAAGCCAAGACCGTCAGATACACTGGTTAATAACCAGGTTAGACCATCAGATACACTTATTAACAACCAGCTTAGACCATCAGATACACTGGTTAACAACCAACCGACTCCATCAGATACACTGGTTAACAACCAGCCGAGACCATCAGATACACTGGTTAACAACGAGCTGAGTCCGTCAGATACACTGGTTAACAACCAGCAGAGACCATCAGATACACTGGTTAACAACCACCAGAGACCATCAGATACACTGATTAACAACCAGCTTAGACCGTCAGATACACTGGTTAACAACCAACCGACTCCATCAGATACACTGATTAACAACCAGCTTAGACCATCAGATACACTGGTTAAAAACCAGCCGAGACCATCAGATACACTGGTTAACAACCAGCTTAGACCATCATATACCCTGGTTAACAACTGGCTTAGTACATCATCTAAACTTGTTAACAACCAGCCGAGACCATCAGATACGCTGGTTAATAACCAGGTTAGACCATCAGATACACTGGTTAACAACCAGCATAGACCATCAGATACACTGGTTAACAACCAGCCGAGACCATCAGATACACTGGTTAACAACTAGCCGAGTCTATCAGATACACTGGTTAACAACCAACTGAGACCATCAGTTACACTGGTTAACAACCGGCTTAGTACATCATCTAAACTTGTTAACAACCAGCCGAGACCATCAGATACACTGGTTAACAACCAGCAGAGACCATCATATACACTGGTTAACAACCGGCTTAGACCATCATATAAACTGGTTAACAACCAGCCGAGACCATCAGATACACTGGTTAACAACCAGCAGAGACCATCATATACATTGGTTAACAACCGGCTTAGACCATCATATAAACTGGTTAACAACCGGCTTAGACCATCATATGAACTGGTTAACAACCAGCCGTGGACATCAGATACACTGGTTAACAACCAACCGAGACCGTCAGATACACTGATTAACAATCAGCTTAGACCATCATATACACTGGTTAACAACCGGCTTAGACCATCATATGAACTGGTTAACAACCAGCCGTGGACATCAGATACACTGGTTAACAACCAACCGAGACCGTCAGATACACTGATTAACAATCAGCTTAGACCATCATATACACTGGTTAACAACCGGCTTAGACCATCATATGAACTGGTTAACAACCTGCCGTGGACATCAGATACACTGGTTAACAACCAACCGACACCATCAGATACACTGGTTAACAACCAGCTTAGATCATCATATACACTGGTTAACAACCGGCTTAGACCATCATATAAACTGGTTAACAACCAGCCGAGGACATCAGATACACTGGTTAACAACCAGCCGAGTCCATCAGATACACTGGTTAACAACCAGCAGAGACCATCAGATACACTGGTTATCAACCAGTCGAGACCATCAGACACACTGGTTAAAAATCAGCAGAGACCATCAGATACACTGATGAACAACCAGCTTAGACCATCAGATACACTGGTTAACAATCAGCCCAGACATTCAGCTACACTGGTTAAAAACCAGCTTAGACCATCATATACACTGGTTAACAACCGGCTTAGTACATCATTTAAACTGGTTAACAACCAGCCGAGACCATCAGATACACTGGTTAACAACCAGCAGAGACCATCATATACATTGGTTAACAACCGGCTTAGACCATCATATAAACTGGTTAACAACCAGCCGAGACCATCAGATATACTGGTTCACAACCAGCAGAGACCATCATATACACTGGTTAACAACCAGCTTAGACCATCATATAAACTGGTTAAAAACCAGCCGAGACCATCAGATACACTGGTTAACAATCAGCCGAGACCATCAGATACACTGGTTAACAACCAGCTTAGACCATCATATACACTGGTTAAAAACCAGCAGAGACCATCAGATACACTGGTTAACAACCAACCGAGACCATCAGATACACTGGTTAACAACCAACCGAGACCATCAGATACACTGGTTAACAACCAGCTTAGATCATCATATACACTGGTTAACAACCGGCTTAGACCATCATATAAACTGGTTAACAACCAGCCGAGGACATCAGATACACTGGTTAACAACCAGCCGAGTCCATCAGATACACTGGTTAACAACCAGCAGAGACCATCAGATACACTGGTTATCAACCAGTCGAGACCATCAGATACACTGGTTAACAACCAGCCGAGTCCATCAGATACACTGGTTAACAACCAGTCGAGACCATCAGATACACTGGTTAACAACCAGCCGAGTCCATCAGATATACTGGTTAACAACCGGCTTAGACCATCATATAAACTGGTTAAAAACCAGCCGAGGACATCAGACACACTGGTTAAAAATCAGCAGAGACCATCAGATACACTGATGAACAACCAGCTTAGACCATCAGATACACTGGTTAACAACCAGCTTAGACCATCAGATATACTGGTTCACAACCAGCAGAGACCATCATATACACTGGTTAACAACCAGCTTAGACCGTCAGATACACTGGTTAACAACCAACCGACTCCATCAGATACACTGATTAACAACCAGCTTAGACCATCAGATACACTGGTTAAAAACCAGCCGAGACCATCAGATACACTGGTTAACAACCAGCTTAGACCATCATATACCCTGGTTAACAACTGGCTTAGTACATCATCTAAACTTGTTAACAACCAGCCGAGACCATCAGATACGCTGGTTAATAACCAGGTTAGACCATCAGATACACTGGTTAACAACCAGCATAGACCATCAGATACACTGGTTAACAACCAGCCGAGACCATCAGATACACTGGTTAACAACTAGCCGAGTCTATCAGATACACTGGTTAACAACCAACTGAGACCATCAGTTACACTGGTTAACAACCGGCTTAGTACATCATCTAAACTTGTTAACAACCAGCCGAGACCATCAGATACACTGGTTAACAACCAGCAGAGACCATCATATACACTGGTTAACAACCGGCTTAGACCATCATATAAACTGGTTAACAACCAGCCGAGACCATCAGATACACTGGTTAACAACCAGCAGAGACCATCATATACATTGGTTAACAACCGGCTTAGACCATCATATAAACTGGTTAACAACCGGCTTAGACCATCATATGAACTGGTTAACAACCAGCCGTGGACATCAGATACACTGGTTAACAACCAACCGAGACCGTCAGATACACTGATTAACAATCAGCTTAGACCATCATATACACTGGTTAACAACCGGCTTAGACCATCATATGAACTGGTTAACAACCAGCCGTGGACATCAGATACACTGGTTAACAACCAACCGAGACCGTCAGATACACTGATTAACAATCAGCTTAGACCATCATATACACTGGTTAACAACCGGCTTAGACCATCATATGAACTGGTTAACAACCTGCCGTGGACATCAGATACACTGGTTAACAACCAACCGACACCATCAGATACACTGGTTAACAACCAGCTTAGATCATCATATACACTGGTTAACAACCGGCTTAGACCATCATATAAACTGGTTAACAACCAGCCGAGGACATCAGATACACTGGTTAACAACCAGCCGAGTCCATCAGATACACTGGTTAACAACCAGCAGAGACCATCAGATACACTGGTTATCAACCAGTCGAGACCATCAGACACACTGGTTAAAAATCAGCAGAGACCATCAGATACACTGATGAACAACCAGCTTAGACCATCAGATACACTGGTTAACAATCAGCCCAGACATTCAGCTACACTGGTTAAAAACCAGCTTAGACCATCATATACACTGGTTAACAACCGGCTTAGTACATCATTTAAACTGGTTAACAACCAGCCGAGACCATCAGATACACTGGTTAACAACCAGCAGAGACCATCATATACATTGGTTAACAACCGGCTTAGACCATCATATAAACTGGTTAACAACCAGCCGAGACCATCAGATATACTGGTTCACAACCAGCAGAGACCATCATATACACTGGTTAACAACCAGCTTAGACCATCATATAAACTGGTTAAAAACCAGCCGAGACCATCAGATACACTGGTTAACAATCAGCCGAGACCATCAGATACACTGGTTAACAACCAGCTTAGACCATCATATACACTGGTTAAAAACCAGCAGAGACCATCAGATACACTGGTTAACAACCAACCGAGACCATCAGATACACTGGTTAACAACCAACCGAGACCATCAGATACACTGGTTAACAACCAGCTTAGATCATCATATACACTGGTTAACAACCGGCTTAGACCATCATATAAACTGGTTAACAACCAGCCGAGGACATCAGATACACTGGTTAACAACCAGCCGAGTCCATCAGATACACTGGTTAACAACCAGCAGAGACCATCAGATACACTGGTTATCAACCAGTCGAGACCATCAGATACACTGGTTAACAACCAGCCGAGTCCATCAGATACACTGGTTAACAACCAGTCGAGACCATCAGATACACTGGTTAACAACCAGCCGAGTCCATCAGATATACTGGTTAACAACCGGCTTAGACCATCATATAAACTGGTTAAAAACCAGCCGAGGACATCAGACACACTGGTTAAAAATCAGCAGAGACCATCAGATACACTGATGAACAACCAGCTTAGACCATCAGATACACTGGTTAACAACCAGCTTAGACCATCAGATATACTGGTTCACAACCAGCAGAGACCATCATATACACTGGTTAACAACCACCAGAGACCATCAGATACACTGATTAACAACCAGCTTAGACCGTCAGATACACTGGTTAACAACCAACCGACTCCATCAGATACACTGATTAACAACCAGCTTAGACCATCAGATACACTGGTTAAAAACCAGCCGAGACCATCAGATACACTGGTTAACAACCAGCTTAGACCATCATATACCCTGGTTAACAACTGGCTTAGTACATCATCTAAACTTGTTAACAACCAGCCGAGACCATCAGATACGCTGGTTAATAACCAGGTTAGACCATCAGATACACTGGTTAACAACCAGCATAGACCATCAGATACACTGGTTAACAACCAGCCGAGACCATCAGATACACTGGTTAACAACTAGCCGAGTCTATCAGATACACTGGTTAACAACCAACTGAGACCATCAGTTACACTGGTTAACAACCGGCTTAGTACATCATCTAAACTTGTTAACAACCAGCCGAGACCATCAGATACACTGGTTAACAACCAGCAGAGACCATCATATACACTGGTTAACAACCGGCTTAGACCATCATATAAACTGGTTAACAACCAGCCGAGACCATCAGATACACTGGTTAACAACCAGCAGAGACCATCATATACATTGGTTAACAACCGGCTTAGACCATCATATAAACTGGTTAACAACCGGCTTAGACCATCATATGAACTGGTTAACAACCAGCCGTGGACATCAGATACACTGGTTAACAACCAACCGAGACCGTCAGATACACTGATTAACAATCAGCTTAGACCATCATATACACTGGTTAACAACCGGCTTAGACCATCATATGAACTGGTTAACAACCAGCCGTGGACATCAGATACACTGGTTAACAACCAACCGAGACCGTCAGATACACTGATTAACAATCAGCTTAGACCATCATATACACTGGTTAACAACCGGCTTAGACCATCATATGAACTGGTTAACAACCTGCCGTGGACATCAGATACACTGGTTAACAACCAACCGACACCATCAGATACACTGGTTAACAACCAGCTTAGATCATCATATACACTGGTTAACAACCGGCTTAGACCATCATATAAACTGGTTAACAACCAGCCGAGGACATCAGATACACTGGTTAACAACCAGCCGAGTCCATCAGATACACTGGTTAACAACCAGCAGAGACCATCAGATACACTGGTTATCAACCAGTCGAGACCATCAGACACACTGGTTAAAAATCAGCAGAGACCATCAGATACACTGATGAACAACCAGCTTAGACCATCAGATACACTGGTTAACAATCAGCCCAGACATTCAGCTACACTGGTTAAAAACCAGCTTAGACCATCATATACACTGGTTAACAACCGGCTTAGTACATCATTTAAACTGGTTAACAACCAGCCGAGACCATCAGATACACTGGTTAACAACCAGCAGAGACCATCATATACATTGGTTAACAACCGGCTTAGACCATCATATAAACTGGTTAACAACCAGCCGAGACCATCAGATATACTGGTTCACAACCAGCAGAGACCATCATATACACTGGTTAACAACCAGCTTAGACCATCATATAAACTGGTTAAAAACCAGCCGAGACCATCAGATACACTGGTTAACAATCAGCCGAGACCATCAGATACACTGGTTAACAACCAGCTTAGACCATCATATACACTGGTTAAAAACCAGCAGAGACCATCAGATACACTGGTTAACAACCAACCGAGACCATCAGATACACTGGTTAACAACCAACCGAGACCATCAGATACACTGGTTAACAACCAGCTTAGATCATCATATACACTGGTTAACAACCGGCTTAGACCATCATATAAACTGGTTAACAACCAGCCGAGGACATCAGATACACTGGTTAACAACCAGCCGAGTCCATCAGATACACTGGTTAACAACCAGCAGAGACCATCAGATACACTGGTTATCAACCAGTCGAGACCATCAGATACACTGGTTAACAACCAGCCGAGTCCATCAGATACACTGGTTAACAACCAGTCGAGACCATCAGATACACTGGTTAACAACCAGCCGAGTCCATCAGATATACTGGTTAACAACCGGCTTAGACCATCATATAAACTGGTTAAAAACCAGCCGAGGACATCAGACACACTGGTTAAAAATCAGCAGAGACCATCAGATACACTGATGAACAACCAGCTTAGACCATCAGATACACTGGTTAACAACCAGCTTAGACCATCATATACACTGGTTAACAACCGGCTTAGTACATCATCTAAACTGGTTAACAACCAGCCGAGACCATCAGATACACTGGTTAACAACCAGCAGAGACCATCATATACATTGGTTAACAACCGGCTTAGACCATCATATAAACTGGTTAACAACCGGCTTAGACCATCAGATGAACTGGTTAACAACCAACCGAGACCGTCAGATACACTGATTAACAATCAGCCGACACCATCAGATACACTGGTTAACAACCAGCTTAGATCATCAGATAGACTCGTTAACAACCGGCTTAGACCATCATATAAACTGGTTAACAACCAGCCGAGGACATCAGATACACTGCTTAACAACCAGCCGAGTCCATCACATACACTGGTTAACAACCAGCAGAGACCATCAGATACACTGGTTATCAACCAGTCGAGACCATCAGATACAGTGGTTAACAACCAGCCGAGTCCATCAGATACACTGGTTAACAACCGGCTTAGACCATCATATAAACTGGTTAACAACCAGCCGAGTCCATCAGTTATACTGGTTAACAACCGGCTTAGACCATCATATAAACTGGTTAAAAACCAGCCGAGGACATCAGACACACTGGTTAACAACCAGCAGAAACCATCAGATACACTGGTTAACAACCAGCTTAGACCATCAGATGAACTGGTTAACAACCAGCAGAGACCATCAGATACACTGATGAACAACCAGCTTAGACCATCATATACACTGGTTAACAACCGGCTTAGTACATCATCTAAACTGGTTAACAACCAGCCGAGACCATCAGATATACTGGTTCACAACCAGCAGAGACCATCATATACACTGGTTAACAACCAGCTTAGACCATCATATAAACTGGTTAAAAACCAGCCGAGACCATCAGATACACTGGTTAACAATCAGCCGAGACCATCAGATACACTGGTTAACAACCAGCTTAGACCATCATATACACTGGTTAACAACCAGCAGAGACCATCAGATACACTGGTTAACAACCAGCTTAGACCATCAGATACACTGGTTAACAACCAGCAGAGACCATCAGATACACTGGTTAACAACCAACCGAGACCATCAGATACACTGGTTAACAACCAACCGAGACCATCAGATACACTGGTTAACAACCAGCTTAGACCATCAGATACACTGGTTAACAACCGGCTTAGACCATCAGATACACTGGTTAACAACCAGCTTAGACCATCAGATACACTGGTTAACAACCAGCTTAGACTATCAGATATACTGGTTAACAACCAACTGAGACCATCAGATACACTGGTTAACAACCAACCGACTCCATCAGATACACTGGTTAACAACCAGCCGAGACCATCAGATGCACTGGTTAACAACCAGCTTAGATCATCATATACACTGGTTAACAACCGGCTTAGACCATCATATAAACTGGTTAACAACCAGCCGAGGACATCAGATACACTGGTTAACAACCAGCCGAGTCCATCAGATACACTGGTTAACAACCAGCAGAGACCATCAGATACACTGGTTATCAACCAGTCGAGACCATCAGATACACTGGTTAACAACCAGCCGAGTCCATCAGATACACTGGTTAACAACCAGTCGAGACCATCAGATACACTGGTTAACAACCAGCCGAGTCCATCAGATATACTGGTTAACAACCGGCTTAGACCATCATATAAACTGGTTAAAAACCAGCCGAGGACATCAGACACACTGGTTAAAAATCAGCAGAGACCATCAGATACACTGATGAACAACCAGCTTAGACCATCAGATACACTGGTTAACAATCAGCCCAGACCATCAGCTACACTGGTTAAAAACCAGCTTAGACCATCATATACACTGGTTAACAACCGGCTTAGTACATCATTTAAACTGGTTAACAACCAGCCGAGACCATCAGATACACTGGTTAACAACCAGCAGAGACCATCATATACATTGGTTAACAACCGGCTTAGACCATCATATAAACTGGTTAACAACCGGCTTAGACCATCAGATGAACTGGTTAACAACCAACCGAGACCGTCAGATACACTGATTAACAATCAGCCGACACCATCAGATACACTGGTTAACAACCAGCTTAGATCATCAGATACACTGGTTAACAACCGGCTTAGACCATCATATAAACTGGTTAACAACCAGCCGAGGACATCAGATACACTGGTTAACAACCAGCCGAGTCCATCAGATACACTGGTTAACAACCAGCAGAGACCATCAGATACACTGGTTATCAACCAGTCGAGACCATCAGATACAGTGGTTAACAACCAGCCGAGTCCATCAGATACACTGGTTAACAACCGGCTTAGACCATCATATAAACTGGTTAACAACCAGCCGAGACCGTCAGATACACTGATTAACAATCAGCCGACACCATCAGATACACTGGTTAACAATCAGCTTAGACCATCATATACACTGGTTAACAACCGGCTTAGACCATCATATAAACTGGTTAACAACCAGCCGAGGACATCAGATACACTGGTTAACAACCAGCCGAGTCCATCAGATACACTGGTTAACAACCAACCGACACCATCAGATACACTGGTTAACAACCAGCTTAGATCATCATATACACTGGTTAACAACCGGCTTAGACCATCATATAAACTGGTTAACAACCAGCCGAGGACATCAGATACACTGGTTAACAACCAGCCGAGTCCATCAGATACACTGGTTAACAACCAGCAGAGACCATCAGATACACTGGTTATCAACCAGTCGAGACCATCAGACACACTGGTTAAAAATCAGCAGAGACCATCAGATACACTGATGAACAACCAGCTTAGACCATCAGATACACTGGTTAACAATCAGCCCAGACATTCAGCTACACTGGTTAAAAACCAGCTTAGACCATCATATACACTGGTTAACAACCGGCTTAGTACATCATTTAAACTGGTTAACAACCAGCCGAGACCATCAGATACACTGGTTAACAACCAGCAGAGACCATCATATACATTGGTTAACAACCGGCTTAGACCATCATATAAACTGGTTAACAACCAGCCGAGACCATCAGATATACTGGTTCACAACCAGCAGAGACCATCATATACACTGGTTAACAACCAGCTTAGACCATCATATAAACTGGTTAAAAACCAGCCGAGACCATCAGATACACTGGTTAACAATCAGCCGAGACCATCAGATACACTGGTTAACAACCAGCTTAGACCATCATATACACTGGTTCACAACCAGCAGAGACCATCATATACACTGGTTAACAACCAGCAGAGACCATCAGATACACTGGTTAACAACCAACCGAGACCATCAGATACACTGGTTAACAACCAACCGAGACCATCAGATACACTGGTTAACAACCAGCTTAGATCATCATATACACTGGTTAACAACCGGCTTAGACCATCATATAAACTGGTTAACAACCAGCCGAGGACATCAGATACACTGGTTAACAACCAGCCGAGTCCATCAGATACACTGGTTATCAACCAGTCGAGACCATCAGATACACTGGTTAACAACCAGCCGAGTCCATCAGATACACTGGTTAACAACCAGTCGAGACCATCAGATACACTGGTTAACAACCAGCCGAGTCCATCATATAAACTGGTTAAAAACCAGCCGAGGACATCAGACACACTGGTTAAAAATCAGCAGAGACCATCAGATACACTGATGAACAACCAGCTTAGACCATCAGATACACTGGTTAAAAACCAGCTTAGACCATCATATACACTGGTTAACAACCGGCTTAGTACATCATCTAAACTGGTTAACAACCAGCCGAGACCATCAGATACACTGGTTAACAACCAGCAGAGACCATCATATACATTGGTTAACAACCGGCTTAGACCATCATATAAACTGGTTAACAACCGGCTTAGACCATCAGATGAACTGGTTAACAACCGACCGAGACCGTCAGATACACTGATTAACAATCAGCCGACACCATCAGATACACTGGTTAACAACCAGCTTAGATCATCAGATACACTCGTTAACAACCGGCTTAGACCATCATATAAACTGGTTAACAACCAGCCGAGGACATCAGATACACTGCTTAACAACCAGCTGAGTCCATCAGATACACTGGTTAACAACCAGCAGAGACCATCAGATACACTGGTTATCAACCAGTCGAGACCATCAGATACAGTGGTTAACAACCAGCCGAGTCCATCAGATACACTGGTTAACAACCGGCTTAGACCATCATATAAACTGGTTAACAACCAGCCGAGTCCATCAGTTATACTGGTTAACAACCGGCTTAGACCATCATATAAACTGGTTAAAAACCAGCCGAGGACATCAGACACACTGGTTAACAACCAGCAGAAACCATCAGATACACTGGTTAACAACCAGCTTAGACCATCAGATGAACTGGTTAACAACCAGCAGAGACCATCAGATACACTGATGAACAACCAGCTTAGACCATCATATACACTGGTTAACAACCGGCTTAGTACATCATCTAAACTGGTTAACAACCAGCCGAGACCATCAGATATACTGGTTCACAACCAGCAGAGACCATCATATACACTGGTTAACAACCAGCTTAGACCATCATATAAACTGGTTAAAAACCAGCCGAGACCATCAGATACACTGGTTAACAATCAGCCGAGACCATCAGATACACTGGTTAACAACCAGCTTAGACCATCATATACACTGGTTAACAACCAGCAGAGACCATCAGATACACTGGTTAACAACCAGCTTAGACCATCAGATACACTGGTTAACAACCAGCAGAGACCATCAGATACACTGGTTAACAACCAACCGAGACCATCAGATACACTGGTTAACAACCAACCGAGACCATCAGATACACTGGTTAACAACCAGCTTAGACCATCAGATACACTGGTTAACAACCGGCTTAGACCATCAGATACACTGGTTAACAACCAGCTTAGACCATCAGATACACTGGTTAACAACCAGCTTAGACTATCAGATATACTGGTTAACAACCAACTGAGACCATCAGATACACTGGTTAACAACCAACCGACTCCATCAGATACACTGGTTAACAACCAGCCGAGACCATCAGATGCACAGGTTAACAACCAGCTTAGATCATCATATACACTGGTTAACAACCGGCTTAGACCATCATATAAACTGGTTAACAACCAGCCGAGGACATCAGATACACTGGTTAACAACCAGCCGAGTCCATCAGATACACTGGTTAACAACCAGCAGAGACCATCAGATACACTGGTTATCAACCAGTCGAGACCATCAGATACACTGGTTAACAACCAGCCGAGTCCATCAGATACACTGGTTAACAACCAGTCGAGACCATCAGATACACTGGTTAACAACCAGCCGAGTCCATCAGATATACTGGTTAACAACCGGCTTAGACCATCATATAAACTGGTTAAAAACCAGCCGAGGACATAAGACACACTGGTTAAAAATCAGCAGAGACCATCAGATACACTGATGAACAACCAGCTTAGACCATCAGATACACTGGTTAACAATCAGCCCAGACCATCAGCTACACTGGTTAAAAACCAGCTTAGACCATCATATACACTGGTTAACAACCGGCTTAGTACATCATTTAAACTGGTTAACAACCAGCCGAGACCATCAGATACACTGGTTAACAACCAGCAGAGACCATCATATACATTGGTTAACAACCGGCTTAGACCATCATATAAACTGGTTAACAACCGGCTTAGACCATCAGATGAACTGGTTAACAACCAACCGAGACCGTCAGATACACTGATTAACAATCAGCCGACACCATCAGATACACTGGTTAACAACCAGCTTAGATCATCAGATACACTGGTTAACAACCGGCTTAGACCATCATATAAACTGGTTAACAACCAGCCGAGGACATCAGATACACTGGTTAACAACCAGCCGAGTCCATCAGATACACTGGTTAACAACCAGCAGAGACCATCAGATACACTGGTTATCAACCAGTCGAGACCATCAGATACAGTGGTTAACAACCAGCCGAGTCCATCAGATACACTGGTTAACAACCGGCTTAGACCATCATATAAACTGGTTAACAACCAGCCGAGTCCATCAGTTATACTTGTTAACAACCGGCTTAGACCATCATATAAACTGGTTAAAAACCAGCCGAGGACATCAGACACACTGGTTAACAACCAGCAGAAACCATCAGATACACTGGTTAACAACCAGCTTAGACCATCAGATGAACTGGTTAACAACCAGCAGAGACCATCAGATACACTGATGAACAACCAGCTTACACCATCAGATACACTGGTTAACAACCAGCTTAGACCATCATATACACTGGTTAACAACCGGCTTAGTACATCATCTAAACTGGTTAACAACCAGCCGAGACCATCAGATATACTGGTTCACAACCAGCAGAGACCATCCTATACACTGGTTAACAACCAGCTTAGACCATCATATAAACTGGTTAAAAACCAGCCGAGACCATCAGATACACTGGTTAACAATCAGCCGAGACCATCAGATACACTGGTTAACAACCAGCCGAGACCATCAGATACACTGGTTAACAATCAGCCGAGACCATCAGATACACTGGTTAACAACCAGCTTAGACCATCATATACACTGGTTAACAACCAGCAGAGACCATCAGATACACTGGTTAACAACCAGCTTAGACCATCAGATACACTGGTTAACAACCAGCAGAGACCATCAGATACACTGGTTAACAACCAGCTTAGACCATCATATAAACTGGTTAAAAACCAGCCGAGACCATCAGATACACTGGTTAACAATCAGCCGAGTCCATCAGATACACTGGTTAACAACCAGCAGAGACCATCAGATACACTGGTTATCAACCAGTCGAGACCATCAGATACACTGGTTAACAACCAGCCGAATCCATCAGATACACTGGTTAACAACCAGTCGAGACCATCAGATACACTGGTTAACAACCAGCCGAGTCCATCAGATATACTGGTTAACAACCAGCTTAGACCATCATATAAACTGGTTAAAAACCAGCCGAGGACATCAGACACACTGGTTAAAAATCAGCAGAGACCATCAGATATACTGGTTAACAATCAGCCCAGACCATCAGCTACACTGGTTAAAAACCAGCTTAGACCATCATATACACTGGTTAACAACCGGCTTAGTACATCATCTAAACTGGTTAACAACCAGCCGAGACCCACAGATACACTGGTTAAAAACCAGCAGAGACCATCATATACATTGGTTAACAACCGGCTTAGACCATCATATAAACTGGTTAACAACCGGCTTAGACCATCAGATGAACTGGTTAACAACCAACCGAGACCGTCAGATACACTGATTAACAATCAGCCGACACCATCAGATACACTGGTTAACAACCAGCTTAGATCATCAGATACACTGGTTAACAACCGGCTTAGACCATCATATAAACTGGTTAACAACCAGCCGAGGACATCAGATACACTGGTTAACAACCAGCCGAGTCCATCAGATACACTGGTTAACAACCAGCAGAGACCATCAGATACACTGGTTATCAACCAGTCGAGACCATCAGATACAGTGGTTAACAACCAGCCGAGTCCATCATATACACTGGTTAACAACCGGCTTAGACCATCATATAAACTGGTTAAAAACCAGCCGAGGACATCAGACACACTGGTTAACAACCAGCAGAAACCATCAGATACACTGGTTAACAACCAGCTTAGACCATCAGATGAACTGGTTAACAACCAGCAGAGACCATCAGATACACTGATGAACAACCAGCTTACACCATCAGATACACTGGTTAACAACCAGCTTAGACCATCATATACACTGGTTAACAACCGGCTTAGTACATCATCTAAACTGGTTCACAACCAGCAGAGACCATCATATACACTGGTTAACAACCAGCTTAGACCATCATATAAACTGGTTAAAAACCAGCCGAGACCATCAGATACACTGGTTAACAATCAGCCGAGACCATCAGATACACTGGTTAACAACCAGCAGAGACCATCAGATACACTGGTTAACAACCAGCTTAGACCATCAGATACACTGGTTAACAACCAGCAGAGACCATCAGATACACTGGTTAACAACCAACCGAGACCATCAGATACACTGGTTAACAACCAACCGAGACCATCAGATACACTGGTTAACAACCAGCTTAGACCATCAGATACACTGGTTAACAACCGGCTTAGACCATCAGAAGAACTGGTTAACAACCAGCTTAGACCATCAGATACACTGGTTAACAACCAGCTTAGACCATCACATACACTGGTTAAAAACCAGCTTAGACCATCAGATACACTGGTTAACAACCAGCTTAGACTATCAGATATACTGGTTAACAACCAACTGAGACCATCAGATACACTGGTTAACAACCAACCGACTCCATCAGATACACTGGTTAACAACCAGCTGAGACCATCAGATACACTGGTTAACAACCAACCGACTCCATCAGATACACTGATTAACAACCAGCCGAGACCATCAGATACACTGGTTAACAACCAACCGACTCCATCAGATACACTGATTAACAACCAGCCGAGACCATCAGATACACTGGTTAACAACCAACCGACTCCATCAGATACACTGATTAACAACCAGCCGAGACCATCAGATTCACTGATTAACAACCAGCCGAGACCATCAGATTCACTGGTTATCAACCAACTGAGGACATCAGATACACTGGTTAACAACCAGCTTAGACCATCAGATACACTGGTTAACAACCAGCAGAGACCATCAGATACACTGGTTATCAACCAGTCGGGACCATCAGATACACTGGTTAACAACCAGCCGAGACCATCAGATACACTGGTTAACAACCAGCTTAGACCATCATATACACTGGTTAACAACCTGCTTAGACCATCAGATGAACTGGTTAACAACCAGCAGAGACCATCAGATATACTGGTTAACAACCAGCTTAGACCATCAGATACACTGGTTAACAACCAGCTTAGACCATCAGATGAACTGGTTAACAACCAGCCGAGACCATCAGATACACTGATTAACAACCAGCCGAGACCATCAGATATACTGGTTAACAACCAGCAGAGACCATCATATACACTGGTTAACAACCGGCTTAGACCATCAGATGAACTGGTTAACAACCAGCAGAGACCATAAGATATACTGGTTAACAACCAGCTTAGACCATCAGATACACTGGTTAACAACCAGCTTAGACCATCCGATGAACTGGTTAACAACCAGCCGAGACCATCAGATACACTGATTAACAACCAGCCGAGACCATCAGATATACTGGTTAACAACCAGCAGAGACCATCAGATATACTGGTTAACAACCAGCTTAGACCATCAGATACACTGGTTAACAACCAGCTTAGACCATCAGATGAACTGGTTAACAACCAGCCGAGACCATCAGATACACTGATTAACAACCAGCCGAGACCATCAGATATACTGGTTAACAACCAGCAGAGACCATCAGATTCACTGATTAACAACCAGCCGAGACCATCAGATATACTGGTTAACAACCAGCTTAGACCATCAGATACACTGATTAACAACCAGCCGAGACCATCAGATATACTGGTTAACAACCAGCAGAGACCATCAGATACACTGGTTAACAACCAGCTTAGACCATCAGATACACTGGTTAACAACCAGCAGAGACCATCAGATACACTGGTTATCAACCAGTCGGGACCATCAGATACACTGGTTAACAACCAGCCGAGACCATCAGATACACTGGTTAACAACCAGCTTAGACCATCATATACACTGGTTAACAACCTGCTTAGACCATCAGATGAACTGGTTAACAACCAGCAGAGACCATCAGATATACTGGTTAACAACCAGCTTAGACCATCAGATACACTGGTTAACAACCAGCTTAGACCATCAGATGAACTGGTTAACAACCAGCCGAGACCATCAGATACACTGATTAACAACCAGCCGAGACCATCAGATATACTGGTTAACAACCAGCAGAGACCATCATATACACTGGTTAACAACCGGCTTAGACCATCAGATGAACTGGTTAACAACCAGCAGAGACCATCAGATATACTGGTTAACAACCAGCTTAGACCATCAGATACACTGGTTAACAACCAGCTTAGACCATCAGATGAACTGGTTAACAACCAGCCGAGACCATCAGATACACTGATTAACAACCAGCCGAGACCATCAGATATACTGGTTAACAACCAGCAGAGACCATCAGATATACTGGTTAACAACCAGCTTAGACCATCAGATACACTGGTTAACAACCAGCTTAGACCATCAGATGAACTGGTTAACAACCAGCCGAGACCATCAGATACACTGATTAACAACCAGCCGAGACCATCAGATATACTGGTTAACAACCAGCAGAGACCATCAGATACACTGATTAACAACCAGCCGAGACCATCAGATATACTGGTTAACAACCAGCTTAGACCATCAGATACACTGATTAACAACCAGCCGAGACCATCAGATATACTGGTTAACAACCAGCAGAGACCATCAGATACACTGGTTAACAACCAGCTTAGACCATCAGATGAACTGGTTAACAACCAGCCGAGACCATCAGATACACTGATTAACAACCAGCCGAGACCATCAGATACACTGGTTAACAACCAGCAGAGTCCATCAGATACACTGATTAACAACCAGCCGAGACCATCAGATATACGGGTTAACAACCAGCTTAGACCATCATATACACTGGTTAACAACCGGCTTAGACCATCAGATGAACTGGTTAAAAACCAGCAGAGACCATCAGATATACTGGTTAACAACCAGCTTAGACCATCAGATACACTGGTTAACAACCAGCTTAGACCATCAGATGAACTGGTTAACAACCAGCCGAGACGATCAGATATACTGGTTAACAACCAGCTTAGACCATCAGATACACTGGTTAACAACCAGCTTAGACCATCTGATACACTGGTTAACAACTAGCCGAGTCTATCAGATACACTGGTTAACAACCAGGTGAGACCATCAGATACACTGATTAACAACCAGCCGACTCCATCAGATACACTGATTAACAACCAACTGAGACCATCAGTTACACTGGTTAACAACCAGCCGAGACCATCAGATACGCTGGTTAATAACCAGGTTAGACCATCAGATACACTGGTTAACAACCAGCTTAGACCATCAGATACACTGGTTAACAACCAGCCGAGACCATCAGATACACTGGTTAACAACTAGCCAAGTCTATCAGATACACTGGTTAACAACCAGCCAAGTCCAGCAGATACACTGGTTAACAACCAGCCGAGGACATCAGATATACTGGTTAACAACCAGCTTACACCATCATATACACTGGTTAACAACCGGCTTAGACCATCAGATGAACTGGTTAACAACCAGCAGATATACTGGTTAACAACCAGCTTAGACCATCAGATACACTGGTTAACAACCAGCTTAGACTATCAGATATACTGGTTAACAACCAACCGACTCCATCAGATACACTGATTAAAAACCAGGTTAGACCATCAGATACACTTATTAACAACCAGCTTAGACCATCAGATACACTGGTTAACAACCAACCGACTTCATCAGATACACTGGTTAAGAACAAGCCAAGACCGTCAGATACACTGGTTAATAACCAGGTTAGACCATCAGATACACTTATTAACAACCAGCTTAGACCATCAGATACACTGGTTAACAACCAGCCGAGACCATCAGATACACTGGTTAACAACGAGCTGAGTCCGTCAGATACAATGGTTAACAACCACCAGAGACCATCAGATACACTGGTTAACAACCAACCGAGACCATCAGATACACTGGTTAACAACCAGCTTAGACCATCAGATACACTGGTTAAAAACCAGCCGAGACCATCAGATACACTGGTTAACAACTAGCCGAGTCTATCAGATACACTGGTTAACAACCAGGTGAGACCATCAGATACACTGATTAACAACCAGCCGACTCCATCAGATACACTGATTAACAACCAACTGAGACCATCAGTTACACTGGTTAACAACCAGCTTAGA
Organism: Telmatherina bonti; assembly: GCF_933228915.1. Lineage (NCBI taxonomy): Eukaryota > Metazoa > Chordata > Actinopteri > Atheriniformes > Telmatherinidae > Telmatherina > Telmatherina bonti. Next base: position 2,565,251 of record NC_136615.1, read on the forward strand.
CCATCATATACACTGGTTAACAACTGGCTTAGTACATCATCTAAACTTGTTAACAACCAGCCGAGACCATCAGATACACTGGTTAAAAACCAGCCGAGACCATCAGATACACTGGTTAAAAACCAGCCGAGACCATCAGATACGCTGGTTAATAACCAGGTTAGACCATCAGATACACTGGTTAACAACCAGCTTAGACCATCAGATACACTGGTTAACAACCAGCCGAGACCATCAGATACACTGGTTAACAACTAGCCGAGTCTATCAGATACACTGGTTAACAACCAGGTCAGACCATCAGATACACTGATTAACAACCAGCCTACTCCACCAGATACACTGATTAACAACCAACTGAGACCATCAGTTACACTGGTTAACATCCGGCTTAGTACATCATCTAAACTTGTTAACAACCAGCCGAGACCATCAGATACACTGGTTAACAACCAGCAGAGACCATCATATACACTGGTTAACAACCGGCTTAGACCATCATATAAACTGGTTAACAACCAGCCGAGTCCATCAGTTATACTGGTTAACAACCGGCTTAGACCATCATATAAACTGGTTAAAAACCAGCCGAGGACATCAGACACACTGGTTAAAAATCAGCAGAGACCATCAGATATACTGGTTAACAACCAGCCCAGACCATCAGCTACACTGGTTAAAAACCAGCTTAGACCATCATATACACTGGTTAACAACCGGCTTAGTACATCATCTAAACTGGTTAACAACCAGCCGAGACCATCAGATACACTGGTTAACAACCAGCAGAGACCATCATATACATTGGTTAACAACCGGCTTAGACCATCATATAAACTGGTTAACAACCGGCTTAGACCATCATATGAACCGGTTAACAACCAGCCGTGGACATCAGATACACTGGTTAACAACCAACCGAGACCGTCAGATACACTGATTAACAATCAGCTTAGACCATCATATACACTGGTTAACAACCGGTTTAGACCATCATATGAACTGGTTAACAACCAGCCGTGGACATCAGATACACTGGTTAACAACCAACCGAGACCGTCAGATACACTGATTAACAATCAGCCGACACCATCAGATACACTGGTTAACAACCAGCTTAGATCATCATATACACTGTTTAACAACCGGCTTAGACCATCATATAAACTGGTTAAAAACCAGCCGAGGACATCAGACACACTGGTTAAAAATCAGCAGAGACCATCAGATACACTGATGAACAACCAGCTTAGACCATCATCTAAACTGGTTAACAACCAGCCGAGACCATCAGATACACTGGTTAACAACCAGCCGAGACCATCAGATACACTGGTTAACAACTAGCCGAGTCTAACCAGCTTAGATCATCATATACACTGTTTAACAACCGGCTTAGACCATCATATAAACTGGTTAAAAACCAGCCGAGGACATCAGACACACTGGTTAAAAATCAGCAGAGACCATCAGATACACTGATTAACAACCAGCCGACTCCACCAGATACACTGATTAACAACCAACTGAGACCATCAGTAACACTGGTTAACAACCGGCTTAGTACATCATCTAAACTTGTTAACAACCAGCCGAGACCATCAGATACACTGGTTAACAACCAGCAGAGACCATCATATACACTGGTTAACAACCGGCTTAGACCATCATATAAACTGGTTAACAACCAGCCGAGTCCATCAGTTATACTGGTTAACAACCGGCTTAGACCATCATATAAACTGGTTAAAAACCAGCCGAGGACATCAGACACACTGGTTAAAAATCAGCAGAGACCATCAGATATACTGGTTAACAACCAGCCCAGACCATCAGCTACACTGGTTAAAAACCAGCTTAGACCATCATATACACTGGTTAACAACCGGCTTAGTACATCATCTAAACTGGTTAACAACCAGCCGAGACCATCAGATACACTGGTTAACAACCAGCCGAGACCATCAGATACACTGGTTAACAACTAGCCGAGTCTATCAGATACACTGGTTAACAACCAACTGAGACCATCAGTTACACTGGTTAACAACCGGCTTAGTACATCATCTAAACTTGTTAACAACCAGCCGAGACCATCAGATACACTGGTTAACAACCAGCAGAGACCATCATATACACTGGTTAACAACCGGCTTAGACCATCATATAAACTGGTTAACAACCAGCCGAGTCCATCAGTTATACTGGTTAACAACCGGCTTAGACCATCATATAAACTGGTTAAAAACCAGCCGAGGACATCAGACACACTGGTTAAAAATCAGCAGAGACCATCAGATATACTGGTTAACAACCAGCCCAGACCATCAGCTACACTGGTTAAAAACCAGCTTAGACCATCATATACACTGGTTAACAACCGGCTTAATACATCATCTAAACTGGTTAACAACCAGCCGAGACCATCAGATACACTGGTTAACAACCAGCAGAGACCATCATATACATTGGTTAACAACCGGCTTAGACCATCATATAAACTGGTTAACAACCGGCTTAGACCATCATATGAACCGGTTAACAACCAGCCGTGGACATCAGATACACTGATTAACAACCAACTGAGACCATCAGTTACACTGGTTAACAACCGGCTTAGTACATCATCTAAACTTGTTAACAACCAGCCGAGACTATCAGATACACTGGTTAACAACCAGCAGAGACCATCATATACACTGGTTAACAACCGGCTTAGACCATCATATAAACTGGTTAACAACCAGCCGAGTCCATCAGTTATACTGGTTAACAACCGGCTTAGACCATCATATAAACTGGTTAAAAACCAGCCGAGGACATCAGACACACTGGTTAAAATTCAGCAGAGACCATCAGATATACTGGTTAACAACCAGCCCAGACCATCATCTACACTGGTTAAAAACCAGCTTAGACCATCATATACACTGGTTAACACCCGGCTTAGTACATCATCTAAACTGGTTAACAACCAGCCGAGACCATCAGATACACTGGTTAACAACCAGCCGAGACCATCAGATACACTGGTTAACAACTAGCCGAGTCTATCAGATACACTGGTTAACAACCAGGTGAGACCATCAGATACACTTATTAACAACCAGCCGACTCCACCAGATACACTGATTAACAACCAACTGAGACCATCAGTTACACTGGTTAACAACCGGCTTAGTACATCATCTAAACTTGTTAACAACCAGCCGAGACCATCAGATACACTGGTTAACAACCAGCAGAGACCATCATATACACTGGTTAACAACCGGCTTAGACCATCATATAAACTGGTTAACAACCTGCCGAGTCCATCAGTTATACTGGTTAACAACCGGCTTAGACCATCATATAAACTGGTTAAAAACCAGCCGAGGACATCAGACACACTGGTTAAAAATCAGCAGAGACCATCAGATATACTGGTTAACAACCAGCCCAGACCATCAGCTACACTGGTTAAAAACCAGCTTAGACCATCATATACACTGGTTAACAACCGGCTTAGTACATCATCTAAACTGGTTAACAACCAGCCGAGACCATCAGATACACTGGTTAACAACCAGCAGAGACCATCATATACATTGGTTAACAACCGGCTTAGACCATCATATAAACTGGTTAACAACCGGCTTAGACCATCATATGAACCGGTTAACAACCAGCCGTGGACATCAGATACACTGGTTAACAACCAACCGAGACCGTCAGATACACTGATTAACAATCAGCCGACACCATCAGATACACTGGTTAACAACCAGCTTAGATCATCATATACACTGGTTAACAACCGGCTTAGACCATCATATAAACTGGTTAAAAACCAGCCGAGGACATCAGACACACTGGTTAAAGATCAGCAGAGACCATCAGATACACTGATGAACAACCAGCTTAGACCATCAGATACACTGGTTAACAAGCAGCCCAGACCATCAGCTACACTGGTTAAAAACCAGCTTAGACCATCATATACACTGGTTAACAAATGGCTTAGTACATCATCTAAACTGGTTAACAACCAGCCGAGACCATCAGATACACTGGTTAACAACCAGCAGAGACCATCATATACATTGGTTAACAACCGGCTTAGACCATCATATAAACTGGTTAACAACCGGCTTAGACCATCATATGAACTGGTTAACAACCAGCCATGGACATCAGATACACTGGTTAACAACCATCCGAGACCGTCAGATACACTGATTAACAATCAGCCGACACCATCAGATACACTGGTTAACAACCAGCCGAGGACATCAGATACACTGGTTAACAACCAGCCGAGTCCATCAGATACACTGGTTAACAACCAGCTTAGACTATCAGATATACTGGTTAACAACCAACTGAAATCATCACATACACTGGTTAACAACCAGCTTAGACTATCAGATATACTGGTTAACAACCAGCTTAGACCATCACATACACTGGTTAACAACCAACTGAGACCATCAGATACACTGGTTAAAAACCAACCGACTCCATCAGATACACTGGTTAACAACCAGCTTAGACTATCAGATATACTTGTTAACAACCAACTGAGACCATCAGATACACTGGTTAACAACCAGCTTAGACCATCACATACACTGGTTAACAACCACCCGAGACCATCAGATACACTGGTTAACAACCAACCGACTCCATCAGATACACTGGTTAAAAACCAGCTTAGACCATCAAATACACTGATTAACAACCAGCTTAGACCATCAAATACACTGATTAACAACCAGCCGAGTCCATCAGATATACTGATTAACAACCAGCTTAAAAAATCAGATACACTGATTAACAACCAGCTTAGGCCATCAAATACACTGATTAACAACCACCCGAGTCCATCAGATATACTGATTAACAACCAGCTTAAAAAATCAGATACACTGATTAACAACCAGCTTAGACCATCACATACACTGGTTAACAACCAGCTTAGACCATCAGATACACTGGTTAACAACCGGCTTAGACCATCATATAAACTGGTTAACAACCAGCCGAGGACATCAGATACACTGGTTAACAACCGGCTTAGACCATCATATAAACTGGTTAACAACCAACCGAGAACATCAGATACACTGATTAACAACCAGCTTTGACCATCAGATAGACTGGTTAACAATCAGCTGAGGACATCAGATACACTGGTTAACAACCAGCCGAGTCCATCAGATACACTGGTTAACAACCAGCAGAGACCATCAGATACACTGGTTATCAACCAGTCGAGACCATCAGATACACTGGTTGTCAACCAGCCGAGTCCATCAGATACACTGGTTTACAACCACACGAGTCGATCAGATACACTGGTTAAAAACCAGCCGAGTTCATCAGATACACTAATTAACAACCAGCCGAGTCCATCAGATACACTGGTTAACAACCAGCTTAGACCATCATATACACTGGTTAACAACCGGCTTAGTACATCATCTAAACTGGTTAACAACCAGCCGAGGACATCAGATACACTGGTTAACAACCAGCAGATACCATCATATACACTGGTTAACAACCGGCTTAGACCATCATATAAACTGGTTAACAACCAACCGAGACCATCAGATACACTGGTTAACAACCAGCTTAGACCATCATATACACTGGTTAACCACCGGCTTAGACCATCATATAAACTGGTTAAAAACTAGCCGAGGACATCAGACACACTGGTTAACAACCAGCCGAGACCATCAGATATACTGGTTAACAACCAGCAGAGATCATCAGATACACTGATGAACAACCAGCTGAGACCATCAGATACACTGGTTAACAATCAGCCCAGACCATCAGCTACACTGGTTAACAACCAGCTTAGACCATCATATACACTGGTTAACAACCGACTTAGTACATCATCTAAACTGGTTAACAACCAGCCGAGGACATCAGATACACTGGTTAACAACCAGCCGAGACCATCAGCTACACTGGTTAACAACCAGCAGAGACCATCAGATATACTGGTTAACAACCAGCAGAGACCATCAGATACACTGGTTATCAACCAGTCGAGAACATCAGATACACTGGTTGTCAGCCAGCTGAGTCCATCAGATACACTGGTTAAAAACCAGCTTAGACCATCAGATAAACTGATTAACAACCAGCTTAAAAAAATCAGATACACTGGTTAACAACCAGCTTAGACCATCACATACACTGGTTAACAACCAAACGAGACCATCAGATACACTGGTTAACAACCAGCTTAGACCATCATATACACTGGTTAACAACCGGCTTAGTACATCATCTAAACTGGTTAACAACCAGCCGAGGACATCAGATACACTGGTTAACAACTAGCCGAGACCATCAGATACACTGGTTAACAACCAGCCGAGTCCATCAGATACACTGGTTAACAACCAGCAGAGACCATCAGATACACTGGTTATCAACCAGTCGAGAACATCAGATACGCTGGTTGTCAGCCAGCTGAGTCCATCAGATACACTGGTTAAAAACCAGCTTAGACCATCAGAAACACTGATTAACAACCAGCTTAAAAAAATCAGATACACTGGTTAACAACCAGCTTAGACCATCACATACACTGGTTAACAACCAAACGAGACCATCAGATACACTGGTTAACAACCAGCTTAGACCATCATATACACTGGTTAACAACCGGCTTAGTACATCATCTAAACTGGTTAACAACCAGCCGAGGACATCAGATACACTGGTTAACAACTAGCCGATACCATCAGATACACTGGTTAACAATCAGCCCAGACCATCAGCTACACTGGTTAACAACCAGCAGAGACCATCATATACACTGGTTAACAACCGGCTTAGACCATCATATAAACTGGTTAACAACCAGCCGAGGACATCAGATACACTGGTTAACAACCAGCCGAGACCATCAGATACATGGGATAAAAATCAGCCGAGACCATCAGATACACTGGTTAACAACCAGCTTAGACCATCAGATACACTGGTTAACAACCAGCCGAGGACATCAGATACACTGGTTAACAACCAACCGAGACCATCAGATACACTGATTAACAATCAGCCGAGACCATCAGATACACTGGTTAACAACCGGCTTAGACCATCATATAAACTGGTTAACAACCAGCCGAGGACATCAGATACACTGGTTAACAACCAACCGAGACCATCAGATACACTGATTAACAACAAGCTTAGACCATCAGATACACTGGTTAACAACCAGCAGAGACCATCAGATACACTGATTAACAACAAGCTTAGACCATCAGATACACTGGTTATCAACCAGCAGAGACCATCAGATACACTGGTTAACAATCAGCCCAGACCATCAGATACACTGGTTAACAATCAGCCGAGTCAATCAGATACACTGGTTAACAACCAGTCGAGACCATCAGATACACTGGTTAACAACCAGCTTAGACCATCACATACACTGGTTAAAAACCAAACGAGACCATCAGATACACTGGTTAACAACCAGCTTAGACCATCATATACACTGGTTAACAACCGGCTTAGTACATCATCTAAACTGGTTAACAACCAGCCGAGGACATCAGATACACTGGTTAACAACTAGCCGAGACCATCAGATACACTGGTTAACAATCAGCCCAGACCATCATATACACTGGTTAACAATCGGCTTAGTACATCATCTAAACTGGTTAACAACCAGCCGAGGACATCAGATACACTGGTTAACAACCAGCCGAGACCATCAGCTACACTGGTTAACAACCAGCAGAGACCATCAGATACACTGGTTAACAACCAGCAGAGACCATCAGATACACTGGTTATCAACCAGTCGAGAACATCAGATACACTGGTTGTCAACCAGCTGAGTCCATCAAATACACTGGTTAAAAACCAGCTTAGACCATCAGATACACTGATTAACAACCAGCCGAGACCATCAGATATACTGATTAACAACCAGCTTAAAAAAATCAGATACACTGATTAACAACCAGCTTAGACCATCACATACACTGGTTAACAACCAGCTTAGACCATCAGATACACTGGTTAACAACCAGCAGAGACCATCAGATACACTGGTTAACAATCAGCCGAGTCCATCAGATACACTGGTTAACAACCAGTCGAGAACATCAGATACACTGGTTAAAAACCAGCTTAGACCATCAGATACACTGATTAACAACCAGCTTAAAAAAATCAGATACACTGGTTAACAACCAGCTTAGACCATCACATACACTGGTTAACAACCAACCGAGACCATCAGATACATTGGTTAACAACCAGCTTAGACCATCACATACACTGGTTAACAACCAGCTTAAAAAAATCAGATACACTGGTTAACAACCAGCTTAGACCATCACATACACTGGTTAACAACCAACCGAGACCATCAGATACACTGGTTAACAACCAGCTTAGACCATCATATACACTGGTTAACAACCGGCTTAGACCATCATATAAACTGGTTAAAAACCAGCCGAGGACATCAGATACACTGATTAACAACCAACCGAGACCATCAGATACATTGGTTAACAACCAGCTTAGACCATCACATACACTGGTTAACAACCAGCTTAGACTATCAGATATACTGGTTAACAACCAGAAGAGATCATCAGATACACTGATGAACAACCAGCTGAGACCATCAGATACACTGGTTAACAACCAGCTTAGACCATCATATACACTGGTTAACAACCGGCTTAGACCATCATATAAACTGGTTAAAAACCAGCTTAGTACAACATCTAAACTGGTTAACAACCAGCCGAGACCATCAGATACACTGGTTAACAATCAGCCCAGACCATCAGCTACACTGGTTAACAACCAGCTTAGACCATCATATACACTGGTTAACAACCGGCTTAGTACATCATCCAAACTGGTTAACAACCAGCCGAGACCATCAGATACACTGGTTAACAATCAGCCCAGACCATTAGCTACACTGGTTAACAACCAGCAGAGACCATCATATACACTGGTTAACAACCGGCTTAGACCATCATATAAACTGGTTAACAACCAGCCGAGGACATCAGATACACTGGTTAACAACCAACCGAGACCATCAGATACATGGAATAACAATCAGCCGAGACCATCAGATACACTGGTTAACAACCAGCTTAGACCATCAGATACACTGGTTAACAACCAGCCGAGTCCATCAGATACACTGGTTAACAACCAGCCGAGACCATCAGATACATGGAATAACAATCAGCCGAGACCATCAGATACACTGGTTAACAATCAGCTGAGGACATCAGATACACTGGTTAACAACCAGCCGAGTCCATCATATACACTGGTTGTCAACCAGCCGAGTCCATCAGATACACTGGTTAACAATCAGCCGAGACCATCAGATACGCTGGTTATCAACCAGCCGAGTCCATCAGATACACTGGTTGTCAACCAGCCGAGTCCATCAGATACACTGGTTAACAATCAGCCGAGACCATCAGATACACTGGTTAACAACCAGCATAGACCATCATATACACTGGTTAACAATCAGCCGAGACCATCAGATACACTGGTTAACAACCAGCAGAGACCATCAGATACACTGGTTATCAACCAGCCGAGTCCATCAGATACACTGGTTGTCAACCAGCCGAGTCCATCAGATACACTGGTTAACAACCAGCAGAGACCATCATATACACTGGTTAACAATCAGCCGAGACCATCAGATACACTGGTTAACAACCAGCAGAGACCATCATATACACTGGTTAACAATCAGCCGAGACCATCAGATACACTGGTTAACAACCAGCAGAGACCATCATATACACTGGTTAACAACCAGCTTAGACCATCATATACACTGGTTAACAACCGGCTTAGTACATCATCCAAACTGGTTAACAACCAGCCGAGACCATCAGATACACTGGTTAACAATCAGCCCAGACCATTAGCTACACTGGTTAACAACCAGCAGAGACCATCATATACACTGGTTAACAACCGGCTTAGACCATCATATAAACTGGTTAACAACCAGCCGAGGACATCAGATACATGGAATAACAATCAGCCGAGACCATCAGATACACTGGTTAACAACCAGCTTAGACCATCAGATACACTGGTTAACAACCAGCCGAGTCCATCAGATACACTGGTTAACAACCAGCCGAGACCATCAGATACATGGAATAACAATCAGCCGAGACCATCAGATACACTGGTTAACAACCAACCGAGACCATCAGATACATGGAATAACAATCAGCCGAGACCATCAGATACACTGGTTAACAACCAGCTTAGACCATCAGATACACTGGTTAACAACCAGCCGAGTCCATCAGATACACTGGTTAACAACCAGCCGAGACCATCAGATACATGGAATAACAATCAGCCGAGACCATCAGATACACTGGTTAACAATCAGCTGAGGACATCAGATACACTGGTTAACAACCAGCCGAGTCCATCAGATACACTGGTTGTCAACCAGCCGAGTCCATCAGATACACTGGTTAACAATCAGCCGAGACCATCAGATACGCTGGTTATCAACCAGCCGAGTCCATCAGATACACTGGTTGTCAACCAGCCGAGTCCATCAGATACACTGGTTAACAATCAGCCGAGACCATCAGATACACTGGTTAACAACCAGCATAGACCATCATATACACTGGTTAACAATCAGCCGAGACCATCAGATACACTGGTTAACAACCAGCAGAGACCATCAGATACACTGGTTATCAACCAGCCGAGTCCATCAGATACACTGGTTGTCAACCAGCCGAGTCCATCATATACACTGGTTAACAATCAGCCGAGACCATCAGATACACTGGTTAACAACCAGCAGAGACCATCATATACACTGGTTAACAACCGGCTTAGACCATCACATAAACTGGTTAACAACCAGCAGAGACCATCAGATACACTGGTTAACAACCAGCTTAGACCATCATATACACTGGTTAACAACCGGCTTAGTACATCATCTAAACTGGTTAACAACCAGCCGAGGACATCAGATACACTGGTTAACAACCAGCCGAGACCATCACCTACACTGGTTAACAACCAGCAGAGACCATCAGATACACTGGTTAACAACCAGCAGAGACCATCAGATACACTGGTTATCAACCAGTCGAGAACATCAGATCCACTGGTTGTCAACCAGCTGAGTCCATCAAATACACTGGTTAAAAACCAGCTTAGACCATCAGATACACTGATTAACAACCAGCCGAGACCATCAGATATACTGATTAACAACCAGCTTAAAAAAATCAGATACACTGATTAACAACCAGCTTAGACCATCACATACACTGGTTAACAACCAGCTTAGACCATCAGATACACTGGTTAACAACCAGCAGAGACCATCAGATACACTGGTTAACAATCAGCCGAGTCCATCAGATACACTGGTTAACAACCAGTCGAGAACATCAGATACACTGGTTAAAAACCAGCTTAGACCATCAGATACACTGATTAACAACCAGCTTAAAAAAATCAGATACACTGGTTAACAACCAGCTTAGACCATCACATACACTGGTTAACAACCAACCGAGACCATCAGATACATTGGTTAACAACCAGCTTAGACCATCACATACACTGGTTAACAACCAGCTTAAAAAAATCAGATACACTGGTTAACAACCAGCTTAGACCATCACATACACTGGTTAACAACCAACCGAGACCATCAGATACACTGGTTAACAACCAGCTTAGACCATCATATACACTGGTTAACAACCGGCTTAGACCATCATATAAACTGGTTAAAAACCAGCCGAGGACATCAGATACACTGATTAACAACCAACCGAGACCATCAGATACATTGGTTAACAACCAGCTTAGACCATCACATACACTGGTTAACAACCAGCTTAGACTATCAGATATACTGGTTAACAACCAGAAGAGATCATCAGATACACTGATGAACAACCAGCTGAGACCATCAGATACACTGGTTTACAACCAGCTTAGACCATCATATACACTGGTTAACAACCGGCTTAGACCATCATATAAACTGGTTAAAAACCAGCTTAGTACATCATCTAAACTGGTTAACAACCAGCCGAGACCATCAGATACACTGGTTAACAATCAGCCCAGACCATCAGCTACACTGGTTAACAACCAGCTTAGACCATCATATACACTGGTTAACAACCGGCTTAGTACATCATCCAAACTGGTTAACAACCAGCCGAGACCATCAGATACACTGGTTAACAATCAGCCCAGACCATTAGCTACACTGGTTAACAACCAGCAGAGACCATCATATACACTGGTTAACAACCGGCTTAGACCATCATATAAACTGGTTAACAACCAGCCGAGGACATCAGATACACTGGTTAACAACCAACCGAGACCATCAGATACATGGAATAACAATCAGCCGAGACCATCAGATACACTGGTTAACAACCAGCTTAGACCATCAGATACACTGGTTAACAACCAGCCGAGTCCATCAGATACACTGGTTAACAACCAGCCGAGACCATCAGATACATGGAATAACAATCAGCCGAGACCATCAGATACACTGGTTAACAATCAGCTGAGGACATCAGATACACTGGTTAACAACCAGCCGAGTCCATCATATACACTGGTTGTCAACCAGCCGAGTCCATCAGATACACTGGTTAACAATCAGCCGAGACCATCAGATACGCTGGTTATCAACCAGCCGAGTCCATCAGATACACTGGTTGTCAACCAGCCGAGTCCATCAGATACACTGGTTAACAATCAGCCGAGACCATCAGATACACTGGTTAACAACCAGCATAGACCATCATATACACTGGTTAACAATCAGCCGAGACCATCAGATACACTGGTTAACAACCAGCAGAGACCATCAGATACACTGGTTATCAACCAGCCGAGTCCATCAGATACACTGGTTGTCAACCAGCCGAGTCCATCAGATACACTGGTTAACAACCAGCAGAGACCATCATATACACTGGTTAACAATCAGCCGAGACCATCAGATACACTGGTTAACAACCAGCAGAGACCATCATATACACTGGTTAACAATCAGCCGAGACCATCAGATACACTGGTTAACAACCAGCAGAGACCATCATATACACTGGTTAACAACCAGCTTAGACCATCATATACACTGGTTAACAACCGGATTAGTACATCATCCAAACTGGTTAACAACCAGCCGAGACCATCAGATACACTGGTTAACAATCAGCCCAGACCATTAGCTACACTGGTTAACAACCAGCAGAGACCATCATATACACTGGTTAACAACCGGCTTAGACCATCATATAAACTGGTTAACAACCAGCCGAGGACATCAGATACACTGGTTAACAACCAACCGAGACCATCAGATACATGGAATAACAATCAGCCGAGACCATCAGATACACTGGTTAACAACCAGCTTAGACCATCAGATACACTGGTTAACAACCAGCCGAGTCCATCAGATACACTGGTTAACAACCAGCCGAGACCATCAGATACATGGAATAACAATCAGCCGAGACCATCAGATACACTGGTTAACAATCAGCTGAGGACATCAGATACACTGGTTAACAACCAGCCGAGTCCATCAGATACACTGGTTGTCAACCAGCCGAGTCCATCAGATACACTGGTTAACAATCAGCCGAGACCATCAGATACGCTCGTTATCAACCAGCCGAGTCCATCAGATACACTGGTTGTCAACCAGCCGAGTCCATCAGATACACTGGTTAACAATCAGCCGAGACCATCAGATACACTGGTTAACAACCAGCATAGACCATCATATACACTGGTTAACAATCAGCCGAGACCATCAGATACACTGGTTAACAACCAGCAGAGACCATCAGATACACTGGTTATCAACCAGCCGAGTCCATCATATACACTGGTTAACAATCAGCCGAGACCATCAGATACACTGGTTAACAACCAGCAGAGACCATCATATACACTGGTTAACAACCGGCTTAGACCATCACATAAACTGGTTAACAACCAGCAGAGACCATCAGATACACTGGTTAACAACCAGCTTAGACCATCATATACACTGGTTAACAACCGGCTTAGTACATCATCTAAACTGGTTAACAACCAGCCGAGGACATCAGATACACTGGTTAACAACCAGCCGAGACCATCACCTACACTGGTTAACAACCAGCAGAGACCATCAGATACACTGGTTAACAACCAGCAGAGACCATCAGATACACTGGTTATCAACCAGTCGAGAACATCAGATCCACTGGTTGTCAACCAGCTGAGTCCATCAGATACACTGGTTAAAAACCAGCTTAGACCATCAGATACACTGATTAACAACCAGCCGAGACCATCAGATACACTGATTAACAACCAACCGAGACCATCAGATACATTGGTTAACAACCAGCTTAGACCATCACATACACTGGTTAACAACCAGCCGAGACCATCAGATATACTGGTTAACAACCAACTGAGACCATCAGATACACTGGTTAAGTACCAACCGACTCCATCAGATACACTGGTTAACAACCAGCCGAGACCATCAGATACACTGGTTAACAATCAGCCCAGACCATCAGCTACACTGGTTAACAACCAGCAGAGACCATCATATACACTGGTTAACAACCGGCTTAGACCATCATATAAACTGGTTAACAACCAGCCGAGGACATCAGATACACTGGTTAACAACCAACCGAGACCATCAGATACATGGAATAACAATCAGCCGAGACCATCAGATACACTGGTTAACAACCAGCTTAGACCATCAGATACACTGGTTAACAACCAGCCGAGTCCATCAGATACACTGGTTAACAACCAGCCGAGACCATCAGATACATGGAATAAAAATCAGCCGAGACCATCAGATACACTGGTTAACAATCAGCTGAGGACATCAGATACACAGGTTAACAACCAGCCGAGTCCATCAGATACACTGGTTGTCAACCAGCCGAGTCCATCAGATACACTGGTTAACAACCAGCCGAGTCCATCAGATACACTGGTTGTCAACCAGCCGAGTCCATCAGATACACTGGTTAACAATCAGCCGAGACCATCAGATACGCTGGTTATCAACCAGCCGAGTCCATCAGATACACTGGTTAACAATCAGCCGAGACCATCAGATACACTGGTTAACAACCAGCAGAGACCATCTTATACACTGGTTAACAATCAGCCGAGACCATCAGATACACTGGTTAACAACCAGCCGAGTCCATCAGATACACTGGTTGTGAACCAGCCGAGTCCATCAGATACACTGGTTAACAATCAGCCGAGACCATCAGATACACTGGTTAACAACCAGCAGAGACCATCATATACACTGGTTAACAATCAGCCGAGACCATCAGATACACTGGTTAACAACCAGCAGAGACCATCATATACACTGGTTAACAACCGGCTTAGACCATCACATAAACTGGTTAACAACCAGCAGAGACCATCAGATACACTGGTTAACAACCAGCTTAAAAAAATCAGATACACTGATTAACAACCAGCTTAAAAAAATCAGATACACTGATTAACAACCAGCTTAGACCATCACATACACTGGTTAACAACCAACCGAGACCATCAGATACACTGGTTAACAACCAGCTTAGACCATCATATACACTGGTTAACAACCGGCTTAGACCATCATATAAACTGGTTAAAAACCAGCCGAGGACATCAGACACACTGGTTAAAAATCAGCAGAGACCATCAGATATACTGGTTAACAACCAGCTGAGACCATCAGATACACTGGTTAACAACCAGCTTAGACCATCATATACACTGGTTAACAACCGGCTTAGTACATCATCTAAACTGGTTAACAACCAGCCGAGGACATCAGATACACTGGTTAACAATCAGCAGAGACCATCAAATACACTGGTTAACAACCGGCTTAGACCATCATATAAACTGGTTAACAACCAGCCGAGGACATCAGATACACTGGTTAACAACCAGCCGAGACCATCAGATACATGGAATAACAATCAGCCGAGACCATCAGATACACTGATTAACAACCAGCTTAGACCATCAGATACACTGGTTAACAACCAGCCGAGTCCATCAGATACACTGGTTAACAACCAGCCGAGACCATCAGATACATGGAATAACAATCAGCCGAGACCATCAGATACACTGGTTAACAATCAGCTGAGGACATCAGATACACAGGTTAACAACCAGCCGAGTCCATCAGATACACTGGTTGTCAACCAGCCGAGTCCATCAGATACACTGGTTAACAATCACCCGAGACCATCAGATACGCTGGTTATCAACCAGCCGAGTCCATCAGATACACTGGTTGTCAACCAGCCGAGTCCATCAGATACACTGGTTAACAACCAGACGAGACCATCAGCTACACTGGTTAACAACCAGCAGAGACCATCAGATACACTGGTTAACAACCAGCAGAGACCATCAGATACACTGGTTATCAACCAGTCGAGAACATCAGATACACTGGTTGTCAACCAGCTGAGTCCATCAGATACACTGGTTAAAAACCAGCTTAGACCATCAGATACACTGATTAACAACCAGCCGAGACCATCAGATATACTGATTAACAACCAGCTTAAAACAATCAGATACACTGATTAACAACCAGCTTAGACCATCACATACACTGGTTAACAACCAGCTTAGACCTTCAGATACACTGGTTAACAACCAACCGAGACCATCAGATACACTGGTTAACAACGAGCTTAGACCATCATATACACTGGTTAACAACCGGCTTAGACCATCATATAAACTGGTTAAAAACCAGCCGAGGACATCAGATACACTGGTTAAAAATCAGCAGAGACCATCAGATATACTGGTTAACAACCAGCTTAAAAAAATCAGATACACTGATTAACAACCAGCTTAAAAAAATCAGATACACTGATTAACAACCAGCTTAGACCATCAGATACACTGGTTAACAACGAGCTTAGACCATCATATACACTGGTTAACAACCGGCTTAGACCATCATATAAACTGGTTAAAAACCAGCCGAGGACATCAGATACACTGGTTAAAAATCAGCTGAGACCATCAGATACACTGGTTAACAACCAGCTTAAAAAAATCAGATACACTGATTAACAACCAGCTTAAAAAAATCAGATACACTGATTAACAACCAGCTTAGACCATCACATACACTGGTTAAAAACCAACCGAGACCATCAGATACACTGGTTAACAACCAGCTTAGACCATCATATACACTGGTTAACAACCGGCTTAGACCATCATATAAACTGGTTAAAAACCAGACGAGGACATCAGACACACTGGTTAAAAATCAGCAGAGACCATCAGATACACTGGTTAACAACCAGCCGAGACCATCAGATACACTGGTTAACAATCAGCCCAGACCATCAGCTACACTGGTTAACAACCAGCAGAGACCATCATATACACTGGTTAACAACCGGCTTAGACCATCAAATAAACTGGTTAACAACCAGCCGAGGACATCAGATACACTGGTTAACAACCAACCGAGACCATCAGATACATGGAATAACAATCAGCCGAGACCATCAGATACACTGGTTAACAACCAGCTTAGACCATCAGATACACTGGTTAACAACCAGCCGAGTCCATCAGATACACTGGTTAACAACCAGCCGAGACCATCAGATACATGGAATAACAATCAGCCGAGACCATCAGATACACTGGTTAACAACCAGCTTAGACCATCAGATACACTGGTTAACAACCAGCCGAGTCCATCAGATACACTGGTTAACAACCAGCCGAGACCATCAGATACATGGAATAAAAATCAGCCGAGACCATCAGATACACTGGTTAACAATCAGCTGAGGACATCAGATACACTGGTTAACAACCAGCCGAGTCCATCAGATACACTGGTTGTCAACCAGCCGAGTCCATCAGATACACTGGTTAACAATCAGCCGAGACCATCAGATACGCTGGTTATCAACCAGCCGAGTCCATCAGATACACTGGTTGTCAACCAGCCGAGTCCATCAGATACACTGGTTAACAATCAGCCGAGACCATCAGATACACTGGTTAACAACCAGCAGAGACCATCTTATACACTGGTTAACAATCAGCCGAGACCATCAGATACACTGGTTAACAACCAGCAGAGTCCATCAGATACACTGGTTGTGAACCAGCCGAGTCCATCAGATACACTGGTTAACAATCAGCCGAGACCATCAGATACACTGGTTAACAACCAGCAGAGACCATCATATACACTGGTTAACAATCAGCCGAGACCATCAGATACACTGGTTAACAACCAGCAGAGACCATCATATACACTGGTTAACAACCGGCTTAGACCATCACATAAACTGGTTAACAACCAGCAGAGACCATCAGATACACTGGTTAACAACCAGCTTAGACCATCATATACACTGGTTAACAACCGGCTTAGTACATCATCTAAACTGGTTAACAACCAGCCGAGGACATCAGATACACTGGTTAACAACCAGACGCGACCATCAGCTACACTGGTTAACAACCAGCAGAGACCATCAGATACACTGGTTAACAACCAGCAGAGACCATCAGATACACTGGTTATCAACCAGTCGAGAACATCAGATACACTGGTTGTCAACCAGCTGAGTCCATCAGATACACTGGTTAAAAACCAGCTTAGACCATCAGATACACTGATTAACAACCAGCCGAGACCATCAGATATACTGATTAACAACCAGCTTAAAACAATCAGATACACTGATTAACAACCAGCTTAGACCATCACATACACTGGTTAACAACCAGCTTAGACCATCAGATACACTGGTTAACAACCAACCGAGACCATCAGATACACTGGTTAACAACGAGCTTAGACCATCATATACACTGGTTAACAACCGGCTTAGACCATCATATAAACTGGTTAAAAACCAGCCGAGGACATCAGACACACTGGTTAAAAATCAGCAGAGACCATCAGATATACTGGTTAACAACCAGCTGAGACCATCAGATACACTGGTTAACAACCAGCTTAGACCATCATATACACTGGTTAACAACCGGCTTAGTACATCATCTAAACTGGTTAACAACCAGCCGAGGACATCAGATACACTGGTTAACAATCAGCCCAGACCATCAGCTACACTGGTTAACAACCAGCAGAGACCATCATATACACTGGTTAACAACCGGCTTAGACCATCATATAAACTGGTTAACAACCAGCCGAGGACATCAGATACACTGGTTAACAACCAGCCGAGACCATCAGATACATGGAATAACAATCAGCCGAGACCATCAGATACACTGATTAACAACCAGCTTAGACCATCAGATACACTGGTTAACAACCAGCCGACTCCATCAGATACACTGGTTAACAACCAGCCGAGACCATCAGATACATGGAATAACAATCAGCCGAGACCATCAGATACACTGGTTAACAATCAGCTGAGGACATCAGATACACTGGTTAACAACCAGCCGAGTCCATCAGATACACTGGTTGTCAACCAGCCGAATCCATCAGATACACTGGTTAACAATCACCCGAGACCATCAGATACGCTGGTTATCAACCAGCCGAGTCCATCAGATACACTGGTTGTCAACCAGCCGAGTCCATCAGATACACTGGTTAACAATCAGCCGAGACCATCAGATACACTGGTTAACAACCAGCAGAGACCATCATATACACTGGTTAACAATCAGCTGAGTCCATCAGATACACTGGTTAACAATCAGCCGAGACCATCAGATACGCTGGTTATCAACCAGCCGAGTCCATCAGATACACTGGTTAACAACCAGCAGAGACCATCATATACACTGGTTAACAACCAGCCGAGTCCATCAGATACACTGGTTGTCAACCAGCCGAGTCCATCAGATACACTGGTTGTCAACCAGCCGAGTCCATCAGATACACTGGTTAACAACCAGCAGAGACCATCAGACACACTGGTCATCAACCAGCCGAGTCCATCAGATACACAGGTTGTCAACCAGCCGAGTCCATCAGATACACTGGTTAACAATCAGCCGAGACCATCAGATACACTGGTTAACAACCAGCAGAGACCATCATATACACTGGTTAACAATCAGCCGAGACCATCAGATACACTGGTTAACAACCAGCAGAGACCATCATATACACTGGTTAACAACCGGCTTAGACCATCACATAAACTGATTAACAACCAGCAGAGACCATCAGATACACTGGTTAACAACCAGCTTAGACCATCATATACACTGGTTAACAACCGGCTTAGTACATTATCTAAACTGGTTAACAACCAGCCGAGGACATCAGATACACTGGTTAAAAACCAGCCGAGACCATCAGCTACACTGGTTAACAACCAGCAGAGACCATCAGATACACTGGTTAACAACCAGCAGAGACCATCAGATACACTGGTTATCAACCAGTCGAGAACATCAGATACACTGGTTAAAAACCAGCTTAGACCATCAGATACACTGATTAACAACCAGCCGAGACCATCAGATATACTGATTAACAACCAGCTTAAAAAAATCAGATACACTGATTAACAACCAGCTTAGACCATCAGATACACTGGTTAACAACCAACCGAGACCATCAGCTACACTGGTTAACAACCAGCTTAGACCATCATATACAGTGGTTAACAACCAGCTTAGACCATCATATACAGTGGTTAACAACCAGCTTAGACCATCATATACACTGGTTAACAACCGGCTTAGTACATCATCTAAACTTGTTAACAACCAGCCGAGACCATCAGATACACTGGTTAACAACCGGCTTAGACCATCATATAAACTGGTTAACAACCAGCAGAGACCATCAGATACACTGGTTAACAACAAGCTTAGACCATCATATACAGTGGTTAACAACCGGCTTAGACCATCATATAAACTGGTTAACAACCGGCTTAGACCATCATATAAACTGGTTAACAACCAGCCGACACCA
This sequence comes from Telmatherina bonti, assembly GCF_933228915.1. NCBI lineage: Eukaryota > Metazoa > Chordata > Actinopteri > Atheriniformes > Telmatherinidae > Telmatherina > Telmatherina bonti. The sequence goes on from NC_136615.1 coordinate 2,586,339, forward strand.
TCAGATACACTGATGAACAACCAGCTGAGACCATCAGATACACTGGTTAACAATCAGCCCAGACCATCAGCTATACTGGTTAACAACCAGCTTAGACCATCATATACACTGGTTAACAACCGGCTTAGTACATCATCTAAACTGGTTAACAACCAGCCGAGGACATCAGATACACTGGTTAACAACCAGCCGAGACCATCAGATAAACTGGTTAACAACCAGCAGAGACCATCATATACACTGGTTAAAGATCGGCTTAGACCATCATATAAACTGGTTAACAACCAGCCGAGGACATCAGATACACTGGTTAACAACCAGCCGAGACCATCAGATACATGGGTTAACAATCAGCCGAGACCATCAGATACACTGGTTAACAACCAGCTTAGACCATCATATAAACTGGTTAACAACCAGCCGAGACCATCAGATACACTGGTTAACAACCAGCTTAGACCATCATATAAACTGGCTAACAACCAGCCGAGGACATCAGATACACTGGTTAACAACCAACCGAGACCATCAGATACACTGGTTAACAACCAGCTTAGACCATTAGATACACTGGTTAACAACCAGCTTAGACCATCATATAAATTGGTTAACAATCAGCCGAGTCCATCAGATACACTGGTTAACAACCAGCAGAGACCATCAGATACACTGGTTATCAACCAGTCGAGACCATCAGATACACTGGTTAACAACCAGCCGAGTCCATCAGATACACTGGTTAACAACCAGAAGAGACCATCAGATACACTGGTTAACAACTAGCCGAGTCCATCAGATACACTGATTAACAACCAGCAGAGACCATCATATACACTGGTTAACAACAAGCTTAGACCATCATATACACTGGTTAACAACAAGCTTAGACCATCATATACAGTGGTTAACAACCGGCTTAGACCATCATATAAACTGGTTAACAACCGGCTTAGACCATCATCTAAACTGGTTAACAACCAGCCGAGGACATCAGATACACTGGTTAACAACCAGCCGAGACCATCAGATAAACTGGTTAACAACCAGCAGAGACCATCATATACACTGGTTAAAGACCGGCTTAGACCATCATATAAACTGGTTAACAACCAGCCGAGGACATCAGATACACTGGTTAACAACCAGCCGAGACCATCAGATACATGGGTTAACAATCAGCCGAGACCATCAGATACACTGGTTAACAACCAGCTTAGACCATCATATAAATTGGTTAACAATCAGCCGAGACCATCAGATACACTGGTTAACAACCGGCATAGACCATCATATATACTGGTTAACAATCAGCTGAGGACATCAGATACACTGTTTAACAACCAGCCGAGTCCATCAGATACACTGGTTAACAACCAGCAGAGACCATCAGATACACTTGTTATCAACCAGTCGAGACCATCATATACACTGGTTAACAACCGGCTTAGTACATCATCTAAACTGGTTAACAACCAGCCGAGGACATCAGATACACTGGTTAACAACCAGCCGAGACCATCAGATACACTGGTTAACAATCAGCCCAGACCATCAGCTACACTGGTTAACAACCAGCAGAGACCATCATATACACTGGTTAACAACCGGCTTAGACCATCATATAAACTGGTTAACAACCAGCAGAGACCATCAGATACACTGGTTAACAACAAGCTTAGACCATCATATACAGTGGTTAACAACCGGCTTAGACCATCATATAAACTGGTTAACAACCAGCCGAGGACATCAGATACACTGATTAACAATCAGCCGAGACATCAGATACACTGGTTAACAACCAGCTTAGATCATCATCTAAACTGGTTAACAACCGGCTTAGACCATCATATAAACTGGTTAACAACCAGCCGACACCATCAGATACACTGATGAACAACCAGCTGAGACCATCAGATACACTGGTTAGCAATCAGCCCAGACCATCAGCTACACTGGTTAACAACCAGCTTAGACCATCATATACACTGGTTAACAACCGACTTAGTACATCATCTAAACTGGTTAACAATCAGCCGAGGACACCAGATACACTGGTTAACAACCAGCCGAGACCATCAGATACACTGGTTAACAACCAGCAGAGACCATCATATACACTGGTTAACAACTGGCTTAGACCATCATATAAACTGGTTAACAACCAGCCGAGGTAATCAGATACACTGGTTAACAACCAGCCGAGGACATCAGATACACTGGTTAACAACCAACCGAGACCGTCAGATACACTGATTAACAATCAGCCGAGACCATCAGATACACTGGTTAACAACCGGCATAGACCATCATATATACTGGTTAACAATCAGCTTGAGGACATCAGATACACTGTTTAACAACCAGCCGAGTCCATCAGATACACTGGTTAACAACCAGCAGAGACCATCAGATACACTGGTTATCAACCAGTCGAGACCATCAGATACACTGGTTAACAACCAGCCGAGTCCATCAGATACACTGGTTAACAACCAGAAGAGACCATCAGATACACTGGTTAACAACTAGCCGAGTCCATCAGATACACTGGTTAACAACCAGCTTAGACCATCATATACACTGGTTAACAACCGGCTTAGTACATCATCTAAACTGGTTAACAACCAGCCGAGGACATCAGATACACTGGTTAACAACCAGCAGAGACCATCATATACAATGGTTAACAACCGGCTTAGACCATCATATAAACTGGTTAACAACCAGCAGAGAGCATCAGATATACTGGTTAACAACAAGCTTAGACCATCAGATACACTGGTTAACAACCAGCAGAGACCATCATATACACTGGTTAACAACTGGCTTAGACCATCATATAAACTGGTTAACAACCAGCCGAGGACATCAGATACACTGGTTAACAACCAGCCGAGGACATCAGATACACTGGTTAACAACCAACCGAGACCGTCAGATACACTGATTAACAATCAGCCGAGACCATCAGATACACTGGTTAACAACCGGCTTAGACCATCATATAAACTGGTTAACAACCAGCCGAGGACATCAGATACACTGGTTAACAACCAACCGAGACCATCAGATACACTGCTTAACAACCAGCTTAGACCATCAGATACACTGGTTTAAAACCAGCTTAGACCATCAGATACACTGATTAACAACCAGCTTAAAAAAATCAGATACACTGCTTAACAACCAGCTTAGACCATCACATACACTGGTTAACAACCAGCTTAGACCATCAGATACACTGGTTAACAACCAGCTTAGACCATCATATACACTGGTTAACAACCGGCTTAGACCATCATATAAACTGGTTAAAAACCAGCCGAGGACATCAGACACACTGGTTAAAAATCAGCAGAGACCATCAGATATACTGGTTAACAACCAGCAGAGACCATCAGATACATTGATGAACAACCAGCTTAGACCATCAGATACACTGGTTAACAATCAGCCCAGACCATCAGCTACACTGGTTAACAACCAGCTTAGACCATCATATACACTGGTTAACAACCGGCTTAGTACATCATCTTAACTGGTTAACAACCAGCCGAGGACATCAGATACACTGGTTAACAACAAGCTTAGACCATCATATACAGTGGTTAACAACCGGCTTAGACCATCATATAAACTGGTTAACAACCAGCCGAGGACATCAGATACACTGATTAACAATCAGCCGAGACCATCAGATACACTGGTTAAGAACCGGCTTAGACCATCATATAAACTGGTTAACAACCAGCCGACACCATCAGATACACTGATGAACAACCAGCTGAGACCATCATATACACTGGTTAACAACCGGCTTAGTACATCATCTAAACTGGTTAACAACCAGCCAAGGACATCAGATACACTGGTTAACAACCAGCCGAGACCATCAGATACACTGGTTAACAACCAGCAGAGACCATCATATACACTGGTTAACAACCGGCTTAGACCATCATATACACTGGTTAACAACCGGCTTAGTACATCATCTAAACTGGTTAACAACCAGCCGAGGACATCAGATACACTGGTTAACAACCAGCCGAGACCATCAGATACACTGGTTAACAACCAGCAGAGACCATCATATACACTGGTTAACAACCGGCTTAGACCATCATATAAACTGGTTGACAACCAGCCGAGGACATCAGATACACTGGTTAACAACCAGCCGAGACCATCAGATACATGGGTTAACAATCAGCCGAGACCATCAGATACACTGGTTAACAACCAGCTTAGACCATCATATAAACTGGTTAACAACCAGCCGACACCATCAGATACACTGGTTAACAACCAGCTTAGACCATCACATAAACTGGCTAACAACCAGCCGAGGACATCAGATACACTGGTTAACAACCAACCGAGACCATCAGATACACTGGTTAACAACCAGCTTAGACCATCAGATACACTGGTTAACAACCAGCCGAGACCATCAGATACACTGGTTAACATTCAGCTGAGGACATCAGATACACTGTTTAACAACCAGCCGAGTCCATCAGATACACTGGTTAAAAACCAGAAGAGACCATCAGATACACTGGTTAACAACCAGCCGAGTCCATCAGATACACTGGTTAAAAACCAGAAGAGACCATCAGATACACTGGTTAACAACTAGCCGAGTCCATCAGATACACTGGTTAACAACCAGCTTAGACCATCATATACACTGGTTAACAACCGGCTTAGTACATCATCTAAACTGGTTAACAACCAGCCGAGGACATCAGATACACTGGTTAACAACCAGCAGAGACCATCATATACAATGGTTAACAACCGGCTTAGACCATCATATAAACTGGTTAACAACCAGCAGAGAGCATCAGATATACTGCTTAACAACAAGCTTAGACCATCATATACACTGGTTAACAACCAGCCGAGTCCATCAGATACACTGGTTAACAACCAGAAGAGACCATCAGATACACTGGTTAACAACTAGCCGAGTCCATCAGATACACTGGTTAACAACCAGCTTAGACCATCATATACACTGGTTAACAACCGGCTTAGTACATCATCTAAACTGGTTAACCACCAGCCGAGGACATCAGATACACTGGTTAACAACCAGCAGAGACCATCATATACAATGGTTAACAACCGGCTTAGACCATCATATAAACTGGTTAACAACCAGCAGAGAGCATCATATAAACTGGTTAACAACCAGCCGAGGACATCAGATACACTGATTAACAATCAGCCGAGACCATCAGATACACTGGTTAACAACCAGCTTAGATCATCATATACACTGGTTAACAACCAGCTTAGACCATCATATAAACTGGTTAAAACCCAGTCGAGGACATCAGACACACTGGTTAAAAATCAGCAGAGACCATCAGATATACTGGTTAACAACCAGCAGAGACCATCAGATACACTGGTTAACAACCAGCCGAGTCCATCAGATACACTGGTTAACAACCAGCTTAGACTATCAGATATACTGGTTAACAACCAACTGAAACCATCACATACACTGGTTAACAACCAGCTTAGACTATCAGATATACTGGTTAACAACCAGCTTAGACCATCACATACACTGGTTAACAACCAACTGAGACCATCAGATACACTGGTTAACAACCAACCGACTCCATCAGATACACTGGTTAACAACCAGCTTAGACTATCAGATATACTGGTTAACAACCAACTGAGACCATCAGATACACTGGTTAACAACCAGCTTAGACCATCACATACACTGGTTAACAACCACCCGAGACCATCAGATACACTGGTTAACAACCAACCGACTCCATCAGATACACTGGTTAAAAACCAGCTTAGACCATCAAATACACTGATTAACAACCAGCTTAGACCATCAAATACACTGATTAACAACCAGCCGAGTCCATCAGATATACTGATTAACAACCAGCTTAAAAAATCAGATACACTGATTAACAACCAGCTTAGACCATCACATACACTGGTTAACAACCAGCTTAGACCATCAGATACACTGGTTAACAACCGGCTTAGACCATCATATAAACTGGTTAACAACCAGCCGAGGACATCAGATACACTGGTTAACAACCGGCTTAGACCATCATATAAACTGGTTAACAACCAACCGAGAACATCAGATACACTGATTAACAACCAGCTTAGACCATCAGATAGACTGGTTAACAATCAGCTGAGGACATCAGATACACTGGTTAACAACCAGCCGAGTCCATCAGATACACTGGTTAACAACCAGCAGAGACCATCAGATACACTGGTTATCAACCAGTCGAGACCATCAGATACACTGGTTGTCAACCAGCCGAGTCCATCAGATACACTGGTTTACAACCACACGAGTCGATCAGATACACTGGTTAAAAACCAGCCGAGTTCATCAGATACACTGATTAACAACCAGCCGAGACCATCAGATACACTGGTTAACAACTAGGCGAGTCCATCAGATACACTGGTTAACAACCAGCTTAGACCATCATATACACTGGTTAACAACCGGCTTAGTACATCATCTAAACTGGTTAACAACCAGCCGAGGACATCAGATACACTGGTTAACAACCAGCCGAGACCATCATATACACTGGTTAACAACCGGCTTAGACCATCATATAAACTGGTTAACAACCAACCGAGACCATCAGATACACTGGTTAACAACCAGCTTAGACCATCATATACACTGGTTAACAACCGGCTTAGACCATCATATAAACTGGTTAAAAACTAGCCGAGGACATCAGACACACTGGTTAACAACCAGCCGAGACCATCAGATATACTGGTTAACAACCAGCAGAGATCATCAGATACACTGATGAACAACCAGCTGAGACCATCAGATACACTGGTTAACAATCAGCCCAGACCATCAGCTACACTGGTTAACAACCAGCTTAGACCATCATATACACTGGTTAACAACCGGCTTAGTACATCATCTAAACTGGTTAACAACCAGCCGAGGACATCAGATACACTGGTTAACAACCAGCCGAGACCATCAGCTACACTGGTTAACAACCAGCAGAGACCATCAGATATACTGGTTAACAACCAGCCGAGTCCATCAGATACACTGGTTAACAACCAGCCGAGTCCATCAGATACACTGGTTAACAACCAGCTGAGTCCATCAGATACACTGGTTAAAAACCAGCTTAGACCATCAGATACACTGATTAACAACCAGCTTAAAAAAATCAGATACACTGGTTAACAACCAGCTTAGACCATCACATACACTGGTTAACAACCAAACGAGACCATCAGATACACTGGTTAACAACCAGCTTAGACCATCATATACACTGGTTAACAACCGGCTTAGTACATCATCTAAACTGGTTAACAACCAGCCGAGGACATTAGATACACTGGTTAACAACCAGCCGAGACCATCAGATACACTGGTTAACAATCAGCCCAGACCATCAGCTACACTGGTTAACAACCAGCAGAGACCATCATATACACTGGTTAACAACCGGCTTAGACCATCATATAAACTGGTTAACAACCAGCCGAGGACATCAGATACACTGGTTAACAACCAGCCGAGACCATCAGATACATGGGATAAAAATCAGCCGAGACCATCAGATACACTGGTTAACAACCAGCTTAGACCATCAGATACACTGGTTAACAACCAGCCGAGGACATCAGATACACTGGTTAACAACCAACCGAGACCATCAGATACACTGATTAACAATCAGCCGAGACCATCAGATACACTGGTTAACAACCGGCTTAGACCTTCATATAAACTGGTTAACAACCAGCCGAGGACATCAGATACACTGGTTAACAACCAACCGAGACCATCAGATACACTGATTAACAACAAGCTTAGACCATCAGATACACTGGTTAACAACCAGCAGAGACCATCAGATACACTGATTAACAACAAGCTTAGACCATCAGATACACTGGTTAACAACCAGCAGAGACCATCAGATACACTGGTTAACAATCAGCCCAGACCATCAGATCCACTGGTTAACAATCAGCCGAGTCCATCAGATACACTGGTTAACAACCAGTCGAGACCATCAGATACACTGGTTGTCAACCAGCCGAGTCCATCAGATACACTGATTAACAACCAGCCGAGGACATCATATACACTGGTTAACAACCGGCTTAGTACATCATCTAAACTGGTTAACAACCAGCCGAGGACATCAGATACACTGGTTAACAACCAGCCGAGACCATCAGCTACACTGGTTAACAACCAGCAGAGACCATCAGATACACTGGTTAACAACCAGCAGAGACCATCAGATACACTGGTTATCAACCAGTCGAGAACATCAGATCCACTGGTTTTCAACCAGCTGAGTCCATCAAATACACTGGTTAAAAACCAGCTTAGACCATCAGATACACTGATTAACAACCAGCCGAGACCATCAGATATACTGATTAACAACCAGCTTAAAAAAATCAGATACACTGATTAACAACCAGCTTAGACCATCACATACACTGGTTAACAACCAGCTTAGACCATCAGATACACTGGTTAACAACCAGCAGAGACCATCAGATACACTGGTTAACAATCAGCCGAGTCCATCAGATACACTGGTTAACAACCAGTCGAGACCATCAGATACACTGGTTAAAAACCAGCTTAGACCATCAGATACACTGATTAACAACCAGCTTAAAAAAATCAGATACACTGGTTAACAACCAGCTTAGACCATCACATACACTGGTTAACAACCAACCGAGACCATCAGATACACTGGTTAAAAACCAGCTTAGACCATCATATACACTGGTTAACAACCGGCTTAGACCATCATATAAACTGGTTAAAAACCAGCCGAGGACATCAGATACACTGATTAACAACCAACCGAGACCATCAGATACATTGGTTAACAACCAGCTTAGACCATCACATACACTGGTTAACAACCAGCTTAAAAAAATCAGATACACTGGTTAACAACCAGCTTAGACCATCACATACACTGGTTAACAACCAACCGAGACCATCAGATACACTGGTTAACAACCAGCTTAGACCATCATATACACTGGTTAACAACCGGCTTAGACCATCATATAAACTGGTTAAAAACCAGCCGAGGACATCAGATACACTGATTAACAACCAACCGAGACCATCAGATACATTGGTTAACAACCAGCTTAGACCATCACATACACTGGTTAACAACCAGCTTAGACTATCAGATATACTGGTTAACAACCAGAAGAGATCATCAGATACACTGATGAACAACCAGCTTAGACCATCAGATACACTGGTTAACAACCAGCTTAGACCATCATATACACTGGTTAACAACCGGCTTAGTACATCAGATACACTGGTTAACAACCAGCCGAGGACATCAGATACACTGGTTAACAACCAGCCGAGACCATCAGATACACTGGTTAACAATCAGCCCAGACCATCAGCTACACTGGTTAACAACCAGCAGAGACCATCATATACACTGGTTAACAACCGGCTTAGACCATCATATAAACTGGTTAACAACCAGCCGAGGACATCAGATACACTGGTTAACAACCAGCCGAGACCATCAGATACATGGGATAACAATCAGCCGAGACCATCAGATACACTGGTTAACAACCAGCCGAGGACATCAGATACACTGGTTAAAAACCAACCGAGACCATCAGATACACTGATTAACAATAAGCCGAGACCATCAGATACACTGGTTAACAACCGGCTTAGACCATCATATAAACTGGTTAACAACCAACCGAGACCATCAGATACACTGATTAACAATAAGCCGAGACCATCAGATACACTGGTTAACAACCGGCTTAGACCATCATATAAACTGGTTAACAACCAGCCGAGGACATCAGATACACTGGTTAACAACCAACCGAGACCATCAGATACACTGATTAACAATAAGCCGAGACCATCAGATACACTGGTTAACAACCGGCTTAGACCATCATATAAACTGGTTAACAACCAACCGAGACCATCAGATACACTGATTAACAACAAGCTTAGACCATCAGATACACTGGTTAACAATCAGCTGAGGACATCAGATACACTGGTTAACAACCAGCCGAGTCCATCAGATACACTGGTTAACAACCAGCAGAGACCATCAGATACACTGGTTATCAACCAGTCGAGACCATCAGATACACTGGTTGTCAACCAGCCGAGTCCATCAGATACACTGGTTAACAACCACACGAGTCCATCAGATACACTGGTTAACAACCAGCCGAGGACATCAGATACACTGGTTAACAACCAGCCGAGACCATCAGCTACACTGGTTAACAACCAGCAGAGACCATCAGATACACTGGTTATCAACCAGTCGAGAACATCAGATACACTGGTTGTCAACCAGCTGAGTCCATCAGATACACTGGTTAAAAACCAGCTTAGACCATCAGAAACACTGATTAACAACCAGCCGAGACCATCAGATATACTGATTAACAACCAGCTTAAAAAAATCAGATACACTGATTAACAACCAGCTTAGACCATCAGATACACTGGTTAACAACCGGCTTAGTACATCATCTAAACTGGTTAACAACCAGCCGAGGACATCAGATACACTGGTTAACAACCAGCAGAGACAATCATATACACTGGTTAACAACCAGCTTAGACCATCAGATACACTGATTAACAACCAACCGAGACCATCAGATACATTGGTTAACAACCAGCTTAGACCATCACATACACTGGTTAACAACCAGCTTAGACTATCAGATATACTGGTTAACAACCAACTGAGAACATCAGATACACTGGTTAACAACCAACCACTCCATCAGATACACTGGTTAACAACCAGCTTAGACCATCAGATACACTGGTTAACAATCAGCCCAGACTATCAGCTACACCGATTAACAACCAGCCGAGACCATCAGATACACTGATTAACAACCAGCCGACTCCATCAGATATACTGGTTAACAACCAGCCGAGTCCATCAGATACACTGATTAACAACCAGCCGAGACCATCAGATACACTGGTTAACAACTAGGCGAGTCCATCAGATAGACTGATTAACAACCAGCTTAGACCATCATATACACTGGTTAACAACCGGCTTAGTACATCATCTAAACTGGTTAACAACCAGCCGAGGACATCAGATACACTGGTTAACAACCAGCAGAGACCATCATATACACTGGTTAACAACCAGCTTAGACCATCATATACACTGGTTAACAACCGGCTTAGTACATCATCTAAACTGGTTAACAACCAGCCGAGGACATCAGATTCACTGGTTAACAACCAGCCGAGACCATCAGCTACACTGGTTAACAACCAGCCGAGTCCATCAGATACACTGGTTAAAAACCAGCTTAGACCATCAGATACACTGATTAACAACCAGCTTAAAAAAATCAGATACACTGATTAACAACCAGCTTAGACCATCACATACACTGGTTAACAACCAACCGAGACCATCAGATACACTGGTTAACAACCAGCTGAGACCATCAGATACACTGGTTAACAATCAGCCCAGACCATCAGCTACACTGGTTAACAACCAGCTTAGACCATCATATACACTGGTTAACAACCGGCTTAGTACATCATCTAAACTGGTTAACAACCAGCCGAGACCATCAGATACACTGGTTAACAATCAGCCCAGACCATCAGATACACTGGTTAACAACCAGCTTAGACCATCAGATACACTGGTTAACAACCAGCCGAGTCCATCAGATACACTGGTTAACAACCAGCCGAGACCATCAGATACATGGAATAACAATCAGCCGAGACCATCAGATACACTGGTTAACAATCAGCTGAGGACATCAGATACACTGGTTAACAACCAGCCGAGTCCATCAGATACACTGGTTGTCAACCAGCCGAGTCCATCAGATACACTGGTTAACAATCAGCCGAGACCATCAGATACGCTGGTTATCAACCAGCCGAGTCCATCAGATACACTGGTTGTCAACCAGCCGAGTCCATCAGATACACTGGTTAACAATCAGCCGAGACCATCAGATACACTGGGTAACAACCAGCAGAGACCATCATATACACTGGTTAACAATCAGCCGAGACCATCAGATACACTGGTTAACAACCAGCAGAGACCATCAGATACACTGGTTATCAACCAGCCGAGTCCATCAGATACACTGGTTGTCAACCAGCCGAGTCCATCAGATACACTGGTTAACAATCAGCCGAGACCATCAGATACACTGGTTAACAACCAGCAGAGACCATCACATACACTGGTTAACAATCAGCCGAGACCATCAGATACACTGGTTAACAACCAGCAGAGACCATCATATACACTGGTTAACAACCGGCTTAGACCATCACATAAACTGGTTAACAACCAGCAGAGACCATCAGATACACTGGTTAACAACCAGCTTAGACCATCATATACACTGGTTAACAACCGGCTTAGTACATCATCTAAACTGGTTAACAACCAGCCGAGGACATCAGATACACTGGTTAACAACCAGCCGAGACCATCAGCTACACTGGTTAACAACCAGCAGAGACCATCAGATACACTGGTTAACAACCAGCAGAGACCATCAGATACGCTGGTTATCAACCAGTCGAGAACATCAGATACACTGGTTGTCAACCAGCTGAGTCCATCAGATACACTGGTTAAAAACCAGCTTTGACCATCAGATACACTGATTAACAACCAGCCGAGACCATCAGATACACTGATTAACAACCAACCGAGACCATTAGATACATTGGTTAACAAACAGCTTAGACCATCACATACACTGGTTAACAACCAGCTTAGACTATCAGATATACTGGTTAACAACCAACTGAGACCATCAGATACACTGGTTAACAACCAACTGACTCCATCAGATACACTGGTTAACAACCAGCTTAGACCATCAGATACACTGGTTAACAATCAGCCGAGACTATCAGCTACACTGAATAACAACCAGCCGAGACCATCAGATACACTGATTAACAACCAGCCGACTCCATCAGATATACTGGTTAACAACCAGCCAAGTCCATCAGATACACTGATTAACAACCAGCCGAGACCATCAGATACACTGGTTAACAACTAGGCGAGTCCATCAGATAGACTGATTAACAACCAGCTTAGACCATCATATACACTGGTTAACAACCGGCTTAGTACATCATCTAAACTGGTTAACAACCAGCCGAGGACATCAGATACACTGGTTAACAACCAGCAGAGACCATCATATACACTGGTTAACAACCAGCTTAGACCATCATATACACTGGTTAACAACCGGCTTAGACCATCATATAAACTGGTTAAAAACTAGCCGAGGACATCAGACACACTGGTTAACAACCAGCCGAGACCATCAGATATACTGGTTAACAACCAGCTGAGACCATAGGATACACTGGTTAACAATCAGCCCAGACCATCAGCTACACTGGTTAACAACCAGCTTAGACCATCATATACACTGGTTAAAAACCGGCTTAGTACATCATCTAAACTGGTTAACAACCAGCCGAGGACATCAGATACACTGGTTAACAACCAGCCGAGACCATCAGCTACACTGGTTAACAACCAGCAGAGAACATCAGATATACTGGTTAACAACCAGCCGAGTCCATCAGATACACTGGTTAAAAACCAGCTTAGACCATCAGATACACTGATTAACAACCAGATTAAAAAAATCAGATACACTGATTAACAACCAGCTTAGACCATCATATACACTGGTTAACAACCGGCTTAGACCATCATATAAACTGGTTAAAAACCAGCTTAGTACATCATCTAAACTGGTTAACAACCAGCCGAGACCATGAGCTACACTGGTTAACAACCAGCTTAGACCATCATATACACTGGTTAACAACCGGCTTAGTACATCATCTAAACTGGTTAACAACCAGCTGAGACCATCAGATACACTGGTTAACAATCAGCCCAGACCATTAGCTACACTGGTTAACAACCAGCAGAGACCATCATATACACTGGTTAACAACCGGCTTAGACCATCATATAAACTGGTTAACAACCAGCCGAAGACATCAGATACATGGAATAACAATCAGCCGAGACCATCAGATACACTGGTTAACAACCAGCTTAGACCATCAGATACACTGGTTAACAACCAGCCGAGTCCATCAGATACACTGGTTAACAACCAGCCGAGACCATCAGATACATGGAATAACAATCAGCCGAGACCATCAGATACACTGGTTAACAATCAGCTGAGGACATCAGATACACTGGTTAACAACCAGCCGAGTCCATCAGATACACTGGTTGTCAACCAGCCGAGTCCATCAGATACACTGGTTAACAATCAGCCGAGACCATCAGATACGCTGGTTATCAACCAGCCGAGTCCATCAGATACACTGGTTGTCAACCAGCCGAGTCCATCAGATACACTGGTTAACAATCAGCCGAGACCATCAGATACACTGGTTAACAACCAGCAGAGACCATCATATACACTGGTTAACAATCAGCCGAGACCATCAGATACACTGGTTAACAACCAGCAGAGACCATCAGATACACTGGTTATCAACCAGCCGAGTCCATCAGATACACTGGTTGTCAACCAGCCGAGACCATCAGATACACTGGTTAACAACCAGCTTAGACCATCATATACACTGGTTAACAACCGGCTTAGTACATCATCTAAACTGGTTAACAACCAGCCGAGGACATCAGATACACTGGTTAACAACCAGCCGAGACCATCAGCTACACTGGTTAACAACCAGCTTAGACCATCATATACACTGGTTAACAACCAGCAGAGACCATCAGATACACTGGTTGTCAACCAGCTGAGTCCATCAGATACACTGGTTAACAACCAGCTTAGACCATCAGATACACTGATTAACAACCAGCTTAGACCATCACATACACTGGTTAACAACCAGCTTAGACCATCAGATACACTGGTTAACAACGAGCTTAGACCATCATATACACTGGTTAACAACCGGCTTAGACCATCATATAAACTGGTTAAAAACCAGCCGAGGACATCAGATACACTGGTTAAAAATCAGCAGAGACCATCAGATATACTGGTTAACAACCAGCTGAGACCATCAGATACACTGGTTAACAACCAGCTTAAAAAAATCATATACACTGATTAACAACCAGCTTAAAAAAATCAGATACACTGATTAACAACCAGCTTAGACCATCACATACACTGGTTAACAACCAACCGAGACCATCAGATACACTGGTTAACAACCAGCTTAGACCATCATATACACTGGTTAACAACCGGCTTAGACCATCATATAAACTGGTTAAAAACCAGCCGAGGACATCAGACACACTGGTTAAAAATCAGCATAGACCATCAGATATACTGGTTAACAACCAGCTGAGACCATCAGATACACTGGTTAACAACCAGCTTAGACCATCATATACACTGGTTAACAACCGGCTTAGTACATAATCTAAACTGGTTAACAACCAGCTGAGGACATCAGATACACTGCTTAACAACCAGCCGAGACCATCAGATACACTGGTTAACAATCAGCCCAGACCATCAGCTACACTGGTTAACAACCAGCAGAGACCATCATATACACTGGTTAACAACCGGCTTAGACCATCATATAAACTGGTTAACAACCAGCCGAGGACATCAGATACACTGGTTAACAACCAGCCGAGACCATCAGATACATGGAATAACAATCAGCCGAGACCATCAGATACACTGGTTAACAACCAGCCGAGTCCATCAGATACACTGGTTGTCAACCAGCCGAGTCCATCAGATACACTGGTTAACAATCACCCGAGACCATCAGATACGCTGGTTATCAACCAGCCGAGTCCATCAGATACACTGGTTGTCAACCAGTCGAGTCCATCAGATACACTGGTTAACAATCAGCCGAGACCATCAGATACACTGGTTAACAACCAGCAGAGACCATCATATACACTGGTTAACAATCAGCTGAGTCCATCAGATACACTGGTTAACAATCAGCCAAGACCATCAGATACACTTGTTGTCAACCAGCCGAGTCCATCAGATACACTGGTTAACAACCAGCAGAGACCATCAGATACACTGGTTATCAACCAGCCGAGTCCATCAGATACACTGGTTGTCAACCAGCCGAGTCCATCAGATACACTGGTTAACAATCAGCCGAGACCATCAGATACACTGGTTAACAACCAGCAGAGACCATCATATACACTGGTTAACAATCAGCCGAGACCATCAGATACACTGGTTAACAACCAGCAGAGACCATCATATACACTGGTTAACAACCGGCTTAGACCATCACATAAACTGGTTAACAACCAGCAGAGACCATCAGATACACTGGTTAACAACCAGCTTAGACCATCATATACACTGGTTAACAACCGGCTTAGTACATTATCTAAACTGGTTAACAACCAGCCGAGGACATCAGATACACTGGTTAAAAACCAGCCGAGACCATCAGCTACACTGGTTAACAACCAGCAGAGACCATCAGATACACTGGTTAACAACCAGCAGAGACCATCAGCTACACTGGTTAACAACCAGCAGAGACCATCAGATATACTGATTAACAACCAGCTTAAAAAAATCAGATACACTGATTAACAACCAGCTTAGACCATCACATACACTGGTTAACAACCAGCTTAGACCATCAGATACACTGGTTAACAACCAACCGAGACCATCAGCTACACTGGTTAACAACCAGCTTAGACCATCATATACAGTGGTTAACAACCAGCTTAGACCATCATATACACTGGTTAACAACCAGCAGAGACCATCATATACACTGGTTAACAACCGGCTTAGACCATCATATAAACTGGTTAACAACCAGCAGAGACCATCAGATACACTGGTTAACAACAAGCTTAGACCATCATATACAGTGGTTAACAACCGGCTTAGACCATCATATAAACTGGTTAACAACCGGCTTAGACCATCATATAAACTGGTTAACAACCAGCCGACACCATCAGATACACTGATGAACAACCAGCTGAGACCATCAGATACACTGGTTAACAATCAGCCCAGACCACCAGCTATACTGGTTAACAACCAGCTTCGACCATCATATACACTGGTTAACAACCGGCTTAGTACATCATCTAAACTGGTTAACAACCAGCCGAGGACATCAGATACACTGGTTAACAACCAGCCGAGACCATCAGATAAACTGGTTAACAACCAGCAGAGACCATCATATACACTGGTTAAAGACCGGCTTAGACCATCATATAAACTGGTTAACAACCAGCCGAGGACATCAGATACACTGGTTAACAACCAACCGAGACCATCAGATACACTGGTTAACAACCAGCTTAGACCATCAGATACACTGGTTAACAACCAGCTTAGACCATCATATAAATTGGTTAACAATCAGCCGAGACCATCAGATACACTGGTTAACAACCGGCATAGACCATCATATATAGTGGTTAACAATCAGCTGAGGACATCAGATACACTGTTTAACAACCAGCCGAGTCCATCAGATACACTGGTTAACAACCAGCAGAGACCATCAGATACACTGGTTATCAACCAGTCGAGACCATCAGATACACTGGTTAACAACCAGCCGAGTCCATCAGATACACTGGTTAACAACCAGAAGAGACCATCAGATACACTGGTTAACAACTAGCCGAGTCCATCAGATACACTGATTAACAACCAGCAGAGACCATCATATACACTGGTTAACAACAAGCTTAGACCATCATATACACTGGTTAACAACAAGCTTAGAC
The DNA here is from genome assembly GCF_933228915.1 of Telmatherina bonti. Classification (NCBI taxonomy): domain Eukaryota; kingdom Metazoa; phylum Chordata; class Actinopteri; order Atheriniformes; family Telmatherinidae; genus Telmatherina; species Telmatherina bonti. Next base: position 2,604,233 of record NC_136615.1, read on the forward strand.
CATCATATACAGTGGTTAACAACCGGCTTAGACCATCATATAAACTGGTTAACAACCGGCTTAGACCATCATATAAACTGGTTAACAACTAGCCGACACCATCAGATACACTGATGAACAACCAGCTGAGACCATCAGATACACTGGTTAACAACCGGCTTAGTACATCATCTAAACTGGTTAACAACCAGCCGAGGACATCAGATACACTGGTTAACAACCAGCCGAGACCATCAGATAAACTGGTTAACAACCAGCAGAGACCATCATATACACTGGTTAAAGACCGGCTTAGACCATCATATAAACTGGTTAACAACCAGCCGAGGACATCAGATACACTGGTTAACAATCAGCCGAGACCATCAGATACACTGGTTAACAACCAGCTTAGACCATCATATAAATTGGTTAACAATCAGCCGAGACCATCAGATACACTGGTTAACAACCGGCATAGACCATCATATATAGTGGTTAACAATCAGCTGAGGACATCAGATACACTGTTTAACAACCAGCCGAGTCCATCAGATACACTGGTTAACAACCAGCAGAGACCATCAGATACACTTGTTATCAACCAGTCGACACCATCAGATACACTGGTTAACAATCAGCTGAGGACATCAGATACACTGGTTAACAACCAGCCGAGTCCATCAGATACACTGGTTGTCAACCAGCCGAGTCCATCAGATACACTGGTTAACAATCAGCCGAGACCGTCAGATACGCTGGTTATCAACCAGCCGAGTCCATCCGATACACTGGTTGTCAACCAGCCGAGTCCATCAGATACACTGGTTAACAATCAGCCGAGACCATCAGATACACTGGTTAACAACCAGCAGAGACCATCATATACACTGGTTAACAATCAGCCGAGACCATCAGATACACTGGTTAACAACCAGCAGAGACCATCATATACACTGGTTAACAACCGGGTTAGTACATCATCTAAACTGGTTAACAACCAGCCGAGGACATCAGATACACTGGTTAACAACCAGCTTAGACCATCATATACACTGGTTAACAACCGGCTTAGTACATCATCTAAACTGGTTAACAACCAGCCGAGGACATCAGATACACTGGTTAACAACCAGCCGAGACCATCAGCTACACTGGTTAACAACCAGCTTAGACCATCATATACACTGGTTAACAACCAGCAGAGACCATCAGATACACTGGTTATCAACCAGTCGAGAACATCAGATACACTGGTTGTCAACCAGCTGAGTCCATCAGATACACTGATTAACAACCAGCCGAGACCATCAGATATACTGATTAACAACCAGCTTAAAACAATCAGATACACTGATTAACAACCAGCTTAGACCATCACATACACTGGTTAACAACCAGCTTAGACCATCAGATACACTGGTTAACAACGAGCTTAGACCATCATATACACTGGTTAACAACCGGCTTAGACCATCATATAAACTGGTTAAAAACCAGCCGAGGACATCAGATACACTGGTTAAAAATCAGCAGAGACCATCAGATATACTGGTTAACAACCAGCTTAAAAAAATCAGATACACTGATTAACAACCAGCTTAAAAAAATCAGATACACTGATTAACAACCAGCTTAGACCATCACATACACTGGTTAACAACCAACCGAGACCATCAGATACACTGGTTAACAACCAGCTTAGACCATCATATACACTGGTTAACAACCGGCTTAGACCATCATATAAACTGGTTAAAAACCAGCTGAGGACATCAGACACACTGGTTAAAAATCAGCAGAGACCATCAGATATACTGGTTAACAACCAGCTGAGACCATCAGATACACTGGTTAACAACCAGCTTAGACCATCATATACACTGGTTAACAACCGGCTTAGTACATCATCTAAACTGGTTAACAACCAGCCGAGGACATCAGATACACTGCTTAACAACCAGCCGAGACCATCAGATACACTGGTTAACAATCAGCCCAGACCATCAGCTACACTGGTTAACAACCAGCAGAGACCATCATATACACTGGTTAACAACCAGCTTAGACCATCATATAAACTGGTTAACAACCAGCCGAGGACATCAGATACACTGGTTAACAACCAGCCGAGACCATCAGATACATGGAATAACAATCAGCCGAGACCATCAGATACACTGATTAACAACCAGCTTAGACCATCAGATACACTGGTTAACAACCAGCCGAGTCCATCAGATACACTGGTTAACAACCAGCCGAGACCATCAGATACATGGAATAACAATCAGCCGAGACCATCAGATACACTGGTTAACAATCAGCTGAGGACATCAGATACACTGGTTAACAACCAGCCGAGTCCATCAGATACACTGGTTGTCAACCAGCCGAGTCCATCAGATACACTGGTTAACAATCACCCGAGACCATCAGATACGCTGGTTATCAACCAGCCGAGTCCATCAGATACACTGGTTAACAACCAGCTTAGACCATCATATACACTGGTTAACAACCGGCTTAGTACATCATCTAAACTGGTTAACAACCAGCCGAGGACATCAGATACACTGGTTAACAACCAGCCGAGACCATCAGCTACACTGGTTAACAACCAGCTTAGACCATCATATACACTGGTTAACAACCAGCAGAGACCATCAGATACACTGGTTATCAACCAGTCGAGAACATCAGATACACTGGTTGTCAACCAGCTGAGTCCATCAGATACACTGATTAACAACCAGCCGAGACCATCAGATATACTGATTAACAACCAGCTTAAAACAATCAGATACACTGATTAACAACCAGCTTAGACCATCACATACACTGGTTAACAACCAGCTTAGACCATCAGATACACTGGTTAACAACGAGCTTAGACCATCATATACACTGGTTAACAACCGGCTTAGACCATCATATAAACTGGTTAAAAACCAGCCGAGGACATCAGATACACTGGTTAAAAATCAGCAGAGACCATCAGATATACTGGTTAACAACCAGCTTAAAAAAATCAGATACACTGATTAACAACCAGCTTAAAAAAATCAGATACACTGATTAACAACCAGCTTAGACCATCACATACACTGGTTAACAACCAACCGAGACCATCAGATACACTGGTTAACAACCAGCTTAGACCATCATATACACTGGTTAACAACCGGCTTAGACCATCATATAAACTGGTTAAAAACCAGCTGAGGACATCAGACACACTGGTTAAAAATCAGCAGAGACCATCAGATATACTGGTTAACAACCAGCTGAGACCATCAGATACACTGGTTAACAACCAGCTTAGACCATCATATACACTGGTTAACAACCGGCTTAGTACATCATCTAAACTGGTTAACAACCAGCCGAGGACATCAGATACACTGCTTAACAACCAGCCGAGACCATCAGATACACTGGTTAACAATCAGCCCAGACCATCAGCTACACTGGTTAACAACCAGCAGAGACCATCATATACACTGGTTAACAACCAGCTTAGACCATCATATAAACTGGTTAACAACCAGCCGAGGACATCAGATACACTGGTTAACAACCAGCCGAGACCATCAGATACATGGAATAACAATCAGCCGAGACCATCAGATACACTGATTAACAACCAGCTTAGACCATCAGATACACTGGTTAACAACCAGCCGAGTCCATCAGATACACTGGTTAACAACCAGCCGAGACCATCAGATACATGGAATAACAATCAGCCGAGACCATCAGATACACTGGTTAACAATCAGCTGAGGACATCAGATACACTGGTTAACAACCAGCCGAGTCCATCAGATACACTGGTTGTCAACCAGCCGAGTCCATCAGATACACTGGTTAACAATCACCCGAGACCATCAGATACGCTGGTTATCAACCAGCCGAGTCCATCAGATACACTGGTTGTCAACCAGCCGAGTCCATCAGATACACTGGTTAACAACCAGCAGAGACCATCATATACACTGGTTAACAATCAGCTGAGTCCATCAGATACACTGGTTAACAATCAGCCGAGACCATCAGATACACTGGTTAACAACCAGCAGAGACCATCATATACACTGGTTAACAATCAGCTGAGTCCATCCGATACACTGGTTAACAATCAGCCGAGACCATCAGATACGCTGGTTATCAACCAGCCGAGTCCATCAGATACACTGGTTGTCAACCAGCCGAGTCCATCAGATACACTGGTTGACAATCAGCCGAGACCATCAGATACACTGGTTAACAACCAGCAGAGACCATCATATACACTGGTTAACAACTAGCCGAGTCCATCAGATACACTGGTTGTCAACCAGCCGAGTCCATCAGATACACTGGTTAACAATCAGCCGAGACCATCAGATACACTGGTTAACAACCAGCAGAGACCATCATATACACTGGTTAACAATCAGCCGAGACCATCAGATACACTGGTTAACAACCAGCAGAGACCATCATATACACTGGTTAACAACCGGCTTAGACCATCACATAAACTGGTTAACAACCAGCAGAGACCATCAGATACACTGGTTAACAACCAGCTTAGACCATCATATACACTGGTTAACAACCGGCTTAGTACATTATCTAAACTGGTTAACAACCAGCCAAGGACATCAGATACACTGGTTAAAAACCAGCCGAGACCATCAGCTACACTGGTTAACAACCAGCAGAGACCATCAGATACACTGGTTAACAACCAGCAGAGACCATCAGATACACTGGTTATCAACCAGTCGAGAACATCAGATACACTGGTTAAAAACCAGCTTAGACCATCAGATACACTGATTAACAACCAGCCGAGACCATCAGATATACTGATTAACAACCAGCTTAAAAAAATCAGATATACTGATTAACAACCAGCTTAGACCATCACATACACTGGTTAACAACCAGCTTAGACCATCAGATACACTGGTTAACAACCAACCGAGACCATCAGCTACACTGGTTAACAACCAGCTTAGACCATCATATACAGTGGTTAACAACCAGCTTAGACCATCATATACACTGGTTAACAACCGGCTTAGTACATCATCTAAACTTGTTAACAACCAGCCGAGACCATCAGATACACTGGTTAACAACCAGCAGAGACCATCATATACACTGGTTAACAACCGGCTTAGACCATCATATAAACTGGTTAACAACCAGCAGAGACCATCAGATACACTGGTTAACAACAAGCTTAGACCATCATATACAGTGGTTAACAAACGGCTTAGACCATCATATAAACTGGTTAACAACCGGCTTAGACCATCATATAAACTGGTTAACAACCAGCCGACACCATCAGATACACTGATGAACAACCAGCTGAGACCATCAGATACACTGGTTAACAATCAGCCCAGACCACCAGCTATACTGGTAAACAACCAGCTTAGACCATCATATACACTGGTTAACAACCGGCTTAGTACATCATCTAAACTGGTTAACAACCAGCCGAGGACATCAGATACACTGGTTAACAACCAGCCCAGACCATCAGATAAACTGGTTAACAACCAGCAGAGACCATCATATACACTGGTTAAAGACCGGCTTAGACCATCATATAAACTGGTTAACAACCAGCCGAGGACATCAGATACACTGGTTAACAACCAGCTTAGACCATCAGATACACTGGTTAACAACCAGCTTAGACCATCATATAAATTGGTTAACAATCAGCCGAGACCATCAGATACACTGGTTAACAACCGGCATAGACCATCATATATAGTGGTTAACAATCAGCTGAGGACATCAGATACACTGTTTAACAACCAGCCGAGTCCATCAGATACACTGGTTAACAACCAGCAGAGACCATCAGATACACTGGTTATCAACCAGTCGAGACCATCAGATACACTGGTTAACAACCAGCCGAGTCCATCAGATACACTGGTTAACAACCAGAAGAGACCATCATATACACTGGTTAACAACAAGCTTAGACCATCATATACACTGGTTAACAACAAGCTTAGACCATCATATACAGTGGTTAACAACCGGCTTAGACCATCATATAAACTGGTTAACAACCGGCTTAGACCATCATATAAACTGGTTAACAACTAGCCGACACCATCAGATACACTGATGAACAACCAGCTGAGACCATCAGATACACTGGTTAACAACCGGCTTAGTACATCATCTAAACTGGTTAACAACCAGCCGAGGACATCAGATACACTGGTTAACAACCAGCCGAGACCATCAGATAAACTGGTTAACAACCAGCAGAGACCATCATATACACTGGTTAAAGACCGGCTTAGACCATCATATAAACTGGTTAACAACCAGCCGAGGACATCAGATACACTGGTTAACAACCAGCCGAGACCATCAGATACATGGGTTAAAAATCAGCCGAGACCATCAGATACACTGGTTAACAACCAGCTTAGACCATCATATAAATTGGTTAACAATCAGCCGAGACCATCAGATACACTGGTTAACAACCGGCATAGACCATCATATATACTGGTTAACAATCAGCTGAGGACATCAGATACACTGTTTAACAACCAGCCGAGTCCATCAGATACACTGGTTAACAACCAGCAGAGACCATCAGATACACTTGTTATCAACCAGTCGACACCATCAGATACACTGGTTAACAATCAGCTGAGGACATCAGATACACTGGTTAACAACCAGCCGAGTCCATCAGATACACTGGTTGTCAACCAGCCGAGTCCATCAGATACACTGGTTAACAATCAGCCGAGACCATCAGATACGCTGGTTATCAACCAGCCGAGTCCATCAGATACACTGGTTGTCAACCAGCCGAGTCCATCAGATACACTGGTTAACAATCAGCCGAGACCATCAGATACACTGGTTAACAACCAGCAGAGACCATCATATACACTGGTTAACAATCAGCCGAGACCATCAGATACACTGGTTAACAACCAGCCGAGACCATCAGATATACTGATTAACAACCAGCTTAGATCATCACATACACTGGTTAACAACCAGCTTAGACCTTCAGATACACTGGTTAACAACCAACCGAGACCCTCAGCTACACTGGTTAACAACCAGCTTAGACCATCATATACAGTGGTTAACAACCAGCTTAGACCATCATATACACTGGTTAACAACCGGCTTAGTACATCATCTAAACTTGTTAACAACCAGCCGAGACCATCAGATACACTGGTTAAAAACCAGCAGAGACCATCATATACACTGGTTAACAACCGGCTTAGACCATCATATAAACTGGTTAACAACCAGCAGAGACCATCAGATACACTGGTTAACAACAAGCTTAGACCATCATATACAGTGGTTAACAACCGGCTTAGACCATCATATAAACTGGTTAACAACCGGCTTAGACCATCATATAAACTGGTTAACAACCAGCCGACACCATCAGATACACTGATGAACCACCAGCTGAGACCATCAGATACACTGGTTAACAATCAGCCCAGACCACCAGCTATACTGGTTAACAACCAGCTTAGACCATCATCTAAACTGGTTAACAACCAGCCGAGGACATCAGATACACTGGTTAACAACCAGCTGAGACCATCAGATACACTGGTTAACAACCAGCTTAGACCATCATATACACTGGTTAACAACCGGCTTAGACCATCATATAAACTGGTTAACAACCAGCAGAGAGCATCAGATATACTGGTTAACAACAAGCTTAGACCATCATATACAGTGGTTAACAACCGGCTTAGACTATCATATAAACTGGATAACAACCAGCCGAGGACATCAGATACACTGATTAACAATCAGCCGAGACCATCAGATACAGTGGTTAACAATCAGCCCAGACCATCAGCTACACTGGTTAACAACCAGCTTAGACCATCATATACACTGGTTAACAACCGGCTTAGTACATCATCTAAACTGGTTAACAACCAGCCAAGGACATCAGATACACTGGTTAACAACCAGCCGAGACCATCAGATACACTGGTTAACAATCAGCCCAGACCATCAGCTACACTGGTTAACAACCAGCAGAGACCATCATATACACTGGTTAACAACCGGCTTAGACCATCATATAAACTGGTTAACAACCAGCAGAGACCATCAGATACACTGGTTAACAACAAGCTTAGACCATCATATACAGTGGTTAACAACCGGCTTAGACCATCATATAAACTGGTTAACAACCAGCCGAGGACATCAGATACACTGATTAACAATCAGCCGAGACCATCAGATACACTGGTTAACAACCAGCTTAGATAATCATCTAAACTGGTTAACAACCGGCTTAGACCATCATATAAACTGGTTAACAACCAGCCGACACCATCAGATACACTGGTTAACAATCAGCCCAGACCATCAGCTACACTGGTTAACAACCAGCTTAGACCATCATATACACTGGTTAACAACCGGCTTAGTACATCATCTAAACTGGTTAACAACCAGCCGAGGACATCAGATACACTGGTTAACAACCAGCCGAGACCATCAGATACAATGGTTAACAACCAGCAGAGACCATCATATACACTGGTTAACAACTGGCTTAGACCATCTTATAAACTGGTTAACAACCAGCCGAGGACATCAGATACACTGGTTAACAACCAGCCGAGGACATCAGATACACTGGTTAACAACCAGCCGAGACCATCAGATACACTGGTTAACAACCAGCAGAGACCATCATATACACTGGTTAACAACTGGCTTAGACCATCATTTAAACTGGTTAACAACCAGCCGAGGACATCAGATACACTGGTTAACAATCAGCCGAGACCATCAGATACACTGGTTAACAACCGGCATAGACCATCATATATACTGGTTAACAATCAGCTGAGGACATCAGATACACTGTTTAACAACCAGCCGAGTCCATCAGATACACTGGTTAACAACCAGCAGAGACCATCAGATACACTGGTTATCAACCAGTCGAGACCATCAGATATACTGGTTAACAACCAGCCGAGTCCATCAGATACACTGGTTAACAACCAGAAGAGACCATCAGATACACTGGTTAACAACCAGCCGAGTCCATCAGATACACTGGTTAACAACCAGCTTAGACCATCATATACACTGGTTAACAACCGGCTTAGTACATCATCTAAACTGGTTAACAACCAGCCGAGGACATCAGATACACTGGTTAACAACCAGCAGAGACCATCATATACAATGGTTAACAACCGGCTTAGACCATCATATAAACTGGTTAACAACCAGCAGAGAGCATCAGATATACTGGTTAACAACAAGCTTAGACCATCAGATACACTGGTTAACAACCAGCAGAGACCATCATATACACTGGTTAACAACTGGCTTAGACCATCATATAAACTGTTTAACAACCAGCCGAGGACATCAGATACACTGGTTAACAACCAGCCGAGGACATCAGATACACTGGTTAACAACCAACCGAGACCGTCAGATACACTGATTAACAATCAGCCGAGACCATCAGATACACTGGTTAACAACCGGCTTAGACCATCATATATACTGGTTAACAACCAGCCGAGGACATCAGATACACTGGTTAACAACCAACCGAGACCATCAGATACACTGCTTAACAACCAGCTTAGACCATCAGATACACGGGTTAAAAACCAGCTTAGACCATCAGATACACTGATTAACAACCAGCCGAGACCATCAGATATACTGATTAACAACCAGCTTAAAAAAATCAGATACACTGCTTAACAACCAGCTTAGACCATCACATACACTGGTTAACAACCAGCTTAGACCATCAGATACACTGGTTAACAACCAACCGAGACCATCAGATACACTGGTTAACAACCAGCTTAGACCATCATATACACTGGTTAACAACCGGCTTAGACCATCATATAAACTGGTTAAAAACCAGCCGAGGACATCAGACACACTGGTTAAAAATCAGCAGAGACCATCAGATATACTGGTTAACAACCAGCAGAGACCATCAGATACATTGATAAACAACCAGCTTAGACCATCAGATACACTGGTTAACAATCAGCCCAGACCATCAGCTACACTGGTTAACAACCAGCTTAGACCATCATATACACTGGTTAACAACCGGCTTAGTACATCATCTAAACTGGTTAACAACCAGCCGAGGACATCAGATACACTGGTTAACAACAAGCTTAGACCATCATATACAGTGGTTAACAACCGGCTTAGACCATCATATAAACTGGTTAACAACCAGCCGAGGACATCATATACACTGATTAACAATCAGCCGAGACCATCAGATACACTGGTTAAGAACCGGCTTAGACCATCATATAAACTGGTTAACAACCAGCCGACACCATCAGATACACTGATGAACAACCAGCTGAGACCATCATATACACTGGTTAACAACCGGCTTAGTACATCATCTAAACTGGTTAACAACCAGCCAAGGACATCAGATACACTGGTTAACAACCAGCCGAGACCATCAGATACACTGGTTAACAACCAGCAGAGACCATCATATACACTGGTTAACAACCGGCTTAGACCATCATATACACTGGTTAACAACCGGCTTAGTACATCATCTAAACTGGTTAACAACCAGCCGAGGACATCAGATACACTGGTTAACAACCAGCCGAGACCATCAGATACACTGGTTAACAACCAGCCGAGACATTCAGATACACTGGTTAACAACCAGCTTAGACCATCATATACACTGGTTAACAACTGGCTTAGACCATCATATAAACTGGTTAACAACCAGCCGAGGACATCAGATACACTGGTTAACAACCAGCAGAGACCATCAGATACACTGGTTATCAACCAGTCGAGACCATCAGATATACTGGTTAACAACCAGCCGAGTCCATCAGATACACTGGTTAACAACCAGAAGAGACCATCAGATACACTGGTTAACAACCAGCCGAGTCCATCAGATACACTGGTTAACAACCAGCTTAGACCATCATATACACTGGTTAACAACCGGCTTAGTACATCATCTAAACTGGTTAACAACCAGCCGAGGACATCAGATACACTGGTTAACAACCAGCAGAGACCATCATATACAATGGTTAACAACCGGCTTAGACCATCATATAAACTGGTTAACAACCAGCAGAGAGCATCAGATATACTGGTTAACAACAAGCTTAGACCATCAGATACACTGGTTAACAACCAGCAGAGACCATCATATACACTGGTTAACAACTGGCTTAGACCATCATATAAACTGTTTAACAACCAGCCGAGGACATCAGATACACTGGTTAACAACCAGCCGAGGACATCAGATACACTGGTTAACAACCAACCGAGACCGTCAGATACACTGATTAACAATCAGCCGAGACCATCAGATACACTGGTTAACAACCGGCTTAGACCATCATATATACTGGTTAACAACCAGCCGAGGACATCAGATACACTGGTTAACAACCAACCGAGACCATCAGATACACTGCTTAACAACCAGCTTAGACCATCAGATACACTGGTTAAAAACCAGCTTAGACCATCAGATACACTGATTAACAACCAGCCGAGACCATCAGATATACTGATTAACAACCAGCTTAAAAAAATCAGATACACTGCTTAACAACCAGCTTAGACCATCACATACACTGGTTAACAACCAGCTTAGACCATCAGATACACTGGTTAACAACCAACCGAGACCATCAGATACACTGGTTAACAACCAGCTTAGACCATCATATACACTGGTTAACAACCGGCTTAGACCATCATATAAACTGGTTAAAAACCAGCCGAGGACATCAGACACACTGGTTAAAAATCAGCAGAGACCATCAGATATACTGGTTAACAACCAGCAGAGACCATCAGATACATTGATAAACAACCAGCTTAGACCATCAGATACACTGGTTAACAATCAGCCCAGACCATCAGCTACACTGGTTAACAACCAGCTTAGACCATCATATACACTGGTTAACAACCGGCTTAGTACATCATCTAAACTGGTTAACAACCAGCCGAGGACATCAGATACACTGGTTAACAACAAGCTTAGACCATCATATACAGTGGTTAACAACCGGCTTAGACCATCATATAAACTGGTTAACAACCAGCCGAGGACATCATATACACTGATTAACAATCAGCCGAGACCATCAGATACACTGGTTAAGAACCGGCTTAGACCATCATATAAACTGGTTAACAACCAGCCGACACCATCAGATACACTGATGAACAACCAGCTGAGACCATCATATACACTGGTTAACAACCGGCTTAGTACATCATCTAAACTGGTTAACAACCAGCCAAGGACATCAGATACACTGGTTAACAACCAGCCGAGACCATCAGATACACTGGTTAACAACCAGCAGAGACCATCATATACACTGGTTAACAACCGGCTTAGACCATCATATACACTGGTTAACAACCGGCTTAGTACATCATCTAAACTGGTTAACAACCAGCCGAGGACATCAGATACACTGGTTAACAACCAGCCGAGACCATCAGATACACTGGTTAACAACCAGCCGAGACATTCAGATACACTGGTTAACAACCAGCTTAGACCATCATATACACTGGTTAACAACTGGCTTAGACCATCATATAAACTGGTTAACAACCAGCCGAGGACATCAGATACACTGGTTAACAACCAGCCGAGGACATCAGATACACTGGTTAACAACCAACCGAGACCATCAGATACACTGCTTAACAACCAGCTTAGACCATCAGATACACTGGTTAACAACCGGCTTAGTACATCATATAAACTGGTTAACAACCAGCCGAGGACATCAGATACACTGGTTAACAACCAGCAGAGAACATCATATACACTGATTAACAACCAACCGAGACCGTCAGATACACTGATTAACAATCAGCCGAGACCATCAGATACACTGGTTAACAACCGGCTTAGACCATCATATAAACTGGTTAACAACCAGCCGAGGACATCAGATACACTGGTTAACAACCAACCGAGACCATCAGATACACTGCTTAACAACCAGCTTAGACCATCAGATACACTGGTTAAAAACCAGCTTAGACCATCAGATACACTGATTAACAACCAGCCGAGACCATCAGATATACTGATTAACAACCAGCTTAAAAAAATCAGATACACTGATTAACAACCTGCTTAGACCATCACATACACTGGTTAACAACCAGCTTAGACCATCATATAAACTGGTTAAAAACCAGCCGAGGACATCAGACACACTGGTTAAAAATCAGAAGAGACCATCAGATATACTGGTTAACAACCTGCAGAGACCATCAGATACTCTGATGAACAACCAGCTTAGACCATCAGCTACACTGGTTAACAATCGGTTTAGACCATCATATACACTGGTTTACAACCGGCTTAGTACATCATCTAAACTGGTTAACAACCAGCCGAGGACATCAGATAAACTGGTTAACAACCGGCTTAGACCATCATATACTCTGGTTAACAACCGGCTTAGTACATCATCTAAACTTGTTAACAACCAGCCGAGACCATCAGATACACTGGTTAACAACCAGCAGAGATCATCATATACACTGGTTAACAACCGGCTTAGACCATCATATAAACTGGTTAACAACCAGCAGAGACCATCAGATACACTGGTTAACAACAAGCTTAGACCATCATATACAGTGGTTAACAACCGGCTTAGACCATCATATAAACTGGTTAACAACCAGCCGATGACATCAGATACACTGATTAACAATCAGCCGAGACCATCAGATACACTGGTTAAGAACCGGCTTAGACCATCATCTAAACTGGTTAACAACCAGCCGAGGACATCAGATACACTGGTTAACAACCAGCCGAGACCATCAGATACACTGGTTAACAACCAGCTTAGACCATCATATACACTGGTTAACAACCGGCTTAGACCATCATATAAACTGGTTGACAACCAGCCGAGGACATCAGATACACTGGTTAACAACCAGCCGAGACCATCAGATACATGGGTAAACAATCAGCCGAGACCATCAGATACACTGGTTAACAACCAGCTTAGACCATCATATAAACTGGTTAACAACCAGCCGAGAACATCAGATACACTGGTTAACAACCAGCCGAGGATATCAGATACACTGGTTAACAACCAACCGAGACCGTCAGATACACTGATTAACAATCAGCCGAGACCATCAGATACACTGGTTAACAACCGGCTTAGACCATCATATAAACTGGTTAACAACCAGCCGAGGACATCAGATACACTGGTTAACAACCAACCGAGACCATTAGATACACTGCTTAACAACCAGCTTAGACCATCAGATACACTGGTTAACAATCAGCTGAGGACATCAGATACACTGGTTAACAACCAGCCGAGTCCATCAGATGCACTGGTTAACAACCAGCAGAGACCATCAGATACACTGGTTATCAACCAGTCGAGACCATCAGATACACTGGTTGTCAACCAGCCGAGTCCATCAGATACAGTGGTTAACAACCACACGAGTCCATCAGATACACTGATTAACAACCAGCCGAGGACATCAGATACACTGGTTAACAACCAGCCGAGTCCATCAGATGCACTGGTTAACAACCAGCAGAGACCATCAGATACACTGGTTGTCAACCAGCCGAGTCCATCAGATACACTGGTTAACATCCAGCCGAGACCATCAGATACACTGGTTAACAACCAGCTTAGACCATCATATACACTGGTTAACAACCAGCTTAGACCATCATATACACTGGTTAACAACCAGCTTAGATCATCATATACACTGGTTAACAACCGGCTTAGACCATCATATAAACTGGTTTACAACCAGCCGACACCATCAGATACACTGATGAACAACCAGCTGAGACCATCAGATACACTGGTTAACAATCAGCCCAGACCATCAGCTACACTGGTTAACAACCAGCTTAGACCATCATATACACTGGTTAACAACCGGCTTAGTACATCATCTAAACTGGTTAACAACCAGCCGAGGACATCAGATACACTGGTTAACAACCAGCAGAGACCATCATATACACTGGTTAACAACCGGCTTAGACCATCATATAAACTGGTTAACAACCAGCCGAGGACATCAGATAGACTGGTTAACAACCAGCCAAGACCATCAGATACATGGGTTAACAATCAGCCGAGACCATCAGATACACTGGTTAACAACCAGCTTAGTCCATCATATAAACTGGTTAACAACCAGCCGACACCATCAGATACACTGGTTAACAACCAGCTTAGACCATCATATAAACTGGCTAACAACCAGCCGAGGACATCAGATACACTGGTTAACAACCAACCGAGACCATCAAATACACTGGTTAACAACCGGCCGAGTCCATCAGAAACACTGGTTAACAACCAGCAGAGACCATCAGATACACTGGTTATCAACCAGTCGAGACCATCAGATATACTGGTTAACAACCAGCAGAGACCATCAGATACTCTGATTATCAACCAGTCGAGATCATCAGATATACTGGTTAACAACCAGCTTAGACCATCAGCTACACTGGTTAACAATCGGTTTAGACCATCATATACACTGGTTTACAACCGGCTTAGTACATCATCTAAACTGGTTAACAACCAGCCGAGGACATCAGATAAACTGGTTAACAACCGGCTTAGACCATCATATACTCTGGTTAACAACCGGCTTAGTACATCATCTAAACTTGTTAACAACCAGCCGAGACCATCAGATACACTGGTTAACAACCAGCAGAGATCATCATATACACTGGTTAACAACCGGCTTAGACCATCATATAAACTGGTTAACAACCAGCAGAGACCATCAGATACACTGGTTAACAACAAGCTTAGACCATCATATACAGTGGTTAACAACCGGCTTAGACCATCATATAAACTGTTTAACAACCAGCCGAGGACATCAGATACACTGATTAACAATCAGCCGAGACCATCAGATACACTGGTTAAGAACCGGCTTAGACCATCATCTAAACTGGTTAACAACCAGCCGAGGACATCAGATACACTGGTTAACAACCAGCCGAGACCATCAGATACACTGGTTAACAACCATCAGAGACCATCATATACACTGGTTAACAACCGGCTTAGACCATCATATAAACTGGTTGACAACCAGCCGAGGACATCAGATACACTGGTTAACAACCAGCCGAGACCATCAGATACATGGGTAAACAATCAGCCGAGACCATCAGATACACTGGTTAACAACCAGCTTAGACCATCATATAAACTGGTTAACAACCAGCCGAGAACATCAGATACACTGGTTAACAACCAGCCGAGGACATCAGATACACTGGTTAACAACCAACCGAGACCGTCAGATACACTGATTAACAATCAGCCGAGACCATCAGATACACTGGTTAACAACCGGCTTAGACCATCATATAAACTGGTTAACAACCAGCCGAGGACATCAGATACACTGGTTAACAACCAACCGAGACCATCAGATACACTGCTTAACAACCAGCTTAGACCATCAGATACACTGGTTAACAATCAGCTGAGGACATCAGATACACTGGTTAACAACCAGCCGAGTCCATCAGATGCACTGGTTAACAACCAGCAGAGACCATCAGATACACTGGTTATCAACCAGTCGAGACCATCAGATACACTGGTTGTCAACCAGCCGAGTCCATCAGATACACTGGTTAACAACCACACGAGTCCATCAGATACACTGATTAACAACCAGCCGAGGACATCAGATACACTGGTTAACAACCAGCCGAGTCCATCAGATGCACTGGTTAACAACCAGCAGAGACCATCAGATACACTGGTTGTCAACCAGCCGAGTCCATCAGATACACTGGTTAACAACCACACGAGTCCATCAGATACACTGGTTAACATCCAGCCGAGACCATCAGATACACTGGTTAACAACCAGCTTAGACCATCATATACACTGGTTAACAACCAGCTTAGATCATCATATACACTGGTTAACAATCGGCTTAGACCATCATATAAACTGGTTAACAACCAGCCGACACCATCAGATACACTGATGAACAACCAGCTGAGACCATCAGATACACTGGTTAACAATCAGCCCAGACCATCAGCTACACTGGTTAACAACCAGCTTAGACCATCATATACACTGGTTAACAACCGGCTTAGTACATCATCTAAACTGGTTAACAACCAGCCGAGGACATCAGATACACTGGTTAAAAACCAGCAGAGACCATCATATACACTGGTTAACAACCGGCTTAGACCATCATATAAACTGGTTAACAACCAGCCGAGGACATCAGATACACTGGTTAACAACCAGCCAAGACCATCAGATACATGGGTTAACAATCAGCCGAGACCATCAGATACACTGGTTAACAACCAGCTTAGTCCATCATATAAACTGGTTAACAACCAGCCGACACCATCAGATACACTGGTTAACAACCAGCTTAGACCATCATATAAACTGGCTAACAACCAGCCGAGGACATCAGATACACTGGTTAACAACCGGCCGAGTCCATCAGATACACTGGTTAACAACCAGAAGAGACCATCAGATACACTGGTTATCAACCAGTCGAGACCATCAGATACACTGGTTAACAACCAGCCGAGTCCATCAGATACACTGGTTATCAACCACACGAGTCCATCACATACGCTGATTAACAACCAGCCGAGACCATCATATACAGTGGTTAACAACCGGCTTAGACTATCATATAAACTGGTTAACAACCAGCCGAGGACATCAGATACACTGATTAACAATCAGCCGAGACCATCAGATACACTGGTTAACAACCAGCTTAGATCATCAGATACACTGGTTAACAACCGGCTTAGACCATCATATAAACTGGTTAACAACCAGCAGAGGACATCAGATACACTGGTTAACAACCAACCGAGACCGTCAGACACACTGATTAACAATCAGCCGAGACCATCAGATACACTGGTTAACAACCGGCTTAGACCATCATATAAACTGGTTAACAACCAGCCGAGGACATCAGATAAACTGATTAACAACCAGCTGAGGACATCAGATACACTGGTTAACAACCAGCTTAGACCATCAAATACACTGGTTAACAACCGGCTTAGTACATCATCTAAACTGGTTAACAACCAGCCGAGGACATCAGATACACTGGTTAACAACCAGCAGAGACCATCATATACACTGGTTAACAACCGGCTTAGACCATCATATAAACTGGTTAACAACCAGCAGAGAGCATCAGATAGACTGGTTAACAACAAGCTTAGACCATCATATACACTGGTTAACAACCGGCTTAGACTATCATATAAACTGGTTAACAACCAACCGAAGACATCAGATACACTGATTAACAGTCAGCCGAGACCATCAGATACACTGGTTAACAACCAGCTTAGATCATCATGTACACTGGTTAACAACCGGTTTAGACCATTATATAAACTGGTTAACAACCAGCCGAGGACATCAGATACACTGGTTAACAACCAGCAGAGACCATCATATACACTGGTTAACAACCGGCTTAGACCATCATATAAACTGGTTAACAACCAGCAGAGAGCATCAGATACACTGGTTAACAACAAGCTTAGACCATCATATACACTGGTTAACAACCGGCTTAGACTATCATATAAACTGGTTAACAACCAACCGAAGACATCAGATACACTGATTAACAGTCAGCCGAGACCATCAGATACACTGGTTAACAACCAGCCGAGGACATCAGATACACTGGTTAACAACCAACCGAGACCGTCAGATACACTGATTAACAATCAGCCGAGACCATCAGATACACTGGTTAACAACCGGCTTAGACCATCATATAAACTGGTTAACAACCAGCCGAGGACATCAGATACACTGGTTAACAACCAGCCGAGTCCATCACATACACTGGTTAACAACCAGCAGAGGCCATCAGATACACTGGTTATCAACCAGTCGAGACCATCAGATACACTGGTTGTCAACCAGCCGAGTCCATCAGATACACTGATTAACAACCAGCTTAGACCATCAGATACACTGATTAACAACCAACTGAGACCATCAGTTACACTGGTTAAGAATCAGCCGAGACCATAATATATACTGGTTAAAAACCAGCTTAGACCATCATATACACTGGTTAACAACCAGCTTAGACCATCAGATACACTGGCTAACAACCAACCGAGACCATCAGATATACTGGTTAACAACTAGCCGAGTCCATCAGATACACTGGTTAACAACCAGCTGAGACCATCATATACACTGGTTAACAACCGGCTTAGACCATCATATAAATTGGTTAAAAACCAGCCGAGGACATCAGACACACTGGTAAAAAATCAGCAGAGACCATCAGATACACTGGCTAACAACCAACCGAGACCATCAGATATACTGGTTAACAACTAGCCGAGTCCATCAGATACACTGGTTAACAACCAGCTGAGACCATCATATACACTGGTTAACAACCGGCTTAGACCATCATATAAATTGGTTAAAAACCAGCCGAGGACATCAGACACACTGGTAAAAAATCAGCAGAGACCATCAGATACACTGGTTAACAACTAGCCGAGTCCATCAGATACACTGGTTAACAACCAGCTTAGACCATCAGATACACTGGTTAACAACCAACCGAGACCATCAGATACACTGATTAACAACCAGCTTAGACTATCATATAAATTGGTTAACAATCAGCCGAGACCATCAAATACACTGGTTAACAACCCGCCGAGTCCATCAGATACACTGGTTAACAACCAGCAGAGACCATCAGATACACTGGTTATCAACCAGTCGAGACCATCAGATACACTGGTTAACAACCAGCCGAGTCTATCAGATACACTGGTTAACAACCAGAAGAGACCATCAGATACACTGGTTAACAACCACACGAGTCCATCAGATACACTGATTAACAACCAGCCGAGACCATCAGATACACTGGTTGTCAACCAGCCGAGTCCATCAGATACACTGGTTAACAACCAGCTTAGACCATCATCTAAACTTGTTAACAACCAGCCGAGACCATCAGATACACTGGTTAAAAACCAGCAGAGACCATCATATACACTGGTTAACAACCGGCTTAGTACATCATCTAAACTGGTTAACAACCAGCCGAGGACATCAGATACACTGGTTAACAACCAGCAGAAACCATCATATACACTGGTTAACAACCGGCTTAGACCATCATATAAACTGGTTAACAACCAGCAGAGAGCATCAGATACACTGGTTAATAACAAGCTTAGACCATCATATACAGTGGTTAACAACCGGCTTAGACCATCATATAAACTGGTTAACAACCAGCCGAGGACATCAGATACACTGATTAACAACCAGCTGAGGACATCAGATACACTGGTTAAGAACCAGCTTAGACCATCAGATACATTGGTTAACAATCAGCTGAGGACATCAGATACACTGGTTAACAACCAGCCGAGTCCATCAGATACACTGGTTAACAACCAGCAGAGACCATCAGATACACTGGTTTTCAACCAGCCGAGTCCATCAGATACACTGGTTAAAAACCAGCTTAGACCATCAGATACACTGATTAACAACCAGCTTAAACCATCAGATACACTGATTAACAACCAGCTTAGACCATCAGATACACTGGTTAACAACCAGCTTAGATTATCAGATACACTGATTAACAACCAACCGAGACCATCAGTTACACTGGTTAACAACTAGCCGAGTCCATCAGATACACTGGTTGACAACCAGCTGAGACCATCAGATACACTGATTAACAACCAACTGAGACCATCAGATACACTGGTTAACAACTAGCCGAGTCCATCAGATACACTGGTTAACAACCAGCTTAAAAAATCAGATACACTGATTAACAACCAGCTGAGACCATCAGATACACTGATTAACAACCAACTGAGACCATCAGATACACTGGTTAACAACTAGCCGAGTCCATCAGATACACTGGTTAACAACCAGCTTAAAAAATAAGATACACTGGTTAACAACCAACCGAGACCATCAGATACACTGGTTAACAACAAGCCGAGTCCATCAGATACACTGGTTAACAACCAGCTTAGACCATCATATACACTGGTTAACAATCGGCTTAGACCATCATATAAACTGGTTAAAAACCATCCGAAGACATCAGACACACTGGTAAAAAATCAGCAGAGACCATCAGATACACTGGTTAACAACTAGCCGACACCATCAGATACACTGGTTAACAACTAGCTTAGACCATCATATACACTGGTTAACAACCGGCTTAGTACATCATCTAAACTGGTTAACAACCAGCCAAGGACATCAGATACACTGGTTAACAACCAGCCGAGACCATCAGATACACTGGTTAATAACCAGGTTAGACCATTAGATACACTGGTTAACAACAAGCCGAGACCGTCAGATATACTGGTTAACAACCAGCAGAGATCATCAGTTACACTGGTTAACAACTAGCCGAGTCCATCAGATACACTGGTTGACAACCAGCTGAGACCATCAGATACACTGATTAACAACCAGCTTAGACCATCAGATACACTGGTTAACAACTAGCCAAGTCCATCACACTGGTTAACAACCAGCTTAGACCATCAGATACACTGATTAACAACCAGCTTAGACCATCAGATACACTGGTTAACAACCAGCTTAGACCATCAGATACACTGGTTAAAAATCAGCCCAGACCATCAGATACACTGGTTAACAACAAGCCGAGACCATCAGATACACTGATGAATAACCAGCGTAGACCAACAGATACACTGATTAACAACCAGCTGAATCCATCAGATACAGTGGTTAACAACCAGCTGAGACCATCAGATACACTGGTTAACAACCAGCTGAGACCATCAGATACACTGGTTAACAACCAGCAGAGACCATCAGACACACTGGTTATCAACCAGCTGAGGACATCAGATACACTGGTTATCAACCGGCTAAGACCATCAGATTAACTGGTTAATAACCAAACGAGTCCATCAGATACAATGGTTAACAACCAGCAGAGATGATCAGATACACCGATTAACAACCAGCCAAATCCGTCAGATACACTGTTTAACAACCAGTTTAGACCACCAGATACACTGGTTAACAACCAGCTTAGACCATCAGATACACTGGTTACCAACCAGCTTAGACCCTCAGATACACTGGTTAACAACCAGCTTAGACCATCAGATACACTGGTTAACAACCAGTCGAGTCCATCGGATACAATGGTTAACAACCAGCTTAGACCATCAGATACACTGGTTAACAACCAGCCGAGACCGTAAGATTCACTGGTTAACAACCAGTTTAGACCACCAGAAACACTGGTTAACAACCAGCTTAGACCATCAGATACAATGGTTAACAACCAGCTTAGACTCTCAGATATACTGGTTAACAACCAGCTTAGACCCTTAGATATACTGGTTAACAACCAGCTTCGACCATCAGATACACTGGTTAACAACCAGCAGAGACCATCAGATACACTGATTAACAACCAGCTGAGGACATCAGATACACTGGTTACCAACCAGCTTAGACCCTCAGATACACTGGTTAACAACCAGCTTAGACCATCAGATACACTGGTTAACAACCAGCCGAGACCGTAAGATTCACTGGTTAACAACCAGTTTAGACCACCAGATACACTGGTTAACAACCAGCTTAGACCATCAGATACAATGGTTAACAACCAGCTTAGACCCTCAGATATACTTGTTAACAACCAGCTTAGACCGTCAGATATACTAGTTAACAACCAGCTTAGACCCTCAGATATACTGGTTAACAACCAGCTTAGACCCTCAGATATACTGGTTAACAACCAGCTTAGACCATCAGATACACTGGTTACCAACCAGTTTAGACCCTTAGATATACTGGTTAACAACCAGCTTAGACCCTCAGATATACTGGTTAACAACCAGCTTAGACCCTCAGATATACTGGTTAACAACCAGCTTAGACCCTCAGATATACTGGTTAACAACCAGCTTAGACCATCAGATTCACTGGTTACCAACCAGCTTAGACCCTTAGATATACTGGTTAACAACCAGCTTAGACCATCAGCTATACTGGTTAACAACCAGCTTAGACCATCATATACACTGGTTAACAACCGGCTTAGTACATCATCTAAACTGGTTAACAACCAGTCGAGACCGTCAGATACACTGATTAACAATCAGCCGAGACCATCAGATACACTGGTTAACAACCGGCTTAGACCATCATATAAACTGGTTAACAACCAGCCGAGTCCATCAGATACACTGGTTAACAACCAGCCGAGTCCATCAGATACACTGGTTAAAAACCAGCTTAGACCATCAGATACACTGATTAACAACCAGCTTAGACCATCATATACACTGGTTAACAACCAACCGAGACCATCAGTTACACTGGTTAACAACTAGCCGAGTCCATCAGATACACTGGTTGACAACCAGCTGAGACCATCAGATACACTGATTAACAACCAACTGAGACCATCAGTTACACTGGTTAAGAATCAGCCGAGTCCATCAGATACACTGGTTAACAACTAGCCAAGTCCATCACACTGGTTAACAACCAGCTTAGACCATCAGATACACTGATTAACAACCAGCTTAGACCATCAGATACACTGGTTAACAACCAGCTTAGACCATCAGATACACTGGTTAACAATCAGCCCAGACCATCAGATACACTTATTAACAACCAGCCGAGACCATCAGATACACTGATTAACAACCAGCTGAATCCATCAGATACAGTGGTTAACAACCAGCTGAGACCATCAGATACACTGGTTAACAACCAGCTGAGACCATCAGATACACTGGTTAACAACCAGCTGAGACCATCAGATACACTGGTTAACAACCAGCTTAGACCATCAGATACACTGGTTAACAACCAGCTTAGACCATCAGATACACTGGTTAACAACCAGCTTAGACCATCAGATACACTGGTTAACAATCAGCCCAGACCATCAGATACACTGGTTAACAACCAGCCGAGCCCATAATATACACTGGTTAACAACAAGCCGAGACCATCAGATACACTTATTAACAACCAGCTTAGACCATCAGATACACTGGTTAACAACCAGCTTAGACCATCAGATACACTGGTTAACAACCAGCTTAGACCATCAGATACACTGGTTAACAATCAGCCCAGACCATCAGATACACTGGTTAACAACCAGCCGAGCCCATAATATACACTGGTTAACAACAAGCCGAGACCATCAGATACACTTATTAACAACCAGCTGAGACCATCAGATACACTGGTTAACAACCAGCTGAGACCATCAGATACACTGGTTAACAACCAGCCGAGACCATCAGATAAACTGGTTAATAACCAAACGAGTCTATCAGATACACTGATAAACAACCACCCTAATCCGTCAGGTATACTGGTTAACAACCAGCTTAGACCCACAGATACACTGGTTAATAACCAGCTTAGGCTATCAGATACACTGGTTAACAACCAGCTGAATCCATCAGATACAGTGATTAACAACCAGCCGAGACCATCAGATTTACTGATTAACAACCAGCTGAGACCATCAGATACGCTGATTCACAACCAGCTGAGACCATCAGATACACTGGTTAACAACTAGCTGAGACCATCAGATACACTGGTTAACAACTAGCCGAGTCCATCAGACACACTGATTAAAAACGAGCTTAGACCCACAGATACACTGGTTAACAACCAGCTGAATCCATCAGATACAGTGGTTAACATCCAGTTGAGACCATCAGATACACTGGTTAACAACCAGCCGAGACCATCAGATTACCTGGTTAATAACCAAACGAGTCCATGAGATACACTGGTTACCAACCAGCTTAGACCCTTAGATACACTGGTTAAAAAGTAGCCGTGACCATCAGATACACTGATTAACAACCAGCCGAGACCATCAGATACATGGGATAAAAATCAACCGAGACCATCAGATACACTGGTTAACAACCCTCTTAGACCCACAGATACACTGGTTAACAACCAGCTGAATCCATCAGATACACTGGTTAACAACCAGCTGAGACCATTAGATTAACTGGTTAATAACCAAACGAGTCCATCAGGTACACTGATAAACAACCACCCTAATCCGTCAGGTACACTGGTTAACAACCAGCTTAGACCCACAGATACACTGGTTAACAACCAGCTTAGGCTTTCATATACACTGGTTAAAAAGTAGCCGTGACCATCAGATACACTGGTTAACAACCAGCTGAGACCATCAGATACAGTGGTTAACAACCAGCTGAGACCATCAGATACACTGGTTAACAACCAGCAGAGACCATCAGACACACTGGTTATCAACCAGCTGAGGACATCAGATACACTGGTTAACAAACGGCTTAGACCATCATATAAACTGGTTAACAACCAGCCGAGACAATCAGATGCACTGGTTAACAACCAGTTTAGACCACCAGATACACTGGTTAACAACCAGCTTAGACCATCAGATACACTGGTTAACAACCAGTCGAGTCCATCGGATACAATGGTTAACAACCAGCCGAGACCGTAATATTCACTGGTTAACAACCAGTTTAGACCACCAGAAACACTGGTTAACAACCAGCTTAGACCATCAGATACAATGGTTAACAACCAGCTTAGACTCTCAGATATACTTGTTAACAACCAGCTTAGACCCTTAGATATACTGGTTAACAACCAGCAGAGACCATCAGATACACTGATTAACAACCAGCTGAGGACATCAGATACACTGGTTACCAACCAGCTTAGACCCTCAGATACAGTGGTTAACAACCAGCTTAGACCATCAGATACACTGGTTAACAACCAGCCGAGACCGTAAGATTCACTGGTTAACAACCAGTTTAGACCACCAGATACACTGGTTGACAACCAGCTTAGACCATCAGATACAATGGTTAACAACCAGCTTAGACCCTCAGATATACTGGTTACAAACCAGCTTAGACCGTCAGATATACTAGTTAACAACCAGCTTAGACCCTCAGATATACTGGTTAACAACCAGCTTAGACCCTCAGATATACTGGTTAACAACCAGCTTAGACCATCAGATACACTGGTTACCAACCAGTTTAGACCCTTAGATATACTGGTTAACAACCAGCTTAGACCCTCAGATATACTGGTTAACAACCAGCTTAGACCATCAGATATACTGGTTAACAACCAGCTTAGACTCTCAGATATACTGGTTAACAACCAGCTTAGACCATCAGATACACTGGTTACCAACCAGCTTAGACCCTTAGATATACTGGTTAACAACCAGCTTAGACCATCAGCTATACTGGTTAACAACCAGCTTAGACCATCATATACACTGGTTAACAACCGGCTTAGTACATCATCTAAACTGGTTAACAACCAGTCGAGACCGTCAGATACACTGATTAACAATCAGCCGAGACCATCAGATACACTGGTTAACAACCGGCTTAGACCATCATATAAACTGGTTAACAACCAGCATAGGACATCAGATACACTGGTTAACCACCAGCTTAGACCATCAGATACACTGGTTAACAATCAGCTGAGGACATCAGATACACTGGTTAACAACCAGCCGAGTCCATCAGATACGCTGGTTAACAACCAGCCGAGTCCATCAGATACACTGGTTAAAAACCAGCTTAGACCATCAGATACACTGATTAACAACCAGCTTAGACCATCAGATACACTGGTTAACAACCAACCGAGACCATCAGTTACACTGGTTAACAACTAGCCGAGTCCATCAGATACACTGGTTGACAACCAGCTGAGTCCATCAGATACACTGGTTAACAACTAGCCAAGTCCATCACACTGGTTAACAACCAGCTTAGACCATCAGATACACTGATTAACAACCAGCTTAGACCATCAGATACACTGGTTAACAACCAGCTTAGACCACCAGATACACTGGTTAACAATCAGCCCAGACCATCAGATACACTGGTTAACAACCAGCCGAGCCCATAATATACACTGGTTAACAACAAGCCGAGACCATCAGATACACTTATTAACAACCAGCCGAGACCATCAGATACACTGATGAATAACCAGCGTAAACCAACAGATCCACTGATTAACAACCAGCTGAATCCATCAGATACAGTGGTTAACAACCAGCTGAGACCATCAGATACACTGGTTAACAACCAGCTGAGACCATCAGATACACTGGTTAACAACCAGCTGAGACCATCAGATACACTGGTTAACAACCAGCTTAGACCATCAGATACACTGGTTAAAAACCAGCCGAGACCATCAGATAAACTGGTTAATAACCAAACGAGTCTATCAGATACACTGATAAACAACCACCCTAATCCGTCAGGTATACTGGTTAACAACCAGCTTAGACCCACAGATACACTGGTTAATAACCAGCTTAGGCTATCAGATACACTGGTTAACAACCAGCTGAATCCATCAGATACAGTGATTAACAACCAGCCGAGACCATCAGATTTACTGATTAACAACCAGCTGAGACCATCAGATACGCTGATTCACAACCAGCTGAGACCATCAGATACACTGGTTAACAACTAGCTGAGACCATCAGATACACTGGTTAACAACTAGCCGAGTACATCAGACACACTAATTAAAAACCAGCTTAGACCCACAGATACACTGGTTAACAACCAGCTGAATCCATCAGATACAGTGGTTAACAACCAGCCGAGACCATCAGATTACCTGGTTAATAACCAAACGAGTCCATCAGATACACTGGTTAACAACCAGCTTAGACCAACAGATACACTGGTTAACAACCAGCTTAGGCGATCAGATACACTGCTTAAAAAGTAGCCGAGACCATCAGATACATGGGATAAAAATCAGCCGAGACCATCAGATACACTGGTTAACAACCAGCTTAGACCCACAGATACACTGGTTAACAACCAGCTGAATCCATCAGATACAGTGGTTAACATCCAGCCGAGACCATCAGATACACTTATTCACAACCAACTGAGACCATCAGATACACTGGCTAACAACCAGCAGAGATCATCAGATAGACTGGTTAACAACCAGCCGAGACCATCAGATACACTGGCTAACAACCAGCTTAGACCGTCAGATATACTAGTTAACAACCAGCTTAGACCCTCAGATATACTGGTTAACAACCAGCTTAGACCCTCAGATATACTGGTTAACAACCAGCTTAGACCATCAGATACAATGGTTACCAACCAGTTTAGACCCTTAGATATACTGGTTAACAACCAGCTTAGACCCTCAGATATACTGGTTAACAACCAGCTTAGACCATCAGATATACTGGTTAACAACCAGCTTAGACCCTCAGATATACTGGTTAACAACCAGCTTAGACCATCAGATACACTGGTTACCAACCAGCTTAGACCCTTAGATATACTGGTTAACAACCAGCTTAGACCATCAGCTATACTGGTTAACAACCAGCTTAGACCATCATATACACTGGTTAACAACCGGCTTAGTACATCATCTAAACTGGTTAACAACCAGTCGAGACCGTCAGATACACTGATTAACAATCAGCCGAGACCATCAGATACACTGGTTAACAACCGGCTTAGACCATCATATAAACTGGTTAACAACCAGCATAGGACATCAGATACACTGGTTAACAACCAGCTTAGACCATCAGATACACTGGTTAACAATCAGCTGAGGACATCAGATACACTGGTTAACAACCAGCCGAGTCCATCAGATACACTGGTTAACAACCAGCCGAGTCCATCAGATACACTGGTTAAAAACCAGCTTAGACCATCAGATACACTCATTAACAACCAGCTTAGACCATCAGATACACTGGTTAACAACCAACCGAGACCATCAGTTACACTGGTTAACAACTAGCCGAGTCCATCAGATACACTGGTTGACAACCAGCTGAGTCCATCAGATACACTGGTTAACAACTAGCCAAGTCCATCACACTGGTTAACTACCAGCTTAGACCATCAGATACACTGATTAACAACCAGCTTAGACCATCAGATACACTGGTTAACAACCAGCTTAGACCACCAGATACACTGGTTAACAATCAGCCCAGACCATCAGATACACTGGTTAACAACCAGCCGAGCCCATAATATACACTGGTTAACAACAAGCCGAGACCATCAGATACACTGATGAATAACCAGCGTAAACCAACAGATCCACTGATTAACAACCAGCTGAATCCATCAGATACAGTGGTTAACAACCAGCTGAGACCATCAGATACACTGGTTAACAACCAGCTGAGACCATCAGATACACTGGTTAACAACCAGCTGAGACCATCAGATACACTGGTTAACAACCAGCTTAGACCATCAGATACACTGGTTAAAAACCAGCCGAGACCATCAGATAAACTGGTTAATAACCAAACGAGTCTATCAGATACACTGATAAACAACCACCCTAATCCGTCAGGTATACTGGTTAACAACCAGCTTAGACCCACAGATACACTGGTTAATAACCAGCTTAGGCTATCAGATACACTGGTTAACAACCAGCTGAATCCATCAGATACAGTGATTAACAACCAGCCGAGACCATCAGATTTACTGATTAACAACCAGCTGAGACCATCAGATACGCTGATTCACAACCAGCTGAGACCATCAGATACACTGGTTAACAACTAGCTGAGACCATCAGATACACTGGTTAACAACTAGCCGAGTCCATCAGACACACTGATTAAAAACCAGCTTAGACCCACAGATACACTGGTTAACAACCAGCTGAATCCATCAGATACAGTGGTTAACAACCAGCCGAGACCATCAGATTACCTGGTTAATAACCAAACGAGTCCATCAGATACACTGGTTAACAACCAGCTTAGACCAACAGATACACTGGTTAACAACCAGCTTAGACCCACAGATACACTGGTTAACAACCAGCTGAATCCATCAGATACAGTGGTTAACATCCAGTTGAGACCATCAGATACACTGGTTAACAACCAGCTTAGACCCACAGATACACTGGTTAACAACCAGCTGAATCCATCAGATACAGTGGTTAACATCCAGCCGAGACCATCAGATACACTTATTCACAACCAACTGAGACCATCAGATACACTGGCTAACAACCAGCAGAGATCATCAGATAGACTGGTTAACAACCAGCCGAGACCATCAGATACACTGGCTAACAACCAGCTTAGACTATCAGATACACTGGTTAACAACCAGCAGAGATCATCAGATACACTAGTTAACAACCAGCTGAGACCATCAGATACACTGGTTAACAACCAGCTTAGACTATCATATACACTGGTTAACAACCGGTTTAAACCATCAGATACACTGGTTAACAACCGGCTTAAACCATCAGATACACTGGTTAACAACCAGCTTAGACCATCAGATTTACTGGCTAACAACCAGCTTAGACTGTCAGATACACTGGTTAACAACCAGCTTAGACTATCATATACACTGGTTAACAACTGGCTTAAACCATCAGATACACTGGTTAACAACCAGCACAGACCATCAGATATACTGGTTAACAACGAGCTTAAACCATCGGATACACTGGTTAACAACCAGCTTAGACCATCATATACACTGGTTAACAACTGGCTTAAACCATCAGATACACTGGTTAACAACCAGCACAGACCATCAGATATACTGGTTAACAACGAGCTTAGACCATCATATACACTGGTTAACAACTGGCTTAAACCATCAGATACACAGGTTCACAACCAGCCGAGACCATCAGATACACTGATTAACAACCAGCTGAGACCATCAGATACACTGGTTAACAACCAGTTTAGACCCACAGATACACTGGTTAACAACCAGCTGAATCCATCAGATACAGTGGTTAACAACCAGTTGAGACCATCAGATACACTGGTTAACAACCAGCAGAGATCATCAGATACACCGATTAAAAACCAGCCGACTCCATCAGATACACTGGTTAACAACCAGCTTAGACCAACAGATAAACTGGTTAACAACCAGCTTAGGCTATCAGATACACTGGTTAAAAAGTAGCCGTGACCATCAGATACATTGATTAACAACCAGCTTAGACCATCAGATACACTGGTTAACAACCAGCTGAATCCATCAGATACACTGGTTAACAACCAGCTTAGACCATCAGATACACTGGTTAACAACCAGCCGAATCCATCAGATACACTGGTAAACAACCAGCTGAGACCATCAGATTAACTGGTTAATAACCAAACGAGTCCATCAGATACACTGATAAACACCCACCCTAATCCGTCAGGTAAACTGGTTAACAACCAGCATAGACCCACAGATACACTGGTTATTAACCAGCCGAGACCATTAGACACTTTGGTCAACAACCAGCCGAGGACCATCAGATACACTGGTTAACAACCAGCCGAGTCCATCAGATACACTTGTTAGACACCAGCCGAGTCCATCAGATACACTGATTAACAACCAGCTGAGACCATCAGATACACTGGTTAACAACCAGCCGAGACTATCAGATACACTTATTCACAACCAGCCGAGACCATCAGATACACTGATTAACAACCAGCTTACACTATCAGATACACTGGTTAACAACCAGCTTAGACTATCATATACACTGGTTAACAACCGGCTTAAACCATCACATACACTGGTTAACAACTGGCTTAAACCATCAGATATACTGGTTAACAACCAGCTTAGACCATCATATACACTGGTTAACAACTGGCTTAAACCATCAGATACACTGGTTAACAACCAGCACAGACCATCAGATATACTGGTTAACAACGAGCTTAAACCATCGGATACACTGGTTAACAACCAGCTTAGACCATCATATACACTGGTTAACAACTGGCTTAAACCATCAGATACACTGGTTAACAACCAGCACAGACCATCAGATATACTGGTTAACAACGAGCTTAGACCATCGGATACACAGATTCACAACCAGCCGAGACCATCAGATACACTGATTAACAACCAGCTGAGACCATCAGATACACTGGTTAACAACCAGCTTAGACCCACAGATACACTGGTTAACAACCAGCTGAATCCATCAGATACAGTGGTTAACAACCAGTTGAGACCATCAGATACACTGGTTAACAACCAGCAGAGATCATCAGATACACTGGTTAACAACTGGCTTAAACCATCAGATACACTGGTTAACAACCAGCACAGACCATCAGATATACTGGTTAACAACGAGCTTAAACCATCGGATACACTGGTTAACAACCAGCTTAGACCATCATATACACTGGTTAACAACTGGCTTAAACCATCAGATACACTGGTTAACAACCAGCACAGACCATCAGATATACTGGTTAACAACGAGCTTAGACCATCGGATACACAGATTCACAACCAGCCGAGACCATCAGATACACCGATTAAAAACCAGCCGACTCCATCAGATACACTGGTTAACAACCAGCTTAGACCAACAGATAAACTGGTTAACAACCAGCTTAGGCTATCAGATACACTGGTTAAAAAGTAGCCGTGACCATCAGATACATTGATTAACAACCAGCTTAGACCATCAGATACACTGGTTAACAACCAGCTGAATCCATCAGATACACTGGTTAACAACCAGCTTAGACCATCAGATACACTGGTTAACAACCAGCCGAATCCATCAGATACACTGGTAAACAACCAGCTGAGACCATCAGATTAACTGGTTAACAACCAGCAGAGATCATCAGATACACCGATTAAAAACCAGCCGACTCCATCAGATACACTGGTTAACAACCAGCTTAGACCAACAGATAAACTGGTTAACAACCAGCTTAGGCTATCAGATACACTGGTTAAAAAGTAGCCGTGACCATCAGATACATTGATTAACAACCAGCTTAGACCATCAGATACACTGGTTAACAACCAGCTGAATCCATCAGATACACTGGTTAACAACCAGCTTAGACCATCAGATACACTGGTTAACAACCAAACGAGTCCATCAGATACACTGATAAACACCCACCCTAATCCGTCAGGTAAACTGGTTAACAACTAGCATAGACCCACAGATACACTGGTTATTAACCAGCCGAGACCATTAGAAACTTTGGTCAACAACCAGCCGAGGACCATCAGATACACTGGTTAACAACCAGCCGAGTCCATCAGATACACTTGTTAGACACCAGCCGAGTCCATCAGATACACTGATTAACAACCAGCTGAGACTATCAGATACACTGGTTAACAACCAGCCGAGACTATCAGATACACTTATTCACAACCAGCCGAGACCATCACATACACTGGTTAACAACCAGCCAAGTCCATCAGATACACTGATTAACAACCAGCTTACACTATCAGATACACTGGTTAACAACCAGCTTAGACTATCATATACACTGGTTAACAACCGGCTTAAACCATCACATACACTGGTTAACAACTGGCTTAAACCATCAGATACACTGGTTAACAACCAGCTTAGACTATCATATACACTGGTTAACAACCGGCTTAAACCATCACATACACTGGTTAAAAACTGGCTTAAACCATCAGATATACTGGTTAACAACCAGCGTAGACCATCATATACACTGGTTAACAACTGGCTTAAACCATCAGATACACTGGTTAACAACCAGCACAGACCATCAGATATACTGGTTAACAACCAGCTTAGACCATCGGATACACTGGTTAACAACCAGCCGGGTCCATCAGATACACTGGTTAACAACCAGACGAGTCCATTAGATACACTGATTAACAACCAGCTGAGACCATCAGATACACTGATTAACAACCAGCCTAATTCGTCAGGTACACTGGTTAACAACCAGCTTAGACCCACAGATACACTGGTTAACAACCAGCTGAATCCATCAGATACAGTGGTTAACAACCAGTTGAGACCATCAGATACACTGGTTAACAACCAGCAGAGATGATCAGATACACCGATTAACAACCAGCCGAGGACCATCAGATACACTGGTTAACAACCAGCCGAGTCCATCAGATACACTTGTTAGACACCAGCCGAGTCCATCAGATACACTGATTAACAACCAGCTGAGACCATCAGATACACTGGTTAACAACCAGCCGAGACTATCAGATACACTTATTCACAACCAGCCGAGACCATCACATACACTGGTTAACAACCAGCCGAGTCCATCAGATACACTGATTAACAACCAGCTTACACTATCAGATACACTGGTTAACAACCAGCTTAGACTATCATATACACTGGTTAACAACCGGCTTAAACCATCACATACACTGGTTAACAACTGGCTAAAACCATCAGATACACTGGTTAACAACCAGCTTAGACTATCATATACACTGGTTAACAACCGGCTTAAACCATCAGATACACTGGTTAACAACCAGCACAGACCATCAGATATACTGGTTAACAACCAGCTTTGACCATCGGATACACTGGTTAACAACCAGCCGGGTCCATCAGATACACTGGTTAACAACCAGACGAGTCCATTAGATAAACTGATTAACAACCAGCTGAGACCATCAGATACACTGATTAACAACCAGCCTAATTCGTCAGGTACACTGGTTAACAACCAGCTTAGACCCACAGATACACTGGTTAACAACCAGCTGAATCCATCAGATACAGTGGTTAACAACCAGTTGAGACCATCAGATACACTGGTTAACAACCAGCAGAGATGATCAGATACACCGATTAACAACCAGCCGAGGACCATCAGATACACTGGTTAACAACCAGCCGAGTCCATCAGATACACTTGTTAGACACCAACCGAGTCCATCACATACACTGATTAACAACCAGCTTAAATCATCAGATATACTGGTTAACAACCAGCTTAGACCATCAGATACACTGGTTAACAACCAGCCGAGACCATCAGATACACTTATTCACAACCAGCCGAGACCATCACATACACTGGTTAACAACCAGCTGAGGACATCAGATACACTGGTTAACAATCAGCCGAGACCGTCAGATACACTGGTTAACAACCACCTGAGTCCATCAGATACACTGGCTAACAACCAGCTTAGATTATCAGATACACTGGTTAACAACCAGCTTAGACTATCATATACACTGGTTAACAACCGGCTTAAACCATCAGATACACTGGTTAACAACCAGCTTAGACCATCAGATATACTGGTTAACAACCAGCTGAGACCATCAGATTAACTGGTTAATAACCAAACGAGTCCATCAGGTACACTGATAAACAACCACCCTAATCCGTCAGGTACACTGGTTAACAACCAGCTTAGACCCACAGATACACTGGTTAACAACCAGCTGAGACCATCAGATACAGTGGTTAACAACCAGCTGAGACCATCAGATACACTGGTTAACAACCAGCAGAGACCATCAGACACACTGGTTATCAACCAGCTGAGGACATCAGATACACTGGTTATCAACCGGCTAAGACCATCAGATTAACTGGTTAATAACCAAACGAGTCCATCAGATACAATGGTTAACAACCAGCCAAATCCGTCAGATACACTGTTTAACAACCAGCCGAGACAATCAGATACACTGGTTAACAACCAGTTTAGACCACCAGATACACTGGTTAACAACCAGCTTAGACCATCAGATACACTGGTTACCAACCAGCTTAGACCCTCAGATACACTGGTTAACAACCAGCTTAGACCATCAGATACACTGGTTAACAACCAGTCGAGTCCATCGGATACAATGGTTAACAACCAGCTTAGACCATCAGATACACTGGTTAACAACCAGCCGAGACCGTAAGATTCACTGGTTAACAACCAGTTTAGACCACCAGATACAATGGTTAACAACCAGCTTAGACTCTCAGATATACTGGTTAACAACCAGCTTAGACCCTTAGATATACTGGTTAACAACCAGCTTAGACCCTTAGATATACTGGTTAACAACCAGCTTAGACCATCAGATACACTGGTTAACAACCAGCAGAGACCATCAGATACACTGGTTAACAACCAGCCGAGACCGTAAGATTCACTGGTTAACAACCAGTTTAGACCACCAGATACACTGGTTAACAACCAGCTTAGACCATCAGATACAATGGTTAACAACCAGCTTAGACTCTCAGATATACTGGTTAACAACCAGCTTAGACCATCAGATACAATGGTTAACAACCAGCTTAGACTCTCAGATATACTGGTTAACAACCAGCTTAGACCCTTAGATATACTGGTTAACAACCAGCTTAGACCCTTAGATATACTGGTTAACAACCAGCTTAGACCATCAGATACACTGGTTAACAACCAGCAGAGACCATCAGATACACTGATTAACAACCAGCTTAGACCATCAGATACACTGGTTAACAACCAGCCGAGACCGTAAGATTCACTGGTTAACAACCAGTTTAGACCACCAGATACACTGGTTAACAACCAGCTTAGACCATCAGATACAATGGTTAACAACCAGCTTAGACCCTCAGATATACTGGTTAACAACCAGCTTAGACCGTCAGATATACTAGTTAACAACCAGCTTAGACCCTCAGATATACTGGTTAACAACCAGCTTAGACCCTCAGATATACTGGTTAACAACCAGCTTAGACCATCAGATACACTGGTTACCAACCAGTTTAGACCCTTAGATATACTGGTTAACAACCAGCTTAGACCCTCAGATATACTGGTTAACAACCAGCTTAGACCATCAGATATACTGGTTAACAACCAGCTGAATCCATCAGATACAGTGATTAACAACCAGCTTAGACCATCAGATACACTGGTTACCAACCAGTTTAGACCCTTAGATATACTGGTTAACAACCAGCTTAGACCCTCAGATACACTGATAAACAACCACCCTAATCCGTCAGGTATACTGGTTAACAACCAGCTTAGACCCACAGATACACTGGTTAATAACCAGCTTAGGCTATCAGATACACTGGGTAACAACCAGCTGAATCCATCAGATACAGTGATTAACAACCAGCCGAGACCATCAGATTTACTGATTAACAACCAGCTGAGACCATCAGATACGCTGATTCACAACCAGCTGAGACCATCAGATACACTGGTTAACAACTAGCTGAGACCAT
The DNA here is from genome assembly GCF_933228915.1 of Telmatherina bonti. Classification (NCBI taxonomy): domain Eukaryota; kingdom Metazoa; phylum Chordata; class Actinopteri; order Atheriniformes; family Telmatherinidae; genus Telmatherina; species Telmatherina bonti. The sequence continues at coordinate 2,641,557 of NC_136615.1, forward strand.
CAGATACACTGGTTAACAACTAGCCGAGTCCATCAGACACACTGATTAAAAACCTGCTTAGACCCACAGATACACTGGTTAACAACCAGCTGAATCCATCAGATACAGTGGTTAACAACCAGCCGAGACCATCAGATTACCTGGTTAATAACCAAACGAGTCCATCAGATACACTGGTTAACAACCAGCTTAGACCAACAGATACACTGGTTAACAACCAGCTTAGGCGATCAGATACACTGCTTAAAAAGTAGCCGAGACCATCAGATACATGGGATAAAAATCAGCCGAGACCATCAGATACACTGGTTAACAACCAGCTTAGACCCACAGATACACTGGTTAACAACCAGCTGAATCCATCAGATACAGTGGTTAACATCCAGTTGAGACCATCAGATACACTGGTTAACAACCAGCTTAGACCCACAGATACACTGGTTAACAACCAGCTGAATCCATCAGATACAGTGGTTAACATCCAGCCGAGACCATCAGATACACTTATTCACAACCAACTGAGACCATCAGATACACTGGCTAACAACCAGCAGAGATCATCAGATAGACTGGTTAACAACCAGCCGAGACCATCAGATACACTGGCTAACAACCAGCTTAGACTATCAGATACACTGGTTAACAACCAGCAGAGATCATCAGATACACTAGTTAACAACCAGCTGAGACCATCAGATACACTGGTTAACAACCAGCTTAGACTATCATATACACTGGTTAACAACCGTTTTTAAACCATCAGATACACTGGTTAACAACCGGCTTAAACCATCAGATACACTGGTTAACAACCAGCTTAGACCATCAGATTTACTGGCTAACAACCAGCTTAGACTGTCAGATACACTGGTTAACAACCAGCTTAGACTATCATATACACTGGTTAACAACTGGCTTAAACCATCAGATACACTGGTTAACAACCAGCACAGACCATCAGATATACTGGTTAACAACGAGCTTAAACCATCGGATACACTGGTTAACAACCAGCTTAGACCATCATATACACTGGTTAACAACTGGCTTAAACCATCAGATACACTGGTTAACAACCAGCACAGACCATCAGATATACTGGTTAACAACGAGCTTAGACCATCATATACACTGGTTAACAACTGGCTTAAACCATCAGATACACAGGTTCACAACCAGCCGAGACCATCAGATACACTGATTAACAACCAGCTGAGACCATCAGATACACTGGTTAACAACCAGTTTAGACCCACAGATACACTGGTTAACAACCAGCTGAATCCATCAGATACAGTGGTTAACAACCAGTTGAGACCATCAGATACACTGGTTAACAACCAGCAGAGATCATCAGATACACCGATTAAAAACCAGCCGACTCCATCAGATACACTGGTTAACAACCAGCTTAGACCAACAGATAAACTGGTTAACAACCAGCTTAGGCTATCAGATACACTGGTTAAAAAGTAGCCGTGACCATCAGATACATTGATTAACAACCAGCTTAGACCATCAGATACACTGGTTAACAACCAGCTGAATCCATCAGATACACTGGTTAACAACCAGCTTAGACCATCAGATACACTGGTTAACAACCAGCCGAATCCATCAGATACACTGGTAAACAACCAGCTGAGACCATCAGATTAACTGGTTAATAACCAAACGAGTCCATCAGATACACTGATAAACACCCACCCTAATCCGTCAGGTAAACTGGTTAACAACCAGCATAGACCCACAGATACACTGGTTATTAACCAGCCGAGACCATTAGACACTTTGGTCAACAACCAGCCGAGGACCATCAGATACACTGGTTAACAACCAGCCGAGTCCATCAGATACACTTGTTAGACACCAGCCGAGTCCATCAGATACACTGATTAACAACCAGCTGAGACCATCAGATACACTGGTTAACAACCAGCCGAGACTATCAGATACACTTATTCACAACCAGCCGAGACCATCAGATACACTGATTAACAACCAGCTTACACTATCAGATACACTGGTTAACAACCAGCTTAGACTATCATATACACTGGTTAACAACCGGCTTAAACCATCACATACACTGGTTAACAACTGGCTTAAACCATCAGATATACTGGTTAACAACCAGCTTAGACCATCATATACACTGGTTAACAACTGGCTTAAACCATCAGATACACTGGTTAACAACCAGCACAGACCATCAGATATACTGGTTAACAACGAGCTTAAACCATCGGATACACTGGTTAACAACCAGCTTAGACCATCATATACACTGGTTAACAACTGGCTTAAACCATCAGATACACTGGTTAACAACCAGCACAGACCATCAGATATACTGGTTAACAACGAGCTTAGACCATCGGATACACAGATTCACAACCAGCCGAGACCATCAGATACACTGATTAACAACCAGCTGAGACCATCAGATACACTGGTTAACAACCAGCTTAGACCCACAGATACACTGGTTAACAACCAGCTGAATCCATCAGATACAGTGGTTAACAACCAGTTGAGACCATCAGATACACTGGTTAACAACCAGCAGAGATCATCAGATACACCGATTAAAAACCAGCCGACTCCATCAGATACACTGGTTAACAACCAGCTTAGACCAACAGATAAACTGGTTAACAACCAGCTTAGGCTATCAGATACACTGGTTAAAAAGTAGCCGTGACCATCAGATACATTGATTAACAACCAGCTTAGACCATCAGATACACTGGTTAACAACCAGCTGAATCCATCAGATACACTGGTTAACAACCAGCTTAGACCATCAGATACACTGGTTAACAACCAGCCGAATCCATCAGATACACTGGTAAACAACCAGCTGAGACCATCAGATTAACTGGTTAACAACCAGCAGAGATCATCAGATACACCGATTAAAAACCAGCCGACTCCATCAGATACACTGGTTAACAACCAGCTTAGACCAACAGATAAACTGGTTAACAACCAGCTTAGGCTATCAGATACACTGGTTAAAAAGTAGCCGTGACCATCAGATACATTGATTAACAACCAGCTTAGACCATCAGATACACTGGTTAACAACCAGCTGAATCCATCAGATACACTGGTTAACAACCAGCTTAGACCATCAGATACACTGGTTAACAACCAAACGAGTCCATCAGATACACTGATAAACACCCACCCTAATCCGTCAGGTAAACTGGTTAACAACCAGCATAGACCCACAGATACACTGGTTATTAACCAGCCGAGACCATTAGAAACTTTGGTCAACAACCAGCCGAGGACCATCAGATACACTGGTTAACAACCAGCCGAGTCCATCAGATACACTTGTTAGACACCAGCCGAGTCCATCAGATACACTGATTAACAACCAGCTGAGACTATCAGATACACTGGTTAACAACCAGCCGAGACTATCAGATACACTTATTCACAACCAGCCGAGACCATCACATACACTGGTTAACAACCAGCCAAGTCCATCAGATACACTGATTAACAACCAGCTTACACTATCAGATACACTGGTTAACAACCAGCTTAGACTATCATATACACTGGTTAACAACCGGCTTAAACCATCACATACACTGGTTAACAACTGGCTTAAACCATCAGATACACTGGTTAACAACCAGCTTAGACTATCATATACACTGGTTAACAACCGGCTTAAACCATCACATACACTGGTTAAAAACTGGCTTAAACCATCAGATATACTGGTTAACAACCAGCGTAGACCATCATATACACTGGTTAACAACTGGCTTAAACCATCAGATACACTGGTTAACAACCAGCACAGACCATCAGATATACTGGTTAACAACCAGCTTAGACCATCGGATACACTGGTTAACAACCAGCCGGGTCCATCAGATACACTGGTTAACAACCAGACGAGTCCATTAGATACACTGATTAACAACCAGCTGAGACCATCAGATACACTGATTAACAACCAGCCTAATTCGTCAGGTACACTGGTTAACAACCAGCTTAGACCCACAGATACACTGGTTAACAACCAGCTGAATCCATCAGATACAGTGGTTAACAACCAGTTGAGACCATCAGATACACTGGTTAACAACCAGCAGAGATGATCAGATACACCGATTAACAACCAGCCGAGGACCATCAGATACACTTGTTAGACACCAGCCGAGTCCATCAGATACACTGATTAACAACCAGCTGAGACCATCAGATACACTGGTTAACAACCAGCCGAGACTATCAGATACACTTATTCACAACCAGCCGAGACCATCACATACACTGGTTAACAACCAGCCGAGTCCATCAGATACACTGATTAACAACCAGCTTACACTATCAGATACACTGGTTAACAACCAGCTTAGACTATCATATACACTGGTTAACAACCGGCTTAAACCATCACATACACTGGTTAACAACTGGCTAAAACCATCAGATACACTGGTTAACAACCAGCTTAGACTATCATATACACTGGTTAACAACCGGCTTAAACCATCAGATACACTGGTTAACAACCAGCACAGACCATCAGATATACTGGTTAACAACCAGCTTAGACCATCGGATACACTGGTTAACAACCAGCCGGGTCCATCAGATACACTGGTTAACAACCAGACGAGTCCATTAGATAAACTGATTAACAACCAGCTGAGACCATCAGATACACTGTTTAACAACCAGCCTAATTCGTCAGGTACACTGGTTAACAACCAGCTTAGACCCACAGATACACTGGTTAACAACCAGCTGAATCCATCAGATACAGTGGTTAACAACCAGTTGAGACCATCAGATACACTGGTTAACAACCAGCAGAGATGATCAGATACACCGATTAACAACCAGCCGAGGACCATCAGATACACTGGTTAACAACCAGCCGAGTCCATCAGATACACTTGTTAGACACCAACCGAGTCCATCACATACACTGATTAACAACCAGCTTAAATCATCAGATATACTGGTTAACAACCAGCTTAGACCATCAGATACACTGGTTAACAACCAGCCGAGACCATCAGATACACTTATTCACAACCAGCCGAGACCATCACATACACTGGTTAACAACCAGCTGAGGACATCAGATACACTGGTTAACAATCAGCCGAGACCGTCAGATACACTGGTTAACAACCACCTGAGTCCATCAGATACACTGGCTAACAACCAGCTTAGATTATCAGATACACTGGTTAACAACCAGCTTAGACTATCATATACACTGGTTAACAACCGGCTTAAACCATCAGATACACTGGTTAACAACCAGCTTAGACCATCAGATATACTGGTTAACAACCAGCTGAGACCATCAGATTAACTGGTTAATAACCAAACGAGTCCATCAGGTACACTGATAAACAACCACCCTAATCCGTCAGGTACACTGGTTAACAACCAGCTTAGACCCACAGATACACTGGTTAACAACCAGCTGAGACCATCAGATACAGTGGTTAACAACCAGCTGAGACCATCAGATACACTGGTTAACAACCAGCAGAGACCATCAGACACACTGGTTATCAACCAGCTGAGGACATCAGATACACTGGTTATCAACCGGCTAAGACCATCAGATTAACTGGTTAACAACCAGCCAAATCCGTCAGATACACTGTTTAACAACCAGCCGAGACAATCAGATACACTGGTTAACAACCAGTTTAGACCACCAGATACACTGGTTAACAACCAGCTTAGACCATCAGATACACTGGTTACCAACCAGCTTAGACCCTCAGATACACTGGTTAACAACCACCTTAGACCATCAGATACACTGGTTAACAACCAGTCGAGTCCATCGGATACAATGGTTAACAACCAGCGTAGACCATCAGATACACTGGTTAACAACCAGCCGAGACCGTAAGATTCACTGGTTAACAACCAGTTTAGACCACCAGATACAATGGTTAACAACCAGCTTAGACTCTCAGATATACTGGTTAACAACCAGCTTAGACCCTTAGATATACTGGTTAACAACCAGCTTAGACCCTTAGATATACTGGTTAACAACCAGCTTAGACCATCAGATACACTGGTTAACAACCAGCAGAGACCATCAGATACACTGGTTAACAACCAGCCGAGACCGTAAGATTCACTGGTTAACAACCAGTTTAGACCACCAGATACACTGGTTAACAACCAGCTTAGACCATCAGATACAATGGTTAACAACCAGCTTAGACTCTCAGATATACTGGTTAACAACCAGCTTAGACCATCAGATACAATGGTTAACAACCAGCTTAGACTCTCAGATATACTGGTTAACAACCAGCTTAGACCCTTAGATATACTGGTTAACAACCAGCTTAGACCCTTAGATATACTGGTTAACAACCAGCTTAGACCATCAGATACACTGGTTAACAACCAGCAGAGACCATCAGATACACTGATTAACAACCAGCTTAGACCATCAGATACACTGGTTAACAACCAGCCGAGACCGTAAGATTCACTGGTTAACAACCAGTTTAGACCACCAGATACACTGGTTAACAACCAGCTTAGACCATCAGATACAATGGTTAACAACCAGCTTAGACCCTCAGATATACTGGTTAACAACCAGCTTAGACCGTCAGATATACTAGTTAACAACCAGCTTAGACCCTCAGATATACTGGTTAACAACCAGCTTAGACCCTCAGATATACTGGTTAACAACCAGCTTAGACCATCAGATACACTGGTTACCAACCAGTTTAGACCCTTAGATATACTGGTTAACAACCAGCTTAGACCCTCAGATATACTGGTTAACAACCAGCTTAGACCATCAGATATACTGGTTAACAACCAGCTTAGACCCTCAGATATACTGGTTAACAACCAGCTTAGACCATCAGATACACTGGTTACCAACCAGCTTAGACCCTTAGATATACTGGTTAACAACCAGCTTAGACCATCAGATATACTGGTTAACAACCAGCTTAGACCATCAGATACACTGATTAACAGCCAGCCGAGACTGTAAGATTCACTGATTAACAACCAGTTTAGACCACCAGATATACTGGTTAACAACCAGCTTAGACCCTTAGATATACTGGTTAACAACCAGCTTAGACCATCAGATACACTGGTTAACAACCAGCAGAGACCATCAGATACACTGATTAACAACCAGCCGAGGACATCAGATACACTGGTTAACAATCAGCTTAGACCATCATATACACTGATTAACAACCAGCCGAGGACATCAGATACACTGGTTAACAACCAGCTGAGGACATCAGGGCGGGAACACATTACACCAGTTTTAAAGTCGCTGCATTGGCTCCCCGTGCAATTCAGGATTGATTTTAAGGTTCTTTTAGTGTTTTATAAATGTCTTAATGGTCTTGGGCCTTCTTATTTATCTGATCTGTTTTTAAGGTATGAACCCTCGCGGACCCTGAGTTCCTCAGGTACCGGCCTTTTAGTTCTTCCTAAAGTTCGTACCAAAACATATGGCGAGGCCACATTTCAGTATTACGGGCCTCGCCTATGGAACAGCCTGCCTGAGGGCCTCAGGGCTGCAGAGACTGTTGATGTTTTTAAAAAAAAGCTCAAGACCTACCTTTTTAGTTTAGCTTATAACTAAGTTTTAACATTCTTATATTAACCCATATTTATCTTTCTTTTTAGTTAATTTTATTTATTTATTTATATATTTTATATATTGATTTACATAGTATAGATTTTATTATTTTATTTTAATGGATTTTATTTTTGTTTAGTTATCACTCCAGCTCTCTCCTCATCGGGGTCCTCTTCGCCGAGGGCTGCCCCTGCTCTGACTGCATGGGTGTTGCTGTGGGGGCTGTCCCTGTCTGGTGGGTCGGGATCCAGCGCTGCAGCTTTACGGTTGTGGTGTGGGTCCTGTCTGCCCGGACCCGGGTGGCCCCCATGGTGATGGCCTGGGTGGTCTTGGTTGGGGTTAGCCCTTTGTGTAGAGGCTCCCTGAGAATATCGTTTCCTTATCTGGTGCACATCTGGTGCAAATGCACCTGGCCATTCATTCATCTTCTTTTAACTGTTACAGGGCAAATAGGGCATGGGTGAGGGTGGTTGTGGGTGGGTGAAAGGGGATGTGTATGTGTGTTAGTGTTTTATCTATTTTGATGTAAATTGTTTTATAATGTAAAGCACTTTGTATTGTTTTTAAACACAAAAAGTGCTATACAAATAAAGTTTGATTTGATTTGATTTGATCAGATACACTGGTTAACAACCAGCTGAGGACATCAGATACACTGGTTACCAACCAGCTTAGACCCTCAGATACACTGGTTAACAACCAGCTTAGACCATCAGATACACTGGTTAACAACCAGCCGAGTCCATCGGATACAATGGTTAACAACCAGCTTAGACCATCAGATACACTGGTTAACAACCAGCTTAGACCGTCAGATACACTGGTTACCAACCAGCTTAGACCGTCAGATACACTGGTTACCAACCAGCTTAGACCCTCAGATATACTGGTTAAAAACCAGCTTAGACCCACAGATATACTGGTTAACAACCAGCTTAGACCGTCAGATACACTGGTTACCAACCAGCTTAGACCGTCAGATACACTGGTTACCAACCAGCTTAGACCCTCAGATATACTGGTTAAAAACCAGCTTAGACCCACAGATATACTGGTTAACAACCAGCTTAGACCATCAGATACACTGGTTACCAACCAGCTTAGACCCTCAGATATACTGGTTAACAACCAGCTTAGACCATCAGATACACTGGTTAACAACCAGCTTAGACCGTAAGATTAACTGGTTAACAACCAGTTTAGACCACCAGATACACTGGTTACCAAACAGCTTAGACCCTCAGATACACTGGTTAACAACCAGCTTAGACCATCAGATACACTGGTTAACAACCAGCCGAGTCCATTGGATACAATGGTTAACAACCAACTTAGACCATCAGATACACTGGTTAACAACCAGCCGAGACCGTAAGATTCACTGGTTAACAACCAGTTTAGACCATCAGATACACTGGTTAACAACCAGCTTAGACCATCAGATACACTGGTTACCAACCAGCTTAGACCGTCAGATACACTGGTTACCAACCAGCTTAGACCCTCAGATACACTGGTAAACAACCAGCTTAGACCGTCAGATACACTGGTTACCAACCAGCTTAGACCCTCAGATATACTAGTTAACAACCAGCTTAGACCCTCAGATATACTGGTTAACAACCAGCTTAGACCACCAGATACACTGGTTACCAACCAGCTTAGACCCTCAGATACACTGGTTAACAACCAGCAGAGACCATCAGATACACTGATTAACAACCAGCTGAGACCATCAGATTAACTGGTTAATAACCAAACGAGTCCATCAGACACACTGATTAAAAACCAGCCGAGGCCATCAGATACACTGGTTATCAACCGGCTAAGACCATCAGATTGACTGGTTAATAACCAAACGAGTCCATCAGACACACTGATTAAAAACCAGCCGAGTCCATCAGATAAACTGGTTAACAACCAGCCGAGGCCATCAGATACACTGGTTATCAACCGGCTAAGACCATCAGATTGACTGGTTAATAACCAAACGAGTCCATCAGACACACTGATTAAAAACCAGCCGAGTCCATCAGATACACTGGTTAACAACTGGCTTAGACTATCAGATAAACTGGTTAACAACCAGCTGAGGACATCAGATACACTGGTTAACAACTGGCTTAGACTATCAGATAAACTGGTTAACAACCAGCCGAGGACATCAGATACACTGGTTAACAACCAGCCGAGTCCATCACATACACTGGTTATCAACCGGCTAAGACCATCATATTAACACGTTAATAACCAGCCGAGACCACCAGATACACTGGTTAAACAACAGCTTAGACCCTCAGATATACTGGTTAACAACCAGCTTAGACCATCAGATATACTGGTTAACAACCAGCTTAGACCATCATATACAGTGGTTACCAACCAGCTTAGACCCTCAGATATACTGGTTAACAACCAGCTTAGACCATCAGATACACTGGTTAACAACCAGCAGAGACCATCAGATACACTGGTTAACAACCAGCTTAGACCATCAGATACACTGGTTAACAACCAGCAGAGACCATCAGATACACTGGTTAACAACCACCTTAGACCACCAGATACACTGGTTAACAACCAGCTTAGACCCTCAGATACACTGGTTAACAACCAGCCGAGACCCTCTGATACACTGGTTAACAACCAGCAGAGACCATCAGATACACTGGTTAACAACCAGCAGAGACCATCAGATACACTGGTTAACAACCAGCTTAGACCATCAGATACACTGGTTAACAACGAGCTTAGACCATCAGATACACTGGTTAACAACCAGCAGAGACCATCAGATACACTGGTTAACAACCAGCAGAGACCATCAGATACACTGGTTAACAACCAGCCGAGACCATCAGATACACTGGTTAACAACCAGCCGAGACCCTCAGATACACTGGTTAACAACCAACCGAGTCCATCAGATACACTGGTTAACAACCGCCGAGACCGTAAGATTCACTGATTAACAACCAGTTTAGAACACCAGATATACTGGTTAACAACCAGCAGAGACCATCAGATACACTGGTTAACAACTGGCTTAGACTATCAGATACACTGGTTAACAACCAGCAGAGACCATCAGATACACTGGTTATAAACCGGCAAAGACCATCAGATTAACTGGTTAATAACCAAACGAGTCCATCAGATACACTGGTTAACAACCAGCCAAGACCGTCAGATACACTGGTTAACAACCAGCTGAGGACATCAGATACACTGGTTACCAACCAGCTTAGACCCTCAGATACACTGGTTAACAACCAGCCGAGACCGTAAGATTCACTGGTTAACAACCAGTTTAGACCACCAGATACACTGGTCAACAACCAGCTTAGACCCTCAGATATACTGGTTAACAACCAGCTTAGACCATCAGATACACTGGTTACCAACCAGCTTAGACCCTTAGATATACTGGTTAACAACCAGCTTAGACCATCAGATACACTGGTTAACAACTGGCTTAGACTATCAGATAAACTGGTTAACAACCAGCCGAGGACATCAGATACACTGGTTAACAACCAGCCGAGAACATCAGATTAACTGGTTATCAACCGGCTAAGACCATCAGATTAACTGGTTAATAACCAAACGAGTCCATCAGATACACTGGTTAACAACCAGCTTAGACCATCATATACACTGGTTAACAACCAGCTGAGGACATCAGATACACTGGTTACCAACCAGCTTAGACCCTCAGATACACTGGTTAACAACCAACAGAGACCATCAGATACACTGGTTAACAACCAGCTTAGACCCTCAGATACACTGGTTAACAACCAGCTGAGGACATCAGATACACTGGTTACCAACCAGCTTAGACCCTCAGATACACTGGTTAACAACCAGCTTAGACCATCAGATACACTGGTTAACATCCAGCAGAGACCATCAGATACACTGGTTAACAACCAGCAGAGACCATCCGATACACTGGTTAACAACCAGCCGAGAACATCAGATTAACTGGTTATCAACCGGCTAAGACCATCAGATACACTGGTTAACAACCAGCTGAGGACATCAGATACACTGGTGAACAACCAGCTGAGGACATCAGACACACTGGTTACCAACCAGCTTAGACCCTCAGATACACTGGTTAACAACCAACCGAGACCATCAGATACACTGGTTAACAACCAGCTTAGACCCTCAGATACACTGGTTAACAACCAGCTTAGACCATCATATACACTGGTTAACAACCAGCTGAGGACATCAGATACACTGGTTACCAACCAGCTTAGACCCTCAGATACACTGGTTAACAACCAGCTTAGACCATCAGATACACTGGTTAACAACAAAGCCGAGTCCGTCTGATACAATGGTTAACAACCAGCTTAGACCATCAGATACACTGGTTAACAACCAGCCGAGACTGTAAGATTCACTGGTTAACAACCAGTTTAGACCACCAGATACACTGGTTAACAACCAGCTTAGACCATCAGATACACTGGTTAACAACCAGCTTAGACCATCAGATACACTGGTTAACAACCAGCTTAGACCATCAGATACACTGGTTAACAACCAGCCGCGACTGTAAGAATCACTGGTTAACAACCAGTTTAGACCACCAGATACACTGGTTAACAACCAGCTTAGACCATCAGATACACTGGTTAACAACCAGCTTAGACCATCAGATACACTGGTTAACAACCAGCCGAGACCCTCAGATACACTGGTTAACAACCAACCGAGTCCATCAGATACACTGGTTAACAACCGCCGAGACCGTAAGATTCACTGATTAACAACCAGTTTAGAACACCAGATATACTGGTTAACAACCAGCAGAGACCATCAGATACACTGGTTAACAACTGGCTTAGACTATCAGATACACTGGTTACCAACCAGCTTAGACCGTCAGATACACTGGTTACCAACCAGCTTAGACCCTCAGATATACTGGTTAAAAACCAGCTTAGACCCACAGATATACTGGTTAACAACCAGCTTAGACCGTCAGATACACTGGTTACCAACCAGCTTAGACCGTCAGATACACTGGTTACCAACCAGCTTAGACCCTCAGCTTTACTGGTTAACAACCAGCTTAGACCATCAGATACACTGGTTACCAACCAGCTTAGACCCTCAGATATACTGGTTAACAACCAGCTTAGACCATCAGATACACTGGTTAACAACCAGCCGAGACCGTAAGATTAACTGGTTAACAACCAGTTTAGACCACCAGATACACTGGTTACCAAACAGCTTAGACCCTCAGATACACTGGTTAACAACCAGCTTAGTACATCAGATACACTGGTTAACAACCAGCCGAGTCCATTGGATACAATGGTTAACAACCAACTTAGACCATCAGATACACTGGTTAACAACCAGCCGAGACCGTAAGATTCACTGGTTAACAACCAGTTTAGACCATCAGATACACTGGTTAACAACCAGCTTAGACCATCAGATACACTGGTTACCAACCAGCTTAGACCGTCAGATACACTGGTTACCAACCAGCTTAGACCGTCAGATACACTGGTAAACAACCAGCTTAGACTGTCAGATACACTGGTTACCAACCAGCTTAGACCCTCAGATATACTAGTTAACAACCAGCTTAGACCCTCAGATATACTGGTTAACAACCAGCTTAGACCACCAGATACACTGGTTACCAACCAGCTTAGACCCTCAGATACACTGGTTAACAACCAGCAGAGACCATCAGATACACTGATTAACAACCAGCTGAGACCATCAGATTAACTGGTTAATAACCAAACGAGTCCATCAGACACACTGATTAAAAACCAGCCGAGGCCATCAGATACACTGGTTATCAACCGGCTAAGACCATCAGATTGACTGGTTAATAACCAAACGAGTCCATCAGACACACTGATTAAAAACCAGCCGAGTCCATCAGATACACTGGTTAACAACTGGCTTAGACTATCAGATAAACTGGTTAACAACCAGCTGAGGACATCAGATACACTGGTTAACAACTGGCTTAGACTATCAGATAAACTGGTTAACAACCAGCCGAGGACATCAGATACACTGGTTAACAACCAGCCGAGTCCATCACATACACTGGTTAACAACCAGCTGAGACCATCAGATACGCTGATTAACAACCAGCCGAGACCATCAGATACACTGGTTAACAACTGGCTTAGACTATCAGATAAACTGGTTAACAACCAGCTGAGGACATCAGATACACTGGTTAACAACTGGCTTAGACTATCAGATAAACTGGTTAACAACCAGCCGAGGACATCAGATACACTGGTTAACAACCAGCCGAGTCCATCACATACACTGGTTAACAACCAGCTGAGACCATCAGATACGCTGATTAACAACCAGCCGAGACCATCAGATACACTGGTTATCAACCGGCTAAGACCATCAGATTAACAGGTTAATAACCAGCCGAGACCACCAGATACACTGGTTAAACAACAGCTTAGACCCTCAGATATACTGGTTAACAACCAGCCGAGACCATCAGATACAGTGGTTACCAACCAGCTTAGACCCTCAGATATACTGGTTAACAACCAGCTTAGACCATCAGATACACTGGTTAACAACCAGCTTAGACCATCAGATACACTGGTTAACAACCAGCTTAGACCATCAGATACACTGGTTAACAACCAGCAGAGACCATCAGATACACTGGTTAACAACCACCTTAGACCACCAGATACACTGGTTAACAACCAGCTTAGACCCTCAGATACACTGGTTAACAACCAGCCGAGACCCTCAGATACACTGGTTAACAACCAGCCGAGACCCTCAGATACACTGGTTAACAATCAGCAGAGACCATCAGATACACTGGTTAACAACCAGCTTAGACCATCAGATACACTGGTTAACAACCAGCTTAGACCATCAGATACACTGGTTAACAACCAGCTTAGACCATCAGATACACTGGTTAACAACCAGCAGAGACCATCAGATACACTGGTTAACAACCAGCAGAGACCATCAGATACACTGGTTAACAACCAGCCGAGACCATCAGATACACTGGTTAACAACCAGCCGAGACCCTCAGATACACTGGTTAACAACCAACCGAGTCCATCAGATACACTGGTTAACAACCGCCGAGACCGTAAGATTCACTGATTAACAACCAGTTTAGAACACCAGATATACTGGTTAACAACCAGCAGAGACCATCAGATACACTGGTTAACAACTGGCTTAGACTATCAGATACACTGGTTAACAACCAGCAGAGACCATCAGATACACTGGTTATAAACCGGCTAAGACCATCAGATTAACTGGTTAATAACCAAACGAGTCCATCAGATACACTGGTTAACAACCAGCCAAATCCGTCAGATACACTGTTTAACAACCAGCCGAGACCGTCAGATACACTGGTTAACAACCAGCCGAGACCCTCAGATACACTGGTTACCAACCAGCTTAGACCCTCAGATACACTGGTTAACAACCAGCCGAGACCGTAAGATTCACTGGTTAACAACCAGTTTAGACCACCAGATACACTGGTCAACAACCAGCTTAGACCCTCAGATATACTGGTTAACAACCAGCTTAGACCATCAGATACACTGGTTACCAACCAGCTTAGACCCTTAGATATACTGGTTAACAACCAGCTTAGACCATCAGATACACTGGTTAACAACCAGCAGAGACCATCAGATACACTGGTTAACAACTGGCTTAGACTATCAGATAAACTGGTTAACAACCAGCCGAGGACATCAGATACACTGGTTAACAACCAGCCGAGAACATCAGATTAACTGGTTATCAACCGGCTAAGACCATCAGATTAACTGGTTAATAACCAAACGAGTCCATCAGATACACTGGTTAACAACCAGCTTAGACCATGATATACACTGGTTAACAACCAGCTGAGGACATCAGATACACTGGTTACCAACCAGCTTAGACCCTCAGATACACTGGTTAACAACCAACCGAGACCATCAGATACACTGGTTAACAACCAGCTTAGACCCTCAGATACACTGGTTAACAACCAGCTGAGGACATCAGATACACTGGTTACCAACCAGCTTAGACCCTCAGATACACTGGTTAACAACCAGCTTAGACCATCAGATACACTGGTTAACAACCAGCCGAGTCCATCAGATACAATGGTTAACAACCAGCTTAGACCACCAGATACACTGGTTAACAACCAGTTTAGACAACCAGATACACTGGTTAACAACCAGCTTAGACCATCAGATACACTGGTTAACAACCAGCTTAGACCATCAGATACACTGGTTAACAACCAGCCGAGTCCATAGGATACAATGGTTAACAACCAACTTAGACCATCAGATACACTGGTTAACAACCAGCCGAGACCGTAAGATTCACTGGTTAACAACCAGTTTAGACCATCAGATACACTGGTTAACAACCAGCTTAGACCGTCAGATACACTGGTTACCAACCAGCTTAGACCCTCAGATACACTGGTTAACAACCAGCTTAGACCGTCAGATACACTGGTTACCAACCAGCTTAGACCCTCAGATATACTAGTTAACAACCAGCTTAGACCCTCAGATATACTGGTTAACAACCAGCTTAGACCACCAGATACACTGGTTACCAACCAGCTTAGACCCTCAGATACACTGGTTAACAACCAGCAGAGACCATCAGATACACTGATTAACAACCAGCTGAGACCATCAGATTAACTGGTTAATAACCAAACGAGTCCATCAGACACACTGATTAAAAACCAGCCGAGGCCATCAGATACACTGGTTATCAAACGGCTAAGACCATCAGATTGACTGGTTAATAACCAAACGAGTCCATCAGACACACTGATTAAAAACCAGCCGAGTCCATCAGATACACTGGTTAACAACTGGCTTAGACTATCAGATAAACTGGTTAACAACCAGCTGAGGACATCAGATACACTGGTTAACAACTGGCTTAGACTATCAGATAAACTGGTTAACAACCAGCCGAGGACATCAGATACGCTGATTAACAACCAGCCGAGACCATCAGATACACTGGTTATCAACCGGCTAAGACCATCAGATTAACAGGTTAATAACCAGCCGAGACCACCAGATACACTGGTTAAACAACAGCTTAGACCCTCAGATATACTGGTTAACAACCAGCTTAGACCATCAGATATACTGGTTAACAACCAGCTTAGACCATCATATACAGTGGTTACCAACCAGCTTAGACCCTCAGATATACTGGTTAACAACCAGCTTAGACCATCAGATACACTGGTTAACAACCAGCAGAGACCATCAGATACACTGGTTAACAACCAGCTTAGACCATCAGATACACTGGTTAACAACCAGCAGAGACCATCAGATACACTGGTTAACAACCACCTTAGACCACCAGATACACTGGTTAACAACCAGCTTAGACCCTCAGATACACTGGTTAACAACCAGCCGAGACCCTCTGATACACTGGTTAACAACCAGCAGAGACCATCAGATACACTGGTTAACAACCAGC
This sequence comes from Telmatherina bonti, assembly GCF_933228915.1. Taxonomy (NCBI): domain Eukaryota; kingdom Metazoa; phylum Chordata; class Actinopteri; order Atheriniformes; family Telmatherinidae; genus Telmatherina; species Telmatherina bonti. Next base: position 2,658,748 of record NC_136615.1, read on the forward strand.
AGAGACCATCAGATACACTGGTTAACAACCAGCTTAGACCATCAGATACACTGGTTAACAACCAGCTTAGACCATCAGATACACTGGTTAACAACCAGCAGAGACCATCAGATACACTGGTTAACAACCAGCCGAGACCATCAGATACACTGGTTAACAACCAGCCGAGACCCTCAGATACACTGGTTAACAACCAACCGAGTCCATCAGATACACTGGTTAACAACCGCCGAGACCGTAAGATTCACTGATTAACAACCAGTTTAGAACACCAGATATACTGGTTAACAACCAGCAGAGACCATCAGATACACTGGTTAACAACTGGCTTAGACTATCAGATACACTGGTTAACAACCAGCAGAGACCATCAGATACACTGGTTATAAACCGGCTAAGACCATCAGATTAACTGGTTAATAACCAAACGAGTCCATCAGATACACTTGTTAACAACCAGCCGAGACCGTCAGATACACTGGTTAACAACCAGCTGAGGACATCAGATACACTGGTTACCAACCAGCTTAGACCCTCAGATACACTGGTTAACAACCAGCCGAGACCGTAAGATTCACTGGTTAACAACCAGTTTAGACCACCAGATACACTGGTCAACAACCAGCTTAGACCCTCAGATATACTGGTTAACAACCAGCTTAGACCATCAGATACACTGGTTACCAACCAGCTTAGACCCTTAGATATACTGGTTAACAACCAGCTTAGACCATCAGATACACTGGTTAACAACTGGCTTAGACTATCAGATAAACTGGTTAACAACCAGCCGAGGACATCAGATACACTGGTTAACAACCAGCCGAGAACATCAGATTAACTGGTTATCAACCGGCTAAGACCATCAGATTAACTGGTTAATAACCAAACGAGTCCATCAGATACACTGGTTAACAACCAGCTTAGACCATCATATACACTGGTTAACAACCAGCTGAGGACATCAGATACACTGGTTACCAACCAGCTTAGACCCTCAGATACACTGGTTAACAACCAACCGAGACCATCAGATACACTGGTTAACAACCAGCTTAGACCCTCAGATACACTGGTTAACAACCAGCTGAGGACATCAGATACACTGGTTACCAACCAGCTTAGACCCTCAGATACACTGGTTAACAACCAGCTTAGACCATCAGATACACTGGTTAACAACCAGCCGAGTCCATCAGATACAATGGTTAACAACCAGCTTAGACCACCAGATACACTGGTTAACAACCAGTTTAGACCACCAGATACACTGGTTAACAACCAGCTTAGACCATCAGATACACTCGTTAACAACCAGCTTAGACCATCAGATACACTGGTTAACATCCAGCAGAGACCATCAGATACACTGGTTAACAACCAGCAGAGACCATCCGATACACTGGTTAACAACCAGCCGAGAACATCAGATAAACTGGTTATCAACCGGCTAAGACCATCAGATACACTGGTGAACAACCAGCTGAGGACATCAGACACACTGGTTACCAACCAGCTTAGACCCTCAGATACACTGGTTAACAACCAACCGAGACCATCAGATACACTGGTTAACAACCAGCTTAGACCCTCAGATACACTGGTTAACAACCAGCTTAGACCATCATATACACTGGTTAACAACCAGCTGAGGACATCAGATACACTGGTTACCAACCAGCTTAGACCCTCAGATACACTGGTTAACAACCAGCTTAGACCATCAGATACACTGGTTAACAACCAAGTCGAGTCCGTCTGATACAATGGTTAACAACCAGCTTAGACCATCAGATACACTGGTTAACAACCAGCCGAGACTGTAAGATTCACTGGTTAACAACCAGTTTAGACCACCAGATACACTGGTTAACAACCAGCTTAGACCATCAGATACACTGGTTAACAACCAGCTTAGACCATCAGATACACTGGTTAACAACCAGCCGCGACTGTAAGAATCACTGGTTAACAACCAGTTTAGACCACCAGATACACTGGTTAACAACCAGCTTAGACCATCAGATACACTGGTTAACAACCAGCTTAGACCATCAGATACACTGGTTAACAACCAGCAGAGACCATCACATACACTGGTTAACAACCGGCTTAGACCATCAGATACACTGGTTAACATCCAGCAGAGACCATCAGATACACTGGTTAACAACCGGCTTAGACCATCAGATACACTGGTTAACATCCAGCCGAGACCATCAGATACACTGGTTAACAACCAGCCGAGTCCATCAGATACACTGGTTAACAACCAGCAGAGACCATCAGATACACTGGTTAACATCCAGCCGAGACCATCAGATACACTGGTTAACATCCAGCAGAGACCATCATATACACTGGTTAACAACCGGTTTAAACCATCAGATACACTGGTTAACAACCGGCTTAAACCATCAGATACACTGGTTAACAACCAGCTTAGACCATCAGATACACTGGTTAACATCCAGCCGAGACCATCAGATACACTGGTTAACAACCAGCCGAGTCCATCAGATACACTGGTTAACATCCAGCCGAGACCATCAGATACACTGGTTAACATCCAGCAGAGACCATCAGATACACTGGTTAACATCCAGCCGAGACCATCAGATACACTGGTTAACATCCAGCAGAGACCATCAGATACACTGGTTAACAACCAGCAGAGACCATCAGATACACTGGTTAACAACCAGCCGAGACCCTCAGATACACTGGTTAACAACCAGCTTAGACCATCAGATACACTGGTTAACAACCAGCCGAGACTGTAAGAATTACTGGTTAACAACCAGTTTAGACCACCAGATACACTGGTTAACAACCAGCTTAGACCATCAGATACACTGGTTAACAACCAGCTTAGACCATCAGATACACTGGTTAACAACCAGCAGAGACCATCACATACACTGGTTAACAACCGGCTTAGACCATCAGATAAACTGGTTAACATCCAGCCGAGACCATCAGATACACTGGTTAACAACCGGCTTAGACCATCAGATACACTGGTTAACATCCAGCCGAGACCATCAGATACACTGGTTAACAACCAGCCGAGTCCATCAGATACACTGGTTAACAACCAGCAGAGACCATCAGATACACTGGTTAACATCCAGCCGAGACCATCAGATACACTGGTTAACATCCAGCAGAGACCATCATATACACTGGTTAACAACCGGTTTAAACCATCAGATACACTGGTTAACAACCAGCTTAGACCATCAGATACACTGGTTAACATCCAGCCGAGACCATCAGATACACTGGTTAACAACCAGCCGAGTCCATCAGATACACTGGTTAACAACCAGCCGAGACCATCAGATACACTGGTTAACATCCAGCCGAGACCATCAGATACACTGGTTAACATCCAGCAGAGACCATCAGATACACTGGTTCACATCCAGCAGAGACCATCAGATACACTGGTTAACAACCAGCAGAGACCATCAGATACACTGGTTAACAACCAGCCGAGACCCTCAGATACACTGGTTAACAACCAGCTTAGACCATCAGATACACTGGTTAACAACCAGCCGAGACTGTAAGAATCACTGGTTAACAACCAGTTTAGACCACCAGATACACTGGTTAACAACCAGCTTAGACCATCAGATACACTGGTTAACAACGAGCTTAGACCATCAGATACACTGGTTAACAACCAGCAGAGACCATCACATACACTGGTTAACAACAGGCTTAGACCATCAGATACACTGGTTAACATCCAGCCGAGACCATCAGATACACTGGTTAACATCCAGCAGAGACCATCAGATACACTGGTTAACAACCGGCTTAGACCATCAGATACACTGGTTAACATCCAGCCGAGACCATCAGTTACACTGGTTAACAACCAGCCGAGTCCATCAGATACACTGGTTAACAACCAGCAGAGACCATCAGATACACTGGTTAACATCCAGCCGAGACCATCAGATACACTGGTTAACATCCAGCAGAGACCATCATATACACTGGTTAACAACAGGTTTAAACCATCAGATACACTGGTTAACAACCGGCTTAAACCATCAGATACACTGGTTAACAACCAGCTTAGACCATCAGATATACTGGTTAACAACCAGCTTAGACCATCATATACACTGGTTAACAACTGGCTTAAACCATCAGATACACTGGTTAACAACCAGCACAGACCATCAGATATACTGGTTAACAACGAGCTTAAACCATCGGATACACTGGTTAACAACCAGCTTAGACCATCATATACACTGGTTAACAACTGGCTTAAACCATCAGATACACTGGTTAACAACCAGCACAGACCATCAGATATACTGGTTAACAACGAGCTTAGACCATCAGATACACTGGTTAACATCCAGCCGAGACCATCAGTTACACTGGTTCACAACCAGCCGAGACCATCAGATACACTGATTAACAACCAGCTGAGACCATCAGATACAGTGGTTAACAACCAGCTTAGACCCACAGATACACTGGTTAACAACCAGCTGAATCCATCAGATACAGTGGTTAACAACCAGTTGAGACCATCAGATACACTGGTTAACAACCAGCAGAGATTATCCGATACACCGATTAAAAACCAGCCGACTCCATCAGATACACTGGTTAACAACCAGCTTAGACCAACAGATAAACTGGTTAACAACCAGCTTAGGCTATCAGATACACTGGTTAAAAAGTAGCCGTGACCATCAGATACATTGATTAACAACCAGCTTAGACCATCAGATACACTGGTTAACAACCAGCTGAATCCATCAGATACACTGGTTAACAACCAGCTTAGACCATCAGATACACTGGTTAACAACCAGCCGAATCCATCAGATACACTGGTAAACAACCAGCTGAGACCATCAGATTAACTGGTGAATAACCAAACGAGTCCATCAGATACACTGATAAACACCCACCCTAATCCGTCAGGTAAACTGGTTAACAACCAGCATAGACCCACAGATACACTGGTTATTAACCAGCCGAGACCATTAGACACTTTGGTCAACAACCAGCCGAGGACCATCAGATACACTGGTTAACAACCAGCCGAGTCCATCAGATACACTTGTTAGACACCAGCCGAGTCCATCAGATACACTGATTAACAACCAGCTGAGACCATCAGATACACTGGTTAACAACCAGCCGAGACTATCAGATACACTTATTCACAACCAGCCGAGACCATCACATACACTGATTAACAACCAGCTTACACTATCATATACACTGGTTAACAACCGGCTTAAACCATCACATACACTGGATAACAACTGGCTTAAACCATCAGATACACTGGTTAACAACCAGCTTAGACTATCATATACACTGGTTAACAACCGGCTTAAACCATCACATACACTGGTTAACAACTGGCTTAAACCATCAGATATACTGGTTAACAACCAGCGTAGACCATCATATACACTGGTTAACAACTGGCTTAAACCATCAGATACACTGGTTAACAACCAGCACAGACCATCAGATATACTGGTTAACAACCAGCTTAGACCATCGGATACACTGGTTAACAACCAGCCGGGTCCATCAGCTGCACTGGTTAACAACCAGACGAGTCCATTAGATACACTGATTAACAACCAGCTGAGACCATCAGATACACTGATTAACAACCAGCCTAATTCGTCAGGTACACTGGTTAACAACCAGCTTAGACCCACAGATACACTGGTTAACAACCAGCTGAATCCATCAGATACAGTGGTTAACAACCAGCAGAGATGATCAGATACACCGATTAACAACCAGCCGAGGACCATCAGATACACTGGTTAACAACCAGCCGAGTCCATCAGATACACTTGTTAGACACCAACCGAGTCCATCACATACACTGATTAACAACCAGCTTAAACCATCAGATAAACTGGTTAACAACCAGCTTAGACCATCAGATACACTGGTTAACAATCAGCCGAGACCATCAGATACACTTATTCACAACCAGCCGAGACCATCACATACACTGGTTAACAACCAGCTGAGGACATCAGATACACTGGTTAACAATCAGCCGAGACCGTCAGATACACTGGTTAACAACCACCCGAGTCCATCAGATACACTGGCTAACAACCAGCTTAGATTATCAGATACACTGGTTAACAACCAGCTTAGACTATCATATACACTGGTTAACAACCGGCTTAAACCATCAGATACACTGGTTAACAACCAGCTTAGACCATCATATACACTGGTTAACAACTGGCTTAAACCATCAGATACACTGGTTAACAACCAGCACAGACCATCAGATATACTGGTTAACAACCAGCTTAGACCATCGGAAACACTGGTTAACAACCAGCCGAGACCATCAGATACACTTATTCACAACCAGCCGAGGACATCAGATACACTGGTTAACAATCAGCCGAGACCATCAGATACACTGGTTAACAACCAGCCGAGTCCATCAGATACACTGGTTAACAACCAGCCGAGACCATCAGATACACTGGTTAACAACCAGCTGAGACCATCAGATTAACTGGTTAATAACCAAACGACTCCATCAGGTACACTGATAAACAACCACCCTAATCCGTCAGGTACACTGGTTAACATCCAGCTTAGACCCACAGATACAGTGGTTAACAACCAGCTGAGACCATCAGATACACTGGTTAACAACCAGCAGGGACCATCAGACACACTGGTTATCAACCAGCTGAGGACATCAGATACACTGGTTATCAACCGGCTAAGACCATCAGATTAACTGGTTAATAACCAAACAAGTCCATCAGATACAATGGTTAACAACCAGCCAAATCCGTCAGATACACTGTTTAACAACCAGCCGAGACAATCAGATACACTGGTTAACAACCAGTTTAGACCACCAGATACACTGGTTAACAACCAGCTTAGACCATCAGATACACTGGTTACCAACCAGCTTAGACCCTCAGATACACTGGTTAACAACCAGCTTAGACCATCAGATACACTGGTTAACAACCAGCCGAGACCGTAAGATTCACTGGTTAACAACCAGTTTAGACCACCAGAAACACTGGTTAACAACCAGCTTAGACCATCAGATACAATGGTTAACAACCAGCTTAGACTCTCAGATATACTGGTTAACAACCAGCTTAGACCCTTAGATATACTGGTTAACAACCAGCTTAGACCCTTAGATATACTGGTTAACAACCAGCTTAGACCATCAGATACACTGGTTAACAACCAGCAGAGACCATCAGATACACTGATTAACAACCAGCTGAGGACATCAGATACACTGGTTACCAACCAGCTTAGACCCTCAGATACACTGGTTACCAACCAGCTTAGACCATCAGATACACTGGTTAACAACCAGCCGAGACCGTAAGATTCACTGGTTAACAACCAGTTTAGACCACCAGATACACTGGTTAACAACCAGCTTAGACCATCAGATACAATGGTTAACAACCAGCTTAGACCCTCAGATATACTGGTTAACAACCAGCTTAGACCGTCAGATATACTAGTTAACAACCAGCTTAGACCCTCAGATATACTGGTTAACAACCAGCTTAGACCCTCAGATATACTGGTTAACAACCAGCTTAGACCATCAGATACACTGGTTACCAACCAGTTTAGACCCTTAGATATACTGGTTAACAACCAGCTTAGACCCTCAGATATACTGGTTAACAACCAGCTTAGACCATCAGATATACTGGTTAACAACCAGCTTAGACCCTCAGATATACTGGTTAACAACCAGCTTAGACCATCAGATACACTGGTTACCAACCAGCTTAGACCCTTAGATATACTGGTTAACAACCAGCTTAGACCATCAGATATACTGGTTAACAACCAGCTTAGACCATCAGATACACTGATTAACAGCCAGCCGAGACTGTAAGATTCACTGATTAACAACCAGTTTAGACCACCAGATATACTGGTTAACAACCAGCTTAGACCCTTAGATATACTGGTTAACAACCAGCTTAGACCATCAGATACACTGGTTAACAACCAGCAGAGACCATCAGATACACTGATTAACAACCAGCCGAGGACATCAGATACACTGGTTAACAATCAGCTTAGACCATCATATACACTGATTAACAACCAGCCGAGGACATCAGATACACTGGTTAACAACCAGCTGAGGACATCAGGGCGGGAACACATTACACCAGTTTTAAAGTCGCTGCATTGGCTCCCCGTGCAATTCAGGATTGATTTTAAGGTTCTTTTAGTGTTTTATAAATGTCTTAATGGTCTTGGGCCTTCTTATTTATCTGATCTGTTTTTAAGGTATGAACCCTCGCGGACCCTGAGTTCCTCAGGTACCGGCCTTTTAGTTCTTCCTAAAGTTCGTACCAAAACATATGGCGAGGCCACATTTCAGTATTACGGGCCTCGCCTATGGAACAGCCTGCCTGAGGGCCTCAGGGCTGCAGAGACTGTTGATGTTTTTAAAAAAAAGCTCAAGACCTACCTTTTTAGTTTAGCTTATAACTAAGTTTTAACATTCTTATATTAACCCATATTTATCTTTCTTTTTAGTTAATTTTATTTATTTATTTATATATTTTATATATTGATTTACATAGTATAGATTTTATTATTTTATTTTAATGGATTTTATTTTTGTTTAGTTATCACTCCAGCTCTCTCCTCATCGGGGTCCTCTTCGCCGAGGGCTGCCCCTGCTCTGACTGCATGGGTGTTGCTGTGGGGGCTGTCCCTGTCTGGTGGGTCGGGATCCAGCGCTGCAGCTTTACGGTTGTGGTGTGGGTCCTGTCTGCCCGGACCCGGGTGGCCCCCATGGTGATGGCCTGGGTGGTCTTGGTTGGGGTTAGCCCTTTGTGTAGAGGCTCCCTGAGAATATCGTTTCCTTATCTGGTGCACATCTGGTGCAAATGCACCTGGCCATTCATTCATCTTCTTTTAACTGTTACAGGGCAAATAGGGCATGGGTGAGGGTGGTTGTGGGTGGGTGAAAGGGGATGTGTATGTGTGTTAGTGTTTTATCTATTTTGATGTAAATTGTTTTATAATGTAAAGCACTTTGTATTGTTTTTAAACACAAAAAGTGCAATACAAATAAAGTTTGATTTGATTTGATTTGATCAGATACACTGGTTAACAACCAGCTGAGGACATCAGATACACTGGTTACCAACCAGCTTAGACCCTCAGATACACTGGTTAACAACCAGCTTAGACCATCAGATACACTGGTTAACAACCAGCCGAGTCCATCGGATACAATGGTTAACAACCAGCTTAGACCATCAGATACACTGGTTAACAACCAGCCGAGTCCATCGGATACAATGGTTAACAACCAGCTTAGACCATCAGATACACTGGTTAACAACCAGCTTAGACCGTCAGATACACTGGTTACCAACCAGCTTAGACCGTCAGATACACTGGTTACCAACCAGCTTAGACCCTCAGATATACTGGTTAAAAACCAGCTTAGACCCACAGATATACTGGTTAACAACCAGCTTAGACCATCAGATACACTGATTACCAACCAGCTTAGACCCTCAGATATACTGGTTAACAACCAGCTTAGACCATCAGATACACTGGTTAACAACCAGCCGAGACCGTAAGATTAACTGGTTAACAACCAGTTTAGACCACCAGATACACTGGTTACCAAACAGCTTAGACCCTCAGATACACTGGTTAACAACCAGCTTAGACCATCAGATACACTGGTTAACAACCAGCCGAGTCCATCGGATACAATGGTTAACAACCAACTTAGACCATCAGATACACTGGTTAACAACCAGCCGAGACCGTAAGATTCACTGGTTAACAACCAGTTTAGACCATCAGATACACTGGTTAACAACCAGCTTAGACCATCAGATACACTGGTTAACAACCAGCTTAGACCGTCAGATACACTGGTTACCAACCAGCTTAGACCCTCAGATACACTGGTTAACAACCAGCTTAGACCGTCAGATACACTGGTTACCAACCAGCTTAGACCCTCAGATATACTAGTTAACAACCAGCTTAGACCCTCAGATACACTGGTTAACAACCAGCTTAGACCACCAGATACACTGGTTACCAACCAGCTTAGACCCTCAGATACACTGGTTAACAACCAGCAGAGACCATCAGATACACTGATTAACAACCAGCTGAGACCATCAGATTAACTGGTTAATAACCAAACGAGTCCATCAGACACACTGATTAACAACCAGCTTAAACCATCAGATATACTGGTTATCAACCGGCTAAGACCATCAGATTGACTGGTTAATAACCAAACGAGTCCATCAGACACACTGATTAAAAACCAGCCGAATCCATCAGATACACTGGTTAACAACTGGCTTAGACTATCAGATAAACTGGTTAACAACCAGCCGAGGACATCAGATACACTGGTTAACAACCAGCCGAGTCCATCACATACACTGGTTAACAACCAGCTGAGACCATCAGATACGCTGATTAACAACCAGCCGAGACCATCAGATACACTGGTTATCAACCGGCTAAGACCATCAGATTAACAGGTTAATAACCAGCCGAGACCACCAGATACACTGGTTAAACAACCAGCTTAGACCCTCAGATATACTGGTTAACAACCAGCTTAGACCATCAGATATACTGGTTAACAACCAGCTTAGACCATCAGATACAGTGGTTACCAACCAGCTTAGACCCTCAGATATACTGGTTAACAACCAGCTTAGACCATCAGATACACTGGTTAAAAACCAGCTTAGACCATCAGATACACTGGTTAACAACCAGCTTAGACCATCAGATACACTGGTTAACAACCAGCAGAGACCATCAGATACACTGGTTAACAACCACCTTAGACCACCAGATACACTGGTTAACAACCAGCTTAGACCCTCAGATACACTGGTTAACAACCAGCCGAGACCCTCAGATACACTGGTTAACAACCAGCAGAGACCATCAGATACACTGGTTAACAACCAGCAGAGACCATCAGATACACTGGTTAACAACCAGCTTAGACCATCAGATACACTGGTTAACAACCAGCTTAGACCATCAGATACACTGGTTAACAACCAGCTTAGACCATCAGATACACTGGTTAACAACCAGCAGAGACCATCAGATACACTGGTTAACAACCAGCCGAGACCATCAGATACACTGGTTAACAACCAGCCGAGACCCTCAGATACACTGGTTAACAACCAACCGAGTCCATCAGATACACTGGTTAACAACCGCCGAGACCGTAAGATTCACTGATTAACAACCAGTTTAGAACACCAGATATACTGGTTAACAACCAGCAGAGACCATCAGATACACTGGTTAACAACTGGCTTAGACTATCAGATACACTGGTTAACAACCAGCAGAGACCATCAGATACACTGGTTATAAACAGGCTAAGACCATCAGATTAACTGGTTAATAACCAAACGAGTCCATCAGATACACTGTTTAACAACCAGCCGAGACCGTCAGATACACTGGTTAACAACCAGCTGAGGACATCAGATACACTGGTTACCAACCAGCTTAGACCCTCAGATACACTGGTTAACAACCAGCCGAGACCGTAAGATTCACTGGTTAACAACCAGTTTAGACCACCAGATACACTGGTCAACAACCAGCTTAGACCCTCAGATATACTGGTTAACAACCAGCTTAGACCATCAGATACACTGGTTACCAACCAGCTTAGACCCTTAGATATACTGGTTAACAACCAGCTTAGACCATCAGATACACTGGTTAACAACCAGCAGAGACCATCAGATACACTGGTTAACAACTGGCTTAGACTATCAGATAAACTGGTTAACAACCAGCCGAGGACATCAGATACACTGGTTAACAACCAGCCGAGAACATCAGATTAACTGGTTATCAACCGGCTAAGACCATCAGATTAACTGGTTAATAACCAAACGAGTCCATCAGATACACTGGTTAACAACCAGCTTAGACCATCATATACACTGGTTAACAACCAGCTGAGGACATCAGATACACTGGTTACCAACCAGCTTAGACCCTCAGATACACTGGTTAACAACGAACCGAGACCATCAGATACACTGGTTAACAACCAGCTGAGGACATCAGATACACTGGTTACCAACCAGCTTAGACCCTCAGATACACTGGTTAACAACCAGCTTAGACCATCAGATACACTGGTTAACAACCAGCCGAGTCCATCAGATACAATGGTTAACAACCAGCTTAGACCACCAGATACACTGGTTAACAACCAGTTTAGACCACCAGATACACTGGTTAACAACCAGCTTAGACCATCAGATACACTGGTTAACAACCAGCTTAGACCATCAGATACACTGGTTAACATCCAGCAGAGACCATCAGATACACTGGTTAACAACCAGCAGAGACCATCCGATACACTGGTTAACAACCAGCCGAGAACATCAGATTAACTGGTTATCAACCGGCTAAGACCATCAGATACACTGGTTAACAACCAGCTGAGGACATCAGATACACTGGTGAACAACCAGCTGAGGACATCAGACACACTGGTTACCAACCAGCTTAGACCCTCAGATACACTGGTTAACAACCAACCGAGACCATCAGATACACTGGTTAACAACCAGCTTAGACCCTCAGATACACTGGTTAACAACCAGCTTAGACCATCATATACACTGGTTAACAACCAGCTGAGGACATCAGATACACTGGTTACCAACCAGCTTAGACCCTCAGATACACTGGTTAACAACCAGCTTAGACCATCAGATACACTGGTTAACAACCAGCCGAGACTGTAAGAATTACTGGTTAACAACCAGTTTAGACCACCAGATACACTGGTTAACAACCAGCTTAGACCATCAGATACACTGGTTAACAACCAGCTTAGACCATCAGATACACTGGTTAACATCCAGCAGAGACCATCAGATACACTGGTTAACATCCAGCCGAGACCATCAGATACACTGGTTAACATCCAGCAGAGACCATCAGATACACTGGTTAACATCCAGCAGAGACCATCAGATACACTGGTTAACAACCAGCAGAGACCATCAGATACACTGGTTAACATCCAGCAGAGACCATCAGATACACTGGTTAACAACCAGCAGAGACCATCAGATACACTGGTTAACAACCAGCCGAGACCCTCAGATACACTGGTTAACAACCAGCTTAGACCATCAGATACACTGGTTAACAACCAGCCGAGACCATCAGATACACTGGTTAACAACCAGCCGAGACCATCAGATACACTGGTTAACAACCAGCTGATAGTTATTGGTTTTTAATTTAAAACAGTTTATTAACAAACTTTTATCTGACTTAACCAATAAATAATTAGTGGGACCTGAAACTGAACGGTGTCTCGAGTCAGATGCATTCACAGCATACTTTGGATGTTAATATGTTCTCATTTGAATTCTTTTGCCCCACCCCCTAAGACTGGATGAAAGGGAGATGTGTGGATGTTGAAGAGTATCTATAACGGTGTAAAACCACTTCTATAGATCACTTAAAACTCACAAGGTTCCTGTCTGATGTAGAACTAAAAGCCATGAAATGTCGGATTCTTCTATAAAAAAAAATTAAACCTATTAAAACTTTCACAGAGTGAAACTCAGGTTCATTTAGTACTTATTACTGAATACTGATTCAAGTAAAAAGAATAGATGTATGTGTGTATATATGTAGATATGTATATACACACACACACACTACATATATATATATATATATATATATATATATATATATATATGGATAACAGTTTCGGGGCATTGAGATTTAAGAATTCTGCAGCCCTGATAGGTAGCTGCAAGTTTAATTGATCAGGGGTGTATTTCTTACCTATAAGAGATTTAAGTTGGAGGTATTCTCAGAATTTTGTGCTGCTGATTTCAGATCATGAAGTAATTATATCAAAAGGGAGAAAGTTTTCCTGGTTTACTCCTTTATTCTTCCACTGAGCGAAGTTTATCATCTTCCGGTTTTGCTGGATGTCGGGATTGTTCCAAATAGGTGTAAGTTTGCATGGAATAAGGACTTGGTTAGTTTAAGAAATTCCCACACAGTAAAATTCACAGTGTAAAATATGCATTGTCAGATTATATTAACTCGTTTAGAGTTATTCCAACAACATTGAGAGTAAAATGAGCCCTGTTGATCAGCCGTGCTGGTGATATTTTTCAGAGTTAAAACACATTTTCTTAAAATGACTCTTTACAGTGTATAATGTTAAAGAAAAATGACTCTATCAGAGTTATTCCAAAGGTTAGAGTCAGATATCACACAGTGTTCATGAAAATTCTCCAAACACAGTGTAAAAGTACTGTGCAGGACTCCGTCCCATTTCACCTCCTGTCGGACTGACCTGGAGTTTCAGCCATTTTCTGGTTTGACCAAGTCGGACAAACTACGGTAAGTGTCCTTAATTTACAAAGTATGAAGAGCATCTCATACAAAGCAGCATTTTAGAATGGCTTTGTGTTGTTTTTTTTTTAGTTTTACTTCACCCTGTTTTGTGTTGGGGAAAAAACGAATTTCAAAACGGGCTAATGTGGTGGAGTGGTCCAGCTAGCTTAAATGTTTAATATTCAGACTTATTTAGTGCAGAAGAAAAGCAGCATTTTAAATAAGACATGACATTAACATTGTCATTGTACTTTGCAATTTTCATAGAGGCAAGAAAAAATGAATAGACTGTTGATGTGGAAAGCTAGTTTAAATAAAAGCCTCCCAATTCATGGCACATATTCAGTTGCTGCAAGCTGTGGGAGAAATCATGGTAAGGTTTTGAAGGATTGCAATCTTGTCAAAGTGATAAAATTATTTGCGGGAACAGTGTGAACCACAAACAGATGTTAAAATATAAAAAGTTAATCCATTTTAAATATTTTTTTTCCAATGCCAATCAGTTGTTCGTTAAAACTAGGGATGCTGCCTCCTAACGTTCGCGTTCCGGTTTAAAATGGTGGAAATCGCGGGTCATGGTCACGTTTTCCTTTTCTCTTTTATTTGACTATTATACTTGTTGTCATTCATGATATTTTAATCCTGTGCATTCTCTGCTTGGTATGAGTAGGGAGCAAGATAAATTCCTCACCAACATTACCTGACCACATAATGTTACTTATACAAGGTCTCATTTTAGTTAGTTATGGTAGTTATGAGGAGTGCATCTTAATGCTGAGTACTGTTATTTAGCATTTGTCATGGAGTAAATATAAATATTTAACCAAAGTTTTAATACATTTTCATTTCAATCCATAGATTCATCTGAGGTGGTGTTCTGTGTCTCTTCTGTGCTTTCATATGTTGACAGATACAGGTAATTAGTTCAATGAATACATAATTATTTTTCTTCTCTTCCTTTTCTAATATTTTTTATAACTCAAAACACTCCTGTTGAATTTTTGTAGACTGATCATCTTGCTAATACTTTGTGTCAATGTGTAAATTGAATACCTTTTTGTTCTCTTAACAGACATCATGCTGATCAAAACGAAAATAGATGAAGAACAAAAATATGTGAAAATCAGTGAACCAAGCCTGGAGGAATTCTGGTAAGTCATTCCCATTGAAAAAATAAGAGGAAAATGGGCCAGTTACGGGTTTTTGGTGAATGTCAATGTTGCCTTTTACACACCATTCAAACTTGCATTTTGAGTGACAGAATTTGACTTTTGTGCTCTGAATTCAATTTTGTATCGTTGTAAACCCAAATGCGGCTTTGATCACATTTGTCTGTTGTCTGTATACACACAAAACCTTCTATGCACTATTTAGTTTTGTTTTTCCACTGTTACAGTGAAGTGAATAGTTTTTGGTTACATGTTTGTTACAGCTGCCCCCAATTGCCCATCAACCAATTTTCATTCAGCCTGGAAACCATCTGGCCTCCCTCTGGCTTGGATTGGATCCTCCATATCATCTGGTCTCGTCGGCATCTCTGAGTGGCTGACCCCTGCTCCAATGAGGATTCGACACCTCTCCGATCCAGGATAAAAGAGCGCCAAGTTCTTCATTCTGGGGCAGCTGTGTGGTGGTTGCAGCTTGCCCCCTTTGAGACTGGGTATTTTGGTGGTTGGTTTTGAAGAGCCTTTAAGGCCTGGTCTGTAGTTTTGTTGGCTTTTGTGTAGTCTTGGATCTTTGCTGTTTTTGAGTGTTTAATGGCCTGGGTTAAAGGTGTTTGATTGTGTTTGGGTAAAATTACTGTTCTAGTATTATGTTGCCCTTCCAATTGGGCCTGTATTGATTCCTTTTTATTTTTCTGTGGGACAATAAAGTTTCCCAATACACTTTTTGGTCTGGCACATTTGTTTTATGTTGCGGCTTTTACCCCTAGACCGCTGGGTCGTAACATAAGTGGGGGCTCGTCCGGGATCTGCCGTATTCGGGGGTCCCTGTGCCTGGAGTGGGTCTTCTTGTTTGTCATATCTGTGTATCATGGCTACGTCCTTTAGCCTGGAAAGCTTTGCTGCTTCTCCCTCTTGTGAAGCTCTGGACAGCTGCCGGAAGTCTGATTTGCTGCTAATTGCTGAGCATTATCAGCTCCAGATACTGAAGCAGGCTAGAAAAAAGGAGTTAAAGGCTAGCTTGGTGGAACAGTTGGTTGCACTGGGAGTGTTTGGTGTGCCAGTCGTGAACGCAGTGCCGTGTGAGGGCGCTCCTGAAGGGGGTGACCCAAAAGAGGAAGTGACACTTCCTATGTCTGCTGAGGAGGATGATTTTGGTGGAGATCACAGGGTTAGAACTCCGGTTACTATCCCTCGTTTTGATCCACTTTCGCCAGGCAGCTCTGATGCCCCTGGTAGGGCCCGACTGAAGGTACGCCTGGCACGGCTTGAGATTGAAGCCCGAGAGAGAGCACAATCTCGGCAGGCTCAACTTGAGTTTGACCTCCGGAAGCTTGAAATAGAAGCTGAAACAACGGTAAAACTGCGCCGATTAGAGCTGGAAGCTCGTGCCAGCACACCGTCAACCCCTGCTGGGCTTTCCACCATACAGCCCTCTGTATCTTCTGCCTTTGATGTGAGTAAATGTATTGCTCTGGTACCTGCGTTTCGGGAGTCTGAGGTTGACTCATATTTTTCTGCATTTGAGCGTATTGCTGGTGCGCTATCCTGGCCACGTGATGCATGGCCTCTGTTGTTACAATGTAAGCTGTCGGGGAAAGCACAGGAGGTAGTAGCAGCGCTTCCTCTAAAGGATAGCTTGGACTTTGATAAAGTGAAAGCCACTGTTCTGCAAGCATATGAATTGGTTCCTGAGGCATATAGGCAAAAGTTTCGCCAACAGAGGAAATCTGCTGGACAAACTTATGTAGAATTTGCCAGAGAAAAAAGCCTTCTCTTTGACAAATGGTGTGTAGCTTCAAAAGCTAATGACTATGATTCCCTTCGGGAATTAGTATTATTGGAAGAGTTCAAAAAGTGTTTACCTGATCGTCTTGTGCTGTACTTGAATGAACAGAAGGTGACGTCTCTTACGTCAGCAGCTGTACTTGCTGATGAATATGTGCTCACACACAAAATGTACTTTCCTGTTGGTACTGAAAAGCCCTGCATTAATCCAGAACCACCCGCGCAACCCGTCAAAATCTCCACTGTCAAGGAGACACGAGACTGTTTTTACTGTCACAGACCTGGGCATGTCATTGCAGACTGTTTGGCTCTCAAACACAAAAACCAGTTAAGTACCCAACTTCCTAAGGGTGTTGGTTTGATTCATACAAAGCCCTGCTCTAAAGTCCTTGGTTCTGGTGAGGATAAGGTTCCTGGTTCATGCTTCGAACCGTTCGTTTTTGATGGCTTTGTTTCCCTCACAAGTAAACCAGCTGATTTGCAGCCAGTTCGCATCTTAAGAGACACAGCAGGCTCCCAGTCTCTTATTCTTGTGAATGCTTTGCCTTTCTCAAAGCACTCGTCTTGTGGCTTCAACTTGGTTTTGCGTGGTGTTGAAATGCGGGATGTTTCTAGACCTGTACATCATGTTTACGTAAAATCTAAACTTGTCACTGGCTTCTTTCCGGTTGCCGTTTGTCCAGACCTGCCCATAAAAGGCATCAGCATGGTAATCGGGAATGATGTTGCTGGTGGTTTAGTGGTTCCAGGTTCAGAAGTTTTGGATGACCCAGTGGCCAGTAAGACACCAGATTCTCGTTCTAAAACCCCCAAGTTGTATCCAGCTTGTGCGGTCACACATGGACAGATGCGTAGGAAAGCTGACAGAAAGTCAGAGATTAAAGCTCAGAAGGACAAATTCTTGCTTCCTGGTGACACTTCGAAAAATGTTAAAGAATTCCAAATTGGTGACAAAGTTCTTGCTTTCTTGCCTGTTCTCGGTTCCGCTTTGTCAGGAAAATACGACGGTCCATTTGAAGTCCATAAACGTGTGGGAGATTACAACTGTGTGATCAAACCCCCTAATCAAAAGCAAAAATCGCGAGTCTGTCATGTAAACATGCTTAAGCTGTACCATTTGCAGCCCATCACTGCTGACCATAGAACAGAACCCAAAGAAGTGACCAGCCGAGAAGATGACCATCTGCGTTCATCTAGATTTGGTAACTTGACCGCTCGTCTATCCAATTCTGAAAGGTTAAAATCACTGCACAGTATTCTAGACTAAATGACTCCTGAGCAACAAGAAAATGTTGTGCCTCTGATCAATGAATTTCTGTATCGTTTAAGCTGCTTCCTGTTGTAGTCTTTAACAAACTACTGGTTTTGTGTGACTGACTAATGTCTCCTACGGTGAGCTTTGTTAGTCCCAGATTTCAGTCTAAAAATGTGACACCAGAGAAAATGTCTGCCGATGCCCTGCCCAGGTCGTGAGTGTTTTTTCTTTTTGTTTGTTGTGTTGTTTGTATGTTTACAAAACAATGTTTTGTAACTTCAGGGGGGGAGTGTTACAGCTGCCCCCAATTGCCCATCAACCAATTTTCATTTAGCCTGGAAACCATCTGGCCTCCCTCTGGCTTGGATTGGATCCTCCATATCATCTGGTCTCGTCGGCATCTCTGAGTGGCTGACCCCTGCTCCAATGAGGATTCGACACCTCTCCGATCCAGGATAAAAGAGCGCCAAGTTCTTCATTCTGGGGCAGCTGTGTGGTGGTTGCAGCTTGCCCCCTTTGAGACTGGGTATTTTGGTGGTTGGTTTTGAAGAGCCTTTAAGGCCTGGTCTGTAGTTTTGTTGGCTTTTGTGTAGTCTTGGATCTTTGCTGTTTTTGAGTGTTTAATGGCCTGGGTTAAAGGTGTTTGATTGTGTTTGGGTAAAATTACTGTTCTAGTATTATGTTGCCCTTCCAATTGGGCCTGTATTGATTCCTTTTTATTTTTCTGTGGGACAATAAAGTTTCCCAATACACTTTTTGGTCTGGCGCATTTGTTTTATGTTGCGGCTTTTACCCCTAGACCGCTGCGTCGTAACAATGTTAAAGCTTTGGAGGAAGAAGAAAATGTATCTTGGCCCACAGATGTGTTGTGGGCTGTAGTTTTTGTTTTCAGTGTTTTTAGATGTTCGTTTTACATAAATTGGTTTAGAACTTATAGTGCAAAAAAGACCAGTCAAGGTCTGGTCTTAGTTTTGTGATGATTCTAACTAGTGAGGCTTCTCGCCATTACTGTTATTTAAGCTTTAAACAAAATCTATTCATTTGGAATGACAGTTTCCTTTGGCTTTCCCCTAAGCCTTCACAAAGTTCTCCATTCCACCTGCCAGAGAAGGTGTCAGAGTTTATGATGAGACAGGAACTGAGGTGGATGCAGACACTTTTGAGGAAGTACTGCAGCTGCCCAATACTCCTG
Source organism: Telmatherina bonti (assembly GCF_933228915.1). Lineage (NCBI taxonomy): Eukaryota > Metazoa > Chordata > Actinopteri > Atheriniformes > Telmatherinidae > Telmatherina > Telmatherina bonti. The sequence goes on from NC_136615.1 coordinate 2,678,627, forward strand.
TATTCACCATCACATTTTACAATGGTAAACTTTATCTTTCTCAATTTCTATTTATTTTTTGCATATTTCATTGGATGTTGACTACAGCTTAGGTGCACTTGTTTGGGGGAAAGCTGACAGATATTAGCCATTTATGTGTTTCACTTCTCTGTCTCCTAACTTGTATTTAGCTTCCCAGGGAACAAATTCATCCAACTGGGTTCACCTTTAACTAGCTGTAGCCAGGGGACAACATCCACCAGCCCACGGCCTGAGATTGTAACCAAGTTATCTCCAGAACATTCACTCTGTAACTCACCTGTAACCTCGCACCATGCAGTCCTGATTGTCCCGTCCAGGATGAGGATTACAGCCCTCCCAGTAAACAGCAGAAGATAAAACTGCTAGGAATGTTAGTATATGTAAAGTTGTTATGCATTTATTGACATTGGCTCTGTTGTAATTTTTGTTGACTATTTGCTTATCTTGTTCTTTCACAGCTGGTTGAATCAGTGCTGACCAAAAAACCTGGTGGAGACCAAATAATTAGAGAATATGTCCGGACAAAAGGCCTCACTGACACCTCACGGAGAAAGTTGGTTAACATCCTTGCTGCAGAGATGACTGAAATTCATGGGTACTTTTTAATTTTTTTAAGAATTAAAAGATGAGCTGCTGTGTCATCATTGTGTCACACTACTTTGAAAATGGTTGGAAAATTGAATTTATTCACTTTGTATTTCAGGACAGCACCACCAAGACGTGTGAGGGAGCTGTATGCTCAAGGCATCATTGAGATGTTCCCAAGTCTGAGAGACCCAGAGTCCAAGAATGGATATGTAAGCCTGTTTAGTATTTTTGTAGCATGTTTAGAGCAGTTATTACCACTGTAGGCCATACTGAGGAAACAAGCAGCTGAGTTGACTGGTACAATGTCATTGTTTTTCATTTTGTGCACAAATTTCAATGATGTTTTACACCATTTAAATTTGAAATAATTTTTATATTTTCACTTCAGAGACGTATTTATGGTTGTGGTGGAAAACAGTGAATTGCTTGTTGCTAACAATTTATCCATCTTTTTTCTGCTGTTATACTTGGTGCTCTTGTTCTAATTTTCAGGAACATTTCTACGATGGTGAAAGTGGCAGTGGAGGCTCAAAAGCATCCAGAGGAAAAGCACATCAGACAGCAGAAGGTCTTCATGTCATCTGACTGGTGGTGGTGGACCAACAGCAAGAAGACATGCTTCATTTAGTTCAGAGGAGACCCTGTCTCAAGAGCAACGTAAGGAAGCTATTTCCTTTATGAAGTATTCCTCTGATGAGGCAGCTATCAAGCACAAGATGAAGATGACTTTTGATTACCGTCGCAAAATGGTCCTGGACAAAGAGAAATCATCAGATGTCTTGACGGAATTTCCACGATTCACATCAAAGGCTTGGTAATTCAGCATTTCACATAAAGCTGTGCATTAGTCACCAGGCATTAGTCAGACATTTGGGTATGATCATGACCTAATCATACTATTTATTAAAAATTGACAGTATTTCAATGTGAAGACTTAATTTCTTATGCACAGTTTTATAGCAACAACTTTTCTGGGCAGTCCTAATTTGCAGCACCTGAAAACAGCTAGTTTAATTGATTTTAAGTTTAAAGGTTTTAATATATATTTTTTAAACTGTTTTGTCATTCATTTGCTTTAGATTGAACAGGACTTCACCCTCGAGTTTGGACAAGACACTGCTTCCAGGTTTTTGGAGAAGTTGCATTATGCATTCTTCTATTTAGTAAAGAGTCTATTTTGTAAATATTCTTTTTCTTATTCACTTCTAAATGGAAATTAATCCAAAACTCTTAACATGGAGTAGAATATTTATCATGTTATTTGTATCCAAGTGTTATGACAATATATCAGCTGTGTTGGGCAGAAAGTAATTTTATTATTCACATGACTTTGCGTTTTCTACTTTATTTAATCTTTGGTGGAAATGTAGTTACGCTCAATTAACAGAACATCTCTTTCTTTAGATGGCCTACTGTTTTAAGCAGAAGATAATCCAGCAGAGTAAGACCCTCCCTACCTCAAGTGACCTTGAAGAACTGATCTATTGTGCTGAAGTGGTGTCAAGTGAAGAAGAATTTGAGGAGACTCTTCGTTCTGGTAATATGTCTGACATCCACTGGAACTTACATTTCTCTTGTGTGGTTTTTTTTTCTTTTCTTGGTTTAATTGTTTTAAAGGAACTGTATTCTTTAAACGGCAAGATTTTATTTATTTTTTTCTTTTTAAAACATTTAGTTGTGTTATTTCTGTTGACAGGCTGGGACAGTGATCTTGCCTCCATCATTCTGATTCCTCCTTCCTGTCAAAGCCGCAAAAGACCTGGAAGAGTTTCTGCATCCCAAGCTGAGAAGCACCTAGTCGTCTTTCAGAAGGTTTGTATGTCTGAAATTATACATCGTATAACCTGACATCCAGCGCTCGGAAAACGGGACAATTAGATCTTTGGTTTTCTGCTCCCTAACACTGAATGCTGTGCAACTTGTATGTACAAACATTTCCATCCTCACCCACAATGTACGAAACAGTTACAGTTCTATTTATTATTTCTTACTTAATGCTAGAGGAAAGCCGAAATATATGCCAAGCTAAAGCTTGGTTCTTGGGTGACACAATGTTTTATTACATAACTGCGCTATTTAAATTATACCATTAAACACCCTGTAAAGTGTTTTCCATTTTATAATTTTATTCTTTTTTTATCCTCAGAGTGGAACAAATATTCCAGAACACATTGATGCCATCAGCTGTGCCACTCAACCCTGTCTGCTTGCTGTGGGGACAAAGAGGAGCACCATCCATGAGTTCTTCATTGTTCTGGACAAGCAGGTCATACCATGCAAGTCAACCAGTTCACTGGGTGCTTTTGATGAACTTTTTAAGTCACACTTTGTATTTGGCACCATTTACAATCAGAAACTCCACAACATGTATACCTTCATCCAAACAACTATCTACAACATAGATGTTGGGAAAGTTCAGGAGACTCCACGTGTTGCAGAGATTAGAGCTGGACTACTTAACTAGAGAATGGGCTTCAGTTTGGGCAACAAAATGGACCCTTTCACTGTGATTGTTTGTGTTTTGTAAGATTTCCCATTTCACCCAGTCTGGTTTGACGCTATGGGGATGATTTGTTTTGTTTGCTGGGCTCACTTTATTAATACGAACATGTTTGTGCGGCATATGCGATTGAGTCACGGTTTCTGTTCTGGTAAGTCACTTCGCCTCAAATGTGCTCAAGGAGGCTGTTGCCATATCTTTGGTACATTTTCAGGATTCAGGAAACATCTCAACACAAAACATGCTTTACAAATTGAACCTGAATCTGATGACACCATTGAAGGTGATTTGGTTGCAAGTACTAGCCAGTCTCAAGATTACACAGAAGCAGCCAGTAGTTCTCAAGTTGTGCCAGTACCCAATGTCAGTACTCGTGACATGTGTGCATCTGCTATTGCACAGCTACAAGTTGCTGGTGTAAGCCAGTCTACTTTAAATAGTTTTTTATGTCATCACTGGAAGAAGTTGTACTGGAGATACAGAGTCAAGCTAAAGACGAAGCTTTAAAATGTTTACCTTCTCAGGATACATCTGTTAGAACTAAAATAGAACAGAGCTTTGAAAAACTTGAAAACCCTTTTACTTCATTGAATTCTGAATCTAAACGAAATGCATATTTTAAGCAGAAATGGAAAACAGTTGAACCTGTTGAAAAAGTACTTGATGTCCGGTTAGAAAACAGAAGAAACCGATCTACTGGAACGTACAATCAAGTAGTTGTCATCAGTAATATGTTTACATCTACCTATACTCCAAAGGTTGGTGTATATTTAGATCTATAAGATGGTTTATACATGAAGAGGCATCCTCTTTTTTCTAATGAAAAGCATGCATTACAGATTCAATTATTTTATGACGACTTTGAGACTGCTAATCCACTGGGATCCAAAAAAGGGATACATAAATTAGGAGGGATATATTTTACACTAAGAAATTTTCCACCAAAGTTTAATTCGTCTTTAGTCAATATACATTTATGTGCACTTTTTCATACCCAAGACATTAAAACTTATGGGTTTGACACAATCCTAGAGCCAATAATCAATGATTTGAAAGTGCTTGAAACTGATGGTATCAATGTTCCCATGTTCCAGAGTCCTGTTCATGGTAGTATTGTGCAAGTGACAGGAGATAATCTTGCTTTACACGGATTGTTTGGCTTTGTGGAATCTTTCAGCGCGCACAACCGCTGTCGTTTTTGTATCCTAACGAAGAATGACTTGCAAACTGTGTTTAGTGAAGATGAAGAAAGTGTGTCATTACGAACAAGAGGCATGCATGCAGAACATTGTCAAGCCATACAAACAAATCCACAACTACCTCATGTATATGGTGTAAAGCGCTCATGTTTATTGAACTCGCTGCTCTATTTCCATACGACTAATAATTTCTCTGTCGACATTTTAGAGGGAGTTGGACAATTTGAAGTAAAACTTGTATTGGAATATTTGCAGGATAACTTCTTAACAGCTAAAGAGTTGGCTGGTCGAATAGTCATTTAACTATGGTTACAATGAGAGGAGAAATGAAGTTATTTGATGGAAGTAATGACTTGGGCCTGAATGCCATACAATCCTGGTGTTTACTGCGCAACTTGCCATTGATATTTGGTGACACAGTTCAGAGAGATGATGAGTACTGGCACCTTTTGATACTACTACTACAAATAGTAAACATTGTTTTTTCTCCTGTTGTAACAGATGGTATGACTATCTTTCTGAAACAAATTATTATTGAACATCATCTGCTGTTTAAGCGTCTCTTTCCTACTAAAAATCTCTTGCCTAGACATCATTTCATGACCCATTATCCTCGATGTATCAGGAATATTGGACCAGCTCTGCACATGTGGTGTATGCGTTATGAGGCAAAGCATCATTTTTTCAAGACTCAACTCAAGAGTTTTAAAAATATCACTAAGACACTGGCTAGAAAGCACCAAAAATATATGGCTTTGCATTGGGAGCCTTTTGCTCAGGGCAGATTGATTGTTGGTCCAGGAAAGATTGTGCAACTGGTTGATATGAAGAAAGGAAGTGAATTCCAGTGTCTGATAGTGTTTTGTCAGTGAAATGGGAAGCACTATGGCACAGAGTATCGCCCTGGCTCCGTTGTGTGTGTTGAAGTAACTAACGAGATGCCAGTCTTTTGTAAAATCAGAACGGTTACTGTGAAAGATGATAAAGTTCTACATACTTGTTCAGGTGTAGAAACAATTTGTTTTGATGAACATTACCACACATTTAAAGCTGCATTAAAACCATCTCAGCCACTTGGAGTGTTAGATGTTCAAGAGTTACTGTACTTCAAACCACTAGATGTGCAGATGGCGTACAACCCAGAAGATTCTTCTGTTTTCATTGTTCCCTATTGCCATCTAATGCAACCCTGATCAGTAGTTTCAGTGTTTTAGAAAATGTAAATTGAAACTTTTAAGGTATGTTCTTAATGTAAAAAACGGTTCACTTGTTTTAAATGCACTGTAACCTAGGAAGCAGGATGAGACGGAGCAAGATGACCAAATGATGTAACTGTTTTGAAAACAGTTGTGTTTTTGTTTTTTTTTAAATTGTCATTTTATTTCTAAAGTCCATCTTGAAAACTCAAAAAGGCTGCTGGTCATTTACTGGGCTTTTTACAGGAAAATGCTTCCTGGTTATCTGGCTTAGATCATCCTGCATCCTGCCTCTTAAAAGTGTGTTATGTGTCAGTATTATGCCTAAAAGGTTTAAAAACAGTTATTGAATTTAATCTTAAGACAATTTCTTTTATCATGGTTACATATTCACATCTGTCCACACTAGCAACAAAACTTGCACACGTTTTCTCTGGTACTTTACAGAAACTGTTTGGTAGAATAAAAAGAAAATTTAGAGGGAAAAAGAAATTGGTGAGACTTTTTTTTCCCAACTGGATAGTCTTCCTAAGCAAAAATAACATGACAGTATAGAGTAGTCATACAGATCAGAAGGCTTGGAACACTACTGATTAAAATTTGTACTTTAACCATACTTGTAAAAAGAGGGTGATCAGGTGTATTTACACTTGGCAATTAAGTTACCAAAAAAATGACAGTAACTTAATTGTTTATCAGGAAGAAAGATAATAAGATGTTTGTCCCAAGTTAAAAATGGCCTTAATAAGGGTGAACTTGACGTTTTCTTTCATTTAGCAGTATAAAGAGAGTTTTTGTAAAGACATAGTCTTTTAAGTGCAGTTTATTTCTTTTTTTTCTACTGCATTTGTCAAAATACTTTTGCAACGTTGTGGTGAAGAAACTATATTCATTCAATGCAGAGTTCCATTCATAGTTCGTTTTCAATAAACAGATAAGACATTGATATTGTGTTTTTGTCTGAAAGTATTTGTTATCCACATTAGAAAAATCACAAAAAATATATTGTTTAGCTCTGGAGGATGCTAAAACATAGTATTCTACTGAGATTAGCTGGATGTGAAGTAAATACATGAGTAATTACTTGTAACACTGTTAAGAATGGGTTTAAAATAGACACTGGGGTCATTTAATTGATAGAGTTACATGGATTTTACACTTTATGGGAAGTAAATAAAATAAATGAGAGTTAATTTTTTAAAACAAAAGATTTGGTGTATTTTTAAAACAACACTATGGGTGTTACTATTCTTGTAGAGTAGAAGTTTATTAACAATAGGAAGTGTTCATCAAGTTTTACTCTAGAAGTCAAAGCAACTCTTTTAAGAGTCAAACTGACACTGAAAGTTGAACCCTTTCTTCCGTGTAACTTTAACACTGTACACGGCAGGACCATATGTTCACTGACTTAGTGATAGATAGATAGATAGATAGATACCTTATTAATCCCCCGTTGGGGAAATTCAAGTGTCCAGCAGCGGTACATTCACACAAATTCACATTCAGTACAGGTTAAAAAGTTCAAAGTTACTAGCAATAGTAATAAAAAGTATCAGACTGAGCTGTTATACAGTCTTATAGCAGCAGGAAGGAAGGACTTCCTGAAGCGATCCGTTCTACACCGTAGGGAGAGAAGCCTGTCACTGTGGTTGCTCTTCTGAGCAGACAGACATTGGTGTAGTGGGTACCTGGTGTTACTCAGGATGCCCTGCATGAGAGACCTCATCCTTCTCTCCAGGATCTCTCCCACAGTGTCCACCCTCCTCCCCATCACAGAAACACATCTCCTGATCAGTTTGTCCAGCCTGTTCCTGTCTCCCAGGGTCATATTGCCCCCCCAACAGATCACCCCGAAAAACACTGATAGAAAATATATAGCAGGTCTCTGCTCACATCAAAAGCCCGGAGCCTTCTCAGGAAATGGAGCCTGCTCTGTCCCTTCTTGTACAAAGCGTTTGCCTGCACAGACCAGTCCAGCTTGTTGACTCCAAGGTACTTGTATGTCTGAACCACCTCCATTGTCTCTCCATCAGTGGTGATTGGTTGATGTGAGGGCTTCCTGCTAAAGTCACTGATCATCTCCTTGGTCTTTGATGTGTTCAGGATGAGACCATCGCTCCTGCTCCACTCTGTAAATGAAGAGACGACTCCTCTGTACTCCGGTTCATCCCCTCCTTTCACACATGCCATGACAGCTGTATCATCAGAGTATTTCTGGATGTGGCATGCCGTGGAGCTGTAGGTGATGTCTGCCGTGTGGAGTGTGAAAAGGAATGGAGACGGTCCTGTCCCCTGCGGCGCCCCAGTGTTGCGACACACTGGTCCCCAGCCTGACATACTGCAGCCTGTCTGTCAGATCGCTGTCAATCCACCTGACAAAAGTGGGATCCACACTCATCCTCTCTCGCTTTTCCTTTAACCTCTGAGGCTGAATGGTATCAAACACTGGTAAAACCGTAAAACATCAGCCTCACATAGCCCCCAGTCCCACCCAGGAATGACAGAGACCGGTGAAGCATGGACTGCGTCATCCACCCCCATTTTCTCCTGGTAAGCAAACTGCAGAGGGTCCAGTGCCGGCTCCACCTGAGGTCTGAGCATTCGCAGCAGCAGCCTCTCCATAGTCTTCATAACAACAGGCGTCAGGGCCACTGGTCTGTAGTCCTTCATCCCTGCCGGCCTTGCTACCTTGGGAACTGGTGCAAGGCATGAGGTCTTCCACAGGGCGGGGACACGTCCGGTCTGAAGACGGTTGAAGATGGTTTGTAGACGCGCCGCCAGCTCAGAAGCAGAGGATTCCTGGCGCGGCGCTACTCCATCAGGTCCAGCAGACTTCCCGATGCCAGCCCTCCGTAGCTCACAGCGCACCTCATCCACTGGAAAGGCAGAGGTGGAGTAGCTGCTGGGTGGACATGATGAAAGGACAGTCAAACCTGTTGCAGAAGCGATTGAACTCTTCGGCCATGTTGGCGTTAGCAGGTTCCATCTTCTCCTTAAAGCCTGGAACGCCCCTCATGCCCCTCCACACTTCTCTTCTGTCATTTCCTCTCCAGTCTTTCTTTACAGGCTTTCCTCACCCTCCTTGTGGTTCTCTTCACTTCTCTTTGCACCATCCTAAGTCTGTCTCGGCCACCACTCCTAAACACCTCCTTTTTCTTGTTCATTACCTGTTTTAAATCCCTTGTAATCCAAGGTTGATTATTTGGAAAGCAGCGGACAGTCTTTACAGGCACCACCGTATGGGTACAGAACTCTGTAACACAGTCCACAGCTCCACTGGCATCCCCTCCAGCCAGAAGGAGATTCCAGTCAGTAAATGCAAAACAGTCTCTGAGAACTTCAGGAGACTCTGGGGTCCATTTCCTGACAGTTCTACTTGTAATGGGCAGCTTCTTCACACATGGTGTATATGATGGTGTCAGGTGGATCAGATTGTGGTCAGACTTGCCAAGGGGCGGCATGGCTGCTACACTGTAGGCATCCTAACACAGATCTAAGATATTCTTATGCCTTAGATATGCCATTCTTAAGAACGGAGTGAGGACTTTCTCGGGTCCTCACTCCGTTCTTAGGAGGAAGGGGGGGGGCATATATAATAAAAGGATGACAGGCCGCATCTACTGAAGAGCTCTCCTTTATTTTTAGAGGTGCACTGGCATAAAAACAAATGATCGATCTCTCTCCGTTGTTTTCCTGCTCCGATCTCCGTTCACACACCGCGAACTACACACCTACACACACACTTCCGGTCGCGCTTAAGCGCATCTCGTTAACACATACTGCACAGACTGAGCTGCATAACCTGCGCATGAGTGCGGAACATCTCACAACACTACCCCTACCATGGATTGGTAATTAGCAATAATTCCACTCCATCTAACTAAGCAAAGCTGATACACAACCTCTATATCCACAGGTCTACAGAGAACATACAAGAGAAGAGGTAGCGGTGTCCAACATGTTGCCTAAAACACATAAATGGATATGCTGTACTTATTTAGTAGTAGACTCAGAATTGCAGAGAATACATTTTCACACAAGGTAGAAGAATGTCCCTGCTTAGATTAGCAGTGCTTCACATTCTATAACAGGCATAGTCGGAGACCGGAGCCAATATTAACTGGCTAACAATACTAACAGAAAATGGCACACAATGCAACCATATAAAAGGTTTGCCTCCTCAGCATTTTTTAAATTTTTTTTACTGAAACGAGCAATAACACATAAACAAAGTGCTTCTTTTGGCAGATGCACACAACACTGTGAACAAGCCTAGAGTCCGGTGAGAACCTTAGAGTCCGTAGTGCAAACATGAACAGTTTTTTTTTTTTTTTTTTTTTTTTTTTTTTTAACTCCATGACCCAGTCCCCATACCAATCTGGTTTTCAGCACTGCCGTGCTGGCCTTGAGACTTGCCACGCCTGTAGGTGCGGCCCTCCACCCATACCCTCACCATGATCATGCATCACATGGAATGGGGAGGAGGGAGGAGCCCCAACCACATAGCAGTCATTAGGAGGTGGAGTTGAAGGCCTGGGGTCAGTTGGTCCATCCCCCGGCGCGGTCAAGAAGAGTGTGTGCAGGTCGAGGTCCTGATCTGCTGGGTACACATCCACTTCTGGTGGACCAGTCTCAGAAGGCATCCAATCCTGGGCTTGGTTCAGGACCCAGGTCTTGTCCAGGGACTCACGGCTACGATATGGCTTAAGTTGGTCGTGATGGACGACTCTGACGACTTTGACTGCCCCATCACGAAGAAGGGTCCTTCATAGGAGGGGAGAAACTTCCTCACTTTGTTCTTGACTTGATGGGTTCCTTTAATGAGATACCACACTGGGTCTCCGATTCTGTACAGTGTGTGGCAGGCATTTCTGTCATATTGCCTTTTAGCACATGTGACAGATACCCCCAGGGCCTCTCGAGTGATGTTATGAGCCAGTTCCAGCCGCTCACGCAACTGTTGCACATATTCAGGGGCGGATGGTGCAGGATCCGAGTCTGGGGGCAAACCAGCTACAAGGTCCACCGGCTCACTAATCTCACGGCCGAACATCATGTAGTTGGGTGTGAAACCAGTTGAGCTGTGCTTGGTGGCTCTGTAAGCCATGACTGCATATGGAATCATGAGGTCCCAATCCCAGTGACAGCGTTCTGCAGTAGAAGCCAGAATCTTTTGAAGGGTTCCATTGAAGCGTTCAACCTGTCCGTCAGATTGTGGTCGAAAGGGAGTGGTGTGAGTTTTCTTGATGCCAAACAGACGGCACATTTCTTGGAATACCTCGGATTTGAAATTCCGCCCTTGGTCGCTGTGCAGAGAGTGAGGCATTCCCAAACGACACACCCAACCAGTCGCAACAACATCTGCTACTGTTATGGCCTTTTCGTCTGGGATGGGAAAGGCTTCAGCCCATTTTGTAAAATACTCTTGCACTACGAGTATATAGCGGTTTCCCCATTCTGTCTCACTGAGTGGACCCATGATGTCCAGTGCAATGTGCTCCATGGGGGCTCTGACTCTGACAGTACCCATTGGTGCTTGTGGGGTTTTGTGGGGTCTAGCCCGGCATGCACAGTTAAGACAAGTCCGGCACCACACAGATACATCTTCCCTCATGTGGTACCAGTAGTATCTAGTCTGAAGTCTGGTCACTGTCCGTTCAACACCAAAATGTCCACCTACTGGCCCCTCATGCATCTGGCACATTACATCAGGTTGTAACTTTCGTGGCAGGACAATTTGGGGATAGAACTGTGTGCCATCCAAGCAATAAAAGTGACGGACCAAGACTCCATCTCTGAAGTACAATCTTTTCCATTGACTCCAGTAGGTTTTAGTTGCTGGACTGCATGGGGCGACTATGGTCCAGGCGGGGTGCTCCCTGCTAGCCTCCAGCCAAGCTTTGATTGGGGCAGTGTCCGAGTCTGTAGCCTGTGCCTGGTGTAGCTCCTCCATAGTCCAACCCGAAAACAGTGTGGTTTCGTTTGTATTTGCCACATAGATAGTCTCTGTGAGGTTAAAATGATCTGAATCAGTAAGGACGTTTGGGCTTACCCCCACCAGACTCGCAGATGTAGTTGACGTAGATGTTTCCATCCCAACCGTACTCAGAGGACTAGTGTCAGACCCCAAATCACACTGAACTGCCTGGTGACTTGTGGTTACCTGTTGAGAGAGAGGGGCCTGCAGGTTACATGGACAGGACATACGGCAAGGCCTGCAGGAGAGACTGTCAGCATTAGTGTGCAACCGACCTGGACGATGGATGATTTCAAACCTCTATTCAGCCAGCTTTTCAAGCCACCGAGCTAACTGACCTTCCGGCTCCTTCATCCTGGTCAGCCAGCGCAAGCTGCTGTGGTCAGTACGCACCTTGTAAGGCCGACCGAGCAGATACTGACGAAAGTGTGCAGTGAAATCAACGATAGCTAGTAGCTCTCATCTCGTAGCACAGTAGTTCTGTTCAGTCTTAGTCAGTTTGCGGCTTCCATATGCTAGCACTTGTTCAACGCCATTCTGCATCTGTGAGAGGACGGCACCAATTCCTGTGTCGCTGGCATCAGTGTCAAGGAGTATTTCACCCTGGTCCAGTAGATAACCTAAGACAGGGGCTGTTGTGAGGCAGTACTTGAGCTGGTCAAAAGCAGCCTGCTGTTCAGCACGCCACTGGAAACGTACGTTTTTCCTTGTTAGGTGGTGTAATGGTTCACCAATGGAGGCAAAGTTCTCAACGAATCTGCGGTAATAAGAAGCCAGGCCAATGAATCGTCTAACCTCTTGGACTGATGTGGGAGGGGGCCAAGCTTGGACTTTGTGCACCTTTCTGGGGTCGGTAGCCACACCATGCTCAGACACAATGTGACTTAAGTAGGCAACTTGGCGATGGAATAAAGAGCATTTGGCTGGCTTCAACTTAAGATTTGCTTGTTCAAGTCTCTGAAACACCTGGCTCAACCACTCCAGCATCTCTGGCACGTCTTTGGCCAGCACAATGATGTCGTCCAAATAAACAAGACAGGTCTCCCACTGCATTCCAGCCAGAACACGGTCCATGAGACACTGAAACGTCGCTGGCGCGTTGCACAGGCCAAACGGCATGACATTCCACTCGAATGGCCCCTTACGAGTGCAGAAGGCAGCTGCGCGACGGGCTCTTGGTGTCAGTTCGACCTGCCAATAACCTGAAGCGAGATCTAGTGTGCTGAACCATTTGGCGGTGGCGAGGGTGTCCAGGGTGTCCTGGATGCGGGGTAACGGGTACGCATCTGTGATGGTGCGGTCATTGAGTGCCCTGTAGTCGACACAAAGGCAGTAAGTACCATCCTTTTTGCGCACCATAACAATTGGTGATGCCCAACTGCTGTGGCTGTGGGTGGCAATGCCATTCTGGAGGCTCTCGCGGATCTGCTGGTCTGCATGATGCTGCTTTTCCCCAGCCATCCGGCGAAGAAGCTGCTTTATTGGTGCCCCAGGCCGGGTTATGATGTCATGCTGCACCAGACTCGTCCGTCCCAGGTCACGGGGCCCCCTAGAAAAGACACTTTCATGGGCACACAATAGGTTAGAAAGTTCAAGTTTTTCTTTGTCATCAAGATCAGTGGAACTCTGGACATAAAGCTCCTTCAGGTGCTCCGGGACTGCAGGGGAGTCAGGTTGGGGACTTGCCTTTTCGGGTGCAGTGGATAGGGGCAGAGCTTCTGCTGGCTGAAGGAGGCCTGCGATTACGCCTTCCTTTATCGTAACAGTGTGGTTGCCAGGATTGAAGAGACGCAGTGGGGCAACATTTGTAGGCCAAGCGTTGACAAGGACTCTGGCAGTGTGTATTTTGTGCTTTTCAACAAACCCCTTCGTGGGGCTGAGCATCATGTCTCCTTGCACCCCTTGGTAACACTGCACAGTGCCCCTAACCAAGTATTCCTGACCAGGTTCTATTGTCACGGATCTGGCTACTCTCACAGCATGTGACTTTTGGGCAGCCTCACGATGAAAATAGGACACGTCTTCTCCAAACAATATTATGCGGTGTTTGCCAAAATCAAGGCGGGCCTCAGTTTGGGTGAGAAAAGGGTGGCCTAGCAGCACGTCGTTGCCTGCTATGTCAGCTACCAAGAAGTCAACCTCAACTTGGCGGTTGTTGATGCTAACAAGAATGTTGGTCTCACCAAGCACTGGCACATCTTCTTGTCCCACCCCAAGCAGAGTCTCTACATTGGATGATTTAAGGGGGGGTCTCATGTCCTGGTGAATAGCATTATAATGCCGTAGAGGCAGCACACTCCTCCGTGCCCCACTGTCCAACACTGCGTGTGGGGAGAAACTATCAGGTGGGGGGGCTAGCTGCAGACATAGTTGCAGTTAAAGTCTCATTTCTGTCTCTCTCTCTTACAACAGCGGTCCGGGGGCTGCGCTCAGTAACGTTGCGGCCTCCCGGCCGCATGATGCTGCTGACATATGATGCAGCCCTCTTGGTGGTTTCATGGCGGTGAGCTATCTCATAAGCCCTGGCTAGGGTGGCTGGACGTTTTTCTAACAGTTTTTGAACAAGCTCTGCATTTTGTAAAAACTTCAACTGCTATAGCATCTTGCTCAGCCTCTGACCAATCCCCATAAGCTATGGATACTTTTCCATAAATGTCATCTCTGAACACATGAAGGGGTTCACCTGATTTATGTGTTCTTTGCCTCAGCTCCACTGCAACAGCTGCTGCGTGGTCCGAAGCAGGACCATAAGCAGTTTCAAGTTCCTCCAGCAGGCGGCGATTGTCCCACTTGGACAAATGGCAGTTTTTGTGCACAATGGCGCCTGCAGCTCCTGTGAGACAGAATTTAAGCTGGATGGCCATAGTCTTAACAGACCAGTGATTTGCTTCAGCACAGCTCTCGAATCTGTGCAGAAACTCTCTCCATGGTGTACTGCCATCATACTGGCCAGGACGTAGGGTGGGGACTCTCTCTCGCGGGTCATAGTCTTCATCGCTGTCTGATGGAGGCTGACGGAGTGCGGCACGGCTCTTATATGGAAATGAATGACGGGGGTCTTTTGACAGGATTTGTTCGTGCTTAACAGTCTCTTCTGAGTTAATCCTGGGATGCAGCAGGGGGAATACGTTTGTCTCTGGGTTGGGGGCAACTGGGGTACTGTGTATGAAGTTTCCCTTGTGAGCTGTGAGGAATGGGTTTGTGTTTGCATTGTGCACCCTAAATGCCCCGTTCTGAAGAGGATCAGGAGGGTTGGGATCGTGGGATCCACCGTGCCTTTTTGCGTCTGCGCCGGGAAAGGGGTTTCCGGGGACCGGATGAACGGGGCTGCATACCGGTGTAAACTGGTTTTCCCCATTAGCCTGTGAGTTAGCGCAGCTTTCATCACACAGAAACAGGTTATAATGCTCACATTCCCTCCTTGTTTCACATCCATGAACCTCCGCAGTCCTTCGTCCCTCATTCTGGACGTTGGTTAGCGACATGAACGGCTTTGAATAGTTAGTTTCGTGTCGGTAATCATCGTAGACGTAGAGCGCGGTCGGCAGTTTTTTTTTTCTTTGTCGCGACTCTCACCTCTCCTCTGAAAAACGAGGTGGTCCCTTCGTGGTCGCCAGTGTTAAGCGTTCCCGGATTCTCTTCCAGCTACGGTCGGAGGAAAAAGAAGATCCGTTTCTTCTCGGGCCGGCCGACGTGGCTAGTGGATGTTCCAGAACTCCGGAGCTAACTTTCTCGGGTCCTCACTCCGTTCTTAGGAGGAAGGGGGGGGCATATATAATAAAAGGATGACAGGCCGCATCTACTGAAGAGCTCTCCTTTATTTTTAGAGGTGCACTGGCATAAAAACAAATGATCGCTCTCTCTCCGTTGTTTTTCTGCTCCGATCTCCGTTCACTCACCGCGAACTACACACACACTTCCGGTTGCGCTTAAGCGCATCTCGTTAATACATACTGCACAGACTGAGCTGCATAACCTGCGCATGAGTGCGGAACATCTCACAACACCTGGATGACGTCACACGCGATTGTTGCCTCTGCTCGTGGTGGGATGTAAACAATGATCGGCGACCTGCGAGAACTCCCGAGGCAGATAGTATGGTCTTAAAGTGACCAACAGGAGCTCCACATGGCGGCAACAAGTCTTATTCTTCATGGTTACGTGACCGGGATGACACCACCTGTTGTTCACGAGCAAGGCAAGTCCACCACCTTTTGATTTTCTACACAATGCGGTGTCTCTGTCCGCCCTTATCATTATGAAGCCGGCTATGTTGACATGCGAGTCGGCTAGCTCTCCGCTAGCCACGTCTTGGTCAAAAAGTACAAGCAACACTCGCGGTACAATCTGTCAGTCTTTACCAGTGCCTCCAACTCCTCGATCTTATTTGGTAAAGAATTGACATTGCCCATTATAACTGATGGTATAAATGGCTTGTACCGCCATCTCCGTGCCTTAAACTTAGTGTTGTTCCAACACGGCTGACTTTACTGTGCACCAGGCCATTAGTGAGGAGCTGATAATAATGCTTTTAAAGCATTTTTGGCGTTTGACAGCTGTGCTGATAAATGGCAGGTCTGAAATTGCCATATCCTCACACATAGCTTCTTCTATATTAAGCCATGGTTCATCTAGATAGCTAGGTTTAAGCCATTTAGAGATGTATTGTAGTCTATTGCTTATAAAGTAATTTTGGAAATTAGGCAAGTCTAAGCCACCGCTATCTTTAGTCTTCTGGAGTGTTTTTAGACTAATCCGTGGTGGTTTGTCTTTCCAGAGAAATCTAGTAACATTAGAGTCCAGCGATTTAAACCAGGTGGAGGGAGGTTTAATGGGGATCATTGAAAACAGATCATTGATTTTAGGTAGAATCATCATTTTTATAGTGGCAACTCTTCCCATTAGTGATATGGGTAAAGATTTCCACCGTGTGAGATCGTCCTCAATTGTTTTTAGTAGAGGGACATAATTTAGCTTTGTAAGGTCTGACAGTCTGGGTGAGATGTTTATTCCCAAGTATCTAATATCTCCTGACTGTAAAGCAGTGTCAGGAGTATTATGGAAGGAACAGTTGATGGGTAGAACGGTGGTTTTAGACCAATTAATGGAATATTCAGAAATTGATGAGAATTTATTGATGAGTGTAATTGTCAGACAGATGGATGATTGTGAATTTTGAAGGAAAAGTAATACATCATCAGCATAAAGACTGGTCTTATGCTCCATATTTCTACAGTTAATGCCTTTAATGTCTTTGTTTTGTCTAATGCTAGCTGCTAAGGGTTCAATAAAGATTGCAAAAAGTGAGGGGGAGAGTGGACAGCCTTGTCTGGTGCCTCTCTGCAATCTGAAGCTGTGAGAAGTTTGATCATTTGTCCTGACGCATGCATTTGGATTGCTATACAGTATCTTTATCCAGTCGATAAACGATGAGCCAAACCCCAATTTTCTTAATGTTGCAAACAAGAATTTCCAGTTCACCCTGTCAAATGCTTTTTCAGCATCTAGAGAGATTATTGTAGTTTCCAGGTTATGTATGGTGGCATAATCAATTAGATTTATTAGTCTGCGCGTATTAGTGGTGGAATGTCGTCCCTTGATAAATCCTGTTTGATCAGGATGTATGATAAGTGGAGTTATTTTTTCTAGTCTTGTAGCAAGCACTGTACTGATTATTTTAAGATCTGCGTTCATTAGTGATATTGGACGATAACTAGATGGGAGTTTGGGGTCTTTTCCTGGTTTTAGTATTACTGTAATATGAGCCAAATTCATGTTTTGAGATATTTGGCCTTTTTCCTTAATTTCTGAAACCATTTTATAAAAAGTGGGTGCTAGTGTAGACCAAAATTCTTTATAATATTCAACTGAAAAACCGTCTGGTCCTGGAGCTTTAGTGCTGGGCATGTGTTTTAAAGCTTCATGTAGTTCCCTTACTGAAATGTCCAAAACCATTTCCTGATCCTGTTGTAACTTTGGAAGATAGAGGTAGCTGAGAAATTCCTTAATGCTGTTGTCTGATGGATCTGTTGTCTGGTGGATCTGTTGTCTGGTGGATCTGTTGTCTGATGGATCTGTTGTCTGGTGGATCTGGTGTCTGATGGATCTGTTGTCTGGTGGATCTGTTGTCTGATGGATCTATTGTCTGATGGATCTATTGTCTGATGGATCTGTTGTCTGATGGATCTGTTGTCTGATGGATCTGTTGTCTGGTGGATCTGGTGTCTGATGGATCTGTTGTCTGGTGGATCTGTTGTCTGATGGATCTATTGTCTGATGGATCTATTGTCTGATGGATCTGTTGTCTGATGGATCTGTTGTCTGATGGATCTGTTTCTGATGGATCTGTTGTCTGGTGGATCTGTTGTCTGGTGGATCTGTTGTCTGATGGATCTGTTGTCTGGTGGATCTGGTGTCTGGTGGATCTGGTGTCTGATGGATCTGTTGTCTGGTGGATCTGTTGTCTGATGGATCTGTTGTCTGGTGGATCTGTTGTCTGGTGGATCTGTTGTCTGGTGGATCTATTGTCTGATGGATCTGTTGTCTGATGGATCTGTTGTCTGATGGATCTGTTGTCTGGTGGATCTGTTGTCTGGTGGATCTGTTGTCTGATGGATCTGTTGTCTGATGGATCTGTTGTCTGATGGATCTGTTGTCTGGTGGATCTGTTGATTATTTCTGCTGTAAACGTGTTTATTTCTGCTGTAAACGTGTTTATTTCTGCTGTAAACATGTTTATTTCTGCTGTAAACATGTTTATTCCTGCTGTAAACATGTTTATTTCTGCTGTAAATGTGTTTATTTCTGCTGTAAACATGTTTATTTCTGCCGTAAACATGTTTATTTCTGCTGTACAAGTGTTTATTTATGCTGTGAACATGTTTATTTCTGCTGTAAACGTGTTTATTTCTGCTGTGAACATGTTTATTTCTGCTGTGAACATGTTTATTTCAGCTGTAAACATGTTTACTCCTGCTGTAAACGTGTTTATTTCTACTGTAAACGTGTTTATTTCTGCTGTAAACATGTTTATTTCTGCTGTAAAAATGTTTATTTCTGCTGTAAATGTGTTTATTTCTGCTGTAAACGTGTTTACTCCTGCTGTAAACGTGTTTACTCCTGCTGTAAACGTGTTTATTTCTACTGTAAACGTGTTTATTTCTGCTGTAAACGTGTTTATTTCTGCTGTAAACGTGTTTATTTCTGCTGTAAACGTGTTTATTTCTGCTGTAAACATGTTTATTTCTGCTGTGAACATGTTTATTTCTGCTGTGAACATGTTTATTTCTGCTGTAAACGTGTTTATTTCTGCTGTAAACGTGTTTATTTCTGCTGTAAACGTGTTTACTCCTGCTGTAAACGTGTTTACTCCTGCTGTAAACGTGTTTACTCCTGCTGTAAACGTGTTTATTTCTACTGTAAACGTGTTTATTTCTGCTGTAAACGTGTTTATTTCTGCTGTAAACGTGTTTATTTCTGCTGTAAACATGTTTATTCCTGCTGTAAACGTGTTTATTTCTGCTGTAAACGTGTTTATTTCTGCTGTAAACGTGTTTATTGCTGCTGTAAACGTGTTTATTGCTGCCGTAAACATGTTTATTTCTGCTGTAAACATGTTTATTTCTGCTGTGAACATGTTTATTTCTGCTGTGAACGTGTTTATTTCTGCTGTGAACGTGTTTATTTCTGCTGTGAACGTGTTTATTTCTGCTGTAAACGTGTTTATTTCTGCTGTAAACGTGTTTATTTCTGCTGTAAACGTGTTTACTCCTGCTGTAAACGTGTTTACTCCTGCTGTAAACATTGTCTGATGGATCTGTTGTCTGATGGATCTGTTGTCTGATGGATCTGTTGTCTGATGGATCTGTTGTCTGATGGATCTGTTGTCTGATGGATCTGTTGAACAAGTTTTTCTGCTGTAAACGTGTTTATTTCTGCTGTAAACGTGTTTATTTCTGTTGTAAATGTGTTTATTTCTGCTGTAAACGTGTTTACTCCTGCTGTAAACGTGTTTTTTCCTGCTGTAAACATGTTTACTCCTGCTGTAAACTTGTTTATTCCTGCGGTAAACATGTTTATTTCTGCTGTAAACGTGTTTTTTCCTGCTGTAAACATGTTTACTCCTGCTGTAAACTTGTTTATTCCTGCGGTAAACGTGTTCATTTCTGCTTTAAACGTGTTTAGTCCTGCTGTAAACATGTTTATTTCTGTTGTAAATGTGTTTATTTCTGCTGTAAACGTGTTCACTCCTGCTGTAAACGTGTTCACTCCTGCTGTAAACATGTTTATTTCTGCTGTAAACTTGTTTATTCCTGCTGTAAACATGTTCATTTCTGCTGTAAACGTGTTTATTTCTGTTGTAAATGTGTTTATTCCTGCTGTAAACATGTTTATTTCTGCTGTAAACATGTTTATTCCTGATGTAAACGTGTTTATTTCTGCTGTAAACGTGTTTATTCCTGCTGTAAACGTGTTTATTCCTGCTGTAAACACGTTTATTCCTGCTGTAAACACATTTATTTCTGCTGTAAACGTGTTTATTTCTGCTGTAAATGTGTTTATTTCTGCTGTGAAGGTGTTTATTTCTGCTGTAAACGTGTTTTTCCTGCTGTAAACATGTTTACTCCTGCTGTGAACGTGTTTATTTCTGCTGTACAAGTGTTTATTTCTGCTGTAAACATGTTTATTTATTCTGTGAATGTGTTTATTTCTGCTGTAAACATGTTTATTTCTGCTGTAAACGTATTTATTTCTGCTGTAAACGTCTTTTTTTCGGCTGTAAACAGGTTCATTCCTGCTGTAGACATGTTTTTTCTGCTGTAAACATGTTTATTTCTGCTGTAAACATGTTTATTCCTGCTGTAAACATGTTTATTTCTGCTGTAAACATGTTTATTCCTGCTGTAAACATGTTTATTTCTGCTGTAAACATGTTTATTTTTGCTGTAAACGTGTTTATTCCTGCTGTAAACACGTTTATTTCTGCTGTAAACGTGTTTATTTCTTCTGTAAATGTGATTATTTATGCTGTAAACATGTCTATGTGTGATGTAAACGTGTTTATTTCGGCTGTAAACATGTTTTTTCCTGCTGTAAACGTGTTTTTTCCTACTGTAAACAGGTTCATTCCTGCTGTAAACATGTTTTTTCTGCTGTAAACATGTTTATTTTGGCTGTAAATGTGTTTTTTCCTGTTGTAAACATGTTTATTTCTGTTGTAAATGTGTTTATTTCTGCTGTAAACGTGTTTACTCCTGCTGTAAACGTGTTTACTCCTGCTGTAAACGTGTTTACTCCTGCTGTAAACGTGTTTATTTCTGCTGTAAACGTGTTTATTTCTGCTGTAAACGTGTTTATTTCTGCTGTAAAGGTGTTTACTCCTGCTGTAAACGTGTTTATTTCTGTTGTAAATGTGTATATTTCTGCTGTAAACGTGTTTACTCCTGCTGTAAACATGTTTACTCCTGCTGTAAACGTGTTTATTTCTGCTGTAAATGTATTTATTCCTGCTGTAAACATGTTTAATTCTGCTGTAAACATGTTTATTCCTGCTGTAAACGTGTTTATTCCTGCTGTAAACGTGTTTATTTCTGCTGTAAATGTGTTTATTTCTGCTGTAAACGTGTTTATTTCTGCTGTAAATGTGTTTACTCCTGCTGTAAATGTGTTTATTTCTGCTGTAAATGTATTTATTCCTGCTGTAAACATGTTTATTTCTGCTGTAAACATGTTTATTTCTGCTGTGAACATGTCTACTGTAAACGTGTTTATTTCTGCTGTAAACGTCTTTTTTTCTGCTGTAAACAGGTTCATTCCTGCTGTAAACATGTTTTTTCTGCTGTAAACATGTTTATTTTGGCTTTAAATGTGTTTTTTCCTGCTGTAAACAAGTTTATTTCTGCTGTAAACATGTTTATTTCTGCTGTGAACATGTTTATATCTGCTGTAAATGTGTTTATTTCTGCTGTAAACGTGTTTATTCCTGCTGTAAACATGTTTATTTCTGCTGTAAATGTGTTTACTCCTGCTGTAAATGTGTTTATTTCTGCTGTAAATGTATTTATTCCTGCTGTAAACATGTTTATTCCTGCTGTAAATGTATTTATTTCTGCTGTAAACATGTTTATTTCTGCTGTGAACATGTTTATATCTGCTGTAAACATGTTTATATCTGCTGTAAACATGTTTATATCTGCTGTAAACATGTTTATTTCTTCTGTAAACATGTTTATTTCTGCTGTAAACGTGTTTATTCCTGCTGTAAACATGTTTATTTCTGCTGTAAACATGTTTATTCCTGCTGTAAACATGTTTATTTCTGCTGTGAACATGTTTATTTCTGCTGTGAACGTGTTTATTTCTGCTGTAAACGTGTTTATTTCTGCCGTAAACATGTTTATTTCTGCTGTAACATGTTTATTTCTGCTGTGAACATGTTTATTTCTGCTGTGAACGTGTTTATTTGTGCTGTAAACATGTTTATTTCTGCTGTGAAAATGTTTATTTCAGCTGTAAACATGTTCATTTCTGCTTTAAACGTGTTTATTTCTGCTGTAAACATGTTTATTCCTGCTGTAAACATGTTTATTCCTGCTGTAAACATGTTTATTTCTGCTGTAAATGTGTTTATTTCTGCTGTAAATGTGTTTATTTCTGCTGTAAACGTGTTTATTTCTGCTGTAAATGTGTTTACTCCTGCTGTAAATGTGTTTATTTCTGCTGTAAATGTATTTATTCCTGCTGTAAACATGTTTATTTCTGCTGTAAACATGTTTATTTCTGCTGTAAACATGTTTATTTCTGCTATAAACGTGTTTATTTCTGCTGTAAACATGTTTATTTCTGCTGTAAACATGTCTACTGTAAACGTGTTTATTTCTGCTGTAAACGTCTTTTTTTCTGCTGTAAACGTGTTTATTTCTGCTGTAAATGTATTTATTCCTGCTGTAAACATGTTTATTTCTGCTGTAAACATGTTTATTCCTGCTGTAAACATGTTTATTTCTGCTGTGAACATGTTTATTTCTGCTGTGAACGTGTTTATTTCTGCTGTAAACGTGTTTATTTCTGCCGTAAACATGTTTATTTCTGCTGTAACATGTTTATTTCTGCTGTGAACATGTTTATTTCTGCTGTGAACGTGTTTATTTGTGCTGTAAACATGTTTATTTCTGCTGTGAAAATGTTTATTTCAGCTGTAAACATGTTCATTTCTGCTTTAAACGTGTTTATTTCTGCTGTAAACATGTTTATTCCTGCTGTAAACATGTTTATTCCTGCTGTAAACATGTTTATTTCTGCTGTAAATGTGTTTATTTCTGCTGTAAATGTGTTTATTTCTGATGTAAATGTGTTTATTTCTGCTGTAAATGTGTTTACTCCTGCTGTAAATGTGTTTATTTCTGCTGTAAATGTATTTATTCCTGCTGTAAACATGTTTATTTCTGCTGTAAACATGTTTATTTCTGCTATAAACGTGTTTATTTCTGCTGTAAACATGTTTATTTCTGCTGTAAACGTCTTTTTTTCTGCTGTAAACATGTTTATTTTGGCTGTAAATGTGTTTTTTCCTGCTGTTAACATGTTTATTTCTGCTGTGAACATGTTTATATCTGCTGTAAACATGTTTATATCTGCTGTAAACATGTTTATATCTGCTGTAAACATGTTTATTTCTGCTGTAAACATGTTTATTTCTGCTGTAAACGTGTTTATTCCTGCTGTAAACATGTTTATTCCTGCTGTAAACATGTTTATTTCTGCTGTAAATGTGTTTACTCCTGCTGTAAATGTGTTTATTTCTGCTGTAAATGTGTTTATTTCTGCTGTAAACGTGTTTACTCCTGCTGTAAACATGTTTACTCCTGCTTTAACGTGTTTATTTCTGCTGTAAATGTATTTATTCCTGCTGTAAACATGTTTATTTCTGCTGTAAACATGTTTATTCCTGCTGTAAACGTGTTTATTCCTGCTGTAAACGTGTTTATTCCTGCTGTAAACATGTTTATTCCTGCTGTAAATGTGTTTATTCCTGCTGTAAACGTGTTTATTTCTGCTGTAAATGTGTTTACTTCTGCTGTAAACGTGTTTATTTCTGCTGTAAATGTGTTTACTCCTGCTGTAAATGTGTTTATTTCTGCTGTAAATGTATTTATTCCTGCTGTAAACATGTTTATTTCTGCTGTAAACGTGTTTATTTCTGCTGTAAACATGCTTATTTCTGCTGTAAACATGTCTACTGTAAACGTGTTTATTTCTGCTGTAAACTTCTTTTTTTCTGCTGTAAACAGGTTCATTCCTGCTGTAAACATGTTTTTCTGCTGTAAACATGTTTATTTCTGCTGTAAATGTGTTTACTCCTGCTGTAAATGTGTTTATTTCTGCTGTAAATGTATTTATTCCTGCTGTAAACATGTTTATTTCTGCCGTG
The DNA here is from genome assembly GCF_933228915.1 of Telmatherina bonti. Classification (NCBI taxonomy): domain Eukaryota; kingdom Metazoa; phylum Chordata; class Actinopteri; order Atheriniformes; family Telmatherinidae; genus Telmatherina; species Telmatherina bonti. Next base: position 2,702,538 of record NC_136615.1, read on the forward strand.
AATATGTTTATTTCTGCTGTGAACATGTTTATTTCTGCTGTGAACATGTTTATTTCTGCTGTGAACGTGTTTATTTCTGCTGTAAACGTGTTTATTTCTACTGTAAAAGTGTTTATTCCTGTTGTAAACATGTTTATTTCTGCTGTAAACGTGTTTATTTCTGCTGTAAACGTGTTTACTCCTGCTGTAAATGTGTTTACTCCTGCTGTAAATGTGTTTATTTCTGCTGTAAATGTGTTTATTCCTGCTGTAAATGTATTTATTTCTGCTGTAAACATGTTTATTTCTGCTGTAAACATGTTTATTTCTGCTATAAACGTGTTTATTTCTGCTGTAAACATGCTTATTTCTGCTGTAAACATGTCTACTGTAAACGTGTTTATTTCTGCTGTAAACAGGTTCATTCCTGCTGTAAACATGTTTTTTCTGCTGTAAACATGTTTATTTTGGCTGTAAATGTGTTTTTTCCTGCTGTAAACATGTTTATTTCTGCTGTAAACATGTTTATTTCTGCTGTGAATATGTTTATTTCTGCTGTAAACATGTTTATTTCTGCTGTAAACATGTTTATTTCTGCTGTAAACATGTTTATTCCTGCTGTAAACGTGTTTATTCCTGCTGTAAATGTGTTTATTTCTGCTGTAAATGTGTTTACTCCTGCTGTAAATGTGTTTATTTCTGCTGTAAACATGTTTATTTCTGCTGTAAACATGTTTTTTCTGCTGTAAACATGTTTATTTTGGCTGTAAATGTGTTTTTTCCTGCTGTAAACATGTTTATTTCTGCTGTAAACATGTTTATTTCTGCTGTGAACATGTTTATTTCTGCTGTAAACATGTTTATTTCTGCTGTAAACATGTTTATTTCTGCTGTAAACATGTTTATTCCTGCTGTAAACGTGTTTATTCCTGCTGTAAATGTGTTTATTTCTGCTGTAAATGTGTTTACTCCTGCTGTAAATGTGTTTATTTCTGCTGTAAACATGTTTATTTCTGCTGTAAACATGTTTATTCCTGCTGTAAACGTGTTTATTTCTGCTGTAAACATGTTTATTTCTGCTGTAAATGTGTTTATTTCTGCTGTAAACATGTTTATTTCTGCCGTAAACGTGTTTATTTCTGCTGTGAATATGTTTATTTCTGCTGTAAACATGTTTATTTCTGCTGTAAACATGTTTATTTCTGCTGTGAACATATTTATTTCTGCTATGAACATGTTTATTTCTGCTGTAAACATGTTTATTTCTGCTGTAAACATGTTTATTTCTACTGTAAACGTGTTTATTTCTGTTGTAAACATGTTTATTTCTGCTGTAAACATGTTTATTTCTGCTGTAAACGTATTTATTTCTGCTATAAACGTGTTTATTTCTGCTGTAAACATGCTTATTTCTGCTGTAAACATGTCTACTGTAAACGTGTTTATTTCTGCTGTAAACGTCTTTTTTTCTGCTGTAAACAGGTTCATTCCTGCTGTAAACATGTTTTTTCTGCTGTAAACATGTTTATTTTGGCTGTAAATGTGTTTTTTCCTGCTGTAAACAAGTTTATTTCTGCTGTGAACATGTTTATATCTGCTGTAAACATGTTTATTTCTGCTGTAAACATGTTTATTTCTGCTGTAAACATGTTTATTTCTACTGTAAACGTGTTTATTCCTGCTGTAAACGTGTTTATTCCTGCTGTAAACATGTTTATTTCTGCTGTAAATGTGTTTACTCCTGCTGTAAATGTGTTTATTTCTGCTGTAAATGTATTTATTCCTGCTGTAAACATGTTTATTCCTGCTGTAAACGTGTTTATTCCTGCTGTAAACATGTTTATTTCTGCTGTAAATGTGTTTATTTCTGCTGTAAACGTGTTTATTTCTGCCGTAAACATGTTTATTTCTGCTGTAAACATGTTTATTTCTGCTGTGAACGTGTTTATTTCTGCTGTGAACGTGTTTATTTCTGCTGTGAACGTGTTTATTTCTGCTGTAAACATGTTTATTTCTGCTGTAAACATGTTTATTTCTGCCGTAAACGTGTTTATTTCTGCCGTGAATATGTTTATTTCTGCTGTGAACATGTTTATTTCTGCTGTGAACATGTTTATTTCTGCTGTGAACGTGTTTATTTCTGCTGTGAACATGTTTATTTCTGCTGTGAACGTGTTTATTTCTGCTGTGAACATGTTTATTTCTGCTGTAAACGTGTTTATTTCTGCTGTAAACATGTTTATTTCTGCTGTAAACATGTTTATTCCTGCTGTAAACATGTTTATTTCAGCTGTAAATGTGTTTATTTCTGCTGTAAATGTGTTTATTTCTGCTGTAAATGTGTTTATTTCTGCTGTAAATGTGTTTATTTCTGCTGTAAACGTGTTTATTTCTGCTGTAAATGTGTTTACTCCTGCTGTAAATGTGTTTATTTCTGCTGTAAATGTATTTATTCCTGCTGTAAACATGTTTATTTCTGCTGTAAACATGTTTATTTCTGCTGTAAACGTGTTTATTTCTGCTATAAACGTGTTTATTTCTGCTGTAAACATGCTTATTTCTGCTGTAAACATGTCTACTGTAAATGTGTTGATTTCTGCTGTAAATGTATTTATTCCTGCTGTAAATGTGTTTTTTCCTGCTGTTAACATGTTTATTTCTGCTGTAAACATGTTTATTTCTGCTGTGAACATGTTTATATCTGCTGTAAACATGTTTATATCTGCTGTAAACATGTTTATATCTGCTGTAAACATGTTTATTTCTGCTGTAAACATGTTTATTTCTGCTGTAAACGTGTTTACTCCTGCTGTAAACGTGTTTACTCCTGCTTTAACGTGTTTATTTCTGCTGTAAATGTATTTGTTCCTGCTGTAAACATGTTTACTCCTGCTGTAAACATGTTTACTCCTGCTTTAACGTGTTTATTTCTGCTGTAAATGTATTTATTCCTGCTGTAAACATGTTTATTTCTGCTGTAAACATGTTTATTCCTGCTGTAAACGTGTTTATTCCTGCTGTAAACGTGTTTATTCCTGCTGTAAACATGTTTATTCCTGCTGTAAATGTGTTTATTCCTGCTGTAAACGTGTTTATTCCTGCTGTAAATGTGTTTATATCTGCTGTAAATGTGTTTACTCCTGCTGTAAATGTGTTTATTTCTGCTGTAAACATGTTTATTTCTGCTGTAAACATGTTTATTCCTGCTGTAAACGTGTTTATTTCTGCTGTAAACATGTTTATTTCTGCTGTAAATGTGTTTATTTCTGCTGTAAACATGTTTATTTCTGCCGTAAACGTGTTTATTTCTGCTGTGAATATGTTTATTTCTGCTGTAAACATGTTTATTTCTGCTGTAAACATGTTTATTTCTGCTGTGAACATATTTATTTCTGCTATGAACATGTTTATTTCTGCTGTAAACATGTTTATTTCTGCTGTAAACATGTTTATTTCTACTGTAAACGTGTTTATTTCTGCTGTAAACATGTTTATTTCTGCTGTAAACATGTTTATTTCTGCTGTAAACATGTTTATTTCTGCTGTAAACGTATTTATTTCTGCTATAAACGTGTTTATTTCTGCTGTAAACATGTTTTTTCTGCTGTAAACATGTTTATTTCTGCTGTAAATGTGTTTTTTCCTGCTGTAAACAAGTTTATTTCTGCTGTAAACATGTTTATTTCTGCTGTGAACATGTTTATATCTGCTGTAAACATGTTTATTTCTGCTGTGAACATGTTTATATCTGCTGTAAACATGTTTATTTCTGCTGTAAACATGTTTATTTCTGCTGTAAACATGTTTATTTCTGCTGTAAACATGTTTATTTCTACTGTAAACGTGTTTATTCCTGCTGTAAACGTGTTTATTCCTGCTGTAAACATGTTTATTTCTGCTGTAAATGTGTTTACTCCTGCTGTAAATGTGTTTATTTCTGCTGTAAATGTATTTATTCCTGCTGTAAACATGTTTATTCCTGCTGTAAACGTGTTTATTCCTGCTGTAAACATGTTTATTTCTGCTGTAAATGTGTTTATTTCTGCTGTAAACGTGTTTATTTCTGCCGTAAACATGTTTATTTCTGCTGTAAACATGTTTATTTCTGCTGTGAACGTGTTTATTTCTGCTGTGAACGTGTTTATTTCTGCTGTAAACATGTTTATTTCTGCAGTAAACATGTTTATTTCTGCCGTAAACGTGTTTATTTCTGCTGTGAATATGTTTTTTCTGCTGTGAATATGTTTATTTCTGCTGTGAACATGTTTATTTCTGCTGTGAACGTGTTTATTTCTGCTGTGAACGTGTTTATTTCTGCTGTGAACGTGTTTATTTCTGCTGTGAACGTGTTTATTTCTGCTGTGAACGTGTTTATTTCTGCTGTAAACGTGTTTATTTCTGCTGTAAACGTGTTTATTTCTGCTGTAAACATGTTTATTCCTGCTGTAAACATGTTTATTCCTGCTGTAAACATGTTTATTTCTGCTGTAAATGTGTTTATTTCTGCTGTAAATGTGTTTATTTCTGCTGTAAATGTGTTTATTTCTGCTGTAAACGTGTTTATTTCTGCTGTAAACATGTTTATTCCTGCTGTAAACATGTTTATTCCTGCTGAAAACATGTTTATTTCTGCTGTAAATGTGTTTACTCCTGCTGTAAATGTGTTTATTTCTGCTGTAAACATGTTTATTTCTGCTGTAAACAGGTTCATTCCTGCTGTAAACATGTTTTTTCTGCTGTAAACATGTTTATTTTGGCTGTAAATGTGTTTTTTCCTGCTGTAAACATGTTTATTTCTGCTGTAAACATGTTTATTTCTGCTGTAAACATGTTTATTTCTGCTGTAAACATGTTTATTTCTGCTGTAAACGTGTTTATTTCTGCTGTAAACATGCTTATTTCTGCTGTAAACATGTCTACTGTAAACGTGTTTATTTCTGCTGTAAACATGTTTATTTCTGCTGTAAACATGTTTATTTCTGCTGTGAACATGTCTACTGTAAACGTGTTTATTTCTGCTGTAAACAGGTTCATTCCTGCTGTAAACATGTTTTTTCTGCTGTAAACATGTTTATTTTGGCTGTAAATGTGTTTTTTCCTGCTGTAAACAAGTTTATTTCTGCTGTAAACATGTTTATTTCTGCTGTGAACATGTTTATTTCTGCTGTAAACGTGTTTATTTCTGCTGTAAACAGGTTCATTCCTGCTGTAAACATGTTTTTTCTGCTGTAAACATGTTTATTTTGGCTGTAAATGTGTTTTTTCCTGCTGTAAACAAGTTTATTTCTGCTGTAAACATGTTTATTTCTGCTGTGAACATGTTTATATCTGCTGTAAATGTGTTTATTTCTGCTGTAAACGTGTTTATTCCTGCTGTAAACATGTTTATTTCTGCTGTAAATGTGTTTACTCCTGCTGTAAATGTGTTTATTTCTGCTGTAAATGTATTTATTCCTGCTGTAAACATGTTTATTCCTGCTGTAAATGTATTTATTTCTGCTGTAAATGTGTTTATTTCTGCTGTGAACATGTTTATATCTGCTGTAAACATGTTTATATCTGCTGTAAACATGTTTATATCTGCTGTAAACATGTTTATATCTGCTGTAAACATGTTTATTTCTGCTGTAAACATGTTTATTTCTGCTGTAAACGTGTTTATTCCTGCTGTAAACATGTTTATTCCTGCTGTAAACGTGTTTATTTCTGCTGTAAACATGTTTATTTCTGCTGTAAACGTATTTATTTCTGCTATAAACGTGTTTATTTCTGCTGTAAACATGCTTATTTCTGCTGTAAACATGTCTACTGTAAACGTGTTTATTTCTGCTGTAAACGTCTTTTTTTCTGCTGTAAACAGGTTCATTCCTGCTGTAAACATGTTTTTTCTGCTGTAAACATGTTTATTTTGGCTGTAAATGTGTTTTTTCCTGCTGTAAACAAGTTTATTTCTGCTGTAAACATGTTTATTTCTGCTGTGAACATGTTTATATCTGCTGTAAACATGTTTATTTCTGCTGTAAACATGTTTATTTCTGCTGTAAACATGTTTATTTCTACTGTAAACGTGTTTATTCCTGCTGTAAACGTGTTTATTCCTGCTGTAAACATGTTTATTTCTGCTGTAAATGTGTTTACTCCTGCTGTAAATGTGTTTATTTCTGCTGTAAATGTGTTTATTTCTGCTGTAAACGTGTTTATTTCTGCCGTAAACATGTTTATTTCTGCTGTAAACATGTTTATTTCTGCTGTGAACGTGTTTATTTCTGCCGTGAACGTGTTTATTTCTGCTGTGAACATGTTTATTTCTGCTGTAAACGTGTTTATTTCTGCTGTAAACATGTTTATTTCTGCTGTAAACATGTTTATTCCTGCTGTAAACATGTTTATTTCTGCTGTAAATGTGTTTATTTCTGCTGTAAATGTGTTTATTTCTGCTGTAAACGTGTTTATTTCTGCTGTAAATGTGTTTACTCCTGCTGTAAATGTGTTTATTTCTGCTGTAAATGTATTTATTCCTGCTGTAAACATGTTTATTTCTGCTGTAAACATGTTTATTTCTGCTGTAAACATGCTTATTTCTGCTGTAAACATGTCTACTGTAAATGTGTTTATTTCTGCTATAAACGTGTTTATTTCTGCTGTAAACATGCTTATTTCTGCTGTAAACATGTCTACTGTAAATGTGTTTATTTCTGCTGTAAATGTATTTATTCCTGCTGTAAATGTGTTTTTTCCTGCTGTTAACATGTTTATTTCTGCTGTAAACATGTTTATTTCTGCTGTGAACATGTTTATATCTGCTGTAAACATGTTTATATCTGCTGTAAACATGTTTATATCTGCTGTAAACATGTTTATTTCTGCTGTAAACATGTTTATTTCTGCTGTAAACGTGTTTATTCCTGCTGTAAACATGTTTATTCCTGCTGTAAACATGTTTATTTCTGCTGTAAATGTGTTTACTCCTGCTGTAAATGTGTTTATTCCTGCTGTAAACATGTTTATTTCTGCTGTAAATGTGTTTACTCCTGCTGTAAATGTGTTTATTTCTGCTGTAAATGTGTTTATTTCTGCTGTAAACGTGTTTACTCCTGCTGTAAACATGTTTACTCCTGCTTTAACGTGTTTATTTCTGCTGTAAATGTATTTATTCCTGCTGTAAACATGTTTATTTCTGCTGTAAACATGTTTATTCCTGCTGTAAACGTGTTTATTCCTGCTGTAAACGTGTTTATTCCTGCTGTAAATGTGTTTATTCCTGCTGTAAATGTGTTTATTCCTGCTGTAAACGTGTTTATTTCTGCTGTAAATGTGTTTATTTCTGCTGTAAATGTGTTTACTTCTGCTGTAAACGTGTTTATTTCTGCTGTAAACATGTCTACTGTAAACGTGTTTATTTCTGCTGTAAACATGTTTATTTCTGCTGTAAACATGTTTATTTCTGCTGTGAACATGTCTACTGTAAACGTGTTTATTTCTGCTGTAAACGTCTTTTTTTCTGCTGTAAACAGGTTCATTCCTGCTGTAAACATGTTTTTTCTGCTGTAAACATGTTTATTTTGGCTGTAAATGTGTTTTTTCCTGCTGTAAACAAGTTTATTTCTGCTGTAAACATGTTTATTTCTGCTGTGAACATGTTTATATCTGCTGTAAATGTGTTTATTTCTGCTGTAAACGTGTTTATTCCTGCTGTAAACATGTTTATTTCTGCTGTAAATGTGTTTACTCCTGCTGTAAATGTGTTTATTTCTGCTGTAAATGTATTTATTCCTGCTGTAAACATGTTTATTCCTGCTGTAAATGTATTTATTTCTGCTGTAAATGTGTTTATTTCTGCTGTGAACATGTTTATATCTGCTGTAAACATGTTTATATCTGCTGTAAACATGTTTATATCTGCTGTAAACATGTTTATATCTGCTGTAAACGTGTTTATTTCTGCTGTAAACGTGTTTATTCCTGCTGTAAACATGTTTATTCCTGCTGTAAACGTGTTTATTTCTGCTGTAAACATGTTTATTTCTGCTGTAAACGTATTTATTTCTGCTATAAACGTGTTTATTTCTGCTGTAAACATGCTTATTTCTGCTGTAAACATGTCTACTGTAAACGTGTTTATTTCTGCTGTAAACGTCTTTTTTTCTGCTGTAAACAGGTTCATTCCTGCTGTAAACATGTTTTTTCTGCTGTAAACATGTTTATTTTGGCTGTAAATGTGTTTTTTCCTGCTGTAAACAAGTTTATTTCTGCTGTAAACATGTTTATTTCTGCTGTGAACATGTTTATATCTGCTGTAAACATGTTTATTTCTGCTGTAAACATGTTTATTTCTGCTGTAAACATGTTTATTTCTACTGTAAACGTGTTTATTCCTGCTGTAAACGTGTTTATTCCTGCTGTAAACATGTTTATTTCTGCTGTAAATGTGTTTACTCCTGCTGTAAATGTGTTTATTTCTGCTGTAAATGTATTTATTCCTGCTGTAAGCATGTTTATTCCTGCTGTAAACGTGTTTATTCCTGCTGTAAACATGTTTATTTCTGCTGTAAATGTGTTTATTTCTGCTGTAAACGTGTTTATTTCTGCCGTAAACATGTTTATTTCTGCTGTAAACATGTTTATTTCTGCTGTGAACGTGTTTATTTCTGCTGTGAACGTGTTTATTTCTGCTGTAAACATGTTTATTTCTGCTGTAAACATGTTTATTTCTGCCGTAAACGTGTTTATTTCTGCCGTAAACGTGTTTATTTCTGCTGTGAACATGTTTATTTCTGCTGTGAACGTGTTTATTTCTGCTGTGAACGTGTTTATTTCTGCTGTGAACGTGTTTATTTCTGCTGTGAACATGTTTATTTCTGCTGTAAACGTGTTTATTTCTGCTGTAAACATGTTTATTTCTGCTGTAAACATGTTTATTCCTGCTGTAAACATGTTTATTTCTGCTGTAAATGTGTTTATTTCTGCTGTAAATGTGTTTATTTCTGCTGTAAATGTGTTTATTTCTGCTGTAAATGTGTTTATTTCTGCTGTAAACGTGTTTATTTCTGCTGTAAATGTGTTTACTCCTGCTGTAAATGTGTTTATTTCTGCTGTAAATGTATTTATTCCTGCTGTAAACATGTTTATTTCTGCTGTAAACATGTTTATTTCTGCTGTAAACGTGTTTATTTCTGCTATAAACGTGTTTATTTCTGCTGTAAACATGCTTATTTCTGCTGTAAACATGTCTACTGTAAATGTGTTTATTTCTGCTGTAAATGTATTTATTCCTGCTGTAAATGTGTTTTTTCCTGCTGTTAACATGTTTATTTCTGCTGTAAACATGTTTATTTCTGCTGTGAACATGTTTATATCTGCTGTAAACATGTTTATATCTGCTGTAAACATGTTTATATCTGCTGTAAACATGTTTATTTCTGCTGTAAACATGTTTATTTCTGCTGTAAACGTGTTTATTCCTGCTGTAAACATGTTTATTCCTGCTGTAAACATGTTTATTTCTGCTGTAAATGTGTTTACTCCTGCTGTAAATGTGTTTATTCCTGCTGTAAACATGTTTATTTCTGCTGTAAATGTGTTTACTCCTGCTGTAAATGTGTTTATTTCTGCTGTAAATGTGTTTATTTCTGCTGTAAACGTGTTTACTCCTGCTGTAAACATGTTTACTCCTGCTTTAACGTGTTTATTTCTGCTGTAAATGTATTTATTCCTGCTGTAAACATGTTTATTTCTGCTGTAAACATGTTTATTCCTGCTGTAAACGTGTTTATTCCTGCTGTAAACGTGTTTATTCCTGCTGTAAACATGTTTATTCCTGCTGTAAATGTGTTTATTCCTGCTGTAAACGTGTTTATTTCTGCTGTAAATGTGTTTACTTCTGCTGTAAACGTGTTTATTTCTGCTGTAAATGTGTTTACTCCTGCTGTAAATGTGTTTATTTCTGCTGTAAATGTATTTATTCCTGCTGTAAACATGTTTATTTCTGCTGTAAACGTGTTTATTTCTGCTGTAAACATGCTTATTTCTGCTGTAAACATGTCTACTGTAAACGTGTTTATTTCTGCTGTAAACTTCTTTTTTTCTGCTGTAAACAGGTTCATTCCTGCTGTAAACATGTTTTTCTGCTGTAAACATGTTTATTTCTGCTGTAAATGTGTTTACTCCTGCTGTAAATGTGTTTATTTCTGCTGTAAATGTATTTATTCCTGCTGTAAACATGTTTATTCCTGCTGTAAACGTGTTTATTCCTGCTGTAAACATGTTTATTTCTGCTGTGAACATGTTTATTTCTGCTGTGAACATGTTTATTTCTGCTGTAAACGTGTTTATTTCTACTGTAAAAGTGTTTATTCCTGTTGTAAACATGTTTATTCCTGCTGTGAACATGTTTATTTCTGCTGTAAACGTGTTTATTTCTGCTGTAAACGTGTTTACTCCTGCTGTAAATGTGTTTATTTCTGCTGTAAATGTGTTTATTCCTGCTGTAAATGTATTTATTTCTGCTGTAAACATGTTTATTTCTGCTATAAACGTGTTTATTTCTGCTGTAAACATGCTTATTTCTGCTGTAAACATGTCTACTGTAAACGTGTTTATTTCTGCTGTAAACAGGTTCATTCCTGCTGTAAACATGTTTTTTCTGCTGTAAACATGTTTATTTTGGCTGTAAATGTGTTTTTTCCTGCTGTAAACATGTTTATTTCTGCTGTAAACATGTTTATTTCTGCTGTGAACATGTTTATTTCTGCTGTAAACATGTTTATTTCTGCTGTAAACATGTTTATTTCTGCTGTAAACATGTTTATTCCTGCTGTAAACGTGTTTATTCCTGCTGTAAATGTGTTTATTTCTGCTGTAAATGTGTTTACTCCTGCTGTAAATGTGTTTATTTCTGCTGTAAACATGTTTATTTCTGCTGTAAACATGTTTATTCCTGCTGTAAACGTGTTTATTTCTGCTGTAAACATGTTTATTTCTGCTGTAAATGTGTTTATTTCTGCTGTAAACATGTTTATTTCTGCCGTAAACGTGTTTATTTCTGCTGTGAATATGTTTATTTCTGCTGTAAACATGTTTATTTCTGCTGTAAACATGTTTATTTCTGCTGTGAACATATTTATTTCTGCTATGAACATGTTTATTTCTGCTGTAAACATGTTTATTTCTGCTGTAAACATGTTTATTTCTGCTGTAAACATGTTTATTTCTGCTGTAAACGTATTTATTTCTGCTATAAACGTGTTTATTTCTGCTGTAAACATGCTTATTTCTGCTGTAAACATGTCTACTGTAAACGTGTTTATTTCTGCTGTAAACGTCTTTTTTTCTGCTGTAAACAGGTTCATTCCTGCTGTAAACATGTTTTTTCTGCTGTAAACATGTTTATTTTGGCTGTAAATGTGTTTTTTCCTGCTGTAAACAAGTTTATTTCTGCTGTAAACATGTTTATTTCTGCTGTGAACATGTTTATATCTGCTGTAAACATGTTTATTTCTGCTGTAAACATGTTTATTTCTGCTGTAAACATGTTTATTTCTGCTGTAAACGTGTTTATTCCTGCTGTAAACGTGTTTATTCCTGCTGTAAACATGTTTATTTCTGCTGTAAATGTGTTTACTCCTGCTGTAAATGTGTTTATTTCTGCTGTAAATGTATTTATTCCTGCTGTAAACATGTTTATTCCTGCTGTAAACGTGTTTATTCCTGCTGTAAACATGTTTATTTCTGCTGTAAATGTGTTTATTTCTGCTGTAAACGTGTTTATTTCTGCCGTAAACATGTTTATTTCTGCTGTAAACATGTTTATTTCTGCTGTGAACGTGTTTATTTCTGCTGTGAACGTGTTTATTTCTGCTGTAAACATGTTTATTTCTGCTGTAAACATGTTTATTTCTGCCGTAAACGTGTTTATTTCTGCTGTGAATATGTTTATTTCTGCTGTGAATATGTTTATTTCTGCTGTGAACATGTTTATTTCTGCTGTGAACGTGTTTATTTCTGCTGTGAACGTGTTTATTTCTGCTGTGAACGTGTTTATTTCTGCTGTGAACGTGTTTATTTCTGCTGTAAACGTGTTTATTTCTGCTGTAAACGTGTTTATTTCTGCTGTAAACGTGTTTATTTCTGCTGTAAACATGTTTATTCCTGCTGTAAACATGTTTATTCCTGCTGTAAACATGTTTATTTCTGCTGTAAACGTGTTTATTTCTGCTGTAAACATGCTTATTTCTGCTGTAAACATGTCTACTGTAAACGTGTTTATTTCTGCTGTAAACTTCTTTTTTTCTGCTGTAAACAGGTTCATTCCTGCTGTAAACATGTTTTTCTGCTGTAAACATGTTTATTTCTGCTGTAAATGTGTTTACTCCTGCTGTAAATGTGTTTATTTCTGCTGTAAATGTATTTATTCCTGCTGTAAACATGTTTATTCCTGCTGTAAACGTGTTTATTCCTGCTGTAAACATGTTTATTTCTGCTGTGAACATGTTTATTTCTGCTGTGAACATGTTTATTTCTGCTGTAAACGTGTTTATTTCTACTGTAAAAGTGTTTATTCCTGTTGTAAACATGTTTATTCCTGCTGTAAACATGTTTATTTCTGCTGTAAACGTGTTTATTTCTGCTGTAAACGTGTTTACTCCTGCTGTAAATGTGTTTATTTCTGCTGTAAATGTGTTTATTCCTGCTGTAAATGTATTTATTTCTGCTGTAAACATGTTTATTTCTGCTATAAACGTGTTTATTTCTGCTGTAAACATGCTTATTTCTGCTGTAAACATGTCTACTGTAAACGTGTTTATTTCTGCTGTAAACAGGTTCATTCCTGCTGTAAACATGTTTTTTCTGCTGTAAACATGTTTATTTTGGCTGTAAATGTGTTTTTTCCTGCTGTAAACATGTTTATTTCTGCTGTAAACATGTTTATTTCTGCTGTGAACATGTTTATTTCTGCTGTAAACATGTTTATTTCTGCTGTAAACATGTTTATTTCTGCTGTAAACATGTTTATTCCTGCTGTAAACGTGTTTATTCCTGCTGTAAATGTGTTTATTTCTGCTGTAAATGTGTTTACTCCTGCTGTAAATGTGTTTATTTCTGCTGTAAACATGTTTATTTCTGCTGTAAACATGTTTATTCCTGCTGTAAACGTGTTTATTCCTGCTGTAAACGTGTTTATTTCTGCTGTAAATGTGTTTATTTCTGCTGTAAACATGTTTATTTCTGCCGTAAACGTGTTTATTTCTGCTGTGAATATGTTTATTTCTGCTGTAAACATGTTTATTTCTGCTGTAAACATGTTTATTTCTGCTGTAAACATGTTTATTTCTGCTGTGAACATATTTATTTCTGCTGTAAACATGTTTATTTCTGCTGTAAACATGTTTATTTCTACTGTAAACATGTTTATTTCTGCTGTAAACATGTTTATTTCTGCTGTAAACATGTTTATTTCTGCTGTAAACGTATTTATTTCTGCTATAAACGTGTTTATTTCTGCTGTAAACATGCTTATTTCTGCTGTAAACATGTCTACTGTAAACGTGTTTATTTCTGCTGTAAACGTCTTTTTTTCTGCTGTAAACAGGTTCATTCCTGCTGTAAACATGTTTTTTCTGCTGTAAACATGTTTATTTTGGCTGTAAATGTGTTTTATCCTGCTGTAAACAAGTTTATTTCTGCTGTAAACATGTTTATTTCTGCTGTGAACATGTTTATATCTGCTGTAAACATGTTTATTTCTGCTGTAAACATGTTTATTTCTGCTGTAAACGTGTTTATTCCTGCTGTAAACGTGTTTATTCCTGCTGTAAACATGTTTATTTCTGCTGTAAATGTGTTTACTCCTGCTGTAAATGTGTTTATTTCTGCTGTAAATGTATTTATTCCTGCTGTAAACATGTTTATTCCTGCTGTAAACGTGTTTATTCCTGCTGTAAACATGTTTATTTCTGCTGTAAATGTGTTTATTTCTGCTGTAAACGTGTTTATTTCTGCCGTAAACATGTTTATTTCTGCTGTGAACGTGTTTATTTCTGCTGTGAACGTGTTTATTTCTGCTGTGAACGTGTTTATTTCTGCTGTAAACGTGTTTATTTCTGCTGTAAACATGTTTATTTCTGCCGTAAACGTGTTTATTTCTGCTGTGAATATGTTTATTTCTGCTGTGAATATGTTTATTTCTGCTGTGAACATGTTTATTTCTGCTGTGAACGTGTTTATTTCTGCTGTGAACGTGTTTATTTCTGCTGTGAACGTGTTTATTTCTGCTGTGAACGTGTTTATTTCTGCTGTAAACGTGTTTATTTCTGCTGTAAACGTGTTTATTTCTGCTGTAAACGTGTTTATTTCTGCTGTAAACGTGTTTATTTCTGCTGTAAACATGTTTATTCCTGCTGTAAACATGTTTATTCCTGCTGTAAACATGTTTATTTCTGCTGTAAATGTGTTTATTTCTGCTGTAAATGTGTTTATTTCTGCTGTAAATGTGTTTATTTCTGCTGTAAATGTGTTTATTTCTGCTGTAAATGTGTTTATTTCTGCTGTAAATGTGTTTATTTCTGCTGTAAATGTGTTTACTTCTGCTGTAAATGTATTTATTCCTGCTGTAAATGTGTTTACTTCTGCTGTAAACATGTTTATTTCTGCTGTAAACATGTTTATTTCTGCTGTAAACGTGTTTATTTCTGCTATAAACGTGTTTATTTCTGCTGTAAACATGCTTATTTCTGCTGTAAACATGTCTACTGTAAACGTGTTTATTTCTGCTGTAAACGTCTTTTTTTCTGCTGTAAACAGGTTCATTCCTGCTGTAAACATGTTTTTTCTGCTGTAAACATGTTTATTTTGGCTGTAAATGTGTTTTTTCCTGCTGTAAACATGTTTATTTCTGCTGTAAACATGTTTATTTCTGCTGTAAACATGTTTATTTCTGCTGTAAACGTGTTTATTTCTGCTGTAAACATGCTTATTTCTGCTGTAAACATGTCTACTGTAAACGTGTTTATTTCTGCTGTAAACGTGCTTACTCCTGCTGTAAACGTGTTTATTTCTGTTGTAAATGTGTATATTTCTGTTGTAAATGTGTATATTTCTGCTGTAAACGTGTTTACTCCTGCTGTAAACATGTTTACTCCTGCTGTAAACGTGTTTATTTCTGCTGTAAATGTATTTATTCCTGCTGTAAACATGTTTATTTCTGCTGTAAACATGTTTATTTCTGCTGTGAACATGTTTATATCTGCTGTAAACATGTTTATATCTGCTGTAAACATGTTTATATCTGCTGTAAACATGTTTATTTCTGCTGTAAACATGTTTATTTCTGCTGTAAACATGTTTATTTCTGCTGTGAACATGTCTACTGTAAACGTGTTTATTTCTGCTGTAAACGTCTTTTTTTCTGCTGTAAACATGTTTATTCCTGCTGTAAACATGTTTTTTCTGCTGTAAACATGTTTATTTTGGCTGTAAATGTGTTTTTTCCTGCTGTAAACAAGTTTATTTCTGCTGTAAACATGTTTATTTCTGCTGTGAACATGTTTATATCTGCTGTAAATGTGTTTATTTCTGCTGTAAACGTGTTTATTCCTGCTGTAAACATGTTTATTTCTGCTGTAAATGTGTTTACTCCTGCTGTAAATGTGTTTATTTCTGCTGTAAATGTATTTATTCCTGCTGTAAACATGTTTATTCCTGCTGTAAATGTATTTATTTCTGCTGTAAATGTGTTTATTTCTGCTGTGAACATGTTTATATCTGCTGTAAACATGTTTATATCTGCTGTAAACATGTTTATATCTGCTGTAAACATGTTTATATCTGCTGTAAACATGTTTATTTCTGCTGTAAACATGTTTATTCCTGCTGTAAACATGTTTATTCCTGCTGTAAACGTGTTTATTTCTGCTGTAAATGTATTTATTCCTGCTGTAAACATGTTTATTTCTGCTGTAAACATGTTTATTCCTGCTGTAAACGTGTTTATTTCTGCCGTGAACGTGTTTATTTCTGCCGTGAACGTGTTTATTTCTGCCGTAAACATGTTTATTTCTGCTGTAACATGTTTATTTCTGCTGTGAACATGTTTATTTCTGCTGTGAACGTGTTTATTTGTGCTGTAAACATGTTTATTTCTGCTGTGAAAATGTTTATTTCAGCTGTAAACATGTTCATTTCTGCTTTAAACGTGATTATTTCTGCTGTAAACATGTTTATTCCTGCTGTAAACATGTTTATTCCTGCTGTAAACATGTTTATTTCTGCTGTAAATGTGTTTATTTCTGCTGTAAATGTGTTTATTTCTGATGTAAATGTGTTTATTTCTGCTGTAAATGTGTTTATTTCTGCTGTAAATGTATTTATTCCTGCTGTAAACATGTTTATTTCTGCTGTAAACATGTTTATTTCTGCTATAAACGTGTTTATTTCTGCTGTAAACATGTTTATTTCTGCTGTAAACATGTCTACTGTAAACGTGTTTATTTCTGCTGTAAACGTGTTTATTTCTGCTGTGAACATGTTTATATCTGCTGTAAACATGTTTATATCTGCTGTAAACATGTTTATTTTGGCTGTAAATGTGTTTTTTCCTGCTGTTAACATGTTTATTTCTGCTGTAAACATGTTTATTTCTGCTGTGAACATGTTTATATCTGCTGTAAACATGTTTATATCTGCTGTAAACATGTTTATATCTGCTGTAAACATGTTTATATCTGCTGTAAACATGTTTATTTCTGCTGTAAACATGTTTATTTCTGCTGTAAACGTGTTTATTCCTGCTGTAAACATGTTTATTCCTGCTGTAAACATGTTTATTTCTGCTGTAAATGTGTTTACTCCTGCTGTAAATGTGTTTACTCCTGCTGTAAATGTGTTTATTTCTGCTGTAAACGTGTTTACTCCTGCTGTAAACGTGTTTACTCCTGCTTTAACGTGTTTATTTCTGCTGTAAATGTATTTATTCCTGCTGTAAACATGTTTATTTCTGCTGTAAACATGTTTATTCCTGCTGTAAACGTGTTTATTCCTGCTGTAAACGTGTTTATTCCTGCTGTAAACATGTTTATTCCTGCTGTAAATGTGTTTATTCCTGCTGTAAACGTGTTTATTTCTGCTGTAAATGTGTTTACTTCTGCTGTAAACGTGTTTATTTCTGCTGTAAATGTGTTTACTCCTGCTGTAAATATGTTTATTTCTGCTGTAAATGTATTTATTCCTGCTGTAAACATGTTTATTTCTGCTGTAAACATGTCTACTGTAAACGTGTTTATTTCTGCTGTAAACTTCTTTTTTTCTGCTGTAAACAGGTTCATTCCTGCTGTAAACATGTTTTTCTGCTGTAAACATGTTTATTTCTGCTGTAAATGTGTTTACTCCTGCTGTAAATGTGTTTATTTCTGCTGTAAATGTATTTATTCCTGCTGTAAACATGTTTATTCCTGCTGTAAACGTGTTTATTCCTGCTGTAAACATGTTTATTTCTGCTGTGAATATGTTTATTTCTGCTGTGAACATGTTTATTTCTGCTGTAAACGTGTTTATTTCTACTGTAAACGTGTTTATTCCTGTTGTAAACATGTTTATTCCTGCTGTAAACATGTTTATTTCTGCTGTAAACGTGTTTATTTCTGCTGTAAATGTGTTTACTCCTGCTGTAAATGTGTTTATTTCTGATGTAAATGTGTTTATTCCTGCTGTAAATGTATTTATTTCTGCTGTAAACATGTTTATTTCTGCTGTAAACATGTTTATTTCTGCTATAAACGTGTTTATTTCTGCTGTAAACATGCTTATTTCTGCTGTAAACATGTCTACTGTAAACGTGTTTATTTCTGCTGTAAACAGGTTCATTCCTGCTGTAAACATGTTTTTTCTGCTGTAAACATGTTTATTTTGGCTGTAAATGTGTTTTTTCCTGCTGTAAACATGTTTATTTCTGCTGCAAACATGTTTATTTCTGCTGTGAACATGTTTATTTCTGCTGTAAACATGTTTATTTCTGCTGTAAACATGTTTATTCCTGCTGTAAACATGTTTATTCCTGCTGTAAATGTGTTTATTTCTGCTGTAAATGTGTTTACTCCTGCTGTAAATGTGTTTATTTCTGCTGTAAACATGTTTATTTCTGCTGTAAACATGTTTATTCCTGCTGTAAACGTGTTTATTTCTGCTGTAAACGTGTTTATTTCTGCTGTAAATGTGTTTATTTCTGATGTAAACGTGTTTATTTCTGCCGTAAACATGTTTATTTCTGCTGTAAACATGTTTATTTCTGCTGTGAACATGTTTATTTCTGCTGTGAACGTGTTTATTTCTGCTGTAAACATGTTTATTTCTGCTGTGAAAATGTTTATTTCAGCTGTAAACATGTTTATTTCTGCCGTAAACGTGTTTATTTCTGCTGTGAATATGTTTATTTCTGCTGTAAACATGTTTATTTCTGCTGTAAACATGTTTATTTCTGCTGTGAACATATTTATTTCTGCTATGAACATGTTTATTTCTGCTGTAAACATGTTTATTTCTGCTGTAAACATGTTTATTTCTGCTGTAAACGTGTTTATTTCTGCTGTAAACATGTTTATTTCTGCTGTAAACATGTTTATTTCTGCTGTAAACATGTTTATTTCTGCTGTAAACGTATTTATTTCTGCTGTAAACGTGTTTATTTCTGCTGTAAACATGCTTATTTCTGCTGTAAACATGTCTACTGTAAACGTGTTTATTTCAGCTGTAAACGTCTTTTTTTCTGCTGTAAACAGGTTCATTCCTGCTGTAAACATGTTTTTTCTGCTGTAAACATGTTTATTTTGGCTGTAAATGTGTTTTTTCCTGCTGTAAACAAGTTTATTTCTGCTGTAAACATGTTTATTTCTGCTGTGAACATGTTTATATCTGCTGTAAACATGTTTATTTCTGCTGTAAACATGTTTATTTCTGCTGTAAACATGTTTATTTCTGCTGTGAACGTGTTTATTTCTGCTGTAAACATGTTTATTTCTGCTGTAAACATGTTTATTTCTGCCGTAAACGTGTTTATTTCTGCTGTGAATATGTTTATTTCTGCTGTGAACATGTTTATTTCTGCTGTGAACATGTTTATTTCTGCTGTGAACGTGTTTATTTCTGCTGTGAACGTGTTTATTTCTGCTGTGAACATGTTTATTTCTGCTGTAAACGTGTTTATTTCTGCTGTAAACATGTTTATTTCTGCTGTGAACATGTTTATTCCTGCTGTAAACATGTTTATTTCTGCTGTAAATGTGTTTATTTCTGCTGTAAATGTGTTTATTTCTGCTGTAAATGTGTTTATTTCTGCTGTAAACGTGTTTATTTCTGCTGTAAACGTGTTTATTTCTGCTGTAAATGTGTTTATTTCTGCTGTAAATGTATTTATTCCTGCTGTAAACATGTTTATTTCTGCTGTAAACATGTTTATTTCTGCTGTAAACATGTTTATTTCTGCTATAAACGTGTTTATTTCTGCTGTAAACATGCTTATTTCTGCTGTAAACATGTCTACTGTAAACGTGTTTATTTCTGCTGTAAACGTCTTTTTTTCTGCTGTAAACAGGTTCATTCCTGCTGTAAACATGTTTTTTCTGCTGTAAACATGTTTATTTTGGCTGTAAATGTGTTTTTTCCTGCTGTAAACATGTTTATTTCTGCTGTAAACATGTTTATTTCTGCTGTAAACATGTTTATTTCTGCTGTAAACGTGTTTATTTCTGCTGTAAACATGCTTATTTCTGCTGTAAACATGTCTACTGTAAACGTGTTTATTTCTGCTGTAAACGTGTTTACTCCTGCTGTAAACGTGTTTATTTCTGTTGTAAATGTGTATATTTCTGCTGTAAACGTGTTTACTCCTGCTGTAAACATGTTTACTCCTGCTGTAAACGTGTTTATTTCTGCTGTAAATGTATTTATTCCTGCTGTAAACATGTTTATTTCTGCTGTAAACATGTTTATTCCTGCTGTAAACATGTTTATTTCCGCTGTAAATGTGTTTATTTCTGCTGTAAACGTGTTTATTTCTGCTGTAAATGTGTTTACTCCTGCTGTAAATGTGTTTATTTCTGCTGTAAATGTATTTATTCCTGCTGTAAACATGTTTATTTCTGCTGTAAACATGTTTATTTCTGCTGTGAACATGTCTACTGTAAACGTGTTTATTTCTGCTGTAAAAGTCTTTTTTTCTGCTGTAAACAGGTTCATTCCTGCTGTAAACATGTTTTTTCTGCTGTAAACATGTTTATTTTGGCTGTAAATGTGTTTTTTCCTGCTGTAAACAAGTTTATTTCTGCTGTAAACATGTTGATTTCTGCTGTGAACATGTTTATATCTGCTGTAAATGTGTTTATTTCTGCTGTAAACGTGTTTATTCCTGCTGTAAACATGTTTATTTCTGCTGTAAATGTGTTTACTCCTGCTGTAAATGTGTTTATTTCTGCTGTAAATGTATTTATTCCTGCTGTAAACATGTTTATTCCTGCTTTAAATGTATTTATTTCTGCTGTAAACATGTTTATTTCTGCTGTAAACATGTTTATTCCTGCTGTAAACATGTTTATTTCTGCTGTGAACATGTTTATTTCTGCTGTGAACGTGTTTATTTCTGCTGTGAACGTGTTTATTTCTGCCGTAAACATGTTTATTTCTGCTGTAACATGTTTATTTCTGCTGTGAACATGTTTATTTCTGCTGTGAACGTGTTTATTTGTGCTGTAAACATGTTTATTTCTGCTGTGAAAATGTTTATTTCAGCTGTAAACATGTTCATTTCTGCTTTAAACGTGTTTATTTCTGCTGTAAACATGTTTATTCCTGCTGTAAACATGTTTATTCCTGCTGTAAACGTGTTTATTTCTGCTGTAAATGTGTTTATTTCTGCTGTAAATGTGTTTATTTCTGATGTAAATGTGTTTATTTCTGCTGTAAATGTGTTTACTCCTGCTGTAAATGTATTTATTCCTGCTGTAAACAGGTTCATTCCTGCTGTAAACATGTTTTTTCTGCTGTAAACATGTTTATTTTGGCTGTAAATGTGTTTTTTCCTGCTGTTAACATGTTTATTTCTGCTGTAAACATGTTTATTTCTGCTGTGAACATGTTTATATCTGCTGTAAACATGTTTATTTCTGCTGTGAACATGTTTATTTCTGCTGTAAATGTGTTTATTTCTACTGTAAACGTGTTTATTCCTGTTGTAAACATGTTTATTCCTGCTGTAAACATGTTTATTTCTGCTGTAAATGTGTTTATTCCTGCTGTAAATGTATTTATTTCTGCTGTAAACATGTTTATTTCTGCTGTAAACATGTTTATTTCTGCTATAAACGTGTTTATTTCTGCTATAAACATGCTTATTTCTGCTGTAAACATGTCTACTGTAAACGTGTTTATTTCTGCTGTAAACAGGTTCATTCCTGCTGTAAACATGTTTTTTCTGCTGTAAACATGTTTATTTTGGCTGTAAATGTGTTTTTTCCTGCTGTAAACATGTTTATTTCTGCTGTAAACATGTTTATATCTGCTGTGAACATGTTTATTTCTGCTGTAAACATGTTTATTTCTGCTGTAAACATGTTTATTCCTGCTGTAAACGTGTTTATTTCTACTGTAAATGTGTTTACTCCTGCTGTAAATGTGTTTATTTCTGCTGTAAACATGTTTATTTCTGCTGTAAACATGTTTATTCCTGCTGTAAACGTGTTTATTTCTGCTGTAAACAGGTTCATTCCTGCTGTAAACATGTTTTTTCTGCTGTAAACATGTTTATTTTGGCTGTAAATGTGTTTTTTCCTGCTGTAAACAAGTTTATTTCTGCTGTAAACATGTTGATTTCTGCTGTGAACATGTTTATATCTGCTGTAAATGTGTTTATTTCTGCTGTAAACGTGTTTATTCCTGCTGTAAACATGTTTATTTCTGCTGTAAATGTGTTTACTCCTGCTGTAAATGTGTTTGTTTCTGCTGTAAATGTATTTATTCCTGCTGTAAACATGTTTATTCCTGCTTTAAATGTATTTATTTCTGCTGTAAACATGTTTATTTCTGCTGTAAACATGTTTATTCCTGCTGTAAACATGTTTATTTCTGCTGTGAACATGTTTATTTCTGCTGTGAACGTGTTTATTTCTGCTGTGAACGTGTTTATTTCTGCCGTAAACATGTTTATTTCTGCTGTAACATGTTTATTTCTGCTGTGAACGTGTTTATTTGTGCTGTAAACATGTTTATTTCTGCTGTGAAAATGTTTATTTCAGCTGTAAACATGTTCATTTCTGCTTTAAACGTGTTTATTTCTGCTGTAAACATGTTTATTCCTGCTGTAAACATGTTTATTCCTGCTGTAAACATGTTTATTCCTGCTGTAAACGTGTTTATTCCTGCTGTAAACATGTTTATTCCTGCTGTAAACATGTTTATTTCTGCTGTAAATGTGTTTACTCCTGCTGTAAATGTGTTTATTTCTGCTGTAAATGTGTTTATTTCTGCTGTAAACGTGTTTACTCCTGCTGTAAACATGTTTACTCCTGCTGTAAACGTGTTTATTTCTGCTGTAAATGTATTTATTCCTGCTGTAAACATGTTTATTTCTGCTGTAAACATGTTTATTCCTGCTGTAAACGAGTTTATTCCTGCTGTAAACGTGTTTATTCCTGCTGTAAACATGTTTATTCCTGCTGTAAATGTGTTTATTCCTGCTGTAAACGTGTTTATTTCTGCTGTAAATGTGTTTACTTCTGCTGTAAACGTGTTTATTTCTGCTGTAAATGTGTTTACTCCTGCTGTAAATGTGTTTATTTCTGCTGTAAATGTATTTATTCCTGCTGTAAACATGTTTATTTCTGCTGTAAACGTGTTTATTTCTGCTGTAAACATGCTTATTTCTGCTGTAAACATGTCTACTGTAAACGTGTTTATTTCTGCTGTAAACTTCTTTTTTTCTGCTGTAAACAGGTTCATTCCTGCTGTAAACATGTTTTTCTGCTGTAAACATGTTTATTTCTGCTGTAAATGTGTTTACTCCTGCTGTAAATGTGTTTATTTCTGCTGTAAATGTATTTATTCCTGCTGTAAACATGTTTATTCCTGCTGTAAATGTGTTTATTCCTGCTGTAAACATGTTTATTTCTGCTGTGAACATGTTTATTTCTGCTGTGAACATGTTTATTTCTGCTGTAAATGTGTTTATTTCTACTGTAAACGTGTTTATTCCTGTTGTAAACATGTTTATTCCTGCTGTAAACATGTTTATTTCTGCTGTAAATGTGTTTATTCCTGCTGTAAATGTATTTATTTCTGCTGTAAACATGTTTATTTCTGCTGTAAACATGTTTATTTCTGCTATAAACGTGTTTATTTCTGCTGTAAACATGCTTATTTCTGCTGTAAACATGTCTACTGTAAACGTGTTTATTTCTGCTGTAAACAGGTTCATTCCTGCTGTAAACATGTTTTTTCTGCTGTAAACATGTTTATTTTGGCTGTAAATGTGTTTTTTCCTGCTGTAAACATGTTTATTTCTGCTGTAAACATGTTTATATCTGCTGTGAACATGTTTATTTCTGCTGTAAACATGTTTATTTCTGCTGTAAACATGTTTATTCCTGCTGTAAACGTGTTTATTCCTGCTGTAAATGTGTTTATTTCTACTGTAAATGTGTTTACTCCTGCTGTAAATGTGTTTATTTCTGCTGTAAACATGTTTATTTCTGCTGTAAACATGTTTATTCCTGCTGTAAACGTGTTTATTTCTGCTGTAAACAGGTTCATTCCTGCTGTAAACATGTTTTTTCTGCTGTAAACATGTTTATTTTGGCTGTAAATGTGTTTTTTCCTGCTGTAAACAAGTTTATTTCTGCTGTAAACATGTTGATTTCTGCTGTGAACATGTTTATATCTGCTGTAAATGTGTTTATTTCTGCTGTAAACGTGTTTATTCCTGCTGTAAACATGTTTATTTCTGCTGTAAATGTGTTTACTCCTGCTGTAAATGTGTTTATTTCTGCTGTAAATGTATTTATTCCTGCTGTAAACATGTTTATTCCTGCTTTAAATGTATTTATTTCTGCTGTAAACATGTTTATTTCTGCTGTAAACATGTTTATTCCTGCTGTAAACATGTTTATTTCTGCTGTGAACATGTTTATTTCTGCTGTGAACGTGTTTATTTCTGCTGTGAACGTGTTTATTTCTGCCGTAAACATGTTTATTTCTGCTGTAACATGTTTATTTCTGCTGTGAACGTGTTTATTTGTGCTGTAAACATGTTTATTTCTGCTGTGAAAATGTTTATTTCAGCTGTAAACATGTTCATTTCTGCTTTAAACGTGTTTATTTCTGCTGTAAACATGTTTATTCCTGCTGTAAACATGTTTATTCCTGCTGTAAACATGTTTATTCCTGCTGTAAACGTGTTTATTTCTGCTGTAAATGTGTTTATTTCTGATGTAAATGTGTTTATTTCTGATGTAAATGTGTTTATTTCTGCTGTAAATGTGTTTACTCCTGCTGTAAATGTATTTATTCCTGCTGTAAACATGTTTATTTCTGCTGTAAACATGTTTATTTCTGCTATAAACGTGTTTATTTCTGCTGTAAACGTGTTTATTTCTGCTGTAAACGTCTTTTTTTCTGCTGTAAACAGGTTCATTCCTGCTGTAAACATGTTTTTTCTGCTGTAAACATGTTTATTTTGGCTGTAAATGTGTTTTTTCCTGCTGTTAACATGTTTATTTCTGCTGTAAACATGTTTATTTCTGCTGTGAACATGTTTATATCTGCTGTAAACATGTTTATATCTGCTGTAAACATGTTTATATCTGCTGTAACATGTTTATTTCTGCTGTGAACATGTTTATTTCTGCTGTGAACGTGTTTATTTGTGCTGTAAACATGTTTATTTCTGCTGTGAAAATGTTTATTTCAGCTGTAAACATGTTCATTTCTGCTTTAAACGTGTTTATTTCTGCTGTAAACATGTTTATTCCTGCTGTAAACATGTTTATTCCTGCTGTAAACGTGTTTATTTCTGCTGTAAATGTGTTTATTTCTGATGTAAATGTGTTTATTTCTGATGTAAATGTGTTTATTTCTGCTGTAAATGTGTTTACTCCTGCTGTAAATGTATTTATTCCTGCTGTAAACATGTTTATTTCTGCTGTAAACATGTTTATTTCTGCTATAAACGTGTTTATTTCTGCTGTAAACGTGTTTATTTCTGCTGTAAACGTCTTTTTTTCTGCTGTAAACAGGTTCATTCCTGCTGTAAACATGTTTTTTCTGCTGTAAACATGTTTATTTTGGCTGTAAATGTGTTTTTTCCTGCTGTTAACATGTTTATTTCTGCTGTAAACATGTTTATTTCTGCTGTGAACATGTTTATATCTGCTGTAAACATGTTTATATCTGCTGTAAACATGTTTATATCTGCTGTAAACATGTTTATTTCTGCTGTAAACGTGTTTATTCCTGCTGTAAACATGTTTATTCCTGCTGTAAACATGTTTATTTCTGCTGTAAATGTGTTTACTCCTGCTGTAAATGTGTTTATTTCTGCTGTAAATGTGTTTATTTCTGCTGTAAACGTGTTTACTCCTGCTGTAAACATGTTTACTCCTGCTGTAAACGTGTTTATTTCTGCTGTAAATGTATTTATTCCTGCTGTAAACATGTTTATTTCTGCTGTAAACATGTTTATTCCTGCTGTAAACGAGTTTATTCCTGCTGTAAACGTGTTTATTCCTGCTGTAAACATGTTTATTCCTGCTGTAAATGTGTTTATTCCTGCTGTAAACGTGTTTATTTCTGCTGTAAATGTGTTTACTTCTGTTGTAAACGTGTTTATTTCTGCTGTAAATGTGTTTACTCCTGCTGTAAATGTGTTTATTTCTGCTGTAAATGTATTTATTCCTGCTGTAAACATGTTTATTTCTGCTGTAAACGTGTTTATTTCTGCTGTAAACATGCTTATTTCTGCTGTAAACATGTCTACTGTAAACGTGTTTATTTCTGCTGTAAACTTCTTTTTTTCTGCTGTAAACAGGTTCATTCCTGCTGTAAACATGTTTTTCTGCTGTAAACATGTTTATTTCTGCTGTAAATGTGTTTACTCCTGCTGTAAATGTGTTTATTTCTGCTGTAAATGTATTTATTCCTGCTGTAAACATGTTTATTCCTGCTGTAAACGTGTTTATTCCTGCTGTAAACATGTTTATTTCTGCTGTGAACATGTTTATTTCTGCTGTGAACATGTTTATTTCTGCTGTAAATGTGTTTATTTCTACTGTAAACGTGTTTATTCCTGTTGTAAACATGTTTATTCCTGCTGTAAACATGTTTATTTCTGCTGTAAATGTGTTTATTCCTGCTGTAAATGTATTTATTTCTGCTGTAAACATGTTTATTTCTGCTGTAAACATGTTTATTTCTGCTATAAACGTGTTTATTTCTGCTGTAAACATGCTTATTTCTGCTGTAAACATGTCTACTGTAAACGTGTTTATTTCTGCTGTAAACAGGTTCATTCCTGCTGTAAACATGTTTTTTCTGCTGTAAACATGTTTATTTTGGCTGTAAATGTGTTTTTTCCTGCTGTAAACATGTTTATTTCTGCTGTAAACATGTTTATATCTGCTGTGAACATGTTTATTTCTGCTGTAAACATGTTTATTTCTGCTGTAAACATGTTTATTTCTGCTGTGAACATGTTTATTTCTGCTGTGAAAATGTTTATTTCAGCTGTAAACATGTTTATTTCTGCTGTAAACATGTTTATTTCTGCCGTAAACGTGTTTATTTCTGCTGTGAATATGTTTATTTCTGCTGTAAACATGTTTATTTCTGCTGTAAACATGTTTATTTCTGCTGTAAACATGTTTATTTCTGCTGTGAACATATTTATTTCTGCTATGAACATGTTTATTTCTGCTGTAAACATGTTTATTTCTGCTGTAAACATGTTTATTTCTACTGTAAACGTGTTTATTTCTGCTGTAAACATGTTTATTTCTGCTGTAAACATGTTTATTTCTGTTGTAAACATGTTTATTTCTGCTGTAAACGTGTTTAATTCTGCTGTAAACATGCTTATTTCTGCTGTAAACATGTCTACTGTAAACATGCTTAATTCTGCTGTAAACATGTCTACTGTAAACGTGTTTATTTCTGCTGTAAACAGGTTCATTCCTGCTGTAAACATGTTTTTTCTGCTGTAAACATGTTTATTTTGGCTGTAAATGTGTTTTTTCCTGCTGTAAACAAGTTTATTTCTGCTGTAAACATGTTTATTTCTGCTGTGAACATGTTTATATCTGCTGTAAACATGTTTATTTCCGCTGTAAACATGTTTACTTCTGCTGTAAACAGGTTCATTCCTGCTGTAAACATGTTTTTCTGCTGTAAACATGTTTATTTCTGCTGTAAATGTGTTTACTCCTGCTGTAAATGTGTTTATTTCTGCTGTAAATGTATTTATTCCTGCTGTAAACATGTTTATTCCTGCTGTAAACGTGTTTATTCCTGCTGTAA
Source organism: Telmatherina bonti (assembly GCF_933228915.1). Lineage (NCBI taxonomy): Eukaryota > Metazoa > Chordata > Actinopteri > Atheriniformes > Telmatherinidae > Telmatherina > Telmatherina bonti. Next base: position 2,730,060 of record NC_136615.1, read on the forward strand.
ACATGTTTATTTCTGCTGTGAACATGTTTATTTCTGCTGTGAACATGTTTATTTCTGCTGTAAATGTGTTTATTTCTACTGTAAACGTGTTTATTCCTGTTGTAAACATGTTTATTCCTGCTGTAAACATGTTTATTTCTGCTGTAAATGTGTTTATTCCTGCTGTAAATGTATTTATTTCTGCTGTAAACATGTTTATTTCTGCTGTAAACATGTTTATTTCTGCTATAAACGTGTTTATTTCTGCTGTAAACATGCTTATTTCTGCTGTAAACATGTCTACTGTAAACGTGTTTATTTCTGCTGTAAACAGGTTCATTCCTGCTGTAAATGTGTTTTTTCTGCTGTAAACATGTTTATTTTGGCTGTAAATGTGTTTTTTCCTGCTGTAAACATGTTTATTTCTGCTGTAAACATGTTTATATCTGCTGTGAACATGTTTATTTCTGCTGTAAACATGTTTATTTCTGCTGTAAACATGTTTATTCCTGCTGTAAACGTGTTTATTCCTGCTGTAAATGTGTTTATTTCTACTGTAAATGTGTTTACTCCTGCTGTAAATGTGTTTATTTCTGCTGTAAACATGTTTATTTCTGCTGTAAACATGTTTATTCCTGCTGTAAACGTGTTTATTTCTGCTGTAAACAGGTTCATTCCTGCTGTAAACATGTTTTTTCTGCTGTAAACATGTTTATTTTGGCTGTAAATGTGTTTTTTCCTGCTGTAAACAAGTTTATTTCTGCTGTAAACATGTTGATTTCTGCTGTGAACATGTTTATATCTGCTGTAAATGTGTTTATTTCTGCTGTAAACGTGTTTATTCCTGCTGTAAACATGTTTATTTCTGCTGTAAATGTGTTTACTCCTGCTGTAAATGTGTTTATTTCTGCTGTAAATGTATTTATTCCTGCTGTAAACATGTTTATTCCTGCTTTAAATGTATTTATTTCTGCTGTAAACATGTTTATTTCTGCTGTAAACATGTTTATTCCTGCTGTAAACATGTTTATTTCTGCTGTGAACATGTTTATTTCTGCTGTGAACGTGTTTATTTCTGCTGTGAACGTGTTTATTTCTGCCGTAAACATGTTTATTTCTGCTGTAACATGTTTATTTCTGCTGTGAACATGTTTATTTCTGCTGTGAACGTGTTTATTTGTGCTGTAAACATGTTTATTTCTGCTGTGAAAATGTTTATTTCAGCTGTAAACATGTTCATTTCTGCTTTAAACGTGTTTATTTCTGCTGTAAACATGTTTATTCCTGCTGTAAACATGTTTATTCCTGCTGTAAACATGTTTATTCCTGCTGTAAACGTGTTTTTTTCTGCTGTAAATGTGTTTATTTCTGCTGTAAATGTGTTTATTTCTGATGTAAATGTGTTTATTCCTGTTGTAAACATGTTTATTCCTGCTGTAAACATGTTTATTTCTGCTGTAAATGTGTTTATTCCTGCTGTAAATGTATTTATTTCTGCTGTCAACATGTTTATTTCTGCTGTAAACATGTTTATTTCTGCTATAAACGTGTTTATTTCTGCTGTAAACATGCTTATTTCTGCTGTAAACATGTCTACTGTAAACGTGTTTATTTCTGCTGTAAACAGGTTCATTCCTGCTGTAAACATGTTTTTTCTGCTGTAAACATGTTTATTTTGGCTGTAAATGTGTTTTTTCCTGCTGTAAACATGTTTATTTCTGCTGTAAACATGTTTATATCTGCTGTGAACATGTTTATTTCTGCTGTAAACATGTTTATTCCTGCTGTAAATGTGTTTATTTCTACTGTAAATGTGTTTACTCCTGCTGTAAATGTGTTTATTTCTGCTGTAAACATGTTTATTTCTGCTGTAAACATGTTTATTCCTGCTGTAAACGTGTTTATTTCTGCTGTAAACATGTTTATTTCTGCTGTAAATGTGTTTATTTCTGCTGTAAACGTGTTTATTTCTGCCGTAAACATGTTTATTTCTGCTGTAAACATGTTTATTTCTGCTGTGAACATGTTTATTTCTGCTGTGAACGTGTTTATTTCTGCTGTAAACATGTTTATTTCTGCTGTGAAAATGTTTATTTCAGCTGTAAACATGTTTATTTCTGCTGTAAACATGTTTATTTCTGCCGTAAACGTGTCTATTTCTGCTGTGAATATGTTTATTTCTGCTGTAAACATGTTTATTTCTGCTGTAAACATGTTTATTTCTGCTGTGAACATATTTATTTCTGCTATGAACATGTTTATTTCTGCTGTAAACATGTTTATTTCTGCTGTAAACATGTTTATTTCTACTGTAAACGTGTTTATTTCTGCTGTAAACATGTTTATTTCTGCTGTAAACATGTTTATTTCTGTTGTAAACATGTTTATTTCTGCTGTAAACATGTTTATTTCTGTTGTAAACATGTTTATTTCTGCTGTAAACATGCTTAATTCTGCTGTAAACATGTCTACTGTAAACGTGTTTATTTCTGCTGTAAACAGGTTCATTCCTGCTGTAAACATGTTTTTTCTGCTGTAAACATGTTTATTTTGGCTGTAAATGTGTTTTTTCCTGCTGTAAACAAGTTTATTTCTGCTGTAAACATGTTTATTTCTGCTGTGAACATGTTTATATCTGCTGTAAACATGTTTATTTCTGCTGTAAACATGTTTATTTCTGCTGTAAACATGTTTATTTCTACTGTAAACGTGTTTATTCCTGCTGTAAACGTGTTTATTCCTGCTGTAAACATGTTTATTTCTGCTGTAAATGTGTTTACTCCTGCTGTAAATGTGTTTATTTCTGCTGTAAATGTATTTATTCCTGCTGTAAACATGTTTATTCCTGCTGTAAATGTGTTTATTTCTGCTGTAAACGTGTTTATTTCTGCCGTAAACATGTTTATTTCTGCTGTAAACATGTTTATTTCTGCTGTGAACATGTTTATTTCTGCTGTGAACGTGTTTATTTCGGCTGTAAACATGTTTATTTCTGCTGTAAACATGTTTATTTCTGCCGTAAACGTGTTTATTTCTGCTGTGAATATGTTTATTTCTGCTGTGAATATGTTTATTTCTGCTGTAAACATGTTTATTTCTGCTGTGAACATATTTATTTCTGCTGTAAACATGTTTATTTCTGCTGTGAACATGTTTATTTCTGCTGTGAACGTGTTTATTTCTGCTGTAAACATGTTTATTTCTGCTGTGAAAATGTTTATTTCAGCTGTAAACATGTTTATTTCTGCTGTAAACGTGTTTATTTCTGCTGTAAACATGTTTATTTCTGCTGTAAACATGTTTATTTCTGCTGTAAACGTGTTTATTTCTGCTGTAAACATGCTTATTTCTGCTGTAAACATGTCTACTGTAAACATGCTTATTTCTGCTGTAAACATGTCTACTGTAAACGTGTTTATTTCTGCTGTAAACAGGTTCATTCCTGCTGTAAACATGTTTTTTCTGCTGTAAACATGTTTATTTTGGCTGTAAATGTGTTTTATTCCTGCTGTAAACAAGTTTATTTCTGCTGTAAACATGTTTATTTCTGCTGTGAACATGTTTATATCTGCTGTAAACATGTTTATTTCTGCTGTAAACATGTTTATTTCTGCTGTAAACATGTTTATTCCTGCTGTAAACATGTTTATTTCTGCTGTAAATGTGTTTATTTCTGCTGTAAATGTGTTTATTTCTGCTGTAAATGTGTTTATTTCTGCTGTAAATGTGTTTATTTCTGCTGTAAATGTGTTTATTTCTGCTGTAAACGTGTTTATTTCTGCTGTAAATGTGTTTACTCCTGCTGTAAATGTGTTTATTTCTGCTGTAAATGTATTTATTCCTGCTGTAAACATGTTTATTTCTGCTGTAAACGTGTTTATTTCTGCTGTAAACATGCTTATTTCTGCTGTAAACATGTCTACTGTAAACGTGTTTATTTCTGCTGTAAACGTCTTTTTTTCTGCTGTAAACAGGTTCATTCCTGCTGTAAACATGTTTTTTCTGCTGTAAACATGTTTATTTTGGCTGTAAATGTGTTTTTTCCTGCTGTAAACATGTTTATTTCTGCTGTAAACATGTTTATTTCTGCTGTGAACATGTTTATTTCTGCTGTGAACATGTTTATTTCTGCTGTAAACATGTTTATTTCTGCTGTAAACATGTCTATTTCTGCTGTAAACATGTCTACTGTAAACATGCTTAATTCTGCTGTAAACATGTCTACTGTAAACGTGTTTATTTCTGCTGTAAACAGGTTCATTCCTGCTGTAAACATGTTTTTTCTGCTGTAAACATGTTTATTTTGGCTGTAAATGTGTTTTTTCCTGCTGTAAACAAGTTTATTTCTGCTGTAAACATGTTTATTTCTGCTGTGAACATGTTTATATCTGCTGTAAACATGTTTATTTCTGCTGTAAACATGTTTATTTCTGCTGTAAACATGTTTATTTCTACTGTAAACGTGTTTATTCCTGCTGTAAACGTGTTTATTCCTGCTGTAAACATGTTTATTTCTGCTGTAAATGTGTTTACTCCTGCTGTAAATGTGTTTATTTCTGCTGTAAATGTATTTATTCCTGCTGTAAACATGTTTATTCCTGCTGTAAATGTGTTTATTTCTGCTGTAAACGTGTTTATTTCTGCCGTAAACATGTTTATTTCTGCTGTAAACATGTTTATTTCTGCTGTGAACATGTTTATTTCTGCTGTGAACGTGTTTATTTCGGCTGTAAACATGTTTATTTCTGCTGTAAACATGTTTATTTCTGCCGTAAACGTGTTTATTTCTGCTGTGAATATGTTTATTTCTGCTGTGAATATGTTTATTTCTGCTGTAAACATGTTTATTTCTGCTGTGAACATATTTATTTCTGCTGTAAACATGTTTATTTCTGCTGTGAACATGTTTATTTCTGCTGTGAACGTGTTTATTTCTGCTGTAAACATGTTTATTTCTGCTGTGAAAATGTTTATTTCAGCTGTAAACATGTTTATTTCTGCTGTAAACGTGTTTATTTCTGCTGTAAACATGTTTATTTCTGCTGTAAACATGTTTATTTCTGCTGTAAACATGTTTATTTCTGCTGTAAACGTGTTTATTTCTGCTGTAAACATGCTTATTTCTGCTGTAAACATGTCTACTGTAAACATGCTTATTTCTGCTGTAAACATGTCTACTGTAAACGTGTTTATTTCTGCTGTAAACAGGTTCATTCCTGCTGTAAACATGTTTTTTCTGCTGTAAACATGTTTATTTTGGCTGTAAATGTGTTTTATTCCTGCTGTAAACAAGTTTATTTCTGCTGTAAACATGTTTATATCTGCTGTGAACATGTTTATATCTGCTGTAAACATGTTTATTTCTGCTGTAAACATGTTTATTTCTGCTGTAAACATGTTTATTTCTACTGTAAACGTGTTTATTCCTGCTGTAAACGTGTTTATTCCTGCTGTAAATGTGTTTATTTCTGCTGTAAATGTGTTTACTCCTGCTGTAAATGTGTTTATTTCTGCTGTAAATGTATTTATTCCTGCTGTAAACATGTTTATTCCTGCTGTAAATGTGTTTATTTCTGCTGTAAACGTGTTTATTTCTGCCGTAAACATGTTTATTTCTGCTGTAAACATATTTATTTCTGCTGTGAACATGTTTATTTCTGCTGTGAACGTGTTTATTTCGGCTGTAAACATGTTTATTTCGGCTGTAAACATGTTTATTTCTGCCGTAAACGTGTTTATTTCTGCTGTGAATATGTTTATTTCTGCTGTGAATATGTTTATTTCTGCTGTGAACATGTTTATTTCTGCTGTGAACATGTTTATTTCTGCTGTGAACGTGTTTATTTCTGCTGTAAACGTGTTTATTTCTGCTGTAAACGTGTTTATTTCTGCTGTAAACGTGTTTATTTCTGCTGTAAACATGTTTATTTCTGCTGTAAACATGTTTATTCCTGCTGTAAACATGTTTATTTCTGCTGTAAATGTGTTTATTTCTGCTGTAAATGTGTTTATTTCTGCTGTAAATGTGTTTATTTCTGCTGTAAATGTGTTTATTTCTGCTGTAAACGTGTTTATTTCTGCTGTAAATGTGTTTACTCCTGCTGTAAATGTGTTTATTTCTGCTGTAAATGTATTTATTCCTGCTGTAAACATGTTTATTTCTGCTGTAAACGTGTTTATTTCTGCTGTAAACATGCTTATTTCTGCTGTAAACATGTCTACTGTAAACGTGTTTATTTCTGCTGTAAACGTCTTTTTTTCTGCTGTAAACAGGTTCATTCCTGCTGTAAACATGTTTTTTCTGCTGTAAACATGTTTATTTTGGCTGTAAATGTGTTTTTTCCTGCTGTAAACATGTTTATTTCTGCTGTGAACATGTTTATTTCTGCTGTGAACATGTTTATTTCTGCTGTAAACATGTTTATTTCTGCTGTAAACATGTCTATTTCTGCTGTAAACATGTTTATTCCTGCTGTAAATGTGTTTATTTCTGCTGTAAATGTGTTTATTTCTGCTGTAAACATGTTTATTTCTGCTGTAAACATGTTTATTCCTGCTGTAAACGTGTTTATTTCTGCTGTAAACATGTTTATTTCTGCTGTAAACGTGTTTATTTCTGCTGTAAACGTGTTTACTCCTGCTGTAAACATTGTCTGGTGGATCTGTTGTCTGATAGATCTGTTGTCTGGTGGATCTGTTGTCTGATGGATCTGTTGTCTGATGGATCTATTGTCTGATGGATCTGTTGTCTGATGGATCTGTTGTCTGATGGATCTATTGTCTGATGGATATTTTGTCTGATGGATCTGTTTCTGATGGATCTGTTGAACAAGTTTTTCTGCTGTAAACATGTTTATTTCTGCTGTAAACGTGTTTATTTCTGCTGTAAACGTGTTTACTCCTGCTGTAAATGTGTTTATTTCTGTTGTAAATGTGTTTATTTCTGCTGTAAACGTGTTTACTCCTGCTGTAAACATGTTTATTTCGGCTGTAAACGTGTTTTTTCCTGCTGTAAATATGTTTATTTCTGCTGTAAACGTGTTTATTTCTGCTGTAAATGTGTTTATTTCTGCTGTAAACGTCTTTGTTTCGGCTGTAAACAGGTTCATTCCTGCTGTAAACATGTTTTTTCTGCTGTAAACATGTTTATTTCTGCTGTAAACATGTTTATTTCTGTTGTAAATGTGTTTATTTCTGCTGTAAATGTGTTTACTCCTGCTGTAAACGTGTTTACTCCTGCTGTAAACGTGTTTATTTCTACTGTAAACGTGTTTATTTCTGCTGTAAACATGTTTATTTCTGCTGTAAACATGTTTATTCCTGCTGTAAACGTGTTTATTTCTGCTGTAAATGTGTTTATTTCTGCTGTAAACGTGTTTATTTCTGCTGTAAACGTGTTTATTTCTGCCGTAAACATGTTTATTTCTGCTGTGAACGTGTTTATTTCTGCTGTGAACGTGTTTATTTCTGCTGTAAACGTGTTTATTTCTGCTGTAAACATGTTTATTTCTGCTGTAAACATGTTTATTTCTGCTGTGAACATGTTTATTTCTGCTGTGAACATGTTTATTTCAGCTGTAAACATGTTTATTTCTGCTGTAAACGTGTTTATTTCTGCCGTAAACGTGTTTATTTCTGCTGTGAATATGTTTATTTCTGCTGTAAACATGTTTATTTCTGCTGTGAACATGTTTATTTCTGCTGTGAACATGTTTATTTCTGCTGTAAATGTGTTTACTCCTGCTGTAAACATGTTTATTTCTGCTGTAAACATGTTTATTTTTGCTCTAAACGTGCTTATTCCTGCTGTAAACATGTTTATTTCTGCTGTAAACGTGTTTATTTCTGCTGTAAATGTGATTATTTATGCTGTAAACATGTCTATGTGTGATGTAAACGTGTTTATTTCGGCTGTAAACGTGTTTTTTCCTACTGTAAACATGTTTATTTTTGCTGTGAACATGTTTATTTCGGCTGTAAACGTCTTTGTTTCGGCTGTAAACAGGTTCATTCCTGCTGTAAACATGTTTTTTCTGCTGTAAACATGTTTATTTTGGCTGTAAATGTGTTTTTTCCTGCTGTAAACAAGTTTATTTCTGCTGTGAACATGTTTATTTCTGCTGTGAAAATGTTTATTTCAGCTGTAAACATGTTTATTTCTGCTGTAAACGTGTTTATTTCTGCTGTAAACGTGTTTATTTCTGCTGTAAACGTGTTTATTCCTGCTGTAAACATGTTTATTTCTGCTGTAAATGTGTTTATTTCTGCTGTAAACGTGTTTATTTCTGCTGTAAATGTGTTTACTCCTGCTGTAAATGTGTTTATTTCTGCTGTAAATGTATTTATTCCTGCTGTAAACATGTTTATTTCTGCTGTAAACATGTTTATTTCTGCCATAAACGTGTTTATTTCTGCTGTAAACATGTTTATTTCTGCTGTAAACATGTCTACTGTAAACGTGTTTATTTCTGCTGTAAACGTCTTTTTTTCTGCTGTAAACAGGTTCATTCCTGTTGTAAACATGTTTTTTTCTGCTGTAAACATGTTTATTTTGGCTGTAAATGTGTTTTTTCCTGCTGTAAACAAGTTTATTTCTGCTGTAAACATGTTCATTTCTGCTGTAAACATGTTTATTTCTGCTGTAAACATGTTTATTCCTGCTGTAAACGTGTTTATTCCTGCTGTAAACATGTTTATTTCTGCTGTAAATGTGTTTACTCCTGCTGTAAATGCGTTTATTTCTGCTGTAAATGTATTTATTCCTGCTGTAAACATGTTTATTTCTGCTGTAAACATGTTTATTTCTGCTGTAAACATGTTTATTTCTGCTGTGAACATGTTTATTTCTGCTGTGAACATGTTTATTTCAGCTGTAAACATGTTTATTTCTGCTGTAAACGTGTTTACTCCTGCTGTAAACGTGTTTATTTCTACTGTAAACGTGTTTATTTCTGCTGTAAACATGTTTATTTCTGCTGTAAACATGTTTATTCCTGCTGTAAACGTGTTTATTTCTGCTGTAAATGTGTTTATTTCTGATGTAAACGTGTTTATTTCTGATGTAAACGTGTTTATTTCTGCTTTAAACATGTTTATTTCTGCTGTAAACATGTTTATTTCTGCTGTGAACATGTTTATTTCAGCTGTAAACATGTTTATTTCTGCTGTAAACGTGTTTATTTCTGCCGTAAACGTGTTTATTTCTGCTGTGAATATGTTTATTTCTGCTGTAAACATGTTTATTTCTGCTGTGAACATGTTTATTTCTGCTGTGAACATGTTTATTTCTGCTGTAAATGTGTTTACTCCTGCTGTAAACATGTTTATTTCTGCTGTAAACATGTTTATTTTTGCTCTAAACGTGCTTATTCCTGCTGTAAACATGTTTATTTCTGCTGTAAACGTGTTTATTTCTGCTGTAAATGTGATTATTTATGCTGTAAACATGTCTATGTGTGATGTAAACGTGTTTATTTCGGCTGTAAACGTGTTTTTTCCTACTGTAAACATGTTTATTTTTGCTGTGAACATGTTTATTTCGGCTGTAAACGTCTTTGTTTCGGCTGTAAACAGGTTCATTCCTGCTGTAAACATGTTTTTTCTGCTGTAAACATGTTTATTTTGGCTGTAAATGTGTTTTTTCCTGCTGTAAACAAGTTTATTTCTGCTGTGAACATGTTTATTTCTGCTGTGAAAATGTTTATTTCAGCTGTAAACATGTTTATTTCTGCTGTAAACGTGTTTATTTCTGCTGTAAACGTGTTTATTTCTGCTGTAAACGTGTTTATTCCTGCTGTAAACATGTTTATTTCTGCTGTAAATGTGTTTTTTCCTGCTGTAAACAAGTTTATTTCTGCTGTAAACATGTACATTTCTGCTGTAAACATGTTTATTTCTGCTGTAAACATGTTTATTCCTGCTGTAAACGTGTTTATTCCTGCTGTAAACATGTTTATTTCTGCTGTAAATGTGTTTACTCCTGCTGTAAATGCGTTTATTTCTGCTGTAAATGTATTTATTCCTGCTGTAAACATGTTTATTTCTGCTGTAAACATGTTTATTTCTGCTGTAAACATGTTTATTTCTGCTGTGAACATGTTTATTTCTGCTGTGAACATGTTTATTTCAGCTGTAAACATGTTTATTTCTGCTGTAAACGTGTTTACTCCTGCTGTAAACGTGTTTATTTCTACTGTAAACGTGTTTATTTCCGCTGTAAACATGTTTATTTCTGCTGTAAACATGTTTATTCCTGCTGTAAACGTGTTTATTTCTGCTGTAAATGTGTTTATTTCTGATGTAAACGTGTTTATTTCTGATGTAAACGTGTTTATTTCTGCTTTAAACATGTTTATTTCTGCTGTAAACATGTTTATTTCTGCTGTGAACATGTTTATTTCTGCTGTGAACGTGTTTATTTCTGCTGTAAACATGTTTATTTTTGCTGTAAACGTGTTTTTTTCTGCTGTAAACATGTTTATTTCTGCTGTAAACATGTTTATTTCTACTGTAAACGTGTTTATTTCCGCTGTAAACATGTTTATTTCTGCTGTAAACATGTTTATTCCTGCTGTAAACGTGTTTATTTCTGCTGTAAATGTGTTTATTTCTGATGTAAACGTGTTTATTTCTGCTGTAAACATGTCTATTTCTGCTGTAAACATGTTTATTCCTGCTGTAAATGTGTTTATTTCTGCTGTAAATGTGTTTATTTCTGCTGTAAACATGTTTATTTCTGCTGTAAACATGTTTATTCCTGCTGTAAACGTGTTTATTTCTGCTGTAAACATGTTTATTTCTGCTGTAAACGTGTTTATTTCTGCTGTAAACGTGTTTACTCCTGCTGTAAACATTGTCTGGTGGATCTGTTGTCTGATAGATCTGTTGTCTGGTGGATCTGTTGTCTGATGGATCTGTTGTCTGATGGATCTATTGTCTGATGGATCTGTTGTCTGATGGATCTGTTGTCTGATGGATCTATTGTCTGATGGATATTTTGTCTGATGGATCTGTTTCTGATGGATCTGTTGAACAAGTTTTTCTGCTGTAAACATGTTTATTTCTGCTGTAAACGTGTTTATTTCTGCTGTAAACGTGTTTACTCCTGCTGTAAATGTGTTTATTTCTGTTGTAAATGTGTTTATTTCTGCTGTAAACGTGTTTACTCCTGCTGTAAACATGTTTATTTCGGCTGTAAACGTGTTTTTTCCTGCTGTAAATATGTTTATTTCTGCTGTAAACGTGTTTATTTCTGCTGTAAATGTGTTTATTTCTGCTGTAAACGTCTTTGTTTCGGCTGTAAACAGGTTCATTCCTGCTGTAAACATGTTTTTTCTGCTGTAAACATGTTTATTTCTGCTGTAAACATGTTTATTTCTGTTGTAAATGTGTTTATTTCTGCTGTAAATGTGTTTACTCCTGCTGTAAACGTGTTTACTCCTGCTGTAAACGTGTTTATTTCTACTGTAAACGTGTTTATTTCTGCTGTAAACATGTTTATTTCTGCTGTAAACATGTTTATTCCTGCTGTAAACGTGTTTATTTCTGCTGTAAATGTGTTTATTTCTGCTGTAAACGTGTTTATTTCTGCTGTAAACGTGTTTATTTCTGCCGTAAACATGTTTATTTCTGCTGTGAACGTGTTTATTTCTGCTGTGAACGTGTTTATTTCTGCTGTAAACGTGTTTATTTCTGCTGTAAACATGTTTATTTCTGCTGTAAACATGTTTATTTCTGCTGTGAACATGTTTATTTCTGCTGTGAACATGTTTATTTCAGCTGTAAACATGTTTATTTCTGCTGTAAACGTGTTTATTTCTGCCGTAAACGTGTTTATTTCTGCTGTGAATATGTTTATTTCTGCTGTAAACATGTTTATTTCTGCTGTGAACATGTTTATTTCTGCTGTGAACATGTTTATTTCTGCTGTAAATGTGTTTACTCCTGCTGTAAACATGTTTATTTCTGCTGTAAACATGTTTATTTTTGCTCTAAACGTGCTTATTCCTGCTGTAAACATGTTTATTTCTGCTGTAAACGTGTTTATTTCTGCTGTAAATGTGATTATTTATGCTGTAAACATGTCTATGTGTGATGTAAACGTGTTTATTTCGGCTGTAAACGTGTTTTTTCCTACTGTAAACATGTTTATTTTTGCTGTGAACATGTTTATTTCGGCTGTAAACGTCTTTGTTTCGGCTGTAAACAGGTTCATTCCTGCTGTAAACATGTTTTTTCTGCTGTAAACATGTTTATTTTGGCTGTAAATGTGTTTTTTCCTGCTGTAAACAAGTTTATTTCTGCTGTGAACATGTTTATTTCTGCTGTGAAAATGTTTATTTCAGCTGTAAACATGTTTATTTCTGCTGTAAACGTGTTTATTTCTGCTGTAAACGTGTTTATTTCTGCTGTAAACGTGTTTATTCCTGCTGTAAACATGTTTATTTCTGCTGTAAATGTGTTTATTTCTGCTGTAAACGTGTTTATTTCTGCTGTAAATGTGTTTACTCCTGCTGTAAATGTGTTTATTTCTGCTGTAAATGTATTTATTCCTGCTGTAAACATGTTTATTTCTGCTGTAAACATGTTTATTTCTGCCATAAACGTGTTTATTTCTGCTGTAAACATGTTTATTTCTGCTGTAAACATGTCTACTGTAAACGTGTTTATTTCTGCTGTAAACGTCTTTTTTTCTGCTGTAAACAGGTTCATTCCTGTTGTAAACATGTTTTTTTCTGCTGTAAACATGTTTATTTTGGCTGTAAATGTGTTTTTTCCTGCTGTAAACAAGTTTATTTCTGCTGTAAACATGTTCATTTCTGCTGTAAACATGTTTATTTCTGCTGTAAACATGTTTATTCCTGCTGTAAACGTGTTTATTCCTGCTGTAAACATGTTTATTTCTGCTGTAAATGTGTTTACTCCTGCTGTAAATGCGTTTATTTCTGCTGTAAATGTATTTATTCCTGCTGTAAACATGTTTATTTCTGCTGTAAACATGTTTATTTCTGCTGTAAACATGTTTATTTCTGCTGTGAACATGTTTATTTCTGCTGTGAACATGTTTATTTCAGCTGTAAACATGTTTATTTCTGCTGTAAACGTGTTTACTCCTGCTGTAAACGTGTTTATTTCTACTGTAAACGTGTTTATTTCTGCTGTAAACATGTTTATTTCTGCTGTAAACATGTTTATTCCTGCTGTAAACGTGTTTATTTCTGCTGTAAATGTGTTTATTTCTGATGTAAACGTGTTTATTTCTGATGTAAACGTGTTTATTTCTGCTTTAAACATGTTTATTTCTGCTGTAAACATGTTTATTTCTGCTGTGAACATGTTTATTTCAGCTGTAAACATGTTTATTTCTGCTGTAAACGTGTTTATTTCTGCCGTAAACGTGTTTATTTCTGCTGTGAATATGTTTATTTCTGCTGTAAACATGTTTATTTCTGCTGTGAACATGTTTATTTCTGCTGTGAACATGTTTATTTCTGCTGTAAATGTGTTTACTCCTGCTGTAAACATGTTTATTTCTGCTGTAAACATGTTTATTTTTGCTCTAAACGTGCTTATTCCTGCTGTAAACATGTTTATTTCTGCTGTAAACGTGTTTATTTCTGCTGTAAATGTGATTATTTATGCTGTAAACATGTCTATGTGTGATGTAAACGTGTTTATTTCGGCTGTAAACGTGTTTTTTCCTACTGTAAACATGTTTATTTTTGCTGTGAACATGTTTATTTCGGCTGTAAACGTCTTTGTTTCGGCTGTAAACAGGTTCATTCCTGCTGTAAACATGTTTTTTCTGCTGTAAACATGTTTATTTTGGCTGTAAATGTGTTTTTTCCTGCTGTAAACAAGTTTATTTCTGCTGTGAACATGTTTATTTCTGCTGTGAAAATGTTTATTTCAGCTGTAAACATGTTTATTTCTGCTGTAAACGTGTTTATTTCTGCTGTAAACGTGTTTATTTCTGCTGTAAACGTGTTTATTCCTGCTGTAAACATGTTTATTTCTGCTGTAAATGTGTTTTTTCCTGCTGTAAACAAGTTTATTTCTGCTGTAAACATGTACATTTCTGCTGTAAACATGTTTATTTCTGCTGTAAACATGTTTATTCCTGCTGTAAACGTGTTTATTCCTGCTGTAAACATGTTTATTTCTGCTGTAAATGTGTTTACTCCTGCTGTAAATGCGTTTATTTCTGCTGTAAATGTATTTATTCCTGCTGTAAACATGTTTATTTCTGCTGTAAACATGTTTATTTCTGCTGTAAACATGTTTATTTCTGCTGTGAACATGTTTATTTCTGCTGTGAACATGTTTATTTCAGCTGTAAACATGTTTATTTCTGCTGTAAACGTGTTTACTCCTGCTGTAAACGTGTTTATTTCTACTGTAAACGTGTTTATTTCCGCTGTAAACATGTTTATTTCTGCTGTAAACATGTTTATTCCTGCTGTAAACGTGTTTATTTCTGCTGTAAATGTGTTTATTTCTGATGTAAACGTGTTTATTTCTGATGTAAACGTGTTTATTTCTGCTTTAAACATGTTTATTTCTGCTGTAAACATGTTTATTTCTGCTGTGAACATGTTTATTTCTGCTGTGAACGTGTTTATTTCTGCTGTAAACATGTTTATTTTTGCTGTAAACGTGTTTTTTTCTGCTGTAAACATGTTTATTTCTGCTGTAAACATGTTTATTTCTGCTGTAAACATGTTCATTTCTGCTGTAAACATGTTTATTTCTGCTGTAAACATGTTTATTCCTGCTGTAAACGTGTTTATTCCTGCTGTAAACATGTTTATTTCTGCTGTAAATGTGTTTACTCCTGCTGTAAATGCGTTTATTTCTGCTGTAAATGTATTTATTCCTGCTGTAAACATGTTTATTCCTGCTGTAAACGTGTTTATTCCTGCTGTAAACATGTTTATTTCTGCTGTAAATGTGTTTACTCCTGCTGTAAACATGTTTATTTCTGCTGTAAACATGTTTATTTTTGCTGTAAACGTGTTTATTCCTGCTGTAAACACGTTTATTTCTGCTGTAAACACGTTTATTTCTGCTGTAAACGTGTTTATTTCTGCTGTAAACGTGTTTATTTCTGCTGTAAATGTGTTTATTTCTGCTGTAAATGTGTTTATTTCTGCTGTAAACGTGTTTATTTCTGCTGTAAACGTGTTTATTTCTGCTGTAAATGTGTTTATTTCTGCTGTAAACGTGTTTATTTCTGCTGTAAATGTGTTTATTTCTGCTGTAAACGTCTTTGTTTCGGCTGTAAACAGGTTCATTCCTGCTGTAAACATGTTTTTTCTGCTGTAAACATGTTTATTTTGGCTGTAAATGTGTTTTTTCCTGCTGTAAACAAGTTTATTTCTGCTGTGAACATGTTTATTTCGGCTGTAAACGTGTTTTTTCCTGCTGTAAACATGTTTATTTCTGCTGTAAACATGTTTATTTCTACTGTAAACGTGTTTATTTCTGCTGTAAACATGTTTATTTCTGCTGTAAACATGTTTATTTCTGCTGTAAACATGTTTATTTCTGCTGTAAACATGTTTATTTCTGCTGTAAATGTGTTTATTTCTGCTGTAAACGTGTTTACTCCTGCTGTAAACGTGTTTATTTCTACTGTAAACGTGTTTATTTCTGCTGTAAACATGTTTATTTCTGCTGTAAACATGTTTATTTCTGCTGTAAACATGTTTATTTCTGCTGTAAACATGTTTATTTCTGCTGTAAACATGTTTATTTCTGCTGTGAACATGTTTATTTCTGCTGTGAACATGTTTATTTCTGCCGTAAACGTCTTTATTTCTGCTGTAAACATGTTTATTTTTGCTGTAAACATGTTTATTTTTGCTCTAAACGTGCTTATTCCTGCTGTAAACATGTTTATTTCTGCTGTAAACGTGTTTATTTCTGCTGTAAATGTGATTATTTATGCTGTAAACATGTCTATGTGTGATGTAAACGTGTTTATTTCGGCTGTAAACGTGTTTTTTCCTACTGTAAACATGTTTATTTTTGCTGTGAACATGTTTATTTCGGCTGTAAACGTCTTTGTTTCGGCTGTAAACAGGTTCATTCCTGCTGTAAACATGTTTTTTCTGCTGTAAACATGTTTATTTTGGCTGTAAATGTGTTTTTTCCTGCTGTAAACAAGTTTATTTCTGCTGTGAACATGTTTATTTCTGCTGTGAAAATGTTTATTTCAGCTGTAAACATGTTTATTTCTGCTGTAAACGTGTTTATTTCTGCTGTAAACGTGTTTATTTCTGCTGTAAACATGTTTATTCCTGCTGTAAACATGTTTATTTCTGCTGTAAATGTGTTTATTTCTGCTGTAAACGTGTTTATTTCTGCTGTAAATGTGTTTACTCCTGCTGTAAATGTGTTTATTTCTGCTGTAAATGTATTTATTCCTGCTGTAAACATGTTTATTTCTGCTGTAAACATGTTTATTTCTGCCATAAACGTGTTTATTTCTGCTGTAAACATGTTTATTTCTGCTGTAAACATGTCTACTGTAAACGTGTTTATTTCTGCTGTAAACGTCTTTTTTTCTGCTGTAAACAGGTTCATTCCTGTTGTAAACATGTTTTTTTCTGCTGTAAACATGTCTACTGTAAACGTGTTTATTTCTGCTGTAAACGTCTTTTTTTCTGCTGTAAACAGGTTCATTCCTGTTGTAAACATGTTTTTTTCTGCTGTAAACATGTTTATTTTGGCTGTAAATGTGTTTTTTCCTGCTGTAAACAAGTTTATTTCTGCTGTAAACATGTTCATTTCTGCTGTAAACATGTTTATTTCTGCTGTAAACATGTTTATTCCTGCTGTAAACGTGTTTATTCCTGCTGTAAACATGTTTATTTCTGCTGTAAATGTGTTTACTCCTGCTGTAAATGCGTTTATTTCTGCTGTAAATGTATTTATTCCTGCTGTAAACATGTTTATTTCTGCTGTAAACATGTTTATTTCTGCTGTAAACATGTTTATTTCTGCTGTGAACATGTTTATTTCTGCTGTGAACATGTTTATTTCAGCTGTAAACATGTTTATTTCTGCTGTAAACGTGTTTACTCCTGCTGTAAACGTGTTTATTTCTACTGTAAACGTGTTTATTTCTGCTGTAAACATGTTTATTTCTGCTGTAAACATGTTTATTCCTGCTGTAAACGTGTTTATTTCTGCTGTAAATGTGTTTATTTCTGATGTAAACGTGTTTATTTCTGATGTAA
This sequence comes from Telmatherina bonti, assembly GCF_933228915.1. NCBI lineage: Eukaryota > Metazoa > Chordata > Actinopteri > Atheriniformes > Telmatherinidae > Telmatherina > Telmatherina bonti. The sequence continues at coordinate 2,747,282 of NC_136615.1, forward strand.
ACGTGTTTATTTCTGCTTTAAACATGTTTATTTCTGCTGTAAACATGTTTATTTCTGCTGTGAACATGTTTATTTCAGCTGTAAACATGTTTATTTCTGCTGTAAACGTGTTTATTTCTGCCGTAAACGTGTTTATTTCTGCTGTGAATATGTTTATTTCTGCTGTAAACATGTTTATTTCTGCTGTGAACATGTTTATTTCTGCTGTGAACATGTTTATTTCTGCTGTAAATGTGTTTACTCCTGCTGTAAACATGTTTATTTCTGCTGTAAACATGTTTATTTTTGCTCTAAACGTGCTTATTCCTGCTGTAAACATGTTTATTTCTGCTGTAAACGTGTTTATTTCTGCTGTAAATGCGATTATTTATGCTGTAAACATGTCTATGTGTGATGTAAACGTGTTTATTTCGGCTGTAAACGTGTTTTTTCCTACTGTAAACATGTTTATTTTTGCTGTGAACATGTTTATTTCGGCTGTAAACGTCTTTGTTTCGGCTGTAAACAGGTTCATTCCTGCTGTAAACATGTTTTTTCTGCTGTAAACATGTTTATTTTGGCTGTAAATGTGTTTTTTCCTGCTGTAAACAAGTTTATTTCTGCTGTGAACATGTTTATTTCTGCTGTGAAAATGTTTATTTCAGCTGTAAACATGTTTATTTCTGCTGTAAACGTGTTTATTTCTGCTGTAAACGTGTTTATTTCTGCTGTAAACGTGTTTATTCCTGCTGTAAACATGTTTATTTCTGCTGTAAATGTGTTTTTTCCTGCTGTAAACAAGTTTATTTCTGCTGTAAACATGTACATTTCTGCTGTAAACATGTTTATTTCTGCTGTAAACATGTTTATTCCTGCTGTAAACGTGTTTATTCCTGCTGTAAACATGTTTATTTCTGCTGTAAATGTGTTTACTCCTGCTGTAAATGCGTTTATTTCTGCTGTAAATGTATTTATTCCTGCTGTAAACATGTTTATTTCTGCTGTAAACATGTTTATTTCTGCTGTAAACATGTTTATTTCTGCTGTGAACATGTTTATTTCTGCTGTGAACATGTTTATTTCAGCTGTAAACATGTTTATTTCTGCTGTAAACGTGTTTACTCCTGCTGTAAACGTGTTTATTTCTACTGTAAACGTGTTTATTTCTGCTGTAAACATGTTTATTTCTGCTGTAAACATGTTTATTCCTGCTGTAAACGTGTTTATTTCTGCTGTAAATGTGTTTATTTCTGATGTAAACGTGTTTATTTCTGATGTAAACGTGTTTATTTCTGCTTTAAACATGTTTATTTCTGCTGTAAACATGTTTATTTCTGCTGTGAACATGTTTATTTCTGCTGTGAACGTGTTTATTTCTGCTGTAAACATGTTTATTTTTGCTGTAAACGTGTTTTTTTCTGCTGTAAACATGTTTATTTCTGCTGTAAACATGTTTATTTCTGCTGTAAACATGTTCATTTCTGCTGTAAACATGTTTATTTCTGCTGTAAACATGTTTATTCCTGCTGTAAACGTGTTTATTCCTGCTGTAAACATGTTTATTTCTGCTGTAAATGTGTTTACTCCTGCTGTAAATGCGTTTATTTCTGCTGTAAATGTATTTATTCCTGCTGTAAACATGTTTATTCCTGCTGTAAACGTGTTTATTCCTGCTGTAAACATGTTTATTTCTGCTGTAAATGTGTTTACTCCTGCTGTAAACATGTTTATTTCTGCTGTAAACATGTTTATTTTTGCTGTAAACGTGTTTATTCCTGCTGTAAACACGTTTATTTCTGCTGTAAACACGTTTATTTCTGCTGTAAACGTGTTTATTTCTGCTGTAAACGTGTTTATTTCTGCTGTAAATGTGTTTATTTCTGCTGTAAATGTGTTTATTTCTGCTGTAAACGTGTTTATTTCTGCTGTAAACGTGTTTATTTCTGCTGTAAATGTGTTTATTTCTGCTGTAAACGTGTTTATTTCTGCTGTAAATGTGTTTATTTCTGCTGTAAACGTCTTTGTTTCGGCTGTAAACAGGTTCATTCCTGCTGTAAACATGTTTTTTCTGCTGTAAAGATGTTTATTTTGGCTGTAAATGTGTTTTTTCCTGCTGTAAACAAGTTTATTTCTGCTGTGAACATGTTTATTTCGGCTGTAAACGTGTTTTTTCCTGCTGTAAACATGTTTATTTCTGCTGTAAACATGTTTATTTCTACTGTAAACGTGTTTATTTCTGCTGTAAACATGTTTATTTCTGCTGTAAACATGTTTATTTCTGCTGTAAACATGTTTATTTCTGCTGTAAACATGTTTATTTCTGCTGTAAATGTGTTTATTTCTGCTGTAAACGTGTTTACTCCTGCTGTAAACGTGTTTATTTCTACTGTAAACGTGTTTATTTCTGCTGTAAACATGTTTATTTCTGCTGTAAACATGTTTATTCCTGCTGTAAACGTGTTTATTTCTGCTGTAAATGTGTTTATTTCTGATGTAAACGTGTTTATTTCTGCTGTAAACATGTTTATTTCTGCTTTAAACATGTTTATTTCTGCTGTAAACATGTTTATTTCTGCTGTGAACATGTTTATTTCTGCTGTGAACGTGTTTATTTCTGCTGTAAACGTGTTTATTTCTGCTGTAAACATGTTTATTTCTGCTGTAAACATGTTTATTTCTGCTGTAAACATGTTTATTTCTGCTGTGAACATGTTTATTTCTGCTGTGAACATGTTTATTTCTGCCGTAAACGTCTTTATTTCTGCTGTGAATATGTTTATTTCTGCTGTAAACATGTTTATTTCTGCTGTAAACATGTTTATTTCTGCTGTAAACATGTTTATTTCTGCTGTGAACATGTTTATTTCTGCTGTGAACATGTTTATTTCAGCTGTAAACATGTTTATTTCTGCTGTAAACGTGTTTACTCCTGCTGTAAACGTGTTTATTTCTACTGTAAACGTGTTTATTTCTGCTGTAAACATGTTTATTTCTGCTGTAAACATGTTTATTCCTGCTGTAAACGTGTTTATTTCTGCTGTAAATGTGTTTATTTCTGATGTAAACGTGTTTATTTCTGATGTAAACGTGTTTATTTCTGCTTTAAACATGTTTATTTCTGCTGTAAACATGTTTATTTCTGCTGTGAACATGTTTATTTCTGCTGTGAACGTGTTTATTTCTGCTGTAAACATGTTTATTTTTGCTGTAAACGTGTTTTTTTCTGCTGTAAACATGTTTATTTCTGCTGTAAACATGTTTATTTCTGCTGTAAACATGTTCATTTCTGCTGTAAACATGTTTATTTCTGCTGTAAACATGTTTATTCCTGCTGTAAACGTGTTTATTCCTGCTGTAAACATGTTTATTTCTGCTGTAAATGTGTTTACTCCTGCTGTAAATGCGTTTATTTCTGCTGTAAATGTATTTATTCCTGCTGTAAACATGTTTATTCCTGCTGTAAACGTGTTTATTCCTGCTGTAAACATGTTTATTTCTGCTGTAAATGTGTTTACTCCTGCTGTAAACATGTTTATTTCTGCTGTAAACATGTTTATTTTTGCTGTAAACGTGTTTATTCCTGCTGTAAACACGTTTATTTCTGCTGTAAACACGTTTATTTCTGCTGTAAACGTGTTTATTTCTGCTGTAAACGTGTTTATTTCTGCTGTAAATGTGTTTATTTCTGCTGTAAATGTGTTTATTTCTGCTGTAAACGTGTTTATTTCTGCTGTAAACGTGTTTATTTCTGCTGTAAATGTGTTTATTTCTGCTGTAAACGTGTTTATTTCTGCTGTAAATGTGTTTATTTCTGCTGTAAACGTCTTTGTTTCGGCTGTAAACAGGTTCATTCCTGCTGTAAACATGTTTTTTCTGCTGTAAACATGTTTATTTTGGCTGTAAATGTGTTTTTTCCTGCTGTAAACAAGTTTATTTCTGCTGTGAACATGTTTATTTCGGCTGTAAACGTGTTTTTTCCTGCTGTAAACATGTTTATTTCTGCTGTAAACATGTTTATTTCTACTGTAAACGTGTTTATTTCTGCTGTAAACATGTTTATTTCTGCTGTAAACATGTTTATTTCTGCTGTAAACATGTTTATTTCTGCTGTAAACATGTTTATTTCTGCTGTAAATGTGTTTATTTCTGCTGTAAACGTGTTTACTCCTGCTGTAAACGTGTTTATTTCTACTGTAAACGTGTTTATTTTTGCTGTAAACATGTTTATTTCTGCTGTAAACATGTTTATTCCTGCTGTAAACGTGTTTATTTCTGCTGTAAATGTGTTTATTTCTGATGTAAACGTGTTTATTTCTGCTGTAAACATGTTTATTTCTGCTTTAAACATGTTTATTTCTGCTGTAAACATGTTTATTTCTGCTGTGAACATGTTTATTTCTGCTGTGAACGTGTTTATTTCTGCTGTAAACGTGTTTATTTCTGCTGTAAACATGTTTATTTCTGCTGTAAACATGTTTATTTCTGCTGTGAACATGTTTATTTCTGCTGTGAACATGTTTATTTCTGCCGTAAACGTCTTTATTTCTGCTGTGAATATGTTTATTTCTGCTGTAAACATGTTTATTTCTGCTGTGAACATGTTTATTTCTGCTGTGAACATGTTTTTTCCTGCTGTAAACATGTTTATTTCTGCTGTAAACATGTTTATTTCTGCCGTAAACGTGTTTATTTCTGCTGTAAACATGTTTATTTCTGCTGTAAACATGTTTATTTCTGTTGTAAATGTGTTTATTCCTGCTGTAAACGTGTTTACTCCTGCTGTAAACGTGTATTTCTACTGTAAACGTGTTTATTTCTGCTGTAAACATGTTTATTTCTGCTGTAAACATGTTTATTTCTGCTGTAAACGTGTTTATTCCTGCTGTAAACGTGTTTATTTCTGCTGTAAATGTGTTTATTTCTGCTGTAAACGTGTTTATTTCTGCTGTAAATGTGTTTATTTCTGCTGTTAACGTCTTTGTTTCGGCTGTAAACAGGTTCATTCCTGCTGTAAACATGTTTTTTCTGCTGTAAACATGTTTATTTTGGCTGTAAATGTGTTTTTTCCTGCTGTAAACAAGTTTTTTCCTGCTGTAAACATGTTTATTTCTGCTGTAAACATGTTTATTTCTACTGTAAACGTGTTTATTTCTGCTATAAACGTGTTTATTTCTGCTGTAAACATGTTTATTTCTGCTGTAAACATGTTTATTTCTGCTGTAAACATGTTTATTTCTGTTGTAAATGTGTTTATTTCTGCTGTAAACGTGTTTACTCCTGCTGTAAACGTGTTTACTCCTGCTGTAAACGTGTTTACTCCTGCTGTAAACGTGTTTATTTCTACTGTAAACGTGTTTATTTCTGCTGTAAACATGTTTATTTCTGCTGTAAACATGTTTATTCCTGCTGTAAACGTGTTTATTTCTGCTGTAAATGTGTTTATTTCTGATGTAAACGTGTTTATTTCTTCTGTAAACGTGTTTATTTCTGCTTTAAACATGTTTATTTCTGCTGTGAACATGTTTATTTCTGCTGTGAACGTGTTTATTTCTGCTGTAAACATGTTTATTTCTGCTGTAAACATGTTTATTTCTGCTGTGAACATGTTTATTTCTGCCGTAAACGTCTTTATTTCTGCTGTGAATATGTTTATTTCTGCTGTGAACATGTTTATTTCTGCTGTGAACATGTTTATTTCTGCTGTGAACATGTTTATTTCTGCTGTAAATGTGTTTACTCCTGCTGTAAACATCTTTATTTCTGCTGTAAACATGTTTATTTTTGCTGTAAACGTGTTTATTCCTGCTGTAAACACGTTTATTTCTGCTGTAAACGTGTTTATTTCTGCTGTAAATGTGATTATTTATGCTGTAAACATGTCTATGTGTGATGTAAACGTGTTTATTTCGGCTGTAAACGTGTTTTTTCCTACTGTAAACATGTTTTTTCTGCTGTAAACATGTTTATTTTGGCTGTAAATGTGTTTTTTCCTGCTGTAAACATGTTTATTTCTGCTGTGAACATGTTTATTTCTGCTGTAAACATGTTTATTTCTGCTGTAAACATGTTTATTTCTGTTGTAAATGTGTTTATTTCTGCTGTAAACGTGTTTACTCCTGCTGTAAACGTGTTTACTCCTGCTGTAAACGTGTTTATTTCTACTGTAAACGTGTTTATTTCTGCTGTAAACATGTTTATTTCTGCTGTAAACATGTTTATTCCTGCTGTAAACGTGTTTATTTCTGCTGTAAACGTGTTTATTTCTGCCGTAAACATGTTTATTTCTGCTGTAAACATGTTTATTTCTGCTGTAAACATGTTTATTCCTGCTGTAAACGTGTTTATTCCTGCTGTAAACGTGTTTATTTCTGATGTAAACGTGTTTATTTCTGCCGTAAACGTGTTTATTTCTGCCGTAAACATGTTTATTTCTGCCGTAAACATGTTTGTGCTGTGAACATGTTTATTTCTGCTGTGAACGTGTTTATTTCTGCTGTAAACATGTTTATTTCTGCTGTAAACATGTTTATTTCTGCTGTGAACATGTTTATTTCTGCTGTGAACATGTTTATTTCAGCTGTAAACATGTTTATTTCAGCTGTAAACATGTTTATTTCTGCTGTAAACATGTTTATTTCTGCCGTAAACGTCTTTATTTCTGCTGTGAATATGTTTATTTTTGCTGTAAACGTGTTTACTCCTGCTGTAAACGTGTTTACTCCTGCTGTAAACGTGTATTTCTACTGTAAACGTGTTTATTTCTGCTGTAAACATGTTTATTTCTGCTGTAAACGTGTTTATTCCTGCTGTAAACGTGTTTATTTCTGCTGTAAATGTGTTTATTTCTGCTGTTAACGTCTTTGTTTCGGGTGTAAACAGGTTCATTCCTGCTGTAAACATGTTTATTTCTGCTGTGAACATGTTTATTTCAGCTGTAAACATGTTTATTTCTGCTGTGAACATGTTTATTTCAGCTGTAAACATGTTTATTTCTGCTGTAAACATGTTTATTTCTGCCGTAAACGTCTTTATTTCTGCTGTGAATATGTTTATTTTTGCTGTAAACGTGTTTACTCCTGCTGTAAACGTGTTTACTCCTGCTGTAAACGTGTATTTCTACTGTAAACGTGTTTATTTCTGCTGTAAACATGTATATTTCAGCTGTAAACATGTTTATTTCTGCTGTAAACGTGTTTTTTTCTGCTGTAAACATGTTTATTTCTGCTGTAAACATGTTTATTTCTGCTGTAAACATGTTCATTTCTGCTGTAAACATGTTTATTTCTGCTGTAAACATGTTTATTCCTGCTGTAAACGTGTTTATTCCTGCTGTAAACATGTTTATTTCTGCTGTAAATGTGTTTACTCCTGCTGTAAATGCGTTTATTTCTGCTGTAAATGTATTTATTCCTGCTGTAAACATGTTTATTCCTGCTGTAAACGTGTTTATTCCTGCTGTAAACATGTTTATTTCTGCTGTAAATGTGTTTACTCCTGCTGTAAACATGTTTATTTCTGCTGTAAACATGTTTATTTTTGCTGTAAACGTGTTTATTCCTGCTGTAAACACGTTTATTTCTGCTGTAAACACGTTTATTTCTGCTGTAAACGTGTTTATTTCTGCTGTAAACGTGTTTATTTCTGCTGTAAATGTGTTTATTTCTGCTGTAAATGTGTTTATTTCTGCTGTAAACGTGTTTATTTCTGCTGTAAACGTGTTTATTTCTGCTGTAAATGTGTTTATTTCTGCTGTAAACGTGTTTATTTCTGCTGTAAATGTGTTTATTTCTGCTGTAAACGTCTTTGTTTCGGCTGTAAACAGGTTCATTCCTGCTGTAAACATGTTTTTTCTGCTGTAAACATGTTTATTTTGGCTGTAAATGTGTTTTTTCCTGCTGTAAACAAGTTTATTTCTGCTGTGAACATGTTTATTTCGGCTGTAAACGTGTTTTTTCCTGCTGTAAACATGTTTATTTCTGCTGTAAACATGTTTATTTCTACTGTAAACGTGTTTATTTCTGCTGTAAACATGTTTATTTCTGCTGTAAACATGTTTATTTCTGCTGTAAACATGTTTATTTCTGCTGTAAACATGTTTATTTCTGCTGTAAATGTGTTTATTTCTGCTGTAAACGTGTTTACTCCTGCTGTAAACGTGTTTATTTCTACTGTAAACGTGTTTATTTTTGCTGTAAACATGTTTATTTCTGCTGTAAACATGTTTATTCCTGCTGTAAACGTGTTTATTTCTGCTGTAAATGTGTTTATTTCTGATGTAAACGTGTTTATTTCTGCTGTAAACATGTTTATTTCTGCTTTAAACATGTTTATTTCTGCTGTAAACATGTTTATTTCTGCTGTGAACATGTTTATTTCTGCTGTGAACGTGTTTATTTCTGCTGTAAACGTGTTTATTTCTGCTGTAAACATGTTTATTTCTGCTGTAAACATGTTTATTTCTGCTGTGAACATGTTTATTTCTGCTGTGAACATGTTTATTTCTGCCGTAAACGTCTTTATTTCTGCTGTGAATATGTTTATTTCTGCTGTAAACATGTTTATTTCTGCTGTGAACATGTTTATTTCTGCTGTGAACATGTTTTTTCCTGCTGTAAACATGTTTATTTCTGCTGTAAACATGTTTATTTCTGCCGTAAACGTGTTTATTTCTGCTGTAAACATGTTTATTTCTGCTGTAAACATGTTTATTTCTGTTGTAAATGTGTTTATTCCTGCTGTAAACGTGTTTACTCCTGCTGTAAACGTGTATTTCTACTGTAAACGTGTTTATTTCTGCTGTAAACATGTTTATTTCTGCTGTAAACATGTTTATTTCTGCTGTAAACGTGTTTATTCCTGCTGTAAACGTGTTTATTTCTGCTGTAAATGTGTTTATTTCTGCTGTAAACGTGTTTATTTCTGCTGTAAATGTGTTTATTTCTGCTGTTAACGTCTTTGTTTCGGCTGTAAACAGGTTCATTCCTGCTGTAAACATGTTTTTTCTGCTGTAAACATGTTTATTTTGGCTGTAAATGTGTTTTTTCCTGCTGTAAACAAGTTTTTTCCTGCTGTAAACATGTTTATTTCTGCTGTAAACATGTTTATTTCTACTGTAAACGTGTTTATTTCTGCTATAAACGTGTTTATTTCTGCTGTAAACATGTTTATTTCTGCTGTAAACATGTTTATTTCTGCTGTAAACATGTTTATTTCTGTTGTAAATGTGTTTATTTCTGCTGTAAACGTGTTTACTCCTGCTGTAAACGTGTTTACTCCTGCTGTAAACGTGTTTACTCCTGCTGTAAACGTGTTTATTTCTACTGTAAACGTGTTTATTTCTGCTGTAAACATGTTTATTTCTGCTGTAAACATGTTTATTCCTGCTGTAAACGTGTTTATTTCTGCTGTAAATGTGTTTATTTCTGATGTAAACGTGTTTATTTCTTCTGTAAACGTGTTTATTTCTGCTTTAAACATGTTTATTTCTGCTGTGAACATGTTTATTTCTGCTGTGAACGTGTTTATTTCTGCTGTAAACATGTTTATTTCTGCTGTAAACATGTTTATTTCTGCTGTGAACATGTTTATTTCTGCCGTAAACGTCTTTATTTCTGCTGTGAATATGTTTATTTCTGCTGTGAACATGTTTATTTCTGCTGTGAACATGTTTATTTCTGCTGTGAACATGTTTATTTCTGCTGTAAATGTGTTTACTCCTGCTGTAAACATCTTTATTTCTGCTGTAAACATGTTTATTTTTGCTGTAAACGTGTTTATTCCTGCTGTAAACACGTTTATTTCTGCTGTAAACGTGTTTATTTCTGCTGTAAATGTGATTATTTATGCTGTAAACATGTCTATGTGTGATGTAAACGTGTTTATTTCGGCTGTAAACGTGTTTTTTCCTACTGTAAACATGTTTTTTCTGCTGTAAACATGTTTATTTTGGCTGTAAATGTGTTTTTTCCTGCTGTAAACATGTTTATTTCTGCTGTGAACATGTTTATTTCTGCTGTAAACATGTTTATTTCTGCTGTAAACATGTTTATTTCTGTTGTAAATGTGTTTATTTCTGCTGTAAACGTGTTTACTCCTGCTGTAAACGTGTTTACTCCTGCTGTAAACGTGTTTATTTCTACTGTAAACGTGTTTATTTCTGCTGTAAACATGTTTATTTCTGCTGTAAACATGTTTATTCCTGCTGTAAACGTGTTTATTTCTGCTGTAAACGTGTTTATTTCTGCCGTAAACATGTTTATTTCTGCTGTAAACATGTTTATTTCTGCTGTAAACATGTTTATTCCTGCTGTAAACGTGTTTATTCCTGCTGTAAACGTGTTTATTTCTGATGTAAACGTGTTTATTTCTGCCGTAAACGTGTTTATTTCTGCCGTAAACATGTTTATTTCTGCCGTAAACATGTTTGTGCTGTGAACATGTTTATTTCTGCTGTGAACGTGTTTATTTCTGCTGTAAACATGTTTATTTCTGCTGTAAACATGTTTATTTCTGCTGTGAACATGTTTATTTCTGCTGTGAACATGTTTATTTCAGCTGTAAACATGTTTATTTCAGCTGTAAACATGTTTATTTCTGCTGTAAACATGTTTATTTCTGCCGTAAACGTCTTTATTTCTGCTGTGAATATGTTTATTTTTGCTGTAAACGTGTTTACTCCTGCTGTAAACGTGTTTACTCCTGCTGTAAACGTGTATTTCTACTGTAAACGTGTTTATTTCTGCTGTAAACATGTTTATTTCTGCTGTAAACGTGTTTATTCCTGCTGTAAACGTGTTTATTTCTGCTGTAAATGTGTTTATTTCTGCTGTTAACGTCTTTGTTTCGGGTGTAAACAGGTTCATTCCTGCTGTAAACATGTTTATTTCTGCTGTGAACATGTTTATTTCAGCTGTAAACATGTTTATTTCTGCTGTGAACATGTTTATTTCAGCTGTAAACATGTTTATTTCTGCTGTAAACATGTTTATTTCTGCCGTAAACGTCTTTATTTCTGCTGTAAACATGTTTATTTCTACTGTAAACGTGTTTATTTCTGCTGTAAACATGTTTATTTCTGCTGTAAACATGTTTATTTCTGCTGTAAACATGTTTATTTCTGTTGTAAATGTGTTTATTTCTGCTGTAAACGTGTTTACTCCTGCTGTAAACGTGTTTACTCCTGCTGTAAACGTGTTTATTTCTACTGTAAACGTGTTTATTTCTGTTGTAAACATGTTTATTTCTGCTGTAAACATGTTTATTCCTGCTGTAAACGTGTTTATTTCTGCTGTAAATGTGTTTATTTCTGATGTAAACGTGTTTATTTCTGCTGTAAACGTGTTTATTTCTGCCGTAAACATGTTCATTTCTGCTGTCAACGTGTTTATTTCTGCTGTAAACATGTTTATTCCTTCTGTAAACGTGTTTATTCCTGCTGTAAACGTGTTTATTTCTGATGTAAACGTGTTTATTTCTGCTGTAAACGTGTTTATTTCTGCCGTAAACATGTTTATTTCTGCCGTAAACATGTTTATTTGTGCCGTGAACATGTTTATTTCTGCTGTGAACATGTTTATTTCCGCTGTGAACGTGTTTATTTCTGCTGTAAACATGTTTATTTCTGCTGTAAACATGTTTATTTCTGCTGTGAACATGTTTATTTCTGCTGTGAACATGTTTATTTCTGCTGTGAACATGTTTATTTCAGCTGTAAACATGTTTATTTCTGCTGTAAACATGTTTATTTCTGCCGTAAACGTCTTTATTTCTGCTGTGAATATGTTTATTTTTGCTGTAAACCTGTTTACTCCTGCTGTAAACGTGTTTACTCCTGCTGTAAACGTGTATTTCTACTGTAAACGTGTTTATTTCTGCTGTAAACATGTTTATTTCTGCTGTAAACATGTTTATTTCTGCTGTAAATGTGTTTATTCCTGCTGTAAACGTTTTTATTTCTGCTGTAAATGTGTTTATTTCTGCTGTTAACGTCTTTGTTTCGGCTGTAAACAGGTTCATTCCTGCTGTACACATGTTTTTTCTGCTGTAAACATGTTTATTTTGGCTGTAAATGTGTTTTTTCCTGCTGTAAACATGTTTATTTCTGCTGTGAACATGTTTATTTCGGCTGTAAACGTGTTTTTTCCTGCTGTAAACATGTTTATTTCTGCTGTAAACATGTTTATTTCTACTGTAAACGTGTTTATTTCTGCTGTAAACATGTTTATTTCTGCTGTAAACATGTTTATTTCTGCTGTAAACATGTTTATTTCTGTTGTAAATGTGTTTATTTCTGCTGTAAACGTGTTTTTTCCTGCTGTAAACATGTTTATTTCTACTGTAAACGTGTTTATTTCTGCTGTAAACATGTTTATTTCTGCTGTAAACATGTTTATTCCTGCTGTAAACGTGTTTATTTCTGCTGTAAATGTGTTTATTTCTGCTGTAAACGTGTTTTTTCCTGCTGTAAACGTGTTTATTCCTGCTGTAAACGTGTTTATTTCTGCTGTAAACATGTTTATTCCTGCTGTAAACGTGTTTATTTCTGCTGTAAATGTGTTTATTTCTGATGTAAACGTGTTTATTTCTGCTGTAAACGTGTTTATTTCTGCCGTAAACATGTTTATTTCTGCTGTAAACATGTTCATTTCTGCTGTAAACATGTTTATTTCTGCTGTGAACATGTTTATTTCAGCTGTAAACATGTTTATTTCTGCTGTAAACATGTTTATTTCTGCCGTAAACGTCTTTATTTCTGCTGTGAATATGTTTATTTCTGCTGTAAACATGTTTATTTCTGCTGTGAACATGTTTATTTCTGCTGTGAATATGTTTATTTCTGCTGTAAACATGTTTATTTCTGCTGTGAACATGTTTTTTTCTGCTGTGAACATGTTTATTTCTGCTGTAAACGTGTTTATTCCTGCTGTAAACACGTTTATTTCTGCTGTAAACATGTTTATTTCTGCTGTAAACATGTTTATTTCTACTGTAAACGTGTTTATTTCTGCTGTAAACATGTTTATTTCTGCTGTAAACATGTTTATTTCTGCTGTAAACATGTTTATTTCTGTTGTAAATGTGTTTATTTTTGCTGTAAACGTGTTTACTCCTGCTGTAAACGTGTTTACTCCTGCTGTAAACGTGTTTACTTCTACTGTAAACGTGTTTATTTCTGTTGTAAACATGTTTATTTCTGCTGTAAACATGTTTATTCCTGCTGTAAACGTGTTTATTTCTGCTGTAAATGTGTTTATTTCTGATGTAAACGTGTTTATTTCTGCTGTAAACGTGTTTATTTCTGCCGTAAACATGTTCATTTCTGCTGTAAACGTGTTTATTTCTGCTGTAAACATGTTTATTCCTTCTGTAAACGTGTTTATTCCTGCTGTAAACGTGTTTATTTCTGATGTAAACGTGTTTATTTCTGCTGTAAACGTGTTTATTTCTGCCGTAAACATGTTTATTTCTGCCGTAAACATGTTTATTTGTGCTGTGAACATGTTTATTTCTGCTGTGAACATGTTTATTTCCGCTGTGAACGTGTTTATTTCTGCTGTAAACATGTTTATTTCTGCTGTAAACATGTTTATTTCTGCTGTGAACATGTTTATTTCTGCTGTGAACATGTTTATTTCTGCTGTGAACATGTTTATTTCAGCTGTAAACATGTTTATTTCTGCTGTAAACATGTTTATTTCTGCCGTAAACGTCTTTATTTCTGCTGTGAATATGTTTATTTTTGCTGTAAACCTGTTTACTCCTGCTGTAAACGTGTTTACTCCTGCTGTAAACGTGTATTTCTACTGTAAACGTGTTTATTTCTGCTGTAAACATGTTTATTTCTGCTGTAAATGTGTTTATTCCTGCTGTAAACGTTTTTATTTCTGCTGTAAATGTGTTTATTTCTGCTGTTAACGTCTTTGTTTCGGCTGTAAACAGGTTCATTCCTGCTGTACACATGTTTTTTCTGCTGTAAACATGTTTATTTTGGCTGTAAATGTGTTTTTTCCTGCTGTAAACATGTTTATTTCTGCTGTGAACATGTTTATTTCGGCTGTAAACGTGTTTTTTCCTGCTGTAAACATGTTTATTTCTGCTGTAAACATGTTTATTTTTACTGTAAACGTGTTTATTTCTGCTGTAAACATGTTTATTTCTGCTGTAAACATGTTTATTTCTGCTGTAAACATGTTTATTTCTGTTGTAAATGTGTTTATTTCTGCTGTAAACGTGTTTTTTCCTGCTGTAAACATGTTTATTTCTACTGTAAACGTGTTTATTTCTGCTGTAAACATGTTTATTTCTGCTGTAAACATGTTTATTCCTGCTGTAAACGTGTTTATTTCTGCTGTAAATGTGTTTATTTCTGCTGTAAACGTGTTTTTTCCTGCTGTAAACGTGTTTATTCCTGCTGTAAACGTGTTTATTTCTGCCGTAAACATGTTTATTTCTGCTGTAAACATGTTTATTCCTGCTGTAAACGTGTTTATTTCTGATGTAAATGTGTTTATTTCTGATGTAAACGTGTTTATTTCTGCTGTAAACGTGTTTATTTCTGCCGTAAACATGTTTATTTCTGCTGTGAACATGTTTATTTCAGCTGTAAACATGTTTATTTCTGCTGTAAACATGTTTATTTCTGCCGTAAACGTCTTTATTTCTGCTGTGAATATGTTTATTTCTGCTGTAAACATGTTTATTTCTGCTGTGAACATGTTTATTTCTGCTGTGAATATGTTTATTTCTGCTGTAAACATGTTTATTTCTGCTGTGAACATGTTTTTTTCTGCTGTGAACATGTTTATTTCTGCTGTAAACGTGTTTATTCCTGCTGTAAACACGTTTATTTCTGCTGTAAACATGTTTATTTCAGCTGTAAACATGTTTATTTCTGCTGTAAACGTGTTTATTTCTGCTGTAAACATGTTTATTTCTACTGTAAACGTGTATTTCTACTGTAAACATGTTTATTTCTGCTGTAAACGTGTTTACTCCTGCTGAAAACGTGTTTACTCCTGCTGTAAACGTGTTTACTCATGCTGTAAACGTGTTTATTTCTACTGTAAACGTGTTTATTTCTGCTGTAAACGTGTTTATTTCTGCTGTAAACATGTTTATTTCTGCTGTGAACATGTTTATTTCTGCTGTAAACATGTTTATTTCTGCTGTAAACGTGTTTATTTCTGCTGTAAACGTGTTTATTTCTGCTGTAAACATGTTTATTTCTGCTGTAAACATGTTTATTCCTGCTGTAAACATGTTTATTTCTGCTGTAAATGTGTTTATTTCTGCTGTTAACGTCTTTGTTTCGGCTGTAAACAGGTTCATTCCTGCTGTAAACATGTTTTTTCTGCTGTAAACATGTTTATTTTGGCTGTAAATGTGTTTTTTCCTGCTGTAAACAAGTTTATTTCTGCTGTGAACATGTTTATTTCGGCTGTAAACGTGTTTGTTCCTGCTGTAAACATGTTTATTTCTGCTGTAAACATGTTTATTTCTACTGTAAACGTGTATTTCTACTGTAAACATGTTTATTTCTGCTGTAAACGTGTTTACTCCTGCTGAAAACGTGTTTATTTCTGCTGTAAACGTGTTTACTCATGCTGTAAACGTGTTTACTCCTGCTGTAAACGTGTTTATTTCTACTGTAAACGTGTTTATTTCTGCTGTAAACGTGTTTATTTCTGCTGTAAACATGTTTATTCCTGCTGTAAACGTGTTTATTCCTGCTGTAAATGTGTTTATTTCTGATGTAAACGTGTTTATTTCTGCTGTAAACGTGTTTATTTCTGCCGTAAACATGTTTATTTCTGCTGTAAACATGTTTATTTCTGCTGTGAACATGTTTATTTCTGCTGTGAACGTGTTTATTTCTGCTGTAAACATGTTTATTTCTGCTATGAACATGTTTATTTCTGCTGTGAACATGTTTATTTCTGCTGTGAACATGTTTATTTCTGCTGTAAACATTGTCTGATGGATCTGTTGTCTGATGGATCTGTTGAACAAGTTTTTCTGCTGTAAACGTGTTTATTTCTGCTGTAAACGTGTTTATTTCAGCTGTAAACGTGTTTACTCCTGCTGTAAACGTGTTTATTTCTGTTGTAAATGTGTTTATTTCTGCTGTAAACGTGTTTACTCCTGCTGTAAATATGTTTACTCCTGCTGTAAACGTGTTTATTTCTGCTGTAAACATGTTTATTTCTGCTGTGAATATGTTTATTTCTGCTGTAAACATGTTTATTTCTGCTGTAAACATGTTTATTTCTGCTGTGAACATGTTTATTTCTGCTGTAAACATGTTTATTTCTGCTGTAAACGTGTTTATTTCTGCTGTAAACGTGTTTATTTCTGCTGTAAACATGTTTATTCCTGCTGTAAACATGTTTATTCCTGCTGTAAATGTGTTTACTCCTGCTGTAAATGTGTTTATTTCTGCTGTTAACGTCTTTGTTTCGGCTGTAAACAGGTTCATTCCTGCTGTAAACATGTTTTTTCTGCTGTAAACATGTTTATTTTGGCTGTAAATGTGTTTTTTCCTGCTGTAAACAAGTTTATTTCTGCTGTGAACATGTTTATTTCTGCTGTAAACGTGTTTATTTCTGCTGTAAACGTGTTTACTCCTGCTGTAAACGTGTTTATTTCTGTTGTAAATGTGTTTATTTCTGCTGTAAACGTGTTTACTCCTGCTGTAAATATGTTTACTCCTGCTGTAAACGTGTTTATTTCTGCTGTAAACATGTTTATTTCTGCTGTGAATATGTTTATTTCTGCTGTAAACATGTTTATTTCTGCTGTAAACATGTTTATTTCTGCTGTGAACATGTTTATTTCTGCTGTAAACATGTTTATTTCTGCTGTAAACGTGTTTATTTCTGCTGTAAACGTGTTTATTTCTGCTGTGAACATGTTTATTCCTGCTGTAAACATGTTTATTCCTGCTGTAAATGTGTTTACTCCTGCTGTAAATGTGTTTATTTCTGCTGTTAACGTCTTTGTTTCGGCTGTAAACAGGTTCATTCCTGCTGTAAACATGTTTTTTCTGCTGTAAACATGTTTATTTTGGCTGTAAATGTGTTTTTTCCTGCTGTAAACAAGTTTATTTCTGCTGTGAACATGTTTATTTCGGCTGTAAACGTGTTTGTTCCTGCTGTAAACATGTTTATTTCTGCTGTAAACATGTTTATTTCTGCTGTAAATGTGTTTATTTCTGATGTAAACGTGTTTATTTCTGCTGTAAACGTGTTTATTTCTGCCGTAAACATGTTTATTTCTGCTGTAAACATGTTTATTTCTGCTGTGAACATGTTTATTTCTGCTGTGAACGTGTTTATTTCTGCTGTAAACATGTTTATTTCTGCTGTGAACATGTTTATTTCAGCTGTTAACATGTTTATTCCTGCTGTAAACATGTTTATTTCTGCTGTAAACGTGTTTACTCCTGCTGAAAACGTGTTTACTCCTGCTGTAAACGTGTTTACTCATGCTGTAAACGTGTTTATTTCTACTGTAAACGTGTTTATTTCTGCTGTAAACGTGTTTATTTCTGCTGTAAACATGTTTATTTCTGCTGTGAACATGTTTATTTCTGCTGTAAACATGTTTATTTCTGCTGTAAACGTGTTTATTTCTGCTGTAAACGTGTTTATTTCTGCTGTAAACATGTTTATTTCTGCTGTAAACATGTTTATTCCTGCTGTAAACATGTTTATTTCTGCTGTAAATGTGTTTATTTCTGCTGTTAACGTCTTTGTTTCGGCTGTAAACAGGTTCATTCCTGCTGTAAACATGTTTTTTCTGCTGTAAACATGTTTATTTTGGCTGTAAATGTGTTTTTTCCTGCTGTAAACAAGTTTATTTCTGCTGTGAACATGTTTATTTCGGCTGTAAACGTGTTTGTTCCTGCTGTAAACATGTTTATTTCTGCTGTAAACATGTTTATTTCTACTGTAAACGTGTATTTCTACTGTAAACATGTTTATTTCTGCTGTAAACGTGTTTACTCCTGCTGAAAACGTGTTTATTTCTGCTGTAAACGTGTTTACTCATGCTGTAAACGTGTTTACTCCTGCTGTAAACGTGTTTATTTCTACTGTAAACGTGTTTATTTCTGCTGTAAACGTGTTTATTTCTGCTGTAAACATGTTTATTCCTGCTGTAAACGTGTTTATTCCTGCTGTAAATGTGTTTATTTCTGATGTAAACGTGTTTATTTCTGCTGTAAACGTGTTTATTTCTGCCGTAAACATGTTTATTTCTGCTGTAAACATGTTTATTTCTGCTGTGAACATGTTTATTTCTGCTGTGAACGTGTTTATTTCTGCTGTAAACATGTTTATTTCTGCTATGAACATGTTTATTTCTGCTGTGAACATGTTTATTTCTGCTGTGAACATGTTTATTTCTGCTGTAAACATTGTCTGATGGATCTGTTGTCTGATGGATCTGTTGAACAAGTTTTTCTGCTGTAAACGTGTTTATTTCTGCTGTAAACGTGTTTATTTCAGCTGTAAACGTGTTTACTCCTGCTGTAAACGTGTTTATTTCTGTTGTAAATGTGTTTATTTCTGCTGTAAACGTGTTTACTCCTGCTGTAAATATGTTTACTCCTGCTGTAAACGTGTTTATTTCTGCTGTAAACATGTTTATTTCTGCTGTGAATATGTTTATTTCTGCTGTAAACATGTTTATTTCTGCTGTAAACATGTTTATTTCTGCTGTGAACATGTTTATTTCTGCTGTAAACATGTTTATTTCTGCTGTAAACGTGTTTATTTCTGCTGTAAACGTGTTTATTTCTGCTGTAAACATGTTTATTCCTGCTGTAAACATGTTTATTCCTGCTGTAAATGTGTTTACTCCTGCTGTAAATGTGTTTATTTCTGCTGTTAACGTCTTTGTTTCGGCTGTAAACAGGTTCATTCCTGCTGTAAACATGTTTTTTCTGCTGTAAACATGTTTATTTTGGCTGTAAATGTGTTTTTTCCTGCTGTAAACAAGTTTATTTCTGCTGTGAACATGTTTATTTCTGCTGTAAACGTGTTTATTTCTGCTGTAAACGTGTTTACTCCTGCTGTAAACGTGTTTATTTCTGTTGTAAATGTGTTTATTTCTGCTGTAAACGTGTTTACTCCTGCTGTAAATATGTTTACTCCTGCTGTAAACGTGTTTATTTCTGCTGTAAACATGTTTATTTCTGCTGTGAATATGTTTATTTCTGCTGTAAACATGTTTATTTCTGCTGTAAACATGTTTATTTCTGCTGTGAACATGTTTATTTCTGCTGTAAACATGTTTATTTCTGCTGTAAACGTGTTTATTTCTGCTGTAAACGTGTTTATTTCTGCTGTAAACATGTTTATTCCTGCTGTAAACATGTTTATTCCTGCTGTAAATGTGTTTACTCCTGCTGTAAATGTGTTTATTTCTGCTGTTAACGTCTTTGTTTCGGCTGTAAACAGGTTCATTCCTGCTGTAAACATGTTTTTTCTGCTGTAAACATGTTTATTTTGGCTGTAAATGTGTTTTTTCCTGCTGTAAACAAGTTTATTTCTGCTGTGAACATGTTTATTTCGGCTGTAAACGTGTTTGTTCCTGCTGTAAACATGTTTATTTCTGCTGTAAACATGTTTATTTCTGCTGTAAATGTGTTTATTTCTGATGTAAACGTGTTTATTTCTGCTGTAAACGTGTTTATTTCTGCCGTAAACATGTTTATTTCTGCTGTAAACATGTTTATTTCTGCTGTGAACATGTTTATTTCTGCTGTGAACGTGTTTATTTCTGCTGTAAACATGTTTATTTCTGCTGTGAACATGTTTATTTCAGCTGTTAACATGTTTATTTCTGCTGTAAACGTGTTTATTTCTGCTGTGAACATGTTTATTTCTGCTGTAAACATGTTTATTTCTACTGTAAACGTGTTTATTTCTGCTGTAAACATGTTTATTTCTGCTGTAAACATGTTTATTTCTGCTGTAAACATGTTTATTTCTGTTGTACATGTGTTTATTTCTGCTGTAAACGTGTTTACTCCTGCTGTAAACGTGTTTATTTCTACTGTAAACGTGTTCATTTCTGCTGTAAACATGTTTATTTCTGCTGTAAACATGTTTATTTCTGATGTAAACGTGTTTATTTCTGATGTAAACAGGTTCATTCCTGCTGTAAACATGTTTTTTCTGCTGTAAACATGTTTATTTTGGCTGTAAATGTGTTTTTTCCTGCTGTAAACAAGTTTTTTTCTGCTGTGAACATGTTTATTTCTGCTGTAAACGTGTTTATTTCTGCTGTAAACGTGTTTACTCCTGCTGTAAACGTGTTTATTTCTGTTGTAAATGTGTTTATTTCTGCTGTAAACGTGTTTACTCCTGCTGTAAATATGTTTACTCCTGCTGTAAACGTGTTTATGTCTGCTGTAAACATGTTTATTTCTGCTGTAAACATGTTTATTTCTACTGTAAACGTGTTTATTTCTGCTGTAAACATGTTTATTTCTGCTGTAAACATGTTTATTTCTGCTGTAAACATGTTTATTTCTGTTGTACATGTGTTTATTTCTGCTGTAAACGTGTTTACTCCTGCTGTAAACGTGTTTATTTCTACTGTAAACGTGTTCATTTCTGCTGTAAACATGTTTATTTCTGCTGTAAACATGTTTATTTCTGATGTAAACGTGTTTATTTCTGATGTAAACAGGTTCATTCCTGCTGTAAACATGTTTTTTCTGCTGTAAACATGTTTATTTTGGCTGTAAATGTGTTTTTTCCTGCTGTAAACAAGTTTTTTTCTGCTGTGAACATGTTTATTTCGGCTGTAAACGTGTTTGTTCCTGCTGTAAACATGTTTATTTCTGCTGTAAACATGTTTATTTCTACTGTAAACGTGTATTTCTACTGTAAACATGTTTATTTCTGCTGTAAACGTGTTTACTCCTGCTGAAAACGTGTTTATTTCTGCTGTAAACGTGTTTACTCATGCTGTAAACGTGTTTACTCCTGCTGTAAACGTGTTTATTTCTACTGTAAACGTGTTTATTTCTGCTGTAAACGTGTTTATTTCTGCTGTAAACATGTTTATTCCTGCTGTAAACGTGTTTACTCCTGCTGTAAATGTGTTTATTTCTGATGTAAACGTGTTTATTTCTGCTGTAAACGTGTTTATTTCTGCCGTAAACATGTTTATTTCTGCTGTAAACATGTTTATTTCTGCTATGAACATGTTTATTTCTGCTGTGAACGTGTTTATTTCTGCTGTAAACATGTTTATTCCTGCTGTAAACGTGTTTATTCCTGCTGTAAATGTGTTTATTTCTGATGTAAACGTGTTTATTTCTGCTGTAAACGTGTTTATTTCTGCCGTAAACATGTTTATTTCTGCTGTAAACATGTTTATTTCTGCTGTGAACATGTTTATTTCTGCTGTGAACGTGTTTATTTCTGCTGTAAACATGTTTATTTCTGCTATGAACATGTTTATTTCTGCTGTGAACATGTTTATTTCTGCTGTGAACATGTTTATTTCTGCTGTAAACATTGTCTGATGGATCTGTTGTCTGATGGATCTGTTGAACAAGTTTTTCTGCTGTAAACGTGTTTATTTCTGCTGTAAACGTGTTTATTTCTGCTGTAAACGTGTTTACTCCTGCTGTAAACGTGTTTATTTCTGTTGTAAATGTGTTTATTTCTGCTGTAAACGTGTTTACTCCTGCTGTAAATATGTTTACTCCTGCTGTAAACGTGTTTATTTCTGCTGTAAACATGTTTATTTCTGCTGTGAATATGTTTATTTCTGCTGTAAACATGTTTATTTCTGCTGTAAACATGTTTATTTCTGCTGTGAACATGTTTATTTCTGCTGTAAACATGTTTATTTCTGCTGTAAACGTGTTTATTTCTGCTGTTAACGTCTTTGTTTCGGCTGTAAACAGGTTCATTCCTGCTGTAAACATGTTTTTTCTGCTGTAAACATGTTTATTTTGGCTGTAAATGTGTTTTTTCCTGCTGTAAACAAGTTTATTTCTGCTGTGAACATGTTTATTTCGGCTGTAAACGTGTTTGTTCCTGCTGTAAACATGTTTATTTCTGCTGTAAACATGTTTATTTCTGCTGTAAATGTGTTTATTTCTGATGTAAACGTGTTTATTTCTGCTGTAAACGTGTTTATTTCTGCCGTAAACATGTTTATTTCTGCTGTGAACATGTTTATTTCTGCTGTGAACGTGTTTATTTCTGCTGTAAACATGTTTATTTCTGCTGTGAACATGTTTATTTCAGCTGTAAACATGTTTATTTCTGCTGTAAACGTGTTTATTTCTGCCGTAAACGTGTTTATTTCTGCCGTGAATATGTTTATTTCTGCTGTAAACATGTTTATTTCTGCTGTGAACATGTTTATTTCTGCTGTAAACATGTTTATTTCTACTGTAAACGTGTTTATTTCTGCTGTAAACATGTTTATTTCTGCTGTAAACATGTTTATTTCTGCTGTAAACATGTTTATTTCTGTTGTACATGTGTTTATTTCTGCTGTAAACGTGTTTACTCCTGCTGTAAACGTGTTTATTTCTACTGTAAACGTGTTCATTTCTGCTGTAAACATGTTTATTTCTGCTGTAAACATGTTTATTTCTGATGTAAATGTGTTTATTTCTGATGTAAACGTGTTTATTTCTGATGTAAACGTGTTTATTTCTGATGTAAACAGGTTCATTCCTGCTGTAAACATGTTTTTTCTGCTGTAAACATGTTTATTTTGGCTGTAAATGTGTTTTTTCCTGCTGTAAACAAGTTTTTTTCTGCTGTGAACATGTTTATTTCGGCTGTAAACGTGTTTGTTCCTGCTGTAAACATGTTTATTTCTGCTGTAAACATGTTTATTTCTACTGTAAACGTGTATTTCTACTGTAAACATGTTTATTTCTGCTGTAAACGTGTTTACTCCTGCTGAAAACGTGTTTATTTCTGCTGTAAACGTGTTTACTCATGCTGTAAACGTGTTTACTCCTGCTGTAAACGTGTTTATTTCTACTGTAAACGTGTTTATTTCTGCTGTAAACGTGTTTATTTCTGCTGTAAACATGTTTATTCCTGCTGTAAACGTGTTTACTCCTGCTGTAAATGTGTTTATTTCTGATGTAAACGTGTTTATTTCTGCTGTAAACGTGTTTATTTCTGCCGTAAACATGTTTATTTCTGCTGTAAACATGTTTATTTCTGCTATGAACATGTTTATTTCTGCTGTGAACGTGTTTATTTCTGCTGTAAACATGTTTATTCCTGCTGTAAACGTGTTTATTCCTGCTGTAAATGTGTTTATTTCTGATGTAAACGTGTTTATTTCTGCTGTAAACGTGTTTATTTCTGCCGTAAACATGTTTATTTCTGCTGTAAACATGTTTATTTCTGCTGTGAACATGTTTATTTCTGCTGTGAACGTGTTTATTTCTGCTGTAAACATGTTTATTTCTGCTATGAACATGTTTATTTCTGCTGTGAACATGTTTATTTCTGCTGTGAACATGTTTATTTCTGCTGTAAACATGTTTATTTCTGCTATGAACATGTTTATTTCTGCTGTAAACATGTTTATTTCTGCTATGAACATGTTTATTTCTGCTGTGAACGTGTTTATTTCTGCTGTAAACATGTTTATTCCTGCTGTAAACGTGTTTATTCCTGCTGTAAATGTGTTTATTTCTGATGTAAACATGTTTATTTCTGCTATGAACATGTTTATTTCTGCCGTAAACATGTTTATTTCTGCTGTAAACATGTTTATTTCTGCTATGAACATGTTTATTTCTGCTGTGAACGTGTTTATTTCTGCTGTAAACATGTTTATTCCTGCTGTAAACGTGTTTATTCCTGCTGTAAATGTGTTTATTTCTGATGTAAACGTGTTTATTCCTGCTGTAAATGTGTTTATTTCTGATGTAAACGTGTTTATTTCTGCTGTAAACGTGTTTATTTCTGCCGTAAACATGTTTATTTCTGCTGTAAACGTGTTTATTTCTGCTGTAAACATGTTTATTTCTGCTGTGAATATGTTTATTTCTGCTGTAAACATGTTTATTTCTGCTGTAAACATGTTTATTTCTGCTGTAAACATGTTTATTTCTGCTGTGAACATGTTTATTTCTGCTGTAAACATGTTTATTTCTGCTGTAAACGTGTTTATTTCTGCTGTAAACGTGTTTATTTCTGCTGTAAACATGTTTATTTCTGCTGTAAACATGTTTATTCCTGCTGTAAACATGTTTATTCCTGCTGTAAATGTGTTTACTCCTGCTGTAAATGTGTTTATTTCTGCTGTTAACGTCTTTGTTTCGGCTGTAAACAGGTTCATTCCTGCTGTAAACATGTTTTTTCTGCTGTAAACATGTTTATTTTGGCTGTAAATGTGTTTTTTCCTGCTGTAAACAAGTTTATTTCTGCTGTGAACATGTTTATTTCGGCTGTAAACGTGTTTGTTCCTGCTGTAAACATGTTTATTTCTGCTGTAAACATGTTTATTTCTGCTGTAAATGTGTTTATTTCTGATGTAAACGTGTTTATTTCTGCTGTAAACGTGTTTATTTCTGCTGTGAACGTGTTTATTTCTGCTGTAAACATGTTTATTTCTGCTGTAAACGTGTTTATTTCTGCCGTAAACGTGTTTATTTCTGCCGTGAATATGTTTATTTCTGCTGTAAACATGTTTATTTCTGCTGTGAACATGTTTATTTCTGCTGTAAACATGTTTATTTCTACTGTAAACGTGTTTATTTCTGCTGTAAACATGTTTATTTCTGCTGTAAACATGTTTATTTCTGCTGTAAACATGTTTATTTCTGTTGTACATGTGTTTATTTCTGCTGTAAACGTGTTTACTCCTGCTGTAAACGTGTTTATTTCTACTGTAAACGTGTTCATTTCTGCTGTAAACATGTTTATTTCTGCTGTAAACATGTTTATTTCTGCTGTAAATGTGTTTATTTCTGATGTAAACGTGTTTATTTCTGATGTAAACGTGTTTATTTCTGATGTAAACAGGTTCATTCCTGCTGTAAACATGTTTTTTCTGCTGTAAACATGTTTATTTTGGCTGTAAATGTGTTTTTTCCTGCTGTAAACAAGTTTTTTTCTGCTGTGAACATGTTTATTTCGGCTGTAAACGTGTTTGTTCCTGCTGTAAACATGTTTATTTCTGCTGTAAACATGTTTATTTCTGCTGTAAACATGTTTATTTCTACTGTAAACGTGTATTTCTACTGTAAACATGTTTATTTCTGCTGTAAACGTGTTTACTCCTGCTGAAAACGTGTTTATTTCTGCTGTAAACGTGTTTACTCATGCTGTAAACGTGTTTACTCCTGCTGTAAACGTGTTTATTTCTACTGTAAACGTGTTTATTTCTGCTGTAAACGTGTTTATTTCTGCTGTAAACATGTTTATTCCTGCTGTAAACGTGTTTACTCCTGCTGTAAATGTGTTTATTTCTAATGTAAACGTGTTTATTTCTGCTGTAAACGTGTTTATTTCTGCCGTAAACATGTTTATTTCTGCTGTAAACATGTTTATTTCTGCTATGAACATGTTTATTTCTGCTGTGAACGTGTTTATTTCTGCTGTAAACATGTTTATTTCTGCTGTGAACATGTTTATTTCTGCTGTGAACATGTTTATTTCTGCTGTAAACATTGTCTGATGGATCTGTTGTCTGATGGATCTGTTGAACAAGTTTTTCTGCTGTAAACGTGTTTATTTCTGCTGTAAACGTGTTTATTTCTGCTGTAAACATGTTTATTTCTGCTGTAAACATGTTTATTCCTGCTGTAAACATGTTTATTTCTGCTGTAAATGTGTTTATTTCTGCTGTAAACATGTTTATTTCTGCTGTAAACATGTTTACTCCTGCTGTAAATGTGTTTATTTCTGCTGTTAACGTCTTTGGTTCGGCTGTAAACAGGTTCATTCCTGCTGTAAACATGTTTTTTCTGCTGTAAACATGTTTATTTTGGCTGTAAATGTGTTTTTTCCTGCTGTAAACAAGTTTATTTCTGCTGTGAACATGTTTATTTCGGCTGTAAACGTGTTTGTTCCTGCTGTAAACATGTTTATTTCTGCTGTAAACATGTTTATTTCTACTGTAAACGTGTTTATTTCTGCTGTAAACATGTTTATTTCTGCTGTAAACATGTTTATTTCTGCTGTAAACATGTTAATTTCTGTTGTAAATGTGTTTATTTCTGCTGTAAACGTGTTTACTCCTGCTGTAAACGTGTTTACTCCTGCTGTAAACGTGTTTATTTCTACTGTAAACGTGTTCATTTCTGCTGTGAACATGTTTATTTCTGCTGTGAACATGTTTATTTCTGCTGTAAACATGTTTATTTCTGCTGTAAACATGTTCATTTCTGCTGTAAATGTGTTTATTTCTGATGTAAACGTGTTTATTTCTGCTGTAAACGTGTTTATTTCTGCCGTAAACATGTTTATTTCTGCTGTAAACATGTTTATTTCTGCTGTGAACATGTTTATTTCTGCTGTGAACGTGTTTATTTCTGCTGTAAACATGTTTATTTCTGCTGTGAACATGTTTATTTCAGCTGTAAACATGTTTATTTCTGCTGTAAACGTGTTTATTTCTGCCGTAAACGTGTTTATTTCTGCCGTGAATATGTTTATTTCTGCTGTAAACATGTTTATTTCTGCTGTGAACATGTTTATTTCTGCTGTAAACATGTTTATTTC
Organism: Telmatherina bonti; assembly: GCF_933228915.1. Taxonomy (NCBI): domain Eukaryota; kingdom Metazoa; phylum Chordata; class Actinopteri; order Atheriniformes; family Telmatherinidae; genus Telmatherina; species Telmatherina bonti. The sequence continues at coordinate 2,773,993 of NC_136615.1, forward strand.
TACTGTAAACGTGTTTATTTCTGCTGTAAACATGTTTATTTCTGCTGTAAACATGTTTATTTCTGCTGTAAACATGTTTATTTCTGTTGTACATGTGTTTATTTCTGCTGTAAACGTGTTTACTCCTGCTGTAAACGTGTTTATTTCTACTGTAAACATGTTTATTTCTGCTGTAAATGTGTTTATTTCTGATGTAAACGTGTTTATTTCTGATGTAAACGTGTTTATTTCTGATGTAAACAGGTTCATTCCTGCTGTAAACATGTTTTTTCTGCTGTAAACATGTTTATTTTGGCTGTAAATGTGTTTTTTCCTGCTGTAAACAAGTTTTTTTCTGCTGTGAACATGTTTATTTCGGCTGTAAACGTGTTTGTTCCTGCTGTAAACATGTTTATTTCTGCTGTAAACATGTTTATTTCTACTGTAAACGTGTATTTCTACTGTAAACATGTTTATTTCTGCTGTAAACGTGTTTACTCCTGCTGAAAACGTGTTTATTTCTGCTGTAAACGTGTTTACTCATGCTGTAAACGTGTTTACTCCTGCTGTAAACGTGTTTATTTCTACTGTAAACGTGTTTATTTCTGCTGTAAACGTGTTTATTTCTGCTGTAAACATGTTTATTCCTGCTGTAAACGTGTTTACTCCTGCTGTAAATGTGTTTATTTCTGCTGTAAACGTGTTTATTTCTGCTGTAAACGTGTTTATTTCTGCTGTAAACATGTTTATTTCTGCTGTAAACATGTTTATTCCTGCTGTAAACATGTTTATTTCTGCTGTAAACGTGTTTATTTCTGCTGTAAACATGTTTATTTCTGCTGTAAACATGTTTACTCCTGCTGTAAATGTGTTTATTTCTGCTGTTAACGTCTTTGTTTCGGCTGTAAACAGGTTCATTCCTGCTGTAAACATGTTTTTTCTGCTGTAAACATGTTTATTTTGGCTGTAAATGTGTTTTTTCCTGCTGTAAACAAGTTTATTTCTGCTGTGAACATGTTTATTTCGGCTGTAAACGTGTTTGTTCCTGCTGTAAACATGTTTATTTCTGCTGTAAACATGTTTATTTCTACTGTAAACGTGTTTATTTCTGCTGTAAACATGTTTATTTCTGCTGTAAACATGTTTATTTCTGCTGTAAACATGTTAATTTCTGTTGTAAATGTGTTTATTTCTGCTGTAAACGTGTTTACTCCTGCTGTAAACGTGTTTACTCCTGCTGTAAACGTGTTTATTTCTACTGTAAACGTGTTCATTTCTGCTGTGAACATGTTTATTTCTGCTGTGAACATGTTTATTTCTGCTGTGAACATGTTTATTTCTGCTGTAAACATTGTCTGATGGATCTGTTGTCTGATGGATCTGTTGAACAAGTTTTTCTGCTGTAAACGTGTTTATTTCTGCTGTAAACGTGTTTATTTCTGCTGTAAACGTGTTTACTCCTGCTGTAAACGTGTTTATTTCTGTTGTAAATGTGTTTATTTCTGCTGTAAACGTGTTTACTCCTGCTGTAAACATGTTTACTCCTGCTGTAAACGTGTTTATTTCTGCTGTAAACATGTTTATTTCTGCTGTAAACATGTTTATTTCTGCTGTAAACATGTTTATTTCTGCTGTGAACATGTTTATTTCTGCTGTAAACATGTTTATTTCTGCTGTAAACGTGTTTATTTCTGCTGTAAACGTGTTTATTTCTGCTGTAAACATGTTTATTTCTGCTGTAAATGTGTTTACTCCTGCTGTAAATGTGTTTATTTCTGCTGTTAACGTCTTTGTTTCGGCTGTAAACAGGTTCATTCCTGCTGTAAACATGTTTTTTCTGCTGTAAACATGTTTATTTTGGCTGTAAATGTGTTTTTTCCTGCTGTAAACAAGTTTATTTCTGCTGTGAACATGTTTATTTCGGCTGTAAACGTGTTTGTTCCTGCTGTAAACATGTTTATTTCTGCTGTAAACATGTTTATTTCTACTGTAAACGTGTTTATTTCTGCTGTAAACATGTTTATTTCTGCTGTAAACATGTTTATTTCTGCTGTAAACATGTTAATTTCTGTTGTAAATGTGTTTATTTCTGCTGTAAACGTGTTTACTCCTGCTGTAAACGTGTTTACTCCTGCTGTAAACGTGTTTATTGCTACTGTAAACGTGTTCATTTCTGCTGTAAACATGTTTATTTCTGCTGTAAACATGTTTATTTCTGCTGTAAATGTGTTTATTTCTGATGTAAACGTGTTTATTTCTGCTGTAAACGTGTTTATTTCTGCCGTAAACATGTTTATTTCTGCTGTAAACATGTTTATTTCTGCTGTGAACATGTTTATTTCTGCTGTGAACGTGTTTATTTCTGCTGTAAACATGTTTATTTCTGCTGTGAACATGTTTATTTCAGCTGTGAACATGTTTATTTCTGCTGTAAACGTGTTTATTTCTGCCGTAAACGTGTTTATTTCTGCCGTGAATATGTTTATTTCTGCTGTAAACATGTTTATTTCTGCTGTGAACATGTTTATTTCTGCTGTAAACATGTTTATTTCTACTGTAAACGTGTTTATTTCTGCTGTAAACATGTTTATTTCTGCTGTAAACATGTTTATTTCTGCTGTAAACATGTTTATTTCTGTTGTACATGTGTTTATTTCTGCTGTAAACGTGTTTACTCCTGCTGTAAACGTGTTTACTCCTGCTGTAAACGTGTTTATTTCTACTGTAAACGTGTTCATTTCTGCTGTAAACATGTTTATTTCTGTTGTAAACATGTTTATTTCTGCTGTAAATGTGTTTATTTCTGATGTAAACGTGTTTATTTCTGATGTAAACGTGTTTATTTCTGATGTAAACAGGTTCATTCCTGCTGTAAACATGTTTTTTCTGCTGTAAACATGTTTATTTTGGCTGTAAATGTGTTTTTTCCTGCTGTAAACAAGTTTTTTTCTGCTGTGAACATGTTTATTTCGGCTGTAAACGTGTTTGTTCCTGCTGTAAACATGTTTATTTCTGCTGTAAACATGTTTATTTCTACTGTAAACGTGTATTTCTACTGTAAACATGTTTATTTCTGCTGTAAACGTGTTTACTCCTGCTGAAAACGTGTTTATTTCTGCTGTAAACGTGTTTACTCATGCTGTAAACGTGTTTACTCCAGCTGTAAACGTGTTTATTTCTACTGTAAACGTGTTTATTTCTGCTGTAAACGTGTTTATTTCTGCTGTAAACATGTTTATTCCTGCTGTAAACGTGTTTACTCCTGCTGTAAATGTGTTTATTTCTGATGTAAACGTGTTTATTTCTGCTGTAAACGTGTTTATTTCTGCCGTAAACATGTTTATTTCTGTTGTACATGTGTTTATTTCTGCTGTAAACGTGTTTACTCCTGCTGTAAACGTGTTTATTTCTACTGTAAACGTGTTCATTTCTGCTGTAAACATGTTTATTTCTGCTGTAAACATGTTTATTTCTGCTGTAAATGTGTTTATTTCTGATGTAAACGTGTTTATTTCTGATGTAAACGTGTTTATTTCTGATGTAAACAGGTTCATTCCTGCTGTAAACATGTTTTTTCTGCTGTAAACATGTTTATTTTGGCTGTAAATGTGTTTTTTCCTGCTGTAAACAAGTTTTTTTCTGCTGTGAACATGTTTATTTCGGCTGTAAACGTGTTTGTTCCTGCTGTAAACATGTTTATTTCTGCTGTAAACATGTTTATTTCTACTGTAAACGTGTATTTCTACTGTAAACATGTTTATTTCTGCTGTAAACGTGTTTACTCCTGCTGAAAACGTGTTTATTTCTGCCGTAAACATGTTTATTTCTGCTGTAAACATGTTTATTTCTGCTGTGAACATGTTTATTTCTGCTGTGAACGTGTTTATTTCTGCTGTAAACATGTTTATTTCTGCTGTGAACATGTTTATTTCAGCTGTGAACATGTTTATTTCTGCTGTAAACGTGTTTATTTCTGCCGTAAACGTGTTTATTTCTGCCGTGAATATGTTTATTTCTGCTGTAAACATGTTTATTTCTGCTGTGAACATGTTTATTTCTGCTGTAAACATGTTTATTTCTACTGTAAACGTGTTTATTTCTGCTGTAAACATGTTTATTTCTGCTGTAAACATGTTTATTTCTGCTGTAAACATGTTTATTTCTGTTGTACATGTGTTTATTTCTGCTGTAAACGTGTTTACTCCTGCTGTAAACGTGTTTACTCCTGCTGTAAACGTGTTTATTTCTACTGTAAACGTGTTCATTTCTGCTGTAAACATGTTTATTTCTGCTGTAAACATGTTTATTTCTGCTGTAAATGTGTTTATTTCTGATGTAAACGTGTTTATTTCTGATGTAAACGTGTTTATTTCTGATGTAAACAGGTTCATTCCTGCTGTAAACATGTTTTTTCTGCTGTAAACATGTTTATTTTGGCTGTAAATGTGTTTTTTCCTGCTGTAAACAAGTTTTTTTCTGCTGTGAACATGTTTATTTCGGCTGTAAACGTGTTTGTTCCTGCTGTAAACATGTTTATTTCTGCTGTAAACATGTTTATTTCTACTGTAAACGTGTATTTCTACTGTAAACATGTTTATTTCTGCTGTAAACGTGTTTACTCCTGCTGAAAACGTGTTTATTTCTGCTGTAAACGTGTTTACTCATGCTGTAAACGTGTTTACTCCAGCTGTAAACGTGTTTATTTCTACTGTAAACGTGTTTATTTCTGCTGTAAACGTGTTTATTTCTGCTGTAAACATGTTTATTCCTGCTGTAAACGTGTTTACTCCTGCTGTAAATGTGTTTATTTCTGATGTAAACGTGTTTATTTCTGCTGTAAACGTGTTTATTTCTGCCGTAAACATGTTTATTTCTGTTGTACATGTGTTTATTTCTGCTGTAAACGTGTTTACTCCTGCTGTAAACGTGTTTACTCCTGCTGTAAACGTGTTTATTTCTACTGTAAACGTGTTCATTTCTGCTGTAAACATGTTTATTTCTGCTGTAAACATGTTTATTTCTGCTGTAAATGTGTTTATTTCTGATGTAAACGTGTTTATTTCTGATGTAAACGTGTTTATTTCTGATGTAAACAGGTTCATTCCTGCTGTAAACATGTTTTTTCTGCTGTAAACATGTTTATTTTGGCTGTAAATGTGTTTTTTCCTGCTGTAAACAAGTTTTTTTCTGCTGTGAACATGTTTATTTCGGCTGTAAACGTGTTTGTTCCTGCTGTAAACATGTTTATTTCTGCTGTAAACATGTTTATTTCTACTGTAAACGTGTTTACTCATGCTGTAAACGTGTTTACTCCAGCTGTAAACGTGTTTATTTCTACTGTAAACGTGTTTATTTCTGCTGTAAACGTGTTTATTTCTGCTGTAAACATGTTTATTCCTGCTGTAAACGTGTTTATTTCTACTGTAAACGTGTTTATTTCTGCTGTAAACGTGTTTATTTCTGCTGTAAACATGTTTATTCCTGCTGTAAACGTGTTTATTTCTGCTGTAAACGTGTTTATTTCTGCCGTAAACATGTTTATTTCTGCTGTAAACATGTTTATTTCTGCTATGAACATGTTTATTTCTGCTGTAAACATGTTTATTTCTGCTGTGAACATGTTTATTTCTGCTGTGAACATGTTTATTTCTGCTGTGAACATGTTTATTTCTGCTGTAAACATTGTCTGATGGATCTGTTGTCTGATGGATTTGTTGAACAAGTTTTTCTGCTGTAAACGTGTTTATTTCTGCTGTAAACGTGTTTATTTCTGCTGTAAACGTGTTTACTCCTGCTGTAAACGTGTTTATTTCTGTTGTAAATGTGTTTATTTCTGCTGTAAACGTGTTTACTCCTGCTGTAAACATGTTTACTCCTGCTGTAAACGTGTTTATTTCTGCTGTAAACATGTTTATTTCTGCTGTGAATATGTTTATTTCTGCTGTAAACATGTTTATTTCTGCTGTAAACATGTTTATTTCTGCTGTGAACATGTTTATTTCTGCTGTAAACATGTTTATTTCTGCTGTAAACGTGTTTATTTCTGCTGTAAACGTGTTTATTTCTGCTGTAAACATGTTTATTTCTGCTGTAAACATGTTTATTCCTGCTGTAAACATGTTTATTCCTGCTGTAAATGTGTTTACTCCTGCTGTAAATGTGTTTATTTCTGCTGTTAACGTCTTTGTTTCGGCTGTAAACAGGTTCATTCCTGCTGTAAACATGTTTTTTCTGCTGTAAACATGTTTATTTTGGCTGTAAATGTGTTTTTTCCTGCTGTAAACAAGTTTATTTCTGCTGTGAACATGTTTATTTCGGCTGTAAACGTGTTTGTTCCTGCTGTAAACATGTTTATTTCTGCTGTAAACATGTTTATTTCTACTGTAAACATGTTTATTTCTGCTGTAAACATGTTAATTTCTGTTGTAAATGTGTTTATTTCTGCTGTAAACGTGTTTACTCCTGCTGTAAACGTGTTTACTCCTGCTGTAAACGTGTTTATTTCTACTGTAAACGTGTTCATTTCTGCTGTAAACATGTTTATTTCTGCTGTAAACATGTTTATTTCTGCTGTAAATGTGTTTATTTCTGATGTAAACGTGTTTATTTCTGCTGTAAACGTGTTTATTTCTGCCGTAAACATGTTTATTTCTGCTGTAAACATGTTTATTTCTGCTGTGAACATGTTTATTTCTGCTGTGAACGTGTTTATTTCTGCTGTAAACATGTTTATTTCTGCTGTAAACATGTTTATTTCTACTGTAAACGTGTTTATTTCTGCTGTAAACATGTTTATTTCTGCTGTAAACATGTTTATTTCTGCTGTAAACATGTTTATTTCTGTTGTACATGTGTTTATTTCTGCTGTAAACGTGTTTACTCCTGCTGTAAACGTGTTTACTCCTGCTGTAAACGTGTTTATTTCTACTGTAAACGTGTTCATTTCTGCTGTAAACATGTTTATTTCTGCTGTAAACATGTTTATTTCTGCTGTAAATGTGTTTATTTCTGATGTAAACGTGTTTATTTCTGATGTAAACGTGTTTATTTCTGATGTAAACAGGTTCATTCCTGCTGTAAACATGTTTATTTCTGCTGTAAACATGTTTATTTCTACTGTAAACGTGTATTTCTACTGTAAACATGTTTATTTCTGCTGTAAACGTGTTTACTCCTGCTGAAAACGTGTTTATTTCTGCTGTAAACGTGTTTACTCATGCTGTAAACATGTTTATTTCTGCTGTAAACGTGTTTATTTCTGCTGTAAACGTGTTTATTTCTGCTGTAAACATGTTTATTTCTGCTGTAAACATGTTTATTCCTGCTGTAAACATGTTTATTTCTGCTGTAAACGTGTTTATTTCTGCTGTAAACATGTTTATTTCTGCTGTAAACATGTTTACTCCTGCTGTAAATGTGTTTATTTCTGCTGTTAACGTCTTTGTTTCGGCTGTAAACAGGTTCATTCCTGCTGTAAACATGTTTTTTCTGCTGTAAACATGTTTATTTTGGCTGTAAATGTGTTTTTTCCTGCTGTAAACATGTTTATTTCTGCTGTAAACATGTTTATTTCTGCTGTAAACATGTTAATTTCTGCTGTAAATGTGTTCATTTCTGCTGTAAACGTGTTTACTCCTGCTGTAAACGTGTTTATTTCTACTGTAAACGTGTTCATTTCTGCTGTGAACATGTTTATTTCTGCTGTGAACATGTTTATTTCTGCTGTGAACATGTTTATTTCTGCTGTAAACATTGTCTGATGGATCTGTTGTCTGATGGATCTGTTGAACAAGTTTTTCTGCTGTAAACGTGTTTATTTCTGCTGTAAACGTGTTTATTTCTGCTGTAAACGTGTTTACTCCTGCTGTAAACGTGTTTATTTCTGTTGTAAATGTGTTTATTTCTGCTGTAAACGTGTTTACTCCTGCTGTAAACATGTTTACTCCTGCTGTAAACGTGTTTATTTCTGCTGTAAACATGTTTATTTCTGCTGTGAATATGTTTATTTCTGCTGTAAACATGTTTATTTCTGCTGTAAACATGTTTATTTCTGCTGTGAACATGTTTATTTCTGCTGTAAACATGTTTATTTCTGCTGTAAACGTGTTTATTTCTGCTGTAAACGTGTTTATTTCTGCTGTAAACATGTTTATTTCTGCTGTAAACATGTTTATTCCTGCTGTAAACATGTTTATTTCTGCTGTAAATGTGTTTACTCCTGCTGTAAATGTGTTTATTTCTGCTGTTAACGTCTTTGTTTCGGCTGTAAACAGGTTCATTCCTGCTGTAAACATGTTTTTTCTGCTGTAAACATGTTTATTTTGGCTGTAAATGTGTTTTTTCCTGCTGTAAACAAGTTTATTTCTGCTGTGAACATGTTTATTTCGGCTGTAAACGTGTTTGTTCCTGCTGTAAACATGTTTATTTCTGCTGTAAACATGTTTATTTCTACTGTAAACGTATTTATTTCTGCTGTAAACATGTTTATTTCTGCTGTAAACATGTTTATTTCTGCTGTAAACATGTTTACTCCTGCTGTAAACGTGTTTACTCCTGCTGTAAACGTGTTTATTTCTACTGTAAACGTGTTCATTTCTGCTGTAAACATGTTTATTTCTGCTGTAAACATGTTTATTTCTGCTGTAAATGTGTTTATTTCTGATGTAAACGTGTTTATTTCTGCTGTAAACGTGTTTATTTCTGCCGTAAACATGTTTATTTCTGCTGTAAACATGTTTATTTCTGCTGTGAACATGTTTATTTCTGCTGTGAATGTGTTTATTTCTGCTGTAAACATGTTTATTTCTGCTGTGAACATGTTTATTTCTGCTGTAAACGTGTTTATTTCTGCCGTAAACGTGTTTATTTCTGCCGTGAATATGTTTATTTCTGCTGTAAACATGTTTATTTCTGCTGTGAACATGTTTATTTCTGCTGTAAACATGTTTATTTCTACTGTAAACGTGTTTATTTCTGCTGTAAACATGTTTATTTCTGCTGTAAACATGTTTATTTCTGCTGTAAACATGTTTATTTCTGTTGTACATGTGTTTATTTCTGCTGTAAACGTGTTTACTCCTGCTGTAAACGTGTTTATTTCTACTGTAAACGTGTTCATTTCTGCTGTAAACATGTTTATTTCTGCTGTAAACATGTTTATTTCTGCTGTAAATGTGTTTATTTATGATGTAAACGTGTTTATTTCTGATGTAAACGTGTTTATTTCTGATGTAAACAGGTTCATTCCTGCTGTAAACATGTTTTTTCTGCTGTAAACATGTTTATTTTGGCTGTAAATGTGTTTTTTCCTGCTGTAAACAAGTTTTTTTCTGCTGTGAACATGTTTATTTCGGCTGTAAACGTGTTTGTTCCTGCTGTAAACATGTTTATTTCTGCTGTAAACATGTTTATTTCTACTGTAAACGTGTATTTCTACTGTAAACATGTTTATTTCTGCTGTAAACGTGTTTACTCCTGCTGAAAACGTGTTTATTTCTGCTGTAAACGTGTTTACTCATGCTGTAAACGTGTTTACTCCTGCTGTAAACGTGTTTATTTCTACTGTAAACGTGTTTATTTCTGCTGTAAACGTGTTTATTTCTGCCGTAAACATGTTTATTTCTGCTGTAAACATGTTTATTTCTGCTATGAACATGTTTATTTCTGCTGTGAACGTGTTTATTTCTGCTGTGAACATGTTTATTTCTGCTGTGAACATGTTTATTTCTGCTGTGAACATGTTTATTTCTGCTGTGAACATGTTTATTTCTGCTGTAAACATTGTCTGATGGATCTGTTGTCTGATGGATCTGTTGAACAAGTTTTTCTGCTGTAAACGTGTTTATTTCTGCTGTAAACGTGTTTATTTCTGCTGTAAACGTGTTTACTCCTGCTGTAAACGTGTTTATTTCTGTTGTAAATGTGTTTATTTCTGCTGTAAACGTGTTTACTCCTGCTGTAAACATGTTTACTCCTGCTGTAAACGTGTTTATTTCTGCTGTAAACATGTTTATTTCTGCTGTGAATATGTTTATTTCTGCTGTAAACATGTTTATTTCTGCTGTAAACATGTTTATTTCTGCTGTAAACATGTTTATTTCTGCTGTAAACATGTTTATTTCTGCTGTAAACGTGTTTATTTCTGCTGTAAACATGTTTATTTCTGCTGTAAACATGTTTACTCCTGCTGTAAATGTGTTTATTTCTGCTGTTAACGTCTTTGTTTCGGCTGTAAACAGGTTCATTCCTGCTGTAAACATGTTTTTTCTGCTGTAAACATCTTTATTTTGGCTGTAAATGTGTTTTTTCCTGCTGTAAACAAGTTTATTTCTGCTGTGAACATGTTTATTTCTACTGTAAACGTGTTTATTTCTGCTGTAAACATGTTTATTTCTGCTGTAAACATGTTTATTTCTGCTGTAAACGTGTTTATTTCTGTTGTAAATGTGTTTATTTCTGCTGTAAACGTGTTTACTCCTGCTGTAAACATGTTTACTCCTGCTGTAAACGTGTTTATTTCTGCTGTAAACATGTTTATTTCTGCTGTGAATATGTTTATTTCTGCTGTGAACATGTTTATTTCTGCTGTAAACATGTTTATTTCTGCTGTAAACATGTTTATTTCTGCTGTAAACATGTTTATTCCTGCTGTAAACATGTTTATTTCTGCTGTAAATGTGTTTACTCCTGCTGTAAATGTGTTTATTTCTGCTGTTAACGTCTTTGTTTCGGCTGTAAACAGGTTCATTCCTGCTGTAAACATGTTTTTTCTGCTGTAAACATGTTTATTTTGGCTGTAAATGTGTTTTTTCCTGCTGTAAACAAGTTTATTTCTGCTGTGAACATGTTTATTTCGGCTGTAAACGTGTTTGTTCCTGCTGTAAACATGTTTATTTCTGCTGTAAACATGTTTATTTCTACTGTAAACGTGTTTATTTCTGCTGTAAACATGTTTATTTCTGCTGTAAACATGTTTATTTCTGCTGTAAACATGTTAATTTCTGTTGTAAATGTGTTTATTTCTGCTGTAAACGTGTTTACTCCTGCTGTAAACGTGTTTATTTCTGTTGTAAATGTGTTTATTTCTGCCGTAAACATGTTTATTTCTGCTGTGAACGTGTTTATTTCTGCTGTAAACATGTTTATTTCTGCCGTGAATATGTTTATTTCTGCTGTGAACATGTTTATTTCTGCTGTGAACATGTTTATTTCTGCTGTAAACATGTTTATTTCTACTGTAAACGTGTTTATTTCTGCTGTAAACATGTTTATTTCTGCTGTAAACATGTTTTTTCTGCTGTAAACATGTTTATTTTGGCTGTAAATGTGTTTTTTCCTGCTGTAAACAAGTTTATTTCTGCTGTGAACATGTTTATTTCGGCTGTAAACGTGTTTGTTCCTGCTGTAAACATGTTTATTTCTGCTGTAAACATGTTTATTTCTACTGTAAACGTGTTTATTTCTGCTGTAAACATGTTCATTTCTGCTGTAAACATGTTTATTTCTGCTGTAAACATGTTAATTTCTGTTGTAAATGTGTTTATTTCTGCTGTAAACGTGTTTACTCCTGCTGTAAACGTGTTTACTCCTGCTGTAAACATGTTTACTCCTGCTGTAAACGTGTTTATTTCTGCTGTAAACATGTTTATTTCTGCTGTGAATATGTTTATTTCTGCTGTAAACATGTTTATTTCTGCTGTAAACATGTTTATTTCTGCTGTGAACATGTTTATTTTGGCTGTAAATGTGTTTTTTCCTGCTGTAAACAAGTTTATTTCTGCTGTGAACATGTTTATTTCTGCTGTAAACGTGTTTGTTCCTGCTGTAAACATGTTTATTTCTGCTGTAAACATGTTTATTTCTACTGTAAACGTGTTTATTTCTGCTGTAAACATGTTTATTTCTGCTGTAAACATGTTTATTTCTGCTGTAAACATGTTAATTTCTGTTGTAAATGTGTTTATTTCTGCTGTAAACGTGTTTACTCCTGCTGTAAACGTGTTTATTTCTGTTGTAAATGTGTTTATTTCTGCCGTAAACATGTTTATTTCTGCTGTGAACGTGTTTATTTCTGCTGTAAACATGTTTATTTCTGCCGTGAATATGTTTATTTCTGCTGTGAACATGTTTATTTCTGCTGTGAACATGTTTATTTCTGCTGTAAACATGTTTATTTCTACTGTAAACGTGTTTATTTCTGCTGTAAACATGTTTATTTCTGCTGTAAACATGTTTTTTCTGCTGTAAACATGTTTATTTTGGCTGTAAATGTGTTTTTTCCTGCTGTAAACAAGTTTATTTCTGCTGTGAACATGTTTATTTCGGCTGTAAACGTGTTTGTTCCTGCTGTAAACATGTTTATTTCTGCTGTAAACATGTTTATTTCTACTGTAAACGTGTTTATTTCTGCTGTAAACATGTTCATTTCTGCTGTAAACATGTTTATTTCTGCTGTAAACATGTTAATTTCTGTTGTAAATGTGTTTATTTCTGCTGTAAACGTGTTTACTCCTGCTGTAAACGTGTTTACTCCTGCTGTAAACATGTTTACTCCTGCTGTAAACGTGTTTATTTCTGCTGTAAACATGTTTATTTCTGCTGTGAATATGTTTATTTCTGCTGTAAACATGTTTATTTCTGCTGTAAACATGTTTATTTCTGCTGTGAACATGTTTATTTCTGCTGTAAACATGTTTATTTCTGCTGTAAACGTGTTTATTTCTGCTGTGAATGTGTTTATTTCTGCTGTAAACATGTTTATTTCTGCTGTGAACATGTTTATTTCTGCTGTAAACGTGTTTACTCCTGCTGTAAACGTGTTTACTCCTGCTGTAAACATTGTCTGATGGATCTGTTGTCTGATGGATCTGTTGTCTGATGGATCTGTTGTCTGATGGATCTGTTGTCTGATGGATCTGTTGAACAAGTTTTTCTGCTGTAAACGTGTTTATTTCTGCTGTAAACGTGTTTATTTCTGTTGTAAATGTGTTTATTTCTGCTGTAAACATGTTTATTCCTGCTGTAAACGTGTTTACTCCTGCTGTAAATGTGTTTATTTCTGATGTAAACGTGTTTATTTCTGCTGTAAACGTGTTTATTTCTGCTGTAAACGTGTTTATTTCTGCCGTAAACATGTTTATTTCTGCTGTAAACATGTTTATTTCTGCTGTGAACATGTTTATTTCTGCTGTGAACGTGTTTATTTCTGCTGTAAACATGTTTATTTCTGCTGTGAACATGTTTATTTCTGCTGTGAACATGTTTATTTCTGCTGTGAACATGTTTATTTCTGCCGTAAACGTGTTTATTTCTGCTGTAAACATGTTTATTTCTGCTGTAAATGTGTTTATTTCTGATGTAAACGTGTTTATTTCTGCTGTAAACGTGTTTATTTCTGCCGTAAACATGTTTATTTCTGCTGTAAACATGTTTATTTCTGCTGTGAACATGTTTATTTCTGCTGTGAACGTGTTTATTTCTGCTGTAAACATGTTTATTTCTGCTGTGAACATGTTTATTTCAGCTGTAAACATGTTTATTTCAGCTGTAAACGTGTTTATTTCTGCTGTAAACGTGTTTATTTCTGCCGTGAATATGTTTATTTCTGCCGTGAATATGTTTATTTCTGCTGTAAACATGTTTATTTCTGCTGTGAACATGTTTATTTCTGCTGTAAACATGTTTATTTCTACTGTAAACGTGTTTATTTCTGCTGTAAACATGTTTATTTCTGCTGTAAACATGTTTATTTCTGCTGTAAACATGTTTATTTCTGTTGTACATGTGTTTATTTCTGCTGTAAACGTGTTTACTCCTGCTGTAAACGTGTTTACTCCTGCTGTAAACGTGTTTATTTCTACTGTAAACGTGTTCATTTCTGCTGTAAACATGTTTATTTCTGCTGTAAACATGTTTATTTCTGCTGTAAATGTGTTTATTTCTGATGTAAACGTGTTTATTTCTGATGTAAACGTGTTTATTTCTGATGTAAACAGGTTCATTCCTGCTGTAAACATGTTTTTTCTGCTGTAAACATGTTTATTTTGGCTGTAAATGTGTTTTTTCCTGCTGTAAACAAGTTTTTTTCTGCTGTGAACATGTTTATTTCGGCTGTAAACGTGTTTGTTCCTGCTGTAAACATGTTTATTTCTGCTGTAAACATGTTTATTTCTACTGTAAACGTGTATTTCTACTGTAAACATGTTTATTTCTGCTGTAAACGTGTTTACTCCTGCTGAAAACGTGTTTATTTCTGCTGTAAACGTGTTTACTCATGCTGTAAACGTGTTTACTCCTGCTGTAAACGTGTTTATTTCTACTGTAAACGTGTTTATTTCTGCTGTAAACGTGTTTATTTCTGCTGTAAACCTGTTTATTCCTGCTGTAAACGTGTTTACTCCTGCTGTAAATGTGTTTATTTCTGATGTAAACGTGTTTATTTCTGCTGTAAACGTGTTTATTTCTGCCGTAAACATGTTTATTTCTGCTGTAAACATGTTTATTTCTGCTATGAACATGTTTATTTCTGCTATGAACGTGTTTATTTCTGCTGTAAACATGTTTATTTCTGCTGTGAACATGTTTATTTCTGCTGTGAACATGTTTATTTCTGCTGTGAACATGTTTATTTCTGCTGTAAACATTGTCTGATGGATCTGTTGTCTGATGGATCTGTTGAACAAGTTTTTCTGCTGTAAACGTGTTTATTTCTGCTGTAAACGTGTTTATTTCTGCTGTAAACGTGTTTACTCCTGCTGTAAACGTGTTTATTTCTGTTGTAAATGTGTTTATTTCTGCTGTAAACGTGTTTACTCCTGCTGTAAACATGTTTACTCCTGCTGTAAACGTGTTTATTTCTGCTGTAAACATGTTTATTTCTGCTGTGAATATGTTTATTTCTGCTGTAAACATGTTTATTTCTGCTGTAAACATGTTTATTTCTGCTGTGAACATGTTTACTCCTGCTGTAAACGTGTTTATTTCTGCTGTAAACATGTTTATTTCTGCTGTGAATATGTTTATTTCTGCTGTAAACATGTTTATTTCTGCTGTAAACATGTTTATTTCTGCTGTGAACATGTTTATTTCTGCTGTAAACATGTTTATTTCTACTGTAAACGTGTTTATTTCTGCTGTAAACGTGTTTATTTCTGCTGTAAACATGTTTATTTCTGCTGTAAACATGTTTATTCCTGCTGTAAACATGTTTATTTCTGCTGTAAACGTGTTTATTTCTGCTGTAAACATGTTTATTTCTGCTGTAAACATGTTTACTCCTGCTGTAAATGTGTTTATTTCTGCTGTTAACGTCTTTGTTTCGGCTGTAAACAGGTTCATTCCTGCTGTAAACATGTTTTTTCTGCTGTAAACATGTTTATTTTGGCTGTAAATGTGTTTTTTCCTGCTGTAAACAAGTTTATTTCTGCTGTGAACATGTTTATTTCGGCTGTAAACGTGTTTGTTCCTGCTGTAAACATGTTTATTTCTGCTGTAAACATGTTTATTTCTACTGTAAACGTGTTTATTTCTGCTGTAAACATGTTTATTTCTGCTGTAAACAGGTTTATTTCTGCTGTAAACATGTTAATTTCTGTTGTAAACGTGTTTATTTCTGCTGTAAACGTGTTTATTTCTGCTGTAAACGTGTTTATTTCTGCCGTAAACATGTTTATTTCTGCTGTAAACATGTTTATTTCTGCTGTGAACATGTTTATTTCTGCTGTGAACGTGTTTATTTCTGCCGTGAATATGTTTATTTCTGCTGTGAACATGTTTATTTCTGCTGTAAACATGTTTATTTCTGCTGTGAACATGTTTATTTCTGCTGTAAACATGTTTATTTCTACTGTAAACGTGTTTATTTCTGCTGTAAACATGTTTATTTCTGCTGTAAACATGTTTATTTCTGCTGTAAACATGTTTATTTCTGTTGTACATGTGTTTATTTCTGCTGTAAACGTGTTTATTTCTACTGTAAACGTGTTCATTTCTGCTGTAAACATGTTTATTTCTGCTGTAAACATGTTTATTTCTGCTGTAAATGTGTTTATTTCTGATGTAAACGTGTTTATTTCTGATGTAAACGTGTTTATTTCTGATGTAAACAGGTTCATTCCTGCTGTAAACATGTTTTTTCTGCTGTAAACATGTTTATTTTGGCTGTAAATGTGTTTTTTCCTGCTGTAAACAAGTTTTTTTCTGCTGTGAACATGTTTATTTCGGCTGTAAACGTGTTTGTTCCTGCTGTAAACATGTTTATTTCTGCTGTAAACATGTTTATTTCTACTGTAAACGTGTATTTCTACTGTAAACATGTTTATTTCTGCTGTAAACGTGTTTATTTCTGCTGTAAACGTGTTTACTCCTGCTGTAAACGTGTTTATTTCTGTTGTAAATGTGTTTATTTCTGCTGTAAACGTGTTTACTCCTGCTGTAAACATGTTTACTCCTGCTGTAAACGTGTTTATTTCTGCTGTAAACATGTTTATTTCTGCTGTAAACATGTTTACTCCTGCTGTAAATGTGTTTATTTCTGCTGTTAACGTCTTTGTTTCGGCTGTAAACAGGTTCATTCCTGCTGTAAACATGTTTTTTCTGCTGTAAACATGTTTATTTTGGCTGTAAATGTGTTTTTTCCTGCTGTAAACAAGTTTATTTCTGCTGTGAACATGTTTATTTCGGCTGTAAACGTGTTTGTTCCTGCTGTAAACATGTTTATTTCTGCTGTAAACATGTTTATTTCTACTGTAAACGTGTTTATTTCTGCTGTAAACATGTTTATTTCTGCTGTAAACAGGTTTATTTCTGCTGTAAACATGTTAATTTCTGTTGTAAACGTGTTTATTTCTGCTGTAAACGTGTTTATTTCTGCTGTAAACGTGTTTATTTCTGCCGTAAACATGTTTATTTCTGCTGTAAACATGTTTATTTCTGCTGTGAACATGTTTATTTCTGCTGTGAACGTGTTTATTTCTGCTGTAAACATGTTTATTTCTGCTGTGAACATGTTTATTTCAGCTGTAAACATGTTTATTTCTGCTGTAAACGTGTTTATTTCTGCCGTAAACGTGTTTATTTCTGCTGTAAACATGTTTATTTCTGCTGTAAATGTGTTTATTTCTGATGTAAACGTGTTTATTTCTGCTGTAAACGTGTTTATTTCTGCCGTAAACATGTTTATTTCTGCTGTAAACATGTTTATTTCTGCTGTGAACATGTTTATTTCTGCTGTGAACGTGTTTATTTCTGCTGTAAACATGTTTATTTCTGCTGTGAACATGTTTATTTCAGCTGTAAACATGTTTAT
Organism: Telmatherina bonti; assembly: GCF_933228915.1. Lineage (NCBI taxonomy): Eukaryota > Metazoa > Chordata > Actinopteri > Atheriniformes > Telmatherinidae > Telmatherina > Telmatherina bonti. Next base: position 2,791,277 of record NC_136615.1, read on the forward strand.
TTCAGCTGTAAACGTGTTTATTTCTGCCGTGAATATGTTTATTTCTGCCGTGAATATGTTTATTTCTGCTGTAAACATGTTTATTTCTGCTGTGAACATGTTTATTTCTGCTGTAAACATGTTTATTTCTACTGTAAACGTGTTTATTTCTGCTGTAAACATGTTTATTTCTGCTGTAAACATGTTTATTTCTGCTGTAAACATGTTTATTTCTGTTGTACATGTGTTTATTTCTGCTGTAAACGTGTTTATTTCTACTGTAAACGTGTTCATGTTTATTTCTGCTGTAAATGTGTTTATTTCTGATGTAAACGTGTTTATTTCTGATGTAAACGTGTTTATTTCTGATGTAAACAGGTTCATTCCTGCTGTAAACATGTTTTTTCTGCTGTAAACATGTTTATTTTGGCTGTAAATGTGTTTTTTCCTGCTGTAAACAAGTTTTTTTCTGCTGTGAACATGTTTATTTCGGCTGTAAACGTGTTTGTTCCTGCTGTAAACATGTTTATTTCTGCTGTAAACATGTTTATTTCTACTGTAAACGTGTATTTCTACTGTAAACATGTTTATTTCTGCTGTAAACGTGTTTATTTCTGCTGTAAACGTGTTTACTCCTGCTGTAAACGTGTTTATTTCTGTTGTAAATGTGTTTATTTCTGCTGTAAACGTGTTTACTCCTGCTGTAAACATGTTTACTCCTGCTGTAAACGTGTTTATTTCTGCTGTAAACATGTTTATTTCTGCTGTGAATATGTTTATTTCTGCTGTAAACATGTTTATTTCTGCTGTAAACATGTTTATTTCTGCTGTGAACATGTTTATTTCTGCTGTAAACATGTTTATTTCTGCTGTAAACGTGTTTATTTCTGCTGTAAACGTGTTTATTTCTGCTGTAAACATGTTTATTTCTGCTGTAAACATGTTTATTCCTGCTGTAAACATGTTTATTTCTGCTGTAAACGTGTTTATTTCTGCTGTAAACATGTTTATTTCTGCTGTAAACATGTTTACTCCTGCTGTAAATGTGTTTATTTCTGCTGTTAACGTCTTTGTTTCGGCTGTAAACAGGTTCATTCCTGCTGTAAACATGTTTTTTCTGCTGTAAACATGTTTATTTTGGCTGTAAATGTGTTTTTTCCTGCTGTAAACAAGTTTATTTCTGCTGTGAACATGTTTATTTCGGCTGTAAACGTGTTTGTTCCTGCTGTAAACATGTTTATTTCTGCTGTAAACATGTTTATTTCTACTGTAAACGTGTTTATTTCTGCTGTAAACATGTTTATTTCTGCTGTAAACATGTTTATTTCTGCTGTAAACATGTTAATTTCTGTTGTAAACGTGTTTATTTCTGCTGTAAACGTGTTTATTTCTGCTGTAAACGTGTTTATTTCTGCCGTAAACATGTTTATTTCTGCTGTAAACATGTTTATTTCTGCTGTGAACATGTTTATTTCTGCTGTGAACGTGTTTATTTCTGCTGTAAACATGTTTATTTTTGCTGTAAACGTGTTTTTTTCTGCTGTAAACATGTTTATTTCTGCTGTAAACATGTTTATTTCTGCTGTAAACATGTTCATTTCTGCTGTAAACATGTTTATTTCTGCTGTAAACATGTTTATTTCTACTGTAAACGTGTTTATTTCTGCTGTAAACATGTTTATTTCTGCTGTAAACATGTTTATTTCTGCTGTAAACATGTTTATTTCTGTTGTACATGTGTTTATTTCTGCTGTAAACGTGTTTACTCCTGCTGTAAACGTGTTTACTCCTGCTGTAAACGTGTTTATTTCTACTGTAAACGTGTTCATTTCTGCTGTAAACATGTTTATTTCTGCTGTAAACATGTTTATTTCTGCTGTAAATGTGTTTATTTCTGATGTAAACGTGTTTATTTCTGATGTAAACGTGTTTATTTCTGATGTAAACAGGTTCATTCCTGCTGTAAACATGTTTTTTCTGCTGTAAACATGTTTATTTTGGCTGTAAATGTGTTTTTTCCTGCTGTAAACAAGTTTTTTTCTGCTGTGAACATGTTTATTTCGGCTGTAAACGTGTTTGTTCCTGCTGTAAACATGTTTATTTCTGCTGTAAACATGTTTATTTCTACTGTAAACGTGTATTTCTACTGTAAACATGTTTATTTCTGCTGTAAACGTGTTTACTCCTGCTGAAAACGTGTTTATTTCTGCTGTAAACGTGTTTACTCATGCTGTAAACGTGTTTACTCCTGCTGTAAACGTGTTTATTTCTACTGTAAACGTGTTTATTTCTGCTGTAAACGTGTTTATTTCTGCTGTAAACATGTTTATTCCTGCTGTAAACGTGTTTACTCCTGCTGTAAATGTGTTTATTTCTGATGTAAACGTGTTTATTTCTGCTGTAAACGTGTTTATTTCTGCCGTAAACATGTTTATTTCTGCTATGAACATGTTTATTTCTGCTGTAAACGTGTTTATTCCTGCTCTAAACGTGGTTTTTCCTTCTGTAAACATGTTTATTTCTGCTGTAAACATGTTTATTTCTGCTATGAACATGTTTATTTCTGCTATGAACGTGTTTATTTCTGCTGTAAACATGTTTATTTCTGCTGTGAACATGTTTATTTCTGCTGTGAACATGTTTATTTCTGCTGTGAACATGTTTATTTCTGCTGTAAACATTGTCTGATGGATCTGTTGTCTGATGGATCTGTTGAACAAGTTTTTCTGCTGTAAACGTGTTTATTTCTGCTGTAAACGTGTTTATTTCTGCTGTAAACGTGTTTACTCCTGCTGTAAACGTGTTTATTTCTGTTGTAAATGTGTTTATTTCTGCTGTAAACGTGTTTACTCCTGCTGTAAACATGTTTACTCCTGCTGTAAACGTGTTTATTTCTGCTGTAAACATGTTTATTTCTGCTGTGAATATGTTTATTTCTGCTGTAAACATGTTTATTTCTGCTGTAAACATGTTTATTTCTGCTGTGAACATGTTTACTCCTGCTGTAAACGTGTTTATTTCTGCTGTAAACATGTTTATTTCTGCTGTGAATATGTTTATTTCTGCTGTAAACATGTTTATTTCTGCTGTAAACATGTTTATTTCTGCTGTGAACATGTTTATTTCTGCTGTAAACATGTTTATTTCTACTGTAAACGTGTTTATTTCTGCTGTAAACGTGTTTATTTCTGCTGTAAACATGTTTATTTCTGCTGTAAACATGTTTATTCCTGCTGTAAACATGTTTATTTCTGCTGTAAACGTGTTTATTTCTGCTGTAAACATGTTTATTTCTGCTGTAAACATGTTTACTCCTGCTGTAAATGTGTTTATTTCTGCTGTTAACGTCTTTGTTTCGGCTGTAAACAGGTTCATTCCTGCTGTAAACATGTTTTTTCTGCTGTAAACATGTTTATTTTGGCTGTAAATGTGTTTTTTCCTGCTGTAAACAAGTTTATTTCTGCTGTGAACATGTTTATTTCGGCTGTAAACGTGTTTGTTCCTGCTGTAAACATGTTTATTTCTGCTGTAAACATGTTTATTTCTACTGTAAACGTGTTTATTTCTGCTGTAAACATGTTTATTTCTGCTGTAAACAGGTTTATTTCGGCTGTAAACATGTTAATTTCTGTTGTAAACGTGTTTATTTCTGCTGTAAACGTGTTTATTTCTGCTGTAAACGTGTTTATTTCTGCCGTAAACATGTTTATTTCTGCTGTAAACATGTTTATTTCTGCTGTGAACATGTTTATTTCTGCTGTGAACGTGTTTATTTCTGCCGTGAATATGTTTATTTCTGCTGTGAACATGTTTATTTCTGCTGTAAACATGTTTATTTCTGCTGTGAACATGTTTATTTCTGCTGTAAACATGTTTATTTCTACTGTAAACGTGTTTATTTCTGCTGTAAACATGTTTATTTCTGCTGTAAACATGTTTATTTCTGCTGTAAACATGTTTATTTCTGTTGTACATGTGTTTATTTCTGCTGTAAACGTGTTTATTTCTACTGTAAACGTGTTCATTTCTGCTGTAAACATGTTTATTTCTGCTGTAAACATGTTTATTTCTGCTGTAAATGTGTTTATTTCTGATGTAAACGTGTTTATTTCTGATGTAAACGTGTTTATTTCTGATGTAAACAGGTTCATTCCTGCTGTAAACATGTTTTTTCTGCTGTAAACATGTTTATTTTGGCTGTAAATGTGTTTTTTCCTGCTGTAAACAAGTTTTTTTCTGCTGTGAACATGTTTATTTCGGCTGTAAACGTGTTTGTTCCTGCTGTAAACATGTTTATTTCTGCTGTAAACATGTTTATTTCTACTGTAAACGTGTATTTCTACTGTAAACATGTTTATTTCTGCTGTAAACGTGTTTATTTCTGCTGTAAACGTGTTTACTCCTGCTGTAAACGTGTTTATTTCTGTTGTAAATGTGTTTATTTCTGCTGTAAACGTGTTTACTCCTGCTGTAAACATGTTTACTCCTGCTGTAAACGTGTTTATTTCTGCTGTAAACATGTTTATTTCTGCTGTAAACATGTTTACTCCTGCTGTAAATGTGTTTATTTCTGCTGTTAACGTCTTTGTTTCGGCTGTAAACAGGTTCATTCCTGCTGTAAACATGTTTTTTCTGCTGTAAACATGTTTATTTTGGCTGTAAATGTGTTTTTTCCTGCTGTAAACAAGTTTATTTCTGCTGTGAACATGTTTATTTCGGCTGTAAACGTGTTTGTTCCTGCTGTAAACATGTTTATTTCTGCTGTAAACATGTTTATTTCTACTGTAAACGTGTTTATTTCTGCTGTAAACATGTTTATTTCTGCTGTAAACAGGTTTATTTCTGCTGTAAACATGTTAATTTCTGTTGTAAACGTGTTTATTTCTGCTGTAAACGTGTTTATTTCTGCTGTAAACGTGTTTATTTCTGCCGTAAACATGTTTATTTCTGCTGTAAACATGTTTATTTCTGCTGTGAACATGTTTATTTCTGCTGTGAACGTGTTTATTTCTGCTGTAAACATGTTTATTTCTGCTGTGAACATGTTTATTTCAGCTGTAAACATGTTTATTTCTGCTGTAAACGTGTTTATTTCTGCCGTAAACGTGTTTATTTCTGCTGTAAACATGTTTATTTCTGCTGTAAATGTGTTTATTTCTGATGTAAACGTGTTTATTTCTGCTGTAAACGTGTTTATTTCTGCCGTAAACATGTTTATTTCTGCTGTAAACATGTTTATTTCTGCTGTGAACATGTTTATTTCTGCTGTGAACGTGTTTATTTCTGCTGTAAACATGTTTATTTCTGCTGTGAACATGTTTATTTCAGCTGTAAACATGTTTATTTCAGCTGTAAACGTGTTTATTTCTGCCGTGAATATGTTTATTTCTGCCGTGAATATGTTTATTTCTGCTGTAAACATGTTTATTTCTGCTGTGAACATGTTTATTTCTGCTGTAAACATGTTTATTTCTACTGTAAACGTGTTTATTTCTGCTGTAAACATGTTTATTTCTGCTGTAAACATGTTTATTTCTGCTGTAAACATGTTTATTTCTGTTGTACATGTGTTTATTTCTGCTGTAAACGTGTTTATTTCTACTGTAAACGTGTTCATGTTTATTTCTGCTGTAAATGTGTTTATTTCTGATGTAAACGTGTTTATTTCTGATGTAAACGTGTTTATTTCTGATGTAAACAGGTTCATTCCTGCTGTAAACATGTTTTTTCTGCTGTAAACATGTTTATTTTGGCTGTAAATGTGTTTTTTCCTGCTGTAAACAAGTTTTTTTCTGCTGTGAACATGTTTATTTCGGCTGTAAACGTGTTTGTTCCTGCTGTAAACATGTTTATTTCTGCTGTAAACATGTTTATTTCTACTGTAAACGTGTATTTCTACTGTAAACATGTTTATTTCTGCTGTAAACGTGTTTATTTCTGCTGTAAACGTGTTTACTCCTGCTGTAAACGTGTTTATTTCTGTTGTAAATGTGTTTATTTCTGCTGTAAACGTGTTTACTCCTGCTGTAAACATGTTTACTCCTGCTGTAAACGTGTTTATTTCTGCTGTAAACATGTTTATTTCTGCTGTGAATATGTTTATTTCTGCTGTAAACATGTTTATTTCTGCTGTAAACATGTTTATTTCTGCTGTGAACATGTTTATTTCTGCTGTAAACATGTTTATTTCTGCTGTAAACGTGTTTATTTCTGCTGTAAACGTGTTTATTTCTGCTGTAAACATGTTTATTTCTGCTGTAAACATGTTTATTCCTGCTGTAAACATGTTTATTTCTGCTGTAAACGTGTTTATTTCTGCTGTAAACATGTTTATTTCTGCTGTAAACATGTTTACTCCTGCTGTAAATGTGTTTATTTCTGCTGTTAACGTCTTTGTTTCGGCTGTAAACAGGTTCATTCCTGCTGTAAACATGTTTTTTCTGCTGTAAACATGTTTATTTTGGCTGTAAATGTGTTTTTTCCTGCTGTAAACAAGTTTATTTCTGCTGTGAACATGTTTATTTCGGCTGTAAACGTGTTTGTTCCTGCTGTAAACATGTTTATTTCTGCTGTAAACATGTTTATTTCTACTGTAAACGTGTTTATTTCTGCTGTAAACATGTTTATTTCTGCTGTAAACATGTTTATTTCTGCTGTAAACATGTTAATTTCTGTTGTAAACGTGTTTATTTCTGCTGTAAACGTGTTTATTTCTGCTGTAAACGTGTTTATTTCTGCCGTAAACATGTTTATTTCTGCTGTAAACATGTTTATTTCTGCTGTGAACATGTTTATTTCTGCTGTGAACGTGTTTATTTCTGCTGTAAACATGTTTATTTTTGCTGTAAACGTGTTTTTTTCTGCTGTAAACATGTTTATTTCTGCTGTAAACATGTTTATTTCTGCTGTAAACATGTTCATTTCTGCTGTAAACATGTTTATTTCTGCTGTAAACATGTTTATTTCTACTGTAAACGTGTTTATTTCTGCTGTAAACATGTTTATTTCTGCTGTAAACATGTTTATTTCTGCTGTAAACATGTTTATTTCTGTTGTACATGTGTTTATTTCTGCTGTAAACGTGTTTACTCCTGCTGTAAACGTGTTTACTCCTGCTGTAAACGTGTTTATTTCTACTGTAAACGTGTTCATTTCTGCTGTAAACATGTTTATTTCTGCTGTAAACATGTTTATTTCTGCTGTAAATGTGTTTATTTCTGATGTAAACGTGTTTATTTCTGATGTAAACGTGTTTATTTCTGATGTAAACAGGTTCATTCCTGCTGTAAACATGTTTTTTCTGCTGTAAACATGTTTATTTTGGCTGTAAATGTGTTTTTTCCTGCTGTAAACAAGTTTTTTTCTGCTGTGAACATGTTTATTTCGGCTGTAAACGTGTTTGTTCCTGCTGTAAACATGTTTATTTCTGCTGTAAACATGTTTATTTCTACTGTAAACGTGTATTTCTACTGTAAACATGTTTATTTCTGCTGTAAACGTGTTTACTCCTGCTGAAAACGTGTTTATTTCTGCTGTAAACGTGTTTACTCATGCTGTAAACGTGTTTACTCCTGCTGTAAACGTGTTTATTTCTACTGTAAACGTGTTTATTTCTGCTGTAAACGTGTTTATTTCTGCTGTAAACATGTTTATTCCTGCTGTAAACGTGTTTACTCCTGCTGTAAATGTGTTTATTTCTGATGTAAACGTGTTTATTTCTGCTGTAAACGTGTTTATTTCTGCCGTAAACATGTTTATTTCTGCTATGAACATGTTTATTTCTGCTGTAAACGTGTTTATTCCTGCTCTAAACGTGGTTTTTCCTTCTGTAAACATGTTTATTTCTGCTGTGAACATGTTTATTTCTACTGTAAACGTGTTTATTTCTGCTGTAAACATGTTTATTTCTGCTGTAAACATGTTTATTTCTGCTGTAAACATGTTTATTTCTGTTGTACATGTGTTTATTTCTGCTGTAAACGTGTTTACTCCTGCTGTAAACGTGTTTACTCCTGCTGTAAACGTGTTTATTTCTACTGTAAACGTGTTCATTTCTGCTGTAAACATGTTTATTTCTGCTGTAAACATGTTTATTTCTGCTGTAAATGTGTTTATTTCTGATGTAAACGTGTTTATTTCTGATGTAAACGTGTTTATTTCTGATGTAAACAGGTTCATTCCTGCTGTAAACATGTTTTTTCTGCTGTAAACATGTTTATTTTGGCTGTAAATGTGTTTTTTCCTGCTGTAAACAAGTTTTTTTCTGCTGTGAACATGTTTATTTCGGCTGTAAACGTGTTTGTTCCTGCTGTAAACATGTTTATTTCTGCTGTAAACATGTTTATTTCTACTGTAAACGTGTATTTCTACTGTAAACATGTTTATTTCTGCTGTAAACGTGTTTACTCCTGCTGAAAACGTGTTTATTTCTGCTGTAAACGTGTTTACTCATGCTGTAAACGTGTTTACTCCTGCTGTAAACGTGTTTATTTCTACTGTAAACGTGTTTATTTCTGCTGTAAACGTGTTTATTTCTGCTGTAAACATGTTTATTCCTGCTGTAAACGTGTTTACTCCTGCTGTAAATGTGTTTATTTCTGATGTAAACGTGTTTATTTCTGCTGTAAACGTGTTTATTTCTGCCGTAAACATGTTTATTTCTGCTGTAAACATGTTTATTTCTGCTATGAACATGTTTATTTCTGCTATGAACGTGTTTATTTCTGCTGTAAACATGTTTATTTCTGCTGTGAACATGTTTATTTCTGCTGTGAACATGTTTATTTCTGCTGTAAACGTGTTTATTTCTGCTGTAAACATGTTTATTCCTGCTGTAAACGTGTTTACTCCTGCTGTAAACGTATTTATTTCTGCTGTAAACGTGTTTATTTCTGCTGTAAACGTGTTTACTCCTGCTGTAAACGTGTTTATTTCTGTTGTAAATGTGTTTATTTCTGCTGTAAACGTGTTTACTCCTGCTGTAAACATGTTTACTCCTGCTGTAAACGTGTTTATTTCTGCTGTAAACATGTTTATTTCTGCTGTGAATATGTTTATTTCTGCTGTAAACATGTTTATTTCTGCTGTAAACATGTTTATTTCTGCTGTGAACATGTTTATTTCTGCTGTAAACATGTTTATTTCTGCTGTAAACGTGTTTATTTCTGCTGTAAACGTGTTTATTTCTGCTGTAAACATGTTTATTTCTGCTGTAAACATGTTTATTCCTGCTGTAAACATGTTTATTTCTGCTGTAAACGTGTTTATTTCTGCTGTAAACATGTTTATTTCGGCTGTAAACGTGTTTGTTCCTGCTGTAAACATGTTTATTTCTGCTGTAAACGTGTTTATTTCTGCTGTAAACGTGTTTATTTCTGCTGTAAACATGTTTATTTCTGCTGTAAACATGTTTATTCCTGCTGTAAACGTGTTTATTTCTGCTGTAAACGTGTTTATTTCTGCTGTAAACATGTTTATTTCGGCTGTAAACGTGTTTGTTCCTGCTGTAAACATGTTTATTTCTGCTGTAAACATGTTTATTTCTACTGTAAACGTGTATTTCTACTGTAAACATGTTTATTTCTGCTGTAAACGTGTTTACTCCTGCTGAAAACGTGTTTATTTCTGCTGTAAACGTGTTTACTCATGCTGTAAACGTGTTTACTCCTGCTGTAAACGTGTTTATTTCTACTGTAAACGTGTTTATTTCTGCTGTAAACGTGTTTATTTCTGCTGTAAACATGTTTATTCCTGCTGTAAACGTGTTTACTCCTGCTGTAAATGTGTTTATTTCTGATGTAAACGTGTTTATTTCTGCTGTAAACGTGTTTATTTCTGCCGTAAACATGTTTATTTCTGCTGTAAACATGTTTATTTCTGCTATGAACATGTTTATTTCTGCTATGAACGTGTTTATTTCTGCTGTAAACATGTTTATTTCTGCTGTGAACATGTTTATTTCTGCTGTGAACATGTTTATTTCTGCTGTGAACATGTTTATTTCTGCTGTAAACATTGTCTGATGGATCCTTTGTCTGATGGATCTGTTGAACAAGTTTTTCTGCTGTAAACGTGTTTATTTCTGCTGTAAACGTGTTTATTTCTGCTGTAAACGTGTTTACTCCTGCTGTAAACGTGTTTATTTCTGTTGTAAATGTGTTTATTTCTGCTGTAAACGTGTTTACTCCTGCTGTAAACATGTTTACTCCTGCTGTAAACGTGTTTATTTCTGCTGTAAACATGTTTATTTCTGCTGTGAATATGTTTATTTCTGCTGTAAACATGTTTATTTCTGCTGTAAACATGTTTATTTCTGCTGTGAACATGTTTATTTCTGCTGTAAACATGTTTATTTCTGCTGTAAACGTGTTTATTTCTGCTGTAAACGTGTTTATTTCTGCTGTAAACATGTTTATTTCTGCTGTAAACATGTTTATTCCTGCTGTAAACATGTTTATTTCTGCTGTAAACGTGTTTATTTCTGCTGTAAACATGTTTATTTCTGCTGTAAACATGTTTACTCCTGCTGTAAATGTGTTTATTTCTGCTGTTAACGTCTTTGTTTCGGCTGTAAACAGGTTCATTCCTGCTGTAAACATGTTTTTTCTGCTGTAAACATGTTTATTTTGGCTGTAAATGTGTTTTTTCCTGCTGTAAACAAGTTTATTTCTGCTGTGAACATGTTTATTTCGGCTGTAAACGTGTTTGTTCCTGCTGTAAACATGTTTATTTCTGCTGTAAACATGTTTATTTCTACTGTAAACGTGTTTATTTCTGCTGTAAACATGTTTATTTCTGCTGTAAACATGTTTATTTCTGCTGTAAACATGTTAATTTCTGTTGTAAACGTGTTTATTTCTGCTGTAAACGTGTTTATTTCTGCCGTAAACATGTTTATTTCTGCTGTAAACATGTTTATTTCTGCTGTGAACATGTTTATTTCTGCTGTGAACGTGTTTATTTCTGCTGTAAACATGTTTATTTCTGCTGTAAACATGTTTATTTCTGCTGTGAACATGTTTATTTCAGCTGTAAACATGTTTATTTCTGCTGTAAACGTGTTTATTTCTGCCGTAAACGTGTTTATTTCTGCTGTAAACATGTTTATTTCTGCTGTAAATGTGTTTATTTCTGATGTAAACGTGTTTATTTCTGCTGTAAACGTGTTTATTTCTGCCGTAAACATGTTTATTTCTACTGTAAACATGTTTATTTCTGCTGTAAACGTGTTTACTCCTGCTGAAAACGTGTTTATTTCTGCTGTAAACGTGTTTACTCATGCTGTAAACGTGTTTACTCCTGCTGTAAACGTGTTTATTTCTACTGTAAACGTGTTTATTTCTGCTGTAAACGTGTTTATTTCTGCTGTAAACATGTTTATTCCTGCTGTAAACGTGTTTACTCCTGCTGTAAATGTGTTTATTTCTGATGTAAACGTGTTTATTTCTGCTGTAAACGTGTTTATTTCTGCCGTAAACATGTTTATTTCTGCTGTAAACATGTTTATTTCTGCTATGAACATGTTTATTTCTGCTATGAACGTGTTTATTTCTGCTGTAAACATGTTTATTTCTGCTGTGAACATGTTTATTTCTGCTGTGAACATGTTTATTTCTGCTGTGAACATGTTTATTTCTGCTGTAAACATTGTCTGATGGATCTGTTGTCTGATGGATCTGTTGAACAAGTTTTTCTGCTGTAAACGTGTTTATTTCTGCTGTAAACGTGTTTATTTCTGCTGTAAACGTGTTTACTCCTGCTGTAAACGTGTTTATTTCTGTTGTAAATGTGTTTATTTCTGCTGTAAACGTGTTTACTCCTGCTGTAAACATGTTTACTCCTGCTGTAAACGTGTTTATTTCTGCTGTAAACATGTTTATTTCTGCTGTGAATATGTTTATTTCTGCTGTAAACATGTTTATTTCTGCTGTAAACATGTTTATTTCTGCTGTGAACATGTTTATTTCTGCTGTAAACATGTTTATTTCTGCTGTAAACGTGTTTATTTCTGCTGTAAACGTGTTTATTTCTGCTGTAAACATGTTTATTTCTGCTGTAAACATGTTTATTCCTGCTGTAAACATGTTTATTTCTGCTGTAAACGTGTTTATTTCTGCTGTAAACATGTTTATTTCTGCTGTAAACATGTTTACTCCTGCTGTAAATGTGTTTATTTCTGCTGTTAACGTCTTTGTTTCGGCTGTAAACAGGTTCATTCCTGCTGTAAACATGTTTTTTCTGCTGTAAACATGTTTATTTTGGCTGTAAATGTGTTTTTTCCTGCTGTAAACAAGTTTATTTCTGCTGTGAACATGTTTATTTCGGCTGTAAACGTGTTTGTTCCTGCTGTAAACATGTTTATTTCTGCTGTAAACATGTTTATTTCTACTGTAAACGTGTTTATTTCTGCTGTAAACATGTTTATTTCTGCTGTAAACATGTTTATTTCTGCTGTAAACATGTTAATTTCTGTTGTAAACGTGTTTATTTCTGCTGTAAACGTGTTTATTTCTGCTGTAAACGTGTTTATTTCTGCCGTAAACATGTTTATTTCTGCTGTAAACATGTTTATTTCTGCTGTGAACATGTTTATTTCTGCTGTGAACGTGTTTATTTCTGCTGTAAACATGTTTATTTCTGCTGTAAACATGTTTATTTCTGCTGTGAACATGTTTATTTCAGCTGTAAACATGTTTATTTCTGCTGTAAACGTGTTTATTTCTGCCGTAAACGTGTTTATTTCTGCTGTAAACATGTTTATTTCTGCTGTAAATGTGTTTATTTCTGATGTAAACGTGTTTATTTCTGCTGTAAACGTGTTTATTTCTGCCGTAAACATGTTTATTTCTGCTGTAAACATGTTTATTTCTGCTGTGAACATGTCTATTTCTGCTGTGAACGTGTTTATTTCTGCTTTAAACATGTTTATTTCTGCTGTGAACATGTTTATTTCAGCTGTAAACATGTTTATTTCAGCTGTAAACGTGTTTATTTCTGCTGTAAACGTGTTTATTTCTGCCGTGAATATGTTTATTTCTGCCGTGAATATGTTTATTTCTGCTGTAAACATGTTTATTTCTGCTGTGAACATGTTTATTTCTGCTGTAAACATGTTTATTTCTACTGTAAATGTGTTTATTTCTGCTGTAAACATGTTTATTTCTGCTGTAAACATGTTTATTTCTGCTGTAAACATGTTTATTTCTGTTGTACATGTGTTTATTTCTGCTGTAAACGTGTTTACTCCTGCTGTAAACGTGTTTACTCCTGCTGTAAACGTGTTTATTTCTACTGTAAACGTGTTCATTTCTGCTGTAAACATGTTTATTTCTGCTGTAAACATGTTTATTTCTGCTGTAAATGTGTTTATTTCTGATGTAAACGTGTTTATTTCTGATGTAAACGTGTTTATTTCTGATGTAAACAGGTTCATTCCTGCTGTAAACATGTTTTTTCTGCTGTAAACATGTTTATTTTGGCTGTAAATGTGTTTTTTCCTGCTGTAAACAAGTTTTTTTCTGCTGTGAACATGTTTATTTCGGCTGTAAACGTGTTTGTTCCTGCTGTAAACATGTTTATTTCTGCTGTAAACATGTTTATTTCTACTGTAAACGTGTATTTCTACTGTAAACATGTTTATTTCTGCTGTAAACGTGTTTACTCCTGCTGAAAACGTGTTTATTTCTGCTGTAAACGTGTTTACTCATGCTGTAAACGTGTTTACTCCTGCTGTAAACATGTTTATTTCTACTGTAAACGTGTTTATTTCTGCTGTAAACGTGTTTATTTCTGCTGTAAACATGTTTATTCCTGCTGTAAACGTGTTTACTCCTGCTGTAAACGTGTTTATTTCTGCTGTAAACATGTTTATTTCTGCTGTAAACATGTTTACTCCTGCTGTAAATGTGTTTATTTCTGCTGTTAACGTCTTTGTTTCGGCTGTAAACAGGTTCATTCCTGCTGTAAACATGTTTTTTCTGCTGTTAACGTCTTTGTTTCTGCTGTGAACATGTTTATTTCGGCTGTAAACGTGTTTGTTCCTGCTGTAAACATGTTTATTTCTGCTGTAAACATGTTTATTTCTACTGTAAACGTGTTTATTTCTGCTGTAAACATGTTTATTTCTGCTGTAAACATGTTTATTTCTGCTGTAAACATGTTAATTTCTGTTGTAAACGTGTTTATTTCTGCTGTAAACGTGTTTATTTCTGCTGTAAACGTGTTTATTTCTGCCGTAAACATGTTTATTTCTGCTGTAAACATGTTTATTTCTGCTGTGAACATGTTTATTTCTGCTGTGAACGTGTTTATTTCTGCTGTAAACATGTTTATTTCTGTTGTACATGTGTTTATTTCTGCTGTAAACGTGTTTACTCCTGCTGTAAACGTGTTTACTCCTGCTGTAAACGTGTTTATTTCTACTGTAAACGTGTTCATTTCTGCTGTAAACATGTTTATTTCTGCTGTAAACATGTTTATTTCTGCTGTAAATGTGTTTATTTCTGATGTAAACGTGTTTATTTCTGATGTAAACGTGTTTATTTCTGATGTAAACAGGTTCATTCCTGCTGTAAACATGTTTTTTCTGCTGTAAACATGTTTATTTTGGCTGTAAATGTGTTTTTTCCTGCTGTAAACAAGTTTTTTTCTGCTGTGAACATGTTTATTTCGGCTGTAAACGTGTTTGTTCCTGCTGTAAACATGTTTATTTCTGCTGTAAACATGTTTATTTCTACTGTAAACGTGTATTTCTACTGTAAACATGTTTATTTCTGCTGTAAACGTGTTTACTCCTGCTGAAAACGTGTTTATTTCTGCTGTAAACGTGTTTACTCATGCTGTAAACGTGTTTACTCCTGCTGTAAACATGTTTATTTCTACTGTAAACGTGTTTATTTCTGCTGTAAACGTGTTTATTTCTGCTGTAAACATGTTTATTCCTGCTGTAAACGTGTTTACTCCTGCTGTAAATGTGTTTATTTCTGATGTAAACGTGTTTATTTCTGCTGTAAACGTGTTTATTTCTGCCGTAAACATGTTTATTTCTGCTGTAAACATGTTTATTTCTGCTATGAACATGTTTATTTCTGCTATGAACGTGTTTATTTCTGCTGTAAACATGTTTATTTCTGCTGTGAACATGTTTATTTCTGCTGTGAACATGTTTATTTCTGCTGTGAACATGTTTATTTCTGCTGTAAACATTGTCTGATGGATCTGTTGTCTGATGGATCTGTTGAACAAGTTTTTCTGCTGTAAACGTGTTTATTTCTGCTGTAAACGTGTTTATTTCTGCTGTAAACGTGTTTACTCCTGCTGTAAACGTGTTTATTTCTGTTGTAAATGTGTTTATTTCTGCTGTAAACGTGTTTACTCCTGCTGTAAACATGTTTACTCCTGCTGTAAACGTGTTTATTTCTGCTGTAAACATGTTTATTTCTGCTGTAAACGTGTTTATTTCTGCTGTAAACATGTTTATTTCTGCTGTAAACATGTTTACTCCTGCTGTAAATGTGTTTATTTCTGCTGTTAACGTCTTTGTTTCGGCTGTAAACAGGTTCATTCCTGCTGTAAACATGTTTTTTCCTGCTGTAAACAAGTTTATTTCTGCTGTGAACATGTTTATTTCGGATGTAAACGTGTTTGTTCCTGCTGTAAACATGTTTATTTCTGCTGTAAACATGTTTATTTCTACTGTAAACGTGTTTATTTCTGCTGTAAACATGTTTATTTCTGCTGTAAACATGTTTATTTCTGCTGTAAACATGTTAATTTCTGTTGTAAACGTGTTTATTTCTGCTGTAAACGTGTTTATTTCTGCTGTAAACATGTTTATTTCTACTGTAAACGTGTTTATTTCTGCTGTAAACATGTTTATTTCTGCTGTAAACATGTTTATTTCTGCTGTAAACATGTTAATTTCTGTTGTAAACGTGTTTATTTCTGCTGTAAACGTGTTTATTTCTGCTGTAAACATGTTTATTTCTGCTGTGAACATGTTTATTTCTGCTGTAAACATGTTTATTTCTACTGTAAACGTGTTTATTTCTGCTGTAAACATGTTTATTTCTGCTGTAAACATGTTTATTTCTGCTGTAAACATGTTTATTTCTGTTGTACATGTGTTTATTTCTGCTGTAAACGTGTTTACTCCTGCTGTAAACGTGTTTACTCCTGCTGTAAACGTGTTTATTTCTACTGTAAACGTGTTCATTTCTGCTGTAAACATGTTTATTTCTGCTGTAAACATGTTTATTTCTGCTGTAAATGTGTTTATTTCTGATGTAAACGTGTTTATTTCTGATGTAAACGTGTTTATTTCTGATGTAAACAGGTTCATTCCTGCTGTAAACATGTTTTTTCTGCTGTAAACATGTTTATTTTGGCTGTAAATGTGTTTTTTCCTGCTGTAAACAAGTTTTTTTCTGCTGTGAACATGTTTATTTCGGCTGTAAACGTGTTTGTTCCTGCTGTAAACATGTTTATTTCTGCTGTAAACATGTTTATTTCTACTGTAAACGTGTATTTCTACTGTAAACATGTTTATTTCTGCTGTAAACGTGTTTACTCCTGCTGAAAACGTGTTTATTTCTGCTGTAAACGTGTTTACTCATGCTGTAAACGTGTTTACTCCTGCTGTAAACGTGTTTATTTCTACTGTAAACGTGTTTATTTCTGCTGTAAACGTGTTTATTTCTGCTGTAAACATGTTTATTCCTGCTGTAAACGTGTTTACTCCTGCTGTAAATGTGTTTATTTCTGATGTAAATGTGTTTATTTCTGCTGTAAACGTGTTTATTTCTGCCGTAAACATGTTTATTTCTGCTGTAAACATGTTTATTTCTGCTATGAACATGTTTATTTCTGCTGTGAACGTGTTTATTTCTGCTGTAAACATGTTTATTTCTGCTGTGAACATGTTTATTTCTGCTGTGAACATGTTTATTTCTGCTGTGAACATGTTTATTTCTGCTGTAAACATTGTCTGATGGATCTGTTGTCTGATGGATCTGTTGAACAAGTTTTTCTGCTGTAAACGTGTTTATTTCTGCTGTAAACATGTTTATTCCTGCTGTAAACATGTTTATTTCTGCTGTAAACGTGTTTATTTCTGCTGTAAACATGTTTATTTCTGCTGTAAACATGTTTACTCCTGCTGTAAATGTGTTTATTTCTGCTGTTAACGTCTTTGTTTCGGCTGTAAACAGGTTCATTCCTGCTGTAAACATGTTTTTTCTGCTGTAAACATGTTTATTTTGGCTGTAAATGTGTTTTTTCCTGCTGTAAACAAGTTTATTTCTGCTGTGAACATGTTTATTTCGGCTGTAAACGTGTTTGTTCCTGCTGTAAACATGTTTATTTCTGCTGTAAACATGTTTATTTCTACTGTAAACGTGTTTATTTCTGCTGTAAACATGTTTATTTCTGCTGTAAACATGTTTATTTCTGCTGTAAACATGTTAATTTCTGTTGTAAACGTGTTTATTTCTGCTGTAAACGTGTTTATTTCTGCTGTAAATGTGTTTACTCCTGCTGTAAATGTGTTTATTTCTGCTGTAAATGTATTTATTCCTGCTGTAAACATGTTTATTTCTGCTGTAAACATGCTGTAAACATGTTTATTTCTGCTGTAAACATGTTTATTTCTGCTGTAAACATGTTTATTTCTGCCATAAACGTGTTTATTTCTGCTGTAAACATGTTTATTTCTGCTGTAAACATGTCTACTGTAAACGTGTTTATTTCTGCTGTAAACGTCTTTTTTTCTGCTGTAAACAGGTTCATTCCTGTTGTAAACATGTTTTTTTCTGCTGTAAACATGTTTATTTTGGCTGTAAATGTGTTTTTTTCCTGCTGTAAACAAGTTTATTTCTGCTGTAAACATGTTCATTTCTGCTGTAAACATGTTTATTTCTGCTGTAAACATGTTTATTCCTGCTGTAAACGTGTTTATTCCTGCTGTAAACATGTTTATTTCTGCTGTAAATGTGTTTACTCCTGCTGTAAACGTGTTTATTTCTACTGTAAACGTGTTTATTTCTGCTGTAAACATGTTTATTTCTGCTGTAAACATGTTTATTCCTGCTGTAAACGTGTTTATTTCTGCTGTAAATGTGTTTATTTCTGATGTAAACGTGTTTATTTCTGATGTAAACGTGTTTATTTCTGCTTTAAACATGTTTATTTCTGCTGTAAACATGTTTATTTCTGCTGTGAACATGTTTATTTCTGCTGTGAACGTGTTTATTTCTGCTGTAAACATGTTTATTTTTGCTGTAAACGTGTTTTTTTCTGCTGTAAACATGTTTATTTCTGCTGTAAACATGTTTATTTCTGCTGTAAACATGTTCATTTCTGCTGTAAACATGTTTATTTCTGCTGTAAACATGTTTATTCCTGCTGTAAACGTGTTTATTCCTGCTGTAAACATGTTTATTTCTGCTGTAAATGTGTTTACTCCTGCTGTAAATGCGTTTATTTCTGCTGTAAATGTATTTATTCCTGCTGTAAACATGTTTATTTCTGCTGTAAACATGTTTATTTCTGCTGTAAACATGTTTATTTCTGCTGTGAACATGTTTATTTCTGCTGTGAACATGTTTATTTCAGCTGTAAACATGTTTATTTCTGCTGTAAACGTGTTTACTCCTGCTGTAAACGTGTTTATTTCTACTGTAAACCTGTTTATTTCTGCTGTAAACATGTTTATTTCTGCTGTAAACATGTTTATTCCTGCTGTAAACGTGTTTATTTCTGCTGTAAATGTGTTTATTTCTGATGTAAACGTGTTTATTTCTGATGTAAACGTGTTTATTTCTGCTTTAAACATGTTTATTTCTGCTGTAAACATGTTTATTTCTGCTGTGAACATGTTTATTTCTGCTGTGAACGTGTTTATTTCTGCTGTAAACATGTTTATTTTTGCTGTAAACGTGTTTTTTTCTGCTGTAAACATGTTTATTTCTGCTGTAAACATGTTTATTTCTGCTGTAAACATGTTCATTTCTGCTGTAAACATGTTTATTTCTGCTGTAAACATGTTTATTCCTGCTGTAAACGTGTTTATTCCTGCTGTAAACATGTTTATTCCTGCTGTAAACGTGTTTATTCCTGCTGTAAACATGTTTATTTCTGCTGTAAATGTGTTTACTCCTGCTGTAAACATGTTTATTTCTGCTGTAAACATGTTTATTTTTGCTGTAAACGTGTTTATTCCTGCTGTAAACACGTTTATTTCTGCTGTAAACACGTTTATTTCTGCTGTAAACGTGTTTATTTCTGCTGTAAATGTGATTATTTATGCTGTAAACATGTCTATGTGTGATGTAAACGTGTTTATTCCTGCTGTAAACGTGTTTATTTCTGCTGTAAACGTGTTTATTTCTGCTGTAAATGTGTTTATTTCTGCTGTAAACGTGTTTATTTCTGCTGTAAATGTGTTTATTTCTGCTGTAAACGTCTTTGTTTCGGCTGTAAACAGGTTCATTCCTGCTGTAAACATGTTTTTTCTGCTGTAAACATGTTTATTTTGGCTGTAAATGTGTTTATTTCTGCTGTAAACATGTTTATTTCTGCTGTAAACGTGTTTACTCCTGCTGTAAACGTGTTTACTCCTGCTGTAAACGTGTTTATTTCTACTGTAAACGTGTTTATTTCTGCTGTAAACATGTTTATTTCTGCTGTAAACATGTTTATTCCTGCT
Source organism: Telmatherina bonti (assembly GCF_933228915.1). NCBI lineage: Eukaryota > Metazoa > Chordata > Actinopteri > Atheriniformes > Telmatherinidae > Telmatherina > Telmatherina bonti. The sequence continues at coordinate 2,810,958 of NC_136615.1, forward strand.
GTAAACGTGTTTATTTCTGCTGTAAATGTGTTTATTTCTGATGTAAACGTGTTTATTTCTGATGTAAACGTGTTTTTTTCTGCTGTAAACATGTTTATTTCTGCTGTAAACATGTTTATTTCTGCTGTAAACATGTTCATTTCTGCTGTAAACATGTTTATTTCTGCTGTAAACATGTTTATTCCTGCTGTAAACGTGTTTATTCCTGCTGTAAACATGTTTATTTCTGCTGTAAATGTGTTTACTCCTGCTGTAAATGCGTTTATTTCTGCTGTAAATGTATTTATTCCTGCTGTAAACATGTTTATTCCTGCTGTAAACGTGTTTATTCCTGCTGTAAACATGTTTATTTCTGCTGTAAATGTGTTTACTCCTGCTGTAAACATGTTTATTTCTGCTGTAAACATGTTTATTTTTGCTGTAAACGTGTTTATTCCTGCTGTAAACACGTTTATTTCTGCTGTAAACACGTTTATTTCTGCTGTAAACGTGTTTATTTCTGCTGTAAATGTGATTATTTATGCTGTAAACATGTCCATGTGTGATGTAAACGTGTTTATTCCTGCTGTAAACGTGTTTATTTCTGCTGTAAACGTGTTTATTTCTGCTGTAAACATGTTTATTTCTGCTGTAAACATGTTTATTTCTGCTGTAAACATGTTAATTTCTGCTGTAAACGTGTTTATTTCTGCTGTAAACGTGTTTATTTCTGCTGTAAATGTGTTTACTCCTGCTGTAAATGTGTTTATTTCTGCTGTAAATGTATTTATTCCTGCTGTAAACATGTTTATTTCTGCTGTAAACATGTTTATTTCTGCCATAAACGTGTTTATTTCTGCTGTAAACATGTTTATTTCTGCTGTAAACATGTCTACTGTAAACGTGTTTATTTCTGCTGTAAACGTCTTTTTTTCTGCTGTAAACAGGTTCATTCCTGTTGTAAACATGTTTTTTTCTGCTGTAAACATGTTTATTTTGGCTGTAAATGTGTTTTTCTCCTGCTGTAAACAAGTTTATTTCTGCTGTAAACATGTTCATTTCTGCTGTAAACATGTTTATTTCTGCTGTAAACATGTTTATTCCTGCTGTAAACGTGTTTATTCCTGCTGTAAACATGTTTATTTCTGCTGTAAATGTGTTTACTCCTGCTGTAAATGCGTTTATTTCTGCTGTAAATGTATTTATTCCTGCTGTAAACATGTTTATTTCTGCTGTAAACATGTTTATTTCTGCTGTAAACATGTTTATTTCTGCTGTGAACATGTTTATTTCTGCTGTGAACATGTTTATTTCAGCTGTAAACATGTTTATTTCTGCTGTAAACGTGTTTACTCCTGCTGTAAACGTGTTTATTTCTACTGTAAACGTGTTTATTTCTGCTGTAAACATGTTTATTTCTGCTGTAAACATGTTTATTCCTGCTGTAAACGTGTTTATTTCTGCTGTAAATGTGTTTATTTCTGATGTAAACGTGTTTATTTCTGATGTAAACGTGTTTATTTCTGCTTTAAACATGTTTATTTCTGCTGTAAACATGTTTATTTCTGCTGTGAACATGTTTATTTCTGCTGTGAACGTGTTTATTTCTGCTGTAAACATGTTTATTTTTGCTGTAAACGTGTTTTTTTCTGCTGTAAACATGTTTATTTCTGCTGTAAACATGTTTATTTCTGCTGTAAACATGTTCATTTCTGCTGTAAACATGTTTATTTCTGCTGTAAACATGTTTATTCCTGCTGTAAACGTGTTTATTCCTGCTGTAAACATGTTTATTTCTGCTGTAAATGTGTTTACTCCTGCTGTAAATGCGTTTATTTCTGCTGTAAATGTATTTATTCCTGCTGTAAACATGTTTATTCCTGCTGTAAACGTGTTTATTCCTGCTGTAAACATGTTTATTTCTGCTGTAAATGTGTTTACTCCTGCTGTAAACATGTTTATTTCTGCTGTAAACATGTTTATTTTTGCTGTAAACGTGTTTATTCCTGCTGTAAACACGTTTATTTCTGCTGTAAACACGTTTATTTCTGCTGTAAACGTGTTTATTTCTGCTGTAAATGTGATTATTTATGCTGTAAACATGTCTATGTGTGATGTAAACGTGTTTATTCCTGCTGTAAACGTGTTTATTTCTGCTGTAAACGTGTTTATTTCTGCTGTAAATGTGTTTATTTCTGCTGTAAACGTGTTTATTTCTGCTGTAAATGTGTTTATTTCTGCTGTAAACGTCTTTGTTTCGGCTGTAAACAGGTTCATTCCTGCTGTAAACATGTTTTTTCTGCTGTAAACATGTTTATTTTGGCTGTAAATGTGTTTTTTCCTGCTGTAAACAAGTTTATTTCTGCTGTGAACATGTTTATTTCGGCTGTAAACGTGTTTTTTCCTGCTGTAAACATGTTTATTTCTGCTGTAAACATGTTTATTTCTACTGTAAACGTGTTTATTTCTGCTGTAAACATGTTTATTTCTGCTGTAAACATGTTTATTTCTGCTGTAAACATGTTTATTTCTGTTGTAAATGTGTTTATTTCTGCTGTAAACGTGTTTACTCCTGCTGTAAACGTGTTTACTCCTGCTGTAAACGTGTTTATTTCTACTGTAAACGTGTTTATTTCTGCTGTAAACATGTTTATTTCTGCTGTAAACATGTTTATTCCTGCTGTAAACGTGTTTATTTCTGCTGTAAATGTGTTTATTTCTGATGTAAACGTGTTTATTTCTGATGTAAACGTGTTTATTTCTGCTTTAAACATGTTTATTTCTGCTGTAAACATGTTTATTTCTGCTGTGAACATGTTTATTTCTGCTGTGAACGTGTTTATTTCTGCTGTAAACGTGTTTATTTCTGCTGTAAACATGTTTATTTCTGCTGTAAACATGTTTATTTCTGCTGTAAACATGTTTATTTCTGCTGTGAACATGTTTATTTCTGCTGTGAACATGTTTATTTCTGCCGTAAACGTCTTTATTTCTGCTGTGAATATGTTTATTTCTGCTGTAAACATGTTTATTTCTGCTGTGAACATGTTTATTTCTGCTGTGAACATGTTTATTTCTGCTGTGAACATGTTTATTTCTGCTGTAAATGTGTTTACTCCTGCTGTAAACATGTTTATTTCTGCTGTAAACATGTTTATTTTTGCTGTAAACGTGTTTTTTCCTGCTGTAAACATGTTTATTTCTGCTGTAAACATGTTTATTTCTGCCGTAAACGTGTTTATTTCTGCTGTAAACATGTTTATTTCTGCTGTAAACATGTTTATTTCTGTTGTAAATGTGTTTATTTCTGCTGTAAACGTGTTTACTCCTGCTGTAAACGTGTATTTCTACTGTAAACGTGTTTATTTCTGCTGTAAACATGTTTATTTCTGCTGTAAACATGTTTATTTCTGCTGTAAACGTGTTTATTCCTGCTGTAAACGTGTTTATTTCTGCTGTAAATGTGTTTATTTCTGCTGTAAACGTGTTTATTTCTGCTGTAAATGTGTTTATTTCTGCTGTTAACGTCTTTGTTTCGGCTGTAAACAGGTTCATTCCTGCTGTAAACATGTTTTTTCTGCTGTAAACATGTTTATTTTGGCTGTAAATGTGTTTTTTCCTGCTGTAAACAAGTTTATTTCTGCTGTGAACATGTTTATTTCGGCTGTAAACGTGTTTTTTCCTGCTGTAAACATGTTTATTTCTGCTGTAAACATGTTTATTTCTACTGTAAACGTGTTTATTTCTGCTATAAACGTGTTTATTTCTGCTGTAAACATGTTTATTTCTGCTGTAAACATGTTTATTTCTGCTGTAAACATGTTTATTTCTGTTGTAAATGTGTTTATTTCTGCTGTAAACGTGTTTACTCCTGCTGTAAACGTGTTTACTCCTGCTGTAAACGTGTTTATTTCTGCTGTAAACATGTTTATTTCTGCTGTAAACATGTTTATTCCTGCTGTAAACGTGTTTATTTCTGCTGTAAACATGTTTATTTCTGCTGTGAACATGTTTATTTCTGCTGTGAACATGTTTATTTCTGCTGTGAACATGTTTATTTCTGCTGTAAATGTGTTTACTCCTGCTGTAAACATCTTTATTTCTGCTGTAAACATGTTTATTTTTGCTGTAAACGTGTTTATTCCTGCTGTAAACACGTTTATTTCTGCTGTAAACGTGTTTATTTCTGCTGTAAATGTGATTATTTATGCTGTAAACATGTCTATGTGTGATGTAAACGTGTTTATTTCGGCTGTAAACGTGTTTTTTCCTACTGTAAACATGTTTTTTCTGCTGTAAACATGTTTATTTTGGCTGTAAATGTGTTTTTTCCTGCTGTAAACATGTTTATTTCGGCTGTAAACGTGTTTTTTCCTGCTGTAAACATGTTTATTTCTGCTGTAAACATGTTTATTTCTACTGTAAACGTGTTTATTTCTGCTGTGAACATGTTTATTTCTGCTGTAAACATGTTTATTTCTGCTGTAAACATGTTTATTTCTGTTGTAAATGTGTTTATTTCTGCTGTAAACGTGTTTACTCCTGCTGTAAACGTGTTTACTCCTGCTGTAAACGTGTTTATTTCTACTGTAAACGTGTTTATTTCTGCTGTAAACATGTTTATTTCTGCTGTAAACATGTTTATTCCTGCTGTAAACGTGTTTATTCCTGCTGTGAACATGTTTATTTCAGCTGTAAACATGTTTATTTCAGCTGTAAACATGTTTATTTCTGCCGTAAACATGTTTATTTGTGCTGTGAACATGTTTATTTCTGCTGTGAACGTGTTTATTTCTGCTGTAAACATGTTTATTTCTGCTGTAAACATGTTTATTTCTGCTGTGAACATGTTTATTTCTGCTGTGAACATGTTTATTTCAGCTGTAAACATGTTTATTTCAGCTGTAAACATGTTTATTTCTGCTGTAAACATGTTTATTTCTGCCGTAAACGTCTTTATTTCTGCTGTGAATATGTTTATTTTTGCTGTAAACGTGTTTACTCCTGCTGTAAACGTGTTTACTCCTGCTGTAAACGTGTATTTCTACTGTAAACGTGTTTATTTCTGCTGTAAACATGTTTATTTCTGCTGTAAACGTGTTTATTCCTGCTGTAAACGTGTTTATTTCTGCTGTAAATGTGTTTATTTCTGCTGTTAACGTCTTTGTTTCGGCTGTAAACAGGTTCATTCCTGCTGTAAACATGTTTATTTCTGCTGTGAACATGTTTATTTCAGCTGTAAACATGTTTATTTATGCTGTGAACATGTTTATTTCAGCTGTAAACATGTTTATTTCTGCTGTAAACATGTTTATTTCTGCCGTAAACGTCTTTATTTCTGCTGTGAATATGTTTATTTTTGCTGTAAATGTGTCTACTCCTGCTGTAAACGTGTTTACTCCTGCTGTAAACGTGTATTTCTACTGTAAACGTGTTTATTTCTGCAGTAAACATGTATATTTCAGCTGTAAACATGTTTATTTCTGCTGTAAACGTGTTTATTCCTGCTGTAAACGTGTTTATTTCTGCTGTAAATGTGTTTATTTCTGCTGTTAACGTCTTTGTTTCGGCTGTAAACAGGTTCATTCCTGCTGTAAACATGTTTATTCTGCTGTAAACATGTTTATTTTGGCTGTAAATGTGTTTTTTCCAGCTGTAAACATGTTTATTTCTGCTGTGAACATGTTTATTTCGGCTGTAAACGTGTTTTTTCCTGCTGTAAACATGTTTATTTCTGCTGTAAACATGTTTATTTCTACTGTAAACGTGTTTATTTCTGCTGTAAACATGTTTATTTCTGCTGTAAACATGTTTATTTCTGCTGTAAACATGTTTATTTCTGTTGTAAATGTGTTTATTTCTGCTGTAAACGTGTTTACTCCTGCTGTAAACGTGTTTACTCCTGCTGTAAACGTGTTTATTTCTACTGTAAACGTGTTTATTTCTGTTGTAAACATGTTTATTTCTGCTGTAAACATGTTTATTCCTGCTGTAAACGTGTTTATTTCTGCTGTAAATGTGTTTATTTCTGATGTAAACGTGTTTATTTCTGCTGTAAACGTGTTTATTTCTGCCGTAAACATGTTCATTTCTGCTGTAAACGTGTTTATTTCTGCTGTAAACATGTTTATTCCTTCTGTAAACGTGTTTATTCCTGCTGTAAACGTGTTTATTTCTGATGTAAACGTGTTTATTTCTGCTGTAAACGTGTTTATTTCTGCCGTAAACATGTTTATTTCTGCCGTAAACATGTTTATTTGTGCTGTGAACATGTTTATTTCTGCTGTGAACATGTTTATTTCCGCTGTGAACGTGTTTATTTCTGCTGTAAACATGTTTATTTCTGCTGTAAACATGTTTATTTCTGCTGTGAACATGTTTATTTCTGCTGTGAACATGTTTATTTCTGCTGTGAACATGTTTATTTCTGCTGTAAACATGTTTATTTCTGCTGTAAACATGTTTATTTCTGCCGTAAACGTCTTTATTTCTGCTGTGAATATGTTTATTTTTGCTGTAAACCTGTTTACTCCTGCTGTAAACGTGTTTACTCCTGCTGTAAACGTGTATTTCTACTGTAAACGTGTTTATTTCTGCTGTAAACATGTTTATTTCTGCTGTAAACATGTTTATTTCTGCTGTAAATGTGTTTATTCCTGCTGTAAACGTTTTTATTTCTGCTGTAAATGTGTTTATTTCTGCTGTTAACGTCTTTGTTTCGGCTGTAAACAGGTTCATTCCTGCTGTACACATGTTTTTTCTGCTGTAAGCATGTTTATTTTGGCTGTAAATGTGTTTTTTCCTGCTGTAAACATGTTTATTTCTGCTGTGAACATGTTTATTTCGGCTGTAAACGTGTTTTTTCCTGCTGTAAACATGTTTATTTCTGCTGTAAACATGTTTATTTCTACTGTAAACGTGTTTATTTCTGCTGTAAACATGTTTATTTCTGCTGTAAACATGTTTATTTCTGCTGTAAACATGTTTATTTCTGTTGTAAATGTGTTTATTTCTGCTGTAAACGTGTTTTTTCCTGCTGTAAACATGTTTATTTCTACTGTAAACGTGTTTATTTCTGCTGTAAACATGTTTATTTCTGCTGTAAACATGTTTATTCCTGCTGTAAACGTGTTTATTTCTGCTGTAAATGTGTTTATTTCTGCTGTAAACGTGTTTTTTCCTGCTGTAAACGTGTTTATTCCTGCTGTAAACGTGTTTATTTCTGCTGTAAACATGTTTATTTCTGCTGTAAACATGTTTATTCCTGCTGTAGACGTGTTTATTTCTGCTGTAAATGTGTTTATTTCTGATGTAAACGTGTTTATTTCTGCTGTAAACGTGTTTATTTCTGCCGTAAACATGTTTATTTCTGCTGTAAACATGTTTATTTCTGCTGTAAACATGTTTATTTCTGCTGTGAACATGTTTATTTCAGCTGTAAACATGTTTATTTCTGCTGTAAACATGTTTATTTCTGCCGTAAACGTCTTTATTTCTGCTGTGAATATGTTTATTTCTGCTGTAAACATGTTTATTTCTGCTGTGAACATGTTTATTTCTGCTGTGAATATGTTTATTTCTGCTGTAAACATGTTTATTTCTGCTGTGAACATGTTTTTTTCTGCTGTGAACATGTTTATTTCTGCTGTAAACGTGTTTATTCCTGCTGTAAACACGTTTATTTCTGCTGTAAACATGTTTATTTCAGCTGTAAACATGTTTATTTCTGCTGTAAACGTGTTTATTTCTGCTGTAAACATGTTTATTTCTACTGTAAACGTGTATTTCTACTGTAAACATGTTTATTTCTGCTGTAAACGTGTTTACTCCTGCTGAAAACGTGTTTACTCCAGCTGTAAACGTGTTTACTCATGCTGTAAACGTGTTTACTCCTGCTGTAAACGTGTTTATTTCTACTGTAAACGTGTTTATTTCTGCTGTAAACGTGTTTATTCCTGCTGTAAACGTGTTTATTTCTGCTGTAAATGTGTTTATTTCTGCTGTTAACGTCTTTGTTTCGGCTGTAAACAGGTTCATTCCTGCTGTAAACATGTTTATTCTGCTGTAAACATGTTTATTTTGGCTGTAAATGTGTTTTTTCCAGCTGTAAACATGTTTATTTCTGCTGTGAACATGTTTATTTCGGCTGTAAACGTGTTTTTTCCTGCTGTAAACATGTTTATTTCTGCTGTAAACATGTTTATTTCTACTGTAAACGTGTTTATTTCTGCTGTAAACATGTTTATTTCTGCTGTAAACATGTTTATTTCTGCTGTAAACATGTTTATTTCTGTTGTAAATGTGTTTATTTCTGCTGTAAACGTGTTTACTCCTGCTGTAAACGTGTTTACTCCTGCTGTAAACGTGTTTATTTCTACTGTAAACGTGTTTATTTCTGTTGTAAACGTGTTTATTTCTGCTGTAAACATGTTTATTCCTGCTGTAAACGTGTTTATTTCTGCTGTAAATGTGTTTATTTCTGATGTAAACGTGTTTATTTCTGCTGTAAACGTGTTTATTTCTGCCGTAAACATGTTCATTTCTGCTGTAAACGTGTTTATTTCTGCTGTAAACATGTTTATTCCTTCTGTAAACGTGTTTATTCCTGCTGTAAACGTGTTTATTTCTGCTGTAAACGTGTTTATTTCTGCCGTAAACATGTTTATTTCTGCCGTAAACATGTTTATTTGTGCTGTGAACATGTTTATTTCTGCTGTGAACATGTTTATTTCCGCTGTGAACGTGTTTATTTCTGCTGTAAACATGTTTATTTCTGCTGTAAACATGTTTATTTCTGCTGTGAACATGTTTATTTCTGCTGTGAACATGTTTATTTCTGCTGTGAACATGTTTATTTCAGCTGTAAACATGTTTATTTCTGCTGTAAACATGTTTATTTCTGCCGTAAACGTCTTTATTTCTGCTGTGAATATGTTTATTTTTGCTGTAAACCTGTTTACTCCTGCTGTAAACGTGTTTACTCCTGCTGTAAACGTGTATTTCTACTGTAAACGTGTTTATTTCTGCTGTAAACATGTTTATTTCTGCTGTAAACATGTTTATTTCTGCTGTAAATGTGTTTATTCCTGCTGTAAACGTTTTTATTTCTGCTGTAAATGTGTTTATTTCTGCTGTTAACGTCTTTGTTTCGGCTGTAAACAGGTTCATTCCTGCTGTACACATGTTTTTTATGCTGTAAACATGTTTATTTTGGCTGTAAATGTGTTTTTTCCTGCTGTAAACATGTTTATTTCTGCTGTGAACATGTTTATTTCGGCTGTAAACGTGTTTTTTCCTGCTGTAAACATGTTTATTTCTGCTGTAAACGTGTTTATTTCTGCTGTAAACGTGTTTTTTCCTGCTGTAAACATGTTTATTTCTACTGTAAACGTGTTTATTTCTGCTGTAAACATGTTTATTTCTGCTGTAAACATGTTTATTCCTGCTGTAAACGTGTTTATTTCTGCTGTAAATGTGTTTATTTCTGCTGTAAACGTGTTTTTTCTTGCTGTAAACGTGTTTATTCCTGCTGTAAACGTGTTTATTTCTGCTGTAAACATGTTTATTTCTGCTGTAAACATGTTTATTCCTGCTGTAAACGTGTTTATTTCTGATGTAAATGTGTTTATTTCTGATGTAAACGTGTTTATTTCTGCTGTAAACGTGTTTATTTCTGCCGTAAACATGTTTATTTCTGCTGTAAACATGTTTATTTCTGCTGTAAACATGTTTATTTCTGCTGTGAACATGTTTATTTCAGCTGTAAACATGTTTATTTCTGCTGTAAACATGTTTATTTCTGCCGTAAACGTCTTTATTTCTGCTGTGAATATGTTTATTTCTGCTGTAAACATGTTTATTTCTGCTGTGAACATGTTTATTTCTGCTGTGAATATGTTTATTTCTGCTGTAAACATGATTATTTCTGCTGTGAACATGTTTTTTTCTGCTGTGAACATGTTTATTTCTGCTGTAAACGTGTTTATTCCTGCTGTAAACACGTTTATTTCTGCTGTAAACATGTTTATTTCAGCTGTAAACATGTTTATTTCTGCTGTAAACGTGTTTATTTCTGCTGTAAACATGTTTATTTCTACTGTAAACGTGTATTTCTACTGTAAACATGTTTATTTCTGCTGTAAACGTGTTTACTCCTGCTGAAAACGTGTTTACTCCTGCTGTAAACGTGTTTACTCATGCTGTAAACGTGTTTACTCCTGCTGTAAACGTGTTTATTTCTACTGTAAACGTGTTTATTTCTGCTGTAAACGTGTTTATTTCTGCTGTAAACATGTTTGTTCCTGCTGTAAACGTGTTTATTCCTGCTGTAAATGTGTTTATTTCTGATGTAAACGTGTTTATTTCTGCTGTAAACGTGTTTATTTCTGCCCTAAACATGTTTATTTCTGCTGTAAACATGTTTATTTCTGCTGTGAACATGTTTATTTCTGCTGTGAACGTGTTTATTTCTGCTGTAAACATGTTTATTTCTGCTGTGAACATGTTTATTTCTGCTGTGAACATGTTTATTTCTGCTGTGAACATGTTTATTTCTGCTGTAAACATTGTCTGATGGATCTGTTGTCTGATGGATCTGTTGAACAAGTTTTTCTGCTGTAAACGTGTTTATTTCTGCTGTAAACGTGTTTATTTCTGCTGTAAACGTGTTTACTCCTGCTGTAAACGTGTTTATTTCTGTTGTAAATGTGTTTATTTCTGCTGTAAACGTGTTTACTCCTGCTGTAAACATGTTTACTCCTGCTGTAAACGTGTTTATTTCTGCTGTAAACATGTTTATTTCTGCTGTGAATATGTTTATTTCTGCTGTAAACATGTTTATTTCTGCTGTAAACATGTTTATTTCTGCTGTGAACATGTTTATTTCTGCTGTAAACATGTTTATTTCTGCTGTAAACGTGTTTATTTCTGCTGTAAACGTGTTTATTTCTGCTGTAAACATGTTTATTTCTGCTGTAAACATGTTTATTCCTGCTGTAAACATGTTTATTTCTGCTGTAAATGTGTTTACTCCTGCTGTAAATGTGTTTATTTCTGCTGTTAACGTCTTTGTTTCGGCTGTAAACAGGTTCATTCCTGCTGTAAACATGTTTTTTCTGCTGTAAACATGTTTATTTTGGCTGTAAATGTGTTTTTTCCTGCTGTAAACAAGTTTATTTCTGCTGTGAACATGTTTATTTCGGCTGTAAACGTGTTTGTTCCTGCTGTAAACATGTTTATTTCTGCTGTAAACATGTTTATTTCTACTGTAAACGTGTTTATTTCTGCTGTAAACATGTTTATTTCTGCTGTAAACATGTTTATTTCTGCTGTAAACATGTTAATTTCTGTTGTAAATGTGTTTATTTCTGCTGTAAACGTGTTTACTCCTGCTGTAAACGTGTTTACTCCTGCTGTAAACGTGTTTATTTCTACTGTAAACGTGTTCATTTCTGCTGTAAACATGTTTATTTCTGCTGTAAACATGTTTATTTCTGATGTAAACGTGTTTATTTCTGATGTAAACGTGTTTATTTCTGATGTAAACAGGTTCATTCCTGCTGTAAACATGTTTTTTCTGCTGTAAACATGTTTATTTTGGCTGTAAATGTGTTTTTTCCTGCTGTAAACAAGTTTTTTTCTGCTGTGAACATGTTTATTTCGGCTGTAAACGTGTTTGTTCCTGCTGTAAACATGTTTATTTCTGCTGTAAACATGTTTATTTCTACTGTAAACGTGTATTTCTACTGTAAACATGTTTATTTCTGCTGTAAACGTGTTTACTCCTGCTGAAAACGTGTTTATTTCTGCTGTAAACGTGTTTACTCATGCTGTAAACGTGTTTACTCCTGCTGTAAACGTGTTTATTTCTACTGTAAACGTGTTTATTTCTGCTGTAAACGTGTTTATTTCTGCTGTAAACATGTTTATTCCTGCTGTAAACGTGTTTACTCCTGCTGTAAATGTGTTTATTTCTGATGTAAACGTGTTTATTTCTGCTGTAAACGTGTTTATTTCTGCCGTAAACATGTTTATTTCTGCTGTAAACGTGTTTATTTCTGCTATGAACATGTTTATTTCTGCTGTGAACGTGTTTATTTCTGCTGTAAACATGTTTATTTCTGCTGTGAACATGTTTATTTCTGCTGTGAACATGTTTATTTCTGCTGTGAACATGTTTATTTCTGCTGTAAACATTGTCTGATGGATCTGTTGTCTGATGGATCTGTTGAACAAGTTTTTCTGCTGTAAACGTGTTTATTTCTGCTGTAAACGTGTTTATTTCTGCTGTAAATGTGTTTACTCCTGCTGTAAACGTGTTTATTTCTGTTGTAAATGTGTTTATTTCTGCTGTAAACGTGTTTACTCCTGCTGTAAACATGTTTACTCCTGCTGTAAACGTGTTTATTTCTGCTGTAAACATGTTTATTTCTGCTGTGAATATGTTTATTTCTGCTGTAAACATGTTTATTTCTGCTGTAAACATGTTTATTTCTGCTGTGAACATGTTTATTTCTGCTGTAAACATGTTTATTTCTGCTGTAAACGTGTTTATTTCTGCTGTAAACGTGTTTATTTCTGCTGTAAACATGTTTATTTCTGCTGTAAACATGTTTATTCCTGCTGTAAACATGTTTATTTCTGCTGTAAACGTGTTTATTTCTGCTGTAAACATGTTTATTTCTGCTGTAAACATGTTTACTCCTGCTGTAAATGTGTTTATTTCTGCTGTTAACGTCTTTGTTTCGGCTGTAAACAGGTTCATTCCTGCTGTAAACATGTTTTTTCTGCTGTAAACATGTTTATTTTGGCTGTAAATGTGTTTTTTCCTGCTGTAAACAAGTTTATTTCTGCTGTGAACATGTTTATTTCGGCTGTAAACGTGTTTGTTCCTGCTGTAAACATGTTTATTTCTGCTGTAAACATGTTTATTTCTACTGTAAACGTGTTTATTTCTGCTGTAAACATGTTTATTTCTGCTGTAAACATGTTTATTTCTGCTGTAAACATGTTAATTTCTGTTGTAAATGTGTTTATTTCTGCTGTAAACGTGTTTACTCCTGCTGTAAACGTGTTTACTCCTGCTGTAAACGTGTTTATTTCTACTGTAAACGTGTTCATTTCTGCTGTGAACATGTTTATTTCTGCTGTGAACATGTTTATTTCTGCTGTAAACATTGTCTGATGGATCTGTTGTCTGATGGATCTGTTGAACAAGTTTTTCTGCTGTAAACGTGTTTATTTCTGCTGTAAACGTGTTTATTTCTGCTGTAAACGTGTTTACTCCTGCTGTAAACGTGTTTATTTCTGTTGTAAATGTGTTTATTTCTGCTGTAAACGTGTTTACTCCTGCTGTAAACATGTTTACTCCTGCTGTAAACGTGTTTATTTCTGCTGTAAACATGTTTATTTCTGCTGTGAATATGTTTATTTCTGCTGTAAACATGTTTATTTCTGCTGTAAACATGTTTATTTCTGCTGTGAACATGTTTATTTCTGCTGTAAACATGTTTATTTCTGCTGTAAACGTGTTTATTTCTGCTGTAAACGTGTTTATTTCTGCTGTAAACATGTTTATTTCTGCTGTAAACATGTTTATTCCTGCTGTAAACATGTTTATTTCTGCTGTAAATGTGTTTACTCCTGCTGTAAATGTGTTTATTTCTGCTGTTAACGTCTTTGTTTCGGCTGTAAACAGGTTCATTCCTGCTGTAAACATGTTTTTTCTGCTGTAAACATGTTTATTTTGGCTGTAAATGTGTTTTTTCCTGCTGTAAACAAGTTTATTTCTGCTGTGAACATGTTTATTTCGGCTGTAAACGTGTTTGTTCCTGCTGTAAACATGTTTATTTCTGCTGTAAACATGTTTATTTCTACTGTAAACGTGTTTATTTCTGCTGTAAACATGTTTATTTCTGCTGTAAACATGTTTATTTCTGCTGTAAACATGTTTATTTCTGCTGTAAACATGTTAATTTCTGTTGTAAATGTGTTTATTTCTGCTGTAAACGTGTTTACTCCTGCTGTAAACGTGTTTACTCCTGCTGTAAACGTGTTTATTTCTACTGTAAACGTGTTCATTTCTGCTGTAAACATGTTTATTTCTGCTGTAAACATGTTTATTTCTGCTGTAAATGTGTTTATTTCTGATGTAAACGTGTTTATTTCTGCTGTAAACGTGTTTATTTCTGCCGTAAACATGTTTATTTCTGCTGTAAACATGTTTATTTCTGCTGTGAACATGTTTATTTCTGCTGTGAACGTGTTTATTTCTGCTGTAAACATGTTTATTTCTGCTGTGAACATGTTTATTTCAGCTGTAAACATGTTTATTTCTGCTGTAAACGTGTTTATTTCTGCCGTAAACGTGTTTATTTCTGCCGTGAATATGTTTATTTCTGCTGTAAACATGTTTATTTCTGCTGTGAACATGTTTATTTCTGCTGTAAACATGTTTATTTCTACTGTAAACGTGTTTATTTCTGCTGTAAACATGTTTATTTCTGCTGTAAACATGTTTATTTCTGCTGTAAACATGTTTATTTCTGTTGTACATGTGTTTATTTCTGCTGTAAACGTGTTTACTCCTGCTGTAAACGTGTTTACTCCTGCTGTAAACGTGTTTATTTCTACTGTAAACGTGTTCATTTCTGCTGTAAACATGTTTATTTCTGCTGTAAACATGTTTATTTCTGCTGTAAATGTGTTTATTTCTGATGTAAACGTGTTTATTTCTGATGTAAACGTGTTTATTTCTGATGTAAACGTGTTTATTTCTGATGTAAACAGGTTCATTCCTGCTGTAAACATGTTTTTTCTGCTGTAAACATGTTTATTTTGGCTGTAAATGTGTTTTTTCCTGCTGTAAACAAGTTTTTTTCTGCTGTGAACATGTTTATTTCGGCTGTAAACGTGTTTGTTCCTGCTGTAAACATGTTTATTTCTGCTGTAAACATGTTTATTTCTACTGTAAACGTGTATTTCTACTGTAAACATGTTTATTTCTGCTGTAAACGTGTTTACTCCTGCTGAAAACGTGTTTATTTCTGCTGTAAACGTGTTTACTCATGCTGTAAACGTGTTTACTCCTGCTGTAAACGTGTTTATTTCTACTGTAAACGTGTTTATTTCTGCTGTAAACGTGTTTATTTCTGCTGTAAACATGTTTATTCCTGCTGTAAACGTGTTTACTCCTGCTGTAAATGTGTTTATTTCTGATGTAAACGTGTTTATTTCTGCTGTAAACGTGTTTATTTCTGCCGTAAACATGTTTATTTCTGCTGTAAACATGTTTATTTCTGCTATGAACATGTTTATTTCTGCTGTGAACGTGTTTATTTCTGCTGTAAACATGTTTATTTCTGCTGTGAACATGTTTATTTCTGCTGTGAACATGTTTATTTCTGCTGTGAACATGTTTATTTCTGCTGTAAACATTGTCTGATGGATCTGTTGTCTGATGGATCTGTTGAACAAGTTTTTCTGCTGTAAACGTGTTTATTTCTGCTGTAAACGTGTTTATTTCTGCTGTAAACGTGTTTACTCCTGCTGTAAACGTGTTTATTTCTGTTGTAAATGTGTTTATTTCTGCTGTAAACGTGTTTACTCCTGCTGTAAACATGTTTACTCCTGCTGTAAACGTGTTTATTTCTGCTGTAAACATGTTTATTTCTGCTGTGAATATGTTTATTTCTGCTGTAAACATGTTTATTTCTGCTGTAAACATGTTTATTTCTGCTGTGAACATGTTTATTTCTGCTGTAAACATGTTTATTTCTGCTGTAAACGTGTTTATTTCTGCTGTAAACGTGTTTATTTCTGCTGTAAACATGTTTATTTCTGCTGTAAACATGTTTATTTCTGCTGTAAACATGTTTATTTCTGCTGTAAACGTGTTTATTTCTGCTGTAAACATGTTTATTTCTGCTGTAAACATGTTTACTCCTGCTGTAAATGTGTTTATTTCTGCTGTTAACGTCTTTGTTTCGGCTGTAAACAGGTTCATTCCTGCTGTAAACATGTTTTTTCTGCTGTAAACATGTTTATTTTGGCTGTAAATGTGTTTTTTCCTGCTGTAAACAAGTTTATTTCTGCTGTGAACATGTTTATTTCGGCTGTAAACGTGTTTGTTCCTGCTGTAAACATGTTTATTTCTGCTGTAAACATGTTTATTTCTACTGTAAACGTGTTTATTTCTGCTGTAAACATGTTTATTTCTGCTGTAAACATGTTTATTTCTGCTGTAAACATGTTAATTTCTGTTGTAAATGTGTTTATTTCTGCTGTAAACGTGTTTACTCCTGCTGTAAACGTGTTTACTCCTGCTGTAAACGTGTTTATTTCTACTGTAAACGTGTTCATTTCTGCTGTGAACATGTTTATTTCTGCTGTGAACATGTTTATTTCTGCTGTGAACATGTTTATTTCTGCTGTAAACATTGTCTGATGGATCTGTTGTCTGATGGATCTGTTGAACAAGTTTTTCTGCTGTAAACGTGTTTATTTCTGCTGTAAACGTGTTTATTTCTGCTGTAAACGTGTTTACTCCTGCTGTAAACGTGTTTATTTCTGTTGTAAATGTGTTTATTTCTGCTGTAAACGTGTTTACTCCTGCTGTAAACATGTTTACTCCTGCTGTAAACGTGTTTATTTCTGCTGTAAACATGTTTATTTCTGCTGTGAATATGTTTATTTCTGCTGTAAACATGTTTATTTCTGCTGTAAACATGTTTATTTCTGCTGTGAACATGTTTATTTCTGCTGTAAACGTGTTTATTTCTGCTGTAAACGTGTTTACTCCTGCTGTAAACGTGTTTATTTCTGTTGTAAATGTGTTTATTTCTGCTGTAAACGTGTTTACTCCTGCTGTAAACATGTTTACTCCTGCTGTAAACGTGTTTATTTCTGCTGTAAACATGTTTATTTCTGCTGTGAATATGTTTATTTCTGCTGTAAACATGTTTATTTCTGCTGTAAACATGTTTATTTCTGCTGTGAACATGTTTATTTCTGCTGTAAACATGTTTATTTCTGCTGTAAACGTGTTTATTTCTGCTGTAAACGTGTTTATTTCTGCTGTAAACATGTTTATTTCTGCTGTAAACATGTTTATTCCTGCTGTAAACATGTTTATTTCTGCTGTAAACGTGTTTATTTCTGCTGTAAACATGTTTATTTCTGCTGTAAACATGTTTACTCCTGCTGTAAATGTGTTTATTTCTGCTGTTAACGTCTTTGTTTCGGCTGTAAACAGGTTCATTCCTGCTGTAAACATGTTTTTTCTGCTGTAAACATGTTTATTTTGGCTGTAAATGTGTTTTTTCCTGCTGTAAACAAGTTTATTTCTGCTGTGAACATGTTTATTTCTGCTGTAAACGTGTTTACTCCTGCTGTAAACGTGTTTACTCCTGCTGTAAACGTGTTTATTTCTACTGTAAACGTGTTCATTTCTGCTGTGAACATGTTTATTTCTGCTGTGAACATGTTTATTTCTGCTGTGAACATGTTTATTTCTGCTGTAAACATTGTCTGATGGATCTGTTGTCTGATGGATCTGTTGAACAAGTTTTTCTGCTGTAAACGTGTTTATTTCTGCTGTAAACGTGTTTACTCCTGCTGTAAACGTGTTTATTTCTGTTGTAAATGTGTTTATTTCTGCTGTAAACGTGTTTACTCCTGCTGTAAACATGTTTACTCCTGCTGTAAACGTGTTTATTTCTGCTGTAAACATGTTTATTTCTGCTGTGAATATGTTTATTTCTGCTGTAAACATGTTTATTTCTGCTGTAAACATGTTTATTTCTGCTGTGAACATGTTTATTTCTGCTGTAAACATGTTTATTTCTGCTGTAAACGTGTTTATTTCTGCTGTAAACGTGTTTATTTCTGCTGTAAACGTGTTTACTCCTGCTGTAAACGTGTTTATTTCTGTTGTAAATGTGTTTATTTCTGCTGTAAACGTGTTTACTCCTGCTGTAAACATGTTTACTCCTGCTGTAAACGTGTTTTTTTCTGCTGTAAACATGTTTATTTCTGCTGTGAATATGTTTATTTCTGCTGTAAACATGTTTATTTCTGCTGTAAACATGTTTATTTCTGCTGTGAACATGTTTATTTCTGCTGTAAACATGTTTATTTCTGCTGTAAACGTGTTTATTTCTGCTGTAAACGTGTTTATTTCTGCTGTAAACATGTTTATTTCTGCTGTAAACATGTTTATTCCTGCTGTAAACATGTTTACTCCTGCTGTAAATGTGTTTATTTCTGCTGTTAACGTCTTTGTTTCGGCTGTAAACAGGTTCATTCCTGCTGTAAACATGTTTTTTCTGCTGTAAACATGTTTATTTTGGCTGTAAATGTGTTTTTTCCTGCTGTAAACAAGTTTATTTCTGCTGTGAACATGTTTATTTCGGCTGTAAACGTGTTTGTTCCTGCTGTAAACATGTTTATTTCTGCTGTAAACATGTTTATTTCTACTGTAAACGTGTTTATTTCTGCTGTAAACATGTTTATTTCTGCTGTAAACATGTTTATTTCTGCTGTAAACATGTTAATTTCTGTTGTAAATGTGTTTATTTCTGCTGTAAACGTGTTCATTTCTGCTTTGAACATGTTTATTTCTGCTGTGAACATGTTTATTTCTGCTGTGAACATGTTTATTTCTGCTGTAAACATTGTCTGATGGATCTGTTGTCTGATGGATCTGTTGAACAAGTTTTTCTGCTGTAAACGTGTTTATTTCTGCTGTAAACGTGGTTACTCCTGCTGTAAACGTGTTTATTTCTGTTGTAAATGTGTTTATTTCTGCTGTAAACGTGTTTACTCCTGCTGTAAACATGTTTACTCCTGCTGTAAACGTGTTTATTTCTGCTGTAAACATGTTTATTTCTGCTGTGAATATGTTTATTTCTGCTGTAAACATGTTTATTTCTGCTGTAAACATGTTTATTTCTGCTGTGAACATGTTTATTTCTGCTGTAAACATGTTTATTTCTGCTGTAAACGTGTTTATTTCTGCTGTAAACGTGTTTATTTCTGCTGTAAACATGTTTATTTCTGCTGTAAACATGTTTATTCCTGCTGTAAACATGTTTATTTCTGCTGTAAATGTGTTTACTCCTGCTGTAAATGTGTTTATTTCTGCTGTTAACGTCTTTGTTTCGGCTGTAAACAGGTTCATTCCTGCTGTAAACATGTTTTTTCTGCTGTAAACATGTTTATTTTGGCTGTAAATGTGTTTTTTCCTGCTGTAAACAAGTTTATTTCTGCTGTGAACATGTTTATTTCGGCTGTAAACGTGTTTGTTCCTGCTGTAAACATGTTTATTTCTGCTGTAAACATGTTTATTTCTACTGTAAACGTATTTATTTCTGCTGTAAACATGTTTATTTCTGCTGTAAACATGTTTATTTCTGCTGTAAACATGTTAATTTCTGCTGTAAACGTGTTTACTCATGCTGTAAACGTGTTTACTCCTGCTGTAAACGTGTTTATTTCTACTGTAAACGTGTTTATTTCTGCTGTAAACGTGTTTATTTCTGCTGTAAACATGTTTATTCCTGCTGTAAACGTGTTTACTCCTGCTGTAAATGTGTTTATTTCTGCCGTAAACATGTTTATTTCTGCTGTAAACATGTTTATTTCTGCTATGAACATGTTTATTTCTGCTGTAAACATGTTTATTTCTGCTGTAAACGTGTTTATTTCTGCTGTAAACGTGTTTATTTCTGCTGTAAACGTCTTTTTTCTGCTGTAAACAGGTTTATTCCTGCTGTAAACATGTTTACTCCTTATGGAACCGTGTTTATTTCTGCTGTAAACGTGTTTATTTCTGCTGTAAACGTGTTTACTCCTGTTGTAAACATGTTTACTCCTGTTGTAAACGTCTTTATTTCTGCTGTAAACGTCTTTTTTCTGCTGTAAACAGGTTTATTCCTGCTGTAAACATGTTTACTCCTTATGGAACCGTGTTTATTTCTGCTGTAAACGTGTTTACTCCTGTTGTAAACGTGTTTATTTCTGCTGTAAACGTCTTTTTTCTGCTGTAAACAGGTTTATTCCTGCTGTAAACATGTTTACTCCTTATGGAACCGTGTTTATTTCTGCTGTAAACGTGTTTACTCCTGTTGTAAACGTGTTTATTTCTGCTGTAAACAGGTTTATCTCTGCTGTAAACGTGTTTATTTCTGCTGTAAATGTGTTTATTCCTGCTGTAAACGTGTTTACTCCTGCTGTAAACATGTTTATTTCTGCTGTAAACGTGTTTATTTCTGCTGTAAACGTGTTTACTCCTGCTGTAAATACGTTTTCTCCTGATGGAACCGTGTTTATTTCTGCTGTAAACGTGTTTATTCCTGCTCTAAACGTGGTTTTTCCTTCTGTAAACATGTTTATTTCTGCTGTGAACATGTTTATTTCGGCTGTAAACGTGTTTTTTCCTGCTGTAAACATGTTTATTTCTGCTGTAAACATGTTTATTTCTGCTGTAAATGTGTTTATTTCTGCTGTAAACATGTTTATTTCTGTTGTGAATATATTTATTTCTGCTGTAAACGTGTTTATTTCTGCTGTAAACGTGTTAATTTCTGCTGTAAACATGTTTATTTCTGCTGTAAATGTGTTTATTTCTGCTGTACACGTGTTTATTTCTGCTGTAAACATGTTTATTTCTGCTGTAAACGTGTTTATTTCTGCTGTAAACGTCTTTTTTCTGCTGTAAACAGGTTTATTCCTGCTGTAAACAGGTTTATCTCTGCTGTAAACGTGTTTATTTCTGCTGTAAATGTGTTTATTCCTGCTGTAAACATGTTTATTTCTGCTGTAAACGTGTTTATTTCTGCTGTAAACGTGTTTACTCCTGCTGTAAACATGTTTACTCCTGATGGAACCGTGTTTATTTCTGCTATAAACGTGTTTATTTCTGCTGTAAACGTGTTTATTCCTGCTGTAAACGTGTTTATTTCTGCTGTAAATGTGTTTACTCCTGCTGTAAACATGTTTTTTCTGCTGTAAACATGTTTATTTCTGCTATAAACGTGTTTATTTCTGCTGTAAACGTGTTTATTTCTGCTGTAAACGTGTTTATTTCTGCTGTAAACGTGTTTACTCCTGTTGTAAACATGTTTACTCCTGTTGTAAACGTGTTTATTTCTGCTGTAAACGTCTTTTTTCTGCTGTAAACAGGTTTATTCCTGCTGTAAACATGTTTACTCCTTATGGAACCGTGTTTATTTCTGCTGTAAACGTGTTTATTTCTGCTGTAAACGTGTTTATTTCTGCTGTAAACGTGTTTATTCCTGCTGTAAACGTGTTTATTCCTGCTGTAAACATGTTTATTTCTGCTGTACAAGTGCTTATTTCTGCTGTAAACATGTTTATTTCATCTGTGAATGTGTTTATTTCTGCTGTAAACATGTTTATTTCTGCTGTAAACGTGTTTATTTCTGCTGTAAACGTCTTTTTTTCTGCTTTAAACAGGTTCATTCCTGCTGTAAACATGTTTTTTCTGCTGTAAACATGTTTATTTCTGCTGTAAATGTTTTTATTTCTGCTGTAAACGTGTTTATTTCTGCTGTAAATGTGTTTATTTCTGCTGTAAACGTGTTTATTTCTGCTGTAAACATGTTTATTTCTGCTATAAACGTGTTTATTCCTGCTGTAAACGTGTTTATTTCTGCTGTAAACATGTTTACTTCTGCTGTAAACGTGTTTATTTCTGCTGTAAATGTGTTTATTTCTGCTGTAAACACGTTTATTTCTGCTGTAAACATGTCTGTCTGCTGTAAACGTGTTTATTTCTGCTGTAAACGTGTTTATTTCTGCTGTAAACGTGTTTATTCCTGCTGTAAACATGTTTATTTCTGCTGTAAACGTGTATTTCTGCTGTAAACGTCTTTTTTTCTGCTTTAAACAGGTTCATTCCTGCTGTAAACATGTTTTTTCTGCTGTAAACATGTTTATTTCTGCTGTAAATGTGTTTATTTCTGCTGTAAACGTGTTTATTTCTGCTGTAAATGTGTTTATTTCTGCTGTAAACGTGTTTATTTCTGCTGTAAACGTGTTTATTTCTGCTGTAAACGTGTTTATTTCTGCTGTAAACGTGTTTACTCCTGTTGTAAACGTGTTTATTTCTGCTGTAAACGTCTTTTTTCTGCTGTAAATGTGTTTATTTCTGCTGTACAAGTGCTTATTTCTGCTGTAAACATGTTTATTTCATCTGTGAATGTGTTTATTTCTGCTGTAAACATGTTTACTCCTGTTGTAAACGTGTTTATTTCGGCTGTAAACGTCTTTTTTCTGCTGTAAACAGGTTTATTCCTGCTGTAAACATGTTTACTCCTTATGGAACCGTGTTTATTTCTGCTGTAAACGTGTTTATTTCTGCTGTAAACGTGTTTACTCCTGTTGTAAACGTGTTTATTTCTGCTGTAAACGTCTTTTTTCTGCTGTAAACAGGTTTATTCCTGCTGTAAACCTGTTTACTCCTTATGGAACCGTGTTTATTTCTGCTGTAAACGTGTTTATTTCTGCTGTAAACGTGTTTACTCCTGTTGTAAACGTGTTTATTTCTGCTGTAAACAGGTTTATCTCTGCTGTAAACGTGTTTATTTCTGCTGTAAATGTGTTTATTCCTGCTGTAAACGTGTTTACTCCTGCTGTAAACATGTTTATTTCTGCTGTAAACGTGTTTATTTCTGCTGTAAACGTGTTTATTCCTGCTCTAAACGTGGTTTTTCCTTCTGTAAACATGTTTATTTCTGCTGTGAACATGTTTATTTCGGCTGTAAACGTGTTTTTTCCTGCTGTAAACATGTTTATTTCTGCTGTAAACATGTTTATTTCTGCTGTAAATGTGTTTATTTCTGCTGTAAACATGTTTATTTCTGCTGTGAATATATTTATTTCTGCTGTAAACGTGTTTATTTCTGCTGTAAACGTGTTTATTTCTGCTGTAAACATGTTTATTTCTGCTGTAAACGTGTTTATTTCTGCTGTAAACGTCTTTTTTCTGCTGTAAACAGGTTTATTCCTGCTGTAAACAGGTTTATCTCTGCTGTAAACGTGTTTATTTCTGCTGTAAATGTGTTTATTCCTGCTGTAAACATGTTTATTTCTGCTGTAAACGTGTTTACTCCTGTTGTAAACGTGTTTATTTCTGCTGTAAACATCTTTTTTCTGCTGTAAATGTGTTTATTTCTGCTGTACAAGTGCTTATTTCTGCTGTAAACATGTTTATTTCATCTGTGAATGTGTTTATTTCTGCTGTAAACATGTTTATTTCTGCTGTAAACGTGTTTATTTCTGCTGTAAACGTCTTTTTTTCTGCTTTAAACAGGTTCATTCCTGCTGTAAACATGTTTTTTCTGCTGTAAACATGTTTATTTCTGCTATAAACGTGTTTATTTCTGCTGTAAACGTGTTTATTTCTGCTGTAAACGTGTTTATTTCTGCTGTAAACGTGTTTACTCCTGTTGTAAACATGTTTACTCCTGTTGTAAACGTGTTTATTTCGGCTGTAAACGTCTTTTTTCTGCTGTAAACAGGTTTATTCCTGCTGTAAACATGTTTACTCCTTATGGAACCGTGTTTATTTCTGCTGTAAACGTGTTTATTTCTGCTGTAAACGTGTTTACTCCTGTTGTAAACGTGTTTATTTCTGCTGTAAACGTCTTTTTTCTGCTGTAAACAGGTTTATTCCTGCTGTAAACCTGTTTACTCCTTATGGAACCGTGTTTATTTCTGCTGTAAACGTGTTTATTTCTGCTGTAAACGTGTTTACTCCTGTTGTAAACGTGTTTATTTCTGCTGTAAACAGGTTTATCTCTGCTGTAAACGTGTTTATTTCTGCTGTAAATGTGTTTATTCCTGCTGTAAACGTGTTTACTCCTGCTGTAAACATGTTTATTTCTGCTGTAAACGTGTTTATTTCTGCTGTAAACGTGTTTATTCCTGCTCTAAACGTGGTTTTTCCTTCTGTAAACATGTTTATTTCTGCTGTGAACATGTTTATTTCGGCTGTAAACGTGTTTTTTCCTGCTGTAAACATGTTTATTTCTGCTGTAAACATGTTTATTTCTGCTGTAAATGTGTTTATTTCTGCTGTAAACATGTTTATTTCTGCTGTGAATATATTTATTTCTGCTGTAAACGTGTTTATTTCTGCTGTAAACGTGTTTATTTCTGCTGTAAACATGTTTATTTCTGCTGTAAACGTGTTTATTTCTGCTGTAAACGTCTTTTTTCTGCTGTAAACAGGTTTATTCCTGCTGTAAACAGGTTTATCTCTGCTGTAAACGTGTTTATTTCTGCTGTAAACGTGTTTATTTCTGCTGTAAACGTGTTTACTCCTGTTGTAAACGTGTTTATTTCTGCTGTAAACAGGTTTATCTCTGCTGTAAACGTGTTTATTTCTGCTGTAAATGTGTTTATTCCTGCTGTAAACGTGTTTACTCCTGCTGTAAACATGTTTATTTCTGCTGTGAACATGTTTATTTCGGCTGTAAACGTGTTTTTTCCTGCTGTAAACATGTTTATTTCTGCTGTAAACATGTTTATTTCTGCTGTAAATGTGTTTATTTCTGCTGTAAACATGTTTATTTCTGCTGTGAATATATTTATTTCTGCTGTAAACGTGTTTATTTCTGCTGTAAACGTGTTAATTTCTGCTGTAAACATGTTTATTTCTGCTGTAAATGTGTTTATTTCTGCTGTACACGTGTTTATTTCTGCTGTAAACATGTTTATTTCTGCTGTAAACGTGTTTATTTCTGCTGTAAACGTCTTTTTTCTGCTGTAAACAGGTTTATTCCTGCTGTAAACAGGTTTATCTCTGCTGTAAACGTGTTTATTTCTGCTGTAAATGTGTTTATTCCTGCTGTAAACATGTTTATTTCTGCTGTAAACGTGTTTACTCCTGCTGTAAACGTGTTTATTTCTGCTGTAAACGTGTTTACTCCTGCTGTAAACATGTTTACTCCTGATGGAACCGTGTTTATTTCTGCTATAAACGTGTTTATTTCTGCTGTAAACGTGTTTATTCCTGCTGTAAACGTGTTTATTTCTGCTGTAAATGTGTTTACTCCTGCTGTAAACATGTTTTTTCTGCTGTAAACATGTTTATTTCTGCTATAAACGTGTTTATTTCTGCTGTAAACGTGTTTATTTCTGCTGTAAACGTGTTTATTTCTGCTGTAAACGTGTTTACTCCTGTTGTAAACATGTTTACTCCTGTTGTAAACGTGTTTATTTCTGCTGTAAACGTCTTTTTTCTGCTGTAAACAGGTTTATTCCTGCTGTAAACATGTTTACTCCTTATGGAACCGTGTTTATTTCTGCTGTAAACGTGTTTATTTCTGCTGTAAACGTGTTTACTCCTGTTGTAAACGTGTTTATTTCTGCTGTAAACGTGTTTATTTCTGCTGTAAACGTGTTTATTCCTGCTGTAAACGTGTTTATTCCTGCTGTAAACATGTTTATTTCTGCTGTACAAGTGCTTATTTCTGCTGTAAACATGTTTATTTCATCTGTGAATGTGTTTATTTCTGCTGTAAACATGTTTATTTCTGCTGTAAACGTGTTTATTTCTGCTGTAAACGTCTTTTTTTCTGCTTTAAACAGGTTCATTCCTGCTGTAAACATGTTTTTTCTGCTGTAAACATGTTTATTTCTGCTGTAAATGCGTTTATTTCTGCTGTAAACGTGTTTATTTCTGCTGTAAATGTGTTTATTTCTGCTGTAAACGTGTTTATTTCTGCTGTAAATGTGTTTATTCCTGCTGTAAACATGTTTATTTCTGCTGTAAACATGTTTATTTCTGCTATAAACGTGTTTATTCCTGCTGTAAACGTGTTTATTTCTGCTGTAAACATGTTTACTTCTGCTGTAAACGTGTTTATTTCTGCTGTAAACGTGTTTACTCCTGTTGTAAACATGTTTACTCCTGTTGTAAACGTGTTTATTTCTGCTGTAAACGTCTTTTTTCTGCTGTAAACAGGTTTATTCCTGCTGTAAACATGTTTACTCCTTATGGAACCGTGTTTATTTCTGCTGTAAACGTGTTTATTTCTGCTGTAAACGTGTTTACTCCTGTTGTAAACGTGTTTATTTCTGCTGTAAACGTCTTTTTTCTGCTGTAAACAGGTTCATTCCTGCTGTAAACCTGTTTACTCCTTATGGAACCGTGTTTATTTCTGCTGTAAACGTGTTTATTTCTGCTGTAAACAGGTTTATCTCTGCTGTAAACGTGTTTATTTCTGCTGTAAATGTGTTTATTCCTGCTGTAAACGTGTTTACTCCTGCTGTAAACATGTTTATTTCTGCTGTAAACGTGTTTATTTCTGCTCTAAACGTGGTTTTTCCTTCTGTAAACATGTTTATTTCTGCTGTGAACATGTTTATTTCGGCTGTAAACGTGTTTTTTCCTGCTGTAAACATGTTTATTTCTGCTGTAAACATGTTTATTTCTGCTGTAAATGTGTTTATTTCTGCTGTAAACATGTTTATTTCTGCTGTGAATATATTTATTTCTGCTGTAAACGTGTTTATTTCTGCTGTAAACGTGTTAATTTCTGCTGTAAACATGTTTATTTCTGCTGTAAATGTGTTTATTTCTGCTGTACACGTGTTTATTTCTGCTGTAAACATGTTTATTTCTGCTGTAAACGTGTTTATTTCTGCTGTAAACGTCTTTTTTCTGCTGTAAACAGGTTTATTCCTGCTGTAAACAGGTTTATCTCTGCTGTAAACGTGTTTATTTCTGCTGTAAATGTGTTTATTCCTGCTGTAAACATGTTTATTTCTGCTGTAAACGTGTTTACTCCTGCTGTAAACGTGTTTATTTCTGCTGTAAACGTGTTTACTCCTGCTGTAAACATGTTTACTCCTGATGGAACCGTGTTTATTTCTGCTATAAACGTGTTTATTTCTGCTGTAAACGTGTTTATTCCTGCTGTAAACGTGTTTATTTCTGCTGTAAATGTGTTTACTCCTGCTGTAAACATGTTTTTTCTGCTGTAAACATGTTTATTTCTGCTATAAACGTGTTTATTTCTGCTGTAAACGTGTTTATTTCTGCTGTAAACGTGTTTATTTCTGCTGTAAACGTGTTTACTCCTGTTGTAAACATGTTTACTCCTGTTGTAAACGTGTTTATTTCTGCTGTAAACGTCTTTTTTCTGCTGTAAACAGGTTTATTCCTGCTGTAAACATGTTTACTCCTTATGGAACCGTGTTTATTTCTGCTGTAAACGTGTTTATTTCTGCTGTAAACGTGTTTACTCCTGTTGTAAACGTGTTTATTTCTGCTGTAAACGTGTTTATTTCTGCTGTAAACGTGTTTATTCCTGCTGTAAACGTGTTTATTCCTGCTGTAAACATGTTTATTTCTGCTGTACAAGTGCTTATTTCTGCTGTAAACATGTTTATTTCATCTGTGAATGTGTTTATTTCTGCTGTAAACATGTTTATTTCTGCTGTAAACGTGTTTATTTCTGCTGTAAACGTCTTTTTTTCTGCTTTAAACAGGTTCATTCCTGCTGTAAACATGTTTTTTCTGCTGTAAACATGTTTATTTCTGCTGTAAATGTGTTTATTTCTGCTGTAAACGTGTTTATTTCTGCTGTAAATGTGTTTATTTCTGCTGTAAACGTGTTTATTTCTGCTGTAAATGTGTTTATTCCTGCTGTAAACATGTTTATTTCTGCTGTAAACATGTTTATTTCTGCTATAAACGTGTTTATTCCTGCTGTAAACGTGTTTATTTCTGCTGTAAACATGTTTACTTCTGCTGTAAACGTGTTTATTTCTGCTGTAAATGTGTTTATTTCTGCTGTAAACACGTTTATTTCTGCTGTAAACATGTCTGTCTGCTGTAAACGTGTTTATTTCTGCTGTAAACGTGTTTACTCCTGCTGTAAACGTGTTTTTTCCTTCTGTAAACATGCTTATTTCTGCTGTGAACATGTTTATTTCTGCTGTAAATGTGTTTATTTCTGCTGTAAACGTGTTTATTTCTGCTGTAAATGTGTTTATTTCTGCTGTAAACGTGTTTATTTCTGCTGTAAACGTGTTTATTTCTGCTGTAAACGTGTTTATTTCTGCTGTAAACGTGTTTACTCCTGTTGTAAACATGTTTACTCCTGTTGTAAACGTGTTTATTTCTGCTGTAAACGTCTTTTTTCTGCTGTAAATGTGTTTATTTCTGCTGTACAAGTGCTTATTTCTGCTGTAAACATGTTTATTTCATCTGTGAATGTGTTTATTTCTGCTGTAAACATGTTTATTTCTGCTGTAAACGTCTTTTTTTCTGCTGTAAACGTCTTTTTTTCTGCTTTAAACAGGTTCATTCCTGCTGTAAACATGTTTTTTCTGCTGTAAACATGTTTATTTCTGCTATAAACGTGTTTATTTCTGCTGTAAACGTGTTTATTTCTGCTGTAAACGTGTTTATTTCTGCTGTAAACGTGTTTACTCCTGTTGTAAACATGTTTACTCCTGTTGTAAACGTGTTTATTTCTGCTGTAAACGTGTTTATTTCTGCTGTAAATGTGTTTACTCCTGTTGTAAACGTGTTTATTTCTGCTGTAAACATGTTTATTTCTGCTATAAACGTGTTTATTCCTGCTGTAAACGTGTTTATTTCTGCTGTAAACATGTTTACTTCTGCTGTAAACGTGTTTATTTCTGCTGTAAACATGTTTATTTCTGCTATAAACGTGTTTATTCCTGCTGTAAACGTGTTTATTTCTGCTGTGAATATATTTATTTCTGCTGTAAACGTGTTTATTTCTGCTGTAAACGTGTTAATTTCTGCTGTAAACATGTTTATTTCTGCTGTAAATGTGTTTATTTCTGCTGTACACGTGTTTATTTCTGCTGTAAACATGTTTATTTCTGCTGTAAACGTGTTTATTTCTGCTGTAAACGTCTTTTTTCTGCTGTAAACAGGTTTATTCCTGCTGTAAACAGGTTTATCTCTGCTGTAAACGTGTTTATTTCTGCTGTAAATGTGTTTATTCCTGCTGTAAACATGTTTATTTCTGCTGTAAACGTGTTTACTCCTGCTGTAAACGTGTTTATTTCTGCTGTAAACGTGTTTACTCCTGCTGTAAACATGTTTACTCCTGATGGAACCGTGTTTATTTCTGCTATAAACGTGTTTATTTCTGCTGTAAACGTGTTTATTCCTGCTGTAAACGTGTTTATTTCTGCTGTAAATGTGTTTACTCCTGCTGTAAACATGTTTTTTCTGCTGTAAACATGTTTATTTCTGCTATAAACGTGTTTATTTCTGCTGTAAACGTGTTTATTTCTGCTGTAAACGTGTTTATTTCTGCTGTAAACGTGTTTACTCCTGTTGTAAACATGTTTACTCCTGTTGTAAACGTGTTTATTTCTGCTGTAAACGTCTTTTTTCTGCTGTAAACAGGTTTATTCCTGCTGTAAACATGTTTACTCCTTATGGAACCGTGTTTATTTCTGCTGTAAACGTGTTTATTTCTGCTGTAAACGTGTTTACTCCTGTTGTAAACGTGTTTATTTCTGCTGTAAACGTGTTTATTTCTGCTGTAAACGTGTTTATTCCTGCTGTAAACGTGTTTATTCCTGCTGTAAACATGTTTATTTCTGCTGTACAAGTGCTTATTTCTGCTGTAAACATGTTTATTTCATCTGTGAATGTGTTTATTTCTGCTGTAAACATGTTTATTTCTGCTGTAAACGTGTTTATTTCTGCTGTAAACGTCTTTTTTTCTGCTTTAAACAGGTTCATTCCTGCTGTAAACATGTTTTTTCTGCTGTAAACATGTTTATTTCTGCTGTAAATGTGTTTATTTCTGCTGTAAACGTGTTTATTTCTGCTGTAAATGTGTTTATTCCTGCTGTAAACATGTTTATTTCTGCTGTAAACATGTTTATTTCTGCTATAAACGTGTTTATTCCTGCTGTAAACGTGTTTATTTCTGCTGTAAACATGTTTACTTCTGCTGTAAACGTGTTTATTTCTGCTGTAAATGTGTTTATTTCTGCTGTAAACACGTTTATTTCTGCTGTAAACATGTCTGTCTGCTGTAAACGTGTTTATTTCTGCTGTAAACGTGTTTACTCCTGCTGTAAACGTGTTTTTTCCTTCTGTAAACATGCTTATTTCTGCTGTGAACATGTTTATTTCTGCTGTAAATGTGTTTATTTCTGCTGTAAACGTGTTTATTTCTGCTGTAAATGTGTTTATTTCTGCTGTAAACGTGTTTATTTCTGCTGTAAACGTGTTTATTTCTGCTGTAAACGTGTTTACTCCTGTTGTAAACATGTTTACTCCTGTTGTAAACGTGTTTATTTCTGCTGTAAACGTCTTTTTTCTGCTGTAAATGTGTTTATTTCTGCTGTACAAGTGCTTATTTCTGCTGTAAACATGTTTATTTCATCTGTGAATGTGTTTATTTCTGCTGTAAACATGTTTATTTCTGCTGTAAACGTCTTTTTTTCTGCTGTAAACGTCTTTTTTTCTGCTTTAAACAGGTTCATTCCTGCTGTAAACATGTTTTTTCTGCTGTAAACATGTTTATTTCTGCTATAAACGTGTTTATTTCTGCTGTAAACGTGTTTATTTCTGCTGTAAACGTGTTTATTTCTGCTGTAAACGTGTTTACTCCTGTTGTAAACATGTTTACTCCTGTTGTAAACGTGTTTATTTCTGCTGTAAACGTGTTTATTTCTGCTGTAAATGTGTTTACTCCTGTTGTAAACGTGTTTATTTCTGCTGTAAACATGTTTATTTCTGCTATAAACGTGTTTATTCCTGCTGTAAACGTGTTTATTTCTGCTGTAAACATGTTTACTTCTGCTGTAAACGTGTTTATTTCTGCTGTAAACATGTTTATTTCTGCTATAAACGTGTTTATTCCTGCTGTAAACGTGTTTATTTCTGCTGTAAACATGTTTACTTCTGCTGTAAACGTGTTTATTTCTGCTGTAAATGTGTTTATTTCTGCTGTAAACACGTTTATTTCTGCTGTAAACATGTCTGTCTGCTGTAAACGTGTTTATTTCTGCTGTAAACGTGTTTTTTCCTTCTGTAAACATGCTTATTTCTGCTGTGAACATGTTTATTTCTGCTGTAAATGTGTTTATTTCTGCTGTAAACGTGTTTATTTTTGCTGTAAACATGTGTATTCCTGCTGTAAACATGTTTATTTCTGCTGGACAAGTGCTTATTTCTGCTGTAAACATGTTTATTTCATCTGTGAATGTGTTTATTTCTGCTGTAAACATGTTTATTTCTGCTGTAAACGTGTTTATTTCTGCTGTAAACGTCTTTTTTTCTGCTTTAAACAGGTTCATTCCTGCTGTAAACATGTTTTTTCTGCTGTAAACATGTTTATTTCTGCTGTAAATGTGTTTATTTCTGCTGTAAACGTGTTTATTTCTGCTGTAAATGTGTTTATTTCTGCTGTAAACGTGTTTATTCCTGCTGTAAACGTGTTTATTTCTGCTGTAAACGTGTTTATTTCTGCTGTAAACGTGTTTACTCCTGTTGTAAACATGTTTACTCCTGTTGTAAACGTGTTTATTTCTGCTGTAAACGTCTTTTTTCTGCTGTAAATGTGTTTATTTCTGCTGTACAAGTGCTTATTTCTGCTGTAAACATGTTTATTTCATCTGTGAATGTGTTTATTTCTGCTGTAAACATGTTTATTTCTGCTGTAAACGTCTTTTTTTCTGCTGTAAACGTCTTTTTTTCTGCTTTAAACAGGTTCATTCCTGCTGTAAACATGTTTTTTCTGCTGTAAACATGTTTATTTCTGCTATAAACGTGTTTATTTCTGCTGTAAACGTGTTTATTTCTGCTGTAAACGTGTTTATTTCTGCTGTAAACGTGTTTACTCCTGTTGTAAACATGTTTACTCCTGTTGTAAACGTGTTTATTTCTGCTGTAAACGTCTTTTTTCTGCTGTAAACAGGTTTATTCCTGCTGTAAACATGTTTACTCCTTATGGAACCGTGTTTATTTCTGCTGTAAACGTGTTTATTTCTGCTGTAAACGTGTTTACTCCTGTTGTAAACGTGTTTATTTCTGCTGTAAACGTGTTTATTTCTGCTGTAAACGTGTTTATTCCTGCTGTAAACGTGTTTATTCCTGCTGTAAACATGTTTATTTCTGCTTTACAAGTGCTTATTTCTGCTGTAAACATGTTTATTTCATCTGTGAATGTGTTTATTTCTGCTGTAAACATGTTTATTTCTGCTGTAAACGTGTTTATTTCTGCTGTAAACGTCTTTTTTTCTGCTTTAAACAGGTTCATTCCTGCTGTAAACATGTTTTTTCTGCTGTAAACATGTTTATTTCTGCTGTAAATGTGTTTATTTCTGCTGTAAACGTCTTTATTTCTGCTGTAAATGTGTTTATTTCTGCTGTAAACGTGTTTATTTCTGCTGTAAATGTGTTTATTCCTGCTGTAAACATGTTTATTTCTGCTGTAAACATGTTTATTCCTGCTGTAAACATGTTTATTTCTGCTGTAAACGTGTTTATTTCTGCTGTAAACGTGTTTATTTCTGCTGTAAATGTGTTTACTCCTGCTGTAAACGTGTTTATTTCTGCTGTAAATGTATTTATTCCTGCTGTAAACGTGTTTATTTCTGCTGTAAACGTCTTTTTTCTGCTGTAAATAGGTTTATTCCTGCTGTAAACAGGTTTATCTCTGCTGTAAACGTGTTTATTTCTGCTGTAAACGTGTTTATTTCTGCTGTAAACGTGTTTATTCCTGCTGTAAACGTGTTTACTCCTGCTGTAAACATGTTTATTTCTGCTGTAAACGTGTTTATTTCTGCTGTAAACGTGTTTACTCCTGCTGTAAACAAGTTTACTCCTGATGGAACCGTGTTTATTTCTGCTGTAAACGTGTTTATTCCTGCTCTAAACGTGGTTTTTCCTTCTGTAAACATGTTTATTTCTGCTGTGAACATGTTTATTTCGGCTGTAAACGTGTTTTTTCCTGCTGTAAACATGTTTATTTCTGCTGTAAACATGTTTATTTCTGCTGTAAATGTGTTTATTTCTGCTGTAAACATGTTCATTACTGCTGTGAATATATTTATTTCTGCTGTAAACGTGTTTATTTCTGCTGTAAACGTGTTAATTTCTGCTGTAAACATGTTTATTTCTGCTGTAAATGTGTTTATTTCTGCTGTACACGTGTTTATTTCTGCTGTAAACATGTTTATTTCTGCTGTAAACGTGTTTATTTCTGCTGTAAACGTCTTTTTTCTGCTGTAAACAGGTTTATTCCTGCTGTAAACAGGTTTATCTCTGCTGTAAACGTGTTTATTTCTGCTGTAAATGTGTTTATTCCTGCTGTAAACATGTTTATTTCTGCTGTAAACGTGTTTACTCCTGCTGTAAACGTGTTTATTTCTGCAGTAAACGTGTTTATTTCTGCTGTAAACGTGTTTATTCCTGCTGTAAACATGTTTACTCCTGATGGAACCGTGTTTATTTCTGCTATAAACGTGTTTATTTCTGCTGTAAACGTGTTTATTCCTGCTGTAAACGTGTTTATTCCTGCTGTAAACGTGTTTACTCCTGCTGTAAACGTGTTTATTTCTGCTGTAAACGTGTTTACTCCTGCTGTAAACACGTTTACTCCTGATGGAACCGTGTTTATTTCTGCTGTAAACGTGTTTATTCCTGCTCTAAACGTGGTTTTTCCTTCTGTAAACATGTTTATTTCTGCTGTGAATATATTTATTTCTGCTGTAAACGTGTTTATTTCTGCTGTAAACGTGTTAATTTCTGCTGTAAACATGTTTATTTCTGCTGTAAATGTGTTTATTTCTGCTGTAAACGTGTTAATTTCTGCTGTAAACATGTTTATTTCTGCTGTAAACATGTTTATTTCTGCTGTAAATGTGTTTATTCCTGCTGTAAACATGTTTATTTATGCTGTAAACGTGTTTACTCCTGCTGTAAATGTGTTTATTTCTGCTGTGAATATATTTATTTCTGCTGTAAACGTGTTTATTTCTGCTGTAAACGTGTTTATTTCTGCTGTAAACGTGTTAATTTCTGCTGTAAACATGTTTATTTCTGCTGTAAACAGGTTTATTCCTGCTGTAAACATGTTTACTCCTTATGGAACCGTGTTTATTTCTGCTGTAAACGTGTTTATTTCTGCTGTAAACGTGTTTACTCCTGTTGTAAACGTGTTTATTTCTGCTGTAAACGTGTTTATTTCTGCTGTAAACGTCTTTATTCCTGCTGTAAACGTGTTTATTCCTGCTGTAAACATGTTTATTTCTGCTGTACAAGTGCTTATTTCTGCT
This sequence comes from Telmatherina bonti, assembly GCF_933228915.1. NCBI lineage: Eukaryota > Metazoa > Chordata > Actinopteri > Atheriniformes > Telmatherinidae > Telmatherina > Telmatherina bonti. The sequence goes on from NC_136615.1 coordinate 2,845,251, forward strand.
GTAAACATGTTTATTTCATCTGTGAATGTGTTTATTTCTGCTGTAAACATGTTTATTTCTGCTGTAAACGTCTTTTTTTCTGCTGTAAACAGGTTCATTCCTGCTGTAAACATGTTTACTTCTGCTGTAAACGTGTTTATTTCTGCTGTAAACATGTTTATTTCATCTGTGAATGTGTTTATTTCTGCTGTAAACATGTTTATTTCTGCTGTAAACGTCTTTTTTTCTGCTGTAAACAGGTTCATTCCTGCTGTAAACATGTTTACTTCTGCTGTAAACGTGTTTATTTCTGCTGTAAATGTGTTTATTTCTGCTGTAAACATGTTTATTTATGCTGTAAACACGTTTATTTCTGCTGTAAACATGTCTGTGTCTGCTGTAAACGTGTTTATTTCTGCTGTAAACGTGTTTATTTCTGCTGTAAACGTCTTTTTTCTGCTGTAAACACGTTTATTCCTGCTGTAAACAGGTTTATCTCTGCTGTAAACGTGTTTATTTCTGCTGTAAATGTGTTTATTCCTGCTGTAAACGTGTTTATTTCTGCTGTAAACGTGTTTATTTCTGCTGTAAACGTGTTAATTTCTGCTGTAAACATGTTTATTTCTGCTGTAAACAGGTTTATTCCTGCTGTAAACATGTTTACTCCTTATGGAACCGTGTTTATTTCTGCTGTAAACGTGTTTATTTCTGCTGTAAACGTGTTTACTCCTGTTGTAAACGTGTTTATTTCTGCTGTAAACGTGTTTATTTCTGCTGTAAACGTCTTTATTCCTGCTGTAAACGTGTTTATTCCTGCTGTAAACATGTTTATTTCTGCTGTACAAGTGCTTATTTCTGCTGTAAACATGTTTATTTCATCTGTGAATGTGTTTATTTCTGCTGTAAACATGTTTATTTCTGCTGTAAACGTCTTTTTTTCTGCTGTAAACAGGTTCATTCCTGCTGTAAACATGTTTACTTCTGCTGTAAACGTGTTTATTTCTGCTGTAAATGTGTTTATTTCTGCTGTAAACATGTTTATTTCATCTGTGAATGTGTTTATTTCTGCTGTAAACATGTTTATTTCTGCTGTAAACGTCTTTTTTTCTGCTGTAAACAGGTTCATTCCTGCTGTAAACATGTTTACTTCTGCTGTAAACGTGTTTATTTCTGCTGTAAATGTGTTTATTTCTGCTGTAAACATGTTTATTTATGCTGTAAACACGTTTATTTCTGCTGTAAACATGTCTGTGTCTGCTGTAAACGTGTTTATTTCTGCTGTAAACGTGTTTATTTCTGCTGTAAACGTCTTTTTTCTGCTGTAAACAGGTTTATTCCTGCTGTAAACAGGTTTATCTCTGCTGTAAACGTGTTTATTTCTGCTGTAAATGTGTTTATTCCTGCTGTAAACATGTTTATTTCTGCTGTAAACGTGTTTACTCCTGCTGTAAACGTGTTTATTTCTGCAGTAAATGTGTTTATTTCTGCTGTAAACGTGTTTATTCCTGCTGTAAACATGTTTACTCCTGATGGAACCGTGTTTATTTCTGCTATAAACGTGTTTATTTCTGCTGTAAACGTGTTTATTCCTGCTGTAAACGTGTTTATTCCTGCTGTAAACGTGTTTACTCCTGCTGTAAACGTGTTTATTTCTGCTGTAAACGTGTTTACTCCTGCTGTAAACACGTTTACTCCTGATGGAACCGTGTTTATTTCTGCTGTAAACGTGTTTATTCCTGCTGTAAACGTGTTTATTCCTGCTGTAAACGTGTTTACTCCTGCTGTAAACGTGTTTATTTCTGCTGTAAACGTCTTTACTCCTGCTGTAAACACGTTTACTCCTGATGGAACCGTGTTTATTTCTGCTGTAAACATGTTTATTTCTGCTGTAAACATGTTTATTTCTGCTGTAAACGTGTTTATTCCTGCTGTAAACATGTTTATTTCTGCTGTAAACATGTTTATTTCTGCTGTAAATGTGTTTATTTCTGCTGTAAACATGTTTATTTCTGCTGTGAATATATTTATTTCTGCTGTAAACGTGTTTATTTCTGCTGTAAACGTGTTAATTTCTGCTGTAAACATGTTTATTTCTGCTGTAAACAGGTTTATTCCTGCTGTAAACATGTTTACTCCTTATGGAACCGTGTTTATTTCTGCTGTAAACGTGTTTATTTCTGCTGTAAACGTGTTTACTCCTGTTGTAAACGTGTTTATTTCTGCTGTAAACGTGTTTATTTCTGCTGTAAACGTCTTTATTCCTGCTGTAAACGTGTTTATTCCTGCTGTAAACATGTTTATTTCTGCTGTACAAGTGCTTATTTCTGCTGTAAACATGTTTATTTCATCTGTGAATGTGTTTATTTCTGCTGTAAACATGTTTATTTCTGCTGTAAACGTCTTTTTTTCTGCTGTAAACAGGTTCATTCCTGCTGTAAACATGTTTACTTCTGCTGTAAACGTGTTTATTTCTGCTGTAAATGTGTTTATTTCTGCTGTAAACATGTTTATTTCATCTGTGAATGTGTTTATTTCTGCTGTAAACATGTTTATTTCTGCTGTACACGTCTTTTTTTCTGCTGTAAACAGGTTCATTCCTGCTGTAAACATGTTTACTTCTGCTGTAAACGTGTTTATTTCTGCTGTAAATGTGTATTTCTGCTGTAAACATGTTTATTTATGCTGTAAACACGTTTATTTCTGCTGTAAACATGTCTGTGTCTGCTGTAAACGTGTTTATTTCTGCTGTAAACGTGTTTATTTCTGCTGTAAACGTCTTTTTTCTGCTGTAAACACGTTTATTCCTGCTGTAAACAGGTTTATCTCTGCTGTAAACGTGTTTATTTCCGCTGTAAATGTGTTTATTCCTGCTGTAAACATGTTTATTTATGCTGTAAACGTGTTTACTCCTGCTGTAAACGTGTTTATTTCTGCTGTAAACGTGTTTATTTCTGCTGTAAACGTGTTTACTCCTGCTGTAAATGTGTTTATTTCTGCTGTACATGTGTTTATTTCTGCTGTAAACGTATTTATTTCTGCTGTAAACGTGTTTATTTCTGCTGTAAACGTGTTTATTCCTGCTGTAAACGTGTTTATTCCTGCTGTAAACATGTTTATTTCTGCTGTACAAGTGCTTATTTCTGCTGTAAACATGTTTATTTCATCTGTGAATGTGTTTATTTCTGCTGTAAACATGTTTATTTCTGCTGTAAACGTCTTTTTTTCTGCTGTAAACAGGTTCATTCCTGCTGTAAACATGTTTACTTCTGCTGTAAACGTGTTTATTTCTGCTGTAAATGTGTTTATTCCTGCTGTAAACATGTTTATTTCTGCTGTAAACATGTCTGTGTCTGCTGTAAACGTGTTTATTTCTGCTGTAAACGTGTTTATTTCTGCTGTAAACGTCTTTTTTCTGCTGTAAACAGGTTTATTCCTGCTGTAAACAGGTTTATCTCTGCTGTAAACGTGTTTATTTCTGCTGTAAATGTGTTTATTCCTGCTGTAAACATGTTTATTTCTGCTGTAAACATGTTTATTTCTGCTGTAAATGTGTTTATTTCTGCTGTAAACATGTTTATTTCTGCTGTGAATATATTTATTTCTGCTGTAAACGTGTTTATTTCTGCTGTAAACGTGTTAATTTCTGCTGTAAACATGTTTATTTCTGCTGTAAACAGGTTTATTCCTGCTGTAAACATGTTTACTCCTTATGGAACCGTGTTTATTTCTGCTGTAAACGTGTTTATTTCTGCTGTAAACGTGTTTACTCCTGTTGTAAACGTGTTTATTTCTGCTGTAAACGTGTTTATTTCTGCTGTAAACGTCTTTATTCCTGCTGTAAACGTGTTTATTCCTGCTGTAAACATGTTTATTTCTGCTGTACAAGTGCTTATTTCTGCTGTAAACATGTTTATTTCATCTGTGAATGTGTTTATTTCTGCTGTAAACATGTTTATTTCTGCTGTAAACGTCTTTTTTTCTGCTGTAAACAGGTTCATTCCTGCTGTAAACATGTTTACTTCTGCTGTAAACGTGTTTATTTCTGCTGTAAATGTGTTTATTTCTGCTGTAAACATGTTTATTTCATCTGTGAATGTGTTTATTTCTGCTGTAAACATGTTTATTTCTGCTGTACACGTCTTTTTTTCTGCTGTAAACAGGTTCATTCCTGCTGTAAACATGTTTACTTCTGCTGTAAACGTGTTTATTTCTGCTGTAAATGTGTTTATTTCTGCTGTAAACATGTTTATTTATGCTGTAAACACGTTTATTTCTGCTGTAAACATGTCTGTGTCTGCTGTAAACGTGTTTATTTCTGCTGTAAACGTGTTTATTTCTGCTGTAAACGTCTTTTTTCTGCTGTAAACACGTTTATTCCTGCTGTAAACAGGTTTATCTCTGCTGTAAACGTGTTTATTTCCGCTGTAAATGTGTTTATTCCTGCTGTAAACATGTTTATTTATGCTGTAAACGTGTTTACTCCTGCTGTAAACGTGTTTATTTCTGCTGTAAACGTGTTTATTTCTGCTGTAAACGTGTTTACTCCTGCTGTAAATGTGTTTATTTCTGCTGTACATGTGTTTATTTCTGCTGTAAACGTATTTATTTCTGCTGTAAACGTGTTTATTTCTGCTGTAAACGTGTTTATTCCTGCTGTAAACGTGTTTATTCCTGCTGTAAACATGTTTATTTCTGCTGTACAAGTGCTTATTTCTGCTGTAAACATGTTTATTTCATCTGTGAATGTGTTTATTTCTGCTGTAAACATGTTTATTTCTGCTGTAAACGTCTTTTTTTCTGCTGTAAACAGGTTCATTCCTGCTGTAAACATGTTTACTTCTGCTGTAAACGTGTTTATTTCTGCTGTAAATGTGTTTATTTCTGCTGTAAACATGTTTATTTATGCTGTAAACACGTTTATTTCTGCTGTAAACATGTCTGTGTCTGCTGTAAACGTGTTTATTTCTGCTGTAAACGTGTTTATTTCTGCTGTAAACGTCTTTTTTCTGCTGTAAACAGGTTTATTCCTGCTGTAAACAGGTTTATCTCTGCTGTAAACGTGTTTATTTCTGCTGTAAATGTGTTTATTCCTGCTGTAAACATGTTTATTTCTGCTGTAAACGTGTTTACTCCTGCTGTAAACGTGTTTATTTCTGCAGTAAATGTGTTTATTTCTGCTGTAAACGTGTTTATTCCTGCTGTAAACATGTTTACTCCTGATGGAACCGTGTTTATTTCTGCTATAAACGTGTTTATTTCTGCTGTAAACGTGTTTATTCCTGCTGTAAACGTGTTTATTCCTGCTGTAAACGTGTTTACTCCTGTTGTAAACATGTTTACTCCTGTTGTAAACGTGTTTATTTCTGCTGTAAACGTCTTTTTTCTGCTGTAAACAGGTTTATTCCTGCTGTAAACATGTTTACTCCTTATGGAACCGTGTTTATTTCTGCTGTAAACGTGTTTATTTCTGCTGTAAATGTGTTTACTCCTGTTGTAAACGTGTTTATTTCTGCTGTAAACGTGTTTATTTCTGCTGTAAACGTGTTTATTCCTGCTGTAAACGTGTTTATTCCTGCTGTAAACATGTTTATTTCTGCTGTACAAGTGCTTATTTCTGCTGTAAACATGTTTATTTCATCTGTGAATGTGTTTATTTCTGCTGTAAACATGTTTATTTCTGCTGTAAACGTGTTTATTTCTGCTGTAAACGTCTTTTTTTCTGCTTTAAACAGGTTCATTCCTGCTGTAAACATGTTTATTTCTGCTGTAAACGTCTTTATTTCTGCTGTAAATGTGTTTATTTCTGCTGTAAACGTGTTTATTTCTGCTGTAAATGTGTTTATTCCTGCTGTAAACATGTTTATTTCTGCTGTAAACATGTTTATTCCTGCTGTAAACATGTTTATTTCTGCTGTAAACGTGTTTATTTCTGCTGTAAACGTGTTTATTTCTGCTGTAAATGTGTTTACTCCTGCTGTAAACGTGTTTATTTCTGCTGTAAATGTATTTATTCCTGCTGTAAACGTGTTTATTTCTGCTGTAAACGTCTTTTTTCTGCTGTAAACAGGTTTATCTCTGCTGTAAACGTGTTTATTTCTGCTGTAAATGTGTTTATTCCTGCTGTAAACATGTTTATTTCTGCTGTAAACGTGTTTACTCCTGCTGTAAACGTGTTTATTTCTGCAGTAAACGTGTTTATTTCTGCTGTAAACGTGTTTATTCCTGCTGTAAACATGTTTACTCCTGATGGAACCGTGTTTATTTCTGCTATAAACGTGTTTATTTCTGCTGTAAACGTGTTTATTCCTGCTGTAAACGTGTTTATTCCTGCTGTAAACGTGTTTACTCCTGCTGTAAACGTGTTTATTTCTGCTGTAAACGTGTTTACTCCTGCTGTAAACACGTTTACTCCTGATGGAACCGTGTTTATTTCTGCTGTAAACGTGTTTATTCCTGCTCTAAACGTGGTTTTTCCTTCTGTAAACATGTTTATTTCTGCTGTGAATATATTTATTTCTGCTGTAAACGTGTTTATTTCTGCTGTAAACGTGTTAATTTCTGCTGTAAACATGTTTATTTCTGCTGTAAATGTGTTTATTTCTGCTGTAAACGTGTTAATTTCTGCTGTAAACATGTTTATTTCTGCTGTAAACATGTTTATTTCTGCTGTAAATGTGTTTATTCCTGCTGTAAACATGTTTATTTATGCTGTAAACGTGTTTACTCCTGCTGTAAATGTGTTTATTTCTGCTGTGAATATATTTATTTCTGCTGTAAACGTGTTTATTTCTGCTGTAAACGTGTTTATTTCTGCTGTAAACGTGTTAATTTCTGCTGTAAACATGTTTATTTCTGCTGTAAACAGGTTTATTCCTGCTGTAAACATGTTTACTCCTTATGGAACCGTGTTTATTTCTGCTGTAAACGTGTTTATTTCTGCTGTAAACGTGTTTACTCCTGTTGTAAACGTGTTTATTTCTGCTGTAAACGTGTTTATTTCTGCTGTAAACGTCTTTATTCCTGCTGTAAACGTGTTTATTCCTGCTGTAAACATGTTTATTTCTGCTGTACAAGTGCTTATTTCTGCTGTAAACATGTTTATTTCATCTGTGAATGTGTTTATTTCTGCTGTAAACATGTTTATTTCTGCTGTAAACGTCTTTTTTTCTGCTGTAAACAGGTTCATTCCTGCTGTAAACATGTTTACTTCTGCTGTAAACGTGTTTATTTCTGCTGTAAACATGTTTATTTCATCTGTGAATGTGTTTATTTCTGCTGTAAACATGTTTATTTCTGCTGTAAACGTCTTTTTTTCTGCTGTAAACAGGTTCATTCCTGCTGTAAACATGTTTACTTCTGCTGTAAACGTGTTTATTTCTGCTTTAAATGTGTTTATTTCTGCTGTAAACATGTTTATTTATGCTGTAAACACGTTTATTTCTGCTGTAAACATGTCTGTGTCTGCTGTAAACGTGTTTATTTCTGCTGTAAACGTGTTTATTTCTGCTGTAAACGTCTTTTTTCTGCTGTAAACACGTTTATTCCTGCTGTAAACAGGTTTATCTCTGCTGTAAACGTGTTTATTTCTGCTGTAAATGTGTTTATTCCTGCTGTAAACGTGTTTATTTCTGCTGTAAACGTGTTTATTTCTGCTGTAAACGTGTTAATTTCTGCTGTAAACATGTTTATTTCTGCTGTAAACAGGTTTATTCCTGCTGTAAACATGTTTACTCCTTATGGAACCGTGTTTATTTCTGCTGTAAACGTGTTTATTTCTGCTGTAAACGTGTTTACTCCTGTTGTAAACGTGTTTATTTCTGCTGTAAACGTGTTTATTTCTGCTGTAAACGTCTTTATTCCTGCTGTAAACGTGTTTATTCCTGCTGTAAACATGTTTATTTCTGCTGTACAAGTGCTTATTTCTGCTGTAAACATGTTTATTTCATCTGTGAATGTGTTTATTTCTGCTGTAAACATGTTTATTTCTGCTGTAAACGTCTTTTTTTCTGCTGTAAACAGGTTCATTCCTGCTGTAAACATGTTTACTTCTGCTGTAAACGTGTTTATTTCTGCTGTAAATGTGTTTATTTCTGCTGTAAACATGTTTATTTCATCTGTGAATGTGTTTATTTCTGCTGTAAACATGTTTATTTCTGCTGTAAACGTCTTTTTTTCTGCTGTAAACAGGTTCATTCCTGCTGTAAACATGTTTACTTCTGCTGTAAACGTGTTTATTTCTGCTGTAAATGTGTTTATTTCTGCTGTAAACATGTTTATTTATGCTGTAAACACGTTTATTTCTGCTGTAAACATGTCTGTGTCTGCTGTAAACGTGTTTATTTCTGCTGTAAACGTGTTTATTTCTGCTGTAAACGTCTTTTTTCTGCTGTAAACAGGTTTATTCCTGCTGTAAACAGGTTTATCTCTGCTGTAAACGTGTTTATTTCTGCTGTAAATGTGTTTATTCCTGCTGTAAACATGTTTATTTCTGCTGTAAACGTGTTTACTCCTGCTGTAAACGTGTTTATTTCTGCAGTAAATGTGTTTATTTCTGCTGTAAACGTGTTTATTCCTGCTGTAAACGTGTTTATTCCTGCTGTAAACGTGTTTACTCCTGCTGTAAACGTGTTTATTTCTGCTGTAAACGTGTTTACTCCTGCTGTAAACACGTTTACTCCTGATGGAACCGTGTTTATTTCTGCTGTAAACGTGTTTATTCCTGCTGTAAACGTGTTTATTCCTGCTGTAAACGTGTTTACTCCTGCTGTAAACGTGTTTATTTCTGCTGTAAACGTCTTTACTCCTGCTGTAAACACGTTTACTCCTGATGGAACCGTGTTTATTTCTGCTGTAAACGTGTTTATTCCTGCTCTAAACGTGGTTTTTCCTTCTGTAAACGTGTTAATTTCTGCTGTAAACATGTTTATTTCTGCTGTAAACATGTTTATTTCTGCTGTAAACGTGTTTATTCCTGCTGTAAACATGTTTATTTCTGCTGTAAACATGTTTATTTCTGCTGTAAATGTGTTTATTTCTGCTGTAAACATGTTTATTTCTGCTGTGAATATATTTATTTCTGCTGTAAACGTGTTTATTTCTGCTGTAAACGTGTTAATTTCTGCTGTAAACATGTTTATTTCTGCTGTAAACAGGTTTATTCCTGCTGTAAACATGTTTACTCCTTATGGAACCGTGTTTATTTCTGCTGTAAACGTGTTTATTTCTGCTGTAAACGTGTTTACTCCTGTTGTAAACGTGTTTATTTCTGCTGTAAACGTGTTTATTTCTGCTGTAAACGTCTTTATTCCTGCTGTAAACGTGTTTATTCCTGCTGTAAACATGTTTATTTCTGCTGTACAAGTGCTTATTTCTGCTGTAAACATGTTTATTTCATCTGTGAATGTGTTTATTTCTGCTGTAAACATGTTTATTTCTGCTGTAAACGTCTTTTTTTCTGCTGTAAACAGGTTCATTCCTGCTGTAAACATGTTTACTTCTGCTGTAAACGTGTTTATTTCTGCTGTAAATGTGTTTATTTCTGCTGTAAACATGTTTATTTCATCTGTGAATGTGTTTATTTCTGCTGTAAACATGTTTATTTCTGCTGTACACGTCTTTTTTTCTGCTGTAAACAGGTTCATTCCTGCTGTAAACATGTTTACTTCTGCTGTAAACGTGTTTATTTCTGCTGTAAATGTGTTTATTTCTGCTGTAAACATGTTTATTTATGCTGTAAACACGTTTATTTCTGCTGTAAACATGTCTGTGTCTGCTGTAAACGTGTTTATTTCTGCTGTAAACGTGTTTATTTCTGCTGTAAACGTCTTTTTTCTGCTGTAAACACGTTTATTCCTGCTGTAAACAGGTTTATCTCTGCTGTAAACGTGTTTATTTCCGCTGTAAATGTGTTTATTCCTGCTGTAAACATGTTTATTTATGCTGTAAACGTGTTTACTCCTGCTGTAAACGTGTTTATTTCTGCTGTAAACGTGTTTATTTCTGCTGTAAACGTGTTTACTCCTGCTGTAAATGTGTTTATTTCTGCTGTACATGTGTTTATTTCTGCTGTAAACGTATTTATTTCTGCTGTAAACGTGTTTATTTCTGCTGTAAACGTGTTTATTCCTGCTGTAAACGTGTTTATTCCTGCTGTAAACATGTTTATTTCTGCTGTACAAGTGCTTATTTCTGCTGTAAACATGTTTATTTCATCTGTGAATGTGTTTATTTCTGCTGTAAACATGTTTATTTCTGCTGTAAACGTCTTTTTTTCTGCTGTAAACAGGTTCATTCCTGCTGTAAACATGTTTACTTCTGCTGTAAACGTGTTTATTTCTGCTGTAAATGTGTTTATTTCTGCTGTAAACATGTTTATTTATGCTGTAAACACGTTTATTTCTGCTGTAAACATGTCTGTGTCTGCTGTAAACGTGTTTATTTCTGCTGTAAACGTGTTTATTTCTGCTGTAAACGTCTTTTTTCTGCTGTAAACAGGTTTATTCCTGCTGTAAACAGGTTTATCTCTGCTGTAAACGTGTTTATTTCTGCTGTAAATGTGTTTATTCCTGCTGTAAACATGTTTATTTCTGCTGTAAACGTGTTTACTCCTGCTGTAAACGTGTTTATTTCTGCAGTAAATGTGTTTATTTCTGCTGTAAACATGTTTATTCCTGCTGTAAACATGTTTACTCCTGATGGAACCGTGTTTATTTCTGCTATAAACGTGTTTATTTCTGCTGTAAACGTGTTTATTCCTGCTGTAAACGTGTTTATTCCTGCTGTAAACGTGTTTACTCCTGCTGTAAACGTGTTTATTTCTGCTGTAAACGTGTTTACTCCTGCTGTAAACACGTTTACTCCTGATGGAACCGTGTTTATTTCTGCTGTAAACGTGTTTATTCCTGCTGTAAACGTGTTTATTCCTGCTGTAAACGTGTTTACTCCTGCTGTAAACGTGTTTATTTCTGCTGTAAACGTCTTTACTCCTGCTGTAAACACGTTTACTCCTGATGGAACCGTGTTTATTTCTGCTGTAAACGTGTTTATTCCTGCTCTAAACGTGGTTTTTCCTTCTGTAAACGTGTTAATTTCTGCTGTAAACATGTTTATTTCTGCTGTAAACATGTTTATTTCTGCTGTAAACGTGTTTATTCCTGCTGTAAACATGTTTATTTCTGCTGTAAACATGTTTATTTCTGCTGTAAATGTGTTTATTTCTGCTGTAAACATGTTTATTTCTGCTGTGAATATATTTATTTCTGCTGTAAACGTGTTTATTTCTGCTGTAAACGTGTTAATTTCTGCTGTAAACATGTTTATTTCTGCTGTAAACAGGTTTATTCCTGCTGTAAACATGTTTACTCCTTATGGAACCGTGTTTATTTCTGCTGTAAACGTGTTTATTTCTGCTGTAAACGTGTTTACTCCTGTTGTAAACGTGTTTATTTCTGCTGTAAACGTGTTTATTTCTGCTGTAAACGTCTTTATTCCTGCTGTAAACGTGTTTATTCCTGCTGTAAACATGTTTATTTCTGCTGTACAAGTGCTTATTTCTGCTGTAAACATGTTTATTTCATCTGTGAATGTGTTTATTTCTGCTGTAAACATGTTTATTTCTGCTGTAAACGTCTTTTTTTCTGCTGTAAACAGGTTCATTCCTGCTGTAAACATGTTTACTTCTGCTGTAAACGTGTTTATTTCTGCTGTAAATGTGTTTATTTCTGCTGTAAACATGTTTATTTCATCTGTGAATGTGTTTATTTCTGCTGTAAACATGTTTATTTCTGCTGTACACGTCTTTTTTTCTGCTGTAAACAGGTTCATTCCTGCTGTAAACATGTTTACTTCTGCTGTAAACGTGTTTATTTCTGCTGTAAATGTGTTTATTTCTGCTGTAAACATGTTTATTTATGCTGTAAACACGTTTATTTCTGCTGTAAACATGTCTGTGTCTGCTGTAAACGTGTTTATTTCTGCTGTAAACGTGTTTATTTCTGCTGTAAACGTCTTTTTTCTGCTGTAAACACGTTTATTCCTGCTGTAAACAGGTTTATCTCTGCTGTAAACGTGTTTATTTCCGCTGTAAATGTGTTTATTCCTGCTGTAAACATGTTTATTTATGCTGTAAACGTGTTTACTCCTGCTGTAAACGTGTTTATTTCTGCTGTAAACGTGTTTATTTCTGCTGTAAACGTGTTTACTCCTGCTGTAAATGTGTTTATTTCTGCTGTACATGTGTTTATTTCTGCTGTAAACGTATTTATTTCTGCTGTAAACGTGTTTATTTCTGCTGTAAACGTGTTTATTCCTGCTGTAAACGTGTTTATTCCTGCTGTAAACATGTTTATTTCTGCTGTACAAGTGCTTATTTCTGCTGTAAACATGTTTATTTCATCTGTGAATGTGTTTATTTCTGCTGTAAACATGTTTATTTCTGCTGTAAACGTCTTTTTTTCTGCTGTAAACAGGTTCATTCCTGCTGTAAACATGTTTACTTCTGCTGTAAACGTGTTTATTTCTGCTGTAAATGTGTTTATTTCTGCTGTAAACATGTTTATTTATGCTGTAAACACGTTTATTTCTGCTGTAAACATGTCTGTGTCTGCTGTAAACGTGTTTATTTCTGCTGTAAACGTGTTTACTCCTGCTGTAAACGTGTTTTTTCCTTCTGTAAACATGTTTATTTCTGCTGTGAACATGTTTATTTATGCTGTAAACGTGTTTACTCCTGCTGTAAACGTGTTTATTTCTGCTGTAAACGTGTTTATTTCTGCTGTAAACGTGTTTACTCCTGCTGTAAATGTGTTTATTTCTGCTATACATGTGTTTATTCCTGCTGTAAACATGTTTATTTATGCTGTAAACGTGTTTACTCCTGCTGTAAACGTGTTTATTTCTGCTGTAAACGTGTTTATTTCTGCTGTAAACGTGTTTACTCCTGCTGTAAATGTGTTTATTTCTGCTGTACATGTGTTTATTTCTGCTGTAAACGTATTTATTTCTGCTGTAAACGTGTTTATTTCTGCTGTAAACGTGTTTATTCCTGCTGTAAACGTGTTTATTCCTGCTGTAAACATGTTTATTTCTGCTGTACAAGTGCTTATTTCTGCTGTAAACATGTTTATTTCATCTGTGAATGTGTTTATTTCTGCTGTAAACATGTTTATTTCTGCTGTAAACGTCTTTTTTTCTGCTGTAAACAGGTTCATTCCTGCTGTAAACATGTTTACTTCTGCTGTAAACGTGTTTATTTCTGCTGTAAACATGTTTATTTATGCTGTAAACACGTTTATTTCTGCTGTAAACATGTCTGTGTCTGCTATAAACGTGTTTATTTCTGCTGTAAACGTGTTTACTCCTGCTGTAAACGTGTTTTTTCCTTCTGTAAACATGTTTATTTCTGCTGTGAACATGTTTATTTATGCTGTAAACGTGTTTACTCCTGCTGTAAACGTGTTTATTTCTGCTGTAAACGTGTTTATTTCTGCTGTAAACGTGTTTACTCCTGCTGTAAATGTGTTTATTTCTGCTGTACATGTGTTTATTTCTGCTGTAAACGTATTTATTTCTGCTGTAAACGTGTTTATTTCTGCTGTAAACGTGTTTATTCCTGCTGTAAACGTGTTTATTCCTGCTGTAAACATGTTTATTTCTGCTGTACAAGTGCTTATTTCTGCTGTAAACATGTTTATTTCATCTGTGAATGTGTTTATTTCTGCTGTAAACATGTTTATTTCTGCTGTAAACGTCTTTTTTTCTGCTGTAAACAGGTTCATTCCTGCTGTAAACATGTTTACTTCTGCTGTAAACGTGTTTATTTCTGCTGTAAATGTGTTTATTTCTGCTGTAAACATGTTTATTTATGCTGTAAACACGTTTATTTCTGCTGTAAACATGTCTGTGTCTGCTGTAAACGTGTTTATTTCTGCTGTAAACGTGTTTACTCCTGCTGTAAACGTGTTTTTTCCTTCTGTAAACATGTTTATTTCTGCTGTGAACATGTTTATTTCTGCTGTAAATGTGTTTATTTCTGCTGTAAACGTGTTTATTTTTGCTGTAAACATGTTTATTCCTGCTGTAAACATGTTTATTTCTGCTGTAAACATGTTTATTCCTGCTGTAAACATGTTTATTTCTGCTGTAAACGTGTTTATTTCTGCTGTAAACGTGTTTATTTCTGCTGTAAACATGTTTATTTCTGCTGTAAACGTGTTTATTTCTGCTGTAAACGTCTTTTTTCTGCTGTAAACACGTTTATTCCTGCTGTAAACGTGTTTATTCCTGCTGTAAACATGTTTATTTCTGCTGTACAAGTGCTTATTTCTGCTGTAAACATGTTTATTTCATCTGTGAATGTGTTTATTTCTGCTGTAAACATGTTTATTTCTGCTGTAAACGTCTTTTTTTCTGCTGTAAACAGGTTCATTCCTGCTGTAAACATGTTTACTTCTGCTGTAAACGTGTTTATTTCTGCTGTAAACATGTTTATTTATGCTGTAAACACGTTTATTTCTGCTGTAAACATGTCTGTGTCTGCTGTAAACGTGTTTATTTCTGCTGTAAACGTGTTTACTCCTGCTGTAAACGTGTTTTTTCCTTCTGTAAACATGTTTATTTCTGCTGTGAACATGTTTATTTATGCTGTAAACGTGTTTACTCCTGCTGTAAACGTGTTTATTTCTGCTGTAAACGTGTTTATTTCTGCTGTAAACGTGTTTACTCCTGCTGTAAATGTGTTTATTTCTGCTGTACATGTGTTTATTTCTGCTGTAAACGTATTTATTTCTGCTGTAAACGTGTTTATTTCTGCTGTAAACGTGTTTATTCCTGCTGTAAACGTGTTTATTCCTGCTGTAAACATGTTTATTTCTGCTGTACAAGTGCTTATTTCTGCTGTAAACATGTTTATTTCATCTGTGAATGTGTTTATTTCTGCTGTAAACATGTTTATTTCTGCTGTAAACGTCTTTTTTTCTGCTGTAAACAGGTTCATTCCTGCTGTAAACATGTTTACTTCTGCTGTAAACGTGTTTATTTCTGCTGTAAATGTGTTTATTTCTGCTGTAAACATGTTTATTTATGCTGTAAACACGTTTATTTCTGCTGTAAACATGTCTGTGTCTGCTGTAAACGTGTTTATTTCTGCTGTAAACGTGTTTACTCCTGCTGTAAACGTGTTTTTTCCTTCTGTAAACATGTTTATTTCTGCTGTGAACATGTTTATTTCTGCTGTAAATGTGTTTATTTCTGCTGTAAACGTGTTTATTTTTGCTGTAAACATGTTTATTCCTGCTGTAAACATGTTTATTTCTGCTGTAAACATGTTTATTCCTGCTGTAAACATGTTTATTTCTGCTGTAAACGTGTTTATTTCTGCTGTAAACGTGTTTATTTCTGCTGTAAACATGTTTATTTCTGCTGTAAACGTGTTTATTTCTGCTGTAAACGTCTTTTTTCTGCTGTAAACACGTTTATTCCTGCTGTAAACAGGTTTATCTCTGCTGTAAACGTGTTTATTTCTGCTGTAAATGTGTTTATTCCTGCTGTAAACGTGTTTATTTCTGCTGTAAACGTGTTTATTTCTGCTGTAAACGTGTTTACTCCTGCTGTAAATGTGTTTATTTCTGCTGTACATGTGTTTATTTCTGCTGTAAACATGTTTACTCCTGTTGTAAACGTGTTTATTTCTGCTGTAAACGTGTTTATTTCTGCTGTAAACGTCTTTTTTCTGCTGTAAACAGGTTTATTCCTGCTGTAAACATGTTTACTCCTTATGGAACCGTGTTTATTTCTGCTGTAAACGTGTTTATTTCTGCTGTAAACGTGTTTACTCCTGTTGTAAACGTGTTTATTTCTGCTGTAAACGTGTTTATTTCTGCTGTAAACGTGTTTATTCCTGCTGTAAATGTATTTATTCCTGCTGTAAACGTGTTTATTTCTGCTGTAAACGTCTTTTTTCTGCTGTAAATAGGTTTATTCCTGCTGGAAACAGGTTTTCCTCTGCTGTAAACATGTTTATTTCTGCTGTAAACGTGTTTATTTCTGCTGTAAACGTGTTTACTCCTGCTGTAAACACGTTTACTCCTGATGGAACCGTGTTTATTTCTGCTGTAAACGTGTTTATTCCTGCTCTAAACGTGGTTTTTCCTTCTGTAAACATGTTTATTTCTGCTGTAAATGTGTTTATTTCTGCTGTAAACGTGTTTATTTTTGCTGTAAACATGTTTATTCCTGCTGTAAACATGTTTATTTCTGCTGTAAACATGTTTATTCCTGCTGTAAACATGTTTATTTCTGCTGTAAATGTGTTTATTTCTGCTGCACACGTGTTTATTTCTGCTGTAAACATGTTTATTTCTGCTGTAAACGTGTTTATTTCTGCTGTAAACGTCTTTTTTCTGCTGTAAACAGGTTTATTTCTGCTGTAAACGTGTTTATTTCTGCTGTAAATGTGTTTATTTCTGCTGTACATGTGTTTATTTCTGCTGTACACGTGTTTATTTCTGCTGTAAACGTGTTTATTTCTGCTGTAAACGTGTTTATTTCTGCTGTAAACGTGTTTATTTCTGCTGTAAATGTGTTTATTTCTGCTGTAAACATGTTTACTCCTGTTGTAAACGTGTTTATTTCTGCTGTAAACGTGTTTATTTCTGCTGTAAACGTCTTTTTTCTGCTGTAAACAGGTTTATTCCTGCTGTAAACATGTTTACTCCTTATGGAACCGTGTTTATTTCTGCTGTAAACGTGTTTATTTCTGCTGTAAACGTGTTTACTCCTGTTGTAAACGTGTTTATTTCTGCTGTAAACGTGTTTATTTCTGCTGTAAACCTGTTTATTCCTGCTGTAAACGTGTTTATTCCTGCTGTAAACATGTTTATTTCTGCTGTGAATGTGTTTATTTCTGCTGTAAACATGTTTATTTCTGCTGTAAACGTGTTTATTTCTGCTGTAAACGTCTTTTTTTCTGCTGTAAACAGGTTCATTCCTGCTGTAAACATGTTTTTTCTGCTGTAAACATGTTTATTTCTGCTGTAAATGTGTTTATTTCTGCTGTAAACGTGTTTATTTCTGCTGTAAATGTGTTTATTCCTGCTGTAAACATGTTTATTTCTGCTGTAAACGTGTTTATTTCTGCTATAAAAGTGTTTATTCCTGCTGTAAACGTGTTTATTTCTGCTGTAAACATGTTTACTTCTGCTGTAAACGTGTTTATTTCTGCTGTAAATGTGTTTATTTCTGCTGTAAACATGTTTATTTATGCTGTAAACACGTTTATTTCTGCTGTAAACATGTCTATGTCTGCTGTACACGTGTTTATTTCTGCTGTAAACGTGTTTACTCCTGCTGTAAAAGTCTTTTTTTCTGCTGTAAACAGGTTCATTCCTGCTGTAAACATGTTTTTTCTGCTGTAAACATGTTTATTTCTGCTGTAAATGTGTTTATTTCTGCTGTAAACGTGTTTATTTCTGCTGTAAATGTGTTTATTCCTGCTGTAAACATGTTTATTTCTGCTGTAAACGTGTTTATTTCTGCTATAAACGTGTTTATTCCTGCTGTAAACGTGTTTATTTCTGCTGTAAACATGTTTACTTCTGCTGTAAACGTGTTTATTTCTGCTGTAAATGTGTTTATTTCTGCTGTAAACATGTTTATTTATGCTGTAAACACGTTTATTTCTGCTGTAAACATGTCTATGTCTGCTGTACACGTGTTTATTTCTGCTGTAAACGTGTTTACTCCTGCTGTAAACGTGTTTTTTCCTTCTGTAAACATGTTTATTTCTGCTGTGAACATGTTTATTTATGCTGTAAACGTGTTTACTCCTGCTGTAAACGTGTTTATTTTTGCTGTAAACATGTTTATTCCTGCTGTAAACATGTTTATTTCTGCTGTAAACATGTTTATTCCTGCTGTAAACATGTTTATTTCTGCTGTAAACGTGTTTATTTCTGCTGTAAACGTGTTTATTTCTGCTGTAAATGTGTTTACTCCTGCTGTAAACGTGTTTATTTCTGCTGTAAATGTATTTATTCCTGCTGTAAACGTGTTTATTTCTGCTGTAAACATGTTTATTTCTGCTGTAAACATGTTTATTTCTGCTGTGAATATATTTATTTCTGCTGTAAACGTGTTTATTTCTGCTGTAAACGTGTTAATTTCTGCTGTAAACATGTTTATTTCTGCTGTAAATGTGTTTATTTCTGCTGTAAACATGTTAATTTCTGTTGTAAACGTGTTTATTCCTGCTGTAAACGTGTTTATTTCTGCTGTAAACATGTTTACTTCTGCTGTAAACGTGTTTATTTCTGCTGTAAATGTGTTTATTTCTGCTGTAAACACGTTTATTTCTGCTGTAAACATGTCTATGTCTGCTGTAAACGTGTTTATTTCTGCTGTAAACATGTTTATTTCTGCTATAAACGTGTTTATTCCTGCTGTAAACGTGTTTATTTCTGCTGTAAACATGTTTACTTCTGCTGTAAACGTGTTTATTTCTGCTGTAAATGTGTTTATTTCTGCTGTAAACATGTTTATTTATGCTGTAAACACGTTTATTTCTGCTGTGAACATGTTTATTTCTGCTGTAAATGTGTTTATTTCTGCTGTAAACGTGTTTATTTTTGCTGTAAACATGTTTATTCCTGCTGTAAACATGTTTATTTCTGCTGTAAACATGTTTATTCCTGCTGTAAACATGTTTATTTCTGCTGTAAACGTGTTTATTTCTGCTGTAAACGTGTTTATTTCTGCTGTAAACATGTTTATTTCTGCTGTAAACGTGTTTATTTCTGCTGTAAACGTCTTTTTTCTGCTGTAAACAGGTTTATTCCTGCTGTAAACATGTTTACTCCTTATGGAACCGTGTTTATTTCTGCTGTAAACGTGTTTATTTCTGCTGTAAACGTGTTTACTCCTGTTGTAAACGTGTTTATTTCTGCTGTAAACGTGTTTATTTCTGCTGTAAACGTGTTTATTCCTGCTGTAAATGTATTTATTCCTGCTGTAAACGTGTTTATTTCTGCTGTAAACGTCTTTTTTCTGCTGTAAATAGGTTTATTCCTGCTGTAAACAGGTTTATCTCTGCTGTAAACATGTTTATTTCTGCTGTAAACGTGTTTATTTCTGCTGTAAACGTGTTTACTCCTGCTGTAAACACGTTTACTCCTGATGGAACCGTGTTTATTTCTGCTGTAAACGTGTTTATTCCTGCTCTAAACGTGGTTTTTCCTTCTGTAAACATGTTTATTTCTGCTGTAAACGTGTTAATTTCTGCTGTAAACATGTTTATTTCTGCTGTAAATGTGTTTATTTCTGCTGTACACGTGTTTATTTCTGCTGTAAACATGTTTATTTCTGCTGTAAACGTGTTTATTTCTGCTGTAAACGTCTTTTTTCTGCTGTAAACAGGTTTATTTCTGCTGTAAACGTGTTTATTTCTGCTGTAAATGTGTTTATTTCTGCTGTACATGTGTTTATTTCTGCTGTACACGTGTTTATTTCTGCTGTAAACGTGTTTATTTCTGCTGTAAACGTGTTTATTTCTGCTGTAAACGTGTTTATTTCTGTTGTAAATGTGTTTATTTCTGCTGTAAACATGTTTACTCCTGTTGTAAACGTGTTTATTTCTGCTGTAAACGTGTTTATTTCTGCTGTAAACGTCTTTTTTCTGCTGTAAACAGGTTTATTCCTGCTGTAAACATGTTTACTCCTTATGGAACCGTGTTTATTTCTGCTGTAAACGTGTTTATTTCTGCTGTAAACGTGTTTACTCCTGTTGTAAACGTGTTTATTTCTGCTGTAAACGTGTTTATTTCTGCTGTAAACCTGTTTATTCCTGCTGTAAACGTGTTTATTCCTGCTGTAAACATGTTTATTTCTGCTGTGAATGTGTTTATTTCTGCTGTAAACATGTTTATTTCTGCTGTAAACGTGTTTATTTCTGCTGTAAACGTCTTTTTTTCTGCTGTAAACAGGTTCATTCCTGCTGTAAACATGTTTTTTCTGCTGTAAACATGTTTATTTCTGCTGTAAATGTGTTTATTTCTGCTGTAAACGTGTTTATTTCTGCTGTAAATGTGTTTATTCCTGCTGTAAACATGTTTATTTCTGCTGTAAACGTGTTTATTTCTGCTATAAAAGTGTTTATTCCTGCTGTAAACGTGTTTATTTCTGCTGTAAACATGTTTACTTCTGCTGTAAACGTGTTTATTTCTGCTGTAAATGTGTTTATTTCTGCTGTAAACATGTTTATTTATGCTGTAAACACGTTTATTTCTGCTGTAAACATGTCTATGTCTGCTGTACACGTGTTTATTTCTGCTGTAAACGTGTTTACTCCTGCTGTAAAAGTCTTTTTTTCTGCTGTAAACAGGTTCATTCCTGCTGTAAACATGTTTTTTCTGCTGTAAACATGTTTATTTCTGCTGTAAATGTGTTTATTTCTGCTGTAAACGTGTTTATTTCTGCTGTAAATGTGTTTATTCCTGCTGTAAACATGTTTATTTCTGCTGTAAACGTGTTTATTTCTGCTATAAACGTGTTTATTCCTGCTGTAAACGTGTTTATTTCTGCTGTAAACATGTTTATTTCTGCTGTAAACATGTTTATTTCTGCTGTGAATATATTTATTTCTGCTGTAAACGTGTTTATTTCTGCTGTAAACGTGTTAATTTCTGCTGTAAACATGTTTATTTCTGCTGTAAATGTGTTTATTTCTGCTGTAAACATGTTTATTCCTGCTATAAACGTGTTTATTCCTGCTGTAAACGTGTTTATTTCTGCTGTAAACATGTTTACTTCTGCTGTAAACGTGTTTATTTCTGCTGTAAATGTGTTTATTTCTGCTGTAAACATGTTTACTTCTGCTGTAAACGTGTTTATTTCTGCTGTAAATGTGTTTATTTCTGCTGTAAACGTGTTTATTTCTGCTGTAAATGTGTTTATTTCTGCTGTAAACATGTTTATTTCTGCTGTGAACATGTTTATTTCTGCTGTAAATGTGTTTATTTCTGCTGTAAACGTGTTTATTTTTGCTGTAAACATGTTTATTCCTGCTGTAAACACGTTTATTTCTGCTGTAAACATGTCTATGTCTGCTGTAAACGTGTTTATTTCTGCTGTAAACATGTTTATTTCTGCTATAAACGTGTTTATTCCTGCTGTAAACGTGTTTATTTCTGCTGTAAACATGTTTACTTCTGCTGTAAACGTGTTTATTTCTGCTGTAAACGTGTTTTTTCCTTCTGTAAACATGTTTATTTCTGCTGTGAACATGTTTATTTCTGCTGTAAATGTGTTTATTTCTGCTGTAAACGTGTTTATTTTTGCTGTAAACATGTTTATTCCTGCTGTAAACATGTTTATTTCTGCTGTAAACATGTTTATTCCTGCTGTAAACATGTTTATTTCTGCTGTGAACATGTTTATTTCTGCTGTAAACGTGTTTATTTCTGCTGTAAACGTGTTTATTTCTGCTGTAAATGTGTTTACTCCTGCTGTAAACGTGTTTATTTCTGCTGTAAATGTATTTATTCCTGCTGTAAACGTGTTTATTTCTGCTGTAAACATGTTTATTTCTGCTGTAAACATGTTTATTTCTGCTGTGAATATATTTATTTCTGCTGTAAACGTGTTTATTTCTGCTGTAAACGTGTTAATTTCTGCTGTAAACATGTTTATTTCTGCTGTAAATGTGTTTATTTCTGCTGTAAACATGTTTATTTCTGCTATAAACGTGTTTATTCCTGCTGTAAACGTGTTTATTTCTGCTG
This sequence comes from Telmatherina bonti, assembly GCF_933228915.1. Lineage (NCBI taxonomy): Eukaryota > Metazoa > Chordata > Actinopteri > Atheriniformes > Telmatherinidae > Telmatherina > Telmatherina bonti. The sequence goes on from NC_136615.1 coordinate 2,867,000, forward strand.
TAAACATGTTTACTTCTGCTGTAAACGTGTTTATTTCTGCTGTAAATGTGTTTATTTCTGCTGTAAACACGTTTATTTCTGCTGTAAACATGTCTATGTCTGCTGTAAACGTGTTTATTTCTGCTGTAAACATGTTTATTTCTGCTATAAACGTGTTTATTCCTGCTGTAAACGTGTTTATTTCTGCTGTAAACATGTTTACTTCTGCTGTAAACGTGTTTATTTCTGCTGTAAATGTGTTTATTTCTGCTGTAAACATGTTTATTTATGCTGTAAACACGTTTATTTCTGCTGTGAACATGTTTATTTCTGCTGTAAATGTGTTTATTTCTGCTGTAAACGTGTTTATTTTTGCTGTAAACATGTTTATTCCTGCTGTAAACATGTTTATTTCTGCTGTAAACATGTTTATTCCTGCTGTAAACATGTTTATTTCTGCTGTAAACGTGTTTATTTCTGCTGTAAACGTGTTTATTTCTGCTGTAAACATGTTTATTTCTGCTGTAAACGTGTTTATTTCTGCTGTAAACGTCTTTTTTCTGCTGTAAACACGTTTATTCCTGCTGTAAACAGGTTTATCTCTGCTGTAAACGTGTTTATTTCTGCTGTAAATGTGTTTATTCCTGCTGTAAACGTGTTTATTTCTGCTGTAAACGTGTTTATTTCTGCTGTAAACGTGTTTACTCCTGCTGTAAATGTGTTTATTTCTGCTGTACATGTGTTTATTTCTGCTGTAAACATGTTTACTCCTGTTGTAAACGTGTTTATTTCTGCTGTAAACGTGTTTATTTCTGCTGTAAACGTCTTTTTTCTGCTGTAAACAGGTTTATTCCTGCTGTAAACAGGTTTATCTCTGCTGTAAACGTGTTTATTTCTGCTGTAAATGTGTTTATTCCTGCTGTAAACATGTTTACTTCTGCTGTAAACGTGTTTATTTCTGCTGTAAATGTGTTTATTTCTGCTGTAAACATGTTTATTTATGCTGTAAACACGTTTATTTCTGCTGTAAACATGTCTATGTCTGCTGTAAACGTGTTTATTTCTGCTGTAAACGTGTTTACTCCTGCTGTAAACGTGTTTTTTCCTTCTGTAAACATGTTTATTTCTGCTGTGAACATGTTTATTTCTGCTGTAAATGTGTTTATTTCTGCTGTAAACGTGTTTATTTTTGCTGTAAACATGTTTATTCCTGCTGTAAACATGTTTATTTCTGCTCTAAACATGTTTATTCCTGCTGTAAACATGTTTATTTCTGCTGTAAACGTGTTTATTTCTGCTGTAAACGTGTTTATTTCTGCTGTAAATGTGTTTACTCCTGCTGTAAACGTGTTTATTTCTGCTGTAAATGTATTTATTCCTGCTGTAAACGTGTTTATTTCTGCTGTAAACGTCATTTTTCTGCTGTAAATAGGTTTATTCCTGCTTTAAACAGGTTTATCTCTGCTGTAAACGTGTTTATTTCTGCTGTAAATGTGTTTATTCCTGCTGTAAACGTGTTTTTTCCTGCTGTAAACATGTTTATTTCTGCTGTAAACGTGTTTATTTCTGCTGTAAACGTGTTTACTCCTGCTGTAAATACGTTTTCTCCTGATGGAACCGTGTTTATTTCTGCTGTAAACGTGTTTATTCCTGCTCTAAACGTGGTTTTTCCTTCTGTAAACATGTTTATTTCTGCTGTGAACATGTTTATTTCGGCTGTAAACGTGTTTTTTCCTGCTGTAAACGTGTTTACTCCTGCTGTAAACATGTTTATTTCTGCTGTAAACGTGTTTATTTCTTAAGTAAACGTGTTTATTCCTGCTCTAAACGTGGTTTTTCCTTCTGTAAACATGTTTATTTCTGCTGTGAACATGTTTATTTCGGCTGTAAACGTGTTTTTTCCTGCTGTAAACATGTTTATTTCTGCTGTAAACATGTTTATTTCTGCTGTAAATGTGTTTATTTCTGCTGTAAACATGTTTATTTCTGCTGTGAATATATTTATTTCTGCTGTAAACGTGTTTATTTCTGCTGTAAACGTGTTAATTTCTGCTGTAAACATGTTTATTTCTGCTGTAAATGTGTTTATTTCTGCTGTACACGTGTTTATTTCTGCTGTAAACGTGTTTATTTCTGCTGTGAATATATTTATTTCTGCTGTAAACGTGTTTATTTCTGCTGTAAACGTGTTAATTTCTGCTGTAAACATGTTTATTTCTGCTGTAAATGTGTTTTTTCCTTCTGTAAACATGTTTATTTCTGCTGTGAACATGTTTATTTCTGCTGTAAATGTGTTTATTTCTGCTGTAAACGTGTTTATTTTTGCTGTAAACATGTTTATTCCTGCTGTAAACATGTTTATTTCTGCTGTAAACATGTTTATTCCTGCTGTAAACATGTTTATTTCTGCTGTAAACGTGTTTATTTCTGCTGTAAACGTGTTTATTTCTGCTGTAAATGTGTTTACTCCTGCTGTAAACGTGTTTATTTCTGCTGTAAATGTATTTATTCCTGCTGTAAACGTGTTTATTTCTGCTGTAAACATGTTTATTTCTGCTGTAAACATGTTTATTTCTGCTGTGAATATATTTATTTCTGCTGTAAACGTGTTTATTTCTGCTGTAAACGTGTTAATTTCTGCTGTAAACATGTTTATTTCTGCTGTAAATGTGTTTATTTCTGCTGTAAACATGTTTATTTCTGCTATAAACGTGTTTATTCCTGCTGTAAACGTGTTTATTTCTGCTGTAAACATGTTTACTTCTGCTGTAAACGTGTTTATTTCTGCTGTAAATGTGTTTATTTCTGCTGTAAACACGTTTATTTCTGCTGTAAACATGTCTATGTCTGCTGTAAACGTGTTTATTTCTGCTGTAAACATGTTTATTTCTGCTATAAACGTGTTTATTCCTGCTGTAAACGTGTTTATTTCTGCTGTAAACATGTTTACTTCTGCTGTAAACGTGTTTATTTCTGCTGTAAATGTGTTTATTTCTGCTGTAAACATGTTTATTTATGCTGTAAACACGTTTATTTCTGCTGTAAACATGTCTATGTCTGCTGTAAACGTGTTTATTTCTGCTGTAAACGTGTTTACTCCTGCTGTAAACGTGTTTTTTCCTTCTGTAAACATGTTTATTTCTGCTGTGAACATGTTTATTTCTGCTGTAAATGTGTTTATTTCTGCTGTAAACGTGTTTATTTTTGCTGTAAACATGTTTATTCCTGCTGTAAACATGTTTATTTCTGCTGTAAACATGTTTATTCCTGCTGTAAACATGTTTATTTCTGCTGTAAACGTGTTTATTTCTGCTGTAAACGTGTTTATTTCTGCTGTAAATGTGTTTACTCCTGCTGTAAACGTGTTTATTTCTGCTGTAAATGTATTTATTCCTGCTGTAAACGTGTTTATTTCTGCTGTAAACGTCATTTTTCTGCTGTAAATAGGTTTATTCCTGCTTTAAACAGGTTTATCTCTGCTGTAAACGTGTTTATTTCTGCTGTAAATGTGTTTATTCCTGCTGTAAACGTGTTTACTCCTGCTGTAAACATGTTTATTTCTGCTGTAAACGTGTTTATTTCTGCTGTAAACGTGTTTACTCCTGCTGTAAATACGTTTTCTCCTGATGGAACCGTGTTTATTTCTGCTGTAAACGTGTTTATTCCTGCTCTAAACGTGGTTTTTCCTTCTGTAAACATGTTTATTTCTGCTGTGAACATGTTTATTTCGGCTGTAAACGTGTTTTTTCCTGCTGTAAACGTGTTTACTCCTGCTGTAAACATGTTTATTTCTGCTGTAAACGTGTTTATTTCTGCTGTAAACGTGTTTATTCCTGCTGTAAACGTGGTTTTTCCTTCTGTAAACATGTTTATTTCTGCTGTGAACATGTTTATTTCGGCTGTAAACGTGTTTTTTCCTGCTGTAAACATGTTTATTTCTGCTGTAAACATGTTTATTTCTGCTGTAAATGTGTTTATTTCTGCTGTAAACATGTTTATTTCTGCTGTGAATATATTTATTTCTGCTGTAAACGTGTTTATTTCTGCTGTAAACGTGTTAATTTCTGCTGTAAACATGTTTATTTCTGCTGTAAATGTGTTTATTTCTGCTGTACACGTGTTTATTTCTGCTGTAAACGTGTTTATTTCTGCTGTAAACGTCTTTTTTCTGCTGTAAACAGGTTTATTCCTGCTGTAAACAGGTTTATCTCTGCTGTAAACGTGTTTATTTCTGCTGTAAATGTGTTTATTCCTGCTGTAAACATGTTTATTTCTGCTGTAAACGTGTTTACTCCTGCTGTAAACATGTTTATTTCTGCTGTGAATATGTTTATTTCTGCTGTAAACGTGTTTATTTCTGCTGTAAACGTGTTAATTTCTGCTGTAAACATGTTTATTTCTGCTGTAAATGTGTTTATTTCTGCTGTACACGTGTTTATTTCTGCTGTAAACGTGTTTATTTCTGCTGTAAACGTCTTTTTTCTGCTGTAAACAGGTTTATTCCTGCTGTAAACAGGTTTATCTCTGCTGTAAACGTGTTTATTTCTGCTGTAAATGTGTTTATTCCTGCTGTAAACATGTTTATTTCTGCTGTAAACGTGTTTACTCCTGCTGTAAACGTGTTTATTTCTGCTGTAAACGTGTTTATTTCTGCTGTAAACGTGTTTACTCCTGCTGTAAACATGTTTACTCCTGATGGAACCGTGTTTATTTCTGCTATAAACGTGTTTATTCCTGCTGTAAACGTGTTTATTTCTGCTGTAAATGTGTTTACTCCTGCTGTAAACGTATTTATTTCTGCTGTAAATGTATTTATTCCTGCTGTAAACATGTTTATTTCTGCTGTAAACATGTTTATTTCTGATACAAACGTGTTTATTTCTGCTGTAAACGTGTTTATTTCTGCTGTAAACGTGTTTATTTCTGCTGTAAATGTGTTTATTTCTGCTGTACATGTGTTTATTTCTGCTGTAAACGTGTTTATTCCTGGTCTAAACGTGGTTTTTCCTTCTGTAAACATGTTTATTTCTGCTGTGAACATGTTTATTTCGGCTGTAAACGTGCTTTTTCCTGCTGTAAACATGTTTATTTCTGCTGTAAACATGTTTATTTCTGCTGTAAATGTGTTTATTTCTGCTGTAAACATGTTTATTTCTGCTGTGAATATGTTTATTTCTGCTGTAAACGTGTTTATTTCTGCTGTAAACGTGTTAATTTCTGCTGTAAACATGTTTATTTCTGCTGTAAATGTGTTTATTTCTGCTGTGAACATGTTTATTTCTGCTGTAAACGTGTTTTTTTCTGCTGTAAACGTCTTTTTTCTGCTGTAAACAGGTTTATTCCTGCTGTAAACAGGTTTATCTCTGCTGTAAACGTGTTTATTTCTGCTGTAAATGTGTTTATTCCTGCTGTAAACATGTTTATTTATGCTGTAAACGTGTTTACTCCTGCTGTAAACGTGTTTATTTCTGCTGTAAACGTGTTTATTTCTGCTGTAAACGTGTTTACTCCTGCTGTAAATGTATTTATTCCTGCTGTAAACATGTTTATTTCTGCTGTAAACATGTTTATTTCTGATACAAACGTGTTTATTTCTGCTGTAAACGTGTTTATTTCTGCTGTAAATGTGTTTATTTCTGCTGTACATGTGTTTATTTCTGCTGTACACGTGTTTATTTCTGCTGTAAACGTGTTTATTTCTGCTGTAAACGTGTTTATTTCTGCTGTAAATGTGTTTATTTCTGCTGTAAACATGTTTACTCCTGTTGTAAACGTGTTTATTTCTGCTGTAAACGTGTTTTTTTCTGCTGTAAACGTCTTTTTTCTGCTGTAAACAGGTTTATTCCTGCTGTAAACATGTTTACTCCTTAGGGAACCGTGTTTATTTCTGCTGTAAACGTGTTTATTTCTGCTGTAAACGTGTTTACTCCTGTTGTAAACGTGTTTATTCCTGCTGTAAACATGTTTATTTCTACTGTACAAGTGCTTATTTCTGCTGTAAACATGTTTATTTCATCTGTGAATGTGGTTATTTCTGCTGTAAACATGTTTATTTCTGCTGTAAACGTGTTTATTTCTGCTGTAAACGTCTTTTTTTCTGCTTTAAACAGGTTCATTCCTGCTGTAAACATGTTTTTTCTGCTGTAAACATGTTTATTTCTGCTGTAAATGTGTTTATTTCTGCTGTAAACGTGTTTATTTCTGCTGTAAATGTGTTTATTCCTGCTGTAAACATGTTTATTTCTGCTGTAAACATGTTTATTTCTGCTGTAAACGTGTTTATTCCTGCTGTAAACGTGTTTATTTATGCTGTAAACATGTTTACTTCTGCTGTAAACGTGTTTATTTCTGCTGTAAACGTGTTTACTCCTGCTGTAAACGTGTTTTTTCCTTCTGTAAACATGTTTATTTCTGCTGTGAACATGTTTATTTCTGCTGTAAATGTGTTTATTTCTGCTGTAAACGTGTTTATTTTTGCTGTAAACATGTTTATTCCTGCTGTAAACGTGTTCATTTCTGCTGTAAACGTGTTCATTTCTGCTGTAAACGTGTTTATTTCTGCTGTAAATGTGTTTACTCCTGCTGTAAACGTGTTTATTTCTGCTGTAAATGTATTTATTCCTGCTGTAAACGTGTTTATTTCTGCTGTAAAGGTCTTTTTTCTGCTGTAAATAGGTTTATTCCTGCTGTAAACAGGTTTATCTCTGCTGTAAACGTGTTTATTTCTGCTGTAAATGTGTTTATTCCTGCTGTAAACGTGTTTACTCCTGCTGTAAACATGTTTATTTCTGCTGTAAACGTGTTTATTTCTGCTGTAAACGTGTTTACTCCTGCTGTAAATACGTTTTCTCCTGATGGAACCGTGTTTATTTCTGCTGTAAACGTGTTTATTCCTGCTCTAAACGTGGTTTTTCCTTCTGTAAACATGTTTATTTCTGCTGTGAACATGTTTATTTCGGCTGTAAACGTGTTTTTTCCTGCTGTAAACGTGTTTACTCCTGCTGTAAACATGTTTATTTCTGCTGTAAACGTGTTTATTTCTGCTGTAAACGTGTTTATTCCTGCTCTAAACGTGGTTTTTCCTTCTGTAAACATGTTTATTTCTGCTGTGAACATGTTTATTTCGGCTGTAAACGTGTTTTTTCCTGCTGTAAACATGTTTATTTCTGCTGTAAACATGTTTATTTCTGCTGTAAATGTGTTTATTTCTGCTGTAAACATGTTTATTTCTGCTGTGAATATATTTATTTCTGCTGTAAACGTGTTTATTTCTGCTGTAAACGTGTTAATTTCTGCTGTAAACATGTTTATTTCTGCTGTAAATGTGTTTATTTCTGCTGTACACGTGTTTATTTCTGCTGTAAACATGTTTATTTCTGCTGTAAACGTGTTTATTTCTGCTGTAAACGTCTTTTTTCTGCTGTAAACAGGTTTATTCCTGCTGTAAACAGGTTTATCTCTGCTGTAAACGTGTTTATTTCTGCTGTAAACGTCTTTTTTCTGCTGTAAACAGGTTTATTCCTGCTGTAAACATGTTTACTCCTTATGGAACCGTGTTTATTTCTGCTGTAAACGTGTTTATTTCTGCTGTAAATGTGTTTATTTCTGCTGTAAACACGTTTATTTCTGCTGTAAACATGTCTATGTCTGCTGTAAACGTGTTTATTTCTGCTGTAAACATGTTTATTTCTGCTATAAACGTGTTTATTCCTGCTGTAAACATGTTTATTTCTGCTGTAAACATGTTTACTTCTGCTGTAAACGTGTTTATTTCTGCTGTAAATGTGTTTATTTATGCTGTAAACATGTTTATTTATGCTGTAAACACGTTTATTTCTGCTGTAAACATGTCTATGTCTGCTGTAAACGTGTTTATTTCTGCTGTAAACGTCTTTACTCCTGCTGTAAACGTGTTTATTTCTGCTGTAAATGTATTTATTCCTGCTGTAAACGTGTTTATTTCTGCTGTAAACGTCTTTTTTCTGCTGTAAATAGGTTTATTTCTGCTGTAAACGTGTTTATTTTTGCTGTAAACATGTTTATTCCTGCTGTAAACATGTTTATTTCTGCTGTAAACATGTTTATTCCTGCTGTAAACATGTTTATTTCTGCTGTAAACGTGTTTATTTCTGCTGTAAACGTGTTTATTTCTGCTGTAAATGTGTTTACTCCTGCTGTAAACGTGTTTATTTCTGCTGTAAATGTATTTATTCCTGCTGTAAACGTGTTTATTTCTGCTGTAAACAGGTTTATCTCTGCTGTAAACGTGTTTATTTCTGCTGTAAATGTGTTTATTCCTGCTGTAAACGTGTTTACTCCTGCTGTAAACATGTTTATTTCTGCTGTAAACGTGTTTATTTCTGCTGTAAACGTGTTTACTCCTGCTGTAAATACGTTTTCTCCTGATGGAACCGTGTTTATTTCTGCTGTAAACGTGTTTATTCCTGCTCTAAACGTGGTTTTTCCTTCTGTAAACATGTTTATTTCTGCTGTGAACATGTTTATTTCGGCTGTAAACGTGTTTTTTCCTGCTGTAAACGTGTTTACTCCTGCTGTAAACATGTTTATTTCTGCTGTAAACGTGTTTATTTCTGCTGTAAACGTGTTTATTCCTGCTCTAAACGTGGTTTTTCCTTCTGTAAACATGTTTATTTCTGCTGTGAACATGTTTATTTCGGCTGTAAACGTGTTTTTTCCTGCTGTAAACATGTTTATTTCTGCTGTAAACATGTTTATTTCTGCTGTAAATGTGTTTATTTCTGCTGTAAACATGTTTATTTCTGCTGTGAATATATTTATTTCTGCTGTAAACGTGTTTATTTCTGCTGTAAACGTGTTAATTTCTGCTGTAAACATGTTTATTTCTGCTGTAAATGTGTTTATTTCTGCTGTACACGTGTTTATTTCTGCTGTAAACATGTTTATTTCTGCTGTAAACGTGTTTATTTCTGCTGTAAACGTCTTTTTTCTGCTGTAAACAGGTTTATTCCTGCTGTAAACAGGTTTATCTCTGCTGTAAACGTGTTTATTTCTGCTGTAAATGTGTTTATTCCTGCTGTAAACGTGTTTATTTCTGCTGTAAACGTGTTTACTCCTGCTGTAAACATGTTTACTCCTGATGGAACCGTGTTTATTTCTGCTATAAACGTGTTTATTTCTGCTGTAAACGTGTTTATTCCTGCTGTAAACGTGTTTATTTCTGCTGTAAATGTGTTTACTCCTGCTGTAAACGTATTTATTTCTGCTGTAAATGTATTTATTCCTGCTGTAAACATGTTTATTTCTGCTGTAAACATGTTTATTTCTGATACAAACGTGTTTATTTCTGCTGTAAACGTGTTTATTTCTGCTGTAAACGTGTTTATTTCTGCTGTAAATGTGTTTATTTCTGCTGTACATGTGTTTATTTCTGCTGTAAACGTGTTTTTTCCTGCTGTAAACATGTTTATTTCTGCTGTAAACATGTTTATTTCTGCTGTAAATGTGTTTATTTCTGCTGTAAACATGTTTATTTCTGCTGTGAATATGTTTATTTCTGCTGTAAACGTGTTTATTTCTGCTGTAAACGTGTTAATTTCTGCTGTAAACATGTTTATTTCTGCTGTAAATGTGTTTATTTCTGCTGTAAACATGTTTATTTCTGCTGTAAACGTGTTTTTTTCTGCTGTAAACGTCTTTTTTCTGCTGTAAACAGGTTTATTCCTGCTGTAAACAGGTTTATCTCTGCTGTAAACGTGTTTATTTCTGCTGTAAATGTGTTTATTCCTGCTGTAAACATGTTTATTTATGCTGTAAACGTGTTTACTCCTGCTGTAAACGTGTTTATTTCTGCTGTAAACGTGTTTATTTCTGCTGTAAACGTGTTTACTCCTGCTGTAAATGTGTTTATTTCTGCTGTACATGTGTTTATTTCTGCTGTAAACGTATTTATTTCTGCTGTAAATGTATTTATTCCTGCTGTAAACATGTTTATTTCTGCTGTAAACATGTTTATTTCTGATACAAACGTGTTTATTTCTGCTGTAAACGTGTTTATTTCTGCTGTAAATGTGTTTATTTCTGCTGTACATGTGTTTATTTCTGCTGTACACGTGTTTATTTCTGCTGTAAACGTGTTTATTTCTGCTGTAAACGTGTTTATTTCTGCTGTAAACGTGTTTATTTCTGCTGTAAATGTGTTTATTTCTGCTGTAAACATGTTTACTCCTGTTGTAAACGTGTTTATTTCTGCTGTAAACGTGTTTATTTCTGCTGTAAACGTCTTTTTTCTGCTGTAAACAGGTTTATTCCTGCTGTAAACATGTTTACTCCTTATGGAACCGTGTTTATTTCTGCTGTAAACGTGTTTATTTCTGCTGTAAACGTGTTTACTCCTGCTGTAAACGTGTTTATTTCTGCTGTAAACTGTTTATTCCTGCTGTAAACGTGTTTATTCCTGCTGTAAACATGTTTATTTCTACTGTACAAGTGCTTATTTCTGCTGTAAACATGTTTATTTCATCTGTGAATGTGTTTATTTCTGCTGTAAACATGTTTATTTCTGCTGTAAACGTGTTTATTTCTGCTGTAAACGTCTTTTTTTCTGCTTTAAACAGGTTCATTCCTGCTGTAAACATGTTTTTTCTGCTGTAAACATGTTTATTTCTGCTGTAAATGTGTTTATTTCTGCTGTAAACACGTTTATTTCTGCTGTAAACATGTCTATGTCTGCTGTAAACGTGTTTATTTCTGCTGTAAACATGTTTATTTCTGCTATAAACGTGTTTATTCCTGCTGTAAACGTGTTTATTTCTGCTGTAAACATGTTTACTTCTGCTGTAAACGTGTTTATTTCTGCTGTAAATGTGTTTATTTCTGCTGTAAACATGTTTATTTATGCTGTAAACACGTTTATTTCTGCTGTAAACATGTCTATGTCTGCTGTAAACGTGTTTATTTCTGCTGTAAACGTGTTTACTCCTGCTGTAAACGTGTTTTTTCCTTCTGTAAACATGTTTATTTCTGCTGTGAACATGTTTATTTCTGCTGTAAATGTGTTTATTTCTGCTGTAAACGTGTTTATTTTTGCTGTAAACATGTTTATTCCTGCTGTAAACATGTTTATTTCTGCTGTAAACATGTTTATTCCTGCTGTAAACATGTTTATTTCTGCTGTAAACGTGTTTATTTCTGCTGTAAACGTGTTTATTTCTGCTGTAAATGTGTTTACTCCTGCTGTAAACGTGTTTATTTCTGCTGTAAATGTATTTATTCCTGCTGTAAACGTGTTTATTTCTGCTGTAAACGTCATTTTTCTGCTGTAAATAGGTTTATTCCTGCTTTAAACAGGTTTATCTCTGCTGTAAACGTGTTTATTTCTGCTGTAAATGTGTTTATTCCTGCTGTAAACGTGTTTACTCCTGCTGTAAACATGTTTATTTCTGCTGTAAACGTGTTTATTTCTGCTGTAAACGTGTTTACTCCTGCTGTAAATACGTTTTCTCCTGATGGAACCGTGTTTATTTCTGCTGTAAACGTGTTTATTCCTGCTCTAAACGTGGTTTTTCCTTCTGTAAACATGTTTATTTCTGCTGTGAACATGTTTATTTCGGCTGTAAACGTGTTTTTTCCTGCTGTAAACGTGTTTACTCCTGCTGTAAACATGTTTATTTCTGCTGTAAACGTGTTTATTTCTGCTGTAAACGTGTTTATTCCTGCTGTAAACGTGGTTTTTCCTTCTGTAAACATGTTTATTTCTGCTGTGAACATGTTTATTTCGGCTGTAAACGTGTTTTTTCCTGCTGTAAACATGTTTATTTCTGCTGTAAACATGTTTATTTCTGCTGTAAATGTGTTTATTTCTGCTGTAAACATGTTTATTTCTGCTGTGAATATATTTATTTCTGCTGTAAACGTGTTTATTTCTGCTGTAAACGTGTTAATTTCTGCTGTAAACATGTTTATTTCTGCTGTAAATGTGTTTATTTCTGCTGTACACGTGTTTATTTCTGCTGTAAACGTGTTTATTTCTGCTGTAAACGTCTTTTTTCTGCTGTAAACAGGTTTATTCCTGCTGTAAACAGGTTTATCTCTGCTGTAAACGTGTTTATTTCTGCTGTAAATGTGTTTATTCCTGCTGTAAACATGTTTATTTCTGCTGTAAACGTGTTTACTCCTGCTGTAAACATGTTTATTTCTGCTGTGAATATGTTTATTTCTGCTGTAAACGTGTTTATTTCTGCTGTAAACGTGTTAATTTCTGCTGTAAACATGTTTATTTCTGCTGTAAATGTGTTTATTTCTGCTGTACACGTGTTTATTTCTGCTGTAAACGTGTTTATTTCTGCTGTAAACGTCTTTTTTCTGCTGTAAACAGGTTTATTCCTGCTGTAAACAGGTTTATCTCTGCTGTAAACGTGTTTATTTCTGCTGTAAATGTGTTTATTCCTGCTGTAAACATGTTTATTTCTGCTGTAAACGTGTTTACTCCTGCTGTAAACGTGTTTATTTCTGCTGTAAACGTGTTTATTTCTGCTGTAAACGTGTTTACTCCTGCTGTAAACATGTTTACTCCTGATGGAACCGTGTTTATTTCTGCTATAAACGTGTTTATTCCTGCTGTAAACGTGTTTATTTCTGCTGTAAATGTGTTTACTCCTGCTGTAAACGTATTTATTTCTGCTGTAAATGTATTTATTCCTGCTGTAAACATGTTTATTTCTGCTGTAAACATGTTTATTTCTGATACAAACGTGTTTATTTCTGCTGTAAACGTGTTTATTTCTGCTGTAAACGTGTTTATTTCTGCTGTAAATGTGTTTATTTCTGCTGTACATGTGTTTATTTCTGCTGTAAACGTGTTTATTCCTGGTCTAAACGTGGTTTTTCCTTCTGTAAACATGTTTATTTCTGCTGTGAACATGTTTATTTCGGCTGTAAACGTGCTTTTTCCTGCTGTAAACATGTTTATTTCTGCTGTAAACATGTTTATTTCTGCTGTAAATGTGTTTATTTCTGCTGTAAACATGTTTATTTCTGCTGTGAATATGTTTATTTCTGCTGTAAACGTGTTTATTTCTGCTGTAAACGTGTTAATTTCTGCTGTAAACATGTTTATTTCTGCTGTAAATGTGTTTATTTCTGCTGTGAACATGTTTATTTCTGCTGTAAACGTGTTTTTTTCTGCTGTAAACGTCTTTTTTCTGCTGTAAACAGGTTTATTCCTGCTGTAAACAGGTTTATCTCTGCTGTAAACGTGTTTATTTCTGCTGTAAATGTGTTTATTCCTGCTGTAAACATGTTTATTTATGCTGTAAACGTGTTTACTCCTGCTGTAAACGTGTTTATTTCTGCTGTAAACGTGTTTATTTCTGCTGTAAACGTGTTTACTCCTGCTGTAAATGTATTTATTCCTGCTGTAAACATGTTTATTTCTGCTGTAAACATGTTTATTTCTGATACAAACGTGTTTATTTCTGCTGTAAACGTGTTTATTTCTGCTGTAAATGTGTTTATTTCTGCTGTACATGTGTTTATTTCTGCTGTACACGTGTTTATTTCTGCTGTAAACGTGTTTATTTCTGCTGTAAACGTGTTTATTTCTGCTGTAAATGTGTTTATTTCTGCTGTAAACATGTTTACTCCTGTTGTAAACGTGTTTATTTCTGCTGTAAACGTGTTTTTTTCTGCTGTAAACGTCTTTTTTCTGCTGTAAACAGGTTTATTCCTGCTGTAAACATGTTTACTCCTTAGGGAACCGTGTTTATTTCTGCTGTAAACGTGTTTATTTCTGCTGTAAACGTGTTTACTCCTGTTGTAAACGTGTTTATTCCTGCTGTAAACATGTTTATTTCTACTGTACAAGTGCTTATTTCTGCTGTAAACATGTTTATTTCATCTGTGAATGTGGTTATTTCTGCTGTAAACATGTTTATTTCTGCTGTAAACGTGTTTATTTCTGCTGTAAACGTCTTTTTTTCTGCTTTAAACAGGTTCATTCCTGCTGTAAACATGTTTTTTCTGCTGTAAACATGTTTATTTCTGCTGTAAATGTGTTTATTTCTGCTGTAAACGTGTTTATTTCTGCTGTAAATGTGTTTATTCCTGCTGTAAACATGTTTATTTCTGCTGTAAACATGTTTATTTCTGCTGTAAACGTGTTTATTCCTGCTGTAAACGTGTTTATTTCTGCTGTAAACATGTTTACTTCTGCTGTAAACGTGTTTATTTCTGCTGTAAACGTGTTTACTCCTGCTGTAAACGTGTTTTTTCCTTCTGTAAACATGTTTATTTCTGCTGTGAACATGTTTATTTCTGCTGTAAATGTGTTTATTTCTGCTGTAAACGTGTTTATTTTTGCTGTAAACATGTTTATTCCTGCTGTAAACGTGTTCATTTCTGCTGTAAACGTGTTCATTTCTGCTGTAAACGTGTTTATTTCTGCTGTAAATGTGTTTACTCCTGCTGTAAACGTGTTTATTTCTGCTGTAAATGTATTTATTCCTGCTGTAAACGTGTTTATTTCTGCTGTAAAGGTCTTTTTTCTGCTGTAAATAGGTTTATTCCTGCTGTAAACAGGTTTATCTCTGCTGTAAACGTGTTTATTTCTGCTGTAAACGTGTTTATTTCTGCTGTAAACGTGTTTACTCCTGCTGTAAATACGTTTTCTCCTGATGGAACCGTGTTTATTTCTGCTGTAAACGTGTTTATTCCTGCTCTAAACGTGGTTTTTCCTTCTGTAAACATGTTTATTTCTGCTGTGAACATGTTTATTTCGGCTGTAAACGTGTTTTTTCCTGCTGTAAACGTGTTTACTCCTGCTGTAAACATGTTTATTTCTGCTGTAAACGTGTTTATTTCTGCTGTAAACGTGTTTATTCCTGCTCTAAACGTGGTTTTTCCTTCTGTAAACATGTTTATTTCTGCTGTGAACATGTTTATTTCGGCTGTAAACGTGTTTTTTCCTGCTGTAAACATGTTTATTTCTGCTGTAAACATGTTTATTTCTGCTGTAAATGTGTTTATTTCTGCTGTAAACATGTTTATTTCTGCTGTGAATATATTTATTTCTGCTGTAAACGTGTTTATTTCTGCTGTAAACGTGTTAATTTCTGCTGTAAACATGTTTATTTCTGCTGTAAATGTGTTTATTTCTGCTGTACACGTGTTTATTTCTGCTGTAAACATGTTTATTTCTGCTGTAAACGTGTTTATTTCTGCTGTAAACGTCTTTTTTCTGCTGTAAACAGGTTTATTCCTGCTGTAAACAGGTTTATCTCTGCTGTAAACGTGTTTATTTCTGCTGTAAACGTCTTTTTTCTGCTGTAAACAGGTTTATTCCTGCTGTAAACATGTTTACTCCTTATGGAACCGTGTTTATTTCTGCTGTAAACGTGTTTATTTCTGCTGTAAATGTGTTTATTTCTGCTGTAAACACGTTTATTTCTGCTGTAAACATGTCTATGTCTGCTGTAAACGTGTTTATTTCTGCTGTAAACATGTTTATTTCTGCTATAAACGTGTTTATTCCTGCTGTAAACATGTTTATTTCTGCTGTAAACATGTTTACTTCTGCTGTAAACGTGTTTATTTCTGCTGTAAATGTGTTTATTTATGCTGTAAACATGTTTATTTATGCTGTAAACACGTTTATTTCTGCTGTAAACATGTCTATGTCTGCTGTAAACGTGAATAAAGAAGGGACCCACTTTATGTCAAAAATGATTTATGACCCCCTGTCATCCAATGAGAAGCTGCCACGTCACAAGTGGGCGTGGCTTAGTGAACCGGAAGCCCCTCCCCTTTGTGATCCAATGAGAAGCTGCCACGTCACAAGTGGGCGTGGCTTAACGATCCGGAAGCCCCTCCCCTTTGTGATCCAATGAGAAGCTGCCACGTCACGAGTAGGCGTATCTTAATGAACCGGAAGTCCCGCCCCCTCAGTGATCCAATCAGCGTGTGCCACGTCATAAGTAGGCGTATCTTAATGAACCGGAAGTCCCTCCCCCCTCTGTGACCCAATCAGCGTGTGCCACGTCATAAGTGGGCGTAACTTGGGTGAGGGGCGGTCCCTGGACCACGTGATGTCCGGAAGTGACGTATGTCCGTACGTCATCTCCCTCCTCCCAGGCGTGGCTCTAAAAGTGACGTCATCCGTGGGCGGTCCCTGGACCACGTGATGTCCGGAAGTGAGGTCATCCGGCGGCGGTCCCTAGACCACGTGATGTCCGGAAATGACGTATGTCCGTACGTCATACCTGGGCGGACATGTCTTCTGGACGTACGGCATGCCTGGACGGTGTGCCTGGACATGCCCGGACATGTCTTCTGGACGTACGTCATGCCTGGGCGGTGTGCCTGGACATGTTAGGGGCATGTCCGAACGAGTCTAGAGGTATAAAGAGGGGTCCGGGGGGGGAAAAAAAAAAAAAGAAGAAAATTAAAAAAACGTCTAAGAGAAAGAGTAATAAAATAAGGTAAAGAAAGTTTTGGGGAAAAAACAAAAAAAATCCCTTACCTTCTCCATATGCGTGTCACTCTGATGCAATCAGTATTTCTTCAGCGATGAGACGTGGTTTTTCGCCTTTGAGTCTTTTGGGTCTACTGGAAAAGAGCAAACTTATCATGGGAAATGCAAAAAGTAGTATAAACAGAGTTTACAGGGTGGGAAGAGTGAAAAAAAGTTTTTTTGCTGGCTGCAAAAATCCTCTCTGAGTCTGTTTGTATTTACACCCCCGCTCTTCTACTGGCCCGTGTGGCAAGCACCCCCTCTTGTCTGCAGCAGGCTTTTTACGACCCTCTGTTGGTGTGTTTTCAGTGACTTTCGCGTTGATAAACTATTGGAAAAAAAGAAGAAGAATTAAACTATTATGATAAATGCAAAAAGAGAAGTAAAAAAATAGAAGTGTTAGCAAAAAAAAAAAAGTGCTAATAAATGGATGGGAAAAGAAAAAACGTTGTTTTTGCTCCTTCAGTCTGCAAAATCCTTTTTCCCCTCGGTGGTGGGACATGTGTTCTCTTGTTGGTCTGAAAGAAGAGCAAAAAAAAGCTAACTTATTATGATATTTGTAGAGTTTTAACTGATAAAACGAGTACCTTTTTTCTACACGCGTCTATCTGCTGCTCATGCGTTTTGAGTCTGTTTTTTACTGAAGGAAGAGAAAAAAAGTTCCTTTAACTGTCCCTGTTTAAATCCTCTAACACTTGGGTTAACTTGCAGAGAAGTGGCAACAAGTTGTTAGCTGAGATAATACAAACAGAACATTCTTTCTGTCTCAAAGTAAGCTTTTATTGATTAATGACCCTCTAGCTGGGAAAAAGTTTTAAAAATCAGACACCTGGTCCTTCTTTAAGAGAAAGGGGTTTTTAAACTATGGATGCTCATATATTTAACAGACACGTGTGGTAAACATACATAACTTACAGAGAAGCGTCAGCAAGCTGTTAGCTGAAATAATACAAACAAAACATTCTCTCTCTCGCCAAGTAAGCTTTTATTGCTTAATGACCCCCCGTAGCCGGAAGAAAAAAATGTGATGTTTAAGAGAAAGGGTTTTTAACCTATGGATGCTCATATATTTAACAGAAACGTGTGGTAAACATACATAACTTACAGAGAAGTGTCAGCAAGCTGTTAGCTGAGATAATACAAACAGAACATTCTCTGTGTCAAAAATGAGTTTTTATTGCTTAATGACCCCCCCGTAGCCGGGAAAAAAAGTTTTAAAAATCAGACACCTGGTCCATGTTTAAGAGAAAGGGTTTTTTAACCTATGGATGCTCATATATTTAACAGAAACGTGTGGTAAACATACATAACTTACAGAGAAGTGTCAGCAAGCTGTTAGCTGAGATAATACAAACAAAACATTCTCTGTGTCAAAAATGAGTTTTGATTGCTTAATGACCCCGTAACGGTCAAGAAACCTGTCAACAACGGTTGCTTCTTATCTGAAAAAACAGAGAAACAAATTATCGATGTACGTTTCCAAAAGAAATATAAAACCAGTCCTTTAGTCACTTCTAAAAATCACCTCGTTCCGAGAGACAACCTCACAACGCAATCATGTCACGGGGTAGGGAAAAAAAAACTTCTTCATGTCTAGGCTTTTCATTTATCAGACTTACTGATTAACTTTAATTTATCCGGTATTTAGAAATTATAACGATCGCACAGATCCACTCGCCTCCATCGAGAAACGATCTTGGGGCAGGTGAGTATTAAAATCAACGATTCATCTTTTTTCTAAAAGTTATTTTTTAACTAAAATTATTTGCTTTTTTTCCTTTACCAGATTTTTTTGATGAATGGGAGGGAATAACGCTTACGCAAACAGATTACGGTACGTCTTTCTTTTCTTATTTAAAACGTAGCGTCTGTCATTATATCATGATTTAAAATATTTGTTTTCCAAATGCTTTACTCACCAGATTTATTTAGAGCAGCGGCCCGGTTGCCGGAACCAGAGGACAATATACGTCCCGGCGTGATCCGGTCCATTCCTCAGCTTGAAGAGTCTGGATCAGCCCCGGACCGGTCTGGCATACAGGCTAGCATCCCGGCAATCCGTCAAGTCGTCAACAGGCTCCGCAGACGTCCGGTCGTCGAGGGTCCGGTTCCCGGAGATGAGGGCTCAGCTCCACGGATTGATTGTGAACAATCGGAAGCCATTACTACATGCACGATAGGTAATATTATTTATTTATTATTTCTTTTCAAAAGTCACCGCTGCAATAAGCTTCTGCAAACAACCTCGTGCATGTTACGTCACTTCTTGGCGACGCATCCTGTCTTTTACTTCACCTTTGGAAGTAAAATAGATTATGTTTTCCTCTCTTTTTTTTTTTTTTTTTTTTTCTCCAGAGACGCAAACCAACGCTTCTCGCGACGCGTCCCATGTAAAACAAGGTCAGTTTTTTTTTGGACTCTTATTATTATTATTATTATTATTATTATTATTATTATTATTATTATTTAGAAATATATACAAATATGTCTTCTTGATACGTTTTCAGAAACACCGGACGCCGCTTCACACGGCGCTGCCAGTGTTGGTCAAGGTAAGTCTTTGAATCTGAATAGAAATGAAAATATTAATATTAATTTTAATGATTATTATTTTATTGTTAGAAGTTCAAACGGAGGAGATCAGGACTTCTGCACCGACAGGCAGCATCGGCACGAATCGAAGTAAGCCCCACAAAATAAAAATAAATTTAAAAAAGATATCTTCTCATAGGAAGAAAAAAATAAATAAATAAAGTTTTATCCGAACTCTTATTTTTTGGGCTTCTCTCCACAGGAACTAGGCGCGCTCTTCCTGCCGGAAGGAGGAGACCCGGCTTTCAGAAACTACGTTGTAATAACATTAGTAACGTAGCATTTTATTTTATTAACATATCATTGTTTTATTAACAGAAGTTTTATATATCATCTATCTTTCGTTTTGTCTTGAAATGTAGCGCCGGAAAGACGGCGTAACCGCGGACGTCCACGTTGGACGTCTCAGACATATCGGAATCCGCTCAGCAGGAGGGATAATTACGGATGCCGAGGAGACACGCTGGAGACATTCCTGCATCTGAGCCGTACACTGTCTGAAGTTTTAACTACGCTGGGTAACATGCTTCAAAGGTAAGCTGTAAAGGTGTGACATTTTCTACTCCTGTACTATCATGGAAGAGATAAACAGATTGTTAGATTCACTCAATCAGATTCCAGCGGCGTTCGCTAACCCATCTATTCCGTTTCAAGCCGATCAGCCCGTTCAAAATAGCGCGGATCCTGTACCGACTGATTTTAACAACTTTGATTTAATAGATCACGCTCTTCTTAACCTACATCGGCCTTTGCATGACAATTTTAACACACAACCCATAAGTCTTCCTGGGACTGAGGTTGAAGAGATTTCACTCCCCGTACAAGATAGCTCTTTAGCACCATCCAGGGGACAAACCCGTCTCATCGCGGAAGAAGACCTGAGCGGTGCTGCTGAAGCTGCAGCTTCCCCTGACATTCTTCAGTTGAACGAACCTGTACAGTCTGGAGGAGGTATACGTGGGTCAGGAGAAGCTGCTTCGCTCGAAGCAGGTCGTCAGCTGTCCCGCGAGCGCTTCAATAATCATGAATTTAGACATACACTGAATCTGCCTGCCAGAGACATTCCAGACCTCTGTCAGTTTTACATCGATGTGCAGACGGGTATTGCGGAATTTGTTGATGAAGTTTACCCTCAGATTCATCGCGGCGATCTGGTCCAACTAGAAATACTGAGCCAGAACAGTCAGAATCATATATTATTACCCGTCACTGAGCCATCCCAGGGAGAGATAATGGATTTATTCGGGGATTTGCTAGACCGTATGGTACAGTCAAATGATAGTGTAGCTTCAGATTCTCGCCTAGAGCTTGTTGTGCAAATCATAACCAACCCTTCAGGCGGTGCTAAACGGAAACTTGAAAAAACAATAGACTGTGAAATTGTTCAGAAAAAAAGACGTCATCTGTACGTCGTGAACAATAGACAGGATGAGCTGTGCTTTGCGATAAACTTAGCCTTTCTAATCTCCCCACATTTCACAGATCAGCAGGCTGCGTCGTTTGGTACAGAACTGCAGCTTCGGGCAGGTCTGAATGCTAATTCGCCCGTCAACTTCAGCGACATTCGTAGATTTGAGGACATTGTCCAGCGTAAAATCATAATATTTTACAGAACAAAAGACCAGCGTCCCTTATCTAAATTTCAAACAGATTTCCCGGACCGAACAAATCCGCTGTTTTTTTTTCTCGCACAGAAACACTATTACGGGATTAAAAATATTGGAGGATTTATAGGGGGTAAATACATTTGCCACTTTTGCTATAAATCTTACAAAAACTCATACACGCACGCCTGTCCAGGGTTTTGCTCGGTATGCAACGTTTCTTCCTGCACTCAGGAAGAGGAGGCGTCTGAATTTTGTACGGATTGTAACAGAGTATGTCGCTCACATGCGTGTTTTGTGCGGCATAAGCAAACTAAACCCTGCTCCTCTGCTCAAACTGCTGATAGCATATGCTCGCTGATAAAACGCTGCAAAAAATGTCACACCACATACCGCGTGGCCAAAGGGAAGGCTTCTCACACCTGCCCTAAATTAAAATGCAACATCTGCGGCGAAAAATTAGCGGCCAAATCAGACCTCGATGTGCATCAGTGTTACATTCAACCGCTAACCCAGGATAAGAGGCAGGACAGTAATCTGATTTTTTACGATTTTGAAACATTCACAGACGCACAGGGTCAGCACGTACCATTTCTAGTCTGTACCAAAACGTTGAAGGGTGTCCGATGGGAGTCTTACGGTTTGGATTGCGCACGGCAATTTATCTTGCATTTCAGGAGACCGATGTACCGCGGATCTACTTTTATAGCTCATAATTCCCGCGGCTTTGACGGTTACTTGGTGCTGAATGCGATGCTTGAGCTTGGCCTGAAGCCCTCGCTGATTATGCAAGGCGCAAAAGTTCTCTGCTTTAGCGAACCTGATTTCCGAACGAGGTACATCGACTCACTCTCGTTTCTCGCCATGCGACTTAGTCAAATGCCAAAAGCCCTGGGCTTCGATGATTGTAGCAAAGGCACGTTTCCTCACAAATTCAGCTCGGAGGAGCATCTAAATTACATCGGTACGTATCCACAAGCGTCTGATTACGGCGTGGACGGCATGTGTCAGCGCGAACAGGATGAGTTTCTTAGCTGGTACACGGATGCGTGTAAAGGGGCCTTTGACTTTAAAGCTGAAGCTCTGCGTTACTGTCGCAATGACGTCGAGCTTCTGGCACAAGGATGCCTGAAATTCAGACAGCAGTTTGTCAGCGACACGAACGTGGACCCGTTCAGCACCGTAACAATAGCGGCGGCGTGCAGTAAAGTATTCCGTACAAACTTTCTGCCGGCTAAAACACTGGCTATCCCGTCCCCTGATGATTATCGACGGCAGTGTAAGAGTTTTTCAAACGCTTCGATTCAATGGCTCGAGTGGGTGGCGGCCGTCAGAAACATTGACATTCAGCACGCGTTAAAAGGCGGAGAAAAGCGGGTCGGACCCTACTTTGTAGATGGTTATGCGCAGATTGCCGGTGAGCATTGGGTGTTTTCATACCACGGCTGCTTTTGGCACGGCTGTGCGTCTTGCTTTGACCCTCAGGGCATTTCTCCTATCAGAGGGCTTCCCTACGAGGAGCTTCGCAATGCGACTGAGCAGAGATCCCGCACGCTGGAGACAGTTTACGGCGTGCACGTCGTGGTCATGTGGGAGCACGAATGGGTAAAATTAAAGGCTGAAGATGCGACAGTGCGCGCGTTCATTGAAAACCTAAACATTCCAGAACCTCTCTCACCGCGTCAGGCTCTGTTCGGGGGACGGACGTGCGCCGTGAAGCTTCGGTACACAGCGGCGTCTGGTGAGTCAGTGCGCTACGTTGACGTGACGTCCCTTTACCCGTACGTCAATTATACATGCGCCTACCCGCTTGGACACCCAAAAATAATCAGGCGAGAATTTCTAGATCCGCGTGAATATTTCGGCTTCATCAGAGCCGTGGTTCTTCCTCCGCGCGCTCTGTTCTTCCCTGTTCTGCCCTTTAAAACCTCGCGCGGAAAGCTCGTCTTTACGCTCTGCCGGACCTGCGCGGAAATCAACAATCAGTCGAGCGCATGCGATCACAGCGAGGAGCAGAGGGCGCTGACAGGTGTTTGGGTTTCAGAAGAGTTTAAGAAAGCTCTGTACATGGGGTACAGAGTCTGCCTTATTACTGAAGTCTGGCATTTTGAGAGACGCGACGATTCCATCTTTCAGGGCTACATTCGCACCTTTCTTAAAAACAAGCAGGAAGCGTCCGGTTATCCGACTGACGCGGCGGATCAGGCGTCCCGTGAAGCATACATCTCGGATTATCAGACGCATCAAGGTATCCGGCTAGACCCTGAGAAAATCGAGGTTAATCCCGCAAAACGTCAGATAGCTAAAATCTCACTGAACTCCTTCTGGGGTAAATTTGCTCAAAGGAGCCATTTGACTCGGACCTCACTGGTCACTGATGACGAGGAATTTTTCCACTATGTGTTCTCCGGCATGTACAACGTGGAATATCTTTCCTTTCTGAGTGAAAAAACAGCCATGATTCAGTGGACATACCACGATCGCGTCATAACTCCTCCAGGTAAAACCAGCAACGTCTTCATCGCAGCGTTTACCACCGCTTACGCGCGCCTGAAATTGTACAGTTATCTGGAGCAGCTGGGGAACAGGGTTCTGTACACAGACACTGACAGTTTAATCTATGTCGTGGGAAACGGTGAGACGGGTCTAGAACTCGGACGTTTTCTAGGTGATTTGACGGATGAGCTGGACGGCGACAGCATACAGGAATTTGTTGCCGCCGGGCCTAAAAGTTATGCGTATCAGACCCGCGAACGCCAGAAAGTTGTCATGAAAGTTAAAGGGATTACGCAGACGCGCGATTTCGCGACGCACATAAACTTTGATAGTATCAAAGATTTAGTGGAGGGCTTTCTAAACGACGCCGACAGCGCAGGGCACATCACCATCCCACAGCACACGATTTGCCGTGATAAAACAAACTTCAAACTCAGGAATCTTTCATATCAAAAAAAATTTAGGGCCGTGTATGATAAGAGAAGACTTTTTCCTGACGGTTCTACTCTGCCTTTTGGTTACTAAATAGGAAGAAAAATGTCACACTTTTCAGCACCTGATGAAGCAGAGGCCTTTGAGTACAGACTCAAAACTCCATTTTCATGTTTGTTAACAGGTCCGAGTTCCTGCGGGAAATCCCATTTTGTAAATATTGTTTTGAGAAACTGTGAACATGTCATGGATAAAGTGCCAAAAAATATTGTTTGGATTTACAGCTCTTTCCAGCCCATGTATGCTGAATTGCAGAAATTGAATAAAAACATCAAGTTTGTTCACGGTCTGCCAAATTCTTTTGACGAGGAGTTGTTTCCTTCTGATCAGACGCACTTGCTTATTCTGGATGATGTCATGTTCCAGGCCTCCGAACATCCTGAGGTGGTGAAAATTTTTACAGAGTACCGCCATCACCGAAACATGAGCGTTTTCATGCTAACTCAAAACCTTTTTCATAAGGGTAAACACAGCCGGGCCATTAGTTTAAACACAAACTATATGGTGCTTTTTAAAAATCCTCGGGATAAATTACAGCTGAAAATATTAGCTCATCAAGTTTTCCCATCACAGAGAGCCTTTTTTCTGCAGAGCTTCGAAGATGCCACCAGAGAGAACCACGGTTATTTATTGCTGGACCTGACAGCCACCTGCCCAGAACAGTACAGACTGAGAACGGGGATACTCCCCGGTCAGTGGCCTGCCGTTTACATCCCCAAAAAGTAAATAATAGATCATCATCAAGATGTCAGCGCGCATAAAACGGAATGCGGGTTTACTCAAAGCTCTGTATCATGCAACCCCTCGCCGGCGTAAGGAGATCCTGAAGCACTGCTCATCAGACTTTCTCCAGGCTCTGAGTGAGATTGCTTTAAATCTTTTAAAGGGCAACATTCCACTGTCGTCTTGCCAGTACAGAAAGCTTAAAGGTCAGAAGAAAATTATCAGATTGCTGGCCGATAAGAAAGCAGGGATAAACCGTAAACGGACGGTTTTAAGTAAGCAATCTGGAGGATTTCTATTACCGCTGCTCTCCGCAGCCGTGCCAATTCTGGGTAATATTTTAGGTGGAATCATCAGAAGGTAATCATGTCATCGCAGAAAATGTTTCTCATCACGCCTCAACAGTTAAACCGTCTAACCCGCTCCGGACCAGGGGAGAGTATTCGAGATAAGGCTGAAGAAGATCTGGATGAAAAAATGAGAGCTATATTAAACGAACCGGGCTTGGGTTCTTATGAAAAGATTAAGAAATATAACTCTCTGTTACAGAGATATCTCACCCTAATCAAACAAGGTCAGCAGGGTGAGCGAAGCGTTACTCTGACTTTACAAAACGACGCTGTCAGTGAGCGGCTGACCAGCGGACATCCTGCGGATCAGCCTCTGACCAGCGAGCGTCCCACCGGTGAAAATACTAAACACTCGGACTTGGATGAAACTGCCGGCGAAGTCATTAAAAACTTGCCCCCGCGCGACCGTCGAAATGCTGAGTACATTATGAAGAAATTAAGCGAAAGTGGTGGAAGCTGGACTGTGAGAGGGGAATTTATTCACCGGGGAAAAATAATAAAAGGTTCGCACATGATCGACTTACTGAAAAACCTGACTCAGTCTTTTAAAAAAAAAAAATCTCAAAGTCAACTGCCGAGAGGCTGGATGGATTTTCTAAACAGCTTGCGAGAGATTAACGTTCCTGTATCCACCGTGACAAATCCTGACGCGCGCGAGCAGTACCGCCTTCTTCTCCAGAAAGATGAAGATTTACCGGAAGCGGTAAACGCAGGTTGGGAAGCAGGGAAGAAGCAGAAGAAGACTAGAAAATTAACTTTATCCCCGCGCTGGGTTACGCCGGAGCAGAAAGAAAGCGGACAAGTTTCCACAAGACTGCGGAAAATTCGTAAGCCGCCTGCTTGGATAAACTTTTCCTCGTGAAAACAGAAAAAAAAAAAACATTTGTTTTGTCTTTCTCAATAAAATCTTTATTCATCACATTTTTTTTTTTTTTGCGTCATACTTTTTTCATACACACTGAATTAACAAAGTCGGTAACAATCTTTAAACATTTGTAGAGAGCAAGTCCCGTGATTAAAACATTGTGACCGTTGATTTCCGATACAGCGTTGATACTGCTTTACAAAGTTAGTTACCTCCAGGTCATTTTTTAACACGTCGTCGGTATACAAAGATAAAACTTGTTTATAAGAGAATCCCCAGGCACGGTGACAGAGATAATAAACGCAGTGTTGTCCGCAGGCTGTAGACAGAGGATGCTGAAGCTGTAGAGTGTGATAAGATATCTGATGTGAGCGGTCTTCCAAAAACTGCAGAATGCTGGCTGGGTAGTGAAAAAATGTGGGACTGAAACCGTAAGAGTCAAAAAAAGTCGACGTTCCATCCGCCTCCAGGGTAAGACTAAGCCAGTGCTCTCCGGGTTTATGCGAAGGATGCGTGTTGACTATAAAATAGCAGGGTGGCTGAAGCTCGCTACTCAACGAATGTAATTGGTCGGAGGCCCACACGCCGCAAAATAAATTTTTCCCCAGCATGCGCTGCAAAAGACTCTCCAGCTGATGGTTATTCATTCTGTTTTTGTTTTTTCAGTTTTAATAATAATCCACCAGCACCTGTCTTTTTGAGTTGATCTCCAGAATAGAGTCGTAGCAGGCGTACACAATCAAAGTCGTCGTGTGCGGAAGAGGCACCCTGAATCTCATTTCCAGCCTCAGACTACCGCTGGAGATGGGTGACAGGGCGTCGCTGTCCTCGGTGGCGTTCAGATTAAAGACAAACAATGAGTAGCCCTGATTAAATTCAGTTCGGTCGATGCTCAGCGGTAAATCTTTAAGATGTCTCCCCGTGGCTATAAACATGTTGTAAAACTCCCTGACCGAGATTCCCTGGTTGAATTGAGGCTGGAAGGCCTTGGCGGGAACCTGTCGGCCGTCCTGGCATAAGGCTAAATATTCCACGTCGTTATGGATGAAATTAAACGGGGAAAGATCTCTTCTTCCTGTGAATGCCTCGTGGTGTACCATCCCCAGCACCACGTATTTTGGCACGGCCCCCAGAAACAGATTCTCCTGGTTAGAAATTCTGGAATTTTCCGGAATAGAATAAGTTTTCACCGTAACTCTCTGGATGGGGTAGAGGGCGTGACCTTTCAGTAAGGCCGCAGAATGACCTAGCCGCACAGCGGGGGAAACGGCTACTTTTTTGACAAACAGGGAGGCCCCCAAGATTTTCAGACGGAAAGTGGAGTCCCTGGCTGCTGTGAGACAGAAATGGTCGCTGGCTCTGGTCAATTTTATCCTCAAATCCACCGAGTTCAAAAGCAGTCTTTCGCAGAAAAATATGTCTCCGTGGAGGGCCCCGAGCAGATGCAGCTCGCTGGAATTCGCTGTGAGGGCCGCTCTCTGATTTAAACCCCTGTTCGGTCCGTTATTTGTGACGATGGAGTCAATAGCCCCGGCTGTATCTTTCATGAAAAGCCCCGCTGAAAATTGACTCTTGAGCGTGTCCTCTGAGAAGTTCAGCAAAGTTTCAATCATGGAGCGGTAAGGATGCGTTGCGCTGCTCTGCGAAATCAGTCTATCCCCGAGGATGACGTCGCATTGGCTGAAGATCGTATTCAGAGCGTAATTGATGAGCCCCACCTGAGCGTCGTCAGCCAGAACGGTGTGATCCGCGTTAGTAATCCGAAGCCGTAGATGAAGTAAAGTGTCATTTAAATCCAAATATTTCTCCCCATCACCGGGAATAAAAAACTCAATAGGACCGCCGTCTGTAATGGCTGAAAGAGGAGAAATTTCAGTGTAGGTTTTATCCTCTATAGACAGCTGCGTCATCGGGGCCGAAAATAAATCTAATTCAGAAAGGGTGCACTCCGATGATTTCTGATGTAAAAGAGCCATGACTACGTGAAAAATTATTTTTTAATTTTTTTAAAATATGTCCGTGCTCCGAGCGACCTTCCTCTCTCGGGCTCTGCCGGCAGCGACTGATTTTCTCCTGGCGGGAGCTTTGCGTTTTTTAGCGGTGCGCAAACGCTCACCCGGAGGACGTCTCTTCGGTCTGCGCGAGAGGACCATGATCCCACCTGATCCCTCCTGATTAGCGGGATTCATAATTTTCCCCATTGTGTGGCTCACCACGTCGCTAGCTATGTTCTTTGCCGCTGATTTTAGATGAGGCTTGGCTATGGCGAAACCTTTTTTAAACAGAGGGGTAACGAAACGGAACAGTTTGGAAAAAATGGATCCTACTCCGCGGCCGTACATCACAGGCGCTCCGTAAAAACCGGGTAGGGATCCCCCTACTTGACCCTCATAATAATTTACGAAACGATGAGGATCTTGTCTCAGAGCCATCTTTATTTATTTGACGCAGCCGGTTTAAAGTGCAGCTTCACTATGCTCTTTCCGTACACAAAGTTTACGGGTCTGTCACGATCAGTCTTTATTTCTATCCGTATGCTTTTCACGTAACTTTTCGAGACGCGCGCGTAATGCACTGTATTATATCTAATGCTCACAATGTCCCCGTATTCCCCGCTAACATTCACGACAGCCAGTAGCGGTACGTAACTGTCCCCCACCGCTTGGTACTGAATAAGATCGGTGTAGACAAAAAAGTTATATATCCCAGTTCTCAGGTCGCTGGGGTGAGGAGAAGAGCGGTTGGAGATAGTCCACCAATCATTCGCTTTTAAGCCTAGCATGTATGCTAAGGGCCTGTAAGCACGGATTTTATATTGACCGTCGCCTTTAAAATCGACACACTTTGTCACAGCATTGTATGAAACGTTCGCCGTGGGCATGTATCTTCTTAAGGCAGGCTGAATCTGATCCAGCAGCTCTTTTTGCCGTGCGTAATACCCTCCTCGGCTAAATTTTACGCTCACCAACGTTTGCGTTTGTGATTTTCCAGAACCTTTTTCCGTCTGTTCATCTTCCGATACTTTCATGAGCTCGAAAAATGCTGCGTCCGGTTGGAGATTATACCACGTGTGCGGGTAGACGATCTCGCACAGACCCACGAGCCACTCGCCGCTCAGCTCAATGGGTTTTGCTAAATCAACAGTATAGCTGGAACTCGTGTTATCTTTAAACACGTCCTTACTAGAGTTGGACGGCAGCGTCACGTAAAATCCGTCTTGATGTAATAGATCCATATTGCTGAATGCTTGAACCTCAACGTACGCAGGTTTTTACGCATTCGTTAGGTCCGAGGTTTTAACCCAGCTGTTGAATTTCTCCGGCCAGTTTTTCCAGCGTACTAAAACTTGTTTTTCACCCCCGATCGTTCGCCGTTTTAAAACCTCCTCTACCTGATACGTTCTGTCTTTACCAATCTTTACTTTCTGCAGCTCGGCTTCATAA
The DNA here is from genome assembly GCF_933228915.1 of Telmatherina bonti. Taxonomy (NCBI): domain Eukaryota; kingdom Metazoa; phylum Chordata; class Actinopteri; order Atheriniformes; family Telmatherinidae; genus Telmatherina; species Telmatherina bonti. The sequence continues at coordinate 2,896,030 of NC_136615.1, forward strand.
AAGGACCCGTCGATGGACTCTCCGTCGTAATCTTGGAGTTTGTACACGGGCGGGGTGCGTGGAATGCACTCTGCTACCGAGAAAACCTCATCCGTAAAGCTCTGCTCATATTTTTTATCAAACACTCCTCGCAGCTTTGATATTCTAACCAGATCTCCCTTCTTGAATTTCATCTTGCTAGCCTTTGTAACATACCTTGCTCCGTACAGGTTTCGAAAGACTTGAGAGGCGGTCTCATCAGTCACCTGCATGGGGGTCATCTTTATACTTTGGTGATAGCTGTGGTTATAACTTTTCACCAAATCTTGCAGGACGTCTATGTAACGTTTGGTGTTGTTGGCGGTGAAATATTTCCACATTCTTCCTTTCAAAGTGCGATTGAATCGTTCAACCACCGATGCTTTGAGGTCGCTAGCTGTGGCAAAATGTGTAATTCCGTGTTTCTTCAACAAAACTCTGAAACTTTTGTTGAAAAATTCTTTACCAGAATCCGTCTGTAACTTTTTAGGTACGCCGCTTTCTTCAAATACGGATTCGAAAGCTCTCACCACCTCCACCGCTGTTTTCTTCTTCAAGACACGTACGAAAGCCTTTTTTGAAAACACATCTATGACCGTTAATAAATAATTAAAATTGTCGTTATGTTCGGCTAAGGCACGCATATCGCAAAGATCTGCTTGAAATTGGTTCAAAGCCCGTGGGACAAAAACGATATTTCTGGTAAAATGGATTCTGGCAGGTTTATGCAGAGTGTAAGCGTCTTGTTTGGATAGAAAATCTCTGACATTATCAATTCCGACTTTTTCGCCCGTTTCATCTTGCACGCCCCGTCTAAGTCGATCTATTCCTCCGAAGCTGCCTGGATGTTCAGGGTTGTAATACACTTTTTTCATGATCCTTTTCTCCTTAACCATCCTGTCCTCTAAGTTTTTACTGAATAAAAGAAAAAGTCATGAGAGCTCTTCTTTTATGCCATTTCTTTATTTTATTTTTTTTTTTCATTCAACATCATAATAATAAAAACCTAAGAATAAATGATGGTGAAGACTTGCTCTATAATGGCGTCTTCCAAGTGACTATGAATAATACGTTGCAAACTTTTCAATTCAGACGTGATATTTACACTCAGATTGTTTTTCACACAGTAACACATCACATCGACAAACAGAGCATAAAGTGTAAATAAATGAATAGGTGATACAACAACACAAACTCTTGTCCATTCCCTAACAATGTTTTCAAATGTCTCTGACATCCCAGATGCATCGATACACACGGTACATTGTACAATCGTCTCCCAGGGTGTCAGGATCGAGTGAGAGCGGACTTGGTGTAAAATGTTTTCCAGTCTTTGAGTTTCTAACTTTACGGTAAACTTCTCCGCACCTTTTTGAGTTAAAACTCTGTTTTCGATGACTCGCTCCAAAACATCCATCAGACAGTAGTCAATGACACACTCCTCCGCATATTTAGTTAGTTTCCTCCAGTAATTTCCCATATTTTTCCGCCTTCTTTATTAACTTTTCCAATACTCACTCAGCATTAAGAGCTGTCCTATTTTAACAGGATCCTGCTCAATCAGATCGTCTAACATGCTGTAAAGGTCCTCAATCTTCTTCACCGATCTCAGTTCGTATAAAATAGTCTCCGCTGCAGTTTTTACTCTGCCGTCATCGGAATTAATGTTGCGAAGGGTCAACAGATGCTGGATGGCTGGAATAAAACGAGGAGTGCATAGCCCTCGTATGATGCCGTGAAAGTTGTCTCGGTAGTAGTCGTCCTCCACCGCCTCTAGACAAGGATGCTCTCTCTGGCTAGGATGATTGATCTCGCAACCGTAGCAGTTAGCTCGTCGAAACTTGTGAAGGGTCATCGTGAGCAGATGGAGTACCGCTGTTTTCACAACTTTAATGAAGGATGAAAACACCCATCCGTCCGGCTCATCATCGTTGCCATTCGTGCTCCCCTCGGACGGGGTCGGGGAAGTCGGCGGTGTGAGTACTGACTCGGTCAGCCACGTAGCCAGAGACCCCGCCTGCTGGGAGTCCTCATACCCCTCATCCGTGGAGACTGAATCCTCCAATGCGCCCCTCGACTCCTCCGCGGAGGAGGGCTGGTGCGGCTGCTGGTGCTCCATCTCGCTCGACAGGACCGCCTCTGGAGGACTCTCCACCCCATCACCGATGTCATTCGCGGTGGCTGCAGAGGTCGGCTTCAAGAGCATGGTTGTCAGACGTCTCTGGCGCAGGGTTGGCATCTTGGTTCAACAGTGTTGACGTACATTCATGCGGTCTACTTATATCATGCTAAGGGGGGGGGGCTTCCTCCAGCACACATCGAAGGTCCAATGAGAAAAGATTGGAAAAGCAAAAAGGGGCGTGGTCTACAAAAATAAGGTTTTTTTCACCGCTAATGTGTCTTTCCAATTTCGACACTCGCGGAAAAGGGAGTCAAACTTGTCCTTCATTTCTTCCACCTTGCTCACCCAGGATTCGCTCGGCAAAACTAACACCGGTCTAAAAACACCGCATTCTGAATTAAAAGACTCCAAAACAAAGTCCTCTTGACCCATGCGCTCCCCGGAGGAGCGGAAGCTGGCTCGGAAGAACCACCGACTTGAGGCGCTGGTTTTTGACTGCCATATAGCGCTGTAACGAGGGATTCTTTGGCTCTCTGTAAATAATTCCCTTCTCGATCGTTTGGCTGGAGTAGCGAATGCCTGATCATCCTCTTCTTTTTCTTCTGCTTCTTCTTCTACCAGAGAATCCCGCTCAATCTCTGAGCTGCTGCGCGGCACCACCATTTTTAAGACAGCCCAGTCTCCTGATGTCAGTGAAGCGACATTCGCTAAAGGCCCAAAACTTTCTCCATCGCACGCCTGGTACAGGCAGAGCTCACCGGTTTCATACTTGAAATAATATCCCCAGCTTCCACGCACTCCGTATGCAGCAAGAGACCATTCATCCCGCAGAGATTTGAATGAACGCTGCTGGACCCGCTGGACATACACAGTACTTTTTGCAGGAGCTCGAGGAATTAAACCGTTGTCCTCATAGACGGTCACTGCCGTTTCGCTAATCACAGACGGCGGCGGTGTAGCATTCAGTCTGATTCGATTCTCTTCATTTGCCATATTGCAGGTCCAAAGAGCTGATTCTCTTCTCTGTTGCTCCATTTCTTTTTTCTTTTCCTTTTCTACCCCAGTAAGTAAGTAAGGGTTCTTTTTTTCCCCCCCCCCCGGACCCCTCTTTATACCTCTAGACTCGTTCGGACATGCCCCTAACATGTCCAGGCACACCGCCCAGGCATGACGTACGTCCAGAAGACATGTCCGGGCATGTCCAGGCACACCGTCCAGGCATGCCGTACGTCCAGAAGACATGTCCGCCCAGGTATGACGTACGGACATACGTCATTTCCGGACATCACGTGGTCTAGGGACCGCCGCCGGATGACCTCACTTCCGGACATCACGTGGTCCAGGGACCGCCCACGGATGACGTCACTTTTAGAGCCACGCCTGGGAGGAGGGACGTCACTTCCGGACATCACGTGGTCCAGGGACCGCCCACGGATGACGTCACTTTTAGAGCCACGCCTGGGAGGAGGGAGATGACGTACGGACATATGTCACTTCCGGACATCACGTGGTCCAGGGACCGCCCCTCACCCAAGTTACGCCCACTTATGACGTGGCACACGCTGATTGGGTCACAGAGGGGGGAGGGACTTCCGGTTCATTAAGATACGCCTACTTATGACGTGGCACACGCTGATTGGATCACTGAGGGGGCGGGACTTCCGGTTCATTAAGATACGCCTACTCGTGACGTGGCAGCTTCTCATTGGATCACAAAGGGGAGGGGCTTCCGGATCGTTAAGCCACGCCCACTTGTGACGTGGCAGCTTCTCATTGGATCACAAAGGGGAGGGGCTTCCGGTTCACTAAGCCACGCCCACTTGTGACGTGGCAGCTTCTCATTGGATGACAGGGGGTCATAAATCATTTTTGACATAAAGTGGGTCCCTTCTTTATTAACGTGTTTATTTCTGCTGTAAACGTCTTTACTCCTGCTGTAAACGTGTTTATTTCTGCTGTAAATGTATTTATTCCTGCTGTAAACGTGTTTATTTCTGCTGTAAACGTCTTTTTTCTGCTGTAAATAGGTTTATTTCTGCTGTAAACGTGTTTATTTTTGCTGTAAACATGTTTATTCCTGCTGTAAACATGTTTATTTCTGCTGTAAACATGTTTATTCCTGCTGTAAACATGTTTATTTCTGCTGTAAACGTGTTTATTTCTGCTGTAAACGTGTTTATTTCTGCTGTAAATGTGTTTACTCCTGCTGTAAACGTGTTTATTTCTGCTGTAAATGTATTTATTCCTGCTGTAAACGTGTTTATTTCTGCTGTAAACAGGTTTATCTCTGCTGTAAACGTGTTTATTTCTGCTGTAAATGTGTTTATTCCTGCTGTAAACGTGTTTACTCCTGCTGTAAACATGTTTATTTCTGCTGTAAACGTGTTTATTTCTGCTGTAAACGTGTTTACTCCTGCTGTAAATACGTTTTCTCCTGATGGAACCGTGTTTATTTCTGCTGTAAACGTGTTTATTCCTGCTCTAAACGTGGTTTTTCCTTCTGTAAACATGTTTATTTCTGCTGTGAACATGTTTATTTCGGCTGTAAACGTGTTTTTTCCTGCTGTAAACGTGTTTACTCCTGCTGTAAACATGTTTATTTCTGCTGTAAACGTGTTTATTTCTGCTGTAAACGTGTTTATTCCTGCTCTAAACGTGGTTTTTCCTTCTGTAAACATGTTTATTTCTGCTGTGAACATGTTTATTTCGGCTGTAAACGTGTTTTTTCCTGCTGTAAACATGTTTATTTCTGCTGTAAACATGTTTATTTCTGCTGTAAATGTGTTTATTTCTGCTGTAAACATGTTTATTTCTGCTGTGAATATATTTATTTCTGCTGTAAACGTGTTTATTTCTGCTGTAAACGTGTTAATTTCTGCTGTAAACATGTTTATTTCTGCTGTAAATGTGTTTATTTCTGCTGTACACGTGTTTATTTCTGCTGTAAACATGTTTATTTCTGCTGTAAACGTGTTTATTTCTGCTGTAAACGTCTTTTTTCTGCTGTAAACAGGTTTATTCCTGCTGTAAACAGGTTTATCTCTGCTGTAAACGTGTTTATTTCTGCTGTAAATGTGTTTATTCCTGCTGTAAACGTGTTTATTTCTGCTGTAAACGTGTTTACTCCTGCTGTAAACATGTTTACTCCTGATGGAACCGTGTTTATTTCTGCTATAAACGTGTTTATTTCTGCTGTAAACGTGTTTATTCCTGCTGTAAACGTGTTTATTTCTGCTGTAAATGTGTTTACTCCTGCTGTAAACGTATTTATTTCTGCTGTAAATGTATTTATTCCTGCTGTAAACATGTTTATTTCTGCTGTAAACATGTTTATTTCTGATACAAACGTGTTTATTTCTGCTGTAAACGTGTTTATTTCTGCTGTAAACGTGTTTATTTCTGCTGTAAATGTGTTTATTTCTGCTGTACATGTGTTTATTTCTGCTGTAAACGTGTTTTTTCCTGCTGTAAACATGTTTATTTCTGCTGTAAACATGTTTATTTCTGCTGTAAATGTGTTTATTTCTGCTGTAAACATGTTTATTTCTGCTGTGAATATGTTTATTTCTGCTGTAAACGTGTTTATTTCTGCTGTAAACGTGTTAATTTCTGCTGTAAACATGTTTATTTCTGCTGTAAATGTGTTTATTTCTGCTGTAAACATGTTTATTTCTGCTGTAAACGTGTTTTTTTCTGCTGTAAACGTCTTTTTTCTGCTGTAAACAGGTTTATTCCTGCTGTAAACAGGTTTATCTCTGCTGTAAACGTGTTTATTTCTGCTGTAAATGTGTTTATTCCTGCTGTAAACATGTTTATTTATGCTGTAAACGTGTTTACTCCTGCTGTAAACGTGTTTATTTCTGCTGTAAACGTGTTTATTTCTGCTGTAAACGTGTTTACTCCTGCTGTAAATGTGTTTATTTCTGCTGTACATGTGTTTATTTCTGCTGTAAACGTATTTATTTCTGCTGTAAATGTATTTATTCCTGCTGTAAACATGTTTATTTCTGCTGTAAACATGTTTATTTCTGATACAAACGTGTTTATTTCTGCTGTAAACGTGTTTATTTCTGCTGTAAATGTGTTTATTTCTGCTGTACATGTGTTTATTTCTGCTGTACACGTGTTTATTTCTGCTGTAAACGTGTTTATTTCTGCTGTAAACGTGTTTATTTCTGCTGTAAACGTGTTTATTTCTGCTGTAAATGTGTTTATTTCTGCTGTAAACATGTTTACTCCTGTTGTAAACGTGTTTATTTCTGCTGTAAACGTGTTTATTTCTGCTGTAAACGTCTTTTTTCTGCTGTAAACAGGTTTATTCCTGCTGTAAACATGTTTACTCCTTATGGAACCGTGTTTATTTCTGCTGTAAACGTGTTTATTTCTGCTGTAAACGTGTTTACTCCTGTTGTAAACGTGTTTATTTCTGCTGTAAACGTGTTTATTTCTGCTGTAAACTGTTTATTCCTGCTGTAAACGTGTTTATTCCTGCTGTAAACATGTTTATTTCTACTGTACAAGTGCTTATTTCTGCTGTAAACATGTTTATTTCATCTGTGAATGTGTTTATTTCTGCTGTAAACATGTTTATTTCTGCTGTAAACGTGTTTATTTCTGCTGTAAACGTCTTTTTTTCTGCTTTAAACAGGTTCATTCCTGCTGTAAACATGTTTTTTCTGCTGTAAACATGTTTATTTCTGCTGTAAATGTGTTTATTTCTGCTGTAAACGTGTTTATTTCTGCTGTAAATGTGTTTATTCCTGCTGTAAACATGTTTATTTCTGCTGTAAACATGTTTATTTCTGCTATAAACGTGTTTATTCCTGCTGTAAACGTGTTTATTTCTGCTGTAAACATGTTTACTTCTGCTGTAAACGTGTTTATTTCTGCTGTAAACGTGTTTACTCCTGCTGTAAACGTGTTTTTTCCTTCTGTAAACATGTTTATTTCTGCTGTGAACATGTTTATTTCTGCTGTAAATGTGTTTATTTCTGCTGTAAACGTGTTTATTTTTGCAGTAAACATGTTTATTCCTGCTGTAAACATGTTTATTTCTGCTGTAAACATGTTTATTCCTGCTGTAAACATGTTTATTTCTGCTGTAAACGTGTTCATTTCTGCTGTAAACGTGTTCATTTCTGCTGTAAACGTGTTTATTTCTGCTGTAAATGTGTTTACTCCTGCTGTAAACGTGTTTATTTCTGCTGTAAATGTATTTATTCCTGCTGTAAACGTGTTTATTTCTGCTGTAAACGTCTTTTTTCTGCTGTAAATAGGTTTATTCCTGCTGTAAACAGGTTTATCTCTGCTGTAAACGTGTTTATTTCTGCTGTAAATGTGTTTATTTCTGCTGTAAATGTGTTTATTTCTGCTGTACATGTGTTTATTTCTGCTGTACACGTGTTTATTTCTGCTGTAAACGTGTTTATTTCTGCTGTAAACGTGTTTATTTCTGCTGTAAATGTGTTTATTTCTGCTGTAAACATGTTTACTCCTGTTGTAAACGTGTTTATTTCTGCTGTAAACGTCTTTTTTCTGCTGTAAACAGGTTTATTCCTGCTGTAAACATGTTTACTCCTTATGGAACCGTGTTTATTTCTGCTGTAAACGTGTTTATTTCTGCTGTAAACGTCTTTACTCCTGTTGTAAACGTGTTTATTTCTGCTGTAAACGTGTTTATTCCTGCTGTAAACGTGTTAATTCCTGCTGTAAACATGTTTATTTCTGCTGTACAAGTGCTTATTTCTGCTGTAAACGTGTTTATTTCTGCTGTAAACGTCTTTTTTTCTGCTTTAAACAGGTTCATTCCTGCTGTAAACATGTTTTTTCTGCTGTAAACATGTTTATTTCTGCTGTAAATGTGTTTATTTCTGCTATAAACGTGTTTATTTCTGCTGTAAACGTGTTTATTTCTGCTGTAAATGTGTTTATTCCTGCTGTAAACATGTTTATTTCTGCTGTAAACATGTTTATTTCTGCTATAAACGTGTTTATTCCTGCTGTAAACGTGTTTATTTCTGCTGTAAACATGTTTACTTCTGCTGTAAACATGTTTATTCCTGCTGTAAACATGTTTATTTCTGCTGTAAACATGTTTATTCCTGCTGTAAACATGTTTATTTCTGCTGTAAACGTGTTTATTTCTGCTGTAAATGTGTTTATTTCTGCTGTAAATGTGTTTACTCCTGCTGTAAACGTGTTTATTTCTGCTGTAAATGTATTTATTCCTGCTGTAAACGTGTTTATTTCTGCTGTAAACGTCTTTTTTCTGCTGTAAATAGGTTTATTCCTGCTGTAAACAGGTTTATCTCTGCTGTAAACGTGTTTATTCCTGCTGTAAACGTGTTTACTCCTGCTGTAAACATGTTTATTTCTGCTGTAAACGTGTTTATTTCTGCTGTAAACGTGTTTACTCCTGCTGTAAACACGTTTACTCCTGATGGAACCGTGTTTATTTCTGCTGTAAACGTGTTTATTCCTGCTCTAAACGTGGTTTTTCCTTCTGTAAACATGTTTATTTCTGCTGTAAACGTGTTTACTCCTGCTGTAAACACGTTTACTCCTGATGGAACCGTGTTTATTTCTGCTGTAAACGTGTTTATTCCTGCTCTAAACGTGGTTTTTCCTTCTGTAAACATGTTTATTTCTGCTGTGAACATGTTTATTTCGGCTGTAAACGTGTTTTTTCCTGCTGTAAACATGTTTATTTCTGCTGTAAACATGTTTATTTCTGCTGTAAATGTGTTTATTTCTGCTGTAAACATGTTTATTTCTGCTGTGAATATATTTATTTCTGCTGTAAACGTGTTAATTTCTGCTGTAAACATGTTTATTTCTGCTGTAAATGTGTTTATTTCTGCTCTAAACGTGTTTATTTCTGCTGTAAACATGTTTATTTCTGCTGTAAACGTGTTTATTTCTGCTGTAAACGTCTTTTTTCTGCTGTAAACAGGTTTATTCCTGCTGTAAACAGGTTTATCTCTGCTGTAAACGTGTTTATTTCTGCTGTAAATGTGTTTATTCCTGCTGTAAACATGTTTATTTCTGCAGTAAACGTGTTTACTCCTGCTGTAAACGTGTTTATTTCTGCTGTAAACGTGTTTATTTCTGCTGTAAACGTGTTTACTCCTGCTGTAAACATGTTTACTCCTGATGGAACCGTGTTTATTTCTGCTATAAACGTGTTTATTTCTGCTGTAAACGTGTTTATTCCTGCTGTAAACATGTTTATTTCTGCTGTACAAGTGCTTATTTCTGCTGTAAACATGTTTATTTCATCTGTGAATGTGTTTATTTCTGCTATAAACATGTTTATTTCTGCTGTAAACGTGTTTATTTCTGCTGTAAACGTATTTTTTTCTGCTTTAAACAGGTTCATTCCTGCTGTAAACATGTTTTTTCTGCTGTAAACATGTTTATTTCTGCTGTAAATGTGTTTATTTCTGCTATAGACGTGTTTATTTCTGCTGTAAACGTGTTTATTCCTGCTGTAAACGTGTTTATTTCTGCTGTAAACATGTTTACTTCTGCTGTAAACGTGTTTATTTCTGCTGTAAATGTGTTTATTTCTGCTGTAAACGTGTTTATTTTTGCTGTAAACATGTTTATTCCTGCTGTAAACATGTTTATTTCTGCTGTAAACATGTTTATTCCTGCTGTAAACATGTTTATTTCTGCTGTAAACGTGTTTATTTCTGCTGTAAACGTGTTTATTTCTGCTGTAAACGTGTTTATTTCTGCTGTAAATGTATTTATTCCTGATGTAAACGTGTTTATTTCTGCTGTAAACGTCTTTTTTCTGCTGTAAATAGGTTTATTCCTGCTGTAAACAGGTTTATCTCTGCTGTAAACGTGTTTATTTCTGCTGTAAATGTGTTTATTCCTGCTGTAAACGTGTTTTCTCCTGCTGTAAACATGTTTATTTCTGCTGTAAACGTGTTTATTTCTGCTGTAAACGTGTTTACTCCTGCTGTAAACACGTTTACTCCTGATGGAACCGTGTTTATTTCTGCTGTAAACGTGTTTATTCCTGCTCTAAACGTGGTTTTTCCTTCTGTAAACATGTTTATTTCTGCTGTAAACGTGTTTACTCCTGCTGTAAACACGGTTACTCCTGATGGAACCGTGTTTATTTCTGCTGTAAACGTGTTTATTCCTGATCTAAACGTGGTTTTTCCTTCTGTGAACATGTTTATTTCTGCTGTGAACATGTTTATTTCGGCTGTAAACGTGTTTTTTCCTGCTGTAAACATGTTTATTTCTGCTGTAAACATGTTTATTTCTGCTGTAAACATGTTTATTTCTGCTGTAAACATGTTTATTTCTGCTGTGAATATATTTATTTCTGCTGTAAACGTGTTAATTTCTGCTGTAAACATGTTTATTTCTGCTGTAAATGTGTTTATTTCTGCTCTAAACGTGTTTATTTCTGCTGTAAACATGTTTATTTCTGCTGTAAACGTGTTTATTTCTGCTGTAAACGTCTTTTTTCTGCTGTAAACAGGTTTATTCCTGCTGTAAACAGGTTTATCTCTGCTGTAAACGTGTTTATTTCTGCTGTAAATGTGTTTATTCCTGCTGTAAACATGTTTATTTCTTCTGTAAACGTGTTTACTCCTGCTGTAAACGTGTTTATTTCTGCTGTAAACGTGTTTATTTCTGCTGTAAACGTGTTTACTCCTGCTGTAAACATGTTTACTCCTGATGGAACCGTGTTTATTTCTGCTATAAACGTGTTTATTTCTGCTGTAAACGTGTTTATTCCTGCTGTAAACGTGTTTATTCCTGCTGTAAACGTGTTTACTCCTGCTTTAAACATGTTTATTTCTGCTGTAAACGTGTTTATTTCTGCTGTAAACGTGTTTACTCCTGCTGTAAACACGTTTACTCCTGATGGAACCGTGTTTATTTCTGCTGTAAACGTGTTTATTCCTGCTCTAAACGTGGTTTTTCCTTCTGTAAACATGTTTATTTCTGCTGTGAACATGTTTATTTCGGCTGTAAACGTGTTTTTTCCTGCTGTAAACATGTTTATTTCTGCTGTAAACATGTTTATTTCTGCTGTAAACATGTTTATTTCTGCTGTGAATATATTTATTTCTGCTGTAAACGTGTTTATTTCTGCTGTAAACGTGTTAATTTCTGCTGTAAACATGTTTATTTCTGCTGTAAATGTGTTTATTTCTGCTGTAAACGTGTTAATTTCTGCTGTAAACATGTTTATTTCTGCTGTAAACATGTTTATTTCTGCTGTAAACGTGTTTATTTCTGCTGTAAACCTCTTTCTTCTGCTGTAAACAGTTTTATTCCTGCTGTAAACATGTTTACTCCTTATGGAACCGTGTTTATTTCTGCTGTAAACGTGTTTATTTCTGCTGTAAACGTGTTCACTCCTGTTGTAAACGTGTTTATTTCTGCTGTAAACGTGTTTATTTCTGCTGTAAACGTGTTTATTCCTGCTGTAAACGTGTTTATTCCTGCTGTAAACATGTTTATTTCTGCTGTACAAGTGCTTATTTCTGCTGTAAACATGTTTATTTCATCTGTGAATGTGTTTTTTTCTGCTGTAAACATGTTTATTTCTGCTGTAAACGTGTTTATTTCTGCTGTAAACGTGTTTACTCCTGCTGTAAACACGTTTACTCCTGATGGAACCGTGTTTATTTCTGCTGTAAACGTGTTTATTCCTGCTCTAAACGTGGTTTTTCCTTCTGTAAACATGTTTATTTCTGCTGTGAACATGTTTATTTCGGCTGTAAACGTGTTTTTTCCTGCTGTAAACATGTTTATTTCTGCTGTAAACATGTTTATTTCTGCTGTAAACATGTTTATTTCTGCTGTGAATATATTTATTTCTGCTGTAAACGTGTTTATTTCTGCTGTAAACGTGTTAATTTCTGCTGTAAACATGTTTATTTCTGCTGTAAATGTGTTTATTTCTGCTGTAAACGTGTTAATTTCTGCTGTAAACATGTTTATTTCTGCTGTAAACATGTTTATTTCTGCTGTAAACGTGTTTATTTCTGCTGTAAACCTCTTTCTTCTGCTGTAAACAGTTTTATTCCTGCTGTAAACATGTTTACTCCTTATGGAACCGTGTTTATTTCTGCTGTAAACGTGTTTATTTCTGCTGTAAACGTGTTCACTCCTGTTGTAAACGTGTTTATTTCTGCTGTAAACGTGTTTATTTCTGCTGTAAACGTGTTTATTCCTGCTGTAAACGTGTTTATTCCTGCTGTAAACATGTTTATTTCTGCTGTACAAGTGCTTATTTCTGCTGTAAACATGTTTATTTCATCTGTGAATGTGTTTTTTTCTGCTGTAAACATGTTTATTTCTGCTGTAAACGTGTTTATTTCTGCTGTAAACGTCTTTTTTTCTGCTGTAAACAGGTTCATTCCTGCTGTAAACATGTTTTTTCTGCTGTAAATGTGTTTATTTCTGCTGTAAACATGTTTATTTATGCTGTAAACACGTTTATTTCTGCTGTAAACATGTCTATGTCTGCTGTAAACGTGTTTATTTCTGCTGTAAACGTGTTTACTCCTGCTGTAAACGTGTTTTTTCCTTCTGTAAACATGTTTATTTCTGCTGTGAACATGTTTATTTCTGCTGTAAATGTGTTTATTTCTGCTGTAAACGTGTTTATTTTTGCTGTAAACATGTTTATTCCTGCTGTAAACATGTTTATTTCTGCTGTAAACATGTTTATTCCTGCTGTAAACATGTTTATTTCTGCTGTAAACGTGTTTATTTCTGCTGTAAACGTGTTTATTTCTGCTGTAAATGTATTTATTCCTGCTGTAAACGTGTTTATTTCTGCTGTAAACGTCTTTTTTCTGCTGTAAATAGGTTTATTCCTGCTGTAAACAGGTTTATCTCTACTGTAAACGTGTTTATTTCTGCTGTAAATGTGTTTATTCCTGCTGTAAACGTGTTTACTCCTGCTGTAAACATGTTTATTTCTGCTGTAAACGTGTTTATTTCTGCTGTAAACGTGTTTACTCCTGCTGTAAACACGTTTACTCCTGATGGAACCGTGTTTATTTCTGCTATAACGTGTTTATTCCTGCTCTGAACGTGGTTTTTCCTTCTGTAAACATGTTTATTTCTGCTGTGAACATGTTTATTTCGGCTGTAAACGTGTTTTTTCCTGCTGTAAACATGTTTATTTCTGCTGTAAACATGTTTATTTCTGCTGTAAATGCGTTTATTTCTGCTGTAAACATGTTTATTTCTGCTATGAATATATTTATTTCTGCTGTAAACGTGTTTATTTCTGCTGTAAACGTGTTAATTTCTGCTGTAAACATGTTTATTTCTGCTGTAAATGTGTTTATTTCTGCTGTACACGTGTTTATTTCTGCTGTAAACATGTTTATTTCTGCTGTAAACGTGTTTATTTCTGCTGTAAACGTCTTTTTTCTGCTGTAAACAGGTTTATTCCTGCTGTAAACAGGTTTATCTCTGCTGTAAACGTGTTTATTTCTGCTGTAAATGTGTTTATTCCTGCTGTAAACATGTTTATTTCTGCTGTAAACGTGTTTATTTCTGCTGTAAATGTGTTTACTCCTGCTGTAAACGTGTTTATTTCTGCTGTAAATGTATTTATTCCTGCTGTAAACGTGTTTATTTCTGCTGTAAACGTCTTTTTTCTGCTGTAAATAGGTTTATTCCTGCTGTAAACAGGTTTATCTCTGCTGTAAACGTGTTTATTTCTGCTGTAAACGTGTTTATTTCTGCTGTAAACGTGTTTACTCCTGCTGTAAACATGTTTATTTCTGCTGTAAACGTGTTTATTTCTGCTCTAAACGTGGTTTTTCCTTCTGTAAACATGTTTATTTCTGCTGTGAACATGTTTATTTCGGCTGTAAACGTGTTTTTTCCTGCTGTAAACATGTTTATTTCTGCTGTAAACATGTTTATTTCTGCTGTAAATGTGTTTATTTCTGCTGTAAACATGTTTATTTCTGCTGTGAATATATTTATTTCTGCTGTAAACGTGTTTATTTCTGCTGTAAACGTGTTAATTTCTGCTGTAAACATGTTTATTTCTGCTGTAAATGTGTTTATTTCTGCTGTACACGTGTTTATTTCTGCTGTAAACATGTTTATTTCTGCTGTAAACGTGTTTATTTCTGCTGTAAACGTCTTTTTTCTGCTGTAAACAGGTTTATTCCTGCTGTAAACAGGTTTATCTCTGCTGTAAACGTGTTTATTTCTGCTGTAAATGTGTTTATTCCTGCTGTAAACATGTTTATTTCTGCTGTAAACGTGTTTACTCCTGCTGTAAACGTGTTTATTTCTGCTGTAAACGTGTTTATTTCTGCTGTAAACGTGTTTACTCCTGCTGTAAACATGTTTACTCCTGATGGAACCGTGTTTATTTCTGCTATAAACGAGTTTATTTCTGCTGTAAACGTGTTTATTCCTGCTGTAAACGTGTTTATTCCTGCTCTAAACGTGGTTTTTCCTTCTGTAAACATGTTTATTTCTGCTGTGAACATGTTTATTTCGGCTGTAAACGTGTTTATTTCTGCTGTAAATGTGTTTATTTCTGCTGTACATGTGTTTATTTCTGCTGTAAACGTGTTTATTTCTGCTGTAAACGTGTTTATTTCTGCTGTAAATGTGTTTATTTCTGCTGTAAACATGTTTACTCCTGTTGTAAACGTGTTTATTTCTGCTGTAAACGTGTTTATTTCTGCTGTAAACGTCTTTTTTCTGCTGTAAACAGGTTTATTCCTGCTGTAAACGTGTTTACTCCTTATGGAACCGTGTTTATTTCTGCTGTAAACGTGTTTATTTCTGCTGTAAACGTGTTTACTCCTGTTGTAAACGTGTTTATTTCTGCTGTAAACGTGTTTATTTCTGCTGTAAATGTGTTTATTCCTGCTGTAAACATGTTTATTTCTGCTGTAAACGTGTTTATTTCTGCTGTAAACGTGTTTATTTCTGCTGTAAATGTGTTTACTACTGCTGTAAACGTGTTTATTTCTGCTGTAAATGTATTTATTCCTGCTGTAAACGTGTTTATTTCTGCTGTAAACGTCTTTTTTCTGCTGTAAATAGGTTTATTCCTGCTGTAAACAGGTTTATCTCTGCTGTAAACGTGTTTATTTCTGCTGTAAATGTGTTTATTCCTGCTGTAAACGTGTTTACTCCTGCTGTAAACGTGTTTATTTCTGCTGTAAACGTGTTTATTCCTGCTCTAAACGTGGTTTTTCCTTCTGTAAACATGTTTATTTCTGCTGTGAACATGTTTATTTCGGCTGTAAACGTGTTTACTCCTGCTGTAAACATGTTTATTTCTGCTGTAAACGTGTTTATTTCTGCTGTAAACGTGTTTACTCCTGCTGTAAACACGTTTACTCCTGATGGAACCGTGTTTATTTCTGCTGTAAACGTGTTTATTCCTGCTCTAAACGTGGTTTTTCCTTCTGTAAACATGTTTATTTCTGCTGTGAACATGTTTATTTCGGCTGTAAACGTGTTTTTTCCTGCTGTAAACATGTTTATTTCTGCTGTAAACATGTTTATTTCTGCTGTAAATGTGTTTATTTCTGCTGTAAACATGTTTATTTCTGCTGTGAATATATTTATTTCTGCTGTAAACGTGTTTATTTCTGCTGTAAACGTGTTAATTTCTGCTGTAAACATGTTTATTTCTGCTGTAAATGTGTTTATTTCTGCTGTAAACGTGTTAATTTCTGCTGTAAACATGTTTATTTCTGCTGTAAACATGTTTATTTCTGCTGTAAACGTGTTTATTTCTGCTGTAAACGTCTTTCTTCTGCTGTAAACAGTTTTATTCCTGCTGTAAACATGTTTACTCCTTATGGAACCGTGTTTATTTCTGCTGTAAACGTGTTTATTTCTGCTGTAAACGTGTTTACTCCTGTTGTAAACGTGTTTATTTCTGCTGTAAACGTGTTTATTTCTGCTGTAAACGTGTTTACTCCTGTTGTAAACGTGTTTATTTCTGCTGTAAACGTGTTTATTTCTGCTGTAAACGTGTTTATTCCTGCTGTAAACGTGTTTATTCCTGCTGTAAACATGTTTATTTCTGCTGTACAAGTGCTTATTTCTGCTGTAAACATGTTTATTTCATCTGTGAATGTGTTTTTTTCTGCTGTAAACATTTTTATTTCTGCTGTAAACGTGTTTATTTCTGCTGTAAACGTATTTTTTTCTGCTGTAAACAGGTTCATTCCTGCTGTAAACATGTTTTTTCTGCTGTAAATGTGTTTATTTCTGCTGTAAACATGTCTACGTCTGCTGTAAACGTGTTTATTTCTGCTGTAAACGTGTTTACTCCTGCTGTAAACGTGTTTTTTCCTTCTGTAAACATGTTTATTTCTGCTGTGAACATGTTTATTTCTGCTGTAAATGTGTTTATTTCTGCTGTAAACGTGTTTATTTTTTGCTGTAAACATGTTTATTCCTGCTGTAAACGTGTTTATTTCTGCTGTAAACGTGTTTACTCCTGCTGTAAACATGTTTATTTCTGCTGTAAACGTGTTTATTTCTGCTGTAAACGTGTTTACTCCTGCTGTAAACACGTTTACTCCTGATGGAACCGTGTTTATTTCTGCTGTAAACGTGTTTATTCCTGCTCTAAACGTGGTTTTTCCTTCTGTAAACATGTTTATTTCTGCTGTGAACATGTTTATTTCGGCTGTAAACGTGTTTTTTCCTGCTGTAAACATGTTTATTTCTGCTGTAAACATGTTTATTTCTGCTGTAAATGTGTTTATTTCTGCTGTAAACATGTTTATTTCTGCTGTGAATATATTTATTTCTGCTGTAAACGTGTTTATTTCTGCTGTAAACGTGTTAATTTCTGCTGTAAACATGTTTATTTCTGCTGTAAATGTGTTTATTTCTGCTGTAAACGTGTTAATTTCTGCTGTAAACATGTTTATTTCTGCTGTAAACGTGTTTATTTCTGCTGTAAACGTGTTTATTTCTGCTGTAAACGTCTTTCTTCTGCTGTAAACAGTTTTATTCCTGCTGTAAACATGTTTACTCCTTATGGAACCGTGTTTATTTCTGCTGTAAACGTGTTTATTTCTGCTGTAAACGTGTTTACTCCTGTTGTAAACGTGTTTATTTCTGCTGTAAACGTGTTTATTTCTGCTGTAAACGTGTTTATTCCTGCTGTAAACGTGTTTATTCCTGCTGTAAACATGTTTATTTCTGCTGTACAAGTGCTTATTTCTGCTGTAAACATGTTTATTTCATCTGTGAATGTGTTTTTTTCTGCTGTAAACATGTTCATTTCTGCTGTAAACGTGTTTATTTCTGCTGTAAACGTCTTTTTTTCTGCTGTAAACAGGTTCATTCCTGCTGTAAACATGTTTTTTCTGCTGTAAACACGTTTATTTCTGCTGTAAACATGTCTATGTCTGCTGTAAACGTGTTTATTTCTGCTGTAAACGTGTTTACTCCTGCTGTAAACGTGTTTTTTCCTTCTGTAAACATGTTTATTTCTGCTGTAAACGTGTTTATTCCTGCTCTAAACGTGGTTTTTCCTTCTGTAAACATGTTTATTTCTGCTGTGAACATGTTTATTTCGGCTGTAAACGTGTTTACTCCTGCTGTAAACATGTTTATTTCTGCTGTAAACGTGTTTATTTCTGCTGTAAACGTGTTTACTCCTGCTGTAAACACGTTTACTCCTGATGGAACCGTGTTTATTTCTGCTGTAAACGTGTTTATTCCTGCTCTAAACGTGGTTTTTCCTTCTGTAAACATGTTTATTTCTGCTGTGAACATGTTTATTTCGGCTGTAAACGTGTTTTTTCCTGCTGTAAACATGTTTATTTCTGCTGTAAACATGTTTATTTCTGCTGTAAATGTGTTTATTTCTGCTGTAAACATGTTTATTTCTGCTGTGAATATATTTATTTCTGCTGTAAACGTGTTTATTTCTGCTGTAAACGTGTTAATTTCTGCTGTAAACATGTTTATTTCTGCTGTAAATGTGTTTATTTCTGCTGTAAACGTGTTAATTTCTGCTGTAAACATGTTTATTTCTGCTGTAAACATGTTTATTTCTGCTGTAAACGTGTTTATTTCTGCTGTAAACGTCTTTCTTCTGCTGTAAACAGTTTTATTCCTGCTGTAAACATGTTTACTCCTTATGGAACCGTGTTTATTTCTGCTGTAAACGTGTTTATTTCTGCTGTAAACGTGTTTACTCCTGTTGTAAACGTGTTTATTTCTGCTGTAAACGTGTTTATTTCTGCTGTAAACGTGTTTACTCCTGTTGTAAACGTGTTTATTTCTGCTGTAAACGTGTTTATTTCTGCTGTAAACGTGTTTATTCCTGCTGTAAACGTGTTTATTCCTGCTGTAAACATGTTTATTTCTGCTGTACAAGTGCTTATTTCTGCTGTAAACATGTTTATTTCATCTGTGAATGTGTTTTTTTCTGCTGTAAACATTTTTATTTCTGCTGTAAACGTGTTTATTTCTGCTGTAAACGTCTTTTTTTCTGCTGTAAACAGGTTCATTCCTGCTGTAAACATGTTTTTTCTGCTGTAAATGTGTTTATTTCTGCTGTAAACATGTCTACGTCTGCTGTAAACGTGTTTATTTCTGCTGTAAACGTGTTTACTCCTGCTGTAAACGTGTTTTTTCCTTCTGTAAACATGTTTATTTCTGCTGTGAACATGTTTATTTCTGCTGTAAATGTGTTTATTTCTGCTGTAAACGTGTTTATTTTTGCTGTAAACATGTTTATTCCTGCTGTAAACGTGTTTATTTCTGCTGTAAACGTGTTTACTCCTGCTGTAAACATGTTTATTTCTGCTGTAAACGTGTTTATTTCTGCTGTAAACGTGTTTACTCCTGCTGTAAACACGTTTACTCCTGATGGAACCGTGTTTATTTCTGCTGTAAACGTGTTTATTCCTGCTCTAAACGTGGTTTTTCCTTCTGTAAACATGTTTATTTCTGCTGTGAACATGTTTATTTCGGCTGTAAACGTGTTTTTTCCTGCTGTAAACATGTTTATTTCTGCTGTAAACATGTTTATTTCTGCTGTAAATGTGTTTATTTCTGCTGTAAACATGTTTATTTCTGCTGTGAATATATTTATTTCTGCTGTAAACGTGTTTATTTCTGCTGTAAACGTGTTAATTTCTGCTGTAAACATGTTTATTTCTGCTGTAAATGTGTTTATTTCTGCTGTAAACGTGTTAATTTCTGCTGTAAACATGTTTATTTCTGCTGTAAACGTGTTTATTTCTGCTGTAAACGTGTTTATTTCTGCTGTAAACGTGTTTACTCCTGTTGTAAACGTGTTTATTTCTGCTGTAAACGTGTTTATTTCTGCTGTAAACGTGTTTATTCCTGCTGTAAACGTGTTTATTCCTGCTGTAAACATGTTTATTTCTGCTGTACAAGTGCTTATTTCTGCTGTAAACATGTTTATTTCATCTGTGAATGTGTTTTTTTCTGCTGTAAACATGTTTATTTCTGCTGTAAACGTGTTTATTTCTGCTGTAAACGTCTTTTTTTCTGCTGTAAACAGGTTCATTCCTGCTGTAAACATGTTTTTTCTGCTGTAAATGTGTTTATTTCTGCTGTAAACATGTTTATTTCTGCTGTAAACACGTTTATTTCTGCTGTAAACATGTCTATGTCTGCTGTAAACGTGTTTATTTCTGCTGTAAACGTGTTTACTCCTGCTGTAAACGTGTTTTTTCCTTCTGTAAACATGTTTATTTCTGCTGTGAACATGTTTATTTCTGCTGTAAATGTGTTTATTTCTGCTGTAAACGTGTTTATTTTTGCTGTAAACATGTTTATTCCTGCTGTAAACGTGTTTATTTCTGCTGTAAACGTGTTTACTCCTGCTGTAAACACGTTTACTCCTGATGGAACCGTGTTTATTTCTGCTGTAAACGTGTTTATTCCTGCTCTAAACGTGGTTTTTCCTTCTGTAAACATGTTTATTTCTGCTGTGAACATGTTTATTTCGGCTGTAAACGTGTTTTTCCCTGCTGTAAACATGTTTATTTCTGCTGTAAACATGTTTATTTCTGCTGTAAATGTGTTTATTTCTGCTGTAAACATGTTTATTTCTGCTGTGAATATATTTATTTCTGCTGTAAACGTGTTTATTTCTGCTGTAAACGTGTTAATTTCTGCTGTAAACATGTTTATTTCTGCTGTATATGTGTTTATTTCTGCTGTACACGTGTTTATTTCTGCTGTAAACATGTTTATTTCTGCTGTAAACGTGTTTATTTCTGCTGTAAACGTCTTTTTTCTGCTGTAAACAGGTTTATTCCTGCTGTAAACAGGTTTATCTCTGCTGTAAACGTGTTTATTTCTGCTGTAAATGTGTTTATTCCTGCTGTAAACATGTTTATTTCTGCTGTAAACGTGTTTATTTCTGCTGTAAATGTGTTTACTCCTGCTGTAAACGTGTTTATTTCTGCTGTAAATGTATTTATTCCTGCTGTAAATGTGTTTATTTCTGCTGTAAACGTCTTTTTTCTGCTGTAAATAGGTTTATTCCTGCTGTAAACAGGTTTATCTCTGCTGTAAACGTGTTTATTTCTGCTGTAAATGTGTTTATTCCTGCTGTAAACGTGTTTACTCCTGCTGTAAACATGTTTATTTCTGCTGTAAACGTGTTTATTTCTGCTGTAAACGTGTTTATTCCTGCTCTAAACGTGGTTTTTCCTTCTGTAAACATGTTTATTTCTGCTGTAAACATGTTTATTTCTGCTGTAAACATGTTTATTTCTGCTGTAAATGTGTTTATTTCTGCTGTAAACATGTTTATTTCTGCTGTGAATATATTTATTTCTGCTGTAAACGTGTTTATTTCTGCTCTAAACGTGTTAATTTCTGCTGTAAACATGTTTATTTCTGCTGTAAATGTGTTTATTTCAGCTGTACACGTGTTTATTTCTGCTGTAAACATGTTTATTTCTGCTGTAAACGTGTTTATTTCTGCTGTAAACGTCTTTTTTCTGCTGTAAACAGGTTTATTCCTGCTGTAAACAGGTTTATCTCTGCTGTAAACGTGTTTATTTCTGCTGTAAATGTGTTTATTCCTGCTGTAAACATGTTTATTTCTGCTGTAAACGTGTTTACTCCTGCTGTAAACGTGTTTATTTCTGCTGTAAACGTGTTTATTTCTGCTGTAAACGTGTTTACTCCTGCTGTAAACATGTTTACTCCTGATGGAACCGTGTTTATTTCTTCTATGAACGTGTTTATTTCTGCTGTAAACGTGTTTATTCCTGCTGTAAACGTGTTTATTCCTGCTCTAAATGTGGTTTTTCCTTCTGTAAACATGTTTATTTCTGCTGTGAACATGTTTATTTCGGCTGTAAACGTGTTTATTTCTGCTGTAAATGTGTTTATTTCAGCTGTACATGTGTTTATTTCTGCTGTAAACGTGTTTATTTCTGCTGTAAACGTGTTTATTTCTGCTGTAAATGTGTTTATTTCTGCTGTAAACATGTTTACTCCTGTTGTAAACGTGTTTATTTCTGCTGTAAACGTGTTTATTTCTGCTGTAAACGTCTTTTTTCTGCTGTAAACAGGTTTATTCCTGCTGTAAACATGTTTACTCCTTATGGAACCGTGTTTATTTCTGCTTTAAACGTGTTTATTTCTGCTGTAAACGTGTTTACTCCTGTTGTAAACGTGTTTATTTCTGCTGTAAACGTGTTTATTTCTGCTGTAAATGTGTTTATTCCTACTGTAAACATGTTTATTTCTGCTGTAAACGTGTTTATTTCTGCTGTAAACGTGTTTATTTCTGCTGTAAATGTGTTTATTCCTGCTGTAAACATGTTTATTTCTGCTGTAAACGTGTTTATTTCTGCTGTAAACGTGTTTATTTCTGCTGTAAATGTGTTTACTCCTGCTGTAAACGTGTTTATTTCTGCTGTAAATGTATTTATTCCTGCTGTAAACGTGTTTATTTCTGCTGTAAACGTCTTTTTTCTGCTGTAAATAGGTTTATTCCTGCTGTAAACAGGTTTATCTCTGCTGTAAACGTGTTTATTTCTGCTGTAAATGTGTTTATTTCTGCTGTAAACATGTTTATTTCTGCTGTGAATATATTTATTTCTGCTGTAAACGTGTTTATTTCTGCTGTAAACGTGTTAATTTCTGCTGTAAACGTGTTTATTTCTGCTGTAAATGTGTTTACTCCTGCTGTAAACGTGTTTATTTCTGCTGTAAATGTATTTATTCCTGCTGTAAACGTGTTTACTCCTGCTGTAAACATGTTTACTCCTGATGGAACCGTGTTTATTTCTGCTATAAACGTGTTTATTTCTGCTGTAAACGTGTTTATTCCTGCTGTAAACGTGTTTATTCCTGCTCTAAACGTGGTTTTTCCTTCTGTAAACATGTTTATTTCTGCTGTGAACATGTTTATTTCGGCTGTAAACGTGTTTATTTCTGCTGTAAATGTGTTTATTTCTGCTGTACATGTGTTTATTTCTGCTGTACACATGTTTATTCCTGCTGTAAACATGTTTACTCCTTATGGAACCGTGTTTATTTCTGCTGTAAACGTGTTTATTTCTGCTGTAAACGTGTTTACTCCTGTTGTAAACGTGTTTATTTCTGCTGTAAACGTGTTTATTTCTGCTGTAAACGTGTTTATGCCTGCTGTAAACGTGTTTATTCCTGCTGTAAACATGTTTATTTCTGCTGTACAAGTGCTTATTTCTGCTGTAAACACGTTTATTTCATCTGTGAATGTGTTTATTTCTGCTGTAAACATGTTTATTTCTGCTGTAAACGTGTTTATTTCTGCTGTAAACGTCTTTTTTTCTGCTGTAAACAGGTTCATTCCTGATGTAAACATGTTTTTTCTGCTGTAAACATGTTTATTTCTGCTGTAAACGTGTTTATTTCTGCTGTAAATGTGTTTATTTCTGCTGTAAACATGTTTACTCCTGTTGTAAACGTGTTTATTTCTGCTGTAAACGTGTTTATTTCTGCTGTAAACGTCTTTTTTCTGCTGTAAACAGGTTTATTCCTGCTGTAAACATGTTTACTCCTTATGGAACCGTGTTTATTTCTGCTGTAAACGTGTTTATTTCTGCTGTAAACGTGTTTACTCCTGTTGTAAACGTGTTTATTTCTGCTGTAAACGTGTTTATTTCTGCTGTAAATGTGTTTATTCCTGCTGTAAACATGTTTATTTCTGCTGTAAACGTGTTTATTTCTGCTGTAAACGTGTTTATTTCTGCTGTAAATGTGTTTACTCCTGCTGTAAACGTGTTTATTTCTGCTGTAAATGTATTTATTCCTGCTGTAAACGTGTTTATTTCTGCTGTAAACGTCTTTTTTCTGCTGTAAATAGGTTTATTCCTGCTGTAAACAGGTTTATCTCTGCTGTAAACGTGTTTATTTCTGCTGTAAATGTGTTTATTCCTGCTGTAAACGTGTTTACTCCTGCTGTAAACGTGTTTATTTCTGCTGTAAACGTGTTTATTCCTGCTCTAAACGTGGTTTTTCCTTCTGTAAACATGTTTATTTCTGCTGTGAACATGTTTATTTCGGCTGTAAACGTGTTTTTTCCTGCTGTAAACATGTTTATTTCTGCTGTAAACATGTTTATTTCTGCTGTAAATGTGTTTATTTCTGCTGTAAACATGTTTATTTCTGCTGTGAATATATTTATTTCTGCTGTAAACGTGTTTATTTCTGCTGTAAACGTGTTAATTTCTGCTGTAAACGTGTTTATTTCTGCTGTAAATGTGTTTACTCCTGCTGTAAACGTGTTTATTTCTGCTGTAAATGTATTTATTCCTGCTGTAAACGTGTTTACTCCTGCTGTAAACATGTTTACTCCTGATGGAACCGTGTTTATTTCTGCTATAAACGTGTTTATTTCTGCTGTAAACGTGTTTATTCCTGCTGTAAACGTGTTTATTCCTGCTCTAAACGTGGTTTTTCCTTCTGTAAACATGTTTATTTCTGCTGTGAACATGTTTATTTCGGCTGTAAACGTGTTTATTTCTGCTGTAAATGTGTTTATTTCTGCTGTACATGTGTTTATTTCTGCTGTACACGTGTTTATTTCTGCTGTAAACGTGTTTATTTCTGCTGTAAACGTGTTTATTTCTGCTGTAAATGTGTTTATTTCTGCTGTAAACATGTTTACTCCTGTTGTAAACGTGTTTATTTCTGCTGTAAACGTGTTTATTTCTGCTGTAAACGTCTTTTTTCTGCTGTAAACAGGTTTATTCCTGCTGTAAACATGTTTACTCCTTATGGAACCGTGTTTATTTCTGCTGTAAACGTGTTTATTTCTGCTGTAAACGTGTTTACTCCTGTTGTAAACGTGTTTATTTCTGCTGTAAACGTGTTTATTTCTGCTGTAAACGTGTTTATTCCTGCTGTAAACGTGTTTATTCCTGCTGTAAACGTGTTTATTCCTGCTCTAAACGTGGTTTTTCCTTCTGTAAACATGTTTATTTCTGCTGTGAACATGTTTATTTCGGCTGTAAACGTGTTTATTTCTGCTGTAAATGTGTTTATTTCTGCTGTACATGTGTTTATTTCTGCTGTACACATGTTTATTCCTGCTGTAAACATGTTTACTCCTTATGGAACCGTGTTTATTTCTGCTGTAAACGTGTTTATTTCTGCTGTAAACGTGTTTACTCCTGTTGTAAACGTGTTTATTTCTGCTGTAAACGTGTTTATTTCTGCTGTAAACGTGTTTATTCCTGCTGTAAACGTGTTTATTCCTGCTGTAAACATGTTTATTTCTGCTGTACAAGTGCTTATTTCTGCTGTAAACACGTTTATTTCATCTGTGAATGTGTTTATTTCTGCTGTAAACATGTTTATTTCTGCTGTAAACGTGTTTATTTCTGCTGTAAACGTCTTTTTTTCTGCTGTAAACAGGTTCATTCCTGATGTAAACATGTTTTTTCTGCTGTAAACATGTTTATTTCTGCTGTAAACGTGTTTATTTCTGCTGTAAATGTGTTTATTTCTGCTGTAAACATGTTTACTCCTGTTGTAAACGTGTTTATTTCTGCTGTAAACGTGTTTATTTCTGCTGTAAACGTCTTTTTTCTGCTGTAAACAGGTTTATTCCTGCTGTAAACATGTTTACTCCTTATGGAACCGTGTTTATTTCTGCTGTAAACGTGTTTATTTCTGCTGTAAACGTGTTTACTCCTGTTGTAAACGTGTTTATTTCTGCTGTAAACGTGTTTATTTCTGCTGTTAATGTGTTTATTCCTGCTGTAAACATGTTTATTTCTGCTGTAAACGTGTTTATTTCTGCTGTAAACGTGTTTATTTCTGCTGTAAATGTGTTTACTCCTGCTGTAAACGTGTTTATTTCTGCTGTAAATGTATTTATTCCTGCTGTAAACGTGTTTATTTCTGCTGTAAACGTCTTTTTTCTGCTGTAAATAGGTTTATTCCTGCTGTAAACAGGTTTATCTCTGCTGTAAACGTGTTTATTTCTGCTGTAAATGTGTTTATTCCTGCTGTAAACGTGTTTACTCCTGCTGTAAACGTGTTTATTTCTGCTGTAAACGTGTTTATTCCTGCTCTAAACGTGGTTTTTCCTTCTGTAAACATGTTTATTTCTGCTGTGAACATGTTTATTTCGGCTGTAAACGTGTTTATTTCTGCTGTAAACGTGTTTACTCCTGTTGTAAACGTGTTTATTTCTGCTGTAAACGTGTTTATTTCTGCTGTAAACGTGTTTATTCCTGCTGTAAACGTGTTTATTCCTGCTGTAAACATGTTTATTTCTGCTGTACAAGTGCTTATTTCTGCTGTAAACATGTTTATTTCATCTGTGAATGTGTTTATTTCTGCTGTAAACATGTTTATTTCTGCTGTAAACGTGTTTATTTCTGCTGTAAACGTCTTTTTTCCTGCTGTAAACAGGTTCATTCCTGATGTAAACATGTTTTTTCTGCTGTAAACATGTTTATTTCTGCTGTAAATGTGTTTATTTCTGCTGTAAACATGTTTACTTCTGCTGTAAACGTGTTTATTTCTGCTGTAAATGTGTTTATTTCTGCTGTAAACATGTTTATTTATGCTGTAAACACGTTTATTTCGGCTGTAAACATGTCTGTCTGCTGTAAACGTGTTTATTTCTGCTGTAAACGTGTTTACTCCTGCTGTAAACGTGTTTTTTCCTTCTGTAAACATGTTTATTTCTGCTGTGAACATGTTTATTTCTGCTGTAAATGTGTTTATTTCTGCTGTAAACGTGTTTATTTTTGCTGTAAACATGTTTATTCCTGCTGTAAACATGTTTATTTCTGCTGTAAACATGTTTATTCCTGCTGTAAACATGTTTATTTCTGCTGTAAACGTGTTTATTTCTGCTGTAAACGTGTTTATTTCTGCTGTAAATGTGTTTACTCCTACTGTAAACGTGTTTATTTCTGCTGTAAATGTATTTATTCCTGCTGTAAACGTGTTTATTTCTGCTGTAAACGTCTTTTTTCTGCTGTAAATAGGTTTATTCCTGCTGTAAACAGGTTTATCTCTGCTGTAAACGTGTTTATTTCTGCTGTAAATGTGTTTATTCCTGCTGTAAACGTGTTTACTCCTGCTGTAAACATGTTTATTTCTGCTGTAAACGTGTTTATTTCTGCTGTAAACGTGTTTACTCCTGCTGTAAACATGTTTACTCCTGATGGAACCGTGTTTATTTCTGCTGTAAACGTGTTTATTCCTGCTCTAAACGTGGTTTTTCCTTCTGTAAACATGTTTATTTCTGCTGTGAACATGTTTATTTCTGCTGTAAATGTGTTTATTTCTGCTGTAAACGTGTTTATTTTTGCTGTAAACATGTTTATTCCTGCTGTAAACATGTTTATTTCTGCTGTAAACATGTTTATTCCTGCTGTAAACATGTTTATTTCTGCTGTAAACGTGTTTATTTCTGCTGTAAATGTGTTTATTTCTGCTGTAAACATGTTTATTTATGCTGTAAACACGTTTATTTCGGCTGTAAACGTCTGTCTGCTGTAAACGTGTTTATTTCTGCTGTAAACGTGTTTATTTCTGCTGTAAACGTCTTTTTTTCTGCTGTAAACAGGTTCATTCCTGATGTAAACATGTTTTTTCTGCTGTAAACATGTTTATTTCTGCTGTAAATGTGTTTATTTCTGCTGTAAACGTGTTTATTTCTGCTGTAAATGTGTTTATTCCTGCTGTAAACATGTTTATTTCTGCTGTAAACATTTCTATTTCTGCTATAAACGTGTTTATTCCTGCTGTAAACGTTTTTATTTCTGCTGTAAACGTGTTTATTTCTGCTGTAAATGTGTTTATTTCTGCTGTAAACATGTTTATTTATGCTGTAAACACGTTTATTTCGGCTGTAAACATGTCTGTCTGCTGTAAACGTGTTTATTTCTGCTGTAAACGTGTTTACTCCTGCTGTAAACGTGTTTTTTCCTTCTGTAAACATGTTTATTTCTGCTGTGAACATGTTTATTTCTGCTGTAAATGTGTTTATTTCTGCTGTAAACGTGTTTATTTTTGCTGTAAACATGTTTATTCCTGCTGTAAACATGTTTATTTCTGCTGTAAACATGTTTATTCCTGCTGTAAACATGTTTATTTCTGCTGTAAACGTGTTTATTTCTGCTGTAAACGTGTTTATTTCTGCTGTAAATGTGTTTACTCCTGCTGTAAACGTGTTTATTTCTGCTGTAAATGTATTTATTCCTGCTGTAAACGTGTTTATTTCTGCTGTAAACGTCTTTTTTCTGCTGTAAATAGGTTTATTCCTGCTGTAAACAGGTTTATCTCTGCTGTAAACGTGTTTATTTCTGCTGTAAATGTGTTTATTCCTGCTGTAAACGTGTTTACTCCTGCTGTAAACATGTTTATTTCTGCTGTAAACGTGTTTATTTCTGCTGTAAACGTGTTTACTCCTGCTGTAAACACGTTTACTCCTGATGGAACCGTGTTTATTTCTGCTGTAAACGTGTTTATTCCTGCTCTAAACGTGGTTTTTCCTTCTGTAAACATGTTTATTTCTGCTGTGAACATGTTTATTTCGGCTGTAAACGTGTTTTTTCCTGCTGTAAACATGTTTATTTCTGCTGTAAACATGTTTATTTCTGCTGTAAATGTGTTTATTTCTGCTGTAAACATGTTTACTCCTGCTGTAAACGTGTTAATTTCTGCTGTAAACATGTTTATTTCTGCTGTAAATGTGTTTATTTCTGCTGTACACGTGTTTATTTCTGCTGTAAACATGTTTATTTCTGCTGTAAACGTGTTTATTTCTGCTGTAAATGTGTTTACTCCTGCTTTAAACGTGTTTATTTCTGCTGTAAATGTATTTATTCCTGCTGTAAACGTGTTTATTTCTGCTGTAAACGTCTTTTTTCTGCTGTAAATAGGTTTATTCCTGCTGTAAACAGGTTTATCTCTGCTGTAAACGTGTTTATTTCTGCTGTAAACGTGTTTATTTCTGCTGTAAACGTCTTTTTTCTGCTGTAAACAGGTTTATTCCTGCTGTAAACATGTTTATTTCTGCTGTAAATGTGTTTATTTCTGCTGTAAACGTGTTTATTTTTGCTGTAAACATGTTTATTCCTGCTGTAAACATGTTTATTTCTGCTATAAACATGTTTATTCCTGCTGTAAACATGTTTATTTCTGCTGTAAACGTGTTTATTTCTGCTGTAAACGTGTTTATTTCTGCTGTAAATGTGTTTATTTCTGCTGTACATGTGTTTATTTCTGCTGTACACGTGTTTATTTCTGCTGTAAACGTGTTTATTTCTGCTGTAAACGTGTTTATTTCTGCTGTAAACGTGTTTATTTCTGCTGTAAATGTCTTTATTTCTGCTGTAAATGTGTTTATTTCTGCTGTACATGTGTTTATTTCTGCTGTACACATGTTTATTTCTGCTGTAAACGTGTTTATTTCTGCTGTAAACGTGTTTACTCCTGTTGTAAACGTCTTTTTTCTGCTGTAAACAGGTTTATTCCTGCTGTAAACATGTTTATTTCTGCTGTAAATGTGTTTATTTCTGCTGTAAACGTGTTTATTTTTGCTGTAAACATGTTTATTCCTGCTGTAAACATGTTTATTTCTGCTATAAACATGTTTATTCCTGCTGTAAACGTGTTTATTTCTGCTGTAAATGTGTTTACTCCTGCTGTAAACGTGTTTATTTCTGCTGTAAATGTATTTATTCCTGCTGTAAATGTGTTTATTTCTGCTGTAAACGTGTTTTTTCTGCTGTAAATAGGTTTATTCCTGCTGTAAACAGGTTTATCTCTGCTGTAAATGTGTTTATTTCTGCTGTAAACGTGTTTATTTTTGCTTTAAACATGTTTATTCCTGCTGTAAACATGTTTATTCCTGCTGTAAACATGTTTATTTCTGCTGTAAACATGTTTATTCCTGCTGTAAACATGTTTATTTCTGCTGTAAACGTGTTTATTTCTGCTGTAAACGTGTTTATTTCTGCTGTAAATGTGTTTACTCCTGCTGTAAACGTGTTTATTTCTGCTGTAAATGTATTTATTCCTGCTGTAAACGTGTTTATTTCTGCTGTAAACGTCTTTTTTCTGCTGTAAATAGGTTTATTCCTGCTGTAAACAGGTTTATCTCTGCTGTAAACGTGTTTATTTCTGCTGTAAATGTGTTTATTCCTGCTGTAAACGTGTTTACTCCTGCTGTAAACATGTTTATTTCTGCTGTAAACGTGTTTATTTCTGCTGTAAACGTGTTTACTCCTGCTGTAAACACGTTTACTCCTGATGGAACCGTGTTTATTTCTGCTGTAAACGTGTTTATTCCTGCTCTAAACGTGGTTTTTCCTTCTGTAAACATGTTTATTTCTGCTGTGAACATGTTTATTTCGGCTGTAAACGTGTTTTTTCCTGCTGTAAACATGTTTATTTCTGCTGTAAACATGTTTATTTCTGCTGTAAATGTGTTTATTTCTGCTGTAAACATGTTTACTCCTGCTGTAAACGTGTTAATTTCTGCTGTAAACATGTTTATTTCTGCTGTAAATGTGTTTATTTCTGCTGTACACGTGTTTATTTCTGCTGTAAACATGTTTATTTCTGCTGTAAACGTGTTTATTTCTGCTGTAAATGTGTTTACTCCTGCTTTAAACGTGTTTATTTCTGCTGTAAATGTATTTATTCCTGCTGTAAACGTGTTTATTTCTGCTGTAAACGTCTTTTTTCTGCTGTAAATAGGTTTATTCCTGCTGTAAACAGGTTTATCTCTGCTGTAAACGTGTTTATTTCTGCTGTAAACGTGTTTATTTCTGCTGTAAACGTCTTTTTTCTGCTGTAAACAGGTTTATTCCTGCTGTAAACATGTTTATTTCTGCTGTAAATGTGTTTATTTCTGCTGTAAACGTGTTTATTTTTGCTGTAAACATGTTTATTCCTGCTGTAAACATGTTTATTTCTGCTATAAACATGTTTATTCCTGCTGTAAACATGTTTATTTCTGCTGTAAACGTGTTTATTTCTGCTGTAAACGTGTTTATTTCTGCTGTAAATGTGTTTATTTCTGCTGTACATGTGTTTATTTCTGCTGTACACGTGTTTATTTCTGCTGTAAACGTGTTTATTTCTGCTGTAAACGTGTTTATTTCTGCTGTAAACGTGTTTATTTCTGCTGTAAATGTCTTTATTTCTGCTGTAAATGTGTTTATTTCTGCTGTACATGTGTTTATTTCTGCTGTACACATGTTTATTTCTGCTGTAAACGTGTTTATTTCTGCTGTAAACGTGTTTACTCCTGTTGTAAACGTCTTTTTTCTGCTGTAAACAGGTTTATTCCTGCTGTAAACATGTTTATTTCTGCTGTAAATGTGTTTATTTCTGCTGTAAACGTGTTTATTTTTGCTGTAAACATGTTTATTCCTGCTGTAAACATGTTTATTTCTGCTATAAACATGTTTATTCCTGCTGTAAACGTGTTTATTTCTGCTGTAAATGTGTTTACTCCTGCTGTAAACGTGTTTATTTCTGCTGTAAATGTATTTATTCCTGCTGTAAATGTGTTTATTTCTGCTGTAAACGTGTTTTTTCTGCTGTAAATAGGTTTATTCCTGCTGTAAACAGGTTTATCTCTGCTGTAAATGTGTTTATTTCTGCTGTAAACGTGTTTATTTTTGCTTTAAACATGTTTATTCCTGCTGTAAACATGTTTATTTCTGCTATAAACATGTTTATTCCTGCTGTAAACATGTTTATTTCTGCTGTAAACGTGTTTATTTCTGCTGTAAATGTGTTTACTCCTGCTGTAAATGTGTTTACTTCTGCTGTAAACGTGTTTATTTCTGCTGTAAACGTCTTTTTTCTGCTGTAAATAGGTTTATTCCTGCTGTAAACAGGTTTATCTCTGCTGTAAACGTGTTTATTTCTGCTGTAAATGTGTTTATTCCTGCTGTAAACGTGTTTACTCCTGCTGTAAACATGTTTACTCCTGATGGAACCGTGTTTATTTCTGCTGTAAACGTGTTTATTCCTGCTCTAAACGTGGTTTTTCCTTCTGTAAACATGTTTATTTCTGCTGTGAACATGTTTATTTCGGCTGTAAACGTGTTTTTTCCTGCTGTAAACATGTTTATTTTTGCTGTAAACATGTTTATTTCTGCTGTAAATGTGTTTATTTCTGCTGTAAACATGTTTACTCCTGCTGTAAACGTGTTAATTTCTGCTGTAAACATGTTTATTTCTGCTGTAAATGTGTTTATTTCTGCTGTAAATGTGTTTATTCCTGCTGTAAACATGTTTATTTCTGCTGTGAATATATTTATTTCTGCTGTAAACGTGTTTATTTCTGCTGTAAACGTGTTAATTTCTGCTGTAAACATGTTTATTTCTGCTGTAAATCTGTTTATTTCTGCTGTACACGTGTTTATTTCTGCTGTAAACATGTTTATTTCTGCTGTAAACGTGTTTATTTCTGCTGTAAACGTCTTTTTTCTGCTGTAAACAGGTTTATTCCTGCTGTAAACAGGTTTATCTCTGCTGTAAACGTGTTTATTTCTGCTGTAAATGTGTTTATTCCTGCTGTAAACAGGTTTATCTCTGCTGTAAACGTGTTTATTTCTGCTGTAAATGTGTTTATTCCTGCTGTAAACATGTTTATTTCTGCTGTGAATATATTTATTTCTGCTGTAAACGTGTTTATTTCTGCTGTAAACGTGTTAATTTCTGCTGTAAACATGTTTATTTCTGCTGTAAATGTGTTTATTTCTGCTGTACACGTGTTTATTTCTGCTGTAAATGTGTTTATTCCTGCTGTAAACGTGTTTACTCCTGCTGTAAACGTGTTTATTTCTGCTGTAAACGTGTTTATTCCTGCTCTAAACGTGGTTTTTCCTTCTGTAAACATGTTTATTTCTGCTGTGAACATGTTTATTTCGGCTGTAAACGTGTTTTTTCCTGCTGTAAACATGTTTATTTCTGCTGTAAACATGTTTATTTCTGCTGTAAATGTGTTTATTTCTGCTGTAAACATGTTTATTTCTGCTGTGAATATATTTATTTCTGCTGTAAACGTGTTTATTTCTGCTGTAAACGTGTTAATTTCTGCTGTAAACGTGTTTATTTCTGCTGTAAATGTGTTTACTCCTGCTGTAAACGTGTTTATTTCTGCTGTAAATGTATTTATTCCTGCTGTAAACGTGTTTACTCCTGCTGTAAACATGTTTACTCCTGATGGAACCGTGTTTATTTCTGCTATAAACGTGTTTATTTCTGCTGTAAACGTGTTTATTCCTGCTGTAAACGTGTTTATTCCTGCTCTAAACGTGGTTTTTCCTTCTGTAAACATGTTTATTTCTGCTGTGAACATGTTTATTTCGGCTGTAAACGTGTTTATTTCTGCTGTAAATGTGTTTATTTCTGCTGTACATGTGTTTAATTCTGCTGTACACGTGTTTATTTCTGCTGTAAACGTGTTTATTTCTGCTGTAAACGTGTTTATTTCTGCTGTAAATGTGTTTATTTCTGCTGTAAACATGTTTACTCCTGTTGTAAACGTGTTTATTTCTGCTGTAAACGTGTTTATTTCTGCTGTAAACGTCTTTTTTCTGCTGTAAACAGGTTTATTCCTGCTGTAAACATGTTTACTCCTTATGGAACCGTGTTTATTTCTGCTGTAAACGTGTTTATTTCTGCTGTAAACGTGTTTACTCCTTTTGTAAACGTGTTTATTTCTGCTGTAAACGTGTTTATTTCTGCTGTAAACGTGTTTATTCCTGCTGTAAACGTGTTTATTCCTGCTGTAAACATGTTTATTTCTGCTGTACAAGTGCTTATTTCTGCTGTAAACATGTTTATTTCATCTGTGAATGTGTTTATTTCTGCTGTAAACATGTTTATTTCTGCTGTAAACGTGTTTATTTCTGCTGTAAACGTCTTTTTTCCTGCTGTAAACAGGTTCATTCCTGATGTAAACATGTTTTTTCTGCTGTAAACATGTTTATTTCTGCTGTAAATGTGTTTATTTCTGCTGTAAACGTGTTTATTTCTGCTGTAAATGTGTTTATTCCTGCTGTAAACATGTTTATTTCTGCTGTAAACATGTTTATTTCTGCTATAAACGTGTTTATTCCTGCTGTAAACGTTTTTATTTCTGCTGTAAACATGTTTACTTCTGCTGTAAACGTGTTTATTTCTGCTGTAAATGTGTTTATTTCTGCTGTAAACATGTTTATTTATGCTGTAAACACGTTTATTTCGGCTGTAAACATGTCTGTCTGCTGTAAACGTGTTTATTTCTGCTGTAAACGTGTTTACTCCTGCTGTAAACGTGTTTTTTCCTTCTGTAAACATGTTTATTTCTGCTGTGAACATGTTTATTTCTGCTGTAAATGTGTTTATTTCTGCTGTAAACGTGTTTATTTTTGCTGTAAACATGTTTATTCCTGCTGTAAACATGTTTATTTCTGCTGTAAACATGTTTATTCCTGCTGTAAACATGTTTATTTCTGCTGTAAACGTGTTTATTTCTGCTGTAAACGTGTTTATTTCTGCTGTAAATGTGTTTACTCCTACTGTAAACGTGTTTATTTCTGCTGTAAATGTATTTATTCCTGCTGTAAACGTGTTTATTTCTGCTGTAAACGTCTTTTTTCTGCTGTAAACAGGTTCATTCCTGATGTAAACATGTTTTTTCTGCTGTAAACATGTTTATTTCTGCTGTAAATGTGTTTATTTCTGCTGTAAACGTGTTTATTTCTGCTGTAAATGTGTTTATTCCTGCTGTAAACAGGTTTATCTCTGCTGTAAACGTGTTTATTTCTGCTGTAAATGTGTTTATTCCTGCTGTAAACGTGTTTACTCCTGCTGTAAACATGTTTATTTCTGCTGTAAACGTGTTTATTTCTGCTGTAAACGTGTTTACTCCTGCTGTAAACATGTTTACTCCTGATGGAACCGTGTTTATTTCTGCTGTAAACGTGTTTATTCCTGCTCTAAACGTGGTTTTTCCTTCTGTAAACATGTTTATTTCTGCTGTGAACATGTTTATTTCTGCTGTAAATGTGTTTATTTCTGCTGTAAACGTGTTTATTTTTGCTGTAAACATGTTTATTCCTGCTGTAAACATGTTTATTTCTGCTGTAAACATGTTTATTCCTGCTGTAAACATGTTTATTTCTGCTGTAAACGTGTTTATTTCTGCTGTAAATGTGTTTATTTCTGCTGTAAACATGTTTATTTATGCTGTAAACACGTTTATTTCGGCTGTAAACGTCTGTCTGCTGTAAACGTGTTTATTTCTGCTGTAAACGTGTTTATTTCTGCTGTAAACGTCTTTTTTTCTGCTGTAAACAGGTTCATTCCTGATGTAAACATGTTTTTTCTGCTGTAAACATGTTTATTTCTGCTGTAAATGTGTTTATTTCTGCTGTAAACGTGTTTATTTCTGCTGTAAATGTGTTTATTCCTGCTGTAAACATGTTTATTTCTGCTGTAAACATTTCTATTTCTGCTATAAACGTGTTTATTCCTGCTGTAAACGTTTTTATTTCTGCTGTAAACGTGTTTATTTCTGCTGTAAATGTGTTTATTTCTGCTGTAAACATGTTTATTTATGCTGTAAACACGTTTATTTCGGCTGTAAACATGTCTGTCTGCTGTAAACGTGTTTATTTCTGCTGTAAACGTGTTTACTCCTGCTGTAAACGTGTTTTTTCCTTCTGTAAACATGTTTATTTCTGCTGTGAACATGTTTATTTCTGCTGTAAATGTGTTTATTTCTGCTGTAAACGTGTTTATTTTTGCTGTAAACATGTTTATTCCTGCTGTAAACATGTTTATTCCTGCTGTAAACATGTTTATTTCTGCTGTAAACATGTTTATTCCTGCTGTAAACATGTTTATTTCTGCTGTAAACGTGTTTATTTCTGCTGTAAACGTGTTTATTTCTGCTGTAAACGTGTTTACTCCTGCTGTAAACGTGTTTATTTCTGCTGTAAATGTATTTATTCCTGCTGTAAACGTGTTTATTTCTGCTGTAAACGTCTTTTTTCTGCTGTAAATAGGTTTATTCCTGCTGTAAACAGGTTTATCTCTGCTGTAAACGTGTTTATTTCTGCTGTAAATGTGTTTATTCCTGCTGTAAACGTGTTTACTCCTGCTGTAAACATGTTTATTTCTGCTGTAAACGTGTTTATTTCTGCTGTAAACGTGTTTACTCCTGCTGTAAACACGTTTACTCCTGATGGAACCGTGTTTATTTCTGCTGTAAACGTGTTTATTCCTGCTCTAAACGTGGTTTTTCCTTCTGTAAACATGTTTATTTCTGCTGTGAACATGTTTATTTCGGCTGTAAACGTGTTTTTTCCTGCTGTAAACATGTTTATTTCTGCTGTAAACATGTTTATTTCTGCTGTAAATGTGTTTATTTCTGCTGTAAACATGTTTACTCCTGCTGTAAACGTGTTAATTTCTGCTGTAAACATGTTTATTTCTGCTGTAAATGTGTTTATTTCTGCTGTACACGTGTTTATTTCTGCTGTAAACATGTTTATTTCTGCTGTAAACGTGTTTATTTCTGCTGAAAACGTCTTTTTTCTGCTGTAAACAGGTTTATTCCTGCTGTAAACGTATTTATCTCTGCTGTAAATGTGTTTGTTCCTGCTGTAAACATGTTTATTTCTGCTGTAAATGTGTTTATTTCTGCTGTACACGTGTTTATTTCTGCTGTAAACATGTTTATTTCTGCTGTAAACATGTTTATTTCTGCTGTAAATGTATTTATTCCTGCTGTAAACGTGTTTATTTCTGCTGTAAACGTCTTTTTTCTGCTGTAAATAGGTTTATTCCTGCTGTAAACAGGTTTATCTCTGCTGTAAACGTGTTTATTTCTGCTGTAAACGTGTTTATTTCTGCTGTAAACGTCTTTTTTCTGCTGTAAACAGGTTTATTCCTGCTGTAAACATGTTTATTTCTGCTGTAAATGTGTTTATTTCTGCTGTAAACGTGTTTATTTTTGCTGTAAACATGTTTATTCCTGCTGTAAACATGTTTATTTCTGCTATAAACATGTTTATTCCTGCTGTAAACATGTTTATTTCTGCTGTAAACGTGTTTATTTCTGCTGTAAACGTGTTTATTTCTGCTGTAAATGTGTTTATTTCTGCTGTACATGTGTTTATTTCTGCTGTACACGTGTTTATTTCTGCTGTAAACGTGTTTATTTCTGCTGTAAACGTGTTTATTTCTGCTGTAAACGTGTTTATTTCTGCTGTAAATGTGTTTATTTCTGCTGTAAATGTGTTTATTTCTGCTGTACATGTGTTTATTTCTGCTGTACACATGTTTATTTCTGCTGTAAACGTGTTTATTTCTGCTGTAAACGTGTTTACTCCTGTTGTAAACGTCTTTTTTCTGCTGTAAATGTGTTTATTTCTGCTGTAAACATGTTTATTCCTGCTGTAAACATGTTTATTTCTGCTATAAACATGTTTATTCCTGCTGTAAACATGTTTATTTCTGCTGTAAACGTGTTTATTTCTGCTGTAAACGTGTTTATTTCTGCTGTAAATGTGTTTACTCCTGCTGTAAACGTGTTTATTTCTGCTGTAAATGTATTTATTCCTGCTGTAAATGTGTTTATTTCTGCTGTAAACGTGTTTTTTCTGCTGTAAATAGGTTTATTCCTGCTGTAAACAGGTTTATCTCTGCTGTAAATGTGTTTATTTCTGCTGTAAACGTGTTTATTTTTGCTGTAAACATGTTTATACCTGCTGTAAACATGTTTATTTCTGCTATAAACATGTTTATTCCTGCTGTAAACATGTTTATTTCTGCTGTAAACGTGTTTATTTCTGCTGTAAATGTGTTTACTCCTGCTGTAAATGTGTTTACTTCTGCTGTAAACGTGTTTATTTCTGCTGTAAACGTCTTTTTTCTGCTGTAAATAGGTTTATTCCTGCTGTAAACAGGTTTATCTCTGCTGTAAACGTGTTTATTTCTGCTGTAAATGTGTTTATTCCTGCTGTAAACGTGTTTACTCCTGCTGTAAACATGTTTACTCCTGATGGAACCGTGTTTATTTCTGCTGTAAACGTGTTTATTCCTGCTCTAAACGTGGTTTTTCCTTCTGTAAACATGTTTATTTCTGCTGTGAACATGTTTATTTCGGCTGTAAACGTGTTTTTTCCTGCTGTAAACATGTTTATTTTTGCTGTAAACATGTTTATTTCTGCTGTAAATGTGTTTATTTCTGCTGTAAACATGTTTACTCCTGCTGTAAACGTGTTAATTTCTGCTGTAAACATGTTTATTTCTGCTGTAAATGTGTTTATTTCTGCTGTAAATGTGTTTATTCCTGCTGTAAACATGTTTATTTCTGCTGTGAATATATTTATTTCTGCTGTAAACGTGTTTATTTCTGCTGTAAACGTGTTAATTTCTGCTGTAAACATGTTTATTTCTGCTGTAAATCTGTTTATTTCTGCTGTACACGTGTTTATTTCTGCTGTAAACATGTTTATTTCTGCTGTAAACGTGTTTATTTCTGCTGTAAACGTCTTTTTTCTGCTGTAAACAGGTTTATTCCTGCTGTAAACAGGTTTATCTCTGCTGTAAACGTGTTTATTTCTGCTGTAAATGTGTTTATTCCTGCTGTAAACAGGTTTATCTCTGCTGTAAACGTGTTTATTTCTGCTGTAAATGTGTTTATTCCTGCTGTAAACATGTTTATTTCTGCTGTGAATATATTTATTTCTGCTGTAAACGTGTTTATTTCTGCTGTAAACGTCTTTTTTCTGCTGTAAACAGGTTTATTCCTGCTGTAAACAGGTTTATCTCTGCTGTAAACGTGTTTATTTCTGCTGTAAATGTGTTTATTCCTGCTGTAAACATGTTTATTTCTGCTGTAAACGTGTTTACTCCTGCTGTAAACGTGTTTACTTCTGCTGTAAACGTGTTTATTTCTGCTGTAAACGTGTTTACTCCTGCTGTAAACGTTTTTATTTCTGCTGTAAATGTGTTTATTTCTGCTGTAAAAATGTTTATTTCTGCTGTAAACATGTTTATTTCTGATACAAACGTGTTTATTTCTGCTGTAAACGTGTTTATTTCTGCTGTAAACGTGTTTATTTCTGCTGTAAATGTATTTATTCCTGCTGTAAAAATGTTTATTTCTGCTGTAAACATGTTTATTTCTGATACAAACGTGTTTATTTCTGCTGTAAACGTGTTTATTTCTGCTGTAAACGTGTTTATTTCTGCTGTAAATGTGTTTATTTCTGCTGTACATGTGTTTATTTCTGCTGTACACGTGTTTATTTCTGCTGTAAACGTGTTTATTTCTGCTGTAAATGTGTTTATTTCTGCTGTGAACATGTTGACTCCTGTTGTAAACGTGTTTATTTCTGCTGTAAACGTGTTTATTTCTGCTGT
This sequence comes from Telmatherina bonti, assembly GCF_933228915.1. Classification (NCBI taxonomy): domain Eukaryota; kingdom Metazoa; phylum Chordata; class Actinopteri; order Atheriniformes; family Telmatherinidae; genus Telmatherina; species Telmatherina bonti. The sequence goes on from NC_136615.1 coordinate 2,935,070, forward strand.
AAACGTCTTTTTTCTGCTGTAAACAGGTTTATTCCTGCTGTAAACATGTTTACTCCTTATGGAACCGTGTTTATTTCTGCTGTAAACGTGTTTATTTCTGCTGTAAATGTGTTTATTTCTGCTGTAAACATGTTTATTTCGGCTGTAAACATGTCTGTCTGCTGTAAACGTGTTTATTTCTGCTGTAAACGTGTTTACTCCTGCTGTAAACGTGTTTTTTCCTTCTGTAAACATGTTTATTTCTGCTGTGAACATGTTTATTTCTGCTGTAAATGTGTTTATTTCTGCTGTAAACGTGTTTATTTTTGCTGTAAACATGTTTATTCCTGCTGTAAACATGTTTATTTCTGCTGTAAACATGTTTATTCCTGCTGTAAACATGTTTATTTCTGCTGTAAACGTGTTTATTTCTGCTGTAAACGTGTTTATTTCTGCTGTAAATGTGTTTACTCCTGCTGTAAACGTGTTTATTTCTGCTGTAAATGTATTTATTCCTGCTGTAAACGTGTTTATTTCTGCTGTAAACGTCTTTTTTCTGCTGTAAATAGGTTTATTCCTGCTGTAAACAGGTTTATCTCTGCTGTAAACGTGTTTATTTCTGCTGTAAATGTGTTTATTCCTGCTGTAAACGTGTTTACTCCTGCTGTAAACATGTTTATTTCTGCTGTAAACGTGTTTATTTCTGCTGTAAACGTGTTTACTCCTGCTGTAAACACGTTTACTCCTGATGGAACCGTGTTTATTTCTGCTGTAAACGTGTTTATTCCTGCTCTAAACGTGGTTTTTCCTTCTGTAAACATGTTTATTTCTGCTGTGAACATGTTTATTTCGGCTGTAAACGTGTTTTTTCCTGCTGTAAACATGTTTATTTCTGCTGTAAACATGTTTATTTCTGCTGTAAATGTGTTTATTTCTGCTGTAAACATGTTTACTCCTGCTGTAAACGTGTTAATTTCTGCTGTAAACACGTTTATTTCTGCTGTAAATGTGTTTATTTCTGCTGTACACGTGTTTATTTCTGCTGTAAACATGTTTATTTCTGCTGTAAACGTGTTTATTTCTGCTGAAAACGTCTTTTTTCTGCTGTAAACAGGTTTATTCCTGCTGTAAACGTATTTATCTCTGCTGTAAATGTGTTTGTTCCTGCTGTAAACATGTTTATTTCTGCTGTGAATATATTTATTTCTGCTGTAAACATGTTTATTTCTGCTGTAAATGTGTTTATTTCTGCTGTACACGTGTTTATTTCTGCTGTAAACATGTTTATTTCTGCTGTAAACGTGTTTATTTCTGCTGTAAATGTGTTTATTCCTGCTGTAAACGTGTTTATTTCTGCTGTAAACGTCTTTTTTCTGCTGTAAATAGGTTTATTCCTGCTGTAAACAGGTTTATCTCTGCTGTAAACGTGTTTATTTCTGCTGTAAACGTGTTTATTTCTGCTGTAAACGTCTTTTTTCTGCTGTAAACAGGTTTATTCCTGCTGTAAACATGTTTATTTCTGCTGTAAATGTGTTTATTTCTGCTGTAAACGTGTTTATTTTTGCTGTAAACATGTTTATTCCTGCTGTAAACATGTTTATTTCTGCTATAAACATGTTTATTCCTGCTGTAAACATGTTTATTTCTGCTGTAAACGTGTTTATTTCTGCTGTAAACGTGTTTATTTCTGCTGTAAATGTGTTTATTTCTGCTGTACATGTGCTTATTTCTGCTGTACACGTGTTTATTTCTGCTGTAAACGTGTTTATTTCTGCTGTAAACGTGTTTATTTCTGCTGTAAACGTGTTTATTTCTGCTGTAAATGTGTTTATTTCTGCTGTAAATGTGTTTATTTCTGCTGTACATGTGTTTATTTCTGCTGTACACATGTTTATTTCTGCTGTAAACGTGTTTATTTCTGCTGTAAACGTGTTTACTCCTGTTGTAAACGTCTTTTTTCTGCTGTAAACAGGTTTATTCCTGCTGTAAACATGTTTATTTCTGCTGTAAATGTGTTTATTTCTGCTGTAAACGTGTTTATTTTTGCTGTAAACATGTTTATTCCTGCTGTAAACATGTTTATTTCTGCTATAAACATGTTTATTCCTGCTGTAAACATGTTTATTTCTGCTGTAAACGTGTTTATTTCTGCTGTAAACGTGTTTATTTCTGCTGTAAATGTGTTTACTCCTGCTGTAAACGTGTTTATTTCTGCTGTAAATGTATTTATTCCTGCTGTAAATGTGTTTATTTCTGCTGTAAACGTGTTTTTTCTGCTGTAAATAGGTTTATTCCTGCTGTAAACAGGTTTATCTCTGCTGTAAATGTGTTTATTTCTGCTGTAAACGTGTTTATTTTTGCTGTAAACATGTTTATTCCTGCTGTAAACATGTTTATTTCTGCTATAAACATGTTTATTCCTGCTGTAAACATGTTTATTTCTGCTGTAAACGTGTTTATTTCTGCTGTAAATGTGTTTATTTCTGCTGTAAATGTGTTTACTCCTGCTGTAAATGTGTTTACTTCTGCTGTAAACGTGTTTATTTCTGCTGTAAACGTCTTTTTTCTGCTGTAAATAGGTTTATTCCTGCTGTAAACAGGTTTATCTCTGCTGTAAACGTGTTTATTTCTGCTGTAAATGTGTTTATTCCTGCTGTAAACGTGTTTACTCCTGCTGTAAACATGTTTACTCCTGATGGAACCGTGTTTATTTCTGCTGTAAACGTGTTTATTCCTGCTCTAAACGTGGTTTTTCCTTCTGTAAACATGTTTATTTCTGCTGTGAACATGTTTATTTCGGCTGTAAACGTGTTTTTTCCTGCTGTAAACATGTTTATTTTTGCTGTAAACATGTTTATTTCTGCTGTAAATGTGTTTATTTCTGCTGTAAACATGTTTACTCCTGCTGTAAACGTGTTAATTTCTGCTGTAAACATGTTTATTTCTGCTGTAAATGTGTTTATTTCTGCTGTAAATGTGTTTATTCCTGCTGTAAACATGTTTATTTCTGCTGTGAATATATTTATTTCTGCTGTAAACGTGTTTATTTCTGCTGTAAACGTGTTAATTTCTGCTGTAAACATGTTTATTTCTGCTGTAAATGTGTTTATTTCTGCTGTACACGTGTTTATTTCTGCTGTAAACATGTTTATTTCTGCTGTAAACGTGTTTATTTCTGCTGTAAACGTCTTTTTTCTGCTGTAAACAGGTTTATTCCTGCTGTAAACAGGTTTATCTCTGCTGTAAACGTGTTTATTTCTGCTGTAAATGTCTTTATTCCTGCTGTAAACATGTTTATTTCTGCTGTAAACGTGTTTACTCCTGCTGTAAACGTGTTTATTTCTGCTGTAAACGTGTTTATTTCTGCTGTAAACGTGTTTACTCCTGCTGTAAACGTTTTTATTCCTGCTGTAAAAATGTTTATTTCTGCTGTAAACATGTTTATTTCTGATACAAACGTGTTTATTTCTGCTGTAAACGTGTTTATTTCTGCTGTAAACGTGTTTATTTCTGCTGTAAATGTGTTTATTTCTGCTGTACATGTGTTTATTTCTGCTGTACACGTGTTTATTTCTGCTGTAAACGTGTTTATTTCTGCTGTAAATGTGTTTATTTCTGCTGTGAACATGTTGACTCCTGTTGTAAACGTGTTTATTTCTGCTGTAAACGTGTTTATTTCTGCTGTAAACGTCTTTTTTCTGCTGTAAACAGGTTTATTCCTGCTGTAAACATGTTTACTCCTTATGGAACCGTGTTTATTTCTGCTGTAAACGTGTTTATTTCTGCTGTAAACGTGTTTATTCCTGCTGTAAACGTGTTTATTCCTGCTGTAAACATGTTTATTTCTGCTGTACAAGTGTTTATTTCTGCTGTAAACATGTTTATTTCTTCTGTGAATGTGTTTATTTCTGCTGTAAACGTCTTTTTTTCTGCTGTAAACAGGTTCATTCCTGCTGTAAATGTGTTTATTTCTGCTGTAAACGTGTTTATTTCTGCTGTAAATGTGTTTATTCCTGCTGTAAACATGTTTATTTCTGCTGTGAATATATTTATTTCTGCTGTAAACGTGTTTATTTCTGCTGTAAACGTGTTAATTTCTGCTGTAAACATGTTTATTTCTGCTGTAAATGTGTTTATTTCTGCTGTACACGTGTTTATTTCTGCTGTAAACATGTTTATTTCTGCTGTAAACGTGTTTATTTCTGCTGTAAACGTCTTTTTTCTGCTGTAAACAGGTTTATTCCTGCTGTAAACAGGTTTATCTCTGCTGTAAACGTGTTTATTTCTGCTGTAAATGTGTTTATTCCTGCTGTAAAACAGGTTTATCTCTGCTGTAAACGTGTTTATTTCTGCTGTAAATGTGTTTATTCCTGCTGTAAACATGTTTATTTCTGCTGTGAATATATTTATTTCTGCTGTAAACGTGTTTATTTCTGCTGTAAACGTGTTAATTTCTGCTGTAAACGTGTTTATTTCTGCTGTAAATGTGTTTACTCCTGCTGTAAACGTGTTTATTTCTGCTGTAAATGTATTTATTCCTGCTGTAAACGTGTTTACTCCTGCTGTAAACATGTTTACTCCTGATGGAACCGTGTTTATTTCTGCTATAAACGTGTTTATTTCTGCTGTAAACGTGTTTATTCCTGCTGTAAACGTGTTTATTCCTGCTCTAAACGTGGTTTTTCCTTCTGTAAACATGTTTATTTCTGCTGTAAATGTGTTTATTTCTGCTGTACATGTGTTTATTTCTGCTGTACACGTGTTTATTTCTGCTGTAAACGTGTTTATTTCTGCTGTAAACGTGTTTATTTCTGCTGTAAATGTGTTTATTTCTGCTGTAAACATGTTTACTCCTGTTGTAAACGTGTTTATTTCTGCTGTAAACTTGTTTATTTCTGCTGTAAACGTCTTTTTTCTGCTGTAAACAGGTTTATTCCTGCTGTAAACATGTTTACTCCTTATGGAACCGTGTTTATTTCTGCTGTAAACGTGTTTATTTCTGCTGTAAACGTGTTTACTCCTGTTGTAAACGTGTTTATTTCTGCTGTAAACGTGTTTATTTCTGCTGTAAACGTGTTTATTCCTGCTGTAAACGTGTTTATTCCTGCTGTAAACATGTTTATTTCTGCTGTACAAGTGCTTATTTCTGCTGTAAACATGTTTATTTCATCTGTGAATGTGTTTATTTCTGCTGTAAACATGTTTATTTGTGCTGTAAACGTGTTTATTTCTGCTGTAAACGTCTTTTTTTCTGCTGTAAACAGGTTCATTCCTGATGTAAACATGTTTTTTCTGCTGTAAACATGTTTATTTCTGCTGTAAATGTGTTTATTTCTGCTGTAAACGTGTTTATTTCTGCTGTAAATGTGTTTATTCCTGCTGTAAACATGTTTATTTCTGCTGTAAACATGTTTATTTCTGCTATAAACGTGTTTATTCCTGCTGTAAACGTTTTTATTTCTGCTGTAAACATGTTTACTTCTGCTGTAAACGTGTTTATTTCTGCTGTAAATGTGTTTATTTCTGCTGTAAACATGTTTATTTATGCTGTAAACACGTTTATTTCGGCTGTAAACATGTCTGTCTGCTGTAAACGTGTTTATTTCTGCTGTAAACGTGTTTACTCCTGCTGTAAACGTGTTTTTTCCTTCTGTAAACATGTTTATTTCTGCTGTGAACATGTTTATTTCTGCTGTAAATGTGTTTATTTCTGCTGTAAACGTGTTTATTTTTGCTGTAAACATGTTTATTCCTGCTGTAAACATGTTTATTTCTGCTGTAAACATGTTTATTCCTGCTGTAAACATGTTTATTTCTGCTGTAAACGTGTTTATTTCTGCTGTAAACGTGTTTATTTCTGCTGTAAATGTGTTTACTCCTGCTGTAAACGTGTTTATTTCTGCTGTAAATGTATTTATTCCTGCTGTAAACGTGTTTATTTCTGCTGTAAACGTCTTTTTTCTGCTGTAAATAGGTTTATTCCTGCTGTAAACAGGTTTATCTCTGCTGTAAACGTGTTTATTCCTGCTGTAAACGTGTTTACTCCTGCTGTAAACATGTTTATTTCTGCTGTAAACGTGTTTATTTCTGCTGTAAACGTGTTTACTCCTGCTGTAAACACGTTTACTCCTGATGGAACCGTGTTTATTTCTGCTGTAAACGTGTTTATTCCTGCTCTAAACGTGGTTTTTCCTTCTGTAAACATGTTTATTTCTGCTGTGAACATGTTTATTTCGGCTGTAAACGTGTTTTTTCCTGCTGCAAACATGTTTATTTCTGCTGTAAACATGTTTATTTCTGCTGTAAATGTCTTTATTTCTGCTGTAAACATGTTTACTCCTGCTGTAAACGTGTTAATTTCTGCTGTAAACAGGTTTATTCCTGCTGTAAACGTGTTTATCTCTGCTGTAAACGTGTTTATTTCTGCTGTAAATGTGTTTATTCCTGCTGTAAACATGTTTATTTCTGCTGTGAATATATTTATTTCTGCTGTAAACGTGTTTATTTCTGCTGTAAACGTGTTTATTTCTGCTGTAAATGTGTTTACTCCTGCTGTAAACGTGTTTATTTCTGCTGTAAATGTGTTTATTTCTGCTGTAAATGTGTTTATTTCTGCTGTAAATGTGTTTATTTCTGCTGTACATGTGTTTATTTCTGCTGTACACGTGTTTATTTCTGCTGTAAACGTGTTTATTTCTGCTGTAAACGTGTTTATTTCTGCTGTAAACGTGTTTATTTCTGCTGTAAATGTGTTTATTTCTGCTGTAAATGTGTTTATTTCTGCTGTAAACGTGTTTATTTCTGCTGTAAACGTGTTTATTTCTGCTGTAAATGTGTTTATTTCTGCTGTAAATGTGTTTATTTCTGCTGTACATGTGTTTATTTCTGCTGTACACGTGTTTATTTCTGCTGTAAACGTGTTTATTTCTGCTGTAAACGTGTTTACTCCTGTTGTAAACGTCTTTTTTCTGCTGTAAACAGGTTTATTCCTGCTGTAAACATGTTTATTTCTGCTGTAAATGTGTTTATTTCTGCTGTAAACGTGTTTATTTTTGCTGTAAACATGTTTATTCCTGCTGTAAACATGTTTATTTCTGCTATAAACATGTTTATTCCTGCTGTAAACATGTTTATTTCTGCTGTAAACGTGTTTATTTCTGCTGTAAACGTGTTTATTTCTGCTGTAAATGTGTTTACTCCTGCTGTAAACGTGTTTATTTCTGCTGTAAATGTATTTATTCCTGCTGTAAACGTGTTTATTTCTGCTGTAAACGTGTTTTTTCTGCTGTAAATAGGTTTATTCCTGCTGTAAACAGGTTTATCTCTGCTGTAAATGTGTTTATTTCTGCTGTAAACGTGTTTATTTTTGCTGTAAACATGTTTATTCCTGCTGTAAACATGTTTATTTCTGCTATAAACGTATTTATTCCTGCTGTAAACATGTTTATTTCTGCTGTAAACGTGTTTATTTCTGCTGTAAACGTCTTTATTTCTGCTGTAAATGTGTTTACTCCTGCTGTAAACGTGTTTATTTCTGCTGTAAATGTATTTATTCCTGCTGTAAACGTGTTTATTTCTGCTGTAAACGTCTTTTTTCTGCTGTAAATAGGTTTATTCCTGCTGTAAACAGGTTTATCTCTGCTGTAAACGTGTTTATTTCTGCTGTAAACGTGTTTATTTCTGCTGTAAATGTGTTTATTTCTGCTGTACATGTGTTTATTTCTGCTGTACACGTGTTTATTTCTGCTGTAAACGTGTTTATTTCTGCTGTAAACGTGTTTATTTCTGCTGTAAATGTGTTTATTTCTGCTGTAAATGTGTTTATTTCTGCTGTAAACGTGTTTATTTCTGCTGTAAACGTGTTTATTTCTGCTGTAAATGTGTTTATTTCTGCTGTAAATGTGTTTATTTCTGCTGTACATGTGTTTATTTCTGCTGTACACGTGTTTATTTCTGCTGTAAACGTGTTTATTTCTGCTGTAAACGTGTTTACTCCTGTTGTAAACGTCTTTTTTCTGCTGTAAACAGGTTTATTCCTGCTGTAAACATGTTTATTTCTGCTGTAAATGTGTTTATTTCTGCTGTAAACGTGTTTATTTTTGCTGTAAACATGTTTATTCCTGCTGTAAACATGTTTATTTCTGCTATAAACATGTTTATTTCTGCTGTAAACGTGTTTATTTCTGCTGTAAATGTGTTTATTTCTGCTGTAAATGTGTTTATTTCTGCTGTACATGTGTTTACTCCTGCTGTAAACGTGTTTATTTCTGCTGTAAATGTATTTATTCCTGCTGTAAACGTGTTTATTTCTGCTGTAAACGTGTTTTTTCTGCTGTAAATAGGTTTATTCCTGCTGTAAACAGGTTTATCTCTGCTGTAAATGTGTTTATTTCTGCTGTAAACGTGTTTATTTTTGCTGTAAACATGTTTATTCCTGCTGTAAACATGTTTATTTCTGCTATAAACGTACTTATTCCTGCTGTAAACATGTTTATTTCTGCTGTAAACGTGTTTATTTCTGCTGTAAACGTCTTTATTTCTGCTGTAAATGTGTTTACTCCTGCTGTAAACGTGTTTATTTCTGCTGTAAATGTATTTATTCCTGCTGTAAACGTGTTTATTTCTGCTGTAAACGTCTTTTTTCTGCATTAAATAGGTTTATTCCTGCTGTAAACAGGTTTATCTCTGCTGTAAACGTGTTTATTTCTGCTGTAAATGTGTTTATTCCTGCTGTAAACGTGTTTACTCCTGCTGTAAACATGTTTATTTCTGCTGTAAACGTGTTTATTTCTGCTGTAAACGTGTTTACTCCTGCTGTAAACATGTTTATTTCTGCTGTGAACATTATTATTTCGGCTGTAAACGTGTTTATTTCTGCTGTAAACGTGTTTATTTCTGCTGTAAACGTCTTTTTTCTGCTGTAAACAGGTTTATTCCTGCTGTAAACATGTTTACTCCTTATGGAACCGTGTTTATTTCTGCTGTAAACGTGTTTATTTCTGCTGTAAACGTGTTTACTCCTGTTGTAAACGTGTTTATTTCTGCTGTAAACGTGTTTATTTCTGCTGTAAACGTGTTTATTCCTGCTGTAAACGTGTTTATTCCTGCTGTAAACATGTTTATTTCTGCTGTACAAGTGCTTATTTCTGCTGTAAACATGTTTATTTCATCTGTGAATGTGTTTATTTCTGCTGTAAACATGTTTATTTGTGCTGTAAACATGTTTATTTCTGCTGTAAACGTCTTTTTTTCTGCTGTAAACAGGTTCATTCCTGATGTAAACATGTTTTTTCTGCTGTAAACATGTTTATTTCTGCTGTAAATGTGTTTATTTCTGCTGTAAACGTGTTTATATCTGCTGTAAATGTGTTTATTCCTGCTGTAAACATGTTTATTTCTGCTGTAAACATGTTTATTTCTGCTATAAACGTGTTTATCCCTGCTGTAAACGTTTTTATTTCTGCTGTAAACATGTTTACTTCTGCTGTAAACGTGTTTATTTCTGCTGTAAATGTGTTTATTTCTGCTGTAAACATGTTTATTTATGCTGTAAACACGTTTATTTCGGCTGTAAACATGTCTGTCTGCTGTAAACGTGTTTATTTCTGCTGTAAACGTGTTTACTCCTGCTGTAAATGTGTTTTTTCCTTCTGTAAACATGTTTATTTCTGCTGTGAACATGTTTATTTCTGCTGTAAATGTGTTTATTTCTGCTGTAAACGTGTTTATTTTTGCTGTAAACATGTTTATTCCTGCTGTAAACATGTTTATTTCTGCTATAAACGTATTTATTCCTGCTGTAAACATGTTTATTTCTGCTGTAAACGTGTTTATTTCTGCTGTAAACGTCTTTATTTCTGCTGTAAATGTGTTTACTCCTGCTGTAAACGTGTTTATTTCTGCTGTAAATGTATTTATTCCTGCTGTAAACGTGTTTATTTCTGCTGTAAACGTCTTTTTTCTGCTGTAAATAGGTTTATTCCTGCTGTAAACAGGTTTATCTCTGCTGTAAACGTGTTTATTTCTGCTGTAAACGTGTTTATTTCTGCTGTAAATGTGTTTATTTCTGCTGTACATGTGTTTATTTCTGCTGTACACGTGTTTATTTCTGCTGTAAACGTGTTTATTTCTGCTGTAAACGTGTTTATTTCTGCTGTAAATGTGTTTATTTCTGCTGTAAATGTGTTTATTTCTGCTGTAAACGTGTTTATTTCTGCTGTAAACGTGTTTATTTCTGCTGTAAATGTGTTTATTTCTGCTGTAAATGTGTTTATTTCTGCTGTACATGTGTTTATTTCTGCTGTACACGTGTTTATTTCTGCTGTAAACGTGTTTATTTCTGCTGTAAACGTGTTTACTCCTGTTGTAAACGTCTTTTTTCTGCTGTAAACAGGTTTATTCCTGCTGTAAACATGTTTATTTCTGCTGTAAATGTGTTTATTTCTGCTGTAAACGTGTTTATTTTTGCTGTAAACATGTTTATTCCTGCTGTAAACATGTTTATTTCTGCTATAAACATGTTTATTTCTGCTGTAAACGTGTTTATTTCTGCTGTAAATGTGTTTATTTCTGCTGTAAATGTGTTTATTTCTGCTGTACATGTGTTTACTCCTGCTGTAAACGTGTTTATTTCTGCTGTAAATGTATTTATTCCTGCTGTAAACGTGTTTATTTCTGCTGTAAACGTGTTTTTTCTGCTGTAAATAGGTTTATTCCTGCTGTAAACAGGTTTATCTCTGCTGTAAATGTGTTTATTTCTGCTGTAAACGTGTTTATTTTTGCTGTAAACATGTTTATTCCTGCTGTAAACATGTTTATTTCTGCTATAAACGTACTTATTCCTGCTGTAAACATGTTTATTTCTGCTGTAAACGTGTTTATTTCTGCTGTAAACGTCTTTATTTCTGCTGTAAATGTGTTTACTCCTGCTGTAAACGTGTTTATTTCTGCTGTAAATGTATTTATTCCTGCTGTAAACGTGTTTATTTCTGCTGTAAACGTCTTTTTTCTGCATTAAATAGGTTTATTCCTGCTGTAAACAGGTTTATCTCTGCTGTAAACGTGTTTATTTCTGCTGTAAATGTGTTTATTCCTGCTGTAAACATGTTTACTCCTGCTGTAAACATGTTTATTTCTGCTGTAAACGTGTTTATTTCTGCTGTAAACGTGTTTACTCCTGCTGTAAACATGTTTATTTCTGCTGTGAACATTATTATTTCGGCTGTAAACGTGTTTATTTCTGCTGTAAACGTGTTTATTTCTGCTGTAAACGTCTTTTTTCTGCTGTAAACAGGTTTATTCCTGCTGTAAACATGTTTACTCCTTATGGAACCGTGTTTATTTCTGCTGTAAACGTGTTTATTTCTGCTGTAAACGTGTTTACTCCTGTTGTAAACGTGTTTATTTCTGCTGTAAACGTGTTTATTTCTGCTGTAAACGTGTTTATTCCTGCTGTAAACGTGTTTATTCCTGCTGTAAACATGTTTATTTCTGCTGTACAAGTGCTTATTTCTGCTGTAAACATGTTTATTTCATCTGTGAATGTGTTTATTTCTGCTGTAAACATGTTTATTTGTGCTGTAAACATGTTTATTTCTGCTGTAAACGTCTTTTTTTCTGCTGTAAACAGGTTCATTCCTGATGTAAACATGTTTTTTCTGCTGTAAACATGTTTATTTCTGCTGTAAATGTGTTTATTTCTGCTGTAAACGTGTTTATATCTGCTGTAAATGTGTTTATTCCTGCTGTAAACATGTTTATTTCTGCTGTAAACATGTTTATTTCTGCTATAAACGTGTTTATCCCTGCTGTAAACGTTTTTATTTCTGCTGTAAACATGTTTACTTCTGCTGTAAACGTGTTTATTTCTGCTGTAAATGTGTTTATTTCTGCTGTAAACATGTTTATTTATGCTGTAAACACGTTTATTTCGGCTGTAAACATGTCTGTCTGCTGTAAACGTGTTTATTTCTGCTGTAAACGTGTTTACTCCTGCTGTAAATGTGTTTTTTCCTTCTGTAAACATGTTTATTTCTGCTGTGAACATGTTTATTTCTGCTGTAAATGTGTTTATTTCTGCTGTAAACGTGTTTATTTTTGCTGTAAACATGTTTATTCCTGCTGTAAACATGTTTATTTCTGCTGTAAACATGTTTATTCCTGCTGTAAACATGTTTATTTCTGCTGTAAACGTGTTTATTTCTGCTGTAAACGTGTTTATTTCTGCTGTAAATGTGTTTACTCCTGCTGTAAACGTGTTTATTTCTGCTGTAAATGTATTTATTCCTGCTGTAAACGTGTTTATTTCTGCTGTAAACGTCTTTTTTCTGCTGTAAATAGGTTTATTCCTGCTGTAAACAGGTTTATCTCTGCTGTAAACGTGTTTATTTCTGCTGTAAATGTGTTTATTCCTGCTGTAAACGTGTTTACTCCTGCTGTAAACATGTTTATTTCTGCTGTAAACGTGTTTATTTCTGCTGTAAACGTGTTCACTCCTGCTGTAAACACGTTTACTCCTGATGGAACCGTGTTTATTTCTGCTGTAAACGTGTTTATTCCTGCTCTAAACGTGGTTTTTCCTTCTGTAAACATGTTTATTTCTGCTGTGAACATGTTTATTTCGGCTGTAAACGTGTTTTTTCCTGCTGCAAACATGTTTATTTCTGCTGTAAACATGTTTATTTCTGCTGTAAATGTCTTTATTTCTGCTGTAAACATGTTTACTCCTGCTGTAAACGTGTTAATTTCTGCTGTAAACATGTTTATTTCTGCTGTAAATGTGTTTATTTCTGCTGTACACGTGTTTATTTCTGCTGTACACATGTTTATTTCTGCTGTAAACGTGTTTATTTCTGCTGTAAACGTCTTTTTTCTGCTGTAAACAGGTTTATTCCTGCTGTAAACAGGTTTATCTCTGCTGTAAACGTGTTTATTTCTGCTGTAAATGTGTTTATTCCTGCTGTAAACATGTTTATTTCTGCTGTGAATATATTTATTTCTGCTGTAAACGTGTTTATTTCTGCTGTAAACGTGTTTATTTCTGCTGTAAATGTGTTTATTCCTGCTGTAAACATGTTTATTTCTGCTGTAAACGTGTTTATTTCTGCTGTAAACGTGTTTATTTCTGCTGTAAATGTGTTTACTCCTGCTGTAAACGTGTTTATTTCTGCTGTAAATGTATTTATTCCTGCTGTAAACGTGTTTATTTCTGCTGTAAATGTCTTTTTTCTGCTGTAAATAGGTTTATTCCTGCTGTAAACAGGTTTATCTCTGCTGTAAACGTGTTTATTTCTGCTGTAAATGTGTTTATTTCTGCTGTAAACGTCTTTTTTCTGCTGTAAACAGGTTTATTCCTGCTGTAAACATGTTTATTTCTGCTGTAAATGTGTTTATTCCTGCTGTAAACATGTTTATTTCTGCTGTAAACGTGTTTATTTCTGCTGTAAACGTGTTTATTTCTGCTGTAAATGTATTTATTCCTGCTGTAAACGTGTTTATTTCTGCTGTAAACGTCTTTTTTCTGCTGTAAATAGGTTTATTCCTGCTGTAAACAGGTTTATCTCTGCTGTAAACGTGTTTATTTCTGCTGTAAACGTGTTTATTTCTGCTGTAAATGTGTTTATTTCTGCTGTACATGTGTTTATTTCTGCTGTACACGTGTTTATTTCTGCTGTAAACGTGTTTATTTCTGCTGTAAACGTGTTTATTTCTGCTGTAAACGTGTTTATTTCTGCTGTAAATGTGTTTATTTCTGCTGTAAATGTGTTTATTTCTGCTGTAAACGTGTTTATTTCTGCTGTAAACGTGTTTATTTCTGCTGTAAATGTGTTTATTTCTGCTGTACATGTGTTTATTTCTGCTGTACACGTGTTTATTTCTGCTGTAAACGTGTTTATTTCTGCTGTAAACGTGTTTACTCCTGTTGTAAACGTCTTTTTTCTGCTGTAAACAGGTTTATTCCTGCTGTAAACAGGTTTATTTCTGCTGTAAATGTGTTTATTTCTGCTGTAAACGTGTTTATTTCTGCTGTAAATGTGTTTATTCCTGCTGTAAACATGTTTATTTCTGCTGTAAACATGTTTATTTCTGCTATAAACGTGTTTATTCCTGCTGTAAACGTTTTTATTTCTGCTGTAAACATGTTTACTTCTGCTGTAAACGTGTTTATTTCTGCTGTAAATGTGTTTATTTCTGCTGTAAACATGTTTATTTATGCTGTAAAGACGTTTATTTCGGCTGTAAACATGTCTGTCTGCTGTAAACGTGTTTATTTCTGCTGTAAACGTGTTTACTCCTGCTGTAAATTTGTTTTTTCCTTCTGTAAACATGTTTATTTCTGCTGTGAACATGTTTATTTCTGCTGTAAATGTGTTTATTTCTGCTGTAAACGTGTTTATTTTTGCTGTAAACATGTTTATTCCTGCTGTAAACATGTTTATTCCTGCTGTAAACATGTTTATTTCTGCTGTAAACGTGTTTATTTCTGCTGTAAACGTGTTTATTTCTGCTGTAAATGTGTTTACTCCTGCTGTAAACGTGTTTATTTCTGCTGTAAATGTATTTATTCCTGCTGTAAACGTGTTTATTTCTGCTGTAAACGTCTTTTTTCTGCTGTAAATAGGTTTATTCCTGCTGTAAACAGGTTTATCTCTGCTGTAAACGTGTTTATTTCTGCTGTAAATGTGTTTATTTCTGCTGTACACGTGTTTATTTCTGCTGTACACATGTTTATTTCTGCTGTAAACGTGTTTATTTCTGCTGTAAACGTCTTTTTTCTGCTGTAAACAGGTTTATTCCTGCTGTAAACAGGTTTATCTCTGCTGTAAACGTGTTTATTTCTGCTGTAAATGTGTTTATTCCTGCTGTAAACATGTTTATTTCTGCTGTGAATATATTTATTTCTGCTGTAAACGTGTTTATTTCTGCTGTAAACGTGTTAATTTCTGCTGTAAACGTGTTTATTTCTGCTGTAAATGTGTTTATTCCTGCTGTAAACATGTTTATTTCTGCTGTAAACGTGTTTATTTCTGCTGTAAACGTGTTTATTTCTGCTGTAAATGTGTTTACTCCTGCTGTAAACGTGTTTATTTCTGCTGTAAATGTATTTATTCCTGCTGTAAACGTGTTTATTTCTGCTGTAAATGTCTTTTTTCTGCTGTAAATAGGTTTATTCCTGCTGTAAACAGGTTTATCTCTGCTGTAAACGTGTTTATTTCTGCTGTAAATGTGTTTATTTCTGCTGTAAACGTCTTTTTTCTGCTGTAAACAGGTTTATTCCTGCTGTAAACATGTTTATTTCTGCTGTAAATGTGTTTATTCCTGCTGTAAACATGTTTATTTCTGCTGTAAACGTGTTTATTTCTGCTGTAAACGTGTTTATTTCTGCTGTAAATGTATTTATTCCTGCTGTAAACGTGTTTATTTCTGCTGTAAACGTCTTTTTTCTGCTGTAAATAGGTTTATTCCTGCTGTAAACAGGTTTATCTCTGCTGTAAACGTGTTTATTTCTGCTGTAAACGTGTTTATTTCTGCTGTAAATGTGTTTATTTCTGCTGTACATGTGTTTATTTCTGCTGTACACGTGTTTATTTCTGCTGTAAACGTGTTTATTTCTGCTGTAAACGTGTTTATTTCTGCTGTAAACGTGTTTATTTCTGCTGTAAATGTGTTTATTTCTGCTGTAAATGTGTTTATTTCTGCTGTAAACGTGTTTATTTCTGCTGTAAACGTGTTTATTTCTGCTGTAAATGTGTTTATTTCTGCTGTACATGTGTTTATTTCTGCTGTACACGTGTTTATTTCTGCTGTAAACGTGTTTATTTCTGCTGTAAACGTGTTTACTCCTCTTGTAAACGTCTTTTTTCTGCTGTAAACAGGTTTATTCCTGCTGTAAACGTGTTTATTTCTGCTGTAAATGTGTTTATTTCTGCTGTAAACGTGTTTATTTCTGCTGTAAATGTGTTTATTCCTGCTGTAAACATGTTTATTTCTGCTGTAAACATGTTTATTTCTGCTATAAACGTGTTTATTCCTGCTGTAAACGTTTTTATTTCTGCTGTAAACATGTTTACTTCTGCTGTAAACGTGTTTATTTCTGCTGTAAATGTGTTTATTTCTGCTGTAAACATGTTTATTTATGCTGTAAACACGTTTATTTCGGCTGTAAACATGTCTGTCTGCTGTAAACGTGTTTATTTCTGCTGTAAACGTGTTTACTCCTGCTGTAAATGTGTTTTTTCCTTCTGTAAACATGTTTATTTCTGCTGTGAACATGTTTATTTCTGCTGTAAATGTGTTTATTTCTGCTGTAAACGTGTTTATTTTTGCTGTAAACATGTTTATTCCTGCTGTAAACATGTTTATTCCTGCTGTAAACATGTTTATTTCTGCTGTAAACGTGTTTATTTCTGCTGTAAACGTGTTTATTTCTGCTGTAAATGTGTTTACTCCTGCTGTAAACGTGTTTATTTCTGCTGTAAATGTATTTATTCCTGCTGTAAACGTGTTTATTTCTGCTGTAAACGTCTTTTTTCTGCTGTAAATAGGTTTATTCCTGCTGTAAACAGGTTTATCTCTGCTGTAAACGTGTTTATTTCTGCTGTAAATGTGTTTATTCCTGCTGTAAACGTGTTTACTCCTGCTGTAAACATGTTTATTTCTGCTGTAAACGTGTTTATTTCTGCTGTAAACGTGTTCACTCCTGCTGTAAACACGTTTACTCCTGATGGAACCGTGTTTATTTCTGCTGTAAACGTGTTTATTCCTGCTCTAAACGTGGTTTTTCCTTCTGTAAACATGTTTATTTCTGCTGTGAACATGTTTATTTCGGCTGTAAACGTGTTTTTTCCTGCTGCAAACATGTTTATTTCTGCTGTAAACATGTTTATTTCTGCTGTAAATGTCTTTATTTCTGCTGTAAACATGTTTACTCCTGCTGTAAACGTGTTAATTTCTGCTGTAAACATGTTTATTTCTGCTGTAAATGTGTTTATTTCTGCTGTACACGTGTTTATTTCTGCTGTACACATGTTTATTTCTGCTGTAAACGTGTTTATTTCTGCTGTAAACGTCTTTTTTCTGCTGTAAACAGGTTTATTCCTGCTGTAAACAGGTTTATCTCTGCTGTAAACGTGTTTATTTCTGCTGTAAATGTGTTTATTCCTGCTGTAAACATGTTTATTTCTGCTGTGAATATATTTATTTCTGCTGTAAACGTGTTTATTTCTGCTGTAAACGTGTTTATTTCTGCTGTAAATGTGTTTATTCCTGCTGTAAACATGTTTATTTCTGCTGTAAACGTGTTTATTTCTGCTGTAAACGTGTTTATTTCTGCTGTAAATGTGTTTACTCCTGCTGTAAACGTGTTTATTTCTGCTGTAAATGTATTTATTCCTGCTGTAAACGTGTTTATTTCTGCTGTAAATGTCTTTTTTCTGCTGTAAATAGGTTTATTCCTGCTGTAAACAGGTTTATCTCTGCTGTAAACGTGTTTATTTCTGCTGTAAATGTGTTTATTTCTGCTGTAAACGTCTTTTTTCTGCTGTAAACAGGTTTATTCCTGCTGTAAACATGTTTATTTCTGCTGTAAATGTGTTTATTCCTGCTGTAAACATGTTTATTTCTGCTGTAAACGTGTTTATTTCTGCTGTAAACGTGTTTATTTCTGCTGTAAATGTATTTATTCCTGCTGTAAACGTGTTTATTTCTGCTGTAAACGTCTTTTTTCTGCTGTAAATAGGTTTATTCCTGCTGTAAACAGGTTTATCTCTGCTGTAAACGTGTTTATTTCTGCTGTAAACGTGTTTATTTCTGCTGTAAATGTGTTTATTTCTGCTGTACATGTGTTTATTTCTGCTGTACACGTGTTTATTTCTGCTGTAAACGTGTTTATTTCTGCTGTAAACGTGTTTATTTCTGCTGTAAACGTGTTTATTTCTGCTGTAAATGTGTTTATTTCTGCTGTAAATGTGTTTATTTCTGCTGTAAACGTGTTTATTTCTGCTGTAAACGTGTTTATTTCTGCTGTAAATGTGTTTATTTCTGCTGTACATGTGTTTATTTCTGCTGTACACGTGTTTATTTCTGCTGTAAACGTGTTTATTTCTGCTGTAAACGTGTTTACTCCTGTTGTAAACGTCTTTTTTCTGCTGTAAACAGGTTTATTCCTGCTGTAAACAGGTTTATTTCTGCTGTAAATGTGTTTATTTCTGCTGTAAACGTGTTTATTTCTGCTGTAAATGTGTTTATTCCTGCTGTAAACATGTTTATTTCTGCTGTAAACATGTTTATTTCTGCTATAAACGTGTTTATTCCTGCTGTAAACGTTTTTATTTCTGCTGTAAACATGTTTACTTCTGCTGTAAACGTGTTTATTTCTGCTGTAAATGTGTTTATTTCTGCTGTAAACATGTTTATTTATGCTGTAAAGACGTTTATTTCGGCTGTAAACATGTCTGTCTGCTGTAAACGTGTTTATTTCTGCTGTAAACGTGTTTACTCCTGCTGTAAATTTGTTTTTTCCTTCTGTAAACATGTTTATTTCTGCTGTGAACATGTTTATTTCTGCTGTAAATGTGTTTATTTCTGCTGTAAACGTGTTTATTTTTGCTGTAAACATGTTTATTCCTGCTGTAAACATGTTTATTCCTGCTGTAAACATGTTTATTTCTGCTGTAAACGTGTTTATTTCTGCTGTAAACGTGTTTATTTCTGCTGTAAATGTGTTTACTCCTGCTGTAAACGTGTTTATTTCTGCTGTAAATGTATTTATTCCTGCTGTAAACGTGTTTATTTCTGCTGTAAACGTCTTTTTTCTGCTGTAAATAGGTTTATTCCTGCTGTAAACAGGTTTATCTCTGCTGTAAACGTGTTTATTTCTGCTGTAAATGTGTTTATTTCTGCTGTACACGTGTTTATTTCTGCTGTACACATGTTTATTTCTGCTGTAAACGTGTTTATTTCTGCTGTAAACGTCTTTTTTCTGCTGTAAACAGGTTTATTCCTGCTGTAAACAGGTTTATCTCTGCTGTAAACGTGTTTATTTCTGCTGTAAATGTGTTTATTCCTGCTGTAAACATGTTTATTTCTGCTGTGAATATATTTATTTCTGCTGTAAACGTGTTTATTTCTGCTGTAAACGTGTTAATTTCTGCTGTAAACGTGTTTATTTCTGCTGTAAATGTGTTTATTCCTGCTGTAAACATGTTTATTTCTGCTGTAAACGTGTTTATTTCTGCTGTAAACGTGTTTATTTCTGCTGTAAATGTGTTTACTCCTGCTGTAAACGTGTTTATTTCTGCTGTAAATGTATTTATTCCTGCTGTAAACGTGTTTATTTCTGCTGTAAATGTCTTTTTTCTGCTGTAAATAGGTTTATTCCTGCTGTAAACAGGTTTATCTCTGCTGTAAACGTGTTTATTTCTGCTGTAAATGTGTTTATTTCTGCTGTAAACGTCTTTTTTCTGCTGTAAACAGGTTTATTCCTGCTGTAAACATGTTTATTTCTGCTGTAAATGTGTTTATTCCTGCTGTAAACATGTTTATTTCTGCTGTAAACGTGTTTATTTCTGCTGTAAACGTGTTTATTTCTGCTGTAAATGTATTTATTCCTGCTGTAAACGTGTTTATTTCTGCTGTAAACGTCTTTTTTCTGCTGTAAATAGGTTTATTCCTGCTGTAAACAGGTTTATCTCTGCTGTAAACGTGTTTATTTCTGCTGTAAACGTGTTTATTTCTGCTGTAAATGTGTTTATTTCTGCTGTACATGTGTTTATTTCTGCTGTACACGTGTTTATTTCTGCTGTAAACGTGTTTATTTCTGCTGTAAACGTGTTTATTTCTGCTGTAAACGTGTTTATTTCTGCTGTAAATGTGTTTATTTCTGCTGTAAATGTGTTTATTTCTGCTGTAAACGTGTTTATTTCTGCTGTAAACGTGTTTATTTCTGCTGTAAATGTGTTTATTTCTGCTGTACATGTGTTTATTTCTGCTGTACACGTGTTTATTTCTGCTGTAAACGTGTTTATTTCTGCTGTAAACGTGTTTACTCCTCTTGTAAACGTCTTTTTTCTGCTGTAAACAGGTTTATTCCTGCTGTAAACGTGTTTATTTCTGCTGTAAATGTGTTTATTTCTGCTGTAAACGTGTTTATTTCTGCTGTAAATGTGTTTATTCCTGCTGTAAACATGTTTATTTCTGCTGTAAACATGTTTATTTCTGCTATAAACGTGTTTATTCCTGCTGTAAACGTTTTTATTTCTGCTGTAAACATGTTTACTTCTGCTGTAAACGTGTTTATTTCTGCTGTAAATGTGTTTATTTCTGCTGTAAACATGTTTATTTATGCTGTAAACACGTTTATTTCGGCTGTAAACATGTCTGTCTGCTGTAAACGTGTTTATTTCTGCTGTAAACGTGTTTACTCCTGCTGTAAATGTGTTTTTTCCTTCTGTAAACATGTTTATTTCTGCTGTGAACATGTTTATTTCTGCTGTAAATGTGTTTATTTCTGCTGTAAACGTGTTTATTTTTGCTGTAAACATGTTTATTCCTGCTGTAAACATGTTTATTCCTGCTGTAAACATGTTTATTTCTGCTGTAAACGTGTTTATTTCTGCTGTAAACGTGTTTATTTCTGCTGTAAATGTGTTTACTCCTGCTGTAAACGTGTTTATTTCTGCTGTAAATGTATTTATTCCTGCTGTAAACGTGTTTATTTCTGCTGTAAACGTCTTTTTTCTGCTGTAAATAGGTTTATTCCTGCTGTAAACAGGTTTATCTCTGCTGTAAACGTGTTTATTTCTGCTGTAAATGTGTTTATTCCTGCTGTAAACGTGTTTACTCCTGCTGTAAACATGTTTATTTCTGCTGTAAACGTGTTTATTTCTGCTGTAAACGTGTTCACTCCTGCTGTAAACACGTTTACTCCTGATGGAACCGTGTTTATTTCTGCTGTAAACGTGTTTATTCCTGCTCTAAACGTGGTTTTTCCTTCTGTAAACATGTTTATTTCTGCTGTGAACATGTTTATTTCGGCTGTAAACGTGTTTTTTCCTGCTGCAAACATGTTTATTTCTGCTGTAAACATGTTTATTTCTGCTGTAAATGTCTTTATTTCTGCTGTAAACATGTTTACTCCTGCTGTAAACGTGTTAATTTCTGCTGTAAACATGTTTATTTCTGCTGTAAATGTGTTTATTTCTGCTGTACACGTGTTTATTTCTGCTGTACACATGTTTATTTCTGCTGTAAACGTGTTTATTTCTGCTGTAAACGTCTTTTTTCTGCTGTAAACAGGTTTATTCCTGCTGTAAACAGGTTTATCTCTGCTGTAAACGTGTTTATTTCTGCTGTAAATGTGTTTATTCCTGCTGTAAACATGTTTATTTCTGCTGTGAATATATTTATTTCTGCTGTAAACGTGTTTATTTCTGCTGTAAACGTGTTAATTTCTGCTGTAAACGTGTTTATTTCTGCTGTAAATGTGTTTATTCCTGCTGTAAACATGTTTATTTCTGCTGTAAACGTGTTTATTTCTGCTGTAAACGTGTTTATTTCTGCTGTAAATGTGTTTACTCCTGCTGTAAACGTGTTTATTTCTGCTGTAAATGTATTTATTCCTGCTGTAAACGTGTTTATTTCTGCTGTAAATGTCTTTTTTCTGCTGTAAATAGGTTTATTCCTGCTGTAAACAGGTTTATCTCTGCTGTAAACGTGTTTATTTCTGCTGTAAATGTGTTTATTTCTGCTGTAAACGTCTTTTTTCTGCTGTAAACAGGTTTATTCCTGCTGTAAACATGTTTATTTCTGCTGTAAATGTGTTTATTCCTGCTGTAAACATGTTTATTTCTGCTGTAAACGTGTTTATTTCTGCTGTAAACGTGTTTATTTCTGCTGTAAATGTATTTATTCCTGCTGTAAACGTGTTTATTTCTGCTGTAAACGTCTTTTTTCTGCTGTAAATAGGTTTATTCCTGCTGTAAACAGGTTTATCTCTGCTGTAAACGTGTTTATTTCTGCTGTAAACGTGTTTATTTCTGCTGTAAATGTGTTTATTTCTGCTGTACATGTGTTTATTTCTGCTGTACACGTGTTTATTTCTGCTGTAAACGTGTTTATTTCTGCTGTAAACGTGTTTATTTCTGCTGTAAACGTGTTTATTTCTGCTGTAAATGTGTTTATTTCTGCTGTAAATGTGTTTATTTCTGCTGTAAACGTGTTTATTTCTGCTGTAAACGTGTTTATTTCTGCTGTAAACGTGTTTATTCCTGCTGTAAACGTTTTTATTTCTGCTGTAAACATGTTTACTTCTGCTGTAAACGTGTTTATTTCTGCTGTAAATGTGTTTATTTCTGCTGTAAACATGTTTATTTATGCTGTAAACACGTTTATTTCGGCTGTAAACATGTCTGTCTGCTGTAAACGTGTTTATTTCTGCTGTAAACGTGTTTACTCCTGCTGTAAATGTGTTTTTTCCTTCTGTAAACATGTTTATTTCTGCTGTGAACATGTTTATTTCTGCTGTAAATGTGTTTATTTCTGCTGTAAACGTGTTTATTTTTGCTGTAAACATGTTTATTCCTGCTGTAAACATGTTTATTCCTGCTGTAAACATGTTTATTTCTGCTGTAAACGTGTTTATTTCTGCTGTAAACGTGTTTATTTCTGCTGTAAATGTGTTTACTCCTGCTGTAAACGTGTTTATTTCTGCTGTAAATGTATTTATTCCTGCTGTAAACGTGTTTATTTCTGCTGTAAACGTCTTTTTTCTGCTGTAAATAGGTTTATTCCTGCTGTAAACAGGTTTATCTCTGCTGTAAACGTGTTTATTTCTGCTGTAAATGTGTTTATTCCTGCTGTAAACGTGTTTACTCCTGCTGTAAACATGTTTATTTCTGCTGTAAACGTGTTTATTTCTGCTGTAAACGTGTTCACTCCTGCTGTAAACACGTTTACTCCTGATGGAACCGTGTTTATTTCTGCTGTAAACGTGTTTATTCCTGCTCTAAACGTGGTTTTTCCTTCTGTAAACATGTTTATTTCTGCTGTGAACATGTTTATTTCGGCTGTAAACGTGTTTTTTCCTGCTGCAAACATGTTTATTTCTGCTGTAAACATGTTTATTTCTGCTGTAAATGTCTTTATTTCTGCTGTAAACATGTTTACTCCTGCTGTAAACGTGTTAATTTCTGCTGTAAACATGTTTATTTCTGCTGTAAATGTGTTTATTTCTGCTGTACACGTGTTTATTTCTGCTGTACACATGTTTATTTCTGCTGTAAACGTGTTTATTTCTGCTGTAAACGTCTTTTTTCTGCTGTAAACAGGTTTATTCCTGCTGTAAACAGGTTTATCTCTGCTGTAAACGTGTTTATTTCTGCTGTAAATGTGTTTATTCCTGCTGTAAACATGTTTATTTCTGCTGTGAATATATTTATTTCTGCTGTAAACGTGTTTATTTCTGCTGTAAACGTGTTAATTTCTGCTGTAAACGTGTTTATTTCTGCTGTAAATGTGTTTATTCCTGCTGTAAACATGTTTATTTCTGCTGTAAACGTGTTTATTTCTGCTGTAAACGTGTTTATTTCTGCTGTAAATGTGTTTACTCCTGCTGTAAACGTGTTTATTTCTGCTGTAAATGTATTTATTCCTGCTGTAAACGTGTTTATTTCTGCTGTAAATGTCTTTTTTCTGCTGTAAATAGGTTTATTCCTGCTGTAAACAGGTTTATCTCTGCTGTAAACGTGTTTATTTCTGCTGTAAATGTGTTTATTTCTGCTGTAAACGTCTTTTTTCTGCTGTAAACAGGTTTATTCCTGCTGTAAACATGTTTATTTCTGCTGTAAATGTGTTTATTCCTGCTGTAAACATGTTTATTTCTGCTGTAAACGTGTTTATTTCTGCTGTAAACGTGTTTATTTCTGCTGTAAATGTATTTATTCCTGCTGTAAACGTGTTTATTTCTGCTGTAAACGTCTTTTTTCTGCTGTAAATAGGTTTATTCCTGCTGTAAACAGGTTTATCTCTGCTGTAAACGTGTTTATTTCTGCTGTAAACGTGTTTATTTCTGCTGTAAATGTGTTTATTTCTGCTGTACATGTGTTTATTTCTGCTGTACACGTGTTTATTTCTGCTGTAAACGTGTTTATTTCTGCTGTAAACGTGTTTATTTCTGCTGTAAACGTGTTTATTTCTGCTGTAAATGTGTTTATTTCTGCTGTAAATGTGTTTATTTCTGCTGTAAACGTGTTTATTTCTGCTGTAAACGTGTTTATTTCTGCTGTAAACGTGTTTATTTCTGCTGTAAATGTGTTTATTTCTGCTGTACATGTGTTTATTTCTGCTGTACACGTGTTTATTTCTGCTGTAAACGTGTTTATTTCTGCTGTAAACGTGTTTACTCCTGTTGTAAACGTCTTTTTTCTGCTGTAAACAGGTTTATTCCTGCTGTAAACATGTTTATTTCTGCTGTAAATGTGTTTATTTCTGCTGTAAACGTGTTTATTTTTGCTGTAAACATGTTTATTCCTGCTGTAAACATGTTTATTTCTGCTATAAACATGTTTATTCCTGCTGTAAACATGTTTATTTCTGCTGTAAACGTGTTTATTTCTGCTGTAAACGTGTTTATTTCTGCTGTAAATGTGTTTACTCCTGCTGTAAACGTGTTTATTTCTGCTGTAAATGTATTTATTCCTGCTGTAAACGTGTTTATTTCTGCTGTAAACGTGTTTTTTCTGCTGTAAATAGGTTTATTCCTGCTGTAAACAGGTTTATCTCTGCTGTAAATGTGTTTATTTCTGCTGTAAACGTGTTTATTTTTGCTGTAAACATGTTTATTCCTGCTGTAAACATGTTTATTTCTGCTATAAACGTATTTATTCCTGCTGTAAACATGTTTATTTCTGCTGTAAACGTGTTTATTTCTGCTGTAAACGTCTTTATTTCTGCTGTAAATGTGTTTACTCCTGCTGTAAACGTGTTTATTTCTGCTGTAAACGTATTTATTCCTGCTGTAAACGTGTTCATTTCTGCTGTAAACGTCTTTTTTCTGCTGTAAATAGGTTTATTCCTGCTGTAAACAGGTTTATCTCTGCTGTAAACGTGTTTATTTCTGCTGTAAATGTGTTTATTCCTGCTGTAAACGTGTTTACTCCTGCTGTAAACATGTTTATTTCTGCTGTAAACGTGTTTATTTCTGCTGTAAACGTGTTTACTCCTGCTGTAAACATGTTTATTTCTGCTGTGAACATGTTTATTTCGGCTGTAAACGTGTTTTTTCCTGCTGTAAACATGTTTATTTTTGCTGTAAACATGTTTATTTCTGCTGTAAATGTGTTTATTTCTGCTGTAAACGTGTTTATTTCTGCTGTAAACGTGTTTACTCCTGCTGTAAACATGTTTATTTCTGCTGTGAACATGTTTATTTCGGCTGTAAACGTGTTTTTTCCTGCTGTAAACATGTTTATTTTTGCTGTAAACATGTTTTTTTCTGCTGTAAATGTGTTTATTTCTGCTGTAAACATGTTTACTCCTGCTGTAAACGTGTTTATTTCTGCTGTAAACATGTTTATTTCTGCTGTAAATGTGTTTATTTCTGCTGTACACGTGTTTATTTCTGCTGTAAACATGTTTATTTCTGCTGTAAACGTGTTTATTTCTGCTGTAAACGTCTTTTTTCTGCTGTAAACAGGTTTATTCCTGCTGTAAACAGGTTTATCTCTGCTGTAAACGTGTTTATTTCTGCTGTAAATGTGTTTATTCCTGCTGTAAACAGGTTTATCTCTGCTGTAAACGTGTTTATTTCTGCTGTAAATGTGTTTATTCCTGCTGTAAACATGTTTATTTCTGCTGTGAATATATTTATTTCTGCTGTAAACGTGTTTATTTCTGCTGTAAACGTGTTAATTTCTGCTGTAAACATGTTTATTTCTGCTGTAAATGTGTTTATTTCTGCTGTACACGTGTTTATTTCTGCTGTAAACATGTTTATTTCTGCTGTAAACGTGTTTATTTCTGCTGTAAACGTCTTTTTTCTGCTGTAAACAGGTTTATTCCTGCTGTAAACAGGTTTATCTCTGCTGTAAACGTGTTTATTTCTGCTGTAAACGTGTTTATTTCTGCTGTAAACGTGTTTATTTCTGCTGTAAATGTGTTTATTTCTGCTGTACATGTGTTTATTTCTGCTGTACACGTGTTTATTTCTGCTGTAAACGTGTTTATTTCTGCTGTAAACGTGTTTACTCCTGTTGTAAACGTCTTTTTTCTGCTGTAAACAGGTTTATTCCTGCTGTAAACATGTTTATTTCTGCTGTAAATGTGTTTATTTCTGCTGTAAACGTGTTTATTTTTGCTGTAAACATGTTTATTCCTGCTGTAAACATGTTTATTTCTGCTATAAACATGTTTATTCCTGCTGTAAACATGTTTATTTCTGCTGTAAACGTGTTTATTTCTGCTGTAAACGTGTTTATTTCTGCTGTAAATGTGTTTACTCCTGCTGTAAACGTGTTTATTTCTGCTGTAAATGTATTTATTCCTGCTGTAAACGTGTTTATTTCTGCTGTAAACGTGTTTTTTCTGCTGTAAATAGGTTTATTCCTGCTGTAAACAGGTTTATCTCTGCTGTAAATGTGTTTATTTCTGCTGTAAACGTGTTTATTTTTGCTGTAAACATGTTTATTCCTGCTGTAAACATGTTTATTTCTGCTATAAACGTATTTATTCCTGCTGTAAACATGTTTATTTCTGCTGTAAACGTGTTTATTTCTGCTGTAAACGTCTTTATTTCTGCTGTAAATGTGTTTACTCCTGCTGTAAACGTGTTTATTTCTGCTGTAAATGTATTTATTCCTGCTGTAAACGTGTTCATTTCTGCTGTAAACGTCTTTTTTCTGCTGTAAATAGGTTTATTCCTGCTGTAAACAGGTTTATCTCTGCTGTAAACGTGTTTATTTCTGCTGTAAATGTGTTTATTCCTGCTGTAAACGTGTTTACTCCTGCTGTAAACATGTTTATTTCTGCTGTAAACGTGTTTATTTCTGCTGTAAACGTGTTTACTCCTGCTGTAAACATGTTTATTTCTGCTGTGAACATGTTTATTTCGGCTGTAAACGTGTTTTTTCCTGCTGTAAACATGTTTATTTTTGCTGTAAACATGTTTATTTCTGCTGTAAATGTGTTTATTTCTGCTGTAAACGTGTTTATTTCTGCTGTAAACGTGTTTACTCCTGCTGTAAACATGTTTATTTCTGCTGTGAACATGTTTATTTCGGCTGTAAACGTGTTTTTTCCTGCTGTAAACATGTTTATTTTTGCTGTAAACATGTTTTTTTCTGCTGTAAATGTGTTTATTTCTGCTGTAAACATGTTTACTCCTGCTGTAAACGTGTTAATTTCTGCTGTAAACATGTTTATTTCTGCTGTAAATGTGTTTATTTCTGCTGTACACGTGTTTATTTCTGCTGTAAACGTGTTTATTTCTGCTGTAAACGTCTTTTTTCTGCTGTAAACAGGTTTATTCCTGCTGTAAACAGGTTTATCTCTGCTGTAAACGTGTTTATTTCTGCTGTAAATGTGTTTATTCCTGCTGTAAACAGGTTTATCTCTGCTGTAAACGTGTTTATTTCTGCTGTAAATGTGTTTATTCCTGCTGTAAACATGTTTATTTCTGCTGTGAATATATTTATTTCTGCTGTAAACGTGTTTATTTCTGCTGTAAACGTGTTAATTTCTGCTGTAAACATGTTTATTTCTGCTGTAAATGTGTTTATTTCTGCTGTACACGTGTTTATTTCTGCTGTAAACATGTTTATTTCTGCTGTAAACGTGTTTATTTCTGCTGTAAACGTCTTTTTTCTGCTGTAAACAGGTTTATTCCTGCTGTAAACAGGTTTATCTCTGCTGTAAACGTGTTTATTTCTGCTGTAAATGTGTTTATTCCTGCTGTAAACAGGTTTATCTCTGCTGTAAACGTGTTTATTTCTGCTGTAAATGTGTTTATTCCTGCTGTAAACATGTTTATTTCTGCTGTGAATATATTTATTTCTGCTGTAAACGTGTTTATTTCTGCTGTAAACGTGTTAATTTCTGCTGTAAACATGTTTATTTCTGCTGTAAATGTGTTTATTTCTGCTGTACACGTGTTTATTTCTGCTGTAAACATTTTTATTTCTGCTGTAAACGTGTTTATTTCTGCTGTAAACGTCTTTTTTCTGCTGTAAACAGGTTTATTCCTGCTGTAAACAGGTTTATCTCTGCTGTAAACGTGTTTATTTCTGCTGTAAATGTGTTTATTCCTGCTGTAAACAGGTTTATCTCTGCTGTAAACGTGTTTATTTCTGCTGTAAATGTGTTTATTCCTGCTGTAAACATGTTTATTTCTGCTGTGAATATATTTATTTCTGCTGTAAACGTGTTTATTTCTGCTGTAAACGTGTTAATTTCTGCTGTAAACATGTTTATTTCTGCTGTAAATGTGTTTATTTCTGCTGTACACGTGTTTATTTCTGCTGTAAACATGTTTATTTCTGCTGTAAACGTGTTTATTTCTGCTGTAAACGTCTTTTTTCTGCTGTAAACAGGTTTATTCCTGCTGTAAACAGGTTTATCTCTGCTGTAAACGTGTTTATTTCTGCTGTAAATGTGTTTATTCCTGCTGTAAACATGTTTATTTCTGCTGTGAATATATTTATTTCTGCTGTAAACGTGTTTATTTCTGCTGTAAACGTGTTAATTTCTGCTGTAAACATGTTTATTTCTGCTGTAAATGTGTTTATTTCTGCTGTACACGTGTTTATTTCTGCTGTAAACATGTTTATTTCTGCTGTAAACGTGTTTGTTTCTGCTGTAAACGTCTTTTTTCTGCTGTAAACAGGTTTATTCCTGCTGTAAACAGGTTTATCTCTGCTGTAAACGTGTTTATTTCTGCTGTAAATGTGTTTATTCCTGCTGTAAACATGTTTATTTCTGCTGTAAACGTGTTTACTCCTGCTGTAAACGTGTTTATTTCTGCTGTAAACGTGTTTATTTCTGCTGTAAACGTGTTTACTCCTGCTGTAAACATGTTTACTCCTGATGGAACCGTGTTTATTTCTGCTATAAACGTGTTTATTTCTGCTGTAAACGTCTTTATTCCTGCTGTAAACGTTTTTATTTCTGCTGTAAATGTGTTTACTCCTGCTGTAAACGTGTTTATTTCTGCTGTAAATGTATTTATTCCTGCTGTAAAAATGTTTATTTCTGCTGTAAACATGTTTATTTCTGATACAAACGTGTTTATTTCTGCTGTAAACGTGTTTATTTCTGCTGTAAACGTGTTTATTTCTGCTGTAAATGTGTTTATTTCTGCTGTACATGTGTTTATTTCTGCTGTACACGTGTTTATTTCTGCTGTAAACGTGTTTATTTCTGCTGTAAATGTGTTTATTTCTGCTGTGAACATGTTGACTCCTGTTGTAAACGTGTTTATTTCTGCTGTAAACGTGTTTATTTCTGCTGTAAACGTCTTTTTTCTGCTGTAAACAGGTTTATTCCTGCTGTAAACATGTTTACTCCTTATGGAACCGTGTTTATTTCTGCTGTAAACGTGTTTATTTCTGCTGTAAACGTGTTTATTCCTGCTGTAAACGTGTTTATTCCTGCTGTAAACATGTTTATTTCTGCTGTACACGTGTTTATTTCTGCTGTAAACATGTTTATTTCTTCTGTGAATGTGTTTATTTCTGCTGTAAACGTCTTTTTTTCTGCTGTAAACAGGTTCATTCCTGCTGTAAACGTGTTTATTTCTGCTGTAAACGTGTTTATTTCTGCTGTAAACATGTTTATTTCTGCAGTAAACATGTTTATTTCTGCTGTAAACACGTTTATTTCTGCTGTAAACGTGTCTATGTCTGCTGTAAACGTGTTTATTTCTGCTGTAAACGTGTTTACTCCTGCTGTAAACACGTTTACTCCTGATGGAACCGTGTTTATTTCTGCTGTAAACGTGTTTATTCCTGCTCTAAACGTGGTTTTTCCTTCTGTAAACATGTTTATTTCTGCTGTGAACATGTTTATTTCGCCTGTAAACGTGTTTTTTCCTGCTGTAAACATGTTTATTTCTGCTGTAAACGTGTTTATTTCTGCTGTAAATGTGTTTATTTCTGCTGTAAACATGTTTACTCCTGCTGTAAACGTGTTAATTTCTGCTGTAAACATGTTTATTTCTGCTGTACACGTGTTTATTTCTGCTGTAAACATGTTTATTTCTGCTGTAAACGTGTTTATTTCTGCTGTAAACGTCTTTTTTCTGCTGTAAACAGGTTTATTCCTGCTGTAAACAGGTTTATCTCTGCTGTAAACGTGTTTATTTCTGCTGTAAATGTGTTTATTCCTGCTGTAAACATGTTTATTTCTGCTGTGAATATATTTATTTCTGCTGTAAACGTGTTTATTTCTGCTGTAAACGTCTTTTTTCTGCTGTAAACAGGTTTATTCCTGCTGTAAACAGGTTTATCTCTGCTGTAAACGTGTTTATTTCTGCTGTAAATGTGTTTATTCCTGCTGTAAACATGTTTATTTCTGCTGTGAATATATTTATTTCTGCTGTAAACGTGTTTATTTCTGCTGTAAACGTCTTTTTTCTGCTGTAAACAGGTTCATTCCTGCTGTAAACAGGTTTATCTCTGCTGTAAACGTGTTTATTTCTGCTGTAAATGTGTTTATTCCTGCTGTAAACATGTTTATTTCTGCTGTAAACGTGTTTACTCCTGCTGTAAACGTGTTTATTTCTGCTGTAAACGTGTTTATTTCTGCTGTAAACGTGTTTACTCCTGCTGTAAACATGTTTACTCCTGATGGAACCGTGTTTATTTCTGCTATAAACGTGTTTATTTCTGCTGTAAACGTGTTTATTCCTGCTGTAAACGTTTTTATTTCTGCTGTAAATGTGTTTACTCCTGCTGTAAACGTATTTATTTCTGCTGTAAATGTATTTATTCCTGCTGTAAACATGTTTATTTCTGCTGTAAACATGTTTATTTCTGATACAAACGTGTTTATTTCTGCTGTAAACGTGTTTATTTCTGCTGTAAACGTGTTTATTTCTGCTGTAAATGTGTTTATTTCTGCTGTACATGTGTTTATTTCTGCTGTACACGTGTTTATTTCTGCTGTAAACGTGTTTATTTCTGCTGTAAATGTGTTTATTTCTGCTGTGAACATGTTGACTCCTGTTGTAAACGTGTTTATTTCTGCTGTAAACGTGTTTATTTCTGCTGTAAACGTCTTTTTTCTGCTGTAAACAGGTTTATTCCTGCTGTAAACATGTTTACTCCTTATGGAACCGTGTTTATTTCTGCTGTAAACGTGTTTATTTCTGCTGTAAACGTGTTTATTCCTGCTGTAAACGTGTTTATTCCTGCTGTAAACATGTTTATTTCTGCTGTACAAGTGTTTATTTCTGCTGTAAACATGTTTATTTCTTCTGTGAATGTGTTTATTTCTGCTGTAAACATGTTTATTTCTGCTGTAAACGTGTTTATTTCTGCTGTAAACGTCTTTTTTTCTGCTGTAAACAGGTTCATTCCTGCTGTAAACATGTTTTTTCTGCTGTAAACATGTTTATTTCTGCTGTAAATGTGTTTATTTCTGCTGTAAACGTGTTTATTTCTGCTGTAAATGTGTTTATTCCTGCTGTAAACATGTTTATTTCTGCTGTAAACATGTTTATTTCTGCTATAAACGTGTTTATTCCTGCTGTAAACGCGTTTATTTCTGCTGTAAACATGTTTACTTCTGCTGTAAACGTGTTTATTTCTGCTGTAAACGTGTTTACTCCTGCTGTAAACGTGTTTTTTCCTTCTGTAAACATGTTTATTTCTGCTGTGAACATGTTTATTTCTGCTGTAAATGTGTTTATTTCTGCTGTAAACGTGTTTATTTCTGCTGTAAATGTGTTTACTCCTGCTGTAAACGTGTTTATTTCTGCTGTAAATGTATTTATTTCTGCTGTAAACATGTTTATTTCTGCTGTAAACATGTTTATTTCTGCTCTAAAAGTGTTTATTTCTGCTGTAAACATGTTTATTTCTGCTGTAAACGTGTTTATTTCTGCTGTAAACGTCTTTTTTTCTGCTGTAAACAGGTTCATTCCTGCTGTAAACATGTTTACTCCTGATGGAACCGTGTTTATTTCTGCTGTAAATGTGTTAAATTCTGCTGTAAACATGTTTATTTCTGCTGTAAATGTGTTTATTTCTGCTGTACACGTGTTTATTTCTGCTGTAAACATGTTTATTTCTGCTGTAAACAGGTTTATTTCTGCTGTAAACGTCTTTTTTCTGCTGTAAACAGGTTTATTCCTGCTGTAAACAGGTTTATTTCTGCTGTAAACGTGTTTATTTCTGCTGTAAACGTGTTTACTCCTGCTGTAAACATGTTTACTCCTGATGGAACCGTGTTTATTTCTGCTGTAAACGTGTTTATTCCTGCTCTAAACGTGGTTTTTCCTTCTGTAAACATGTTTATTTCTGCTGTGAACATGTTTATTTCGGCTGTAAACGTGTTTTTTCCTGCTCTAAACGTGGTTTTTCCTTCTGTAAACATGTTTATTTCTGCTGTGAACATGTTTATTTCGGCTGTAAACGTGTTTTTTCCTGCTGTAAACATGTTTATTTCTGCTGTAAACATGTTTATTTCTGCTGTAAATGTGTTTATTTCTGCTGTAAACATGTTTATTTCTGCTGTGAATATATTTATTTGTGCTGTAAACGTGTTTATTTCTGCTGTAAACGTGTTAATTTCTGCTGTAAACATGTTTATTTCTGCTGTAAACTTCTTTTTTTCTGCTGTAAACGTGTTTATTTCTGCTGTAAATGTGTTTATTCCTGCTGTAAACATGTTTATTTCTGCTGTAAACGTGTTTACTCCTGCTGTAAACGTGTTTATTTCTGCTGTAAACGTGTTTATTTCTGCTGTAAACGTGTTTACTCCTGCTGTAAACATGTTTACTCCTGATGGAACCGTGTTTATTTCTGCTATAAACTTGTTTATTTCTGCTGTAAACGTGTTTATTCCTGCTGTAAACGTGTTTATTTCTGCTGTAAACGTGTTTATTTCTGCTGTAAACGTGTTTATTTCTGCTGTAAATGTGTTTATTTCTGCTGTACATGTGTTTATTTCTGCTGTACACGTGTTTATTTCTGCTGTAAACGTGTTTATTTCTGCTGTAAACGTGTTTATTTCTGCTGTAAATGTGTTTATTTCTGCTGTAAACATGTTTACTCCTGTTGTAAACGTGTCTATTTCTGCTGTAAACGTGTTTATTTCTGCTGTAAACGTCTTTTTTCTGCTGTAAACAGGTTTATTCCTGCTGTAAACATGTTTACTCCTTATGGAACCGTGTTTATTTCTGCTGTAAACGTGTTTATTTCTGCTGTAAACCTGTTTACTCCTGTTGTAAACGTGTGTATTTCTGCTGTAAACGTGTTTATTTCTGCTGTAAACGTGTTTATTCCTGCTGTAAACGTGTTTATTCCTGCTGTAAACATGTTTATTTCTACTGTGAATGTTTTTATTTCTGCTGTAAACATGTTTATTTCTGCTGTAAACGTGTTTATTTCTGCTGTAAACGTCTTTTTTTCTGCTGTAAACAGGTTCATTCCTGCTGTAAACATGTTTTTTCTGCTGTAAACATGTTTATTTCTGCTGTAAATGTGTTTATTTCTGCTGTAAACATGTTTATTTCTGCTATAAACGTGTTTATTCCTGCTGTAAACGTGTTTATTTCTGCTGTAAACATGTTTACTTCTGCTGTAAACGTGTTTATTTCTGCTGTAAATGTGTTTATTTCTGCTGTAAACATGTTTATTTCTGCTGTAAACACGTTTATTTCTGCTGTAAACATGTCTATGTCTGCTGTAAACGTGTTTATTTCTGCTGTAAACGTGTTTACTCCTGCTGTAAACGTGTTTTTTCCTTCTGTAAACATGTTTATTTCTGCTGTGAACATGTTTATTTCTGCTGTAAACGTGTTTATTTTTGCTGTAAACATGTTTATTCCTGCTGTAAACATGTTTATTTCTGCTGTAAACATGTTTATTCCTGCTGTAAACATGTTTATTTCTGCTGTAAACGTGTTTATTCCTGCTTTAAACGTGTTTATTTCTGCTGTAAATGTGTTTACTCCTGCTGTAAACGTATTTATTTCTGCTGTAAATGTATTTATTCCTGCTGTAAACATGTTTATTTCTGCTGTAAACATGTTTATTTCTGATACAAACGTGTTTATTTCTGCTGTAAACGTGTTTATTTCTGCTGTAAACGTGTTTATTTCTGCTGTAAATGTGTTTATTTCTGCTGTACATGTGTTTATTTCTGCTGTACACGTGTTTATTTCTGCTGTAAACGTGTTTATTTCTGCTGTAAACGTGTTTATTTCTGCTGTAAACGTGTTTATTTCTGCTGTAAATGTTTATTTGTGCTGTAAACATGTTTACTCCTGTTGTAAACGTGTTTATTTCTGCTGTAAACGTGTTTATTTCTGCTGTAAACGTCTTTTTTCTGCTGTAAACAGGTTTATTCCTGCTGTAAACATGTTTACTCCTTATGGAACCGTGTTTATTTCTGCTGTAAACGTGTTTATTTCTGCTGTAAACCTGTTTACTCCTGTTGTAAACGTGTGTATTTCTGCTGTAAAAGTGTTTATTTCTGCTGTAAACGTGTTTATTCCTGCTGTAAACGTGTTTATTCCTGCTGTAAACATGTTTATTTCTGCTGTGAATGTGTTTATTTCTGCTGTAAACGTCTTTTTTTCTGCTGTAAACAGGTTCATTCCTGCTGTAAACATGTTTTTTCTGCTGTAAACATGTTTATTTCTGCTGTGAATGTGTTTATTTCTGCTGTAAACGTGTTTATTTCTGCTGTAAATGTGTTTATTCCTGCTGTAAACATGTTTATTTCTGCTGTAAACATGTTTATTTCTGCTATAAACGTGTTTATTCCTGCTGTAAACGTGTTTATTTCTGCTGTAAACATGTTTACTTCTGCTGTAAACGTGTTTATTTCTGCTGTAAATGTGTTTATTTCTGCTGTAAACATGTTTATTTCTGCTGTAAACACGTTTATTTCTGCTGTAAACATGTCTATGTCTGCTGTAAACGTGTTTATTTCTGCTGTAAACGTGTTTACTCCTGCTGTAAACGTGTTTTTTCCTTCTGTAAACATGTTTATTTCTGCTGTGAACATGTTTATTTCTGCTGTAAATGTGTTTATTTCTGCTGTAAACGTGTTTATTTTTGCTGTAAACATGTTTATTCCTGCTGTAAACATGTTTATTTCTGCTGTAAACATGTTTATTCCTGCTGTAAACATGTTTATTTCTGCTGTAAACGTGTTTATTCCTGCTTTAAACGTGTTTATTTCTGCTGTAAATGTGTTTACTCCTGCTGTAAACGTATTTATTTCTGCTGTAAATGTATTTATTCCTGCTGTAAACATGTTTATTTCTGCTGTAAACATGTTTATTTCTGATACAAACGTGTTTATTTCTGCTGTAAATGTGTTTACTCCTGCTGTAAACGTGATTATTTCTGCTGTAAATGTATTTATTCCTGCTGTAAACATGTTTATTTCTGCTGAAAACATGTTTATTTCTGCTATAAAAGTGTTTATTTCTGCTGTAAACATGTTTATTTCTGCTGTAAACGTGTTTATTTCTGCTGTAAATGTGTTTATTTCTGCTGTAAACATGTTTATTTCTGCTCTAAAAGTGTTTATTCCTGCTGTAAACATGTTTATTTCTGCTGTAAACATGTTTATTTCTGCTCTAAAAGTGTTTATTTCTGCTGTAAACATGTTTATTTCTGCTGTAAACGTGTTTATTTCTGCTGTAAACGTGTTTATTTCTGCTGTAAACGTCTTTTTTTCTGCTGTAAACAGGTTCATTCCTGCTGTAAACATGTTTACTCCTGATGGAACCGTGTTTATTTCTGCTGTAAACGTGTTAATTTCTGCTGTAAACATGTTTATTTCTGCTGTAAATGTGTTTATTTCTGCTGTACACGTGTTTATTTCTGCTGTAAACAGGTTTATTTCTGCTGTAAACGTCTTTTTTCTGCTGTAAACAGGTTTATTCCTGCTGTAAACAGGTTTATCTCTGCTGTAAACGTGTTTATTTCTGCTGTAAATGTGTTTATTCCTGCTGTAAACATGTTTATTTCTGCTGTAAACGTGTTTACTCCTGCTGTAAACGTGTTTATTTCTGCTGTAAACGTGTTTATTTCTGCTGTAAACGTGTTTACTCCTGCTGTAAACATGTTTACTCCTGATGGAACCGTGTTTATTTCTGCTATAAACTTGTTTATTTCTGCTGTAAATGTGTTTATTCCTGCTGTAAACGTGTTTATTTCTGCTGTAAATGTGTTTACTCCTGCTGTAAACGTATTTATTTCTGCTGTAAATGTGTTTATTCCTGCTGTAAACATGTTTATTTCTGCTGTAAACATGTTTATTTCTGATACAAACGTGTTTATTTCTGCTGTAAACGTGTTTATTTCTGCTGTAAATGTGTTTATTTCTGCTGTACATGTGTTTATTTCTGCTGTACACGTGTTTATTTCTGCTGTAAACGTGTTTATTTCTGCTGTAAACGTGTTTATTTCTGCTGTAAACGTGTTTATTTCTGCTGTAAATGTGTTTATTTCTGCTGTAAACATGTTTACTCCTGTTGTAAACGTGTTTATTTCTGCTGTAAACGTCTTTTTTCTGCTGTAAACAGGTTTATTCCTGCTGTAAACATGTTTACTCCTTATGGAACCGTGTTTATTTCTGCTGTAAACGTGTTTATTTCTGCTGTAAACCTGTTTACTCCTGTTGTAAACGTGTGTATTTCTGCTGTAAACGTGTTTATTTCTGCTGTAAACGTGTTTATTCCTGCTGTAAACGTGTTTATTCCTGCTGTAAACATGTTTATTTCTTCTGTGAATGTGTTTATTTCTGCTGTAAACATGTTTATTTCTGCTGTAAACGTGTTTATTTCTGCTGTAAACGTCTTTTTTTCTGCTGTAAACAGGTTCATTCCTGCTGTAAACATGTTTTTTCTGCTGTAAACATGTTTATTTCTGCTGTAAATGTGTTTATTTCTGCTGTAAACATGTTTATTTCTGATACAAACGTGTTTATTTCTGCTGTAAACGTGTTTATTTCTGCTGTAAATGTGTTTATTTCTGCTGTACATGTGTTTATTTCTGCTGTACACGTGTTTATTTCTGCTGTAAACGTGTTTATTTCTGCTGTAAACGTGTTTATTTCTGCTGTAAACGTGTTTATTTCTGCTGTAAATGTGTTTATTTCTGCTGTAAACATGTTTACTCCTGTTGTAAACGTGTTTATTTCTGCTGTAAACGTCTTTTTTCTGCTGTAAACAGGTTTATTCCTGCTGTAAACATGTTTACTCCTTATGGAACCGTGTTTATTTCTGCTGTAAACGTGTTTATTTCTGCTGTAAACCTGTTTACTCCTGTTGTAAACGTGTGTATTTCTGCTGTAAACGTGTTTATTTCTGCTGTAAACGTGTTTATTCCTGCTGTAAACGTGTTTATTCCTGCTGTAAACATGTTTATTTCTTCTGTGAATGTGTTTATTTCTGCTGTAAACATGTTTATTTCTGCTGTAAACGTGTTTATTTCTGCTGTAAACGTCTTTTTTTCTGCTGTAAACAGGTTCATTCCTGCTGTAAACATGTTTTTTCTGCTGTAAACATGTTTATTTCTGCTGTAAATGTGTTTATTTCTGCTGTAAACGTGTTTATTTCTGCTGTAAATGTGTTTATTCCTGCTGTAAACATGTTTACTTCTGCTGTAAACGTGTTTATTTCTGCTGTAAATGTGTTTATTTCTGCTGTAAACATGTTTATTTCTGCTGTAAACGTGTTTATTTCTGCTGTAAACATGTCTATGTCTGCTGTAAACGTGTTTTTTCCTTCTGTAAACATGTTTATTTCTGCTGTGAACATGTTTATTTCTGCTGTAAATGTGTTTATTTCTGCTGTAAACGTGTTTATTTTTGCTGTAAACGTGTTTATTTCTGCTGTAAACGTGTTTATTTCTGCTGTAAATGTGTTTATTTCTGCTGTACATGTGTTTATTTCTGCTGTACACGTGTTTATTTCTGCTGTAAACGTGTTTATTTCTGCTGTAAACGTGTTTATTTCTGCTGTAAACGTGTTTATTTCTGCTGTAAATGTGTTTATTTCTGCTGTAAACATGTTTACTCCTGTTGTAAACGTGTTTATTTCTGCTGTAAACGTCTTTTTTCTGCTGTAAACAGGTTTATTCCTGCTGTAAACATGTTTACTCCTTATGGAACCGTGTTTATTTCTGCTGTAAACGTGTTTATTTCTGCTGTAAACCTGTTTACTCCTGTTGTAAACGTGTGTATTTCTGCTGTAAACGTGTTTATTTCTGCTGTAAACGTGTTTATTCCTGCTGTAAACGTGTTTATTCCTGCTGTAAACATGTTTATTTCTTCTGTGAATGTGTTTATTTCTGCTGTAAACATGTTTATTTCTGCTGTAAACGTGTTTATTTCTGCTGTAAACGTCTTTTTTTCTGCTGTAAACAGGTTCATTCCTGCTGTAAACATGTTTTTTCTGCTGTAAACATGTTTATTTCTGCTGTAAATGTGTTTATTTCTGCTGTAAACGTGTTTATTTCTGCTGTAAATGTGTTTATTCCTGCTGTAAACATGTTTACTTCTGCTGTAAACGTGTTTATTTCTGCTGTAAATGTGTTTATTTCTGCTGTAAACATGTTTATTTCTGCTGTAAACGTGTTTATTTCTGCTGTAAACATGTCTATGTCTGCTGTAAACGTGTTTTTTCCTTCTGTAAACATGTTTATTTCTGCTGTGAACATGTTTATTTCTGCTGTAAATGTGTTTATTTCTGCTGTAAACGTGTTTATTTTTGCTGTAAACATGTTTATTCCTGCTGTAAACATGTTTATTTCTGCTGTAAATGTGTTTATTTCTGCTGTAAACATGTTTATTTCTGCTATAAACGTGTTTATTCCTGCTGTAAACGTGTTTATTTCTGCTGTAAACATGTTTACTTCTGCTATAAACGTGTTTATTTCTGCTGTAAACGTGTTTACTCCTGCTGTAAACGTGTTTTTTCCTTCTGTAAACATGTTTATTTCTGCTGTGAACATGTTTATTTCTGCTGTAAACGTGTTTATTTTTGCTGTAAACATGTTTATTCCTGCTGTAAACATGTTTATTTCTGCTGTAAACATGTTTATTCCTGCTGTAAACATGTTTATTTCTGCTGTAAACGTGTTTATTCCTGCTTTAAACGTGTTTATTTCTGCTGTAAATGTGTTTACTCCTGCTGTAAACGTATTTATTTCTGCTGTAAATGTATTTATTCCTGCTGTAAACATGTTTATTTCTGCTGTAAACATGTTTATTTCTGATACAAACGTGTTTATTTCTGCTGTAAACGTGTTTATTTCTGCTGTAAACGTGTTTATTTCTGCTGTAAATGTGTTTATTTCTGCTGTACATGTGTTTATTTCTGCTGTACACGTGTTTATTTCTGCTGTAAACGTGTTTATTTCTGCTGTAAACGTGTTTATTTCTGCTGTAAATGTTTATTTGTGCTGTAAACATGTTTACTCCTGTTGTAAACGTGTTTATTTCTGCTGTAAACGTGTTTATTTCTGCTGTAAACGTCTTTTTTCTGCTGTAAACAGGTTTATTCCTGCTGTAAACATGTTTACTCCTTATGGAACCGTGTTTATTTCTGCTGTAAACGTGTTTATTTCTGCTGTAAACCTGTTTACTCCTGTTGTAAACGTGTGTATTTCTGCTGTAAACGTGTTTATTTCTGCTGTAAACGTGTTTATTCCTGCTGTAAACGTGTTTATTCCTGCTGTAAACATGTTTATTTCTTCTGTGAATGTGTTTATTTCTGCTGTAAACATGTTTATTTCTGCTGTAAACGTGTTTATTTCTGCTGTAAACGTCTTTTTTTCTGCTGTAAACAGGTTCATTCCTGCTGTAAACATGTTTTTTCTGCTGTAAACATGTTTATTTCTGCTGTAAATGTGTTTATTTCTGCTGTAAACATGTTTATTTCTGATACAAACGTGTTTATTTCTGCTGTAAACGTGTTTATTTCTGCTGTAAATGTGTTTATTTCTGCTGTACATGTGTTTATTTCTGCTGTACACGTGTTTATTTCTGCTGTAAACGTGTTTATTTCTGCTGTAAACGTGTTTATTTCTGCTGTAAACGTGTTTATTTCTGCTGTAAATGTGTTTATTTCTGCTGTAAACATGTTTACTCCTGTTGTAAACGTGTTTATTTCTGCTGTAAACGTCTTTTTTCTGCTGTAAACAGGTTTATTCCTGCTGTAAACATGTTTACTCCTTATGGAACCGTGTTTATTTCTGCTGTAAACGTGTTTATTTCTGCTGTAAACCTGTTTACTCCTGTTGTAAACGTGTGTATTTCTGCTGTAAACGTGTTTATTTCTGCTGTAAACGTGTTTATTCCTGCTGTAAACGTGTTTATTCCTGCTGTAAACATGTTTATTTCTTCTGTGAATGTGTTTATTTCTGCTGTAAACATGTTTATTTCTGCTGTAAACGTGTTTATTTCTGCTGTAAACGTCTTTTTTTCTGCTGTAAACAGGTTCATTCCTGCTGTAAACATGTTTTTTCTGCTGTAAACATGTTTATTTCTGCTGTAAATGTGTTTATTTCTGCTGTAAACGTGTTTATTTCTGCTGTAAATGTGTTTATTCCTGCTGTAAACATGTTTACTTCTGCTGTAAACGTGTTTATTTCTGCTGTAAATGTGTTTATTTCTGCTGTAAACATGTTTATTTCTGCTGTAAACGTGTTTATTTCTGCTGTAAACATGTCTATGTCTGCTGTAAACGTGTTTTTTCCTTCTGTAAACATGTTTATTTCTGCTGTGAACATGTTTATTTCTGCTGTAAATGTGTTTATTTCTGCTGTAAACGTGTTTATTTTTGCTGTAAACATGTTTATTCCTGCTGTAAACATGTTTATTTCTGCTGTAAACATGTTTATTCCTACTGTAAACATGTTTATTTCTGCTGTAAACGTGTTTATTCCTGCTTTAAACGTGTTTATTTCTGCTGTAAATGTGTTTACTCCTGCTGTAAACGTATTTATTTCTGCTGTAAATGTATTTATTCCTGCTGTAAACATGTTTATTTCTGCTGTAAACATGTTTATTTCTGATACAAACGTGTTTATTTCTGCTATAAACGTGTTTATTTCTGCTGTAAACGTGTTTATTTCTGCTGTAAACGTGTTTATTTCTGCTGTAAATGTGTTTATTTCTGCTGTAAACGTGTTTATTTCTGCTGTAAACGTGTTTATTTCTGCTGTAAACGTGTTTATTTCTGCTGTAAATGTGTTTTTTGTTTGTGCTGTAAACATGTTTACTCCTGTTGTAAACGTGTTTATTTCTGCTGTAAACGTGTTTATTTCTGCTGTAAACGTCTTTTTTCTGCTGTAAACCTGTTTACTCCTGTTGTAAACGTGTGTATTTCTGCTGTAAACGTGTTTATTTCTGCTGTAAACGTGTTTATTCCTGCTGTAAACGTGTTTATTCCTGCTGTAAACATGTTTATTTCTGCTGTACAAGTGTTTATTTCTGCGGTAAACATGTTTATT
The DNA here is from genome assembly GCF_933228915.1 of Telmatherina bonti. Taxonomy (NCBI): domain Eukaryota; kingdom Metazoa; phylum Chordata; class Actinopteri; order Atheriniformes; family Telmatherinidae; genus Telmatherina; species Telmatherina bonti. The sequence continues at coordinate 2,976,736 of NC_136615.1, forward strand.
TCTTCTGTGAATGTGTTTATTTCTGCTGTAAACATGTTTATTTCTGCTGTAAACGTGTTTATTTCTGCTGTAAACGTCTTTTTTTCTGCTGTAAACACGTTCATTCCTGCTGTAAACATGTTTTTTCTGCTGTAAACATGTTTATTTCTGCTGTAAATGTGTTTATTTCTGCTGTAAACGTGTTTATTTCTGCTGTAAATGTGTTTATTCCTGCTGTAAACATGTTTATTTCTGCTGTAAACATGTTTATTTCTGCTATAAACGTGTTTATTCCTGCTGTAAACGTGTTTATTTCTGCTGTAAACATGTTTACTTCTGCTGTAAACGTGTTTATTTCTGCTGTAAATGTGTTTATTTCTGCTGTAAACATGTTTATTTCTGCTGTAAACACGTTTATTTCTGCTGTAAACATGTCTATGTCTGCTGTAAACGTGTTTATTTCTGCTGTAAACGTGTTTACTCCTGCTGTAAACGTGTTTTTTCCTTCTGTAAACATGTTTATTTCTGCTGTGAACATGTTTATTTCTGCTGTAAATGTGTTTATTTCTGCTGTAAACGTGTTTATTTTTGCTGTAAACATGTTTATTCCTGCTGTAAACATGTTTATTTCTGCTGTAAACATGTTTTTTCCTGCTGTAAACATGTTTATTTCTGCTGTAAACGTGTTTATTTCTGCTGTAAACGTGTTTATTTCTGCTGTAAATGTGTTTACTCCTGCTGTAAACGTGTTTATTTCTGCTGTAAATGTATTTATTCCTGCTGTAAACATGTTTATTTCTGCTGTAAACATGTTTATTTCTGCTATAAAAGTGTTTATTTCTGCTGTAAACATGTTTATTTCTGCTGTAAACGTGTTTATTTCTGCTGTAAATGTGTTTATTTCTGCTGTACACGTGTTTATTTCTGCTGTAAACATGTTTATTTCTGCTGTAAACGTGTTTATTTCTGCTGTAAACGTCTTTTTTCTGCTGTAAATAGGTTTATTCCTGCTGTAAACAGGTTTATCTCTGCTGTAAACATGTTTATTTCTTCTGTAAACGTGTTTATTTCTGCTGTAAACGTGTTTACTCCTGCTGTAAACATGTTTACTCCTGCTGTAAACATGTTTATTTCTGCTGTAAACGTGTTTATTCCTGCTCTAAAGGTGGTTTTTCCTTCTGTAAACATGTTTATTTCTGCTGTGAACATGTTTATTTCGGCTGTAAACGTGTTTTTTCCTGCTGTAAACATGTTTATTTCTGCTGTAAACATGTTTATTTCTGCTGTAAATGTGTTTATTTCTGCTGTAAACATGTTTATTTCTGCTGTGAATATATTTATTTCTGCTGTAAGCGTGTTTATTTCTGCTGTAAACGTGTTAATTTCTGCTGTAAACATGTTTATTTCTGCTGTAAACGTCTTTTTTTCTGCTGTAAATGTATTTATTCCTGCTGTAAACATGTTTATTTCTGCTGTAAACGTGTTTATTTCTGCTGTAAACGTGTTAATTTCTGCTGTAAACGTGTTTATTCCTGATATAAACATGTTTATTTCCTCTGTAAATGTGTTTATTTCTGCTGTAAACATGTTTATTTCTGCTGTAAACGTGTTTATTTCTGCTGTAAACGTGTTAATTTCTGCTGTAAACATGTTTATTTCTGCTGTAAACGTCTTTTTTTCTGCTGTAAATGTATTTATTCCTGCTGTAAACATGTTTATTTCTGCTGTAAACATGTTTATTTCTGCTATAAACGTGTTTATACCTGCTGTAAACGTGTTTTTTCCTTCTGTAAACATGTTTATTTCTGCTGTAAACATGTTTATTTCTGATATAAAAGTGTTTATTTCTGCTGTAAACGTGTTTATTTCTGCTGTAAACGTGTTTATTTCTGCTGTAAACGTCTTTTTTTCTGCTGTAAACAGGTTCATTCCTGCTGTAAACATGTTTACTCCTGATTGAACCGTGTTTATTTCTGCTGTAAACGTGTTTATTTCTGCTGTAAACGTCTTAATTTCGGCTGTAAACATGTTTATTTCTGCTGTAAATGTGTTTATTTCTGCTGTACACGTGTTTATTTCTGCTGTAAACATGTTTATTTCTGCTGTAAACAGGTTTATTCCTGCTGTAAACAGGTTTATCTCTGCTGTAAAAGTGTTTATTTCTGCTGTAAATGTGTTTATTCCTGCTGTAAACATGTTTATTTCTGCTGTAAACGTGTTTACTCCTGCTGTAAACGTGTTTATTTCTGCTGTAAACATGTTTATTTCTGCTGTAAACGTGTTTACTCCTGCTGTAAACATGTTTACTCCTGATGGAACCGTGTTTATTTCTGCTATAAACTTGTTTATTTCTGCTGTAAACGTGTTTATTCCTGCTGTAAACATGTTTATTTCTGCTGTACAAGTGTTTATTTCTGCTGTAAACATGTTTATTTCTGCTGTAAACGTGTTTATTTCTGCTGTAAACGTCTTTTTTTCTGCTGTAAACAGGTTCATTCCTGCTGTAAACATGTTTTTTCTGCTGTAAACATGTTTATTTCTGCTGTAAATGTGTTTATTTCTGCTGTAAACGTGTTTATTTCTGCTGTAAATGTGTTTATTCCTGCTGTAAACATGTTTATTTCTGCTGTAAACATGTTTATTTCTGCTATAAACGTGTTTATTCCTGCTGTAAACGTGTTTATTTCTGCTGTAAACATGTTTACTTCTGCTGTAAACGTGTTTATTTCTGCTGTAAATGTGTTTATTTCTGCTGTAAACATGTTTATTTCTGCTGTAAACGTGTTTATTTCTGCTGTAAACATGTCTATGTCTGCTGTAAACGTGTTTATTTCTGCTGTAAACGTGTTTACTCCTGCTGTAAACGTGTTTTTTCCTTCTGTAAACATGTTTATTTCTGCTGTGAACATGTTTATTTCTGCTGTAAATGTGTTTATTTCTGCTGTAAACGTGTTTATTTTTGCTGTAAACATGTTTATTTCTGCTGTAAACATGTTTATTCCTGCTGTAAACATGTTTATTTCTGCTGTAAACGTGTTTATTCCTGCTTTAAACGTGTTTATTTCTGCTGTAAATGTGTTTACTCCTGCTGTAAACGTATTTATTTCTGCTGTAAATGTATTTATTCCTGCTGTAAACATGTTTATTTCTGCTGTAAACATGTTTATTTCTGATACAAACGTGTTTATTTCTGCTGTAAACGTGTTTATTTCTGCTGTAAACGTGTTTATTTCTGCTGTAAATGTGTTTATTTCTGCTGTACATGTGTTTATTTCTGCTGTACACGTGTTTATTTCTGCTGTAAACGTGTTTATTTCTGCTGTAAACGTGTTTTTTTCTGCTGTAAACGTGTTTATTTCTGCTGTAAATGTGTTTATTTGTGCTGTAAACATGTTTACTCCTGTTGTAAACGTGTTTATTTCTGCTGTAAACGTGTTTATTTCTGCTGTAAACGTCTTTTTTCTGCTGTAAACAGGTTTATTCCTGCTGTAAACATGTTTACTCCTTATGGAACTGTGTTTATTTCTGCTGTAAACGTGTTTATTTCTGCTGTAAACCTGTTTACTCCTGTTGTAAACGTGTGTATTTCTGCTGTAAACGTGTTTATTTCTGCTGTAAACGTGTTTATTCCTGCTGTAAACGTGTTTATTCCTGCTGTAAACATGTTTATTTCTGCTGTACAAGTGTTTATTTCTGCTGTAAACATGTTTATTTCTTCTGTGAATGTGTTTATTTCTGCTGTAAACATGTTTATTTCTGCTGTAAACGTGTTTATTTCTGCTGTAAACGTCTTTTTTTCTGCTGTAAACAGGTTCATTCCTGCTGTAAACATGTTTTTTCTGCTGTAAACATGTTTATTTCTGCTGTCAATGTGTTTATTTCTGCTGTAAACGTGTTTATTTCTGCTGTAAACATGTTTATTTCTGCTATAAACGTGTTTATTTCTGCTGTAAACATGTTTACTTCTGCTGTAAATGTGTTTATTTCTGCTGTAAATGTGTTTATTTCTGCTGTAAACATGTTTATTTCAGCTGTAAACACGTTTATTTCTGCTGTAAACATGTCTATGTCTGCTGTAAACATGTTTATTTCTGCTGTAAACATGTTTATTCCTGCTGTAAACGTGTTTATTTCTGCTGTAAATGTGTTTATTTCTGCTGTACACGTGTTTATTTCTGCTGTAAACATGTTTATTTCTGCTGTAAACGTGTTTATTTCTGCTGTAAACGTCTTTTTTCTGCTGTAAATAGGTTTATTCCTGCTGTAAACAGGTTTATCTCTGCTGTAAACATGTTTATTTCTGCTGTAAATGTGTTTATTCCTGCTGTAAACGTGTTTACTCCTGCTGTAAACATGTTTATTTCTGCTGTAAACGTGTTTATTTCTGCTGTAAATGTGTTTACTCCTGCTGTAAACATGTTTACTCCTGATGGAACCGTGTTTATTTCTGCTGTAAACGTGTTTATTCCTGCTCTAAACGTGGTTTTTCCTTCTGTAAACATGTTTATTTCTGCTGTAAACATGTTTATTTCTGCTGTAAACATGTTTATTTCTGCTGTAAATGTGTTTATTTCTGCTGTAAACATGTTTATTTCTGCTGTGAATATATTTATTTCTTCTGTAAACGTGTTTATTTCTGCTGTAAACGTGTTAATTTCTGCTGTAAACATGTTTATTTCTGCTGTAAACGTCTTTTTTTCTGCTGTAAATGTATTTATTCCTGCTGTAAACATGTTTATTTCTGCTGTAAACGTGGTTATTTCTGCTGTAAACGTGTTTATTTCTGCTGTAAACGTGTTAATTTCTGCTGTAAACGTGTTTATTCCTGATATAAACATGTTTATTTCCTCTGTAAATGTGTTTATTTCTGCTGTAAACATGTTTATTTCTGCTGTAAACGTGTTAATTTCTGCTGTAAACATGTTTATTTCTGCTGTAAACGTCTTTTTTTCTGCTGTAAATGTATTTATTCCTGCTGTAAACATGTTTATTTCTGCTGTAAACATGTTTATTTCTGCTATAAACGTGTTTATACCTGCTGTAAACATGTTTATTTCTGCTGTAAACGTGTTTATTTCTGCTGTAAATGTGTTTATTTCTGCTGTAAATGTGTTTACTCCTGCTGTAAACGTGTTTATTTCTGCTGTAAATGTATTTATTCCTGCTGTAAACATGTTTATTTCTGCTGTAAACATGTTTATTTCTGATATAAAAGTGTTTATTTCTGCTGTAAACGTGTTTATTTCTGCTGTAAACGTGTTTATTTCTGCTGTAAACGTCTTTTTTTCTGCTGTAAACAGGTTCATTCCTGCTGTAAACATGTTTACTCCTGATGGAACCGTGTTTATTTCTGCTGTAAACGTGTTTATTTCTGCTGTAAACGTGTTAATTTCTGCTGTAAACATGTTTATTTCTGCTGTAAATGTGTTTATTTCTGCTGTACACGTGTTTATTTCTGCTGTAAACATGTTTATTTCTGCTGTAAACGTGTTTATTTCTGCTGTAAACGTCTTTTTTCTGCTGTAAACAGGTATATTCCTGCTGTAAACAGGTTTATCTCTGCTGTAAACGTGTTTATTTCTGCTGTAAAAGTGTTTATTCCTGCTGTAAACATGTTTATTTCTGCTGTAAACGTGTTTACTCCTGCTGTAAACGTGTTTACTCCTGCTGTAAACATGTTTACTCCTGATGGAACCGTGTTTATTTCTGCTATAAACTTGTTTATTTCTGCTGTAAACGTGTTTATTCCTGCTGTGAACGTGTTTATTTCTGCTATAAATGTCTTTACTCCTGCTGTAAACGTATTTATTTCTGCTGTAAATGTATTTATTCCTGCTGTAAACATGTTTATTTCTGCTGTAAACATGTTTATTTCTGATACAAACGTGTTTATTTCTGCTGTAAACGTGTTTATTTCTGCTGTAAACGTGTTTATTTCTGCTGTAAATGCGTTTATTTCTGCTGTACATGTGTTTATTTCTGCTGTACACGTGTTTATTTCTGCTGTAAACGTGTTTATTTCTGCTGTAAACGTGGTTATTTCTGCTGTAAATGTGTTTATTCCTGCTGTAAACATGTTTACTCCTTATGGAACCGTGTTTATTTCTGCTGTAAACGTGTTTATTTCTGCTGTAAACCTGTTTACTCCTGTTGTAAACGTGTGTATTTCTGCTTTAAACGTGTTTATTTCTGCTGTAAACGTGTTTATTCCTGCTGTAAACGTGTTTATTTCTGCTGTAAACGTCTTTTTTCTGCTGTAAACAGGTTTATTCCTGCTGTAAACATGTTTACTCCTTATGGAACCGTGTTTATTTCTGCTGTAAACGTGTTTATTTCTGCTGTAAACCTGTTTACTCCTGTTGTAAACGTGTGTATTTCTGCTGTAAACGTGTTTATTTCTGCTGTAAACGTGTTTATTCCTACTGTAAACGTGTTTATTCCTGCTGTAAACATGTTTATTTCTGCTGTACAAGTGTTTATTTCTGCTGTAAACATGTTTATTTCTGCTGTAAACGTGTTTATTTCTGCTGTAAACGTCTTTTTTTCTGCTGTAAACAGGTTCATTCCTGCTGTAAACATGTTTTTTCTGCTGTAAACATGTTTATTTCTGCTGTAAATGTGTTTATTTCTGCTGTAAACGTGTTTATTTCTACTGTAAATGTGTTTATTCCTGCTGTAAACATGTTTATTTCTGCTATAAACGTGTTTATTCCTGCTGTAAACGTGTTTATTTCTGCTGTAAACATGTTTACTTCTGCTGTAAACGTGTTTATTTCTGCTGTAAATGTGTTTATTTCTGCTGTAAACATGTTTATTTCTGCTGTAAACACGTTTATTTCTGCTGTAAACATGTCTATGTCTGCTGTAAACGTGTTTATTTCTGCTGTAAACGTGTTTACTCCTGCTGTAAACGTGTTTTTTCCTTCTGTAAACATGTTTATTTCTGCTGTGAACATGTTTATTTCTGCTGTAAATGTGTTTATTTCTGCTGTAAACGTGTTTATTTTTGCTGTAAACATGTTTATTCCTGCTGTAAACATGTTTATTTCTACTGTAAACATGTTTATTTCTGCTGTAAACGTGTTTATTTCTGCTGTAAACGTGTTTATTTCTGCTGTAAATGTGTTTACTCCTGCTGTGAACGTGTTTATTTCTGCTGTAAATGTATTTATTTCTGCTGTAAACATGTTTATTTCTGCTGTAAACATGTTTATTTCTGCTATAAAAGTGTTTATTTCTGCTGTAAACATGTTTATTTCTGCTGTAAACGTGTTTATTTCTGCTGTAAATGTGTTTATTTCTGCTGTACACGTGTTTATTTCTGCTGTAAACATGTTTATTTCTGCTGTAAACGTGTTTATTTCTGCTGTAAACGTCTTTTTTCTGCTGTAAATAGGTTTATTCCTGCTGTAAACAGGTTTATCTCTGCTGTAAACGTGTTTATTTCTGCTGTAAATGTGTTTATTCCTGCTGTAAACGTGTTTACTCCTGCTGTAAACATGTTTATTTCTGCTGTAAACGTGTTTATTTCTACTGTAAACGTGTTTACTCCTGCTGTAAACATGTTTACTCCTGATGGAACCGTGTTTATTTCTGCTGTAAACGTGTTTATTCCTGCTCTAAACGTGGTTTTTCCTTCTGTAAACATGTTTATTTCTGCTGTGAACATGTTTATTTCGGCTGTAAACGTGTTTATTCCTGCTGTAAACATGTTTATTTCTGCTGTACAAGTGTTTATTTCTGCTGTAAACATGTTTATTTCTGCTGTAAACGTGTTTATTTCTGCTGTAAACGTCTTTTTTTCTGCTGTAAACAGGTTCATTCCTGCTGTAAACATGTTTTTTCTGCTGTAAACATGTTTATTTCTGCTGTCAATGTGTTTATTTCTGCTGTAAACGTGTTTATTTCTGCTGTAAATGTGTTTATTCCTGCTGTAAACATGTTTATTTCTGCTGTAAACGTGTTTATTTCTGCTATAAACGTGTTTATTCCTGCTGTAAACGTGTTTATTTCTGCTGTAAACATGTTTACTTCTGCTGTAAACGTGTTTATTTCTGCTGTAAATGTGTTTATTTCTGCTGTAAACATGTTTATTTCTGCTGTAAACACGTTTATTTCTGCTGTAAACATGTCTATGTCTGCTGTAAACGTGTTTATTTCTGCTGTAAACGTGTTTACTCCTGCTGTAAACGTGTTTTTTCCTTCTGTAAACATGTTTATTTCTGCTGTGAACATGTTTATTTCTGCTGTAAATGTGTTTATTTCTGCTGTAAACGTGTTTATTTCTGCTGTACACATGTTTATTTCTGCTGTAAACATGTTTATTTCTGCTGTAAATGTGTTTATTTCTGCTGTAGACATGTTTATTTCTGCTGTAAACATGTTTATTTCTGCTGTAAATGTGTTTATTTCTGCTGTAAACGTGGTTATTTCTGCTGTAAATGTGTTTATTTCTGCTGTAAACATGTTTACTCCTGTTGTAAACGTGTTTATTTCTGCTGTAAACGTGTTTATTTCTGCTGTAAACGTCTTTTTTCTGCTGTAAACAGGTTTATTCCTGCTGTAAACATGTTTACTCCTTATGGAACCGTGTTTATTTCTGCTGTAAACGTGTTTATTTCTGCTGTAAACCTGTTTACTCCTGTTGTAAACGTGTGTATTTCTGCTGTAAACGTGTTTATTTCTGCTGTAAACGTGTTTACTCCTGCTGTAAACGTGTTTATTCCTGCTGTAAACATGTTTACTCCTTATGGAACCGTGTTTATTTCTGCTGTAAACGTGTTTATTTCTGCTGTAAACCTGTTTACTCCTGTTGTAAACGTGTGTATTTCTGCTGTAAACGTGTTTATTTCTGCTGTAAACGTGTTTATTCCTGCTGTAAACGTGTTTATTCCTGCTGTAAACATGTTTACTCCTGTTGTAAACGTGTTTATTTCTGCTGTAAACGTGTTTATTTCTGCTGTAAACGTCTTTTTTCTGCTGTAAACATGTTTATTTCTGCTGTAAACGTGTTTATTTCTGCTGTAAACGTCTTTTTTTCTGCTGTAAACAGGTTCATTCCTGCTGTAAACATGTTTTTTCTGCTGTAAACATGTTTATTTCTGCTGTAAATGTGTTTATTTCTGCTGTAAACGTGTTTATTTCTACTGTAAATGTGTTTATTCCTGCTGTAAACATGTTTATTTCTGCTGTAAACATGTTTATTTCTGCTATAAACGTGTTTATTCCTGCTGTAAACGTGTTTATTTCTGCTGTAAACATGTTTACTTCTGCTGTAAACGTGTTTATTTCTGCTGTAAATGTGTTTATTTCTGCTGTAAACATGTTTATTTCTGCTGTAAACACGTTTATTTCTGCTGTAAACATGTCTATGTCTGCTGTAAACGTGTTTATTTCTGCTGTAAATGTGTTTATTCCTGCTGTAAACATGTTTATTTCTGCTGTAAACGTGTTTATTTCTGCTATAAACGTGTTTATTCCTGCTGTAAACGTGTTTATTTCTGCTGTAAACATGTTTACTTCTGCTGTAAACGTGTTTATTTCTGCTGTAAATGTGTTTATTTCTGCTGTAAACATGTTTATTTCTGCTGTAAACACGTTTATTTCTGCTGTAAACATGTCTATGTCTGCTGTAAACGTGTTTATTTCTGCTGTAAACGTGTTTACTCCTGCTGTAAACGTGTTTTTTCCTTCTGTAAACATGTTTATTTCTGCTGTGAACATGTTTATTTCTGCTGTAAATGTGTTTATTTCTGCTGTAAACGTGTTTATTTCTGCTGTACACATGTTTATTTCTGCTGTAAACATGTTTATTTCTGCTGTAAATGTGTTTATTTCTGCTGTAGACATGTTTATTTCTGCTGTAAACATGTTTATTTCTGCTGTAAATGTGTTTATTTCTGCTGTAAACGTGGTTATTTCTGCTGTAAATGTGTTTATTTCTGCTGTAAACATGTTTACTCCTGTTGTTAACGTGTTTATTTCTGCTGTAAACGTGTTTATTTCTGCTGTAAACGTCTTTTTTCTGCTGTAAACAGGTTTATTCCTGCTGTAAACATGTTTACTCCTTATGGAACCGTGTTTATTTCTGCTGTAAACGTGTTTATTTCTGCTGTAAACCTGTTTACTCCTGTTGTAAACGTGTGTATTTCTGCTGTAAACGTGTTTATTTCTGCTGTAAACGTGTTTATTCCTGCTGTAAACGTGTTTATTCCTGCTGTAAACATGTTTACTCCTTATGGAACCGTGTTTATTTCTGCTGTAAACGTGTTTATTTCTGCTGTAAACCTGTTTACTCCTGTTGTAAACGTGTGTATTTCTGCTGTAAACGTGTTTATTTCTGCTGTAAACGTGTTTATTCCTGCTGTAAACGTGTTTATTCCTGCTGTAAACATGTTTACTCCTGTTGTAAACGTGTTTATTTCTGCTGTAAACGTGTTTATTTCTGCTGTAAACGTCTTTTTTCTGCTGTAAACATGTTTATTTCTGCTGTAAACGTGTTTATTTCTGCTGTAAACGTCTTTTTTTCTGCTGTAAACAGGTTCATTCCTGCTGTAAACATGTTTTTTCTGCTGTAAACATGTTTATTTCTGCTGTAAATGTGTTTATTTCTGCTGTAAACGTGTTTATTTCTACTGTAAATGTGTTTATTCCTGCTGTAAACATGTTTATTTCTGCTGTAAACATGTTTATTTCTGCTATAAACGTGTTTATTCCTGCTGTAAACGTGTTTATTTCTGCTGTAAACATGTTTACTTCTGCTGTAAACGTGTTTATTTCTGCTGTAAATGTGTTTATTTCTGCTGTAAACATGTTTATTTCTGCTGTAAACACGTTTATTTCTGCTGTAAACATGTCTATTTCTGCTGTAAACGTGTTTATTTTTGCTGTAAACATGTTTATTCCTGCTGTAAACATGTTTATTTCTGCTGTAAACATGTTTATTTCTGCTGTAAACGTGTTTATTTTTGCTGTAAACGTGTTTATTTCTGCTGTAAATGTGTTTACTCCTGCTGTAAACGTGTTTATTTCTGCTGTAAATGTATTTATTTCTGCTGTAAACATGTTTATTTCTGCTGTAAACATGTTTATTTCTGCTATAAAAGTGTTTATTTCTGCTGTAAACATGTTTATTTCTGCTGTAAACGTGTTTATTTCTGCTGTAAATGTGTTTATTTCTGCTGTACACGTGTTTATTTCTGCTGTAAACATGTTTATTTCTGCTGTAAACGTGTTTATTTCTGCTGTAAACGTCTTTTTTCTGCTGTAAATAGGTTTATTCCTGCTGTAAACAGGTTTATCTCTGCTGTAAACGTGTTTATTTCTGCTGTAAATGTGTTTATTCCTGCTGTAAACGTGTTTACTCCTGCTGTAAACATGTTTATTTCTGCTGTAAACGTGTTTATTCCTGCTCTAAACGTGGTTTTTCCTTCTGTAAACATGTTTATTTCTGCTGTGAACATGTTTATTTCGGCTGTAAACGTGTTTTTTCCTGCTGTAAACATGTTTATTTCTGCTGTAAACATGTTTATTTCTGCTGTAAATGTGTTTATTTCTGCTGTAAACATGTTTATTTCTGCTGTGAATATATTTATTTCTGCTGTAAACGTGTTAATTTCTGCTGTAAACATGTTTATTTCTGCTGTAAACGTCTGTTTTTCTGCTGTAAATGTATTTATTCCTGCTGTAAACATCTTTATTTCTGCTGTAAACGTGGTTATTTCTGCTGTAAACATGTTTATTTCTGCTGTAAACGTGTTAATTTCTGCTGTAAACGTGTTTATTCCTGATATAAACATGTTTATTTCCTCGGTAAATGTGTTTATTTCTGCTGTAAACATGTTTATTTCTGCTGTAAACGTCTTAATTTCTGCTGTAAACATGTTTATTTCTGCTGTAAACGTCTTTTTTTCTGCTGTAAATGTATTTATTCTTGCTGTAAACATGTTTATTTCTGCTGTAAACATGTTTATTTCTGCTATAAACGTGTTTATACCTGCTGTAAACGTGTTTATTTCTGCTGTAAACATGTTTACTTCTGCTGTAAACGTGTTATTTTCTGCTGTAAATGTGTTTATTTCTGCTGTAAACATGTTTATTTCTGCTGTAAACACGTTTATTTCTGCTGTAAACATGTCTATGTCTGCTGTAAACGTGTTTATTTCTGCTGTAAACATGTTTACTCCTGCTGTAAACGTGTTTTTTCCTTCTGTAAACATGTTTATTTCTGCTGTGAACATGTTTATTTCGGCTGTAAACGTGTTTTTTCCTGCTGTAAACGTGTTTATTTCTGCTGTAAACATGTTTATTTCTGCTGTAAACGTGTTTATTTCTGCTGTAAACGTGTTTATTTCTGCTGTAAATGTGTTTACTCCTGCTGTAAACGTGTTTATTTCTGCTGTAAATGTATTTATTTCTGCTGTAAACATGTTTATTTCTGCTGTAAACATGTTTATTTCTGCTATAAAAGTGTTTATTTCTGCTGTAAACATGTTTATTTCTGCTGTAAACGTGTTTATTTCTGCTGTAAATGTGTTTATTTCTGCTGTACACGTGTTTATTTCTGCTGTAAACATGTTTATTTCTGCTGTAAACGTGTTTATTTCTGCTGTAAACGTCTTTTTTCTGCTGTAAATAATTTTATTCCTGCTGTAAACAGGTTTATCTCTGCTGTAAACGTGTTTATTTCTGCTGTAAATGTGTTTATTCCTGCTGTAAACGTGTTTACTCCTGCTGTAAACATGTTTATTTCTGCTGTAAACGTGTTTATTTCTACTGTAAACGTGTTTACTCCTGCTGTAAACATGTTTACTCCTGATGGAACCGTGTTTATTTCTGCTGTAAACGTGTTTATTCCTGCTCTAAACGTGGTTTTTCCTTCTGTAAACATGTTTATTTCTGCTGTGAACATGTTTATTTCGGCTGTAAACGTGTTTATTCCTGCTGTAAACATGTTTATTTCTGCTGTACAAGTGTTTATTTCTGCTGTAAACGTCTTTTTTTCTGCTGTAAACAGGTTCATTCCTGCTGTAAACATGGTTTTTCTGCTGTAAACATGTTTATTTCTGCTGTCAATGTGTTTATTTCTGCTGTAAACGTGTTTATTTCTGCTGTAAATGTGTTTATTCCTGCTGTAAACATGTTTATTTCTGCTGTAAACATGTTTATTTCTGCTATAAACGTGTTTATTCCTGCTGTAAACGTGTTTATTTCTGCTGTAAACATGTTTACTTCTGCTGTAAACGTGTTTATTTCTGCTGTAAATGTGTTTATTTCTGCTGTAAACATGTTTATTTCTGCTGTAAACACGTTTATTTCTGCTGTAAACATGTCTATGTCTGCTGTAAACGTGTTTATTTCTGCTGTAAACGTGTTTACTCCTGCTGTAAACGTGTTTTTTCCTTCTGTAAACATGTTTATTTCTGCTGTGAACATGTTTATTTCTGCTGTCAATGTGTTTATTTCTGCTGTAAACGTGTTTATTTCTGCTGTAAATGTGTTTATTCCTGCTGTAAACATGTTTATTTCTGCTGTAAACATGTTTATTTCTGCTATAAACGTGTTTATTCCTGCTGTAAACGTGTTTATTTCTGCTGTAAACATGTTTACTTCTGCTGTAAACGTGTTTATTTCTGCTGTAAATGTGTTTATTTCTGCTGTAAACATGTTTATTTCTGCTGTAAATGTGTTTATTTCTGCTGTAAACGTGGTTATTTCTGCTGTAAACGTGTTTACTCCTGCTGTAAACGTGTTTTTTCCTTCTGTAAACATGTTTATTTCTGCTGTAAACATGTTTATTTCTGCTATAAACGTGTTTTTTCCTGCTGTAAACGTGTTTATTTCTGCTGTAAACATGTTTATTTCTGCTGTAAACGTGTTTATTTCTGCTGTAAACGTGTTTATTTCTGCTGTAAATGTGTTTACTCCTGCTGTAAACGTGTTTATTTCTGCTGTAAATGTATTTATTTCTGCTGTAAACATGTTTATTTCTGCTGTAAACATGTTTATTTCTGCTATAAAAGTGTTTATTTCTGCTGTAAACATGTTTATTTCTGCTGTAAACGTGTTTATTTCTGCTGTAAATGTGTTTATTTCTGCTGTACACGTGTTTATTTCTGCTGTAAACATGTTTATTTCTGCTGTAAACGTGTTTATTTCTGCTGTAAACGTCTTTTTTCTGCTGTAAATAATTTTATTCCTGCTGTAAACAGGTTTATCTCTGCTGTAAATGTGTTTATTCCTGCTGTAAACGTGTTTACTCCTGCTGTAAACATGTTTATTTCTGCTGTAAACGTGTTTATTTCTACTGTAAACGTGTTTACTCCTGCTGTAAACATGTTTACTCCTGATGGAACCGTGTTTATTTCTGCTGTAAACGTGTTTATTCCTGCTCTAAACGTGGTTTTTCCTTCTGTAAACATGTTTATTTCTGCTGTGAACATGTTTATTTCGGCTGTAAACGTGTTTATTCCTGCTGTAAACATGTTTATTTCTGCTGTACAAGTGTTTATTTCTGCTGTAAACGTCTTTTTTTCTGCTGTAAACAGGTTCATTCCTGCTGTAAACATGGTTTTTCTGCTGTAAACATGTTTATTTCTGCTGTCAATGTGTTTATTTCTGCTGTAAACGTGTTTATTTCTGCTGTAAATGTGTTTATTCCTGCTGTAAACATGTTTATTTCTGCTGTAAACATGTTTATTTCTGCTATAAACGTGTTTATTCCTGCTGTAAACGTGTTTATTTCTGCTGTAAACATGTTTACTTCTGCTGTAAACGTGTTTATTTCTGCTGTAAATGTGTTTATTTCTGCTGTAAACATGTTTATTTCTGCTGTAAACACGTTTATTTCTGCTGTAAACATGTCTATGTCTGCTGTAAACGTGTTTATTTCTGCTGTAAACGTGTTTACTCCTGCTGTAAACGTGTTTTTTCCTTCTGTAAACATGTTTATTTCTGCTGTGAACATGTTTATTTCTGCTGTAAATGTGTTTATTTCTGCTGTAAACGTGTTTATTTCTGCTGTACACGTTTATTTCTGCTGTAAACATGTTTATTTCTGCTGTAAATGTGTTTATTTCTGCTGTAGACATGTTTATTTCTGCTGTAAACATGTTTATTTCTGCTGTAAATGTGTTTATTTCTGCTGTAAACGTGGTTATTTCTGCTGTAAACGTGTTTACTCCTGCTGTAAACGTGTTTTTTCCTTCTGTAAACATGTTTATTTCTGCTGTAAACATGTTTATTTCTGCTATAAACGTGTTTATTCCTGCTGTAAACGTGTTTATTTCTGCTGTAAACATGTTTACTTCTGCTGTAAACGTGTTTATTTCTGCTGTAAATGTGTTTATTTCTGCTGTAAACATGTTTATTTCTGCTGTAAACACGTTTATTTCTGCTGTAAACATGTCTATGTCTGCTGTAAACGTGTTTATTTCTGCTGTAAACGTGTTTACTCCTGCTGTAAACGTGTTTTTTCCTTCTGTAAACATGTTTATTTCTGCTGTGAACATGTTTATTTCTGCTGTAAATGTGTTTATTTCTGCTGTAAACGTGTTTATTTCTGCTGTACACATGTTTATTTCTGCTGTAAACATGTTTATTTCTGCTGTAAATGTGTTTATTTCTGCTGTAAACATGTTTATTTCTGCTGTGAACATGTTTATTTCTGCTGTAAATGTGTTTATTTCTGCTGTAAACGTGTTTATTTCTGCTGTACACATGTTTATTTCTGCTGTAAACATGTTTATTTCTGCTGTAAATGTGTTTATTTCTGCTGTAAACATGTTTATTTCGGCTGTAAACGTGTTTATTCCTGCTGTAAACATGTTTATTTCTGCTGTAAACATGTTTATTTCTGCTGTAAATGTGTTTATTTCTGCTGTAAACGTGGTTATTTCTGCTGTAAACGTGTTTACTCCTGCTGTAAACGTGTTTTTTCCTTCTGTAAACATGTTTATTTCTGCTGTGAACATGTTTATTTCTGCTGTAAATGTGTTTATTTCTGCTGTAAACGTGTTTATTTCTGCTGTACACATGTTTATTTCTGCTGTAAACATGTTTATTTCTGCTGTAAATGTGTTTATTTCTGCTGTAGACATGTTTATTTCTGCTGTAAACATGTTTATTTCTGCTGTAAATGTGTTTATTTCTGCTGTAAACGTGGTTATTTCTGCTGTAAATGTGTTTATTTCTGCTGTAAACATGTTTACTCCTGTTGTAAACGTGTTTATTTCTGCTGTAAACGTGTTTATTTCTGCTGTAAACGTCTTTTTTCTGCTGTAAACAGGTTTATTCCTGCTGTAAACATGTTTACTCCTTATGGAACCGTGTTTATTTCTGCTGTAAACGTGTTTATTTCTGCTGTAAACCTGTTTACTCCTGTTGTAAACGTGTGTATTTCTGCTGTAAACGTGTTTATTTCTGCTGTAAACGTGTTTATTCCTGCTGTAAACGTGTTTATTCCTGCTGTAAACATGTTTATTTCTGCTGTACAAGTGTTTATTTCTGCTGTAAACATGTTTATTTCTGCTGTAAACGTGTTTATTTCTGCTGTAAACGTCTTTTTTTCTGCTGTAAACAGGTTCATTCCTGCTGTAAACATGTTTTTTCTGCTGTAAACATGTTTATTTCTGCTGTAAATGTGTTTATTTCTGCTGTAAACGTGTTTATTTCTACTGTAAATGTGTTTATTCCTGCTGTAAACATGTTTATTTCTGCTGTAAACATGTTTATTTCTGCTATAAACGTGTTTATTCCTGCTGTAAACGTGTTTATTTCTGCTGTAAACATGTTTACTTCTGCTGTAAACGTGTTTATTTCTGCTGTAAATGTGTTTATTTCTGCTGTAAACATGTTTATTTCTGCTGTAAACACGTTTATTTCTGCTGTAAACATGTCTATGTCTGCTGTAAACGTGTTTATTTCTGCTGTAAACGTGTTTACTCCTGCTGTAAACGTGTTTTTTCCTTCTGTAAACATGTTTATTTCTGCTGTGAACATGTTTATTTCTGCTGTAAATGTGTTTATTTCTGCTGTAAACGTGTTTATTTTTGCTGTAAACATGTTTATTCCTGCTGTAAACATGTTTATTTCTGCTGTAAACATGTTTATTTCTGCTGTAAACGTGTTTATTTTTGCTGTAAACGTGTTTATTTCTGCTGTAAATGTGTTTACTCCTGCTGTAAACATGTTTACTTCTGCTGTAAACGTGTTTATTTCTGCTGTAAATGTGTTTATTTCTGCTGTAAACATGTTTATTTCTGCTGTAAACACGTTTATTTCTGCTGTAAACATGTCTATGTCTGCTGTAAACGTGTTTATTTCTGCTGTAAACGTGTTTACTCCTGCTGTAAACGTGTTTTTTCCTTCTGTAAACATGTTTATTTCTGCTGTGAACATGTTTATTTCTGCTGTAAATGTGTTTATTTCTGCTGTAAACGTGTTTATTTTTGCTGTAAACATGTTTATTCCTGCTGTAAACATGTTTATTTCTGCTGTAAACATGTTTATTTCTGCTGTAAACGTGTTTATTTTTGCTGTAAACGTGTTTATTTCTGCTGTAAATGTGTTTACTCCTGCTGTAAACGTGTTTATTTCTGCTGTAAATGTATTTATTTCTGCTGTAAACATGTTTATTTCTGCTGTAAACATGTTTATTTCTGCTATAAAAGTGTTTATTTCTGCTGTAAACATGTTTATTTCTGCTGTAAACGTGTTTATTTCTGCTGTAAATGTGTTTATTTCTGCTGTACACGTGTTTATTTCTGCTGTAAACATGTTTATTTCTGCTGTAAACGTGTTTATTTCTGCTGTAAACGTCTTTTTTCTGCTGTAAATAGGTTTATTCCTGCTGTAAACAGGTTTATCTCTGCTGTAAACGTGTTTATTTCTGCTGTAAATGTGTTTATTCCTGCTGTAAACGTGTTTACTCCTGCTGTAAACATGTTTATTTCTGCTGTAAACGTGTTTATTCCTGCTCTAAACGTGGTTTTTCCTTCTGTAAACATGTTTATTTCTGCTGTGAACATGTTTATTTCGGCTGTAAACGTGTTTTTTCCTGCTGTAAACATGTTTATTTCTGCTGTAAACATGTTTATTTCTGCTGTAAATGTGTTTATTTCTGCTGTAAACATGTTTATTTCTGCTGTGAATATATTTATTTCTGCTGTAAACGTGTTAATTTCTGCTGTAAACATGTTTATTTCTGCTGTAAACGTCTGTTTTTCTGCTGTAAATGTATTTATTCCTGCTGTAAACATCTTTATTTCTGCTGTAAACGTGGTTATTTCTGCTGTAAACATGTTTATTTCTGCTGTAAACGTGTTAATTTCTGCTGTAAACGTGTTTATTCCTGATATAAACATGTTTATTTCCTCGGTAAATGTGTTTATTTCTGCTGTAAACATGTTTATTTCTGCTGTAAACGTCTTAATTTCTGCTGTAAACATGTTTATTTCTGCTGTAAACGTCTTTTTTTCTGCTGTAAATGTATTTATTCTTGCTGTAAACATGTTTATTTCTGCTGTAAACATGTTTATTTCTGCTATAAACGTGTTTATACCTGCTGTAAACGTGTTTATTTCTGCTGTAAACATGTTTACTTCTGCTGTAAACGTGTTATTTTCTGCTGTAAATGTGTTTATTTCTGCTGTAAACATGTTTATTTCTGCTGTAAACACGTTTATTTCTGCTGTAAACATGTCTATGTCTGCTGTAAACGTGTTTATTTCTGCTGTAAACATGTTTACTCCTGCTGTAAACGTGTTTTTTCCTTCTGTAAACATGTTTATTTCTGCTGTGAACATGTTTATTTCGGCTGTAAACGTGTTTTTTCCTGCTGTAAACGTGTTTATTTCTGCTGTAAACATGTTTATTTCTGCTGTAAACGTGTTTATTTCTGCTGTAAACGTGTTTATTTCTGCTGTAAATGTGTTTACTCCTGCTGTAAACGTGTTTATTTCTGCTGTAAATGTATTTATTTCTGCTGTAAACATGTTTATTTCTGCTGTAAACGTGTTTATTTCTGCTGTACACGTGTTTATTTCTGCTGTAAACATGTTTATTTCTGCTGTAAACGTGTTTATTTCTGCTGTAAACGTCTTTTTTCTGCTGTAAATAATTTTATTCCTGCTGTAAACAGGTTTATCTCTGCTGTAAACGTGTTTATTTCTGCTGTAAATGTGTTTATTCCTGCTGTAAACGTGTTTACTCCTGCTGTAAACATGTTTATTTCTGCTGTAAACGTGTTTATTTCTACTGTAAACGTTTTTACTCCTGCTGTAAACATGTTTACTCCTGATGGAACCGTGTTTATTTCTGCTGTAAACGTGTTTATTCCTGCTCTAAACGTGGTTTTTCCTTCTGTAAACATGTTTATTTCTGCTGTGAACATGTTTATTTCGGCTGTAAACGTGTTTATTCCTGCTGTAAACATGTTTATTTCTGCTGTACAAGTGTTTATTTCTGCTGTAAACGTCTTTTTTTCTGCTGTAAACAGGTTCATTCCTGCTGTAAACATGGTTTTTCTGCTGTAAACATGTTTATTTCTGCTGTCAATGTGTTTATTTCTGCTGTAAACGTGTTTATTTCTGCTGTAAATGTGTTTATTCCTGCTGTAAACATGTTTATTTCTGCTGTAAACATGTTTATTTCTGCTATAAACGTGTTTATTCCTGCTGTAAACGTGTTTATTTCTGCTGTAAACATGTTTACTTCTGCTGTAAACGTGTTTATTTCTGCTGTAAATGTGTTTATTTCTGCTGTAAACATGTTTATTTCTGCTGTAAACACGTTTATTTCTGCTGTAAACATGTCTATGTCTGCTGTAAACGTGTTTATTTCTGCTGTAAACGTGTTTACTCCTGCTGTAAACGTGTTTTTTCCTTCTGTAAACATGTTTATTTCTGCTGTGAACATGTTTATTTCTGCTGTAAATGTGTTTATTTCTGCTGTAAACGTGTTTATTTCTGCTGTACACGTTTATTTCTGCTGTAAACATGTTTATTTCTGCTGTAAATGTGTTTATTTCTGCTGTAGACATGTTTATTTCTGCTGTAAACATGTTTATTTCTGCTGTAAATGTGTTTATTTCTGCTGTAAACGTGGTTATTTCTGCTGTAAACGTGTTTACTCCTGCTGTAAACGTGTTTTTTCCTTCTGTAAACATGTTTATTTCTGCTGTAAACATGTTTATTTCTGCTATAAACGTGTTTATTCCTGCTGTAAACGTGTTTATTTCTGCTGTAAACATGTTTACTTCTGCTGTAAACGTGTTTATTTCTGCTGTAAATGTGTTTATTTCTGCTGTAAACATGTTTATTTCTGCTGTAAACACGTTTATTTCTGCTGTAAACATGTCTATGTCTGCTGTAAACGTGTTTATTTCTGCTGTAAACGTGTTTACTCCTGCTGTAAACGTGTTTTTTCCTTCTGTAAACATGTTTATTTCTGCTGTGAACATGTTTATTTCTGCTGTAAATGTGTTTATTTCTGCTGTAAACGTGTTTATTTCTGCTGTACACATGTTTATTTCTGCTGTAAACATGTTTATTTCTGCTGTAAATGTGTTTATTTCTGCTGTAGACATGTTTATTTCTGCTGTAAACATGTTTATTTCTGCTGTAAATGTGTTTATTTCTGCTGTAAACGTGGTTATTTCTGCTGTAAACGTGTTTACTCCTGCTGTAAACGTGTTTTTTCCTTCTGTAAACATGTTTATTTCTGCTGTGAACATGTTTATTTCTGCTGTAAATGTGTTTATTTCTGCTGTAAACGTGTTTATTTCTGCTGTACACATGTTTATTTCTGCTGTAAACATGTTTATTTCTGCTGTAAATGTGTTTATTTCTGCTGTAAACATGTTTATTTCTGCTGTAAACGTGTTTATTTCTGCTGTAAACGTGTTTATTTCTGCTGTAAATGTGTTTACTCCTGCTGTAAACGTGTTTATTTCTGCTGTAAATGTATTTATTTCTGCTGTAAACATGTTTATTTCTGCTGTAAACGTGTTTATTTCTGCTGTACACGTGTTTATTTCTGCTGTAAACATGTTTATTTCTGCTGTAAACGTGTTTATTTCTGCTGTAAACGTCTTTTTTCTGCTGTAAATAATTTTATTCCTGCTGTAAACAGGTTTATCTCTGCTGTAAACGTGTTTATTTCTGCTGTAAATGTGTTTATTCCTGCTGTAAACGTGTTTACTCCTGCTGTAAACATGTTTATTTCTGCTGTAAACGTGTTTATTTCTACTGTAAACGTTTTTACTCCTGCTGTAAACATGTTTACTCCTGATGGAACCGTGTTTATTTCTGCTGTAAACGTGTTTATTCCTGCTCTAAACGTGGTTTTTCCTTCTGTAAACATGTTTATTTCTGCTGTGAACATGTTTATTTCGGCTGTAAACGTGTTTATTCCTGCTGTAAACATGTTTATTTCTGCTGTACAAGTGTTTATTTCTGCTGTAAACGTCTTTTTTTCTGCTGTAAACAGGTTCATTCCTGCTGTAAACATGGTTTTTCTGCTGTAAACATGTTTATTTCTGCTGTCAATGTGTTTATTTCTGCTGTAAACGTGTTTATTTCTGCTGTAAATGTGTTTATTCCTGCTGTAAACATGTTTATTTCTGCTGTAAACATGTTTATTTCTGCTATAAACGTGTTTATTCCTGCTGTAAACGTGTTTATTTCTGCTGTAAACATGTTTACTTCTGCTGTAAACGTGTTTATTTCTGCTGTAAATGTGTTTATTTCTGCTGTAAACATGTTTATTTCTGCTGTAAACACGTTTATTTCTGCTGTAAACATGTCTATGTCTGCTGTAAACGTGTTTATTTCTGCTGTAAACGTGTTTACTCCTGCTGTAAACGTGTTTTTTCCTTCTGTAAACATGTTTATTTCTGCTGTGAACATGTTTATTTCTGCTGTAAATGTGTTTATTTCTGCTGTAAACGTGTTTATTTCTGCTGTACACGTTTATTTCTGCTGTAAACATGTTTATTTCTGCTGTAAATGTGTTTATTTCTGCTGTAGACATGTTTATTTCTGCTGTAAACATGTTTATTTCTGCTGTAAATGTGTTTATTTCTGCTGTAAACGTGGTTATTTCTGCTGTAAACGTGTTTACTCCTGCTGTAAACGTGTTTTTTCCTTCTGTAAACATGTTTATTTCTGCTGTAAACATGTTTATTTCTGCTATAAACGTGTTTATTCCTGCTGTAAACGTGTTTATTTCTGCTGTAAACATGTTTACTTCTGCTGTAAACGTGTTTATTTCTGCTGTAAATGTGTTTATTTCTGCTGTAAACATGTTTATTTCTGCTGTAAACACGTTTATTTCTGCTGTAAACATGTCTATGTCTGCTGTAAACGTGTTTATTTCTGCTGTAAACGTGTTTACTCCTGCTGTAAACGTGTTTTTTCCTTCTGTAAACATGTTTATTTCTGCTGTGAACATGTTTATTTCTGCTGTAAATGTGTTTATTTCTGCTGTAAACGTGTTTATTTCTGCTGTACACATGTTTATTTCTGCTGTAAACATGTTTATTTCTGCTGTAAATGTGTTTATTTCTGCTGTAGACATGTTTATTTCTGCTGTAAACATGTTTATTTCTGCTGTAAATGTGTTTATTTCTGCTGTAAACGTGGTTATTTCTGCTGTAAACGTGTTT
The DNA here is from genome assembly GCF_933228915.1 of Telmatherina bonti. NCBI lineage: Eukaryota > Metazoa > Chordata > Actinopteri > Atheriniformes > Telmatherinidae > Telmatherina > Telmatherina bonti. The sequence continues at coordinate 2,999,378 of NC_136615.1, forward strand.
ACTCCTGCTGTAAACGTGTTTTTTCCTTCTGTAAACATGTTTATTTCTGCTGTGAACATGTTTATTTCTGCTGTAAATGTGTTTATTTCTGCTGTAAACGTGTTTATTTCTGCTGTACACATGTTTATTTCTGCTGTAAACATGTTTATTTCTGCTGTAAATGTGTTTATTTCTGCTGTAGACATGTTTATTTCTGCTGTAAACATGTTTATTTCTGCTGTAAATGTGTTTATTTCTGCTGTAAACGTGGTTATTTCTGCTGTAAATGTGTTTATTTCTGCTGTAAACATGTTTACTCCTGTTGTAAACGTGTTTATTTCTGCTGTAAACGTGTTTATTTCTGCTGTAAACGTCTTTTTTCTGCTGTAAACAGGTTTATTCCTGCTGTAAACATGTTTACTCCTTATGGAACCGTGTTTATTTCTGCTGTAAACGTGTTTATTTCTGCTGTAAACCTGTTTACTCCTGTTGTAAACGTGTGTATTTCTGCTGTAAACGTGTTTATTTCTGCTGTAAACGTGTTTATTCCTGCTGTAAACGTGTTTATTCCTGCTGTAAACATGTTTATTTCTGCTGTACAAGTGTTTATTTCTGCTGTAAACATGTTTATTTCTGCTGTAAACGTGTTTATTTCTGCTGTAAACGTCTTTTTTTCTGCTGTAAACAGGTTCATTCCTGCTGTAAACATGTTTTTTCTGCTGTAAACATGTTTATTTCTGCTGTAAATGTGTTTATTTCTGCTGTAAACGTGTTTATTTCTACTGTAAATGTGTTTATTCCTGCTGTAAACATGTTTATTTCTGCTGTAAACATGTTTATTTCTGCTATAAACGTGTTTATTCCTGCTGTAAACGTGTTTATTTCTGCTGTAAACATGTTTACTTCTGCTGTAAACGTGTTTATTTCTGCTGTAAATGTGTTTATTTCTGCTGTAAACATGTTTATTTCTGCTGTAAACACGTTTATTTCTGCTGTAAACATGTCTATGTCTGCTGTAAACGTGTTTATTTCTGCTGTAAACGTGTTTACTCCTGCTGTAAACGTGTTTTTTCCTTCTGTAAACATGTTTATTTCTGCTGTGAACATGTTTATTTCTGCTGTAAATGTGTTTATTTCTGCTGTAAACGTGTTTATTTTTGCTGTAAACATGTTTATTCCTGCTGTAAACATGTTTATTTCTGCTTTAAACATGTTTATTTCTGCTGTAAACGTGTTTATTTTTGCTGTAAACGTGTTTATTTCTGCTGTAAATGTGTTTACTCCTGCTGTAAACGTGTTTATTTCTGCTGTAAATGTATTTATTTCTGCTGTAAACATGTTTATTTCTGCTGTAAACATGTTTATTTCTGCTATAAAAGTGTTTATTTCTGCTGTAAACATGTTTATTTCTGCTGTAAACGTGTTTATTTCTGCTGTAAATGTGTTTATTTCTGCTGTACACGTGTTTATTTCTGCTGTAAACATGTTTATTTCTGCTGTAAACGTGTTTATTTCTGCTGTAAACGTCTTTTTTCTGCTGTAAATAGGTTTATTCCTGCTGTAAACAGGTTTATCTCTGCTGTAAACGTGTTTATTTCTGCTGTAAATGTGTTTATTCCTGCTGTAAACGTGTTTACTCCTGCTGTAAACATGTTTATTTCTGCTGTAAACGTGTTTATTTCTACTGTAAACGTGTTTACTCCTGCTGTGAACATGTTTACTCCTGATGGAACCGTGTTTATTTCTGCTGTAAACGTGTTTATTCCTGCTCTAAACGTGGTTTTTCCTTCTGTAAACATGTTTATTTCTGCTGTGAACATGTTTATTTCGGCTGTAAACGTGTTTTTTCCTGCTGTACAAGTGTTTATTTCTGCTGTAAACATGTTTATTTCTGCTGTAAACGTGTTTATTTCTGCTGTAAACGTCTTTTTTTCTGCTGTAAACAGGTTCATTCCTGCTGTAAACATGTTTTTTCTGCTGTAAACATTTTTATTTCTGCTGTCAATGTGTTTATTTCTGCTGTAAACGTGTTTATTTCTGCTGTAAATGTGTTTATTCCTGCTGTAAACATGTTTATTTCTGCTGTAAACATGTTTATTTCTGCTATAAACGTGTTTATTCCTGCTGTAAACGTGTTTATTTCTGCTGTAAACATGTTTACTTCTGCTGTAAACGTGTTTATTTCTGCTGTAAATGTGTTTATTTCTGCTGTAAACATGTTTATTTCTGCTGTAAACACGTTTATTTCTGCTGTAAACATGTCTGTCTGCTGTAAACGTGTTTATTTCTGCTGTAAACGTGTTTACTCCTGCTGTAAACGTGTTTTTTCCTTCTGTAAACATGTTTATTTCTGCTGTGAACATGTTTATTTCTGCTGTAAATGTGTTTATTTCTGCTGTAAACGTGTTTATTTCTGCTGTACACATGTTTATTTCTGCTGTAAACATGTTTATTTCTGCTGTAAATGTGTTTATTTCTGCTGTAGACATGTTTATTTCTGCTGTAAACATGTTTATTTCTGCTGTAAATGTGTTTATTTCTGCTGTAAACGTGGTTATTTCTGCTGTAAACGTGTTTACTCCTGCTGTAAACGTGTTTTTTCCTTCTGTAAACATGTTTATTTCTGCTGTAAACATGTTTATTTCTGCTATAAACGTGTTTATTCCTGCTGTAAACGTGTTTATTTCTGCTGTAAACATGTTTACTTCTGCTGTAAACGTGTTTATTTCTGCTGTAAATGTGTTTATTTCTGCTGTAAACATGTTTATTTCTGCTGTAAACACGTTTATTTCTGCTGTAAACATGTCTATGTCTGCTGTAAACGTGTTTATTTCTGCTGTAAACGTGTTTACTCCTGCTGTAAACGTGTTTTTTCCTTCTGTAAACATGTTTATTTCTGCTGTGAACATGTTTATTTCTGCTGTAAATGTGTTTATTTCTGCTGTAAACGTGTTTATTTCTGCTGTACACATGTTTATTTCTGCTGTAAACATGTTTATTTCTGCTGTAAATGTGTTTATTTCTGCTGTAGACATGTTTATTTCTGCTGTAAACATGTTTATTTCTGCTGTAAATGTGTTTATTTCTGCTGTAAACGTGGTTATTTCTGCTGTAAACGTGTTTACTCCTGCTGTAAACGTGTTTTTTCCTTCTGTAAACATGTTTATTTCTGCTGTAAACATGTTTATTTCTGCTGTAAATGTGTTTATTTCTGCTGTAAACGTGGTTATTTCTGCTGTAAATGTGTTTATTTCTGCTGTAAACATGTTTACTCCTGTTGTAAACGTGTTTATTTCTGCTGTAAACGTGTTTATTTCTGCTGTAAACGTCTTTTTTCTGCTGTAAACAGGTTTATTCCTGCTGTAAACATGTTTACTCCTTATGGAACCGTGTTTATTTCTGCTGTAAACGTGTTTATTTCTGCTGTAAACCTGTTTACTCCTGTTGTAAACGTGTGTATTTCTGCTGTAAACGTGTTTATTTCTGCTGTAAACGTGTTTATTCCTGCTGTAAACGTGTTTATTCCTGCTGTAAACATGTTTATTTCTGCTGTACAAGTGTTTATTTCTGCTGTAAACATGTTTATTTCTGCTGTAAACGTGTTTATTTCTGCTGTAAACGTCTTTTTTTCTGCTGTAAACAGGTTCATTCCTGCTGTAAACATGTTTTTTCTGCTGTAAACATGTTTATTTCTGCTGTAAATGTGTTTATTTCTGCTGTAAACGTGTTTATTTCTACTGTAAATGTGTTTATTCCTGCTGTAAACATGTTTATTTCTGCTGTAAACATGTTTATTTCTGCTATAAACGTGTTTATTCCTGCTGTAAACGTGTTTATTTCTGCTGTAAACATGTTTACTTCTGCTGTAAACGTGTTTATTTCTGCTGTAAATGTGTTTATTTCTGCTGTAAACATGTTTATTTCTGCTGTAAACACGTTTATTTCTGCTGTAAACATGTCTATGTCTGCTGTAAACGTGTTTATTTCTGCTGTAAACGTGTTTACTCCTGCTGTAAACGTGTTTTTTCCTTCTGTAAACATGTTTATTTCTGCTGTGAACATGTTTATTTCTGCTGTAAATGTGTTTATTTCTGCTGTAAACGTGTTTATTTTTGCTGTAAACATGTTTATTCCTGCTGTAAACATGTTTATTTCTGCTGTAAACATGTTTATTTCTGCTGTAAACGTGTTTATTTTTGCTGTAAACGTGTTTATTTCTGCTGTAAATGTGTTTACTCCTGCTGTAAACGTGTTTATTTCTGCTGTAAATGTATTTATTTCTGCTGTAAACATGTTTATTTCGGCTGTAAACATGTTTATTTCTGCTATAAAAGTGTTTATTTCTGCTGTAAACATGTTTATTTCTGCTGTAAACGTGTTTATTTCTGCTGTAAACATGTTTATTTCTGCTGTAAACGTGTTTATTTCTACTGTAAACGTGTTTACTCCTGCTGTGAACATGTTTACTCCTGATGGAACCGTGTTTATTTCTGCTGTAAACGTGTTTATTCCTGCTCTAAACGTGGTTTTTCCTTCTGTAAACATGTTTATTTCTGCTGTGAACATGTTTATTTCGGCTGTAAACGTGTTTTTTCCTGCTGTAAACATGTTTATTTCTGCTGTAAACATGTTTATTTCTGCTGTAAATGTGTTTATTTCTGCTGTAAACATGTTTATTTCTGCTGTGAATATATTTATTTCTGCTGTAAACGTGTTAATTTCTGCTGTAAACATGTTTATTTCTGCTGTAAACGTCTGTTTTTCTGCTGTAAATGTATTTATTCCTGCTGTAAACATCTTTATTTCTGCTGTAAACGTGGTTATTTCTGCTGTAAACATGTTTATTTCTGCTGTAAACGTGTTAATTTCTGCTGTAAACGTGTTTATTCCTGATATAAACATGTTTATTTCCTCGGTAAATGTGTTTATTTCTGCTGTAAACATGTTTATTTCTGCTGTAAACGTCTTAATTTCTGCTGTAAACATGTTTATTTCTGCTGTAAACGTCTTTTTTTCTGCTGTAAATGTATTTATTCTTGCTGTAAACATGTTTATTTCTGCTGTAAACATGTTTATTTCTGCTATAAACGTGTTTATACCTGCTGTAAACGTGTTTATTTCTGCTGTAAACATGTTTACTTCTGCTGTAAACGTGTTATTTTCTGCTGTAAATGTGTTTATTTCTGCTGTAAACATGTTTATTTCTGCTGTAAACACGTTTATTTCTGCTGTAAACATGTCTATGTCTGCTGTAAACGTGTTTATTTCTGCTGTAAACATGTTTACTCCTGCTGTAAACGTGTTTTTTCCTTCTGTAAACATGTTTATTTCTGCTGTGAACATGTTTATTTCGGCTGTAAACGTGTTTTTTCCTGCTGTAAACGTGTTTATTTCTGCTGTAAATGTGTTTATTCCTGCTGTAAACGTGTTTTCTCCTGCTGTAAACATGTTTATTTCTGCTGTAAACGTGTTTATTTCTGCTGTAAACGTGTTTATTTCTGCTCTAAACATGTTTACTTCTGCTGTAAACGTGTTTATTTCTGCTGTAAATGTGTTTATTTCTGCTGTAAACATGTTTATTTCTGCTGTAAACACGTTTATTTCTGCTGTAAACATGTCTATGTCTGCTGTAAACGTGTTTATTTCTGCTGTAAACGTGTTTACTCCTGCTGTAAACGTGTTTTTTCCTTCTGTAAACATGTTTATTTCTGCTGTGAACATGTTTATTTCTGCTGTAAATGTGTTTATTTCTGCTGTAAACGAGTTTATTTTTGCTGTAAACATGTTTATTCCTGCTGTAAACGTGTTTATTTCTGCTGTAAATGTGTTTATTTCTGCTGTAAACGTGTTTATTTCTGCTGTAAACATGTTTACTCCTGATGGAACCGTGTTTATTTCTGCTGTAAACGTGTTTATTCCTGCTCTAAACGTGGTTTTTCCTTCTGAAAACATGTTTATTTCTGCTGTGAACATGTTTATTTCGGCTGTAAACGTGTTTTTTCCTGCTGTAAACATGTTTATTTCTGCTGTAAACATGTTTATTTCTGCTGTAAATGTGTTTATTTCTGCTGTAAACATGTTTATTTCTGCTGTGAATATATTTATTTCTGCTGTAAACGTGTTTATTTCTGCTGTAAACGTGTTAATTTCTGCTGTAAACATGTTTATTTCTGCTGTAAACGTCTTTTTTTCTGCTGTAAATGTATTTATTCCTGCTGTAAACATGTTTATTTCTGCTGTAAACGTGGTTATTTCTGCTGTAAACGTGTTTATTTCTGCTGTAAACGTGTTAATTTCTGCTGTAAACGTGTTTATTCCTGATATAAACATGTTTATTTCCTCTGTAAATGTGTTTATTTCTGCTGTAAACATGTTTATTTCTGCTGTAAACGTGTTAATTTCTGCTGTAAACATGTTTATTTCTGCTGTAAACGTCTTTTTTTCTGCTGTAAATGTATTTATTCCTGCTGTAAACATGTTTATTTCTGCTGTAAACATGTTTACTTCTGCTGTAAACGTGTTTATTTCTGCTGTAAATGTGTTTATTTCTGCTGTAAACATGTTTATTTCTGCTGTAAACACGTTTATTTCTGCTGTAAACATGTCTATGTCTGCTGTAAACGTGTTTATTTCTGCTGTAAACATGTTTACTCCTGCTGTAAACGTGTTTTTTCCTTCTGTAAACATGTTTATTTCTGCTGTGAACATGTTTATTTCGGCTGTAAACGTGTTTTTTCCTGCTGTAAACATGTTTATTTCTGCTGTAAACATGTTTATTTCTGCTGTAAATGTGTTTATTTCTGCTGTAAACGTGTTTATTTTTGCTGTAAACACGTTTATTTCTGCTGTAAACATGTCTATGTCTGCTGTAAACATGTTTATTCCTGCTGTAAACATGTTTATTTCTGCTGTAAACGTGTTTATTTCTGCTGTAAACGTGTTTATTTCTGCTGTAAATGTGTTTACTCCTGCTGTAAACGTGTTTATTTCTGCTGTAAATGTATTTATTCCTGCTGTAAACATGTTTATTTCTGCTGTAAACATGTTTATTTCTGCTATAAAAGTGTTTATTTCTGCTGTAAACATGTTTATTTCTGCTGTAAACATGTTTATTTTTGCTGTAAACATGTTTATTCCTGCTGTAAACATGTTTATTTCTGCTGTAAACATGTTTATTCCTGCTGTAAACATGTTTATTTCTGCTGTAAACATGTTTATTTCTGCTGTAAACGTGTTTATTTTTGCTGTAAACATGTTTATTCCTGCTGTAAACATGTTTATTTCTGCTGTAAACATGTTTATTCCTGCTGTAAACATGTTTATTTCTGCTGTAAACGTGTTTATTTCTGCTGTAAACGTGTTTATTTCTGCTGTAAATGTGTTTACTCCTGCTGTAAACGTGTTTATTTCTGCTGTAAATGTATTTATTCCTGCTGTAAACATGTTTATTTCTGCTGTAAACATGTTTATTTCTGCTATAAAAGTGTTTATTTCTGCTGTAAACATGTTTATTTCTGCTGTAAACGTGTTTATTTCTGCTGTAAATGTGTTTATTTCTGCTGTACACGTGTTTATTTCTGCTGTAAACATGTTTATTTCTGCTGTAAACGTGTTTATTTCTGCTGTAAACGTCTTTTTTCTGCTGTAAACAGGTTTATTCCTGCTGTAAACAGGTTTATCTCTGCTGTAAACGTGTTTACTCCTGCTGTAAACATGTTTACTCCTGATGGAACCGTGTTTATTTCTGCTGTAAACGTGTTTATTCCTGCTCTAAACATGTTTATTTCTGCTGTAAACATGTTTATTTCTGCTGTACACATGTTTATTTCTGCTGTAAACATGTTTATTTCTGCTGTAAATGTGTTTATTTCTGCTGTAAACGTGTTTATTTCTGCTGTAAATGTGTTTACTCCTGCTGTAAACGTGTTTATTTCTGCTGTAAATGTATTTATTCCTGCTCTAAACATGTTTATTTCTGCTGTAAACATGTTTATTTCTGCTATAAAAGTGTTTATTTCTGCTGTAAACATGTTTATTTCTGCTGTAAACGTGTTTATTTCTGCTGTAAACGTGTTTATTTCTGCTGTAAACGTCTTTTTTTCTGCTGTAAACAGGTTCATTCCTGCTGTAAACATGTTTACTCCTGATGGAACAGTGTTTATTTCTGCTGTAAACGTGTTTATTTCTGCTGTAAACGTGTTAATTTCTGCTGTAAACATGTTTATTTCTGCTGTAAATGTGTTTATTTCTGCTGTACACGTGTTTATTTCTGCTGTAAACATGTTTATTTCTGCTGTAAACGTGTTTATTTCTGCTGTAAACGTCTTTTTTCTGCTGTAAACAGGTTTATTCCTGCTGTAAACAGGTTTATCTCTGCTGTAAACGTGTTTATTTCTGCTGTAAATGTGTTTATTCCTGCTGTAAACTTGTTTATTTCTGCTGTAAACGTGTTTATTCCTGCTGTAAACGTGTTTATTTCTGCTGTAAACATGTTTATTTCTGCTATAAAAGTGTTTATTTCTGCTGTAAACATGTTTATTTCTGCTGTAAACGTGTTTATTTCTGCTGTAAATGTGTTTATTTCTGCTGTACACGTGTTTATTTCTGCTGTAAACATGTTTATTTCTGCTGTAAACGTGTTTATTTCTGCTGTAAACGTCTTTTTTCTGCTGTAAACAGGTTTATTCCTGCTGTAAACAGGTTTATCTCTGCTGTAAACGTGTTTACTCCTGCTGTAAACATGTTTACTCCTGATGGAACCGTGTTTATTTCTGCTGTAAACGTGTTTATTCCTGCTCTAAACATGTTTATTTCTGCTGTAAACATGTTTATTTCTGCTGTACACATGTTTATTTCTGCTGTAAACATGTTTATTTCTGCTGTAAATGTGTTTATTTCTGCTGTAAACGTGTTTATTTCTGCTGTAAATGTGTTTACTCCTGCTGTAAACGTGTTTATTTCTGCTGTAAATGTATTTATTCCTGCTCTAAACATGTTTATTTCTGCTGTAAACATGTTTATTTCTGCTATAAAAGTGTTTATTTCTGCTGTAAACATGTTTATTTCTGCTGTAAACGTGTTTATTTCTGCTGTAAACGTGTTTATTTCTGCTGTAAACGTCTTTTTTTCTGCTGTAAACAGGTTCATTCCTGCTGTAAACATGTTTACTCCTGATGGAACAGTGTTTATTTCTGCTGTAAACGTGTTTATTTCTGCTGTAAACGTGTTAATTTCTGCTGTAAACATGTTTATTTCTGCTGTAAATGTGTTTATTTCTGCTGTACACGTGTTTATTTCTGCTGTAAACATGTTTATTTCTGCTGTAAACGTGTTTATTTCTGCTGTAAACGTCTTTTTTCTGCTGTAAACAGGTTTATTCCTGCTGTAAACAGGTTTATCTCTGCTGTAAACGTGTTTATTTCTGCTGTAAATGTGTTTATTCCTGCTGTAAACTTGTTTATTTCTGCTGTAAACGTGTTTATTCCTGCTGTAAACGTGTTTATTTCTGCTGTAAATGTGTTTACTCCTGCTGTAAACGTATTTATTTCTGCTGTAAATGTATTTATTCCTGCTGTAAACATGTTTATTTCTGCTGTAAACATGTTTATTTCTGATACAAACGTGTTTATTTCTGCTGTAAACGTGTTTATTTCTGCTGTAAACGTGTTTATTTCTGCTGTAAATGTGTTTATTTCTGCTGTACATGTGTTTATTTCTGCTGTACACGTGTTTATTTCTGCTGTAAACGTGTTTATTTCTGCTGTAAACGTGTTTATTTCTGCTGTAAACGTCTTTTTTCTGCTGTAAACAGGTTTATTCCTGCTGTAAACATGTTTACTCCTTATGGAACCGTGTTTATTTCTGCTGTAAACGTGTTTATTTCTGCTGTAAACCTGTTTACTCCTGTTGTAAACGTGTTTATTTCTGCTGTAAACGTGTTTATTTCTGCTGTAAACGTGTTTATTTCTGCTGTAAACGTGTTTATTCCTGCTGTAAACGTGTTTATTCCTGCTGTACAAGTGTTTATTTCTGCTGTAAACATGTTTATTTCTTCTGTGAATGTGTTTATTTCTGCTGTAAACATGTTTATTTCTGCTGTAAACGTGTTTATTTCTGCTGTAAACGTCTTTTTTTCTGCTGTAAACAGGTTCATTCCTGCTGTAAACATGTTTTTTCTGCTGTAAACATGTTTATTTCTGCTGTAAATGTGTTTATTTCTGCTGTAAACGTGTTTATTTCTGCTGTAAATGTGTTTATTCCTGCTGTAAACATGTTTATTTCTGCTGTAAACATGTTTATTTCTGCTATAAAAGTGTTTATTCCTGCTGTAAACGTGTTTATTTCTGCTGTAAACATGTTTACTTCTGCTGTAAACGTGTTTATTTCTGCTGTAAATGTGTTTATTTCTGCTGTAAACATGTTTATTTCTGCTGTAAACACGTTTATTTCTGCTGTAAACATGTCTATGTCTGCTGTAAACGTGTTTATTTCTGCTGTAAACGTGTTTACTCCTGCTGTAAACGTGTTTTTTCCTTCTGTAAACATGTTTATTTCTGCTGTGAACATGTTTATTTCTGCTGTAAATGTGTTTATTTCTGCTGTAAACGTGTTTATTTTTGCTGTAAACATGTTTATTCCTGCTGTAAACATGTTTATTTCTGCTCTAAACATGTTTATTCCTGCTGTAAACATGTTTATTTCTGCTGTAAACGTGTTTATTTCTGCTGTAAATGTGTTTACTTCTGCTGTACACGTGTTTATTTCTGCTGTAAATGTATTTATTCCTGCTGTAAACATGTTTATTTCTGCCGTAAACGTGTTTATTTCTGCTGTAAATGTGTTTATTTCTGCTGTACACGTGTTTATTTCTGCTGTAAACATGTTTATTTCTGCTGTAAACGTGTTTACTCCTGCTGTAAACATGTTTATTTCTGCTGTAAACGTGTTTATTTCTGCTGTAAACACGTTTATTTCTGCTGTAAACATGTCTATGTCTGCTGTAAACGTGTTTATTTCTGCTGTAAACATGTTTACTCCTGCTGTAAACGTGTTTTTTCCTTCTGTAAACATGTTTATTTCTGCTGTGAACATGTTTATTTCGGCTGTAAACGTGTTTTTTCCTGCTGTAAATATGTTTTTTTTCTGCTGTAAACATGTGTATTTCTGCTGTAAATGTGTTTATTTCTGCTGTAAACGTGTTTATTTCTGCTGTAAACGTGTTTATTCCTGCTGTAAACGTGTTTATTCCTGCTGTACAAGTGTTTATTTCTGCTGTAAACATGTTTATTTCTTCTGTGAATGTGTTTATTTCTGCTGTAAACATGTTTATTTCTGCTGTAAACGTGTTTATTTCTGCTGTAAACGTCTTTTTTTCTGCTGTAAACAGGTTCATTCCTGCTGTAAACATGTTTTTTCTGCTGTAAACATGTTTATTTCTGCTGTAAATGTGTTTATTTCTGCTGTAAACGTGTTTATTTCTGCTGTAAATGTGTTTATTCCTGCTGTAAACATGTTTATTTCTGCTGTAAACATGTTTATTTCTGCTATAAAAGTGTTTATTCCTGCTGTAAACGTGTTTATTTCTGCTGTAAACATGTTTACTTCTGCTGTAAACGTGTTTATTTCTGCTGTAAATGTGTTTATTTCTGCTGTAAACATGTTTATTTCTGCTGTAAACACGTTTATTTCTGCTGTAAACATGTCTATGTCTGCTGTAAACGTGTTTATTTCTGCTGTAAACGTGTTTACTCCTGCTGTAAACGTGTTTTTTCCTTCTGTAAACATGTTTATTTCTGCTGTGAACATGTTTATTTCTGCTGTAAATGTGTTTATTTCTGCTGTAAACGTGTTTATTTTTGCTGTAAACATGTTTATTCCTGCTGTAAACATGTTTATTTCTGCTCTAAACATGTTTATTCCTGCTGTAAACATGTTTATTTCTGCTGTAAACGTGTTTATTTCTGCTGTAAATGTGTTTATTTCTGCTGTACACGTGTTTATTTCTGCTGTAAATGTATTTATTCCTGCTGTAAACATGTTTATTTCTGCCGTAAACGTGTTTATTTCTGCTGTAAATGTGTTTATTTCTGCTGTACACGTGTTTATTTCTGCTGTAAACATGTTTATTTCTGCTGTAAACGTGTTTACTCCTGCTGTAAACATGTTTATTTCTGCTGTAAACGTGTTTATTTCTGCTGTAAACACGTTTATTTCTGCTGTAAACATGTCTATGTCTGCTGTAAACGTGTTTATTTCTGCTGTAAACATGTTTACTCCTGCTGTAAACGTGTTTTTTCCTTCTGTAAACATGTTTATTTCTGCTGTGAACATGTTTATTTCGGCTGTAAACGTGTTTTTTCCTGCTGTAAATATGTTTTTTTTCTGCTGTAAACATGTGTATTTCTGCTGTAAATGTGTTTATTTCTGCTGTAAACGTGTTTATTTCTGCTGTAAACGTGTTTATTCCTGCTGTAAACGTGTTTATTCCTGCTGTACAAGTGTTTATTTCTGCTGTAAACATGTTTATTTCTTCTGTGAATGTGTTTATTTCTGCTGTAAACATGTTTATTTCTGCTGTAAACGTGTTTATTTCTGCTGTAAACGTCTTTTTTTCTGCTGTAAACAGGTTCATTCCTGCTGTAAACATGTTTTTTCTGCTGTAAACATGTTTATTTCTGCTGTAAATGTGTTTATTTCTGCTGTAAACGTGTTTATTTCTGCTGTAAATGTGTTTATTCCTGCTGTAAACATGTTTATTTCTGCTGTAAACATGTTTATTTCTGCTATAAAAGTGTTTATTCCTGCTGTAAACGTGTTTATTTCTGCTGTAAACATGTTTACTTCTGCTGTAAACGTGTTTATTTCTGCTGTAAATGTGTTTATTTCTGCTGTAAACATGTTTATTTCTGCTGTAAACACGTTTATTTCTGCTGTAAACATGTCTATGTCTGCTGTAAACGTGTTTATTTCTGCTGTAAACGTGTTTACTCCTGCTGTAAACGTGTTTTTTCCTTCTGTAAACATGTTTATTTCTGCTGTGAACATGTTTATTTCTGCTGTAAATGTGTTTATTTCTGCTGTAAACGTGTTTATTTTTGCTGTAAACATGTTTATTCCTGCTGTAAACATGTTTATTTCTGCTCTAAACATGTTTATTCCTGCTGTAAACATGTTTATTTCTGCTGTAAACGTGTTTATTTCTGCTGTAAATGTGTTTATTTCTGCTGTACACGTGTTTATTTCTGCTGTAAATGTATTTATTCCTGCTGTAAACATGTTTATTTCTGCCGTAAACGTGTTTATTTCTGCTGTAAATGTGTTTATTTCTGCTGTACACGTGTTTATTTCTGCTGTAAACATGTTTATTTCTGCTGTAAACGTGTTTACTCCTGCTGTAAACATGTTTATTTCTGCTGTAAACGTGTTTATTTCTGCTGTAAACACGTTTATTTCTGCTGTAAACATGTCTATGTCTGCTGTAAACGTGTTTATTTCTGCTGTAAACATGTTTACTCCTGCTGTAAACGTGTTTTTTCCTTCTGTAAACATGTTTATTTCTGCTGTGAACATGTTTATTTCGGCTGTAAACGTGTTTTTTCCTGCTGTAAATATGTTTTTTTTCTGCTGTAAACATGTGTATTTCTGCTGTAAATGTGTTTATTTCTGCTGTAAACGTGTTTATTTTTGCTGTAAACATGTTTATTCCTGCTGTAAACATGTTTATTTCTGCTGTAAACGTGTTTATTCCTGCTGTAAACGTGTTTATTTCTGCTGTAAACATGTTTATTTCTGCTATAAAAGTGTTTATTTCTGCTGTAAACATGTTTATTTCTGCCGTAAACGTGTTTATTTCTGCTGTAAATGTGTTAATTTCTGCTGTACACGTGTTTATTTCTGCTGTAAACATGTTTATTTCTGCTGTAAACGTGTTTATTTCTGCTCTAAACGTCTTTTTTCTGCTGTAAACAGGTTTATCCCTGCTGTAAACATGTTTACTCCTTATGGAACCGTGTTTATTTCTGCTGTTAAACGTGTTTATTTCTGCTGTAAACCTGTTTACTCCTGTTGTAAACGTGTTTATTTCTGCTGTAAACGTGTTTATTTCTGCTGTAAACGTGTTTATTTCTGCTGTAAACGTGTTTATTCCTGCTGTAAACGTGTTTATTCCTGCTGTACAAGTGTTTATTTCTGCTGTAAACATGTTTATTTCTTCTGTGAATGTGTTTATTTCTGCTGTAAACATGTTTATTTCTGCTGTAAACGTGTTTATTTCTGCTGTAAACGTCTTTTTTTCTGCTGTAAACAGGTTCATTCCTGCTGTAAACATGTTTTTTCTGCTGTAAACATGTTTATTTCTGCTGTAAATGTGTTTATTTCTGCTGTAAACGTGTTTATTTCTGCTGTAAATGTGTTTATTCCTGCTGTAAACATGTTTATTTCTGCTGTAAACATGTTTATTTCTGCTATAAACGTGTTTATTCCTGCTGTAAACGTGTTTATTTCTGCTGTAAACATGTTTACTTCTGCTGTAAACGTGTTTATTTCTGCTGTAAATGTGTTTATTTCTGCTGTAAACATGTTTATTTCTGCTGTAAACACGTTTATTTCTGCTGTAAACATGTCTATGTCTGCTGTAAACGTGTTTATTTCTGCTGTAAACGTGTTTACTCCTGCTGTAAACGTGTTTTTTCCTTCTGTAAACATGTTTATTTCTGCTGTGAACATGTTTATTTCTGCTGTAAATGTGTTTATTTCTGCTGTAAACGTGTTTATTTTTGCTGTAAACATGTTTATTCCTGCTGTAAACATGTTTATTTCTGCTCTAAACATGTTTATTCCTGCTGTAAACATGTTTATTTCTGCTGTAAACGTGTTTACTCCTGCTGTAAACGTGTTTATTTCTGCTGTAAATGTATTTATTCCTGCTGTAAACATGTTTATTTCTGCTGTAAACATGTTTATTTCTGCCGTAAACGTGTTTATTTCTGCTGTAAATGTGTTTATTTCTGCTGTACACGTGTTTATTTCTGCTGTAAACATGTTTATTTCTGCTGTAAACGTGTTTATTTCTGCTGTAAACGTCTTTTTTTCTGCTGTAAATAGGTTCATTCCTGCTGTAAACAGGTTTATCTCTGCTGTAAACGTGTTTATTTCTGCTGTAAATGTGTTTATTCCTGCTGTAAACGTGTTTACTCCTGCTGTAAACATGTTTATTTCTGCTGTAAACGTGTTTATTTCTGCTGTAAACGTGTTTACTCCTGCTGTAAACATGTTTACTCCTGATGGAACCGTGTTTATTTCTGCTGTAAACGTGTTTATTCCTGCTCTAAACGTGGTTTTTCCTTCTGTAAACATGTTTATTTCTGCTGTGAACATGTTTATTTCGGCTGTAAACGTGTTTTTTCCTGCTGTAAACATGTTTATTTCTGCTGTAAACATGTTTATTTCTGCTGTAAATGTGTTTATTTCTGCTGTAAACATGTTTATTTCTGCTGTGAATATATTTATTTCTGCTGTAAACGTGTTTATTTCTGCTGTAAACGTGTTAATTTCTGCTGTAAACATGTTTATTTCTGCTGTAAACGTCTATTTTTCTGCTGTAAATGTATTTATTCCTGCTGTAAACATGTTTATTTCTGCTGTAAACGTGGTTATTTCTGCTGTAAACGTGTTAATTTCTGCTGTAAACGTGTTTATTTCTGATATAAACATGTTTATTTCTGCTGTAAACGTGTTTATTTCTGCTGTAAACATGTTTATTTCTGCTGTAAACGTCTTTTTTTCTGCTGTAAATGTATCTATTCCTGCTGTAAACATGTTTATTTCTGCTGTAAACATGTTTATTTCTGCTATAAACGTGTTTATACCTGCTGTAAACGTGTTTATTTCTGCTGTAAACATGTTTACTTCTGCTGTAAACGTGTTTATTTCTGCTGTAAATGTGTTTATTTCTGCTGTAAACATGTTTATTTCTGCTGTAAACACGTTTATTTCTGCTGTAAACATGTCTATGTCTGCTGTAAACGTGTTTATTTCTGCTGTAAACATGTTTACTCCTGCTGTAAACGTGTTTTTTCCTTCTGTAAACATGTTTATTTCTGCTGTGAACATGTTTATTTCGGCTGTAAACGTGTTTTTTCCTGCTGTAAACATGTTTATTTCTGCTGTAAACATGTTTATTTCTGCTGTAAATGTGTTTATTTCTGCTGTAAACGTGTTTATTTTTGCTGTAAACATGTTTATTCCTGCTGTAAACATGTTTATTTCTGCTGTAAACGTGTTTATTCCTGCTGTAAACGTGTTTATTTCTGCTGTAAATGTGTTTACTCCTGCTGTAAACGTGTTTATTTCTGCTGTAAATGTATTTATTCCTGCTGTAAACATGTTTATTTCTGCTGTAAACATGTTTATTTCTGCTATAAAAGTGTTTATTTCTGCTGTAAATGTGTTTATTTCTGCTGTACACGTGTTTATTTCTGCTGTAAACATGTTTATTTCTGCTGTAAACGTGTTTATTTCTGCTGTAAACGTCTTTTTTATGCTGTAAACAGGTTTATTCCTGCTGTAAACAGGTTTATCTCTGCTGTAAACGTGTTTATTTCTGCTGTAAATGTGTTTATTCCTGCTGTAAACGTGTTTACTCCTGCTGTAAACATGTTTATTTCTGCTGTAAACGTGTTTATTTCTGCTGTAAACGTGTTTACTCCTGCTGTAAACATGTTTACTCCTGATGGAACCGTGTTTATTTCTGCTGTAAACGTGTTTTTTCCTGCTCTAAACATGTTTATTTCTGCTGTAAACATGTTTATTTCTGCTGTAAATGTGTTTATTTCTGCTGTAAACATGTTTATTTCTGCTGTGAATATGTTTATTTCTGCTGTAAACGTGTTTATTTCTGCTGTAAACGTGTTAATTTCTGCTGTAAACATGTTTATTTCTGCTGTAAACGTCTTTTTTTCTGCTGTAAATGTATTTATTCCTGCTGTAAACATGTTTATTTCTGCTGTAAACGTGGTTATTTCTGCTGTAAACGTGTTTATTTCTGCTGTAAACGTGTTAATTTCTGCTGTAAACGTGTTTATTCCTGATGTAAACATGTTTATTTCTGCTGTAAATGTGTTTATTTCTGCTGTAAACATGTTTATTTCTCCTGTAAACGTGTTAATTTCTGCTGTAAACATGTTTATTTCTGCTGTAAACGTGTTTATTTCTGCTGTAAATGTGTTTATTTCTGCTGTACACGTGTTTATTTCTGCTGTAAACATGTTTATTTCTGCTGTAAACGTGTTTATTTCTGCTGTAAACGTCTTTTTTCTGCTGTAAACAGGTTTATTCCTGCTGTAAACAGGTTTATCTCTGCTGTAAACATGTTTATTCCTGCTGTAAACGTGTTTACTCCTGCTGTAAACGTGTTTATTTCTGCTGTAAATGTGTTTATTTCTGCTGTAAACGTGTTTACTCCTGCTGTAAACATGTTTATTTCTGCTGTAAACGTGTTTATTTCTGCTGTAAACACGTTTATTTCTGCTGTAAACATGTCTATGTCTGCTGTAAACGTGTTTATTTCTTCTGTAAACATGTTTACTCCTGCTGTAAACGTGTTTTTTCCTTCTGTAAACATGTTTATTTCTGCTGTGAACATGTTTATTTCGGCTGTAAACGTGTTTTTTCCTGCTGTAAATATGTTTATTTCTGCTGTAAACATGTTTGTTTCTGCTGTAAATGTGTTTATTTCTGCTGTAAACGTGTTTATTTTTGCTGTAAACATGTTTATTCCTGCTGTAAACGTGTTTATTCCTGCTGTAAACGTGTTTATTTCTGCTATAAATGTATTTATTCCTGCTGTAAACATGTTTATTTCTGCTGTAAACATGTTTATTTCTGCTATAAAAGTGTTTATTTCTGCTGTAAACATGTTTATTTCTGCTGTAAACGTGTTTATTTCTGCTGTAAATGTGTTTATTTCTGCTGTACACGTGTTTATTTCTGCTGTAAACGTGTTTATTTCTGCTGTAAACGTGTTTATTTCTGCTGTAAACGTCTTTTTTCTGCTGTAAACAGGTTTATTCCTGCTGTAAACAGGTTTATCTCTGCTGTAAACGTGTTTATTTCTGCTGTAAATGTGTTTATTTCTGCTGTAAACGTCTTTTTTCTGCTGTAAACAGGTTTATTCCTGCTGTAAACAGGTTTATCTCTGCTGTAAACGTGTTTATTTCTGCTGTAAATGTGTTTATTCCTGCTGTAAACGTGTTTACTCCTGCTGTAAACATGTTTATTTCTGCTGTAAACGTGTTTACTCCTGCTGTAAACATGTTTACTCCTGATGGAACCGTGTTTATTTCTGCTGTAAACGTGTTTATTCCTGCTCTAAACATGTTTATTTCTGCTGTAAACATGTTTATTTCTGCTGTGAATATGTTTATTTCTGCTGTAAACGTGTTTATTTCTGCTGTAAACGTGTTAATTTCTGCTGTAAACATGTTTATTTCTGCTGTAAACGTCTTTTTTTCTGCTGTAAATGTATTTATTCCTGCTGTAAACATGTTTATTTCTGCTGTAAACGTGTTTATTTCTGCTGTAAACGTGTTAATTTCTGCTGTAAACGTGTTTATTCCTGATGTAAACATGTTTATTTCTGCTGTAAACGTCTTTTTTTCTGCTGTAAATGTATTTATTCCTGCTGTAAACATGTTTATTTCTGCTGTAAACGTGGTTATTTCTGCTGTAAACATGTTTATTTCTGCTGTAAACGTGTTAATTTCTGCTGTAAACATGTTTATTTCTGCTGTAAACATGTTTATTTCTGCTGTAAATGTGTTTATTTCTGCTGTAAACGTGTTTATTCCTGCTGTAAACATGTTTATTTCTGCTGTAAACGTGTTTATTTCTGCTGTAAACGTGTTTATTTCTGCTGTAAATGTGTTTACTCCTGCTGTAAACGTGTTTATTTCTGCTATAAATGTATTTATTCCTGCTGTAAACATGTTTATTTCTGCTGTAAACATGTTTATTTCTGCTATAAAAGTGTTTATTTCTGCTGTAAACATGTTTATTTCTGCTGTAAACGTGTTTATTTCTGCTGTAAATGTGTTTACTCCTGCTGTAAACGTGTTTATTTCTGCTGTAAATGTATTTATTTCTGCTGTAAACATGTTTATTTCTGCTGTAAACATGTTTATTTCTGCTATAAAAGTGTTTATTTCTGCTGTAAACATGTTTATTTCTGCTGTAAACGTGTTTATTTCTGCTGTAAATGTGTTTACTCCTGCTGTAAACATGTTTATTTCTGCTGTAAATGTATTTATTTCTGCTGTAAACATGTTTATTTCTGCTGTAAACATGTTTATTTCTGCTATAAAAGTGTTTATTTCTGCTGTAAACATGTTTATTTCTGCTGTAAACACGTTTATTTCTGCTGTAAACATGTCTATGTCTGCTGTAAACGTGTTTATTTCTTCTGTAAACATGTTTACTCCTGCTGTAAACGTGTTTTTTCCTTCTGTAAACATGTTTATTTCTGCTGTGAACATGTTTATTTCGGCTGTAAACGTGTTTTTTCCTGCTGTAAATATGTTTATTTCTGCTGTAAACATGTTTGTTTCTGCTGTAAATGTGTTTATTTCTGCTGTAAACGTGTTTATTTTTGCTGTAAACATGTTTATTCCTGCTGTAAACGTGTTTATTCCTGCTGTAAACGTGTTTATTTCTGCTGTAAATGTGTTTACTCCTGCTGTAAACGTGTTTATTTCTGCTATAAATGTATTTATTCCTGCTGTAAACATGTTTATTTCTGCTGTAAACATGTTTATTTCTGCTATAAAAGTGTTTATTTCTGCTGTAAACATGTTTATTTCTGCTGTAAACGTGTTTATTTCTGCTGTAAATGTGTTTATTTCTGCTGTACACGTGTTTATTTCTGCTGTAAACGTGTTTATTTCTGCTGTAAACGTGTTTATTTCTGCTGTAAACGTCTTTTTTCTGCTGTAAACAGGTTTATTCCTGCTGTAAACAGGTTTATCTCTGCTGTAAACGAGTTTATTTCTGCTGTAAATGTGTTTATTTCTGCTGTAAACGTCTTTTTTCTGCTGTAAACAGGTTTATTCCTGCTGTAAACAGGTTTATCTCTGCTGTAAACGTGTTTATTTCTGCTGTAAATGTGTTTATTCCTGCTGTAAACGTGTTTACTCCTGCTGTAAACATGTTTATTTCTGCTGTAAACGTGTTTACTCCTGCTGTAAACATGTTTACTCCTGATGGAACCGTGTTTATTTCTGCTGTAAACGTGTTTATTCCTGCTCTAAACATGTTTATTTCTGCTGTAAACATGTTTATTTCTGCTGTAAATGTGTTTATTTCTGCTGTAAACATGTTTATTTCTGCTGTGAATATGTTTATTTCTGCTGTAAACGTGTTTATTTCTGCTGTAAACGTGTTAATTTCTGCTGTAAACATGTTTATTTCTGCTGTAAACGTCTTTTTTTCTGCTGTAAATGTATTTATTCCTGCTGTAAACATGTTTATTTCTGCTGTAAACGTGTTTATTTCTGCTGTAAACGTGTTAATTTCTGCTGTAAACGTGTTTATTCCTGATGTAAACATGTTTATTTCTGCTGTAAATGTGTTTATTTCTGCTGTAAACGTGTTTATTCCTGCTGTAAACATGTTTATTTCTGCTGTAAACGTGTTTATTTCTGCTGTAAACGTGTTTATTTCTGCTGTAAATGTGTTTACTCCTGCTGTAAACGTGTTTATTTCTGCTATAAATGTATTTATTCCTGCTGTAAACATGTTTATTTCTGCTGTAAACATGTTTATTTCTGCTATAAAAGTGTTTATTTCTGCTGTAAACATGTTTATTTCTGCTGTAAACGTGTTTATTTCTGCTGTAAATGTGTTTACTCCTGCTGTAAACGTGTTTATTTCTGCTGTAAATGTATTTATTTCTGCTGTAAACGTGTTTATTTCTGCTGTAAATGTGTTTATTTCTGCTGTACACGTGTTTATTTCTGCTGTAAACGTGTTTATTTCTGCTGTAAACGTGTTTATTTCTGCTGTAAACGTCTTTTTTCTGCTGTAAACAGGTTTATTCCTGCTGTAAACAGGTTTATCTCTGCTGTAAACGTGTTTATTTCTGCTGTAAATGTGTTTATTTCTGCTGTAAACGTCTTTTTTCTGCTGTAAACAGGTTTATTCCTGCTGTAAACAGGTTTATCTCTGCTGTAAACGTGTTTATTTCTGCTGTAAATGTGTTTATTCCTGCTGTAAACGTGTTTACTCCTGCTGTAAACATGTTTATTTCTGCTGTAAACGTGTTTACTCCTGCTGTAAACATGTTTACTCCTGATGGAACCGTGTTTATTTCTGCTGTAAACGTGTTTATTCCTGCTCTAAACATGTTTATTTCTGCTGTAAACATGTTTATTTCTGCTGTGAATATGTTTATTTCTGCTGTAAACGTGTTTATTTCTGCTGTAAACGTGTTAATTTCTGCTGTAAACATGTTTATTTCTGCTGTAAACGTCTTTTTTTCTGCTGTAAATGTATTTATTCCTGCTGTAAACATGTTTATTTCTGCTGTAAACGTGTTTATTTCTGCTGTAAACGTGTTAATTTCTGCTGTAAACGTGTTTATTCCTGATGTAAACATGTTTATTTCTGCTGTAAACGTCTTTTTTTCTGCTGTAAATGTATTTATTCCTGCTGTAAACATGTTTATTTCTGCTGTAAACGTGGTTATTTCTGCTGTAAACATGTTTATTTCTGCTGTAAACGTGTTAATTTCTGCTGTAAACATGTTTATTTCTGCTGTAAACATGTTTATTTCTGCTGTAAATGTGTTTATTTCTGCTGTAAACGTGTTTATTCCTGCTGTAAACATGTTTATTTCTGCTGTAAACGTGTTTATTTCTGCTGTAAACGTGTTTATTTCTGCTGTAAATGTGTTTACTCCTGCTGTAAACATGTTTATTTCTGCTATAAATGTATTTATTCCTGCTGTAAACATGTTTATTTCTGCTGTAAACATGTTTATTTCTGCTATAAAAGTGTTTATTTCTGCTGTAAACATGTTTATTTCTGCTGTAAACGTGTTTATTTCTGCTGTAAATGTGTTTACTCCTGCTGTAAACGTGTTTATTTCTGCTGTAAATGTATTTATTTCTGCTGTAAACATGTTTATTTCTGCTGTAAACATGTTTATTTCTGCTATAAAAGTGTTTATTTCTGCTGTAAACATGTTTATTTCTGCTGTAAACGTGTTTATTTCTGCTGTAAATGTGTTTACTCCTGCTGTAAACATGTTTATTTCTGCTGTAAATGTATTTATTTCTGCTGTAAACATGTTTATTTCTGCTGTAAACATGTTTATTTCTGCTATAAAAGTGTTTATTTCTGCTGTAAACATGTTTATTTCTGCTGTAAACGTCTTTTTTCTGCTGTAAACAGGTTTATTCCTGCTGTAAACAGGTTTATCTCTGCTGTAAACGTGTTTATTTCTGCTGTAAATGTGTTTATTCCTGCTGTAAACGTGTTTACTCCTGCTGTAAACATGTTTATTTCTGCTGTAAACGTGTTTACTCCTGCTGTAAACATGTTTACTCCTGATGGAACCGTGTTTATTTCTGCTGTAAACGTGTTTATTCCTGCTCTAAACATGTTTATTTCTGCTGTAAACATGTTTATTTCTGCTGTAAATGTGTTTATTTCTGCTGTAAACATGTTTATTTCTGCTGTGAATATGTTTATTTCTGCTGTAAACGTGTTTATTTCTGCTGTAAACGTGTTAATTTCTGCTGTAAACATGTTTATTTCTGCTGTAAACGTCTTTTTTTCTGCTGTAAATGTATTTATTCCTGCTGTAAACATGTTTATTTCTGCTGTAAACGTGTTTATTTCTGCTGTAAACGTGTTAATTTCTGCTGTAAACGTGTTTATTCCTGATGTAAACATGTTTATTTCTGCTGTAAACGTCTTTTTTTCTGCTGTAAATGTATTTATTCCTGCTGTAAACATGTTTATTTCTGCTGTAAACGTGGTTATTTCTGCTGTAAACATGTTTATTTCTGCTGTAAACGTGTTTATTCCTGATGTAAACATGTTTATTTCTGCTGT
Organism: Telmatherina bonti; assembly: GCF_933228915.1. NCBI lineage: Eukaryota > Metazoa > Chordata > Actinopteri > Atheriniformes > Telmatherinidae > Telmatherina > Telmatherina bonti. The sequence goes on from NC_136615.1 coordinate 3,022,466, forward strand.
AAATGTGTTTATTTCTGCTGTAAACATGTTTATTTCTCCTGTAAACGTGTTAATTTCTGCTGTAAACATGTTTATTTCTGCTGTAAACGTGTTTATTTCTGCTGTAAATGTGTTTATTTCTGCTGTACACGTGTTTATTTCTGCTGTAAACATGTTTATTTCTGCTGTAAACGTGTTTATTTCTGCTGTAAACGTCTTTTTTCTGCTGTAAACAGGTTTATTCCTGCTGTAAACAGGTTTATCTCTGCTGTAAACATGTTTATTCCTGCTGTAAATGTGTTTACTCCTGCTGTAAACGTGTTTATTTCTGCTGTAAATGTGTTTATTTCTGCTGTAAACGTGTTTACTCCTGCTGTAAACATGTTTATTTCTGCTGTAAACGTGTTTATTTCTGCTGTAAACACGTTTATTTCTGCTGTAAACATGTCTATGTCTGCTGTAAACGTGTTTATTTCTTCTGTAAACATGTTTACTCCTGCTGTAAACGTGTTTTTTCCTTCTGTAAACATGTTTATTTCTGCTGTGAACATGTTTATTTCGGCTGTAAACGTGTTTTTTCCTGCTGTAAATATGTTTATTTCTGCTGTAAACATGTTTGTTTCTGCTGTAAATGTGTTTATTTCTGCTGTAAACGTGTTTATTTTTGCTGTAAACATGTTTATTCCTGCTGTAAACGTGTTTATTCCTGCTGTAAACGTGTTTATTTCTGCTGTAAATGTGTTTACTCCTGCTGTAAACGTGTTTATTTCTGCTATAAATGTATTTATTCCTGCTGTAAACATGTTTATTTCTGCTGTAAACATGTTTATTTCTGCTATAAAAGTGTTTATTTCTGCTGTAAACATGTTTATTTCTGCTGTAAACGTGTTTATTTCTGCTGTAAATGTGTTTATTTCTGCTGTACACGTGTTTATTTCTGCTGTAAACGTGTTTATTTCTGCTGTAAACGTGTTTATTTCTGCTGTAAACGTCTTTTTTCTGCTGTAAACAGGTTTATTCCTGCTGTAAACAGGTTTATCTCTGCTGTAAACGTGTTTATTTCTGCTGTAAATGTGTTTATTTCTGCTGTAAACGTCTTTTTTCTGCTGTAAACAGGTTTATTCCTGCTGTAAACAGGTTTATCTCTGCTGTAAACGTGTTTATTTCTGCTGTAAATGTGTTTATTCCTGCTGTAAACGTGTTTACTCCTGCTGTAAACATGTTTATTTCTGCTGTAAACGTGTTTACTCCTGCTGTAAACATGTTTACTCCTGATGGAACCGTGTTTATTTCTGCTGTAAACGTGTTTATTCCTGCTCTAAACATGTTTATTTCTGCTGTAAACATGTTTATTTCTGCTGTAAATGTGTTTATTTCTGCTGTAAACATGTTTATTTCTGCTGTGAATATGTTTATTTCTGCTGTAAACGTGTTTATTTCTGCTGTAAACGTGTTAATTTCTGCTGTAAACATGTTTATTTCTGCTGTAAACGTCTTTTTTTCTGCTGTAAATGTATTTATTCCTGCTGTAAACATGTTTATTTCTGCTGTAAACGTGTTTATTTCTGCTGTAAACGTGTTAATTTCTGCTGTAAACGTGTTTATTCCTGATGTAAACATGTTTATTTCTGCTGTAAATGTGTTTATTTCTGCTGTAAACGTGTTTATTCCTGCTGTAAACATGTTTATTTCTGCTGTAAACGTGTTTATTTCTGCTGTAAACGTGTTTATTTCTGCTGTAAATGTGTTTACTCCTGCTGTAAACGTGTTTATTTCTGCTATAAATGTATTTATTCCTGCTGTAAACATGTTTATTTCTGCTGTAAACATGTTTATTTCTGCTATAAAAGTGTTTATTTCTGCTGTAAACATGTTTATTTCTGCTGTAAACGTGTTTATTTCTGCTGTAAATGTGTTTACTCCTGCTGTAAACGTGTTTATTTCTGCTGTAAATGTAATTTCTGCTGTAAACATGTTTATTTCTGCTGTAAACATGTTTATTTCTGCTATAAAAGTGTTTATTTCTGCTGTAAACATGTTTATTTCTGCTGTAAACGTGTTTATTTCTGCTGTAAATGTGTTTACTCCTGCTGTAAACATGTTTATTTCTGCTGTAAATGTATTTATTTCTGCTGTAAACATGTTTATTTCTGCTGTAAACATGTTTATTTCTGCTATAAAAGTGTTTATTTCTGCTGTAAACATGTTTATTTCTGCTGTAAACGTGGTTATTTCTGCTGTAAACATGTTTATTTCTGCTGTAAACGTGTTAATTTCTGCTGTAAACATGTTTATTTCTGCTGTAAACGTGTTTATTTCTGCTGTAAATGTGTTTATTTCTGCTGTACACGTGTTTATTTCTGCTGTAAACATGTTTATTTCTGCTGTAAACGTGTTTATTTCTGCTGTAAACGTCTTTTTTCTGCTGTAAACAGGTTTATTCCTGCTGTAAACAGGTTTATCTCTGCTGTAAACATGTTTATTCCGGCTGTAAACGTGTTTACTCCTGCTGTAAACATGTTTATTTCTGCTGTAAACGTGTTTATTTCTGCTGTAAATGTGTTTATTTCTGCTGTAAACGTGTTTACTCCTGCTGTAAACATGTTTATTTCTGCTGTAAACGTGTTTATTTCTGCTGTAAACGTGTTTACTCCTAGTGTAAACATGTTTACTCCTGCTGTAAACATGTTTATTTCTGCTGTAAACGTGTTTACTCCTGCTGTAAACATGTTTACTCCTGATGGAACCGTGTTTATTTCTGCTGTAAACGTGTTTATTCCTGCTCTAAACATGTTTATTTCTGCTGTAAACATGTTTATTTCTGCTGTAAATGTGATTATTTCTGCTGTAAACATGTTTATTTCTGCTGTGAATATGTTTATTTCTGCTGTAAACGTGTTTATTTCTGCTGTAAACGTGTTAATTTCTGCTGTAAACATGTTTATTTCTGCTGTAAACGTCTTTTTTTCTGCTGTAAATGTATTTATTCCTGCTGTAAACATGTTTATTTCTGCTGTAAACGTGTTTATTTCTGCTGTAAACGTGGTTATTTCTGCTGTAAACGTGTTTATTTCTGCTGTAAACGTGTTAATTTCTGCTGTAAACGTGTTTATTCCTGATATAAACATGTTTATTTCTGCTGTAAACGTGTTTATTTCTGCTGTAAACATGTTTATTTCTGCTGTAAACGTCTTTTTTTCTGCTGTAAATGTATCTATTCCTGCTGTAAACATGTTTATTTCTGCTGTAAACATGTTTATTTCTGCTATAAACGTGTTTATACCTGCTGTAAACGTGTTTATTTCTGCTGTAAACATGTTTACTTCTGCTGTAAACGTGTTTATTTCTGCTGTAAATGTGTTTATTTCTGCTGTAAACATGTTTATTTCTGCTGTAAACACGTTTATTTCTGCTGTAAACATGTCTATGTCTGCTGTAAACGTGTTTATTTCTGCTGTAAACATGTTTACTCCTGCTGTAAACGTGTTTTTTCCTTCTGTAAACATGTTTATTTCTGCTGTGAACATGTTTATTTCGGCTGTAAACGTGTTTTTTCCTGCTGTAAACATGTTTATTTCTGCTGTAAATGTGTTTATTTCTGCTGTAAACGTGTTTATTTTTGCTGTAAACATGTTTATTCCTGCTGTAAACATGTTTATTTCTGCTGTAAACGTGTTTATTCCTGCTGTAAACGTGTTTATTTCTGCTGTAAATGTGTTTACTCCTGCTGTAAACATGTTTATTTCTGCTGTAAATGTATTTATTCCTGCTGTAAACATGTTTATTTCTGCTGTAAACATGTTTATTTCTGCTATAAAAGTGTTTATTTCTGCTGTAAATGTGTTTATTTCTGCTGTACACGTGTTTATTTCTGCTGTAAACATGTTTATTTCTGCTGTAAACGTGTTTATTTCTGCTGTAAACGTCTTTTTTCTGCTGTAAACAGGTTTATTCCTGCTGTAAACAGGTTTATCTCTGCTGTAAACGTGTTTATTTCTGCTGTAAATGTGTTTATTCCTGCTGTAAACGTGTTTACTCCTGCTGTAAACATGTTTATTTCTGCTGTAAACGTGTTTATTTCTGCTGTAAACGTGTTTACTCCTGCTGTAAACATGTTTACTCCTGATGGAACCGTGTTTATTTCTGCTGTAAACGTGTTTATTCCTGCTCTAAACATGTTTATTTCTGCTGTAAACATGTTTATTTCTGCTGTAAATGTGTTTATTTCTGCTGTAAACATGTTTATTTCTGCTGTGAATATGTTTATTTCTGCTGTAAACGTGTTTATTTCTGCTGTAAACGTGTTAATTTCTGCTGTAAACATGTTTATTTCTGCTGTAAACGTCTTTTTTTCTGCTGTAAATGTATTTATTCCTGCTGTAAACATGTTTATTTCTGCTGTAAACGTGGTTATTTCTGCTGTAAACGTGTTTATTTCTGCTGTAAACGTGTTAATTTCTGCTGTAAACGTGTTTATTCCTGATGTAAACATGTTTATTTCTGCTGTAAATGTGTTTATTTCTGCTGTAAACATGTTTATTTCTGCTGTAAACGTGTTAATTTCTGCTGTAAACATGTTTATTTCTGCTGTAAACGTGTTTATTTCTGCTGTAAATGTGTTTATTTCTGCTGTACACGTGTTTATTTCTGCTGTAAACATGTTTATTTCTGCTGTAAACGTGTTTATTTCTGCTGTAAACGTCTTTTTTCTGCTGTAAACAGGTTTATTCCTGCTGTAAACAGGTTTATCTCTGCTGTAAACATGTTTATTCCTGCTGTAAACGTGTTTACTCCTGCTGTAAACGTGTTTATTTCTGCTGTAAATGTGTTTATTTCTGCTGTAAACGTCTTTTTTTCTGCTGTAAATGTATTTATTCCTGCTGTAAACATGTTTATTTCTGCTGTAAACGTGTTTATTTCTGCTGTAAACGTGTTAATTTCTGCTGTAAACGTGTTTATTCCTGATGTAAACATGTTTATTTCTGCTGTAAACGTGTTTATTTCTGCTGTAAATGTGTTTATTTCTGCTGTAAACGTGTTTATTCCTGCTGTAAACATGTTTATTTCTGCTGTAAACGTGTTTATTTCTGCTGTAAACGTGTTTATTTCTGCTGTAAATGTGTTTACTCCTGCTGTAAACGTGTTTATTTCTGCTATAAATGTATTTATTCCTGCTGTAAACATGTTTATTTCTGCTGTAAACATGTTTATTTCTGCTATAAAAGTGTTTATTTCTGCTGTAAACAAGTTTATTTCTGCTGTAAACGTGTTTATTTCTGCTGTAAATGTGTTTACTCCTGCTGTAAACGTGTTTATTTCTGCTGTAAATGTATTTATTTCTGCTGTAAACATGTTTATTTCTGCTGTAAACATGTTTATTTCTGCTATAAAAGTGTTTATTTCTGCTGTAAACATGTTTATTTCTGCTGTAAACGTGTTTATTTCTGCTGTAAATGTGTTTACTCCTGCTGTAAACATGTTTATTTCTGCTGTAAATGTATTTATTTCTGCTGTAAACATGTTTATTTCTGCTGTAAACATGTTTATTTCTGCTATAAAAGTGTTTATTTCTGCTGTAAACATGTTTATTTCTGCTGTAAACGTCTTTTTTCTGCTGTAAACAGGTTTATTCCTGCTGTAAACGTGTTTACTCCTGCTGTAAACATGTTTATTTCTGCTGTAAACGTGTTTACTCCTGCTGTAAACATGTTTACTCCTGATGGAACCGTGTTTATTTCTGCTGTAAACGTGTTTATTCCTGCTCTAAACATGTTTATTTCTGCTGTAAACATGTTTATTTCTGCTGTAAATGTGTTTATTTCTGCTGTAAACATGTTTATTTCTGCTGTGAATATGTTTATTTCTGCTGTAAACGTGTTTATTTCTGCTGTAAACGTGTTAATTTCTGCTGTAAACATGTTTATTTCTGCTGTAAACGTCTTTTTTTCTGCTGTAAATGTATTTATACCTGCTGTAAACGTGTTTATTTCTGCTGTAAACATGTTTACTTCTGCTGTAAACGTGTTTATTTCTGCTGTAAATGTGTTTATTTCTGCTGTAAACATGTTTATTTCTGCTGTAAACACGTTTATTTCTGCTGTAAACATGTCTATGTCTGCTGTAAACGTGTTTATTTCTGCTGTAAACATGTTTACTCCTGCTGTAAACGTGTTTTTTCCTTCTGTAAACATGTTTATTTCTGCTGTGAACATGTTTATTTCGGCTGTAAACGTGTTTTTTCCTGCTGTAAACATGTTTATTTCTGCTGTAAACATGTTTATTTCTGCTGTAAATGTGTTTATTTCTGCTGTAAACGTGTTTATTTTTGCTGTAAACATGTTTATTCCTGCTGTAAACATGTTTATTTCTGCTGTAAACGTGTTTATTCCTGCTGTAAACGTGTTTATTTCTGCTGTAAATGTGTTTACTCCTGCTGTAAACATGTTTATTTCTGCTGTAAATGTATTTATTCCTGCTGTAAACATGTTTATTTCTGCTGTAAACATGTTTATTTCTGCTATAAAAGTGTTTATTTCTGCTGTAAATGTGTTTATTTCTGCTGTACACGTGTTTATTTCTGCTGTAAACATGTTTATTTCTGCTGTAAACGTGTTTATTTCTGCTGTAAATGTATTTATTCCTGCTGTAAACATGTTTATTTCTGCTGTAAACGTGGTTATTTCTGCTGTAAACGTGTTTATTTCTGCTGTAAACGTCTTTTTTCTGCTGTAAACAGGTTTATTCCTGCTGTAAACAGGTTTATCTCTGCTGTAAACGTGTTTATTTCTGCTGTAAATGTGTTTATTCCTGCTGTAAACGTGTTTACTCCTGCTGTAAACATGTTTATTTCTGCTGTAAACGTGTTTATTTCTGCTGTAAACGTGTTTACTCCTGCTGTAAACATGTTTACTCCTGATGGAACCGTGTTTATTTCTGCTGTAAACGTGTTTATTCCTGCTCTAAACATGTTTATTTCTGCTGTAAACATGTTTATTTCTGCTGTAAATGTGTTTATTTCTGCTGTAAACATGTTTATTTCTGCTGTGAATATGTTTATTTCTGCTGTAAACGTGTTTATTTCTGCTGTAAACGTGTTAATTTCTGCTGTAAACATGTTTATTTCTGCTGTAAACGTCTTTTTTTCTGCTGTAAATGTATTTATTCCTGCTGTAAACATGTTTATTTCTGCTGTAAACGTGGTTATTTCTGCTGTAAACGTGTTTATTTCTGCTGTAAACGTGTTAATTTCTGCTGTAAACGTGTTTATTCCTGATGTAAACATGTTTATTTCTGCTGTAAATGTGTTTATTTCTGCTGTAAACATGTTTATTTCTGCTGTAAACGTGTTAATTTCTGCTGTAAACATGTTTATTTCTGCTGTAAACGTGTTTATTTCTGCTGTAAATGTGTTTATTTCTGCTGTACACGTGTTTATTTCTGCTGTAAACATGTTTATTTATGCTGTAAACGTGTATTTCTGCTGTAAACGTCTTTTTTCTGCTGTAAACAGGTTTATTCCTGCTGTAAACAGGTTTATCTCTGCTGTAAACATGTTTATTCCTGCTGTAAACGTGTTTACTCCTGCTGTAAACGTGTTTATTTCTGCTGTAAATGTGTTTATTTCTGCTGTAAACGTCTTTTTTTCTGCTGTAAATGTATTTATTCCTGCTGTAAACATGTTTATTTCTGCTGTAAACGTGTTTATTTCTGCTGTAAACGTGTTAATTTCTGCTGTAAACGTGTTTATTCCTGATGTAAACATGTTTATTTCTGCTGTAAACGTCTTTTTTTCTGCTGTAAATGTATTTATTCCTGCTGTAAACATGTTTATTTCTGCTGTAAACGTGGTTATTTCTGCTGTAAACATGTTTATTTCTGCTGTAAACGTGTTAATTTCTGCTGTAAACAGGTTTATTTCTGCTGTAAACGTGTTTATTTCTGCTGTAAATGTGTTTATTTCTGCTGTACACGTGTTTATTTCTGCTGTAAACATGTTTATTTCTGCTGTAAACGTGTTTATTTCTGCTGTAAACGTCTTTTTTCTGCTGTAAACAGGTTTATTCCTGCTGTAAACAGGTTTATCTCTGCTGTAAACATGTTTATTCCTGCTGTAAACGTGTTTACTCCTGCTGTAAACATGTTTATTTCTGCTGTAAACGTGTTTATTTCTGCTGTAAATGTGTTTATTTCTGCTGTAAACGTGTTTATTCCTGCTGTAAACATGTTTATTTCTGCTGTAAACATGTTTATTTCTGCTATAAAAGTGTTTATTTCTGCTGTAAACATGTTTATTTCTGCTGTAAACGTCTTTTTTCTGCTGTAAACAGGTTTATTCCTGCTGTAAACGTGTTTACTCCTGCTGTAAACATGTTTATTTCTGCTGTAAACGTGTTTACTCCTGCTGTAAACATGTTTACTCCTGATGGAACCGTGTTTATTTCTGCTGTAAACGTGTTTATTCCTGCTCTAAACATGTTTATTTCTGCTGTAAACATGTTTATTTCTGCTGTAAATGTGTTTATTTCTGCTGTAAACATGTTTATTTCTGCTGTAAATGTGTTTATTTCTGCTGTAAACATGTTTATTTCTGCTGTGAATATGTTTATTTCTGCTGTAAACGTGTTTATTTCTGCTGTAAACGTGTTAATTTCTGCTGTAAACATGTTTATTTCTGCTGTAAACGTCTTTTTTTCTGCTGTAAATGTATTTATACCTGCTGTAAACGTGTTTATTTCTGCTGTAAACATGTTTACTTCTGCTGTAAACGTGTTTATTTCTGCTGTAAATGTGTTTATTTCTGCTGTAAACATGTTTATTTCTGCTGTAAACACGTTTATTTCTGCTGTAAACATGTCTATGTCTGCTGTAAACGTGTTTATTTCTGCTGTAAACATGTTTACTCCTGCTGTAAACGTGTTTTTTCCTTCTGTAAACATGTTTATTTCTGCTGTGAACATGTTTATTTCGGCTGTAAACGTGTTTTTTCCTGCTGTAAACATGTTTATTTCTGCTGTAAACATGTTTATTTCTGCTGTAAATGTGTTTATTTCTGCTGTAAACGTGTTTATTTTTGCTGTAAACATGTTTATTCCTGCTGTAAACATGTTTATTTCTGCTGTAAACGTGTTTATTCCTGCTGTAAACGTGTTTATTTCTGCTGTAAATGTGTTTACTCCTGCTGTAAACATGTTTATTTCTGCTGTAAATGTATTTATTCCTGCTGTAAACATGTTTATTTCTGCTGTAAACATGTTTATTTCTGCTATAAAAGTGTTTATTTCTGCTGTAAATGTGTTTATTTCTGCTGTACACGTGTTTATTTCTGCTGTAAACATGTTTATTTCTGCTGTAAACGTGTTTATTTCTGCTGTAAACGTCTTTTTTCTGCTGTAAACAGGTTTATTCCTGCTGTAAACAGGTTTATCTCTGCTGTAAACGTGTTTATTTCTGCTGTAAATGTGTTTATTCCTGCTGTAAACGTGTTTACTCCTGCTGTAAACATGTTTATTTCTGCTGTAAACGTGTTTATTTCTGCTGTAAACGTGTTTACTCCTGCTGTAAACATGTTTACTCCTGATGGAACCGTGTTTATTTCTGCTGTAAACGTGTTTATTCCTGCTCTAAACATGTTTATTTCTGCTGTAAACATGTTTATTTCTGCTGTAAATGTGTTTATTTCTGCTGTAAACATGTTTATTTCTGCTGTGAATATGTTTATTTCTGCTGTAAACGTGTTTATTTCTGCTGTAAACGTGTTAATTTCTGCTGTAAACATGTTTATTTCTGCTGTAAACGTCTTTTTTTCTGCTGTAAATGTATTTATTCCTGCTGTAAACATGTTTATTTCTGCTGTAAACGTGGTTATTTCTGCTGTAAACGTGTTTATTTCTGCTGTAAACGTGTTAATTTCTGCTGTAAACGTGTTTATTCCTGATGTAAACATGTTTATTTCTGCTGTAAATGTGTTTATTTCTGCTGTAAACATGTTTATTTCTGCTGTAAACGTGTTAATTTCTGCTGTAAACATGTTTATTTCTGCTGTAAACGTGTTTATTTCTGCTGTAAATGTGTTTATTTCTGCTGTACACGTGTTTATTTCTGCTGTAAACATGTTTATTTATGCTGTAAACGTGTATTTCTGCTGTAAACGTCTTTTTTCTGCTGTAAACAGGTTTATTCCTGCTGTAAACAGGTTTATCTCTGCTGTAAACATGTTTATTCCTGCTGTAAACGTGTTTACTCCTGCTGTAAACGTGTTTATTTCTGCTGTAAATGTGTTTATTTCTGCTGTAAACGTCTTTTTTTCTGCTGTAAATGTATTTATTCCTGCTGTAAACATGTTTATTTCTGCTGTAAACGTGTTTATTTCTGCTGTAAACGTGTTAATTTCTGCTGTAAACGTGTTTATTCCTGATGTAAACATGTTTATTTCTGCTGTAAACGTCTTTTTTTCTGCTGTAAATGTATTTATTCCTGCTGTAAACATGTTTATTTCTGCTGTAAACGTGGTTATTTCTGCTGTAAACATGTTTATTTCTGCTGTAAACGTGTTAATTTCTGCTGTAAACAGGTTTATTTCTGCTGTAAACGTGTTTATTTCTGCTGTAAATGTGTTTATTTCTGCTGTACACGTGTTTATTTCTGCTGTAAACATGTTTATTTCTGCTGTAAACGTGTTTATTTCTGCTGTAAACGTCTTTTTTCTGCTGTAAACAGGTTTATTCCTGCTGTAAACAGGTTTATCTCTGCTGTAAACATGTTTATTCCTGCTGTAAACGTGTTTACTCCTGCTGTAAACATGTTTATTTCTGCTGTAAACGTGTTTATTTCTGCTGTAAATGTGTTTATTTCTGCTGTAAACGTGTTTATTCCTGCTGTAAACATGTTTATTTCTGCTGTAAACATGTTTATTTCTGCTATAAAAGTGTTTATTTCTGCTGTAAACATGTTTATTTCTGCTGTAAACGTCTTTTTTCTGCTGTAAACAGGTTTATTCCTGCTGTAAACGTGTTTACTCCTGCTGTAAACATGTTTATTTCTGCTGTAAACGTGTTTACTCCTGCTGTAAACATGTTTACTCCTGATGGAACCGTGTTTATTTCTGCTGTAAACGTGTTTATTCCTGCTCTAAACATGTTTATTTCTGCTGTAAACATGTTTATTTCTGCTGTAAATGTGTTTATTTCTGCTGTAAACATGTTTATTTCTGCTGTGAATATGTTTATTTCTGCTGTAAACGTGTTTATTTCTGCTGTAAACGTGTTAATTTCTGCTGTAAACATGTTTATTTCTGCTGTAAACGTCTTTTTTTCTGCTGTAAATGTATTTATTCCTGCTGTAAACATGTTTATTTCTGCTGTAAACGTGTTTATTTCTGCTGTAAACGTGTTAATTTCTGCTGTAAACGTGTTTATTCCTGATGTAAACATGTTTATTTCTGCTGTAAACGTCTTTTTTTCTGCTGTAAATGTATTTATTCCTGCTGTAAACATGTTTATTTCTGCTGTAAACGTGTTTATTTTTGCTGTAAACATGTTTATTCCTGCTGTAAACATGTTTATTTCTGCTGTAAACGTGTTTATTCCTGCTGTAAACGTGTTTATTTCTGCTGTAAATGTGTTTACTCCTGCTGTAAACGTGTTTATTTCTGCTGTAAATGTATTTATTCCTGCTGTAAACATGTTTATTTCTGCTGTAAACATGTTTATTTCTGCTATAAAAGTGTTTATTTCTGCTGTAAATGTGTTTATTTCTGCTGTACACGTGTTTATTTCTGCTGTAAACATGTTTATTTCTGCTGTAAACGTGTTTATTTCTTCTGTAAACGTCTTTTTTCTGCTGTAAACAGGTTTATTCCTGCTGTAAACAGGTTTATCTCTGCTGTAAACGTGTTTATTTCTGCTGTAAATGTGTTTATTCCTGCTGTAAACGTGTTTACTCCTGCTGTAAACATGTTTATTTCTGCTGTAAACGTGTTTATTTCTGCTGTAAACGTGTTTACTCCTGCTGTAAACATGTTTACTCCTGATGGAATCGTGTTTATTTCTGCTGTAAACGTGTTTTTTCCTGCTCTAAACATGTTTATTTCTGCTGTAAACATGTTTATTTCTGCTGTAAATGTGTTTATTTCTGCTGTAAACATGTTTATTTCTGCTGTGAATATGTTTATTTCTGCTGTAAACGTGTTTATTTCTGCTGTAAACGTGTTAATTTCTGCTGTAAACATGTTTATTTCTGCTGTAAACGTCTTTTTTTCTGCTGTAAATGTATTTATTCCTGCTGTAAACATGTTTATTTCTGCTGTAAACGTGGTTATTTCTGCTGTAAACGTGTTTATTTCTGCTGTAAACGTGTTAATTTCTGCTGTAAACGTGTTTATTCCTGATGTAAACATGTTTATTTCTGCTGTAAATGTGTTTATTTCTGCTGTAAACATGTTTATTTCTGCTGTAAACGTGTTAATTTCTGCTGTAAACATGTTTATTTCTGCTGTAAACGTGTTTATTTCTGCTGTAAATGTGTTTATTTCTGCTGTACACGTGTTTATTTCTGCTGTAAACATGTTTATTTCTGCTGTAAACGTGTTTATTTCTGCTGTAAACGTCTTTTTTCTGCTGTAAACAGGTTTATTCCTGCTGTAAACAGGTTTATCTCTGCTGTAAACATGTTTATTCCTGCTGTAAACGTGTTTACTCCTGCTGTAAACGTGTTTATTTCTGCTGTAAATGTGTTTATTTCTGCTGTAAACGTCTTTTTTTCTGCTGTAAATGTATTTATTCCTGCTGTAAACATGTTTATTTCTGCTGTAAACGTGTTAATTTCTGCTGTAAACGTGTTTATTCCTGATGTAAACATGTTTATTTCTGCTGTAAACGTCTTTTTTTCTGCTGTAAATGTATTTATTCCTGCTGTAAACATGTTTATTTCTGCTGTAAACGTGGTTATTTCTGCTGTAAACATGTTTATTTCTGCTGTAAACGTGTTAATTTCTGCTGTAAACAGGTTTATTTCTGCTGTAAACGTGTTTATTTCTGCTGTAAATGTGTTTATTTCTGCTGTACACGTGTTTATTTCTGCTGTAAACATGTTTATTTCTGCTGTAAACGTGTTTATTTCTGCTGTAAACGTCTTTTTTCTGCTGTAAACAGGTTTATTCCTGCTGTAAACAGGTTTATCTCTGCTGTAAACATGTTTATTCCTGCTGTAAACGTGTTTACTCCTGCTGTAAACATGTTTATTTCTGCTGTAAACGTGTTTATTTCTGCTGTAAATGTGTTTATTTCTGCTGTAAACGTGTTTATTCCTGCTGTAAACGTGTTTATTTCTGCTGTAAACGTGCTTATTTCTGCTGTAAACGTGTTTATTTCTGCTGTAAATGTGTTTACTCCTGCTGTAAACGTGTTTATTTCTGCTATAAATGTATTTATTCCTGCTGTAAACATGTTTATTTCTGCTGTAAACATGTTTATTTCTGCTATAAAAGTGTTTATTTCTGCTGTAAACATGTTTATTTCTGCTGTAAACGTGTTTATTTCTGCTGTAAATGTGTTTACTCCTGCTGTAAACGTGTTTATTTCTGCTGTAAATGTATTTATTTCTGCTGTAAACATGTTTATTTCTGCTGTGAACATGTTTATTTCTGCTATAAAAGTGTTTATTTCTGCTGTAAACATGTTTATTTCTGCTGTAAACGTGTTTATTTCTGCTGTAAATGTGTTTACTCCTGCTGTAAACATGTTTATTTCTGCTGTAAATGTATTTATTTCTGCTGTAAACATGTTTATTTCTGCTGTAAACATGTTTATTTCTGCTATAAAAGTGTTTATTTCTGCTGTAAACATGTTTATTTCTGCTGTAAACGTCTTTTTTCTGCTGTAAACAGGTTTATTCCTGCTGTAAACGTGTTTACTCCTGCTGTAAACATGTTTATTTCTGCTGTAAACGTGTTTACTCCTGCTGTAAACATGTTTACTCCTGATGGAACCGTGTTTATTTCTGCTGTAAACGTGTTTATTCCTGCTCTAAACATGTTTATTTCAACTGTAAACATGTTTATTTCTGCTGTAAATGTGTTTATTTCTGCTGTAAACATGTTTATTTCTGCTGTGAATATGTTTATTTCTGCTGTAAACGTGTTTATTTCTGCTGTAAACGTGTTAATTTCTGCTGTAAACATGTTTATTTCTGCTGTAAACGTCTTTTTTTCTGCTGTAAATGTATTTATTCCTGCTGTAAACATGTTTATTTCTGCTGTAAACGTGTTTATTTCTGCTGTAAACGTGTTAATTTCTGCTGTAAACGTGTTTATTCCTGATGTAAACATGTTTATTTCTGCTGTAAACGTCTTTTTTTCTGCTGTAAATGTATTTATTCCTGCTGTAAACATGTTTATTTCTGCTGTAAACGTGGTTATTTCTGCTGTAAACATGTTTATTTCTGCTGTAAACGTGTTAATTTCTGCTGTAAACATGTTTATTTCTGCTGTAAACGTGTTTATTTCTGCTGTAAATGTGTTTATTTCTGCTGTACACGTGTTTATTTCTGCTGTAAACATGTTTATTTCTGCTGTAAACGTGTTTATTTCTGCTGTAAACGTCTTTTTTCTGCTGTAAACAGGTTTATTCCTGCTGTAAACAGGTTTATCTCTGCTGTAAACATGTTTATTCCTGCTGTAAACGTGTTTATTTCTGCTGTAAACGTGTTTATTTCTGCTGTAAATGTGTTTATTTCTGCTGTAAACGTCTTTACTCCTGCTGTAAACATGTTTATTTCTGCTGTAAACGTGTTTATTTCTGCTGTAAACGTGTTTACTCCTGCTGTAAACATGTTTACTCCTGCTGTAAACATGTTTATTTCTGCTGTAAACGTGTTTACTCCTGCTGTAAACATGTTTACTCCTGATGGAACCGTGTTTATTTCTGCTGTAAACGTGTTTATTCCTGCTCTAAACATGTTTATTTCTGCTGTAAACATGTTTATTTCTGCTGTAAATGTGTTTATTTCTGCTGTAAACATGTTTATTTCTGCTGTGAATATGTTTATTTCTGCTGTAAACGTGTTTATTTCTGCTGTAAACGTGTTAATTTCTGCTGTAAACATGTTTATTTCTGCTGTAAACGTCTTTTTTTCTGCTGTAAATGTATTTATTCCTGCTGTAAACATGTTTATTTCTGCTGTAAACGTGTTTATTTCTGCTGTAAACGTGGTTATTTCTGCTGTAAACGTGTTTATTTCTGCTGTAAACGTGTTAATTTCTGCTGTAAACGTGTTTATTCCTGATATAAACATGTTTATTTCTGCTGTAAACGTGTTTATTTCTGCTGTAAACATGTTTATTTCTGCTGTAAACGTCTTTTTTTCTGCTGTAAATGTATCTATTCCTGCTGTAAACATGTTTATTTCTGCTGTAAACATGTTTATTTCTGCTATAAACGTGTTTATACCTGCTGTAAACGTGTTTATTTCTGCTGTAAACATGTTTACTTCTGCTGTAAACGTGTTTATTTCTGCTGTAAATGTGTTTATTTCTGCTGTAAACATGTTTATTTCTGCTGTAAACACGTTTATTTCTGCTGTAAACATGTCTATGTCTGCTGTAAACGTGTTTATTTCTGCTGTAAACATGTTTACTCCTGCTGTAAACGTGTTTTTTCCTTCTGTAAACATGTTTATTTCTGCTGTGAACATGTTTATTTCGGCTGTAAACGTGTTTTTTCCTGCTGTAAACATGTTTATTTCTGCTGTAAACATGTTTATTTCTGCTGTAAATGTGTTTATTTCTGCTGTAAACGTGTTTATTTTTGCTGTAAACATGTTTATTCCTGCTGTAAACATGTTTATTTCTGCTGTAAACGTGTTTATTCCTGCTGTAAACGTGTTTATTTCTGCTGTAAATGTGTTTACTCCTGCTGTAAACGTGTTTATTTCTGCTGTAAATGTATTTATTCCTGCTGTAAACATGTTTATTTCTGCTGTAAACATGTTTATTTCTGCTATAAAAGTGTTTATTTCTGCTGTAAATGTGTTTATTTCTGCTGTACACGTGTTTATTTCTGCTGTAAACATGTTTATTTCTGCTGTAAACGTGTTTATTTCTGCTGTAAACGTCTTTTTTCTGCTGTAAACAGGTTTATTCCTGCTGTAAACAGGTTTATCTCTGCTGTAAACGTGTTTATTTCTGCTGTAAATGTGTTTATTCCTGCTGTAAACGTGTTTACTCCTGCTGTAAACATGTTTATTTCTGCTGTAAACGTGTTTATTTCTGCTGTAAACGTGTTTACTCCTGCTGTAAACATGTTTACTCCTGATGGAACCGTGTTTATTTCTGCTGTAAACGTGTTTATTCCTGCTCTAAACATGTTTATTTCTGCTGTAAACATGTTTATTTCTGCTGTAAATGTGTTTATTTCTGCATTAAACATGTTTATTTCTGCTGTGAATATGTTTATTTCTGCTGTAAACGTGTTTATTTCTGCTGTAAACGTGTTAATTTCTGCTGTAAACATGTTTATTTCTGCTGTAAACGTCTTTTTTTCTGCTGTAAATGTATTTATTCCTGCTGTAAACATGTTTATTTCTGCTGTAAACGTGGTTATTTCTGCTGTAAACGTGTTTATTTCTGCTGTAAACGTGTTAATTTCTGCTGTAAACGTGTTTATTCCTGATGTAAACATGTTTATTTCTGCTGTAAATGTGTTTATTTCTGCTGTAAACATGTTTATTTCTGCTGTAAACGTGTTAATTTCTGCTGTAAACATGTTTATTTCTGCTGTAAACGTGTTTATTTCTGCTGTAAATGTGTTTATTTCTGCTGTACAGGTGTTTATTTCTGCTGTAAACATGTTTATTTCTGCTGTAAACGTGTTTATTTCTGCTGTAAACGTCTTTTTTCTGCTGTAAACAGGTTTATTCCTGCTGTAAACAGGTTTATCTCTGCTGTAAACATGTTTATTCCTGCTGTAAACGTGTTTACTCCTGCTGTAAACGTGTTTATTTCTGCTGTAAATGTGTTTATATCTGCTGTAAACGTGTTTACTCCTGCTGTAAACATGTTTATTTCTGCTGTAAACGTGTTTATTTCTGCTGTAAACACGTTTATTTCTGCTGTAAACATGTCTATGTCTGCTGTAAACGTGTTTATTTCTGCTGTAAACATGTTTACTCCTGCTGTAAACGTGTTTTTTCCTTCTGTAAACATGTTTATTTCTGCTGTGAACATGTTTATTTCGGCTGTAAACGTGTTTTTTCCTGCTGTAAATATGTTTATTTCTGCTGTAAACATGTTTATTTCTGCTGTAAATGTGTTTATTTCTGCTGTAAACGTGTTTATTTTTGCTGTAAACATGTTTATTCCTGCTGTAAACATGTTTATTTCTGCTGTAAACGTGTTTATTCCTGCTGTAAACGTGTTTATTTCTGCTGTAAATGTGTTTACTCCTGCTGTAAACGTGTTTATTTCTGCTGTAAATGTATTTATTCCTGCTGTAAACATGTTTATTTCTGCTGTAAACATGTTTATTTCTGCTATAAAAGTGTTTATTTCTGCTGTAAACATGTTTATTTCTGCTGTAAACGTGTTTATTTCTGCTGTAAATGTGTTTATTTCTGCTGTACACGTGTTTATTTCTGCTGTAAACGTGTTTATTTCTGCTGTAAACGTGTTTATTTCTGCTGTAAACGTCTTTTTTCTGCTGTAAACAGGTTTATTCCTGCTGTAAACAGGTTTATCTCTGCTGTAAACGTGTTTATTTCTGCTGTAAATGTGTTTATTTCTGCTGTAAACGTCTTTTTTCTGCTGTAAACAAGTTTATTCCTGCTGTAAACAGGTTTATCTCTGCTGTAAACGTGTTTATTTCTGCTGTAAATGTGTTTATTCCTGCTGTAAACGTGTTTACTCCTGCTGTAAACATGTTTATTTCTGCTGTAAACGTGTTTACTCCTGCTGTAAACATGTTTATTCCTGCTGTAAACGTGTTTATTTCTGCTGTAAACATGTTTATTTCTGCTGTAAACGTGTTAATTTCTGCTGTAAACATGTTTATTTCTGCTGTAAACGTGTTTATTTCTGCTGTAAATGTGTTTATTTCTGCTGTACAGGTGTTTATTTCTGCTGTAAACATGTTTATTTCTGCTGTAAACGTGTTTATTTCTGCTGTAAACGTCTTTTTTCTGCTGTAAACAGGTTTATTCCTGCTGTAAACAGGTTTATCTCTGCTGTAAACATGTTTATTCCTGCTGTAAACGTGTTTACTCCTGCTGTAAACGTGTTTATTTCTGCTGTAAATGTGTTTATATCTGCTGTAAACGTGTTTACTCCTGCTGTAAACATGTTTATTTCTGCTGTAAACGTGTTTATTTCTGCTGTAAACACGTTTATTTCTGCTGTAAACATGTCTATGTCTGCTGTAAACGTGTTTATTTCTGCTGTAAACATGTTTACTCCTGCTGTAAACGTGTTTTTTCCTTCTGTAAACATGTTTATTTCTGCTGTGAACATGTTTATTTCGGCTGTAAACGTGTTTTTTCCTGCTGTAAATATGTTTATTTCTGCTGTAAACATGTTTATTTCTGCTGTAAATGTGTTTATTTCTGCTGTAAACGTGTTTATTTTTGCTGTAAACATGTTTATTCCTGCTGTAAACATGTTTATTTCTGCTGTAAACGTGTTTATTCCTGCTGTAAACGTGTTTATTTCTGCTGTAAATGTGTTTACTCCTGCTGTAAACGTGTTTATTTCTGCTGTAAATGTATTTATTCCTGCTGTAAACATGTTTATTTCTGCTGTAAACATGTTTATTTCTGCTATAAAAGTGTTTATTTCTGCTGTAAACATGTTTATTTCTGCTGTAAACGTGTTTATTTCTGCTGTAAATGTGTTTATTTCTGCTGTACACGTGTTTATTTCTGCTGTAAACGTGTTTATTTCTGCTGTAAACGTGTTTATTTCTGCTGTAAACGTCTTTTTTCTGCTGTAAACAGGTTTATTCCTGCTGTAAACAGGTTTATCTCTGCTGTAAACGTGTTTATTTCTGCTGTAAATGTGTTTATTTCTGCTGTAAACGTCTTTTTTCTGCTGTAAACAAGTTTATTCCTGCTGTAAACAGGTTTATCTCTGCTGTAAACGTGTTTATTTCTGCTGTAAATGTGTTTATTCCTGCTGTAAACGTGTTTACTCCTGCTGTAAACATGTTTATTTCTGCTGTAAACGTGTTTACTCCTGCTGTAAACATGTTTACTCCTGATGGAACCGTGTTTATTTCCGCTGTAAACGTGTTTATTCCTGCTCTAAACATGTTTATTTCTGCTGTAAACATGTTTATTTCTGCTGTAAATGTGTTTATTTCTGCTGTAAACATGTTTATTTCTGCTGTGAATATGTTTATTTCTGCTGTAAACGTGTTTATTTCTGCTGTAAACGTGTTAATTTCTGCTGTAAACATGTTTATTTCTGCTGTAAACGTCTTTTTTTCTGCTGTAAATGTATTTATTCCTGCTGTAAACATGTTTATTTCTGCTGTAAACGTGTTTATTTCTGCTGTAAACGTGTTTATTCCTGATGTAAACATGTTTATTTCTGCTGTAAACGTCTTTTTTTCTGCTGTAAATGTATTTATTCCTGCTGTAAACATGTTTATTTCTGCTGTAAACGTGGTTATTTCTGCTGTAAACATGTTTATTTCTGCTGTAAACGTGTTAATTTCTGCTGTAAACATGTTTATTTCTGCTGTAAACGTGTTTATTTCTGCTGTAAATGTGTTTATTTCTGCTGTACACGTGTTTATTTCTGCTGTAAACATGTTTATTTCTGCTGTAAACGTGTTTATTTCTGCTGTAAACGTCTTTTTTCTGCTGTAAACAGGTTTATTCCTGCTGTAAACAGGTTTATCTCTGCTGTAAACATGTTTATTCCTGCTGTAAACGTGTTTACTCCTGCTGTAAACATGTTTATTTCTGCTGTAAACGTGTTTATTTCTGCTGTAAATGTGTTTATTTCTGCTGTAAACGTGTTTACTCCTGCTGTAAACATGTTTATTTCTGCTGTAAACGTGTTTATTTCTGCTGTACACGTGTTTACTCCTGCTGTAAACATGTTTACTCCTGCTGTAAACATGTTTATTTCTGCTGTAAACGTGTTTACTCCTGCTGTAAACATGTTTACTCCTGATGGAACCGTGTTTATTTCTGCTGTAAACGTGTTTATTCCTGCTCTAAACATGTTTATTTCTGCTGTAAACATGTTTATTTCTGCTGTAAATGTGTTTATTTCTGCTGTAAACATGTTTATTTCTGCTGTGAATATGTTTATTTCTGCTGTAAACGTGTTTATTTCTGCTGTAAACGTGTTAATTTCTGCTGTAAACATGTTTATTTCTGCTGTAAACGTCTTTTTTTCTGCTGTAAATGTATTTATTCCTGCTGTAAACATGTTTATTTCTGCTGTAAACGTGTTTATTTCTGCTGTAAACGTGGTTATTTCTGCTGTAAACGTGTTTATTTCTGCTGTAAACGTGTTAATTTCTGCTGTAAACGTGTTTATTCCTGATATAAACATGTTTATTTCTGCTGTAAACGTGTTTATTTCTGCTGTAAACATGTTTATTTCTGCTGTAAACGTCTTTTTTTCTGCTGTAAATGTATCTATTCCTGCTGTAAACATGTTTATTTCTGCTGTAAACATGTTTATTTCTGCTATAAACGTGTTTATACCTGCTGTAAACGTGTTTATTTCTGCTGTAAACATGTTTACTTCTGCTGTAAACGTGTTTATTTCTGCTGTAAATGTGTTTATTTCTGCTGTAAACATGTTTATTTCTGCTGTAAACACGTTTATTTCTGCTGTAAACATGTCTATGTCTGCTGTAAACGTGTTTATTTCTGCTGTAAACATGTTTACTCCTGCTGTAAACGTGTTTTTTCCTTCTGTAAACATGTTTATTTCTGCTGTGAACATGTTTATTTCGGCTGTAAACGTGTTTTTTCCTGCTGTAAACATGTTTATTTCTGCTGTAAACATGTTTATTTCTGCTGTAAATGTGTTTATTTCTGCTGTAAACGTGTTTATTTTTGCTGTAAACATGTTTATTCCTGCTGTAAACATGTTTATTTCTGCTGTAAACGTGTTTATTCCTGCTGTAAACGTGTTTATTTCTGCTGTAAATGTGTTTACTCCTGCTGTAAACGTGTTTATTTCTGCTGTAAATGTATTTATTCCTGCTGTAAACATGTTTATTTCTGCTGTAAACATGTTTATTTCTGCTATAAAAGTGTTTATTTCTGCTGTAAATGTGTTTATTTCTGCTGTACACGTGTTTATTTCTGCTGTACACGTGTTTATTTCTGCTGTAAACATGTTTATTTCTGCTGTAAACGTGTTTATTTCTGCTGTAAACGTCTTTTTTCTGCTGTAAACAGGTTTATTCCTGCTGTAAACAGGTTTATCTCTGCTGTAAACGTGTTTATTTCTGCTGTAAATGTGTTTATTCCTGCTGTAAACGTGTTTACTCCTGCTGTAAACATGTTTATTTCTGCTGTAAACGTGTTTATTTCTGCTGTAAACGTGTTTACTCCTGCTGTAAACATGTTTACTCCTGATGGAACCGTGTTTATTTCTGCTGTAAACGTGTTTATTCCTGCTCTAAACATGTTTATTTCTGCTGTAAACATGTTTATTTCTGCTGTAAATGTGTTTATTTCTGCTGTAAACATGTTTATTTCTGCTGTGAATATGTTTATTTCTGCTGTAAACGTGTTTATTTCTGCTGTAAACGTGTTAATTTCTGCTGTAAACATGTTTATTTCTGCTGTAAACGTCTTTTTTTCTGCTGTAAATGTATTTATTCCTGCTGTAAACATGTTTATTTCTGCTGTAAACGTGGTTATTTCTGCTGTAAACGTGTTTATTTCTGCTGTAAACGTGTTAATTTCTGCTGTAAACGTGTTTATTCCTGATGTAAACATGTTTATTTCTGCTGTAAATGTGTTTATTTCTGCTGTAAACATGTTTATTTCTGCTGTAAACGTGTTAATTTCTGCTGTAAACATGTTTATTTCTGCTGTAAACGTGTTTATTTCTGCTGTAAATGTGTTTATTTCTGCTGTACACGTGTTTATTTCTGCTGTAAACATGTTTATTTCTGCTGTAAACGTGTTTATTTCTGCTGTAAACGTCTTTTTTCTGCTGTAAACAGGTTTATTCCTGCTGTAAACAGGTTTATCTCTGCTGTAAACATGTTTATTCCTGCTGTAAACGTGTTTACTCCTGCTGTAAACGTGTTTATTTCTGCTGTAAATGTGTTTATTTCTGCTGTAAACGTGTTTACTCCTGCTGTAAACATGTTTATTTCTGCTGTAAACGTGTTTATTTCTGCTGTAAACACGTTTATTTCTGCTGTAAACATGTCTATGTCTGCTGTAAACGTGTTTATTTCTGCTGTAAACATGTTTACTCCTGCTGTAAACGTGTTTTTTCCTTCTGTAAACATGTTTATTTCTGCTGTGAACATGTTTATTTCGGCTGTAAACGTGTTTTTTCCTGCTGTAAATATGTTTATTTCTGCTGTAAATGTGTTTATTTCTGCTGTAAACGTGTTTATTTTTGCTGTAAACATGTTTATTCCTGCTGTAAACATGTTTATTTCTGCTGTAAACGTGTTTATTCCTGCTGTAAACGTGTTTATTTCTGCTGTAAATGTGTTTACTCCTGCTGTAAACGTGTTTATTTCTGCTGTAAATGTATTTATTCCTGCTGTAAACATGTTTATTTCTGCTGTAAACATGTTTATTTCTGCTATAAAAGTGTTTATTTCTGCTGTAAACATGTTTATTTCTGCTGTAAACGTGTTTATTTCTGCTGTAAATGTGTTTATTTCTGCTGTACACGTGTTTATTTCTGCTGTAAACGTGTTTATTTCTGCTGTAAACGTGTTTATTTCTGCTGTAAACGTCTTTTTTCTGCTGTAAACAGGTTTATTCCTGCTGTAAACAGGTTTATCTCTGCTGTAAACGTGTTTATTTCTGCTGTAAATGTGTTTATTTCTGCTGTAAACGTCTTTTTTCTGCTGTAAACAGGTTTATTCCTGCTGTAAACAGGTTTATCTCTGCTGTAAACGTGTTTATTTCTGCTGTAAATGTGTTTATTCCTGCTGTAAACGTGTTTACTCCTGCTGTAAACATGTTTATTTCTGCTGTAAACGTGTTTACTCCTGCTGTAAACATGTTTACTCCTGATGGAACCGTGTTTATTTCTGCTGTAAACGTGTTTATTCCTGCTCTAAACATGTTTATTTCTGCTGTAAACATGTTTATTTCTGCTGTAAATGTGTTTATTTCTGCTGTAAACATGTTTATTTCTGCTGTGAATATGTTTATTTCTGCTGTAAACGTGTTTATTTCTGCTGTAAACGTGTTAATTTCTGCTGTAAACATGTTTATTTCTGCTGTAAACATGTCTATGTCTGCTGTAAACGTGTTTATTTCTGCTGTAAACATGTTTACTCCTGCTGTAAACGTGTTTTTTCCTTCTGTAAACATGTTTATTTCTGCTGTGAACATGTTTATTTCGGCTGTAAACGTGTTTTTTCCTGCTGTAAACATGTTTATTTCTGCTGTAAACATGTTTATTCCTGCTGTAAACATGTTTATTTCTGCTGTAAACATGTTTATTCCTGCTGTAAACATGTTTATTTCTGCTGTAAACGTGTTTATTTCTGCTGTAAACGTGTTTATTTCTGCTGTAAATGTGTTTACTCCTGCTGTAAACGTGTTTATTTCTGCTGTAAATGTATTTATTCCTGCTGTAAACATGTTTATTTCTGCTGTAAACATGTTTATTTCTGCTATAAAAGTGTTTATTTCTGCTGTAAACATGTTTATTTCTGCTGTAAACAGGTTTATCTCTGCTGTAAACGTGTTTATTTCTGCTGTAAATGTGTTTATTCCTGCTGTAAACTTGTTTATTTCTGCTGTAAACGTGTTTATTCCTGCTGTAAACGTGTTTATTTCTGCTGTAAATGTGTTTACTCCTGCTGTAAACGTATTTATTTCTGCTGTAAATGTATTTATTCCTGCTGTAAACATGTTTATTTCTGCTGTAAACATGTTTATTTCTGATACAAACGTGTTTATTTCTGCTGTAAACGTGTTTATTTCTGCTGTAAACGTGTTTATTTCTGCTGTAAATGTGTTTATTTCTGCTGTACATGTGTTTATTTCTGCTGTACACGTGTTTATTTCTGTTGTAAACGTGTTTATTTCTGCTGTAAACGTGTTTATTTCTGCTGTAAACGTGTTTATTTCTGCTGTAAACGTCTTTTTTCTGCTGTAAACAGGTTTATTCCTGCTGTAAACATGTTTACTCCTTATGGAACCGTGTTTATTTCTGCTGTAAACGTGTTTATTTCTGCTGTAAACCTGTTTACTCCTGTTGTAAACGTGTTTATTTCTGCTGTAAACGTGTTTATTTCTGCTGTAAACGTGTTTATTTCTGCTGTAAACGTGTTTATTCCTGCTGTAAACGTGTTTATTCCTGCTGTACAAGTGTTTATTTCTGCTGTAAACATGTTTATTTCTTCTGTGAATGTGTTTATTTCTGCTGTAAACATGTTTATTTCTGCTGTAAACGTGTTTATTTCTGCTGTAAACGTCTTTTTTTCTGCTGTAAACAGGTTCATTCCTGCTGTAAACATGTTTTTTCTGCTGTAAACATGTTTATTTCTGCTGTAAATGTGTTTATTTCTGCTGTAAACGTGTTTATTTCTGCTGTAAATGTGTTTATTCCTGCTGTAAACATGTTTATTTCTGCTGTAAACATGTTTATTTCTGCTATAAAAGTGTTTATTCCTGCTGTAAACGTGTTTATTTCTGCTGTAAACATGTTTACTTCTGCTGTAAACGTGTTTATTTCTGCTGTAAATGTGTTTATTTCTGCTGTAAACATGTTTATTTCTGCTGTAAACACGTTTATTTCTGCTGTAAACATGTCTATGTCTGCTGTAAACGTGTTTATTTCTGCTGTAAACGTGTTTACTCCTGCTGTAAACGTGTTTTTTCCTTCTGTAAACATGTTTATTTCTGCTGTGAACATGTTTATTTCTGCTGTAAATATGTTTATTTTTGCTGTAAACATGTTTATTCCTGCTGTAAACATGTTTATTTCTGCTCTAAACATGTTTATTCCTGCTGTAAATGTGTTTATTTCTGCTGTACACGTGTTTATTTCTGCTGTAAATGTATTTATTCCTGCTGTAAACATGTTTATTTCTGCCGTAAACGTGTTTATTTCTGCTGTAAATGTGTTTATTTCTGCTGTACACGTGTTTATTTCTGCTGTAAACATGTTTATTTCTGCTGTAAACGTGTTTACTCCTGCTGTAAACATGTTTATTTCTGCTGTAAACGTGTTTATTTCTGCTGTAAACACGTTTATTTCTGCTGTAAACATGTCTATGTCTGCTGTAAACGTGTTTATTTCTGCTGTAAACATGTTTACTCCTGCTGTAAACGTGTTTTTTCCTTCTGTAAACATGTTTATTTCTGCTGTGAACATGTTTATTTCGGCTGTAAACGTGTTTTTTCCTGCTGTAAATATGTTTATTTCTGCTGTAAACATGTTTATTTCTGCTGTAAATGTGTTTATTTCTGCTGTAAACGTGTTTATTTTTGCTGTAAACATGTTTATTCCTGCTGTAAACATGTTTATTTCTGCTGTAAACGTGTTTATTCCTGCTGTAAACGTGTTTATTTCTGCTGTAAACATGTTTATTTCTGCTATAAAAGTGTTTATTTCTGCTGTAAACATGTTTATTTCTGCCGTAAACGTGTTTATTTCTGCTGTAAATGTGTTTATTTCTGCTGTACACGTGTTTATTTCTGCTGTAAACATGTTTATTTCTGCTGTAAACGTGTT
Source organism: Telmatherina bonti (assembly GCF_933228915.1). NCBI lineage: Eukaryota > Metazoa > Chordata > Actinopteri > Atheriniformes > Telmatherinidae > Telmatherina > Telmatherina bonti. Next base: position 3,048,348 of record NC_136615.1, read on the forward strand.
TATTTCTGCTCTAAACGTCTTTTTTCTGCTGTAAACAGGTTTATTCCTGCTGTAAACATGTTTACTCCTTATGGAACCGTGTTTATTTCTGCTGTTAAACGTGTTTATTTCTGCTGTAAACCTGTTTACTCCTGTTGTAAACGTGTTTATTTCTGCTGTAAACGTGTTTATTTCTGCTGTAAACGTGTTTATTTCTGCTGTAAACGTGTTTATTCCTGCTGTAAACGTGTTTATTCCTGCTGTACAAGTGTTTATTTCTGCTGTAAACATGTTTATTTCTTCTGTGAATGTGTTTATTTCTGCTGTAAACATGTTTATTTCTGCTGTAAACGTGTTTATTTCTGCTGTAAACGTCTTTTTTTCTGCTGTAAACAGGTTCATTCCTGCTGTAAACATGTTTTTTCTGCTGTAAACATGTTTATTTCTGCTGTAAATGTGTTTATTTCTGCTGTAAACGTGTTTATTTCTGCTGTAAATGTGTTTATTCCTGCTGTAAACATGTTTATTTCTGCTGTAAACATGTTTATTTCTGCTATAAACGTGTTTATTCCTGCTGTAAACGTGTTTATTTCTGCTGTAAACATGTTTACTTCTGCTGTAAACGTGTTTATTTCTGCTGTAAATGTGTTTATTTCTGCTGTAAACATGTTTATTTCTGCTGTAAACACGTTTATTTCTGCTGTAAACATGTCTATGTCTGCTGTAAACGTGTTTATTTCTGCTGTAAACGTGTTTACTCCTGCTGTAAACGTGTTTTTTCCTTCTGTAAACATGTTTATTTCTGCTGTGAACATGTTTATTTCTGCTGTAAATGTGTTTATTTCTGCTGTAAACGTGTTTATTTTTGCTGTAAACATGTTTATTCCTGCTGTAAACATGTTTATTTCTGCTCTAAACATGTTTATTCCTGCTGTAAACATGTTTATTTCTGCTGTAAACGTGTTTACTCCTGCTGTAAACGTGTTTATTTCTGCTGTAAATGTATTTATTCCTGCTGTAAACATGTTTATTTCTGCTGTAAACATGTTTATTTCTGCTATAAAAGTGTTTATTTCTGCTGTAAACATGTTTATTTCTGCCGTAAACGTGTTTATTTCTGCTGTAAATGTGTTTATTTCTGCTGTACACGTGTTTATTTCTGCTGTAAACATGTTTATTTCTGCTGTAAACATGTTTATTTCTGCCGTAAACGTGTTTATTTCTGCTGTAAATGTGTTTATTTCTGCTGTACACGTGTTTATTTCTGCTGTAAACATGTTTATTTCTGCTGTAAACGTGTTTATTTCTGCTGTAAACGTCTTTTTTTCTGCTTTAAATAGGTTCATTCCTGCTGTAAACAGGTTTATCTCTGCTGTAAACGTGTTTATTTCTGCTGTAAATGTGTTTATTCCTGCTGTAAACGTGTTTACTCCTGCTGTAAACATGTTTATTTCTGCTGTAAACGTGTTTATTTCTGCTGTAAACGTGTTTACTCCTGCTGTAAACATGTTTACTCCTGATGGAACCGTGTTTATTTCTGCTCTAAACGTGTTTATTCCTGCTCTAAACGTGGTTTTTCCTTCTGTAAACATGTTTATTTCTGCTGTGAACATGTTTATTTCGGCTGTAAACGTGTTTTTTCCTGCTGTAAACATGTTTATTTCTGCTGTAAACATGTTTATTTCTGCTGTAAATGTGTTTATTTCTGCTGTAAACATGTTTATTTCTGCTGTGAATATATTTATTTCTGCTGTAAACGTGTTTATTTCTGCTGTAAACGTGTTAATTTCTGCTGTAAACATGTTTATTTCTGCTGTAAACGTCTATTTTTCTGCTGTAAATGTATTTATTCCTGCTGTAAACATGTTTATTTCTGCTGTAAACGTGGTTATTTCTGCTGTAAACGTGTTTATTTCTGCTGTAAACGTGTTAATTTCTGCTGTAAACGTGTTTATTTCTGCTGTGAATATATTTATTTCTGCTGTAAACGTGTTTATTTCTGCTGTAAACGTGTTAATTTCTGCTGTAAACATGTTTATTTCTGCTGTAAACGTCTATTTTTCTGCTGTAAATGTATTTATTCCTGCTGTAAACATGTTTATTTCTGCTGTAAACGTGGTTATTTCTGCTGTAAACGTGTTTATTTCTCCTGTAAACGTGTTAATTTCTGCTGTAAACGTGTTTATTCCTGATATAAACATGTTTATTTCTGCTGTAAACGTGTTTATTTCTGCTGTAAACATGTTTATTTCTGCTGTAAACGTCTTTTTTTCTGCTGTAAATGTATCTATTCCTGCTGTAAACATGTTTATTTCTGCTGTAAACATGTTTATTTCTGCTATAAACGTGTTTATACCTGCTGTAAACGTGTTTATTTCTGCTGTAAACATGTTTACTTCTGCTGTAAACGTGTTTATTTCTGCTGTAAATGTGTTTATTTCTGCTGTAAACAGGTTTATTTCTGCTGTAAACACGTTTATTTCTGCTGTAAACATGTCTATGTCTGCTGTAAACGTGTTTATTTCTGCTGTAAACATGTTTACTCCTGCTGTAAACGTGTTTTTTCCTTCTGTAAACATGTTTATTTCTGCTGTGAACATGTTTATTTCGGCTGTAAACGTGTTTATTCCTGATGTAAACATGTTTATTTCTGCTGTAAATGTGTTTATTTCTGCTGTAAACATGTTTATTTCTGCTGTAAACGTCTTAATTTCTGCTGTAAACATGTTTATTTCTGCTGTAAACGTGTTTATTTCTGCTGTAAATGTGTTTATTTCTGCTGTACACGTGTTTATTTCTGCTGTAAACATGTTTATTTCTGCTGTAAACGTGTTTATTTCTGCTGTAAACGTCTTTTTTCTGCTGTAAACAGGTTTATTCCTGCTGTAAACAGGTTTATCTCTGCTGTAAACGTGTTTATTCCTGCTGTAAACATGTTTATTCCTGCTGTAAACGTGTTTACTCCTGCTGTAAACGTGTTTATTTCTGCTGTAAATGTGTTTATTTCTGCTGTAAACGTGTTTACTCCTGCTGTAAACATGTTTATTTCTGCTGTAAACGTGTTTATTTCTGCTGTAAACACGTTTATTTCTGCTGTAAACATGTCTATGTCTGCTGTAAACGTGTTTATTTCTTCTGTAAACATGTTTACTCCTGCTGTAAACGTGTTTTTTCCTTCTGTAAACATGTTTATTTCTGCTGTGAACATGTTTATTTCGGCTGTAAACGTGTTTTTTCCTGCTGTAAATATGTTTATTTCTGCTGTAAACATGTTTGTTTCTGCTGTAAATGTGTTTATTTCTGCTGTAAACGTGTTTATTTTTGCTGTAAACATGTTTACTTCTGCTGTAAACGTGTTTATTTCTGCTGTAAATGTGTTTATTTCTGCTGTAAACAGGTTTATTTCTGCTGTAAACACGTTTATTTCTGCTGTAAACATGTCTATGTCTGCTGTAAACGTGTTTATTTCTGCTGTAAACATGTTTACTCCTGCTGTAAACGTGTTTTTTCCTTCTGTAAACATGTTTATTTCTGCTGTGAACATGTTTATTTCGGCTGTAAACGTGTTTATTCCTGATGTAAACATGTTTATTTCTGCTGTAAATGTGTTTATTTCTGCTGTAAACATGTTTATTTCTGCTGTAAACGTCTTAATTTCTGCTGTAAACATGTTTATTTCTGCTGTAAACGTGTTTATTTCTGCTGTAAATGTGTTTATTTCTGCTGTACACGTGTTTATTTCTGCTGTAAACATGTTTATTTCTGCTGTAAACGTGTTTATTTCTGCTGTAAACGTCTTTTTTCTGCTGTAAACAGGTTTATTCCTGCTGTAAACAGGTTTATCTCTGCTGTAAACGTGTTTATTCCTGCTGTAAACATGTTTATTCCTGCTGTAAACGTGTTTACTCCTGCTGTAAACGTGTTTATTTCTGCTGTAAATGTGTTTATTTCTGCTGTAAACGTGTTTACTCCTGCTGTAAACATGTTTATTTCTGCTGTAAACGTGTTTATTTCTGCTGTAAACACGTTTATTTCTGCTGTAAACATGTCTATGTCTGCTGTAAACGTGTTTATTTCTTCTGTAAACATGTTTACTCCTGCTGTAAACGTGTTTTTTCCTTCTGTAAACATGTTTATTTCTGCTGTGAACATGTTTATTTCGGCTGTAAACGTGTTTTTTCCTGCTGTAAATATGTTTATTTCTGCTGTAAACATGTTTGTTTCTGCTGTAAATGTGTTTATTTCTGCTGTAAACGTGTTTATTTTTGCTGTAAACATGTTTATTTCTGCTGTAAACGTGTTTATTCCTGATGTAAACATGTTTATTTCTGCTGTAAACGTCTTTTTTTCTGCTGTAAATGTATTTATTCCTGCTGTAAACATGTTTATTTCTGCTGTAAACGTGGTTATTTCTGCTGTAAACATGTTTATTTCTGCTGTAAACGTGTTAATTTCTGCTGTAAACATGTTTATTTCTGCTGTAAACGTGTTTATTTCTGCTGTAAATGTGTTTATTTCTGCTGTACACGTGTTTATTTCTGCTGTAAACGTGTTTATTTCTGCTGTAAACGTGTTTATTTCTGCTGTAAACGTCTTTTTTCTGCTGTAAACGGGTTTATTCCTGCTGTAAACAGGTTTATCTCTGCTGTAAACGTGTTTATTTCTGCTGTAAATGTGTTTATTTCTGCTGTAAACGTCTTTTTTCTGCTGTAAACAGGTTTATTCCTGCTGTAAACAGGTTTATCTCTGCTGTAAACGTGTTTATTTCTGCTGTAAATGTGTTTATTCCTGCTGTAAACGTGTTTACTCCTGCTGTAAACATGTTTATTTCTGCTGTAAACGTGTTTACTCCTGCTGTAAACATGTTTACTCCTGATGGAACCGTGTTTATTTCTGCTGTAAACGTGTTTATTCCTGCTCTAAACATGTTTATTTCTGCTGTAAACATGTTTATTTCTGCTGTAAATGTGTTTATTTCTGCTGTAAACATGTTTATTTCTGCTGTGAATATGTTTATTTCTGCTGTAAACGTGTTTATTTCTGCTGTAAACGTGTTAATTTCTGCTGTAAACATGTTTATTTCTGCTGTAAACGTCTTTTTTTCTGCTGTAAATGTATTTATTCCTGCTGTAAACATGTTTATTTCTGCTGTAAACGTGTTTATTTCTGCTGTAAACGTGTTAATTTCTGCTGTAAACGTGTTTATTCCTGATGTAAACATGTTTATTTCTGCTGTAAACGTCTTTTTTTCTGCTGTAAATGTATTTATTCCTGCTGTAAACATGTTTATTTCTGCTGTAAACGTGGTTATTTCTGCTGTAAACATGTTTATTTCTGCTGTAAACGTGTTAATTTCTGCTGTAAACATGTTTATTTCTGCTGTAAACATGTTTATTTCTGCTGTAAACGTGTTTATTTCTGCTGTAAACGTCTTTTTTCTGCTGTAAACAGGTTTATTCCTGCTGTAAACAGGTTTATCTCTGCTGTAAACATGTTTATTCCTGCTGTAAACGTGTTTACTCCTGCTGTAAACATGTTTATTTCTGCTGTAAACATGTTTATTTCTGCTGTAAATGTGTTTATTTCTGCTGTAAACGTGTTTATTCCTGCTGTAAACATGTTTATTTCTGCTGTAAACGTGTTTATTTCTGCTGTAAACGTGTTTATTTCTGCTGTAAATGTGTTTACTCCTGCTGTAAACGTGTTTATTTCTGCTATAAATGTATTTATTCCTGCTGTAAACATGTTTATTTCTGCTGTAAACATGTTTATTTCTGCTATAAAAGTGTTTATTTCTGCTGTAAACATGTTTATTTCTGCTGTAAACGTGTTTATTTCTGCTGTAAATGTGTTTACTCCTGCTGTAAACGTGTTTATTTCTGCTGTAAATGTATTTATTTCTGCTGTAAACATGTTTATTTCTGCTATAAAAGTGTTTATTTCTGCTGTAAACATGTTTATTTCTGCTGTAAACGTGTTTATTTCTGCTGTAAATGTGTTTACTCCTGCTGTAAACATGTTTATTTCTGCTGTAAATGTATTTATTTCTGCTGTAAACATGTTTATTTCTGCTGTAAACATGTTTATTTCTGCTATAAAAGTGTTTATTTCTGCTGTAAACATGTTTATTTCTGCTGTAAACGTCTTTTTTCTGCTGTAAACAGGTTTATTCCTGCTGTAAACAGGTTTATCTCTGCTGTAAACGTGTTTATTTCTGCTGTAAATGTGTTTATTCCTGCTGTAAACGTGTTTACTCCTGCTGTAAACATGTTTATTTCTGCTGTAAACGTGTTTACTCCTGCTGTAAACATGTTTACTCCTGATGGAACCGTGTTTATTTCTGCTGTAAACGTGTTTATTCCTGCTCTAAACATGTTTATTTCTGCTGTAAACATGTTTATTTCTGCTGTAAATGTGTTTATTTCTGCTGTAAACATGTTTATTTCTGCTGTGAATATGTTTATTTCTGCTGTAAACGTGTTTATTTCTGCTGTAAACGTGTTAATTTCTGCTGTAAACATGTTTATTTCTGCTGTAAACGTCTTTTTTTCTGCTGTAAATGTATTTATTCCTGCTGTAAACATGTTTATTTCTGCTGTAAACGTGTTTATTTCTGCTGTAAACGTGTTAATTTCTGCTGTAAACGTGTTTATTCCTGATGTAAACATGTTTATTTCTGCTGTAAACGTCTTTTTTTCTGCTGTAAATGTATTTATTCCTGCTGTAAACATGTTTATTTCTGCTGTAAACGTGGTTATTTCTGCTGTAAACATGTTTATTTCTGCTGTAAACGTGTTAATTTCTGCTGTAAACATGTTTATTTCTGCTGTAAACGTGTTTATTTCTGCTGTAAATGTGTTTATTTCTGCTGTACACGTGTTTATTTCTGCTGTAAACATGTTTATTTCTGCTGTAAACGTGTTTATTTCTGCTGTAAACGTCTTTTTTCTGCTGTAAACAGGTTTATTCCTGCTGTAAACAGGTTTATCTCTGCTGTAAACATGTTTATTCCTGCTGTAAACGTGTTTACTCCTGCTGTAAACAGGTTTATTCCTGCTGTAAACAGGTTTATCTCTGCTGTAAACATGTTTATTCCTGCTGTAAACGTGTTTACTCCTGCTGTAAACATGTTTATTTCTGCTGTAAACATGTTTATTTCTGCTGTAAATGTGTTTATTTCTGCTGTAAACGTGTTTATTCCTGCTGTAAACATGTTTATTTCTGCTGTAAACGTGTTTATTTCTGCTGTAAACGTGTTTATTTCTGCTGTAAATGTGTTTACTCCTGCTGTAAACGTGTTTATTTCTGCTATAAATGTATTTATTCCTGCTGTAAACATGTTTATTTCTGCTGTAAACATGTTTATTTCTGCTATAAAAGTGTTTATTTCTGCTGTAAACATGTTTATTTCTGCTGTAAACGTGTTTATTTCTGCTGTAAATGTGTTTACTCCTGCTGTAAACGTGTTTATTTCTGCTGTAAATGTATTTATTTCTGCTGTAAACATGTTTATTTCTGCTATAAAAGTGTTTATTTCTGCTGTAAACATGTTTATTTCTGCTGTAAACGTGTTTATTTCTGCTGTAAATGTGTTTACTCCTGCTGTAAACATGTTTATTTCTGCTGTAAATGTATTTATTTCTGCTGTAAACATGTTTATTTCTGCTGTAAACATGTTTATTTCTGCTATAAAAGTGTTTATTTCTGCTGTAAACATGTTTATTTCTGCTGTAAACGTCTTTTTTCTGCTGTAAACAGGTTTATTCCTGCTGTAAACAGGTTTATCTCTGCTGTAAACGTGTTTATTTCTGCTGTAAATGTGTTTATTCCTGCTGTAAACGTGTTTACTCCTGCTGTAAACATGTTTATTTCTGCTGTAAACGTGTTTACTCCTGCTGTAAACATGTTTACTCCTGATGGAACCGTGTTTATTTCTGCTGTAAACGTGTTTATTCCTGCTCTAAACATGTTTATTTCTGCTGTAAACATGTTTATTTCTGCTGTAAATGTGTTTATTTCTGCTGTAAACATGTTTATTTCTGCTGTGAATATGTTTATTTCTGCTGTAAACGTGTTTATTTCTGCTGTAAACGTGTTAATTTCTGCTGTAAACATGTTTATTTCTGCTGTAAACGTCTTTTTTTCTGCTGTAAATGTATTTATTCCTGCTGTAAACATGTTTATTTCTGCTGTAAACGTGTTTATTTCTGCTGTAAACGTGTTAATTTCTGCTGTAAACGTGTTTATTCCTGATGTAAACATGTTTATTTCTGCTGTAAACGTCTTTTTTTCTGCTGTAAATGTATTTATTCCTGCTGTAAACATGTTTATTTCTGCTGTAAACGTGGTTATTTCTGCTGTAAACATGTTTATTTCTGCTGTAAACGTGTTAATTTCTGCTGTAAACATGTTTATTTCTGCTGTAAACGTGTTTATTTCTGCTGTAAATGTGTTTATTTCTGCTGTACACGTGTTTATTTCTGCTGTAAACATGTTTATTTCTGCTGTAAACGTGTTTATTTCTGCTGTAAACGTCTTTTTTCTGCTGTAAACAGGTTTATTCCTGCTGTAAACAGGTTTATCTCTGCTGTAAACATGTTTATTCCTGCTGTAAACGTGTTTACTCCTGCTGTAAACATGTTTATTTCTGCTGTAAACGTGTTTATTTCTGCTGTAAATGTGTTTATTTCTGCTGTAAACGTGTTTACTCCTGCTGTAAACATGTTTATTTCTGCTGTAAACGTGTTTATTTCTGCTGTAAACGTGTTTACTCCTGCTGTAAACATGTTTATTTCTGCTGTAAACGTGTTTATTTCTGCTGTAAATGTGTTTACTCCTGCTGTAAACATGTTTATTTCTGCTGTAAATGTATTTATTTCTGCTGTAAACATGTTTATTTCTGCTGTAAACATGTTTATTTCTGCTATAAAAGTGTTTATTTCTGCTGTAAACATGTTTATTTCTGCTGTAAACGTCTTTTTTCTGCTGTAAACAGGTTTATTCCTGCTGTAAACAGGTTTATCTCTGCTGTAAACGTGTTTATTTCTGCTGTAAATGTGTTTATTCCTGCTGTAAACGTGTTTACTCCTGCTGTAAACATGTTTATTTCTGCTGTAAACGTGTTTACTCCTGCTGTAAACATGTTTACTCCTGATGGAACCGTGTTTATTTCTGCTGTAAACGTGTTTATTCCTGCTCTAAACATGTTTATTTCTGCTGTAAACATGTTTATTTCTGCTGTAAATGTGTTTATTTCTGCTGTAAACATGTTTATTTCTGCTGTGAATATGTTTATTTCTGCTGTAAACGTGTTTATTTCTGCTGTAAACGTGTTAATTTCTGCTGTAAACATGTTTATTTCTGCTGTAAACGTCTTTTTTTCTGCTGTAAATGTATTTATTCCTGCTGTAAACATGTTTATTTCTGCTGTAAACGTGTTTATTTCTGCTGTAAACGTGTTAATTTCTGCTGTAAACGTGTTTATTCCTGATGTAAACATGTTTATTTCTGCTGTAAACGTCTTTTTTTCTGCTGTAAATGTATTTATTCCTGCTGTAAACATGTTTATTTCTGCTGTAAACGTGGTTATTTCTGCTGTAAACATGTTTATTTCTGCTGTAAACGTGTTAATTTCTGCTGTAAACATGTTTATTTCTGCTGTAAACGTGTTTATTTCTGCTGTAAATGTGTTTATTTCTGCTGTACACGTGTTTATTTCTGCTGTAAACATGTTTATTTCTGCTGTAAACGTGTTTATTTCTGCTGTAAACGTCTTTTTTCTGCTGTAAACAGGTTTATTCCTGCTGTAAACAGGTTTATCTCTGCTGTAAACATGTTTATTCCTGCTGTAAACGTGTTTACTCCTGCTGTAAACATGTTTATTTCTGCTGTAAACGTGTTTATTTCTGCTGTAAATGTGTTTATTTCTGCTGTAAACGTGTTTACTCCTGCTGTAAACATGTTTATTTCTGCTGTAAACGTGTTTATTTCTGCTGTAAACGTGTTTACTCCTGCTGTAAACATGTTTACTCCTGCTGTAAACATGTTTATTTCTGCTGTAAACGTGTTTACTCCTGCTGTAAACATGTTTACTCCTGATGGAACCGTGTTTATTTCTGCTGTAAACGTGTTTATTCCTGCTCTAAACATGTTTATTTCTGCTGTAAACATGTTTATTTCTGCTGTAAATGTGTTTATTTCTGCTGTAAACATGTTTATTTCTGCTGTGAATATGTTTATTTCTGCTGTAAACGTGTTTATTTCTGCTGTAAACGTGTTAATTTCTGCTGTAAACATGTTTATTTCTGCTGTAAACGTCTTTTTTTCTGCTGTAAATGTATTTATTCCTGCTGTAAACATGTTTATTTCTGCTGTAAACGTGTTTATTTCTGCTGTAAACGTGGTTATTTCTGCTGTAAACGTGTTTATTTCTGCTGTAAACGTGTTAATTTCTGCTGTAAACGTGTTTATTCCTGATATAAACATGTTTATTTCTGCTGTAAACGTGTTTATTTCTGCTGTAAACATGTTTATTTCTGCTGTAAACGTCTTTTTTTCTGCTGTAAATGTATCTATTCCTGCTGTAAACATGTTTATTTCTGCTGTAAACATGTTTATTTCTGCTATAAACGTGTTTATACCTGCTGTAAACGTGTTTATTTCTGCTGTAAACATGTTTACTTCTGCTGTAAACGTGTTTATTTCTGCTGTAAATGTGTTTATTTCTGCTGTAAACATGTTTATTTCTGCTGTAAACACGTTTATTTCTGCTGTAAACATGTCTATGTCTGCTGTAAACGTGTTTATTTCTGCTGTAAACATGTTTACTCCTGCTGTAAACGTGTTTTTTCCTTCTGTAAACATGTTTATTTCTGCTGTGAACATGTTTATTTCGGCTGTAAACGTGTTTTTTCCTGCTGTAAACATGTTTATTTCTGCTGTAAACATGTTTATTTCTGCTGTAAATGTGTTTATTTCTGCTGTAAACGTGTTTATTTTTGCTGTAAACATGTTTATTCCTGCTGTAAACATGTTTATTTCTGCTGTAAACGTGTTTATTCCTGCTGTAAACGTGTTTATTTCTGCTGTAAATGTGTTTACTCCTGCTGTAAACGTGTTTATTTCTGCTGTAAATGTATTTATTCCTGCTGTAAACATGTTTATTTCTGCTGTAAACATGTTTATTTCTGCTATAAAAGTGTTTATTTCTGCTGTAAATGTGTTTATTTCTGCTGTACACGTGTTTATTTCTGCTGTAAACATGTTTATTTCTGCTGTAAACGTGTTTATTTCTGCTGTAAACGTCTTTTTTCTGCTGTAAACAGGTTTATTCCTGCTGTAAACAGGTTTATCTCTGCTGTAAACGTGTTTATTTCTGCTGTAAATGTGTTTATTCCTGCTGTAAACGTGTTTACTCCTGCTGTAAACATGTTTATTTCTGCTGTAAACGTGTTTATTTCTGCTGTAAACGTGTTTACTCCTGCTGTAAACATGTTTACTCCTGATGGAACCGTGTTTATTTCTGCTGTAAACGTGTTTATTCCTGCTCTAAACATGTTTATTTCTGCTGTAAACATGTTTATTTCTGCTGTAAATGTGTTTATTTCTGCTGTAAACGTGTTAATTTCTGCTGTAAACATGTTTATTTCTGCTGTAAACGTCTTTTTTTCTGCTGTAAATGTATTTATTCCTGCTGTAAACATGTTTATTTCTGCTGTAAACGTGGTTATTTCTGCTGTAAACGTGTTTATTTCTGCTGTAAACGTGTTAATTTCTGCTGTAAACGTGTTTATTCCTGATGTAAACATGTTTATTTCTGCTGTAAATGTGTTTATTTCTGCTGTAAACATGTTTATTTCTGCTGTAAACGTGTTAATTTCTGCTGTAAACATGTTTATTTCTGCTGTAAACGTGTTTATTTCTGCTGTAAATGTGTTTATTTCTGCTGTACACGTGTTTATTTCTGCTGTAAACATGTTTATTTCTGCTGTAAACGTGTTTATTTCTGCTGTAAACGTCTTTTTTCTGCTGTAAACAGGTTTATTCCTGCTGTAAACAGGTTTATCTCTGCTGTAAACATGTTTATTCCTGCTGTAAACGTGTTTACTCCTGCTGTAAACGTGTTTATTACTGCTGTAAATGTGTTTATTTCTGCTGTAAACGTCTTTTTTTCTGCTGTAAATGTATTTATTCCTGCTGTAAACATGTTTATTTCTGCTGTAAACGTGTTTATTTCTGCTGTAAACGTGTTAATTTCTGCTGTAAACGTGTTTATTCCTGATGTAAACATGTTTATTTCTGCTGTAAACGTCTTTTTTTCTGCTGTAAATGTATTTATTCCTGCTGTAAACATGTTTATTTCTGCTGTAAACGTGGTTATTTCTGCTGTAAACATGTTTATTTCTGCTGTAAATGTGTTTATTTCTGCTGTACACGTGTTTATTTCTGCTGTAAACGTCTTTTTTCTGCTGTAAACAGGTTTATTCCTGCTGTAAACAGGTTTATCTCTGCTGTAAACATGTTTATTCCTGCTGTAAACGTGTTTACTCCTGCTGTAAACATGTTTATTTCTGCTGTAAACGTGTTTATTTCTGCTGTAAATGTGTTTATTTCTGCTGTAAACGTGTTTATTCCTGCTGTAAACATGTTTATTTCTGCTGTAAACGTGTTTATTTCTGCTGTAAACGTGTTTATTTCTGCTGTAAATGTGTTTACTCCTGCTGTAAACGTGTTTATTTCTGCTATAAATGTATTTATTCCTGCTGTAAACATGTTTATTTCTGCTGTAAACATGTTTATTTCTGCTATAAAAGTGTTTATTTCTGCTGTAAACATGTTTATTTCTGCTGTAAACGTGTTTATTTCTGCTGTAAATGTGTTTACTCCTGCTGTAAACGTGTTTATTTCTGCTGTAAATGTATTTATTTCTGCTGTAAACATGTTTATTTCTGCTGTAAACATGTTTATTTCTGCTATAAATGTGTTTATTTCTGCTGTAAACATGTTTATTTCTGCTGTAAACGTGTTAATTTCTGCTGTAAATGTGTTTACTCCTGCTGTAAACATGTTTATTTCTGCTGTAAACGTCTTTTTTCTGCTGTAAACAGGTTTATTCCTGCTGTAAACGTGTTTACTCCTGCTGTAAACATGTTTATTTCTGCTGTAAACGTGTTTATTCCTGCTCTAAACATGTTTATTTCTGCTGTAAACATGTTTATTTCTGCTGTAAATGTGTTTATTTCTGCTGTAAACATGTTTATTTCTGCTGTGAATATGTTTATTTCTGCTGTAAACGTGTTTATTTCTGCTGTAAACGTGTTAATTTCTGCTGTAAACATGTTTATTTCTGCTGTAAACGTCTTTTTTTCTGCTGTAAATGTATTTATTCCTGCTGTAAACATGTTTATTTCTGCTGTAAACGTGTTTATTTCTGCTGTAAACGTGTTAATTTCTGCTGTAAACGTGTTTATTCCTGATGTAAACATGTTTATTTCTGCTGTAAACGTCTTTTTTTCTGCTGTAAATGTATTTATTCCTGCTGTAAACATGTTTATTTCTGCTGTAAACGTGTTTATTTTTGCTGTAAACATGTTTATTCCTGCTGTAAACATGTTTATTTCTGCTGTAAACGTGTTTATTCCTGCTGTAAACGTGTTTATTTCTGCTGTAAATGTGTTTACTCCTTCTGTAAACGTGTTTATTTCTGCTGTAAATGTATTTATTCCTGCTGTAAACATGTTTATTTCTGCTGTAAACATGTTTATTTCTGCTATAAAAGTGTTTATTTCTGCTGTAAATGTGTTTATTTCTGCTGTACACGTGTTTATTTCTGCTGTAAACATGTTTATTTCTGCTGTAAACGTGTTTATTTCTGCTGTAAACGTGTTTATTCCTGCTCTAAACATGTTTATTTCTGCTGTAAACGTGTTTATTCCTGCTGTAAACGTGTTTATTTCTGCTGTAAATGTGTTTACTCCTGCTGTAAACAGGTTTATCTCTGCTGTAAACGTGTTTATTTCTGCTGTAAATGTGTTTATTCCTGCTGTAAACGTGTTTACTCCTGCTGTAAACATGTTTATTTCTGCTGTAAACGTGTTTATTTCTGCTGTAAACGTGTTTACTCCTGCTGTAAACATGTTTACTCCTGATGGAACCGTGTTTATTTCTGCTGTAAACGTGTTTATTCCTGCTCTAAACATGTTTATTTCTGCTGTAAACATGTTTATTTCTGCTGTAAATGTGTTTATTTCTGCTGTAAACATGTTTATTTCTGCTGTGAATATGTTTATTTCTGCTGTAAACGTGTTTATTTCTGCTGTAAACGTGTTAATTTCTGCTGTAAACATGTTTATTTCTGCTGTAAACGTCTTTTTTTCTGCTGTAAATGTATTTATTCCTGCTGTAAACATGTTTATTTCTGCTGTAAACGTGGTTATTTCTGCTGTAAACGTGTTTATTTCTGCTGTAAACGTGTTAATTTCTGCTGTAAACGTGTTTATTCCTGATGTAAACATGTTTATTTCTGCTGTAAATGTGTTTATTTCTGCTGTAAACATGTTTATTTCTGCTGTAAACGTGTTAATTTCTGCTGTAAACATGTTTATTTCTGCTGTAAACGTGTTTATTTCTGCTGTAAATGTGTTTATTTCTGCTGTACACGTGTTTATTTCTGCTGTAAACATGTTTATTTCTGCTGTAAACGTGTTTATTTCTGCTGTAAACGTCTTTTTTCTGCTGTAAACAGGTTTATTCCTGCTGTAAACAGGTTTATCTCTGCTGTAAACATGTTTATTCCTGCTGTAAACGTGTTTACTCCTGCTGTAAACGTGTTTATTTCTGCTGTAAATGTGTTTATTTCTGCTGTAAACGTCTTTTTTTCTGCTGTAAATGTATTTATTCCTGCTGTAAACATGTTTATTTCTGCTGTAAACGTGTTTATTTCTGCTGTAAACATGTTTATTTCTGCTGTAAACGTGTTTATTTCTGCTGTAAACGTGTTTATTTCTGCTGTAAATGTGTTTACTCCTGCTGTAAACGTGTTTATTTCTGCTATAAATGTATTTATTCCTGCTGTAAACATGTTTATTTCTGCTATAAAAGTGTTTATTTCTGCTGTAAACATGTTTATTTCTGCTGTAAACGTGTTTATTTCTGCTGTAAATGTGTTTACTCCTGCTGTAAACGTGTTTATTTCTGCTGTAAATGTATTTATTTCTGCTGTAAACATGTTTATTTCTGCTGTAAACATGTTTATTTCTGCCATAAAAGTGTTTATTTCTGCTGTAAACATGTTTATTTCTGCTGTAAACGTGTTTATTTCTGCTGTAAATGTGTTTACTCCTGCTGTAAACATGTTTATTTCTGCTGTAAATGTATGTATTTCTGCTGTAAACATGTTTATTTCTGCTGTAAACATGTTTATTTCTGCTATAAAAGTGTTTATTTCTGCTGTAAACATGTTTATTTCTGCTGTAAACGTCTTTTTTCTGCTGTAAACAGGTTTATTCCTGCTGTAAACGTGTTTACTCCTGCTGTAAACATGTTTATTTCTGCTGTAAACGTGTTTACTCCTGCTGTAAACATGTTTACTCCTGATGGAACCGTGTTTATTTCTGCTGTAAACGTGTTTATTCCTGCTCTAAACATGTTTATTTCTGCTGTAAACATGTTTATTTCTGCTGTAAATGTGTTTATTTCTGCTGTAAACATGTTTATTTCTGCTGTGAATATGTTTATTTCTGCTGTAAACGTGTTTATTTCTGCTGTAAACGTGTTAATTTCTGCTGTAAACATGTTTATTTCTGCTGTAAACGTCTTTTTTTCTGCTGTAAATGTATTTATTCCTGCTGTAAACATGTTTATTTCTGCTGTAAACGTGTTTATTTCTGCTGTAAACGTGTTAATTTCTGCTGTAAACGTGTTTATTCCTGATGTAAACATGTTTATTTCTGCTGTAAACGTCTTTTTTTCTGCTGTAAATGTATTTATTCCTGCTGTAAACATGTTTATTTCTGCTGTAAACGTGGTTATTTCTGCTGTAAACATGTTTATTTCTGCTGTAAACGTGTTAATTTCTGCTGTAAATGTGTTTATTTCTGCTGTACACGTGTTTATTTCTGCTGTAAACATGTTTATTTCTGCTGTAAACGTGTTTATTTCTGCTGTAAACGTCTTTTTTCTGCTGTAAACAGGTTTATTCCTGCTGTAAACAGGTTTATCTCTGCTGTAAACGTGTTTATTTCTGCTGTAAATGTGTTTATTCCTGCTGTAAACGTGTTTACTCCTGCTGTAAACATGTTTATTTCTGCTGTAAACGTGTTTATTTCTGCTGTAAACGTGTTTACTCCTGCTGTAAACATGTTTACTCCTGATGGAACCGTGTTTATTTCTGCTGTAAACGTGTTTATTCCTGCTCTAAACATGTTTATTTCTGCTGTAAACATGTTTATTTCTGCTGTAAATGTGTTTATTTCTGCTGTAAACATGTTTATTTCTGCTGTGAATATGTTTATTTCTGCTGTAAACGTGTTTATTTCTGCTGTAAACGTGTTAATTTCTGCTGTAAACATGTTTATTTCTGCTGTAAACGTCTTTTTTTCTGCTGTAAATGTATTTATTCCTGCTGTAAACATGTTTATTTCTGCTGTAAACGTGGTTATTTCTGCTGTAAACGTGTTTATTTCTGCTGTAAACGTGTTAATTTCTGCTGTAAACGTGTTTATTCCTGATGTAAACATGTTTATTTCTGCTGTAAATGTGTTTATTTCTGCTGTAAACATGTTTATTTCTGCTGTAAACGTGTTAATTTCTGCTGTAAACATGTTTATTTCTGCTGTAAACGTGTTTATTTCTGCTGTAAATGTGTTTATTTCTGCTGTACAGGTGTTTATTTCTGCTGTAAACATGTTTATTTCTGCTGTAAACGTGTTTATTTCTGCTGTAAACGTCTTTTTTCTGCTGTAAACAGGTTTATTCCTGCTGTAAACAGGTTTATCTCTGCTGTAAACATGTTTATTCCTGCTGTAAACGTGTTTACTCCTGCTGTAAACGTGTTTATTTCTGCTGTAAATGTGTTTATTTCTGCTGTAAACGTGTTTACTCCTGCTGTAAACATGTTTATTTCTGCTGTAAACGTGTTTATTCCTGCTGTAAACATGTTTATTTCTGCTGTAAACGTGTTTATTCCTGCTGTAAACGTGTTTATTTCTGCTGTAAATGTGTTTACTCCTGCTGTAAACGTGTTTATTTCTGCTGTAAATGTATTTATTCCTGCTGTAAACATGTTTATTTCTGCTGTAAACATGTTTATTTCTGCTATAAAAGTGTTTATTTCTGCTGTAAATGTGTTTATTTCTGCTGTACACGTGTTTATTTCTGCTGTAAACATGTTTATTTCTGCTGTAAACGTGTTTATTTCTGCTGTAAACGTCTTTTTTCTGCTGTAAACAGGTTTATTCCTGCTGTAAACAGGTTTATCTCTGCTGTAAACGTGTTTATTTCTGCTGTAAATGTGTTTATTCCTGCTGTAAACGTGTTTACTCCTGCTGTAAACATGTTTATTTCTGCTGTAAACGTGTTTATTTCTGCTGTAAACGTGTTTACTCCTGCTGTAAACATGTTTACTCCTGATGGAACCGTGTTTATTTCTGCTGTAAACGTGTTTATTCCTGCTCTAAACATGTTTATTTCTGCTGTAAACATGTTTATTTCTGCTGTAAATGTGTTTATTTCTGCTGTAAACATGTTTATTTCTGCTGTGAATATGTTTATTTCTGCTGTAAACGTGTTTATTTCTGCTGTAAACGTGTTAATTTCTGCTGTAAACATGTTTATTTCTGCTGTAAACGTCTTTTTTTCTGCTGTAAATGTATTTATTCCTGCTGTAAACATGTTTATTTCTGCTGTAAACGTGGTTATTTCTGCTGTAAACGTGTTTATTTCTGCTGTAAACGTGTTAATTTCTGCTGTAAACGTGTTTATTCCTGATGTAAACATGTTTATTTCTGCTGTAAACGTGTTTATTTCTGCTGTAAATGTGTTTATTTCTGCTGTACAGGTGTTTATTTCTGCTGTAAACATGTTTATTTCTGCTGTAAACGTGTTTATTTCTGCTGTAAACGTCTTTTTTCTGCTGTAAAAGGGTTTATTCCTGCTGTAAACAGGTTTATCTCTGCTGTAAACATGTTTATTCCTGCTGTAAACGTGTTTACTCCTGCTGTAAACGTGTTTATTTCTGCTGTAAATGTGTTTATTTCTGCTGTAAACGTGTTTACTCCTGCTGTAAACATGTTTATTTCTGCTGTAAACGTGTTTATTTCTGCTGTAAACACGTTTATTTCTGCTGTAAACATGTCTATGTCTGCTGTAAACGTGTTTATTTCTGCTGTAAACGTGTTAATTTCTGCTGTAAACATGTTTATTTCTGCTGTAAACGTCTTTTTTTCTGCTGTAAATGTATTTATTCCTGATGTAAACATGTTTATTTCTGCTGTAAACGTGTTTATTTCTGCTGTAAATGTGTTTATTTCTGCTGTACAGGTGTTTATTTCTGCTGTAAACATGTTTATTTCTGCTGTAAACGTGTTTATTTCTGCTGTAAACGTCTTTTTTCTGCTGTAAAAGGGTTTATTCCTGCTGTAAACAGGTTTATCTCTGCTGTAAACATGTTTATTCCTGCTGTAAACGTGTTTACTCCTGCTGTAAACGTGTTTATTTCTGCTGTAAATGTGTTTATTTCTGCTGTAAACGTGTTTACTCCTGCTGTAAACATGTTTATTTCTGCTGTAAACGTGTTTATTTCTGCTGTAAACACGTTTATTTCTGCTGTAAACATGTCTATGTCTGCTGTAAACGTGTTTATTTCTGCTGTAAACATGTTTACTCCTGCTGTAAACGTGTTTTTTCCTTCTGTAAACATGTTTATTTCTGCTGTGAACATGTTTATTTCGGCTGTAAACGTGTTTTTTCCTGCTGTAAATATGTTTATTTCTGCTGTAAACATGTTTATTTCTGCTGTAAATGTGTTTATTTCTGCTGTAAACGTGTTTATTTTTGCTGTAAACATGTTTATTCCTGCTGTAAACATGTTTATTTCTGCTGTAAACGTGTTTATTCCTGCTGTAAACGTGTTTATTTCTGCTGTAAATGTGTTTACTCCTGCTGTAAACGTGTTTATTTCTGCTGTAAATGTATTTATTCCTGCTGTAAACATGTTTATTTCTGCTGTAAACATGTTTATTTCTGCTATAAAAGTGTTTATTTCTGCTGTAAACATGTTTATTTCTGCTGTAAACGTGTTTATTTCTGCTGTAAATGTGTTTATTTCTGCTGTACACGTGTTTATTTCTGCTGTAAACGTGTTTATTTCTGCTGTAAATGTGTTTATTTCTGCTGTAAACATGTTTATTTCTGCTGTGAATATGTTTATTTCTGCTGTAAACGTGTTTATTTCTGCTGTAAACGTTTTAATTTCTGCTGTAAACATGTTTATTTCTGCTGTAAACGTCTTTTTTTCTGCTGTAAATGTATTTATTCCTGCTGTAAACATGTTTATTTCTGCTGTAAACGTGGTTATTTCTGCTGTAAACGTGTTTATTTCTGCTGTAAACGTGTTAATTTCTGCTGTAAACGTGTTTATTCCTGATGTAAACATGTTTATTTCTGCTGTAAATGTGTTTATTTCTGCTGTAAACATGTTTATTTCTGCTGTAAACGTGTTAATTTCTGCTGTAAACATGTTTATTTCTGCTGTAAACGTGTTTATTTCTGCTGTAAATGTGTTTATTTCTGCTGTACAGGTGTTTATTTCTGCTGTAAACATGTTTATTTCTGCTGTAAACGTGTTTATTTCTGCTGTAAACGTCTTTTTTCTGCTGTAAACAGGTTTATTCCTGCTGTAAACAGGTTTATCTCTGCTGTAAACATGTTTATTCCTGCTGTAAACGTGTTTACTCCTGCTGTAAACGTGTTTATTTCTGCTGTAAATGTGTTTATTTCTGCTGTAAACGTGTTTACTCCTGCTGTAAACATGTTTATTTCTGCTGTAAACGTGTTTATTCCTGCTGTAAACATGTTTATTTCTGCTGTAAACGTGTTTATTCCTGCTGTAAACGTGTTTATTTCTGCTGTAAATGTGTTTACTCCTGCTGTAAACGTGTTTATTTCTGCTGTAAATGTATTTATTCCTGCTGTAAACATGTTTATTTCTGCTGTAAACATGTTTATTTCTGCTATAAAAGTGTTTATTTCTGCTGTAAATGTGTTTATTTCTGCTGTACACGTGTTTATTTCTGCTGTAAACATGTTTATTTCTGCTGTAAACGTGTTTATTTCTGCTGTAAACGTCTTTTTTCTGCTGTAAACAGGTTTATTCCTGCTGTAAACAGGTTTATCTCTGCTGTAAACGTGTTTATTTCTGCTGTAAATGTGTTTATTCCTGCTGTAAACGTGTTTACTCCTGCTGTAAACATGTTTATTTCTGCTGTAAACGTGTTTATTTCTGCTGTAAACGTGTTTACTCCTGCTGTAAACATGTTTACTCCTGATGGAACCGTGTTTATTTCTGCTGTAAACGTGTTTATTCCTGCTCTAAACATGTTTATTTCTGCTGTAAACATGTTTATTTCTGCTGTAAATGTGTTTATTTCTGCTGTAAACATGTTTATTTCTGCTGTGAATATGTTTATTTCTGCTGTAAACGTGTTTATTTCTGCTGTAAACGTGTTAATTTCTGCTGTAAACATGTTTATTTCTGCTGTAAACGTCTTTTTTTCTGCTGTAAATGTATTTATTCCTGCTGTAAACATGTTTATTTCTGCTGTAAACGTGGTTATTTCTGCTGTAAACGTGTTTATTTCTGCTGTAAACGTGTTAATTTCTGCTGTAAACGTGTTTATTCCTGATGTAAACATGTTTATTTCTGCTGTAAACGTGTTTATTTCTGCTGTAAATGTGTTTATTTCTGCTGTACAGGTGTTTATTTCTGCTGTAAACATGTTTATTTCTGCTGTAAACGTGTTTATTTCTGCTGTAAACGTCTTTTTTCTGCTGTAAACAGGTTTATTCCTGCTGTAAACAGGTTTATCTCTGCTGTAAACATGTTTATTCCTGCTGTAAACGTGTTTACTCCTGCTTTAAACGTGTTTATTTCTGCTGTAAATGTGTTTATTTCTGCTGTAAACGTGTTTACTCCTGCTGTAAACATGTTTATTTCTGCTGTAAACGTGTTTATTTCTGCTGTAAACACGTTTATTTCTGCTGTAAACATGTCTATGTCTGCTGTAAACGTGTTTATTTCTGCTGTAAACATGTTTACTCCTGCTGTAAACGTGTTTTTTCCTTCTGTAAACATGTTTATTTCTGCTGTGAACATGTTTATTTCGGCTGTAAACGTGTTTTTTCCTGCTGTAAATATGTTTATTTCTGCTGTAAACATGTTTATTTCTGCTGTAAATGTGTTTATTTCTGCTGTAAACGTGTTTATTTTTGCTGTAAACATGTTTATTCCTGCTGTAAACATGTTTATTTCTGCTGTAAACGTGTTTATTCCTGCTGTAAACGTGTTTATTTCTGCTGTAAATGTGTTTACTCCTGCTGTAAACTTGTTTATTTCTGCTGTAAATGTATTTATTCCTGCTGTAAACATGTTTATTTCTGCTGTAAACATGTTTATTTCTGCTATAAAAGTGTTTATTTCTGCTGTAAACATGTTTATTTCTGCTGTAAACGTGTTTATTTCTGCTGTAAATGTGTTTATTTCTGCTGTACACGTGTTTATTTCTGCTGTAAACGTGTTTATTTCTGCTGTAAACGTGTTTATTTCTGCTGTAAACGTCTTTTTTCTGCTGTAAACAGGTTTATTCCTGCTGTAAACAGGTTTATCTCTGCTGTAAACGTGTTTATTTCTGCTGTAAATGTGTTTATTTCTGCTGTAAACGTCTTTTTTCTGCTGTAAACAAGTTTATTCCTGCTGTAAACAGGTTTATCTCTGCTGTAAACGTGTTTATTTCTGCTGTAAATGTGTTTATTCCTGCTGTAAACGTGTTTACTCCTGCTGTAAACATGTTTATTTCTGCTGTAAACGTGTTTACTCCTGCTGTAAACATGTTTACTCCTGATGGAACCGTGTTTATTTCTGCTGTAAACGTGTTTATTCCTGCTCTAAACATGTTTATTTCTGCTGTAAACATGTTTATTTCTGCTGTAAATGTGTTTATTTCTGCTGTAAACATGTTTATTTCTGCTGTGAATATGTTTATTTCTGCTGTAAACGTGTTTATTTCTGCTGTAAACGTGTTAATTTCTGCTGTAAACATGTTTATTTCTGCTGTAAACGTCTTTTTTTCTGCTGTAAATGTATTTATTCCTGCTGTAAACATGTTTATTTCTGCTGTAAACGTGTTTATTTCTGCTGTAAACGTGTTTATTCCTGATGTAAACATGTTTATTTCTGCTGTAAACGTCTTTTTTTCTGCTGTAAATGTATTTATTCCTGCTGTAAACATGTTTATTTCTGCTGTAAACGTGGTTATTTCTGCTGTAA
The DNA here is from genome assembly GCF_933228915.1 of Telmatherina bonti. NCBI lineage: Eukaryota > Metazoa > Chordata > Actinopteri > Atheriniformes > Telmatherinidae > Telmatherina > Telmatherina bonti. The sequence goes on from NC_136615.1 coordinate 3,070,867, forward strand.
ACATGTTTATTTCTGCTGTAAACGTGTTAATTTCTGCTGTAAACATGTTTATTTCTGCTGTAAACGTGTTTATTTCTGCTGTAAATGTGTTTATTTCTGCTGTACACGTGTTTATTTCTGCTGTAAACATGTTTATTTCTGCTGTAAACGTGTTTATTTCTGCTGTAAACGTCTTTTTTCTGCTGTAAACAGGTTTATTCCTGCTGTAAACAGGTTTATCTCTGCTGTAAACATGTTTATTCCTGCTGTAAACGTGTTTACTCCTGCTGTAAACATGTTTATTTCTGCTGTAAACGTGTTAATTTCTGCTGTAAACATGTTTATTTCTGCTGTAAACGTGTTTATTTCTGCTGTAAATGTGTTTATTTCTGCTGTACACGTGTTTATTTCTGCTGTAAACATGTTTATTTCTGCTGTAAACGTGTTTATTTCTGCTGTAAACGTCTTTTTTCTGCTGTAAACAGGTTTATTCCTGCTGTAAACAGGTTTATCTCTGCTGTAAACATGTTTATTCCTGCTGTAAACGTGTTTACTCCTGCTGTAAACATGTTTATTTCTGCTGTAAACGTGTTTATTTCTGCTGTAAATGTGTTTATTTCTGCTGTAAACGTGTTTATTTCTGCTGTAAACGTGTTTACTCCTGCTGTAAACATGTTTACTCCTGCTGTAAACATGTTTATTTCTGCTGTAAACGTGTTTACTCCTGCTGTAAACATGTTTACTCCTGATGGAACCGTGTTTATTTCTGCTGTAAACGTGTTTATTCCTGCTCTAAACATGTTTATTTCTGCTGTAAACATGTTTATTTCTGCTGTAAATGTGTTTATTTCTGCTGTAAACATGTTTATTTCTGCTGTGAATATGTTTATTTCTGCTGTAAACGTGTTTATTTCTGCTGTAAACGTGTTAATTTCTGCTGTAAACATGTTTATTTCTGCTGTAAACGTCTTTTTTTCTGCTGTAAATGTATTTATTCCTGCTGTAAACATGTTTATTTCTGCTGTAAACGTGTTTATTTCTGCTGTAAACGTGGTTATTTCTGCTGTAAACGTGTTTATTTCTGCTGTAAACGTGTTAATTTCTGCTGTAAACGTGTTTATTCCTGATATAAACATGTTTATTTCTGCTGTAAACGTGTTTATTTCTGCTGTAAACATGTTTATTTCTGCTGTAAACGTCTTTTTTTCTGCTGTAAATGTATCTATTCCTGCTGTAAACATGTTTATTTCTGCTGTAAACATGTTTATTTCTGCTATAAACGTGTTTATACCTGCTGTAAACGTGTTTATTTCTGCTGTAAACATGTTTACTTCTGCTGTAAACATGTTTATTTCTGCTGTAAACGTGGTTATTTCTGCTGTAAACGTGTTTATTTCTGCTGTAAACGTGTTAATTTCTGCTGTAAACGTGTTTATTCCTGATGTAAACATGTTTATTTCTGCTGTAAATGTGTTTATTTCTGCTGTAAACATGTTTATTTCTGCTGTAAACGTGTTAATTTCTGCTGTAAACATGTTTATTTCTGCTGTAAACGTGTTTATTTCTGCTGTAAATGTGTTTATTTCTGCTGTACAGGTGTTTATTTCTGCTGTAAACATGTTTATTTCTGCTGTAAACGTGTTTATTTCTGCTGTAAACGTCTTTTTTCTGCTGTAAACAGGTTTATTCCTGCTGTAAACAGGTTTATCTCTGCTGTAAACATGTTTATTCCTGCTGTAAACGTGTTTACTCCTGCTGTAAACGTGTTTATTTCTGCTGTAAATGTGTTTATTTCTGCTGTAAACGTGTTTACTCCTGCTGTAAACATGTTTATTTCTGCTGTAAACGTGTTTATTCCTGCTGTAAACATGTTTATTTCTGCTGTAAACGTGTTTATTCCTGCTGTAAACGTGTTTATTTCTGCTGTAAATGTGTTTACTCCTGCTGTAAACGTGTTTATTTCTGCTGTAAATGTATTTATTCCTGCTGTAAACATGTTTATTTCTGCTGTAAACATGTTTATTTCTGCTATAAAAGTGTTTATTTCTGCTGTAAATGTGTTTATTTCTGCTGTACACGTGTTTATTTCTGCTGTAAACATGTTTATTTCTGCTGTAAACGTGTTTATTTCTGCTGTAAACGTCTTTTTTCTGCTGTAAACAGGTTTATTCCTGCTGTAAACAGGTTTATCTCTGCTGTAAACGTGTTTATTTCTGCTGTAAATGTGTTTATTCCTGCTGTAAACGTGTTTACTCCTGCTGTAAACATGTTTATTTCTGCTGTAAACGTGTTTATTTCTGCTGTAAACGTGTTTACTCCTGCTGTAAACATGTTTACTCCTGATGGAACCGTGTTTATTTCTGCTGTAAACGTGTTTATTCCTGCTCTAAACATGTTTATTTCTGCTGTAAACATGTTTATTTCTGCTGTAAATGTGTTTATTTCTGCTGTAAACATGTTTATTTCTGCTGTGAATATGTTTATTTCTGCTGTAAACGTGTTTATTTCTGCTGTAAACGTGTTAATTTCTGCTGTAAACATGTTTATTTCTGCTGTAAACGTCTTTTTTTCTGCTGTAAATGTATTTATTCCTGCTGTAAACATGTTTATTTCTGCTGTAAACGTGGTTATTTCTGCTGTAAACGTGTTTATTTCTGCTGTAAACGTGTTAATTTCTGCTGTAAACGTGTTTATTCCTGATGTAAACATGTTTATTTCTGCTGTAAACGTGTTTATTTCTGCTGTAAATGTGTTTATTTCTGCTGTACAGGTGTTTATTTCTGCTGTAAACATGTTTATTTCTGCTGTAAACGTGTTTATTTCTGCTGTAAACGTCTTTTTTCTGCTGTAAACAGGTTTATTCCTGCTGTAAACAGGTTTATCTCTGCTGTAAACATGTTTATTCCTGCTGTAAACGTGTTTACTCCTGCTGTAAACGTGTTTATTTCTGCTGTAAATGTGTTTATTTCTGCTGTAAACGTGTTTACTCCTGCTGTAAACATGTTTATTTCTGCTGTAAACGTGTTTATTTCTGCTGTAAACACGTTTATTTCTGCTGTAAACATGTCTATGTCTGCTGTAAACGTGTTTATTTCTGCTGTAAACATGTTTACTCCTGCTGTAAACGTGTTTTTTCCTTCTGTAAACATGTTTATTTCTGCTGTGAACATGTTTATTTCGGCTGTAAACGTGTTTTTTCCTGCTGTAAATATGTTTATTTCTGCTGTAAACATGTTTATTTCTGCTGTAAATGTGTTTATTTCTGCTGTAAACGTGTTTATTTTTGCTGTAAACATGTTTATTCCTGCTGTAAACATGTTTATTTCTGCTGTAAACGTGTTTATTCCTGCTGTAAACGTGTTTATTTCTGCTGTAAATGTGTTTACTCCTGCTGTAAACGTGTTTATTTCTGCTGTAAATGTATTTATTCCTGCTGTAAACATGTTTATTTCTGCTGTAAACATGTTTATTTCTGCTATAAAAGTGTTTATTTCTGCTGTAAACATGTTTATTTCTGCTGTAAACGTGTTTATTTCTGCTGTAAATGTGTTTATTTCTGCTGTACACGTGTTTATTTCTGCTGTAAACGTGTTTATTTCTGCTGTAAACGTGTTTATTTCTGCTGTAAACGTCTTTTTTCTGCTGTAAACAGGTTTATTCCTGCTGTAAACAGGTTTATCTCTGCTGTAAACGTGTTTATTTCTGCTGTAAATGTGTTTATTTCTGCTGTAAACGTCTTTTTTCTGCTGTAAACAAGTTTATTCCTGCTGTAAACAGGTTTATCTCTGCTGTAAACGTGTTTATTTCTGCTGTAAATGTGTTTATTCCTGCTGTAAACGTGTTTACTCCTGCTGTAAACATGTTTATTTCTGCTGTAAACGTGTTTACTCCTGCTGTAAACATGTTTACTCCTGATGGAACCGTGTTTATTTCTGCTGTAAACGTGTTTATTCCTGCTCTAAACATGTTTATTTCTGCTGTAAACATGTTTATTTCTGCTGTAAATGTGTTTATTTCTGCTGTAAACATGTTTATTTCTGCTGTGAATATGTTTATTTCTGCTGTAAACGTGTTTATTTCTGCTGTAAACGTGTTAATTTCTGCTGTAAACATGTTTATTTCTGCTGTAAACGTCTTTTTTTCTGCTGTAAATGTATTTATTCCTGCTGTAAACATGTTTATTTCTGCTGTAAACGTGTTTATTTCTGCTGTAAACGTGTTTATTCCTGATGTAAACATGTTTATTTCTGCTGTAAACGTCGTTTTTTCTGCTGTAAATGTATTTATTCCTGCTGTAAACATGTTTATTTCTGCTGTAAACGTGGTTATTTCTGCTGTAAACATGTTTATTTCTGCTGTAAACGTGTTAATTTCTGCTGTAAACATGTTTATTTCTGCTGTAAACGTGTTTATTTCTGCTGTAAATGTGTTTATTTCTGCTGTACACGTGTTTATTTCTGCTGTAAACATGTTTATTTCTGCTGTAAACGTGTTTATTTCTGCTGTAAACGTCTTTTTTCTGCTGTAAACAGGTTTATTCCTGCTGTAAACAGGTTTATCTCTGCTGTAAACATGTTTATTCCTGCTGTAAACGTGTTTACTCCTGCTGTAAACATGTTTATTTCTGCTGTAAACGTGTTTATTTCTGCTGTAAATGTGTTTATTTCTGCTGTAAACGTGTTTACTCCTGCTGTAAACATGTTTATTTCTGCTGTAAACGTGTTTATTTCTGCTGTAAACGTGTTTACTCCTGCTGTAAACATGTTTACTCCTGCTGTAAACATGTTTATTTCTGCTGTAAACGTGTTTACTCCTGCTGTAAACATGTTTACTCCTGATGGAACCGTGTTTATTTCTGCTGTAAACGTGTTTATTCCTGCTCTAAACATGTTTATTTCTGCTGTAAACATGTTTATTTCTGCTGTAAATGTGTTTATTTCTGCTGTAAACATGTTTATTTCTGCTGTGAATATGTTTATTTCTGCTGTAAACGTGTTTATTTCTGCTGTAAACGTGTTAATTTCTGCTGTAAACATGTTTATTTCTGCTGTAAACGTCTTTTTTTCTGCTGTAAATGTATTTATTCCTGCTGTAAACATGTTTATTTCTGCTGTAAACGTGTTTATTTCTGCTGTAAACGTGGTTATTTCTGCTGTAAACGTGTTTATTTCTGCTGTAAACGTGTTAATTTCTGCTGTAAACGTGTTTATTCCTGATATAAACATGTTTATTTCTGCTGTAAACGTGTTTATTTCTGCTGTAAACATGTTTATTTCTGCTGTAAACGTCTTTTTTTCTGCTGTAAATGTATCTATTCCTGCTGTAAACATGTTTATTTCTGCTGTAAACATGTTTATTTCTGCTATAAACGTGTTTATACCTGCTGTAAACGTGTTTATTTCTGCTGTAAACATGTTTACTTCTGCTGTAAACGTGTTTATTTCTGCTGTAAATGTGTTTATTTCTGCTGTAAACATGTTTATTTCTGCTGTAAACACGTTTATTTCTGCTGTAAACATGTCTATGTCTGCTGTAAACGTGTTTATTTCTGCTGTAAACATGTTTACTCCTGCTGTAAACGTGTTTTTTCCTTCTGTAAACATGTTTATTTCTGCTGTGAACATGTTTATTTCGGCTGTAAACGTGTTTTTTCCTGCTGTAAACATGTTTATTTCTGCTGTAAACATGTTTATTTCTGCTGTAAATGTGTTTATTTCTGCTGTAAACGTGTTTATTTTTGCTGTAAACATGTTTAATCCTGCTGTAAACATGTTTATTTCTGCTGTAAACGTGTTTATTCCTGCTGTAAACGTGTTTATTTCTGCTGTAAATGTGTTTACTCCTGCTGTAAACGTGTTTATTTCTGCTGTAAATGTATTTATTCCTGCTGTAAACATGTTTATTTCTGCTGTAAACATGTTTATTTCTGCTATAAAAGTGTTTATTTCTGCTGTAAATGTGTTTATTTCTGCTGTACACGTGTTTATTTCTGCTGTAAACATGTTTATTTCTGCTGTAAACGTGTTTATTTCTGCTGTAAACGTCTTTTTTCTGCTGTAAACAGGTTTATTCCTGCTGTAAACAGGTTTATCTCTGCTGTAAACGTGTTTATTTCTGCTGTAAATGTGTTTATTCCTGCTGTAAACGTGTTTACTCCTGTTGTAAACATGTTTATTTCTGCTGTAAACGTGTTTATTTCTGCTGTAAACGTGTTTACTCCTGCTGTAAACATGTTTACTCCTGATGGAACCGTGTTTATTTCTGCTGTAAACGTGTTTATTCCTGCTGTGAATATGTTTATTTCTGCTGTAAACGTGTTTATTTCTGCTGTAAACGTGTTAATTTCTGCTGTAAACATGTTTATTTCTGCTGTAAACATGTTTATTTCTGCTGTAAATGTGTTTATTTCTGCTGTAAACATGTTTATTTCTGCTGTGAATATGTTTATTTCTGCTGTAAACGTGTTTATTTCTGCTGTAAACGTGTTAATTTCTGCTGTAAACATGTTTATTTCTGCTGTAAACGTCTTTTTTCTGCTGTAAACAGGTTTATTCCTGCTGTAAACAGGTTTATCTCTGCTGTAAACATGTTTATTCCTGCTGTAAACGTGTTTACTCCTGCTGTAAACGTGTTTATTTCTGCTGTAAATGTGTTTATTTCTGCTGTAAACGTGTTTACTCCTGCTGTAAACATGTTTATTTCTGCTGTAAACGTGATTATTTCTGCTGTAAACACGTTTATTTCTGCTGTAAACATGTCTATGTCTGCTGTAAACGTGTTTATTTCTGCTGTAAACGTGTTTACTCCTGCTGTAAACATGTTTACTCCTGCTGTAAACATGTTTATTTCTGCTGTAAACGTGTTTACTCCTGCTGTAAACATGTTTACTCCTGATGGAACCGTGTTTATTTCTGCTGTAAACGTGTTTATTCCTGCTCTAAACATGTTTATTTCTGCTGTAAACATGTTTATTTCTGCTGTAAATGTGTTTATTTCTGCTGTAAACATGTTTATTTCTGCTGTGAATATGTTTATTTCTGCTGTAAACGTGTTTATTTCTGCTGTAAACGTGTTAATTTCTGCTGTAAACATGTTTATTTCTGCTGTAAACGTGTTTATTTCTGCTGTAAACGTGGTTATTTCTGCTGTAAACGTGTTTATTTCTGCTGTAAACGTGTTAATTTCTGCTGTAAACGTGTTTATTCCTGATATAAACATGTTTATTTCTGCTGTAAACGTGTTTATTTCTGCTGTAAACATGTTTATTTCTGCTGTAAACGTCTTTTTTTCTGCTGTAAATGTATCTATTCCTGCTGTAAACATGTTTATTTCTGCTGTAAACATGTTTATTCCTGCTGTAAACATGTTTATTTCTGCTATAAAAGTGTTTATTTCTGCTGTAAATGTGTTTATTTCTGCTGTACACGTGTTTATTTCTGCTGTAAACATGTTTATTTCTGCTGTAAACGTGTTTATTTCTGCTGTAAACGTCTTTTTTCTGCTGTAAACAGGTTTATTCCTGCTGTAAACAGGTTTATCTCTGCTGTAAACGTGTTTATTTCTGCTGTAAATGTGTTTATTCCTGCTGTAAACGTGTTTACTCCTGTTGTAAACATGTTTATTTCTGCTGTAAACGTGTTTATTTCTGCTGTAAACGTGTTTACTCCTGCTGTAAACATGTTTACTCCTGATGGAACCGTGTTTATTTCTGCTGTAAACGTGTTTATTCTTGCTCTAAACATGTTTATTTCTGCTGTAAACATGTTTATTTCTGCTGTAAATGTGTTTATTTCTGCTGTAAACATGTTTATTTCTGCTGTGAATATGTTTATTTCTGCTGTAAACGTGTTTATTTCTGCTGTAAACGTGTTAATTTCTGCTGTAAACATGTTTATTTCTGCTGTAAACGTCTTTTTTTCTGCTGTAAATGTATTTATTCCTGCTGTAAACATGTTTATTTCTGCTGTAAACGTGGTTATTTCTGCTGTAAACGTGTTTATTTCTGCTGTAAACGTGTTAATTTCTGCTGTAAACGTGTTTATTCCTGATGTAAACATGTTTATTTCTGCTGTAAATGTGTTTATTTCTGCTGTAAACATGTTTATTTCTGCTGTAAACGTGTTAATTTCTGCTGTAAACATGTTTATTTCTTCTGTAAACGTGTTTATTTCTGCTGTAAATGTGTTTATTTCTGCTGTACACGTGTTTATTTCTGCTGTAAACATGTTTATTTCTGCTGTAAACGTGTTTATTTCTGCTGTAAACGTCTTTTTTCTGCTGTAAACAGGTTTATTCCTGCTGTAAACAGGTTTATCTCTGCTGTAAACATGTTTATTCCTGCTGTAAACGTGTTTACTCCTGCTGTAAACGTGTTTATTTCTGCTGTAAATGTGTTTATTTCTGCTGTAAACGTGTTTACTCCTGCTGTAAACATGTTTATTTCTGCTGTAAACGTGTTTATTTCTGCTGTAAACACGTTTATTTCTGCTGTAAACATGTCTATGTCTGCTGTAAACGTGTTTATTTCTGCTGTAAACATGTTTACTCCTGCTGTAAACGTGTTTTTTCCTTCTGTAAACATGTTTATTTCTGCTGTGAACATGTTTATTTCGGCTGTAAACGTGTTTTTTCCTGCTGTAAATATGTTTATTTCTGCTGTAAACATGTTTATTTCTGCTGTAAATGTGTTTATTTCTGCTGTAAACGTGTTTATTTTTGCTGTAAACATGTTTATTCCTGCTGTAAACATGTTTATTTCTGCTGTAAACGTGTTTATTCCTGCTGTAAACGTGTTTATTTCTGCTGTAAATGTGTTTACTCCTGCTGTAAACGTGTTTATTTCTGCTGTAAACATGTTTATTTCTGCTATAAACGTGTTTATACCTGCTGTAAACGTGTTTATTTCTGCTGTAAACATGTTTACTTCTGCTGTAAACGTGTTTATTTCTGCTGTAAATGTGTTTATTTCTGCTGTAAACATGTTTATTTCTGCTGTAAACACGTTTATTTCTGCTGTAAACATGTCTATGTCTGCTGTAAACGTGTTTATTTCTGCTGTAAACATGTTTACTCCTGCTGTAAACGTGTTTTTTCCTTCTGTAAACATGTTTATTTCTGCTGTGAACATGTTTATTTCGGCTGTAAACGTGTTTTTTCCTGCTGTAAACATGTTTATTTCTGCTGTAAACATGTTTATTTCTGCTGTAAATGTGTTTATTTCTGCTGTAAACGTGTTTATTTTTGCTGTAAACATGTTTAATCCTGCTGTAAACATGTTTATTTCTGCTGTAAACGTGTTTATTCCTGCTGTAAACGTGTTTATTTCTGCTGTAAATGTGTTTACTCCTGCTGTAAACGTGTTTATTTCTGCTGTAAATGTATTTATTCCTGCTGTAAACATGTTTATTTCTGCTGTAAACATGTTTATTTCTGCTATAAAAGTGTTTATTTCTGCTGTAAATGTGTTTATTTCTGCTGTACACGTGTTTATTTCTGCTGTAAACATGTTTATTTCTGCTGTAAACGTGTTTATTTCTGCTGTAAACGTCTTTTTTCTGCTGTAAACAGGTTTATTCCTGCTGTAAACAGGTTTATCTCTGCTGTAAACGTGTTTATTTCTGCTGTAAATGTGTTTATTCCTGCTGTAAACGTGTTTACTCCTGCTGTAAACATGTTTATTTCTGCTGTAAACGTGTTTATTTCTGCTGTAAACGTGTTTACTCCTGCTGTAAACATGTTTACTCCTGATGGAACCGTGTTTATTTCTGCTGTAAACGTGTTTATTCCTGCTCTAAACATGTTTATTTCTGCTGTAAACATGTTTATTTCTGCTGTAAACGTGTTTATTCCTGCTCTAAACATGTTTATTTCTGCTGTAAACATGTTTATTTCTGCTGTAAACATGTTTATTTCTGCTGTGAATATGTTTATTTCTGCTGTAAACGTGTTTATTTCTGCTGTAAACGTGTTAATTTCTGCTGTAAACATGTTTATTTCTGCTGTAAACGTCTTTTTTTCTGCTGTAAATGTATTTATTCCTGCTGTAAACATGTTTATTTCTGCTGTAAACGTGGTTATTTCTGCTGTAAACGTGTTTATTTCTGCTGTAAACGTGTTAATTTCTGCTGTAAACGTGTTTATTCCTGATGTAAACATGTTTATTTCTGCTGTAAATGTGTTTATTTCTGCTGTAAACATGTTTATTTCTGCTGTAAACGTGTTAATTTCTGCTGTAAACATGTTTATTTCTGCTGTAAACGTGTTTATTTCTGCTGTAAATGTGTTTATTTCTGCTGTACACGTGTTTATTTCTGCTGTAAACATGTTTATTTCTGCTGTAAACGTGTTTATTTCTGCTGTAAACGTCTTTTTTCTGCTGTAAACAGGTTTATTCCTGCTGTAAACAGGTTTATCTCTGCTGTAAACATGTTTATTCCTGCTGTAAACGTGTTTACTCCTGCTGTAAACGTGTTTATTTCTGCTGTAAATGTGTTTATTTCTGCTGTAAACGTGTTTACTCCTGCTGTAAACATGTTTATTTCTGCTGTAAACGTGTTTATTTCTGCTGTAAACACGTTTATTTCTGCTGTAAACATGTCTATGTCTGCTGTAAACGTGTTTATTTCTGCTGTAAACATGTTTACTCCTGCTGTAAACGTGTTTTTTCCTTCTGTAAACATGTTTATTTCTGCTGTGAACATGTTTATTTCGGCTGTAAACGTGTTTTTTCCTGCTGTAAATATGTTTATTTCTGCTGTAAACATGTTTATTTCTGCTGTAAATGTGTTTATTTCTGCTGTAAACGTGTTTATTTTTGCTGTAAACATGTTTATTCCTGCTGTAAACATGTTTATTTCTGCTGTAAACGTGTTTATTCCTGCTGTAAACGTGTTTATTTCTGCTGTAAATGTGTTTACTCCTGCTGTAAACGTGTTTATTTCTGCTGTAAATGTATTTATTCCTGCTGTAAACATGTTTATTTCTGCTGTAAACATGTTTATTTCTGCTATAAAAGTGTTTATTTCTGCTGTAAACATGTTTATTTCTGCTGTAAACGTGTTTATTTCTGCTGTAAATGTGTTTATTTCTGCTGTACACGTGTTTATTTCTGCTGTAAACGTGTTTATTTCTGCTGTAAACGTGTTTATTTCTGCTGTAAACGTCTTTTTTCTGCTGTAAACAGGTTTATTCCTGCTGTAAACAGGTTTATCTCTGCTTTAAACGTGTTTATTTCTGCTGTAAATGTGTTTATTTCTGCTGTAAACGTCTTTTTTCTGCTGTAAACAGGTTTATTCCTGATGTAAACAGGTTTATCTCTGCTGTAAACGTGTTTATTTCTGCTGTAAATGTGTTTATTCCTTCTGTAAACGTGTTTACTCCTGCTGTAAACATGTTTATTTCTGCTGTAAACGTGTTTACTCCTGCTGTAAACATGTTTACTCCTGATGGAACCGTGTTTATTTCTGCTGTAAACGTGTTTATTCCTGCTCTAAACATGTTTATTTCTGCTGTAAACATGTTTATTTCTGCTGTAAATGTGTTTATTTCTGCTGTAAACATGTTTATTTCTGCTGTGAATATGTTTATTTCTGCTGTAAACGTGTTTATTTCTGCTGTAAACGTGTTAATTTCTGCTGTAAACATGTTTATTTCTGCTGTAAACGTCTTTTTTTCTGCTGTAAATGTATTTATTCCTGCTGTAAATGTGTTTACTCCTGCTGTAAACGTGTTTATTTCTGCTGTAAATGTATTTATTCCTGCTGTAAACATGTTTATTTCTGCTGTAAACATGTTTATTTCTGCTATAAAAGTGTTTATTTCTGCTGTAAATGTGTTTATTTCTGCTGTACACGTGTTTATTTCTGCTGTAAACATGTTTATTTCTGCTGTAAACGTGTTTATTTCTGCTGTAAACGTCTTTTTTCTGCTGTAAACAGGTTTATTCCTGCTGTAAACAGGTTTATCTCTGCTGTAAACGTGTTTATTTCTGCTGTAAATGTGTTTATTCCTGCTGTAAACGTGTTTACTCCTGTTGTAAACATGTTTATTTCTGCTGTAAACGTGTTTATTTCTGCTGTAAACGTGTTTACTCCTGCTGTAAACATGTTTACTCCTGATGGAACCGTGTTTATTTCTGCTGTAAACGTGTTTATTCCTGCTCTAAACATGTTTATTTCTGCTGTAAACATGTTTATTTCTGCTGTAAATGTGTTTATTTCTGCTGTAAACATGTTTATTTCTGCTGTGAATATGTTTATTTCTGCTGTAAACGTGTTTATTTCTGCTGTAAACGTGTTAATTTCTGCTGTAAACATGTTTATTTCTGCTGTAAACGTCTTTTTTTCTGCTGTAAATGTATTTATTCCTGCTGTAAACATGTTTATTTCTGCTGTAAACGTGGTTATTTCTGCTGTAAACGTGTTTATTTCTGCTGTAAACGTGTTTATTCCTGATGTAAACATGTTTATTTCTGCTGTAAATGTGTTTATTTCTGCTGTAAACATGTTTATTTCTGCTGTAAACGTGTTAATTTCTGCTGTAAACATGTTTATTTCTTCTGTAAACGTGTTTATTTCTGCTGTAAATGTGTTTATTTCTGCTGTACACGTGTTTATTTCTGCTGTAAACATGTTTATTTCTGCTGTAAACGTGTTTATTTCTGCTGTAAACGTCTTTTTTCTGCTGTAATCAGGTTTATTCCTGCTGTAAACAGGTTTATCTCTGCTGTAAACATGTTTATTCCTGCTGTAAACGTGTTTACTCCTGCTGTAAACGTGTTTATTTCTGCTGTAAATGTGTTTATTTCTGCTGTAAACGTGTTTACTCCTGCTGTAAACATGTTTATTTCTGCTGTAAACGTGTTTATTTCTGCTGTAAACACGTTTATTTCTGCTGTAAACATGTCTATGTCTGCTGTAAACGTGTTTATTTCTGCTGTAAACATGTTTACTCCTGCTGTAAACGTGTTTTTTCCTTCTGTAAACATGTTTATTTCTGCTGTGAACATGTTTATTTCGGCTGTAAACGTGTTTTTTCCTGCTGTAAATATGTTTATTTCTGCTGTAAACATGTTTATTTCTGCTGTAAATGTGTTTATTTCTGCTGTAAACGTGTTTATTTTTGCTGTAAACATGTTTATTCCTGCTGTAAACATGTTTATTTCTGCTGTAAACGTGTTTATTCCTGCTGTAAACGTGTTTATTTCTGCTGTAAATGTGTTTACTCCTGCTGTAAACGTGTTTATTTCTGCTGTAAACATGTTTATTTCTGCTATAAACGTGTTTATACCTGCTGTAAACGTGTTTATTTCTGCTGTAAACATGTTTACTTCTGCTGTAAACGTGTTTATTTCTGCTGTAAATGTGTTTATTTCTGCTGTAAACATGTTTATTTCTGCTGTAAACACGTTTATTTCTGCTGTAAACATGTCTGTGTCTGCTGTAAACGTGTTTATTTCTGCTGTAAACATGTTTACTCCTGCTGTAAACGTGTTTTTTTCCTTCTGTAAACATGTTTATTTCTGCTGTGAACATGTTTATTTCGGCTGTAAACGTGTTTTTTCCTGCTGTAAACATGTTTATTTCTGCTGTAAACATGTTTATTTCTGCTGTAAATGTGTTTATTTCTGCTGTAAACGTGTTTATTTTTGCTGTAAACATGTTTAATCCTGCTGTAAACATGTTTATTTCTGCTGTAAACGTGTTTATTCCTGCTGTAAACGTGTTTATTTCTGCTGTAAATGTGTTTACTCCTGCTGTAAACGTGTTTATTTCTGCTGTAAATGTATTTATTCCTGCTGTAAACATGTTTATTTCTGCTGTAAACATGTTTATTTCTGCTATAAAAGTGTTTATTTCTGCTGTAAATGTGTTTATTTCTGCTGTACACGTGTTTATTTCTGCTGTAAACATGTTTATTTCTGCTGTAAACGTGTTTATTTCTGCTGTAAACGTCTTTTTTCTGCTGTAAACAGGTTTATTCCTGCTGTAAACAGGTTTATCTCTGCTGTAAACGTGTTTATTTCTGCTGTAAATGTGTTTATTCCTGCTGTAAACGTGTTTACTCCTGCTGTAAACATGTTTATTTCTGCTGTAAACGTGTTTATTTCTGCTGTAAACGTGTTTACTCCTGCTGTAAACATGTTTACTCCTGATGGAACCGTGTTTATTTCTGCTGTAAACGTGTTTATTCCTGCTCTAAACATGTTTATTTCTGCTGTAAACATGTTTATTTCTGCTGTAAACATGTTTATTTCTGCTGTGAATATGTTTATTTCTGCTGTAAACGTGTTTATTTCTGCTGTAAACGTGTTAATTTCTGCTGTAAACATGTTTATTTCTGCTGTAAACGTCTTTTTTTCTGCTGTAAATGTATTTATTCCTGCTGTAAACATGTTTATTTCTGCTGTAAACGTGGTTATTTCTGCTGTAAACGTGTTTATTTCTGCTGTAAACGTGTTAATTTCTGCTGTAAACGTGTTTATTCCTGATGTAAACATGTTTATTTCTGCTGTAAATGTGTTTATTTCTGCTGTAAACATGTTTATTTCTGCTGTAAACGTGTTAATTTCTGCTGTAAACATGTTTATTTCTGCTGTAAACGTGTTTATTTCTGCTGTAAATGTGTTTATTTCTGCTGTACACGTGTTTATTTCTGCTGTAAACATGTTTATTTCTGCTGTAAACGTGTTTATTTCTGCTGTAAACGTCTTTTTTTCTGCTGTAAACAGGTTTATTCCTGCTGTAAACAGGTTTATCTCTGCTGTAAACATGTTTATTCCTGCTGTAAACGTGTTTACTCCTGCTGTAAACGTGTTTATTTCTGCTGTAAATGTGTTTATTTCTGCTGTAAACGTGTTTACTCCTGCTGTAAACATGTTTATTTCTGCTGTAAACGTGTTTATTTCTGCTGTAAACACGTTTATTTCTGCTGTAAACATGTCTATGTCTGCTGTAAACGTGTTTATTTCTGCTGTAAACATGTTTACTCCTGCTGTAAACGTGTTTTTTCCTTCTGTAAACATGTTTATTTCTGCTGTGAACATGTTTATTTCGGCTGTAAACGTGTTTTTTCCTGCTGTAAATATGTTTATTTCTGCTGTAAACATGTTTATTTCTGCTGTAAATGTGTTTATTTCTGCTGTAAACGTGTTTATTTTTGCTGTAAACATGTTTATTCCTGCTGTAAACATGTTTATTTCTGCTGTAAACGTGTTTATTCCTGCTGTAAACGTGTTTATTTCTGCTGTAAATGTGTTTACTCCTGCTGTAAACGTGTTTATTTCTGCTGTAAATGTATTTATTCCTGCTGTAAACATGTTTATTTCTGCTGTAAACATGTTTATTTCTGCTATAAAAGTGTTTATTTCTGCTGTAAACATGTTTATTTCTGCTGTAAACGTGTTTATTTCTGCTGTAAATGTGTTTATTTCTGCTGTACACGTGTTTATTTCTGCTGTAAACGTGTTTATTTCTGCTGTAAACGTGTTTATTTCTGCTGTAAACGTCTTTTTTCTGCTGTAAACAGGTTTATTCCTGCTGTAAACAGGTTTATCTCTGCTGTAAACGTGTTTATTTCTGCTGTAAATGTGTTTATTTCTGCTGTAAACGTCTTTTTTCTGCTGTAAACAGGTTTATTCCTGCTGTAAACAGGTTTATCTCTGCTGTAAACGTGTTTATTTCTGCTGTAAATGTGTTTATTCCTGCTGTAAACGTGTTTACTCCTGCTGTAAACATGTTTATTTCTGCTGTAAACGTGTTTATTTCTGCTGTAAACGTCTTTTTTTCTGCTGTAAATGTATTTATTCCTGCTGTAAACATGTTTATTTCTGCTGTAAACGTCTTTTTTTCTGCTGTGAATATGTTTATTTCTGCTGTAAACGTGTTTATTTCTGCTGTAAACGTGTTAATTTCTGCTGTAAACATGTTTATTTCTGCTGTAAACGTCTTTTTTTCTGCTGTAAATGTATTTATTCCTGCTGTAAATGTGTTTATTTCTGCTGTAAACATGTTTATTTCTGCTGTGAATATGTTTATTTCTGCTGTAAACGTGTTTATTTCTGCTGTAAACGTGTTAATTTCTGCTGTAAACATGTTTATTTCTGCTGTAAACGTCTTTTTTTCTGCTGTAAATGTATTTATTCCTGCTGTAAACATGTTTATTTCTGCTGTAAACGTGGTTATTTCTGCTGTAAACGTGTTTATTTCTGCTGTAAACGTGTTTATTCCTGATGTAAACATGTTTATTTCTGCTGTAAATGTGTTTATTTCTGCTGTAAACATGTTTATTTCTGCTGTAAACGTGTTAATTTCTGCTGTAAACATGTTTATTTCTGCTGTAAACGTGTTTATTTCTGCTGTAAATGTGTTTATTTCTGCTGTACACGTGTTTATTTCTGCTGTAAACATGTTTATTTCTGCTGTAAACGTGTTTATTTCTGCTGTAAACGTCTTTTTTTCTGCTGTAAACAGGTTTATTCCTGCTGTAAACAGGTTTATCTCTGCTGTAAACATGTTTATTCCTGCTGTAAACGTGTTTACTCCTGCTGTAAACGTGTTTATTTCTGCTGTAAATGTGTTTATTTCTGCTGTAAACGTGTTTACTCCTGCTGTAAACATGTTTATTTCTGCTGTAAACGTGTTTATTTCTGCTGTAAACACGTTTATTTCTGCTGTAAACATGTCTATGTCTGCTGTAAACGTGTTTATTTCTGCTGTAAACATGTTTACTCCTGCTGTAAACGTGTTTTTTCCTTCTGTAAACATGTTTATTTCTGCTGTGAACATGTTTATTTCGGCTGTAAACGTGTTTTTTCCTGCTGTAAATATGTTTATTTCTGCTGTAAACATGTTTATTTCTGCTGTAAATGTGTTTATTTCTGCTGTAAACGTGTTTATTTTTGCTGTAAACATGTTTATTCCTGCTGTAAACATGTTTATTTCTGCTGTAAACGTGTTTATTCCTGCTGTAAACGTGTTTATTTCTGCTGTAAATGTGTTTACTCCTGCTGTAAACGTGTTTATTTCTGCTGTAAATGTATTTATTCCTGCTGTAAACATGTTTATTTCTGCTGTAAACATGTTTATTTCTGCTATAAAAGTGTTTATTTCTGCTGTAAACATGTTTATTTCTGCTGTAAACGTGTTTATTTCTGCTGTAAATGTGTTTATTTCTGCTGTACACGTGTTTATTTCTGCTGTAAACGTGTTTATTTCTGCTGTAAACGTGTTTATTTCTGCTGTAAACGTCTTTTTTCTGCTGTAAACAGGTTTATTCCTGCTGTAAACAGGTTTATCTCTGCTGTAAACGTGTTTATTTCTGCTGTAAATGTGTTTATTTCTGCTGTAAACGTCTTTTTTCTGCTGTAAACAGGTTTATTCCTGCTGTAAACAGGTTTATCTCTGCTGTAAACGTGTTTATTTCTGCTGTAAATGTGTTTATTCCTGCTGTAAACGTGTTTACTCCTGCTGTAAACATGTTTATTTCTGCTGTAAACGTGTTTATTTCTGCTGTAAACGTCTTTTTTTCTGCTGTAAATGTATTTATTCCTGCTGTAAACATGTTTATTTCTGCTGTAAACGTCTTTTTTTCTGCTGTGAATATGTTTATTTCTGCTGTAAACGTGTTTATTTCTGCTGTAAACGTGTTAATTTCTGCTGTAAACATGTTTATTTCTGCTGTAAACGTCTTTTTTTCTGCTGTAAATGTATTTATTCCTGCTGTAAATGTGTTTATTTCTGCTGTAAACATGTTTATTTCTGCTGTGAATATGTTTATTTCTGCTGTAAACGTGTTTATTTCTGCTGTAAACGTGTTAATTTCTGCTGTAAACATGTTTATTTCTGCTGTAAACGTCTTTTTTTCTGCTGTAAATGTATTTATTCCTGCTGTAAACATGTTTATTTCTGCTGTAAACGTGGTTATTTCTGCTGTAAACGTGTTTATTTCTGCTGTAAACGTGTTTATTCCTGATGTAAACATGTTTATTTCTGCTGTAAATGTGTTTATTTCTGCTGTAAACATGTTTATTTCTGCTGTAAACGTGTTAATTTCTGCTGTAAACATGTTTATTTCTGCTGTAAACGTGTTTATTTCTGCTGTAAATGTGTTTATTTCTGCTGTACACGTGTTTATTTCTGCTGTAAACATGTTTATTTCTGCTGTAAACGTGTTTATTTCTGCTGTAAACGTCTTTTTTCTGCTGTAAACAGGTTTATTCCTGCTGTAAACAGGTTTATCTCTGCTGTAAACATGTTTATTCCTGCTGTAAACGTGTTTACTCCTGCTGTAAACGTGTTTATTTCTGCTGTAAATGTGTTTATTTCTGCTGTAAACGTGTTTACTCCTGCTGTAAACATGTTTATTTCTGCTGTAAACGTGTTTATTTCTGCTGTAAACACGTTTATTTCTGCTGTAAACATGTCTATGTCTGCTGTAAACGTGTTTATTTCTGCTGTAAACATGTTTACTCCTGCTGTAAACGTGTTTTTTCCTTCTGTAAACATGTTTATTTCTGCTGTGAACATGTTTATTTCGGCTGTAAACGTGTTTTTTCCTGCTGTAAATATGTTTATTTCTGCTGTAAACATGTTTATTTCTGCTGTAAATGTGTTTATTTCTGCTGTAAACGTGTTTATTTTTGCTGTAAACATGTTTATTCCTGCTGTAAACATGTTTATTTCTGCTGTAAACGTGTTTATTCCTGCTGTAAACGTGTTTATTTCTGCTGTAAATGTGTTTACTCCTGCTGTAAACGTGTTTATTTCTGCTGTAAATGTGTTTATTTCTGCTGTAAACATGTTTATTTCTGCTGTAAACACGTTTATTTCTGCTGTAAACATGTCTATGTCTGCTGTAAACGTGTTTATTTCTGCTGTAAACATGTTTACTCCTGCTGTAAACGTGTTTTTTCCTTCTGTAAACATGTTTATTTCTGCTGTGAACATGTTTATTTCGGCTGTAAACGTGTTTTTTCCTGCTGTAAACATGTTTATTTCTGCTGTAAACATGTTTATTTCTGCTGTAAATGTGTTTATTTCTGCTGTAAACGTGTTTATTTTTGCTGTAAACATGTTTAATCCTGCTGTAAACATGTTTATTTCTGCTGTAAACGTGTTTATTCCTGCTGTAAACGTGTTTATTTCTGCTGTAAATGTGTTTACTCCTGCTGTAAACGTGTTTATTTATGCTGTAAATGTATTTATTCCTGCTGTAAACATGTTTATTTCTGCTGTAAACATGTTTATTTCTGCTATAAAAGTGTTTATTTCTGCTGTAAATGTGTTTATTTCTGCTGTACACGTGTTTATTTCTGCTGTAAACATGTTTATTTCTGCTGTAAACGTGTTTATTTCTGCTGTAAACGTCTTTTTTCTGCTGTAAACAGGTTTATTCCTGCTGTAAACAGGTTTATCTCTGCTGTAAACGTGTTTATTTCTGCTGTAAATGTGTTTATTCCTGCTGTAAACGTGTTTACTCCTGCTGTAAACATGTTTATTTCTGCTGTAAACGTGTTTATTTCTGCTGTAAACGTGTTTACTCCTGCTGTAAACATGTTTACTCCTGATGGAACCGTGTTTATTTCTGCTGTAAATGTGTTTATTTCTGCTGTAAACGTGTTTACTCCTGCTGTAAACATGTTTATTTCTGCTGTAAACGTGTTTATTTCTGCTGTAAACACGTTTATTTCTGCTGTAAACATGTCTATGTCTGCTGTAAACGTGTTTATTTCTGCTGTAAACATGTTTACTCCTGCTGTAAACGTGTTTTTTCCTTCTGTAAACATGTTTATTTCTGCTGTGAACATGTTTATTTCGGCTGTAAACGTGTTTTTTCCTGCTGTAAATATGTTTATTTCTGCTGTAAACATGTTTATTTCTGCTGTAAATGTGTTTATTTCTGCTGTAAACGTGTTTATTTTTGCTGTAAACATGTTTATTCCTGCTGTAAACATGTTTATTTCTGCTGTAAACGTGTTTATTCCTGCTGTAAACGTGTTTATTTCTGCTGTAAATGTGTTTACTCCTGCTGTAAACGTGTTTATTTCTGCTGTAAACATGTTTATTTCTGCTATAAACGTGTTTATACCTGCTGTAAACGTGTTTATTTCTGCTGTAAACATGTTTACTTCTGCTGTAAACGTGTTTATTTCTGCTGTAAATGTGTTTATTTCTGCTGTAAACATGTTTATTTCTGCTGTAAACACGTTTATTTCTGCTGTAAACATGTCTATGTCTGCTGTAAACGTGTTTATTTCTGCTGTAAACATGTTTACTCCTGCTGTAAACGTGTTTTTTCCTTCTGTAAACATGTTTATTTCTGCTGTGAACATGTTTATTTCGGCTGTAAACGTGTTTTTTCCTGCTGTAAACATGTTTATTTCTGCTGTAAACATGTTTATTTCTGCTGTAAATGTGTTTATTTCTGCTGTAAACGTGTTTATTTTTGCTGTAAACATGTTTAATCCTGCTGTAAACATGTTTATTTCTGCTGTAAACGTGTTTATTCCTGCTGTAAACGTGTTTATTTCTGCTGTAAATGTGTTTACTCCTGCTGTAAACGTGTTTATTTCTGCTGTAAATGTATTTATTCCTGCTGTAAACATGTTTATTTCTGCTGTAAACATGTTTATTTCTGCTATAAAAGTGTTTATTTCTGCTGTAAATGTGTTTATTTCTGCTGTACACGTGTTTATTTCTGCTGTAAACATGTTTATTTCTGCTGTAAACGTGTTTATTTCTGCTGTAAACGTCTTTTTTCTGCTGTAAACAGGTTTATTCCTGCTGTAAACAGGTTTATCTCTGCTGTAAACGTGTTTATTTCTGCTGTAAATGTGTTTATTCCTGCTGTAAACGTGTTTACTCCTGCTGTAAACATGTTTATTTCTGCTGTAAACGTGTTTATTTCTGCTGTAAACGTGTTTACTCCTGCTGTAAACATGTTTACTCCTGATGGAACCGTGTTTATTTCTGCTGTAAACGTGTTTATTCCTGCTCTAAACATGTTTATTTCTGCTGTAAACATGTTTATTTCTGCTGTAAACATGTTTATTTCTGCTGTGAATATGTTTATTTCTGCTGTAAACGTGTTTATTTCTGCTGTAAACGTGTTAATTTCTGCTGTAAACATGTTTATTTCTGCTGTAAACGTCTTTTTTTCTGCTGTAAATGTATTTATTCCTGCTGTAAACATGTTTATTTCTGCTGTAAACGTGGTTATTTCTGCTGTAAACGTGTTTATTTCTGCTGTAAACGTGTTAATTTCTGCTGTAAACGTGTTTATTCCTGATGTAAACATGTTTATTTCTGCTGTAAATGTGTTTATTTCTGCTGTAAACATGTTTATTTCTGCTGTAAACGTGTTAATTTCTGCTGTAAACATGTTTATTTCTGCTGTAAACGTGTTTATTTCTGCTGTAAATGTGTTTATTTCTGCTGTACACGTGTTTATTTCTGCTGTAAACATGTTTATTTCTGCTGTAAACGTGTTTATTTCTGCTGTAAACGTCTTTTTTTCTGCTGTAAACAGGTTTATTCCTGCTGTAAACAGGTTTATCTCTGCTGTAAACATGTTTATTCCTGCTGTAAACGTGTTTACTCCTGCTGTAAACGTGTTTATTTCTGCTGTAAATGTGTTTATTTCTGCTGTAAACGTGTTTACTCCTGCTGTAAACATGTTTATTTCTGCTGTAAACGTGTTTATTTCTGCTGTAAACACGTTTATTTCTGCTGTAAACATGTCTATGTCTGCTGTAAACGTGTTTATTTCTGCTGTAAACATGTTTACTCCTGCTGTAAACGTGTTTTTTCCTTCTGTAAACATGTTTATTTCTGCTGTGAACATGTTTATTTCGGCTGTAAACGTGTTTTTTCCTGCTGTAAATATGTTTATTTCTGCTGTAAACATGTTTATTTCTGCTGTAAATGTGTTTATTTCTGCTGTAAACGTGTTTATTTTTGCTGTAAACATGTTTATTCCTGCTGTAAACATGTTTATTTCTGCTGTAAACGTGTTTATTCCTGCTGTAAACGTGTTTATTTCTGCTGTAAATGTGTTTACTCCTGCTGTAAACGTGTTTATTTCTGCTGTAAATGTATTTATTCCTGCTGTAAACATGTTTATTTCTGCTGTAAACATGTTTATTTCTGCTATAAAAGTGTTTATTTCTGCTGTAAACATGTTTATTTCTGCTGTAAACGTGTTTATTTCTGCTGTAAATGTGTTTATTTCTGCTGTACACGTGTTTATTTCTGCTGTAAACGTGTTTATTTCTGCTGTAAACGTGTTTATTTCTGCTGTAAACGTCTTTTTTCTGCTGTAAACAGGTTTATTCCTGCTGTAAACAGGTTTATCTCTGCTGTAAACGTGTTTATTTCTGCTGTAAATGTGTTTATTTCTGCTGTAAACGTCTTTTTTCTGCTGTAAACAGGTTTATTCCTGCTGTAAACAGGTTTATCTCTGCTGTAAACGTGTTTATTTCTGCTGTAAATGTGTTTATTCCTGCTGTAAACGTGTTTACTCCTGCTGTAAACATGTTTATTTCTGCTGTAAACGTGTTTATTTCTGCTGTAAACGTCTTTTTTTCTGCTGTAAATGTATTTATTCCTGCTGTAAACATGTTTATTTCTGCTGTAAACGTCTTTTTTTCTGCTGTGAATATGTTTATTTCTGCTGTAAACGTGTTTATTTCTGCTGTAAACGTGTTAATTTCTGCTGTAAACATGTTTATTTCTGCTGTAAACGTCTTTTTTTCTGCTGTAAATGTATTTATTCCTGCTGTAAATGTGTTTATTTCTGCTGTAAACATGTTTATTTCTGCTGTGAATATGTTTATTTCTGCTGTAAACGTGTTTATTTCTGCTGTAAACGTGTTAATTTCTGCTGTAAACATGTTTATTTCTGCTGTAAACGTCTTTTTTTCTGCTGTAAATGTATTTATTCCTGCTGTAAACATGTTTATTTCTGCTGTAAACGTGGTTATTTCTGCTGTAAACGTGTTTATTTCTGCTGTAAACGTGTTTATTCCTGATGTAAACATGTTTATTTCTGCTGTAAATGTGTTTATTTCTGCTGTAAACATGTTTATTTCTGCTGTAAACGTGTTAATTTCTGCTGTAAACATGTTTATTTCTGCTGTAAACGTGTTTATTTCTGCTGTAAATGTGTTTATTTCTGCTGTACACGTGTTTATTTCTGCTGTAAACATGTTTATTTCTGCTGTAAACGTGTTTATTTCTGCTGTAAACGTCTTTTTTCTGCTGTAAACAGGTTTATTCCTGCTGTAAACAGGTTTATCTCTGCTGTAAACATGTTTATTCCTGCTGTAAACGTGTTTACTCCTGCTGTAAACGTGTTTATTTCTGCTGTAAATGTGTTTATTTCTGCTGTAAACGTGTTTACTCCTGCTGTAAACATGTTTATTTCTGCTGTAAACGTGTTTATTTCTGCTGTAAACACGTTTATTTCTGCTGTAAACATGTCTATGTCTGCTGTAAACGTGTTTATTTCTGCTGTAAACATGTTTACTCCTGCTGTAAACGTGTTTTTTCCTTCTGTAAACATGTTTATTTCTGCTGTGAACATGTTTATTTCGGCTGTAAACGTGTTTACTCCTGCTGTAAATATGTTTATTTCTGCTGTAAACATGTTTATTTCTGCTGTAAATGTGTTTATTTCTGCTGTAAACGTGTTTATTTTTGCTGTAAACATGTTTATTCCTGCTGTAAACATGTTTATTTCTGCTGTAAACGTGTTTATTCCTGCTGTAAACGTGTTTATTTCTGCTGTAAATGTGTTTACTCCTGCTGTAAACGTGTTTATTTCTGCTGTAAATGTGTTTATTTCTGCTGTAAACATGTTTATTTCTGCTGTAAACACGTTTATTTCTGCTGTAAACATGTCTATGTCTGCTGTAAACGTGTTTATTTCTGCTGTAAACATGTTTACTCCTGCTGTAAACGTGTTTTTTCCTTCTGTAAACATGTTTATTTCTGCTGTGAACATGTTTATTTCGGCTGTAAACGTGTTTTTTCCTGCTGTAAACATGTTTATTTCTGCTGTAAACATGTTTATTTCTGCTGTAAATGTGTTTATTTCTGCTGTAAACGTGTTTATTTTTGCTGTAAACATGTTTAATCCTGCTGTAAACATGTTTATTTCTGCTGTAAACGTGTTTATTCCTGCTGTAAACGTGTTTATTTCTGCTGTAAATGTGTTTACTCCTGCTGTAAACGTGTTTATTTCTGCTGTAAATGTATTTATTCCTGCTGTAAACATGTTTATTTCTGCTGTAAACATGTTTATTTCTGCTATAAAAGTGTTTATTTCTGCTGTAAATGTGTTTATTTCTGCTGTACACGTGTTTATTTCTGCTGTAAACATGTTTATTTCTGCTGTAAACGTGTTTATTTCTGCTGTAAACGTCTTTTTTCTGCTGTAAACAGGTTTATTCCTGCTGTAAACAGGTTTATCTCTGCTGTAAACGTGTTTATTTCTGCTGTAAATGTGTTTATTCCTGCTGTAAACGTGTTTACTCCTGCTGTAAACATGTTTATTTCTGCTGTAAACGTGTTTATTTCTGCTGTAAACGTGTTTACTCCTGCTGTAAACATGTTTACTCCTGATGGAACCGTGTTTATTTCTGCTGTAAACGTGTTTATTCCTGCTCTAAACATGTTTATTTCTGCTGTAAACATGTTTATTTCTGCTGTAAACGTGTTTATTTCTGCTGTAAACGTGTTAATTTCTGCTGTAAACATGTTTATTTCTGCTGTAAACGTCTTTTTTTCTGCTGTAAATGTATTTATTCCTGCTGTAAACATGTTTATTTCTGCTGTAAACGTGGTTATTTCTGCTGTAAACGTGTTTATTTCTGCTGTAAACGTGTTAATTTCTGCTGTAAACGTGTTTATTCCTGATGTAAACATGTTTATTTCTGCTGTAAATGTGTTTATTTCTGCTGTAAACATGTTTATTTCTGCTGTAAACGTGTTAATTTCTGCTGTAAACATGTTTATTTCTGCTGTAAACGTGTTTATTTCTGCTGTAAATGTGTTTATTTCTGCTGTACACGTGTTTATTTCTGCTGTAAACATGTTTATTTCTGCTGTAAACGTGTTTATTTCTGCTGTAAACGTCTTTTTTTCTGCTGTAAACAGGTTTATTCCTGCTGTAAACAGGTTTATCTCTGCTGTAAACATGTTTATTCCTGCTGTAAACGTGTTTACTCCTGCTGTAAACGTGTTTATTTCTGCTGTAAATGTGTTTATTTCTGCTGTAAACGTGTTTACTCCTGCTGTAAACATGTTTATTTCTGCTGTAAACGTGTTTATTTCTGCTGTAAACACGTTTATTTCTGCTGTAAACATGTCTATGTCTGCTGTAAACGTGTTTATTTCTGCTGTAAACATGTTTACTCCTGCTGTAAACGTGTTTTTTCCTTCTGTAAACATGTTTATTTCTGCTGTGAACATGTTTATTTCGGCTGTAAACGTGTTTTTTCCTGCTGTAAATATGTTTATTTCTGCTGTAAACATGTTTATTTCTGCTGTAAATGTGTTTATTTCTGCTGTAAACGTGTTTATTTTTGCTGTAAACATGTTTATTCCTGCTGTAAACATGTTTATTTCTGCTGTAAACGTGTTTATTCCTGCTGTAAACGTGTTTATTTCTGCTGTAAATGTGTTTACTCCTGCTGTAAACGTGTTTATTTCTGCTGTAAATGTATTTATTCCTGCTGTAAACATGTTTATTTCTGCTGTAAACATGTTTATTTCTGCTATAAAAGTGTTTATTTCTGCTGTAAACATGTTTATTTCTGCTGTAAACGTGTTTATTTCTGCTGTAAATGTGTTTATTTCTGCTGTACACGTGTTTATTTCTGCTGTAAACGTGTTTATTTCTGCTGTAAACGTGTTTATTTCTGCTGTAAACGTCTTTTTTCTGCTGTAAACAGGTTTATTCCTGCTGTAAACAGGTTTATCTCTGCTGTAAACGTGTTTATTTCTGCTGTAAATGTGTTTATTTCTGCTGTAAACGTCTTTTTTCTGCTGTAAACAGGTTTATTCCTGCTGTAAACAGGTTTATCTCTGCTGTAAACGTGTTTATTTCTGCTGTAAATGTGTTTATTCCTGCTGTAAACGTGTTTACTCCTGCTGTAAACATGTTTATTTCTGCTGTAAACGTGTTTACTCCTGCTGTAAACATGTTTACTCCTGATGGAACCGTGTTTATTTCTGCTGTAAACGTGTTTATTCCTGCTCTAAACATGTTTATTTCTGCTGTAAACATGTTTATTTCTGCTGTAAATGTGTTTATTTCTGCTGTAAACATGTTTATTTCTGCTGTGAATATGTTTATTTCTGCTGTAAACGTGTTTATTTCTGCTGTAAACGTGTTAATTTCTGCTGTAAACATGTTTATTTCTGCTGTAAACGTCTTTTTTTCTGCTGTAAATGTATTTATTCCTGCTGTAAACATGTTTATTTCTGCTGTAAACGTGTTTATTTCTGCTGTAAACGTGTTAATTTCTGCTGTAAACGTGTTAATTTCTGCTGTAAACGTGTTTATTCCTGATGTAAACATGTTTATTTCTGCTGTAAACGTCTTTTTTTCTGCTGTAAATGTATTTATTCCTGCTGTAAACATGTTTATTTCTGCTGTAAACGTGGTTATTTCTGCTGTAAACATGTTTATTTCTGCTGTAAACGTGTTAATTTCTGCTGTAAACATGTTTATTTCTGCTGTAAACGTGTTTATTTCTGCTGTAAATGTGTTTATTTCTGCTGTACACGTGTTTATTTCTGCTGTAAACATGTTTATTTCTGCTGTAAACGTGTTTATTTCTGCTGTAAACGTCTTTTTTCTGCTGTAAACAGGTTTATTCCTGCTGTAAACAGGTTTATCTCTGCTGTAAACATGTTTATTCCTGCTGTAAACGTGTTTACTCCTGCTGTAAACATGTTTATTTCTGCTGTAAACGTGTTTATTTCTGCTGTAAATGTGTTTATTTCTGCTGTAAACGTGTTTACTCCTGCTGTAAACATGTTTATTTCTGCTGTAAACGTGTTTATTTCTGCTGTAAACGTGTTTACTCCTGCTGTAAACATGTTTACTCCTGCTGTAAACATGTTTATTTCTGCTGTAAACGTGTTTACTCCTGCTCTAAACATGTTTATTTCTGCTGTAAACATGTTTATTTCTGCTGTAAATGTGTTTATTTCTGCTGTAAACATGTTTATTTCTGCTGTGAATGTGTTTATTTCTGCTGTAAACGTGTTAATTTCTGCTGTAAACATGTTTATTTCTGCTGTAAACGTCTTTTTTTCTGCTGTAAATGTATTTATTCCTGCTGTAAACATGTTTATTTCTGCTGTAAACGTGGTTATTTCTGCTGTAAACGTGTTTATTTCTGCTGTAAACGTGTTAATTTCTGCTGTAAACGTGTTTATTCCTGATGTAAACATGTTTATTTCTGCTGTAAACGTCTTTTTTTCTGCTGTAAATGTATTTATTCCTGCTGTAAACATGTTTATTTCTGCTGTAAACGTGGTTATTTCTGCTGTAAACATGTTTATTTCTGCTGTAAACGTGTTAATTTCTGCTGTAAACATGTTTATTTCTGCTGTAAACGTGTTTATTTCTGCTGTAAATGTGTTTATTTCTGCTGTACACGTGTTTATTTCTGCTGTAAACATGTTTATTCCTGCTGTAAACAGGTTTATCTCTGCTGTAAACATGTTTATTCCTGCTGTAAACGTGTTTACTCCTGCTGTAAACATGTTTATTTCTGCTGTAAACGTGTTTATTTCTGCTGTAAATGTGTTTATTTCTGCTGTAAACGTGTTTATTCCTGCTGTAAACGTGTTTATTCCTGCTGTAAACGTGTTTACTCCTGCTGTAAACATGTTTATTTCTGCTGTAAACGTGTTTATTTCTGCTGTAAACATGTTTATTTCTGCTGTAAACATGTTTATTTCTGCTGTAAATGTGTTTATTTCTGCTGTAAACGTGTTTATTTTTGCTGTAAACATGTTTAATCCTGCTGTAAACATGTTTATTTCTGCTGTAAACGTGTTTATTCCTGCTGTAAACGTGTTTATTTCTGCTGTAAATGTGTTTACTCCTGCTGTAAACGTGTTTATTTCTGCTGTAAATGTATTTATTCCTGCTGTAAACATGTTTATTTCTGCTGTAAACATGTTTATTTCTGCTATAAAAGTGTTTATTTCTGCTGTAAATGTGTTTATTTCTGCTGTACACGTGTTTATTTCTGCTGTAAACATGTTTATTTCTGCTGTAAACGTGTTTATTTCTGCTGTAAACGTCTTTTTTCTGCTGTAAACAGGTTTATTCCTGCTGTAAACAGGTTTATCTCTGCTGTAAACGTGTTTATTTCTGCTGTAAATGTGTTTATTCCTGCTGTAAACGTGTTTACTCCTGCTGTAAACATGTTTATTTCTGCTGTAAACGTGTTTATTCCTGCTGTAAACGTGTTTATTCCTGCTGTAAACGTGTTTACTCCTGCTGTAAACATGTTTATTTCTGCTGTAAACGTGTTTATTTCTGCTGTAAACATGTTTATTTCTGCTGTAAACATGTTTATTTCTGCTGTAAATGTGTTTATTTCTGCTGTAAACGTGTTTATTTTTGCTGTAAACATGTTTAATCCTGCTGTAAACATGTTTATTTCTGCTGTAAACGTGTTTATTCCTGCTGTAAACGTGTTTATTTCTGCTGTAAATGTGTTTACTCCTGCTGTAAACGTGTTTATTTCTGCTGTAAATGTATTTATTCCTGCTGTAAACATGTTTATTTCTGCTGTAAACATGTTTATTTCTGCTATAAAAGTGTTTATTTCTGCTGTAAATGTGTTTATTTCTGCTGTACACGTGTTTATTTCTGCTGTAAACATGTTTATTTCTGCTGTAAACGTGTTTATTTCTGCTGTAAACGTCTTTTTTCTGCTGTAAACAGGTTTATTCCTGCTGTAAACAGGTTTATCTCTGCTGTAAACGTGTTTATTTCTGCTGTAAATGTGTTTATTCCTGCTGTAAACGTGTTTACTCCTGCTGTAAACATGTTTATTTCTGCTGTAAACGTGTTTATTTCTGCTGTAAACGTGTTTACTCCTGCTGTAAACATGTTTACTCCTGATGGAACCGTGTTTATTTCTGCTGTAAACGTGTTTATTCCTGCTCTAAACATGTTTATTTCTGCTGTAAACATGTTTATTTCTGCTGTAAACGTGTTTATTTCTGCTGTAAACGTGTTAATTTCTGCTGTAAACATGTTTATTTCTGCTGTAAACGTCTTTTTTTCTGCTGTAAATGTATTTATTCCTGCTGTAAACATGTTTATTTCTGCTGTAAACGTGGTTATTTCTGCTGTAAACGTGTTTATTTCTGCTGTAAACGTGTTAATTTCT
This sequence comes from Telmatherina bonti, assembly GCF_933228915.1. Lineage (NCBI taxonomy): Eukaryota > Metazoa > Chordata > Actinopteri > Atheriniformes > Telmatherinidae > Telmatherina > Telmatherina bonti. The sequence continues at coordinate 3,100,268 of NC_136615.1, forward strand.
GCTGTAAACGTGTTTATTCCTGATGTAAACATGTTTATTTCTGCTGTAAATGTGTTTATTTCTGCTGTAAACATGTTTATTTCTGCTGTAAACGTGTTAATTTCTGCTGTAAACATGTTTATTTCTGCTGTAAACGTGTTTATTTCTGCTGTAAATGTGTTTATTTCTGCTGTACACGTGTTTATTTCTGCTGTAAACATGTTTATTTCTGCTGTAAACGTGTTTATTTCTGCTGTAAACGTCTTTTTTTCTGCTGTAAACAGGTTTATTCCTGCTGTAAACAGGTTTATCTCTGCTGTAAACATGTTTATTCCTGCTGTAAACGTGTTTACTCCTGCTGTAAACGTGTTTATTTCTGCTGTAAATGTGTTTATTTCTGCTGTAAACGTGTTTACTCCTGCTGTAAACATGTTTATTTCTGCTGTAAACGTGTTTATTTCTGCTGTAAACACGTTTATTTCTGCTGTAAACATGTCTATGTCTGCTGTAAACGTGTTTATTTCTGCTGTAAACATGTTTACTCCTGCTGTAAACGTGTTTTTTCCTTCTGTAAACATGTTTATTTCTGCTGTGAACATGTTTATTTCGGCTGTAAACGTGTTTTTTCCTGCTGTAAATATGTTTATTTCTGCTGTAAACATGTTTATTTCTGCTGTAAATGTGTTTATTTCTGCTGTAAACGTGTTTATTTTTGCTGTAAACATGTTTATTCCTGCTGTAAACATGTTTATTTCTGCTGTAAACGTGTTTATTCCTGCTGTAAACGTGTTTATTTCTGCTGTAAATGTGTTTACTCCTGCTGTAAACGTGTTTATTTCTGCTGTAAATGTATTTATTCCTGCTGTAAACATGTTTATTTCTGCTGTAAACATGTTTATTTCTGCTATAAAAGTGTTTATTTCTGCTGTAAACATGTTTATTTCTGCTGTAAACGTGTTTATTTCTGCTGTAAATGTGTTTATTTCTGCTGTACACGTGTTTATTTCTGCTGTAAACGTGTTTATTTCTGCTGTAAACGTGTTTATTTCTGCTGTAAACGTCTTTTTTCTGCTGTAAACAGGTTTATTCCTGCTGTAAACAGGTTTATCTCTGCTGTAAACGTGTTTATTTCTGCTGTAAATGTGTTTATTTCTGCTGTAAACGTCTTTTTTCTGCTGTAAACAGGTTTATTCCTGCTGTAAACAGGTTTATCTCTGCTGTAAACGTGTTTATTTCTGCTGTAAATGTGTTTATTCCTGCTGTAAACGTGTTTACTCCTGCTGTAAACATGTTTATTTCTGCTGTAAACGTGTTTACTCCTGCTGTAAACATGTTTACTCCTGATGGAACCGTGTTTATTTCTGCTGTAAACGTGTTTATTCCTGCTCTAAACATGTTTATTTCTGCTGTAAACATGTTTATTTCTGCTGTAAATGTGTTTATTTCTGCTGTAAACATGTTTATTTCTGCTGTGAATATGTTTATTTCTGCTGTAAACGTGTTTATTTCTGCTGTAAACGTGTTAATTTCTGCTGTAAACATGTTTATTTCTGCTGTAAACGTCTTTTTTTCTGCTGTAAATGTATTTATTCCTGCTGTAAACATGTTTATTTCTGCTGTAAACGTGTTTATTTCTGCTGTAAACGTGTTAATTTCTGCTGTAAACGTGTTAATTTCTGCTGTAAACGTGTTTATTCCTGATGTAAACATGTTTATTTCTGCTGTAAACGTCTTTTTTTCTGCTGTAAATGTATTTATTCCTGCTGTAAACATGTTTATTTCTGCTGTAAACGTGGTTATTTCTGCTGTAAACATGTTTATTTCTGCTGTAAACGTGTTAATTTCTGCTGTAAACATGTTTATTTCTGCTGTAAACGTGTTTATTTCTGCTGTAAATGTGTTTATTTCTGCTGTACACGTGTTTATTTCTGCTGTAAACATGTTTATTTCTGCTGTAAACGTGTTTATTTCTGCTGTAAACGTCTTTTTTCTGCTGTAAACAGGTTTATTCCTGCTGTAAACAGGTTTATCTCTGCTGTAAACATGTTTATTCCTGCTGTAAACGTGTTTACTCCTGCTGTAAACATGTTTATTTCTGCTGTAAACGTGTTTATTTCTGCTGTAAATGTGTTTATTTCTGCTGTAAACGTGTTTACTCCTGCTGTAAACATGTTTATTTCTGCTGTAAACGTGTTTATTTCTGCTGTAAACGTGTTTACTCCTGCTGTAAACATGTTTACTCCTGCTGTAAACATGTTTATTTCTGCTGTAAACGTGTTTACTCCTGCTCTAAACATGTTTATTTCTGCTGTAAACATGTTTATTTCTGCTGTAAATGTGTTTATTTCTGCTGTAAACATGTTTATTTCTGCTGTGAATGTGTTTATTTCTGCTGTAAACGTGTTAATTTCTGCTGTAAACATGTTTATTTCTGCTGTAAACGTCTTTTTTTCTGCTGTAAATGTATTTATTCCTGCTGTAAACATGTTTATTTCTGCTGTAAACGTGGTTATTTCTGCTGTAAACGTGTTTATTTCTGCTGTAAACGTGTTAATTTCTGCTGTAAACGTGTTTATTCCTGATGTAAACATGTTTATTTCTGCTGTAAACGTCTTTTTTTCTGCTGTAAATGTATTTATTCCTGCTGTAAACATGTTTATTTCTGCTGTAAACGTGGTTATTTCTGCTGTAAACATGTTTATTTCTGCTGTAAACGTGTTAATTTCTGCTGTAAACATGTTTATTTCTGCTGTAAACGTGTTTATTTCTGCTGTAAATGTGTTTATTTCTGCTGTACACGTGTTTATTTCTGCTGTAAACATGTTTATTCCTGCTGTAAACAGGTTTATCTCTGCTGTAAACATGTTTATTCCTGCTGTAAACGTGTTTACTCCTGCTGTAAACATGTTTATTTCTGCTGTAAACGTGTTTATTTCTGCTGTAAATGTGTTTATTTCTGCTGTAAACGTGTTTATTCCTGCTGTAAACGTGTTTATTCCTGCTGTAAACGTGTTTACTCCTGCTGTAAACATGTTTATTTCTGCTGTAAACGTGTTTATTTCTGCTGTAAACATGTTTATTTCTGCTGTAAACATGTTTATTTCTGCTGTAAATGTGTTTATTTCTGCTGTAAACGTGTTTATTTTTGCTGTAAACATGTTTAATCCTGCTGTAAACATGTTTATTTCTGCTGTAAACGTGTTTATTCCTGCTGTAAACGTGTTTATTTCTGCTGTAAATGTGTTTACTCCTGCTGTAAACGTGTTTATTTCTGCTGTAAATGTATTTATTCCTGCTGTAAACATGTTTATTTCTGCTGTAAACATGTTTATTTCTGCTATAAAAGTGTTTATTTCTGCTGTAAATGTGTTTATTTCTGCTGTACACGTGTTTATTTCTGCTGTAAACATGTTTATTTCTGCTGTAAACGTGTTTATTTCTGCTGTAAACGTCTTTTTTCTGCTGTAAACAGGTTTATTCCTGCTGTAAACAGGTTTATCTCTGCTGTAAACGTGTTTATTTCTGCTGTAAATGTGTTTATTCCTGCTGTAAACGTGTTTACTCCTGCTGTAAACATGTTTATTTCTGCTGTAAACGTGTTTATTCCTGCTGTAAACGTGTTTATTCCTGCTGTAAACGTGTTTACTCCTGCTGTAAACATGTTTATTTCTGCTGTAAACGTGTTTATTTCTGCTGTAAACATGTTTATTTCTGCTGTAAACATGTTTATTTCTGCTGTAAATGTGTTTATTTCTGCTGTAAACGTGTTTATTTTTGCTGTAAACATGTTTAATCCTGCTGTAAACATGTTTATTTCTGCTGTAAACGTGTTTATTCCTGCTGTAAACGTGTTTATTTCTGCTGTAAATGTGTTTACTCCTGCTGTAAACGTGTTTATTTCTGCTGTAAATGTATTTATTCCTGCTGTAAACATGTTTATTTCTGCTGTAAACATGTTTATTTCTGCTATAAAAGTGTTTATTTCTGCTGTAAATGTGTTTATTTCTGCTGTACACGTGTTTATTTCTGCTGTAAACATGTTTATTTCTGCTGTAAACGTGTTTATTTCTGCTGTAAACGTCTTTTTTCTGCTGTAAACAGGTTTATTCCTGCTGTAAACAGGTTTATCTCTGCTGTAAACGTGTTTATTTCTGCTGTAAATGTGTTTATTCCTGCTGTAAACGTGTTTACTCCTGCTGTAAACATGTTTATTTCTGCTGTAAACGTGTTTATTTCTGCTGTAAACGTGTTTACTCCTGCTGTAAACATGTTTACTCCTGATGGAACCGTGTTTATTTCTGCTGTAAACGTGTTTATTCCTGCTCTAAACATGTTTATTTCTGCTGTAAACATGTTTATTTCTGCTGTAAACATGTTTATTTCTGCTGTGAATATGTTTATTTCTGCTGTAAACGTGTTTATTTCTGCTGTAAACGTGTTAATTTCTGCTGTAAACATGTTTATTTCTGCTGTAAACGTCTTTTTTTCTGCTGTAAATGTATTTATTCCTGCTGTAAACATGTTTATTTCTGCTGTAAACGTGGTTATTTCTGCTGTAAACGTGTTTATTTCTGCTGTAAACGTGTTAATTTCTGCTGTAAACGTGTTTATTCCTGATGTGAACATGTTTATTTCTGCTGTAAATGTGTTTATTTCTGCTGTAAACATGTTTATTTCTGCTGTAAACGTGTTAATTTCTGCTGTAAACATGTTTATTTCTGCTGTAAACGTGTTTATTTCTGCTGTAAATGTGTTTATTTCTGCTGTACACGTGTTTATTTCTGCTGTAAACATGTTTATTTCTGCTGTAAACGTGTTTATTTCTGCTGTAAACGTCTTTTTTTCTGCTGTAAACAGGTTTATTCCTGCTGTAAACAGGTTTATCTCTGCTGTAAACATGTTTATTCCTGCTGTAAACGTGTTTACTCCTGCTGTAAACGTGTTTATTTCTGCTGTAAATGTGTTTATTTCTGCTGTAAACGTGTTTACTCCTGCTGTAAACATGTTTATTTCTGCTGTAAACGTGTTTATTTCTGCTGTAAACACGTTTATTTCTGCTGTAAACATGTCTATGTCTGCTGTAAACGTGTTTATTTCTGCTGTAAACATGTTTACTCCTGCTGTAAACGTGTTTTTTCCTTCTGTAAACATGTTTATTTCTGCTGTGAACATGTTTATTTCGGCTGTAAACGTGTTTTTTCCTGCTGTAAATATGTTTATTTCTGCTGTAAACATGTTTATTTCTGCTGTAAATGTGTTTATTTCTGCTGTAAACGTGTTTATTTTTGCTGTAAACATGTTTATTCCTGCTGTAAACATGTTTATTTCTGCTGTAAACGTGTTTATTCCTGCTGTAAACGTGTTTATTTCTGCTGTAAATGTGTTTACTCCTGCTGTAAACGTGTTTATTTCTGCTGTAAATGTATTTATTCCTGCTGTAAACATGTTTATTTCTGCTGTAAACATGTTTATTTCTGCTATAAAAGTGTTTATTTCTGCTGTAAACATGTTTATTTCTGCTGTAAACGTGTTTATTTCTGCTGTAAATGTGTTTATTTCTGCTGTACACGTGTTTATTTCTGCTGTAAACGTGTTTATTTCTGCTGTAAACGTGTTTATTTCTGCTGTAAACGTCTTTTTTCTGCTGTAAACAGGTTTATTCCTGCTGTAAACAGGTTTATCTCTGCTGTAAACGTGTTTATTTCTGCTGTAAATGTGTTTATTTCTGCTGTAAACGTCTTTTTTCTGCTGTAAACAGGTTTATTCCTGCTGTAAACAGGTTTATCTCTGCTGTAAACGTGTTTATTTCTGCTGTAAATGTGTTTATTCCTGCTGTAAACGTGTTTACTCCTGCTGTAAACATGTTTATTTCTGCTGTAAACGTGTTTACTCCTGCTGTAAACATGTTTACTCCTGATGGAACCGTGTTTATTTCTGCTGTAAACGTGTTTATTCCTGCTCTAAACATGTTTATTTCTGCTGTAAACATGTTTATTTCTGCTGTAAATGTGTTTATTTCTGCTGTAAACATGTTTATTTCTGCTGTGAATATGTTTATTTCTGCTGTAAACGTGTTTATTTCTGCTGTAAACGTGTTAATTTCTGCTGTAAACATGTTTATTTCTGCTGTAAACGTCTTTTTTTCTGCTGTAAATGTATTTATTCCTGCTGTAAACATGTTTATTTCTGCTGTAAACGTGTTTATTTCTGCTGTAAACGTGTTAATTTCTGCTGTAAACGTGTTAATTTCTGCTGTAAACGTGTTTATTCCTGATGTAAACATGTTTATTTCTGCTGTAAACGTCTTTTTTTCTGCTGTAAATGTATTTATTCCTGCTGTAAACATGTTTATTTCTGCTGTAAACGTGGTTATTTCTGCTGTAAACATGTTTATTTCTGCTGTAAACGTGTTAATTTCTGCTGTAAACATGTTTATTTCTGCTGTAAACGTGTTTATTTCTGCTGTAAATGTGTTTATTTCTGCTGTACACGTGTTTATTTCTGCTGTAAACATGTTTATTTCTGCTGTAAACGTGTTTATTTCTGCTGTAAACGTCTTTTTTCTGCTGTAAACAGGTTTATTCCTGCTGTAAACAGGTTTATCTCTGCTGTAAACATGTTTATTCCTGCTGTAAACGTGTTTACTCCTGCTGTAAACATGTTTATTTCTGCTGTAAACGTGTTTATTTCTGCTGTAAATGTGTTTATTTCTGCTGTAAACGTGTTTACTCCTGCTGTAAACATGTTTATTTCTGCTGTAAACGTGTTTATTTCTGCTGTAAACGTGTTTACTCCTGCTGTAAACATGTTTACTCCTGCTGTAAACATGTTTATTTCTGCTGTAAACGTGTTTACTCCTGCTGTAAACATGTTTACTCCTGATGGAACCGTGTTTATTTCTGCTGTAAACGTGTTTATTCCTGCTCTAAACATGTTTATTTCTGCTGTAAACATGTTTATTTCTGCTGTAAATGTGTTTATTTCTGCTGTAAACATGTTTATTTCTGCTGTGAATATGTTTATTTCTGCTGTAAACGTGTTAATTTCTGCTGTAAACATGTTTATTTCTGCTGTAAACGTCTTTTTTTCTGCTGTAAATGTATTTATTCCTGCTGTAAACATGTTTATTTCTGCTGTAAACGTGGTTATTTCTGCTGTAAACGTGTTTATTTCTGCTGTAAACGTGTTAATTTCTGCTGTAAACGTGTTTATTCCTGATGTAAACATGTTTATTTCTGCTGTAAACGTCTTTTTTTCTGCTGTAAATGTATTTATTCCTGCTGTAAACATGTTTATTTCTGCTGTAAACGTGGTTATTTCTGCTGTAAACATGTTTATTTCTGCTGTAAACGTGTTAATTTCTGCTGTAAACATGTTTATTTCTGCTGTAAACGTGTTTATTTCTGCTGTAAATGTGTTTATTTCTGCTGTACACGTGTTTATTTCTGCTGTAAACATGTTTATTTCTGCTGTAAACGTGTTTATTTCTGCTGTAAACGTCTTTTTTCTGCTGTAAACAGGTTCATTCCTGCTGTAAACAGGTTTATCTCTGCTGTAAACATGTTTATTCCTGCTGTAAACGTGTTTACTCCTGCTGTAAACATGTTTATTTCTGCTGTAAACGTGTTTATTTCTGCTGTAAATGTGTTTATTTCTGCTGTAAACGTGTTTATTCCTGCTGTAAACGTGTTTATTCCTGCTGTAAACGTGTTTACTCCTGCTGTAAACATGTTTATTTCTGCTGTAAACGTGTTTATTTCTGCTGTAAACATGTTTACTCCTGATGGAACCGTGTTTATTTCTGCTGTAAATGTGTTTATTCCTGCTCTAAACGTGGTTTTTCCTTCTGTAAACATGTTTATTTCTGCTGTGAACATGTTTATTTCGGCTGTAAACGTGTTTATTTCTGCTGTAAACATGTTTATTTCTGCTGTAAATGTGTTTATTTCTGCTGTAAACATGTTTATTTCTGCTGTGAACATGTTTATTTCTGCTGTAAACGTGTTAATTTCTGCTGTAAACATGTTTATTTCTGCTGTAAACGTCTTTTTTTCTGCTGTAAATGTATTTATTCCTGCTGTAAACATGTTTATTTCTGCTGTAAACGTGGTTATTTCTGCTGTAAACGTGTTAATTTCTGCTGTAAACGTGTTTATTCCTGATGTAAACATGTTTATTTCTGCTGTAAACATGTTTATTTCTGCCGTAAACGTGTTTATTTCTGCTGTAAATGTGTTAACTTCTGCTGTAAACATGTTTATTTCTGCTGTAAACATGTTTATTTCTGCTGTAAATGTATTTATTCCTGCTGTAAACATGTTTATTTCAGCTGTAAACGTGTTTATTTCTGCTGTAAACGTGTTAATTTCTGCTGTAAACGTGTTAATTTCTGCTGCATCGGCTTCACTTTTTCCTGCTGGAGGCTCCGTCCATCTTTCATATAAACATCATATACTGCCATACTTTCCATAGCTGAATGTGCTGACAACAAAATCACACAAAAATTATCAATGAAAATCAAACGTATCAACCCATGGAGGTCTGGATTTCGAGTTCTACTGAAAGTGGAAAAACACACTACATCTAACTTTGATGTAATGTCCTTTTGTAACCTGGTAGAGCTGTATCATCTGTCCATCATGTCCATCTGCTAGCATATCACTGTCCTATTTAAGAGACGGACACACAACATTCTGGCTCTCTGTGGCGTGGTGAATTGTGTCCAGGTGGGCTCAGAGGGAGACCTGCAGGTTCTGCTCACGAGGAGGAATGGCAGAGGTCAGAGTCGGTCTTTGGCTGACAGACTTAGCTTATCTACTGCTAGCTTGATGTAGGGCTTTGCCACACGGATAGGAGCTGCATAACAGGCCCAACCTCCTCCACTGACTCTCCCCAGTTTGCCTACTGGAACACCAACACTGAAGGACATTTGCTTATTTTTTTAAGTTTAATTTTAACCATCTTTGTCATAAAACTTAACCTTTTAAACTTGATTCTGACTCTGTGCATTTTGTCCACTACTCACTGGTTGGTCAGAAGTAACCGGCGTTACACTTTAAACAAGTCAGAATGAGGCTCAGTAGTGTGTGTGGCCTCCGCGTGCCTGTATGACCTCCCTACAACGCCTGGGCATGCTCCTGATGAGGCGGCGGATGTTCTCCTGAGGGATCTCCTCCCAGACCTGGACTAAAGCATCCGCCAACTCCTGGACAGTCTGTGGTGCAACTTGGCGTTGGTGGATGGAGCGAGACATGATGTCCCAGATGTTCTCAGCTGGATCCAGGTCTGGGGAACGGGCGGGCCAGTCCATAACATCAATGCCTTGGTGTTGCAGGAACTGCTGACACACTCCAGCCACATGAGGTCTAGCATTGTCTTGCATTAGGAGGAACCCAGGGCCAACCGCACCAGCATATGGTCCCACAAGGGGTCTGAGGATCTCATCTCGGTACCTAATGGCAGTCAGGCTACCTCTGGCGAGCACATGGAGGGCTGTGCGGCCCTCCAAAGAAATGCCCCCCCACACCATTACTGACCCACTGCCAAACCGGTCCTGCTGGAGGATGTTGCAGGCAGCAGAACGTTCTCCACGGCGTCTCCAGACTCTGTCACATGTGCTCAGTGTGAACCTGCTTCCATCTGTGAAGAGCTCAGGGCGCCAGTGGAGAATTTACCAATCTTGGTGTTCTCTGGCAAACGCCAAACGTCCTGCACGGTGTTGGGCTGTAAACACAACCCCCACCTGTGGACGTCGGGCCCTCATACCACCCTCATGGAGTCTGTTTCTGACTGTTGGAGCAGACACATGCACATTTGTGTCCTGCTGGAGCTCATTCTGCAGGGCTCTGGCAGTGCTCCTCCTGTTCCTCCTTGCACAAAGAAGGAGGTAGCGGTCCTGCTGCTGGGTTGTTGCCCTCCCACGGCCTCCTCCACGTCTCCTGATGTACTGGCCTGTCTCCTGGTAGCGCCTCCATGCTCTGGACACGACGCTGACAGACACAGCAAACCTTCTTGCCACAGCTGGCATTGATGTGCCATCCTGGATGAGCTGCACTACCTGAGCCACTTGTGTGGGTTGTAGACTCCGTCTCATGCTACCACTAGAGTGAAAGCACCGCCAGCATTCAGACCAAAACATCATCCAGAAAGCATCGGAACTGAGAAGTGGTCTGTGGTCTCCACCTGCAGAACCACTCCTTTATTGGGTGTGTCTTGCCAGTTGCCTATAATTTCCACCTGTTGTCTGTTCTATCTGCACAACAGCAGGTGGAACTGATTGTCAATCAGTGTTGCTTCCTAAGTGGACAGTTCCATTTCACAGAAGTCTGGTTGACTTGGAGTTACATTGTGTTGTTTAAAAAGTGTGTATACATAGACGCCTCATTGTGCGCTGCAGAGTGAACCAGCATCTCCACCATATTGGATGGGTTTCCACCATATTGGATGGGTTTCCACCATATTGGATGGGTCTCTGCTTTCGACTCTTGCTCCAGATCAACGTAGTTTCCCCACATAACTGTTTTCTGTGGAACAACGCGTATATATTACACAGAAACAGAACACTTTTCTACATAACTGGTTTATAAATAATGTTAACACAGTGAATAATCTACTAAAGGATAAATTTTACTCCTATGAGGTGTTTATGGATAAATATGATGTTGATGCTTCACAAAGAGAGTTTTACATGGTAGCATAATTACTTCCACCAAGGAAGTGATGTTTTTACTGGCTTTGTCTGTTTGTGTTCAAGATAACTTAAAAAGTTCTGGACGGATTTTAATGAAATTTCAGGACTTGTTGGAAACGTGAAAAGGAAGAACTGATTTTATTCTGGTGGTGATCCGGATCACCGTTTGGATCCAGGAACTTTTTAAAGGCCTTGGCGCAGGTTTACCTTCTTTGAGTGTTTTTCTGAGTAACTTCTGAATTGTACAGTTTTGATACAAAATTGTCAGACTTTGTACAACTGTATCTCTATACTGATAAATAAATGTAAATAAAAGAGTCAACCATAGTCGAGAGAAAGCAGCAACTATTTCCGTATTTTGTTCAGCATACAGGTGCAATAACCGGCGCACATTGAAATTAGAGCGTGTGGAATTACATTTCACAAGGTTGAATAATAATTTATTTGACCAGATAAAAATGGATAAATCCAAATGCATCAACTAGAACCAGCTATGACTGAAATAATAGCAACTGTGAAGGCCTATTTATTGAACTATGCTGAATGATTGAAATGAAATTGCATAAGTATAAGAAATTGAAAGAAAAAAAAAAGCACAACTGACATTTTTATTGGTTTGTCCACATCGGAATTCAAACCCTTGATCTCCACATTGACTTAACTCACTACACCACTAGCACTCTTAGTTGCGCCTTGGAAAAAAATGACATTTTTTCATTTGCCTTTTTTCCACGTCCAGCAGGCTGTAATTAGCAGGATTGCAAAAACATGTGAGGTTGAACTAAACTCCAGTAAAGATGTGACAGACTTTGTTCAATGTGAAAAACTTTTTTAATGTGTTTAAGATTTATCAAAGTGTTGAAATGTTGCAGGGAGCATTGTTGGAACAAACCCTTCATATTTAACTGGGACATTTGCAAATAAATTCTTTTGCTCCTTGAAGTGCGCAGCTGAGACCAATAGTTCACATTAAGCAGTCTGCAGAACTGCACGCCATCACACAAGCAACAACCGACAAACGACAACAGAGCTAAATGTTAAATGCTGCATTTGAACCCGTGCCTTGTATGTGTACCTGTGTACCGGTGCACAAAATGGACCAATCGCTGAGCTGAATTCTGTTTCCTCCAATCACAGGAACAGATTTCAATACATTGACAAAAACTTGAATAACTTAAAAAGTTTAAATGTGACCAGGCTGAGCCACACTACTTTAAAAAATATCCCCAAGCTAAAAGGCGGAGCGAGTAGAGAACACCACTACAACACCAGAGAGACGGACCAGTACATTCAACCCGGTTTATTTTTTACAATTTGGGGTTGATGACACAATCAATAAAAGTCAGAAAAAGGATAAAACCAAGAGGAATGTCCATAAAACTCCCAAGTTCCTGTTACAGGTTAAAACCAGTCTTGGCTGACTGATGTCGCTTCCATCAAGGGCGGCTTTCCCTCTGCTGACGGCCGGGCCCGACTTTGTGGGAAAACCTTCGTCTCGCGGTCCTGCATGTAAAAAGGCAACAACAGTTACAGGGAAGTCGCTCACTTACATATCTGGGCAGGGTCCGTCTCCCCTGCCCATCCGCGATGTAAGGCGTTTCGTTACTGCCGTCACCACTTCCTGTTCCGACGTGCCACCTGCTTCCTCTGCACCCGACTCACCGCCTCGAGTCGGGTGCACTGGGCCCTCTGTCAATGTCCACACACCTGCGGTCAGTCTCAACACTGGGAGGCAGGGTCAAATGATCATGCATAAAAATAAGGATAAAACCAAACATGCAATAGCATAAAAGCAGTCAAATAAATAAACATGCCACTAATAAAACAATAAAAGAAAGACTTAAACCACCCTGTGACAGTTACAAAGTGGTAGAACATATCTCCTGAATGGCCTGAAGAGTTTGATACTTGAACGGTTGAAGTGAGACAAATGGTGTCGGAGGAGTAGCGTTTCTAAGATTTTGCAGGAAAGACACTGGAGACGGGAAATTGATGAAGCGGACACAGCAAACCGGTGCAGAGCTCTGAAACTCTGTTGACCAATCGCTGTGCTGAATTTTTGCAAGGTCCAATCCGCATTTGGTTGGAAGGACTTTCATCCAATCACAAGGCTGAATTTATTTTAACAAAACGCTAAATATCTCAAAAACTACAAAGATTTAAAAAAAAAAAAAAAAAAAAAAATCAGCACACGTCCTGAAGGAGCTGCACAGTTTAAGATCTGAATGATTGAAGTGACTTGAATGGTGCAGGACTAGTAGCACTGCAAAGTTTGGTGGAATAATAATAAAACTGGCCGAACAGGATCTCAAAAATGTGAATGCCCCCATGGACATTCACATTAATAAGATATAAAGAACAGGAACTCAATAATATCAATGCCATATGGGCATTTACATTAATAAACAATCAAATTCATTTTTACATTTATTTATATTGTAGCTACCTTATGTCTTTATTAAATAGCATTATAAAAATATTTTAGCATAAAAGTACGTCGTTTTTTATGTTTCACAGTGATCTGTATCATAACAATATCTCTGTCCTTTGTAACAAACCAAATTGGGAGAAAAATCAGGTAAAAATGGGTGAAGTTATTGTTGTGGTTGGACTGACACCTTACAGATAAATGCACTGGAGGCGCATGGAGACCCATCCAAGATGGCGGCGCTATGCGGAGTCTAAGTATTTTATGTCTATGATCTTTCATTTTCGGTCAATGATTTCAATAAAGGTTTTTAAAAGAAGAAGAGGAGGAGGAAGGAGAACTTCTACATCCGGGTCACGGAGCATAGAGGCGCAACTGGACGTTCTTCCTCCGTCGGTAAGTTTAAACGCTCTGAGATTAAAGAAACCAGAAGGAACCGGATCGTTTCCAGCACCGAGCCCCGCGTTGTGCCGTAAACCGATAGATTGGTGATGAAACGGGCGCGTGCAGCTGGTACGTCGCCGGTCCGAAGCCGCAGCTTAAATACAGGTGAAATGGTGTCCACGTGACCACAGGAAGCGAGTTTGTAGCGCGTGCTGGGGTTTAAACCATAGACATTTAAAGGTAGACGCCGCATCACGCTGCCTATTCCATAGACTTTATATACATAGATTAGGGCCCGACCGATATGGATTTTTGGATACCGATATAAAGACTTTAGAGCCGAAAGCCGATAAATCCATCCACCAGAAAAAATGAAAAAATATTACTCAAAGCTGAAACATTTTAAGCTCATACTTAAACTCATGTCTACCTGTTAGACACCATGAATTATCTGAATTATTCACTGATTCAAAAAACTGTAAATCCGGTTTTCTTATTCCACAGTGCCGACACACCGTCACTGTTTTATCAGCTGACCTCTTTCCTTCTTCATCGTATCTGACAGGGAAACCAAAGTGTTCCCACACATGAACCGGGCGTTCAAGTTCCTCCGCTCGCCATGACCACGCTGCACTTGGAACGATTTTACACGCAGCTTTCTTTGTTTTTTCATATCAATCCGCGGATCACGTGTGTGCCGAACCGTAGATACTGATCTGAACGGATCGCGGATCAATGATGATCCGTTGCACCACGACTACTACTACTACTACTAAGTATTCAGAAGTTGTGTAAATGGCACGCAGCCACCAACTTTCACACACGTTCACGAGGCTAAACACTAAGCACGGCTTTCCTCGCTGCAGCGCGGCCACGAGGCACGCAATGACCAGTCTGTCGAGAATGTAAGAAAACATAACTGTGTTTATTTAACATTTCAACTTACCAGTGTCTAAATATAAAATACTGGTGAGCAGACGTGACTTTGCTTGGCTCAGCATCTATCTGTTTCACCGTCCGGTTTGCTCTGTGTCGGCTTCCACGGTAGGCAGCCATTAGCAAGAATGGCCCCGCCCCGCTACTTACCCAGCAGACATGGGCGCCATCTGCTGGATAAGTAGCCCGATTACATTTTAACTACATTTAATATATTACAAAAATAAACTTTAAAAAAAAATCGGCAAATTTTTACTGATTGCTGATATCACCCTGGACCCCCATATCGGCTGATAATATCGGTCGGGCCCTAATATAGATGGCTTATTGTGCGCTGCAGAGTGAACCAGCGTCTCCACCATATTGGATGGGTTTCCACCATATTGGATGGGTTTCCGCCATATTGGATGGGTCTCTGCTTTCGACTCTTGCTCCAGATCAACGTAGTTTCCCCACATAACTGTTTTCTGTGGAACAACGCGTATATATTACACAGAAACAGAACACTTTTCTACATAACTGGTTTATAAATAATGTTAACACAGTGAATAATCTACTAAAGGATAAATTTTACTCCTATGAGGTGTTTATGGATAAATATGAGAGTTTTACATGGTAGCATAATTACTTCCACCAAGGAAGTGATGTTTTTACCGCTTTATCTGTTTGTGTTCAAGATAACTTAAAACGTTCTGGGCGGATTTTCATGAAATTTCAGGACTTGTTGGAAACGTGAAAAGGAAGAACTGATTTTATTCTGGTGGTGATCCGGATCACCGTTTGGATCCAGGAACTTTTTAAAGGCCCTGGCGCAGGTTTACCTTCTTTGAGTGTTTTTCTGGGTAACTTCTGAATTGCAAAGTTTTGATCCAAATTGTCAGACTTTGTACAACTGTATCTCTATATTGATAAATTAATAAATGTAAATAAAAGAAAGAGTCAACCATAGTCGAGAGAAAGCAGCAATTATTTCCGTATTTTGTTCAGCATACGGTGCAATAACCGGCAAAATATTAAAAGCAGATCGTGTGGAATTACATTTCACAAGGTTGAATAATAATTTATTTAACCAGATAAAAATGGATAAATCCAAATACATCAATAAACAATCAAACATGTTTCATGGATTCACCCAGACACCTCGCTCTGCTGGACGAGGACGTGGAACGGGCGTCTCGGTTCCTAAAACATGAAGCTTTACCTCTCCGTCCCATGGTGACCTGCTCATCACGCAGTAAAGGTCTCTGCAGCATCACTGCAGACATTCTGGACATCTAGCGCCTCCAGGAGGCAGCTGGACATGTTACTGACATACCTGATGATGGACACCGCTGGTTGTCATGGAGACACGAACATCAGCTAAACAGGAAATGACTTTCTGGATCTCATTACCTCTTCCAGTCTCAGACTGGTCCAGACTCATCCAACACACAAAGCTGGCAGCACTATGGATCTGGTCCTGACCAGGAACTGGTCCACAGCTGATCTGCCAGTCCCCCCCCCGCACCTCTCAGACCACCTCCTGGTCACATTCTCAGCCCTCCTTCCTCATGACACACAGGAGGCTCCAAAGCTGGTTTCCTAGCACAGAAAGAGATGTCACCCCTATACAGCTGTGTGAGCAGGTTTCCTCTAGCGTCCCTTCCCACTCAGACTCCTCCTTTCTGTCTGTTAATGAGGCTCCAGAAACACTCTGCTCCTCTCTGGCCTCCTCTCTGGACAAACTCTGTCCTCTGCTGTCTGAAGCAGCCAGACTAAACCCTCCCAGTCCATGGCTCACTGAGACGTCACAGAGCAGGTCTCAGGCCAGCAGAAAGAAAAGAAGTCCCTGACTTGTCAGAGTCCCAGCAGAACCTCTCAGTCTTCACATCCAGCCTGACGGCTGCCAACATAGACTTCTATCAGAAGCAGATCCACAAAGCTCCCAACACACGGCAGCTGTTCATGGCCTTCAACTGTCTTCTTTCTCCAGCAGCTGCTCAGCCTCCGCCACGCTGACTGCAGACATGTTGGCTTCCTGTTTTACTGAAAAGGTTGCTACCATCAGGAATCACTTCTCTGAGCCTGACCAGCTCAGTCCACCACATCCAGCTAGTGGTGCCTCACTTTGCTCTTTCAACCCAATTCAATTCAATTCAACTTTATTTATATAGCGTCAAATCACGGCAATGCCATCTCAAGACGCTTTACAGACAGAGGGGAAAACATAATGAAGGCCAATTCATAACAACCTATATAAGGAAACCAACAGATTGAGTTGAGTCCAACTCAATCTCCCATCCTGAGCAAGCACACTGGCGACAGTGGGAAGGAAAAACTCCCTTTTAACAGGGAGGAAACCTCCGGCAGAACCCGGCTCAGGACAGGCAGCCATCTGCCTCTGCTGTGTGGGGGGAAGAGGACAGAAAGACAACAGACAACAGGAACTGCTACTCCCGGCCAGGGAGACCTGCTGAGACAGGAGACATACATGTTAATGATGCTACACTGTTATGGGGGGGGGGGGGGGGGGGGGGGGGGGGATAAAAGAAAGAGATAAAGAGAAAAAGAAAGAAGCTCAGTGTATCAGGAAATGTCCCTCAGCAGTCTAAACCTATAGCAGCATAACTAAGGGATGCTAACCATCCCTAGCTATAGGACTTATCAAAAAGATAAGTCTTCAGCCTAGTCTTAAAGGTGGGGGGGGGGTGTCTGCTTCCCTAACACTAACTGGGAGCTTATTCCATAAGAGAGGGGCCTGATAACCAAAGGCTCTGCCTCCTGCTCGGCTCTTTGAGACTCTAGGAACCACAAGTAAGCCTGCAGTCTGCGAACGAAGTACTCTGGTTGGTATATAAGGAACTATGAGGTCTTTGATATATAGTGGTGCCTGGTTGTGGAGGGCTTTATATGTAAGGAGAAGGATTTTAAATTCTATTCTAGATTCAACAGGCAGCCAATGAAGAGAGGCTAAAACTGGAGAAATATGATCTCTCATGCTGGTTCTGGTCAGGACTCTGGCTGCAGAATTCTGGATCAGCTGAAGGCTTTTCAGGGCATATTTAGGACAGCCCAGTAATAGAGAGTTACAGTAATCTAGTCTCGAAGTAACAAAAGCATGAACCAGTTTTTCTGCATCACTTCTGAGACAGAATGTCCCTAATTTTTGCAATATTACGTAAATGAAAGAAGGCTGTTTTAGTAACCTGCTTAATATGTG